>NC_138873.1:0-1200000 GCF_965194805.1 Balaenoptera borealis
TAACCCTAACCCTAACCCTAACCCTAACCCTAACCCTAACCCTAACCCTAACCCTAACCCTAACCCTAACCCTAACCCTAACCCTAAACCCTAAACCCTAAACCCTAAACCCTAAACCCTAAACCCTAAACCTAACCCTAAACCCTAAACCTAACCCTAACCCTAACCCTAACCCTAACCCTAACCCTTGTCTAACCCTAACCCTAACCCTAACCCTAACCCTAACCCTAACCCTAACCCTAACCCTAACCCTAACCCTAACCCTAACCCTAACCCTAAACCCTAAACCCTAAACCCTAAACCCTAAACCCTAAACCCGAACCCGAACCCGAACCCGAACCCGAACCCGAACCCGAACCCGAACCCGAACCCTAACCCGAACCCTAACCCGAACCCTAACCCGAACCCCGAACCCTAACCCTAACCCTAACCCTAACCCTAACCCTAACCCTAACCCTAACCCTAACCCTAAACCCTAAACCCTAACCCTAACCCTAACCCTAACCCTAACCCTAACCCTAACCCTAACCCTAAACCCTAACCCTAACCCTAACCCTAACCCTAACCCTAACCCTAAACCCTAAACCCTAAACCCTAAACCCTAACCCTAAACCCTAAACCCTAACCCTAAACCCTAACCCTAACCCTAACCCTAACCCTAACCCTGAGGGTGAGAGCCACATGACAAGGGCACAGGGACTGTCCAGAAAAGTCAATACTGCAATGACGTTGGGCCACTACGAAAACAAGCATGGGGTCACTCCACTGCAGACACAAGTGGGGTCTCTCCCACAACACCTGGAATGTCAGCCAGCCTCAGTCACTCAAACTTCCCATGACACAGCCCTGACATTAGGCCTGTGCATGATGTTCCCTACACTGGAGCGACTGCTCACCTTGTCATCCATCCATGCATATCTACCTGTTTTCATCTGCTCTGACCTGGGCTCATGTCCACAGGACATGTTCCTGAGGAAGGCAGCCTAATCCATGCACAACCACAGGCTGTGACTCTGGACAGGAACAGGCAGGACAGCTGCTCACAGCAGTGGGACAGGGGAGTCAGGATGCAGCATTCCCCCCGCCCTGGCACAGCATGGGGGAAGCACATACACATGCACACACACAGCCCTACACTGGATACCAACCTCTCAGAACCCTCCCCTGACTCAGACTGGGGTGGCACAGGCTGTCGTAGACAAAGTGGAGTTCTCAGCCCCACCACAGGACCAACATACACCTCACAGGAAGGTGACGGGCTCCGCCCACAGGCTGTGGCAGTTGCACCAGTGGCTACTGTATACTTTGGAAGGGCAGCAGCTGGGGGGTCCAGCACTCCAAGCCTCCCTCTCTGATCACTAGAGACTTTCTCAGCAATGGCACATTGTCACTCATTGTCATCTCCTGTCAGGCCAGCAGAACCACTTCAAGAGATGGCAGGACTGGGCTGCAGCTGGGGCGTTCGTGGCATGGGTAAGCAAACACCCCACCTGAGCATTTATGGTGAGGACGGGAAAAAGTCTGCGTTGCCTCAGGCTCACCTGTTTGCCACATGAGAGGGCTCGCCTGAAGTCTGAGCCCCTCACTGTGCTGCCCAGCCTGCCACTATTGCACCCAAGTCCTGGCAAAAAAAGGTATTCATGGCATTCACCGGGCAACCTCAGTCCCTCTAGCACAGTAAGGATGACCACGATGAGGTACTTCCCCCAGAAGTGGGACAGGTGTGCCACCTTACCATCAAGGCGCCCAGGAAAGCTACTCACAGGACACACCACCACAGTGGTGACATAAGGGGCTTGCTGGGAATAGGAAACAGCACTGCTTGGTGTTCAGCACCTGAGGGACAACCTGTACAACTCCAGAGGCACCACAGAGAGTAGGTGACACATGCTCACACACCAAGAAGGCATGCAGCAGAGCAGTGGGATGGCTCTCCCCAGGGCAGGGAGGGCCACTTGCAAGACACGCCAGGAAGGTGAAAAAAGTGTCTGTTGCATCAGAGGACCACAGCCACACTGATACCCTGAAGCAAAGGACAAGAGACTAAGGTCGGGATAGAGTCGGCACTCCTGCGTTCCACACACCACCAATAGGCAGGGGGGAGAGGCAAGGGCCCCAAGGGCAGGACAAGACTGGCCCCATTTGCTTTGAACTGCCAGCCCTCATCTTGTTCAGCTTAGCCCCAGCCCTGGAGAGCATGACAGAACCACCAATCCATGTGCATGGAATCCCCAAAGGGGAGACCCAGGGAGACCATCACCAGCAGGGCCTGCTTCAGCCTCACCAGCCACCTCTTCTCAGGTGACAGTGCCCGACACTTCTGGGAACATTACATCTCACACATGACATGACACCTGTGAGATGAAGTTATCACAGCCACAGCAGAGTAGAGGACCCACACTGCCCTTGGGTTGCCAGGGGCCAGAGATGGAGTATGATGTAGAATCAGGTCAGCTGGACACAAATCTAAGAGCCGATGCACACGCCCAGGCAGGCAGCTCAAGAAGGTGAGAGCCAGGTGCAAAGTTGTGGTCAAACCCAGAGCACTACGCGCGTCCAGAAGCCCAATGTCCCTGGCAACACGCACTGAAGAAAACCACACCTCCCTAGCAGCAAAAACAAATGCCCACATTAGGTGAAAAACTTACCACACCCAGCAATGGGGGCTGGCTATTGACAAATTGCAGGGGTCCCCCGGCACCTCAGTCCAGCCACTGGTTCCCAGCACTACCTCATCACTGCCAGCCCAGAGCCCTCACGGCCATCTCAGGGTAGCGGGGCAGCAAAGGGGGGTGGGGGCAGGAGCGGCAGGAATGAGGGAGAGAGTGGGCGGGGTATGCCCTCTCCAGTTCGCCCAAGCTGGCAGGTACCCGTCCGTCAACGTCTCTAGATGGGGACTTGCGGAAAATTCTGCAGACGCACCTCTGACGACTGGGCCCCAAGACGGACAACACCCAGACCCGTGCCACCCTATCCAGGTTATCTCTCATGGCCCGGGGCGGTCCCCACCTCCTGAGCGCGACTCCGAAAAAAGAGTCAGAAAGAATCCAACCCCCAGGACTCACGCGTGCCCGCCACTGAGTCCATTCCACGCTCCACGGGCCTCAGCACATACCGGTCAGTCTTCACCTCGGGAGCAGGAAGTGTAGAGGGAGTGGGGAAATTAGTAAGGTTGGCAAAGAACCACCGCGCCACAGGCGTCTGGGTGCAGGACACTCTCGCTTTCCTCCCCGCAGCGCCGGGCCATCGTAGGGTGGGTCCATGAAGCTAGAGGGGCGCTGGCGGATACCGGTACGCCGGGCCAGGCGGCTCCACGTCCGGGCGGAAGCGCGGCGCGGACCGCTCCCCTGTGAGCCTGCGCGCCCAGCCTCCGGCGAGAGAACGACACGCCCACGCCCCTGCCTGACCAGGAGAGTTGCCGCCAGCTTCGCCGGACTCCCGGAACTCCGCTTCCCGCTCGGAGGCCGCGTCCCATCCATCGCAAAGCTCGCCGGAGCTCCAGAGGGAAGAGACGATATAAAAGAGGCCGCCAGATGGCGGCCGACAACCGGCGCGAACGTAAGCGGGAAGATCCCGAGCGCCCGGGACCGAGGACGCAGCGCTGGCCGCCCCAAAGCCAGAGCTTGTCCCGGGGCGGGTGGAGGGCGTCCGCCCCGGCCCTGAGGCATCCTCGTGGGACTTAGCTCCCGGTTTTGCGCGGCACAGCACGGCACGACCGACCCCGGCAGCACACAGGGGGAGCGGGGGCGGGGAGAGGAGGCTGGGAAGGTGTTGGCTGGCGTCTGCCGCCATGGAAACACACTACCCACGCGATTTCCAGGTGGTTAAAATTCCACGGAGACGCCGGCGGGGCCTGGTGGCCAGCAAGGGCTGCCCAGAGTGCAAGAGCGAGAGCCTGGCTCCTAGAAAGGAGGGAAGCCGTGGACTGGCAAACCGAAACCCAGCAAGTGCTCAGAGAACAACAATGCATGAGTCGGTTTTCATTCCATACTTTCGAACGGAGGAGGTCTTTCGAATGTACAGGGAAAGCCCAGAAGCTGGAAAGGAAAGGCTGATACGCTCAGACCCATACAAGTGGAAGTAAAAATCTATCTCTGCATAGACCGTGACAAACTCCAAAGACAACAAATTGGTATGTGGGGGACACTGGGGAAAATGCACTTGTGGTCATGACGACATAGATTTCAGCATGACTTACCACAATAACAGGGGGGAAAAAGTGTGTGTGTGTCAATAGCTATCCACTATACACCCAGTTCCAGTACATCTATACAATGCAACATTGTGTGTTTTGTGTGTTTGAAATATGTTAAATGATGATGATAAACTGTAGTCCAATAACAAAAACAAAATAAAACAACCACCCAAAACTCAAGATGTAGAACTTCCAATGTCAGGCATTAAAAACTAAATTTTAAAAAATGGAAAAAATATATATATCTGATAAGGGGTTCCTATCCAATCCCTAACCCTAACCCTAAACCCTACCCCTAACCCTAACCCCTAACCCTCACCCTCACCCTCACCCTACTGTTTTTCCAAGTATAGTTCCTCCTTCTTCTTTTCTCAATTATTCTAACAAAGCCCACAAATGTCCTCAACAATCTGGCTTAAACTTTCTTGAAGTCCACACCCCATTATGAGCTTATGCTCTGGAACATTCATAAGGGGAAATACAGAGACCATCAGATGCACCTGTCCATGGGCTGAACATGAAGCCCACCACTATCTGTCCTTCGCCCACCCATCTCCCTGGTCAGGAACTCTTGGTGTTATCATCACTGGTAACCTGCAAAAGAATATGACTGAAATCTCACTAATTCATTTTACCATCACCCATTGGTCATCTCTAATAGATATTCCCTCCAGTATCATAATATGATCTAATCTCCAGATATAATTGCTATTATCTTCACAAAGCACAAGATAACATTTTAGTGCTTGTGACCTAACTCATTTTGCCTAGGGGTAAAGAGACCCTAACAACACATCCCCAACCACTGAAACATAAAGACACCGGTTATATTTCCTTCTATGTGAACAGGAATTTGTATGGGTTTCCTCCAGTCTACTAGCTCATGAAGGCCAAGTCATATGCCAGTGTATCTGTTCAAATGCAGGCTCTGATTCCACCTGGTGAATAATGGGCTCACTTGGTTCTAGGTGTTGGATACCATCCCTTCCCCTCCCCTGTCCCACAGCATCTCAGCTCACCTTTCAGGTCCAGACTTTTCCTATGACTCTTGCTCATCCTGCTTTAGTTGACTCTCTTATTATCTACATTTAGTCAGTGAGATTATTACTTACTTTTCTCTATTAATATTATTGAAAAAACTAAAAGCAATAGGGTACATTTGGGAATATGTTCATGAAATAGTATGGAGGAAAGGGCTTTTCATAGACAGCAGGTTCTACATTAGTAAATATGCAAGTGATATCACAGGACTGAGGAAGTGCTGATCTGCCCCAGACACACAGGTGTGACATCTCAGTGCAGAAGAGGAGCCAGTGTTACATGTACAAATGTGTCAGTCAGAGATGAGGACTCAGATTGGTCTTTTCTGGTTCCCAGGAGAGATAACATCACTGATGACATTGATTACACATCCAACACTCATGGCAAACCCACTATAAAGTTCAGACATGCTGTTACTATCGTGATCCCCAATTTACATCCTTGCAGACAGAAATGCACATGGTGAGGCCACATCCTCAGTGCCCACAGTGAGATGGGGTGGAGCTGTGCTCTGCTCTCCAGCACCACTTTCTTATATGACCTCAGGCACAGTCCCAGGACTCAGTGTCCCAAGGACTCAGGAAAGCTGCTCTGAGGTGGACTTTTCAAGGGAACCTGCTTCCTGAAGTGGGGGCTTTCCTCTGACCATGACACCCTCAAACTCTGCAAGCCATTCAATGTGAAGGTTTACTTCTAAGAATCATGCATGTTCTCTCACCCAGTGTGGTGGGAACTGTGTTGCCTGAGCTCCAATGTCACTGGCTGTGACAGAGAGACTTAGAAATGAACACTTCTAGAAGGAGTGAGTCTGCGCACAGTGACCAGGTCACCTGCCCAGCATATTGGAGTCCTGAGGAGCTTCCAGGAGCTGTCTGTTCTTAGTCCTTGGTAGCCTTGGGGATTCCTCAATGTCCACCCACAAGGAGGGAGTCCTGAGGTTCCTGGTGTTCCTGACACTCAGTTGTGCACAGGGAAAAAGCAGGACAGGCTACTCGCCAAGTCAGCAATGCTGGGAAAGATGACCATGTCAGCAGAAA
Organism: Balaenoptera borealis; assembly: GCF_965194805.1. Classification (NCBI taxonomy): domain Eukaryota; kingdom Metazoa; phylum Chordata; class Mammalia; order Artiodactyla; family Balaenopteridae; genus Balaenoptera; species Balaenoptera borealis. The sequence goes on from NC_138873.1 coordinate 6,274, forward strand.
TGACTACCTTTTCCACACAATTACCTGTCTGGTTAGTTGTAATGAACAAGTCCACCTCCAGAACAACTCTTGAAAATATTTAAGCTCTTTCAGGTGAAGAATCAGTCACCCCAGTTAAGTCAGACAGTAAATGTCTTGTGAATTATGATGAACAGTGAATTTTACACGTTTGTCTGAATTCAAATTGGTTATTACATGTATGTTTTATCTGCAACATTTGACTATCCAATAAATAAACATGAGCTAATGTGGAAAGCCAAAAATAAGAGTTTGTGTCTGACAACTTGGACGACCCTGAAGGTGAGTTGGGGATTTGATAATTGAAGATATGTACCTCCATGGGATTAAAGTCTATTCCCAAAATCTACCATTGAGCCTTGAGCCTTGACCACATCTGTTTTCCTGACCAGCCTTAAAGCATCGTTTCACTCCTGGACAAAGAGGCACCAGGAATGTGAGGAGGACACCCCAGGTGGGGGCTGAGTTCTCTGAGGGCAGTCAGCGCCCTCCTCACAGGGGAAGCCCCAGAGACAGGGACCTCCTTTCACTGCTTGTTATATAAACGTCCCTCCCACATGAAAATATCCATGCAAGTCAGAAGACTAAAAAACACTTAAATTCAGGTATTTCCTCGTACTTGAAGAGATTTTCTGGGATCCATTCATGTCACCCACAAGAAGATGAATCAGCTGTGGTTCTTCCTCTCTCTGCTGTCAGCTCCCAGAGGCAAGTGTCTCAGGGATTCAGACATGAACATGCGGGGAAGCTGCATCTGAGCCCATGAGTCACCGTGGTTCACTCTGTCCACAGGTGTCCTGTCCCAGGTGCAGCTTCTGGAGTCAGGACCCAGCCTGGTGAAGGCCTCACACACCCTCTCCCTCACCTGCACTCTCTCTGGTTTCTCATTAACCAGCTATGGTGTAACCTGGGCCCGCCAGCCTCCAGGAAAGGGGCGATGTGGAGCAGTCGAAGCACAGACTATAACTCAACTCTTTTTTTTTTTTAACATCTTGATTGGAGCATAATTGCTTTACAATGGTGTGTTAGTTTCTGATTTATAACAAAGTGAATCAGTTATACATATACATATATCCCCATATCTCCCCCCTCTTGCATCTCCCTCCCACCCTCCCTATCCCACCCCTCTAGGTGCTCACGAAGCACCGAGCTGATCTCCCTGTGCTATGTGGCTGCTTCCCACTAGCTATCTATTTTACATTTGGTAGTGTATATATGTCCGTGCCACTCTCTCTGGGACGAAGTGAGAGAGTGGCATAACTCAACTCTTAAGTCACGGCTCAGCATCACCTCCAAGAGCCAAGTCTATTTATCACTGAGCAGCCTGACAACTGAGGACACAGTCGTGTATTACTGTGCGAGAGACTCAGTGAGGGGAAGTCAGTGTGAGCCCAGACACAAACTTCCCTGCACGGGGGCGCATAACAACCAGGGAGTGCCCAGGACACACCAAGTACAAAGCTGAGCCCCAGGAGCAGGTGCAGGTGGGGGCTGGGAGGGGATTCTTGTTAGAACTTGTGCCTTCCTCTTCCTGCCCAGTAGTTCCACCAGAGACCCTCTTCTATATCCTAATGTTTCATCGTTGCGGTTTACGTCATGCTCACAAAATTGTGTGTGCATATATATTTTTTTATTTTAATTTTTTTATTGAAGTAGGGTTGATTTTAAACACACACACTTAATGCTCAGCAGTTACAGTTGTTTTTTCTGCTTTATTTTTCTTTTTATCAAAGGATCTCAATACAACACCAAGGCTTACCATCATTTTCCCTGTGAGTCTGATTCTCGAAACTGGTGAATATCCTGAGAAGGCACATGAGATTTTTAAGCATTATTAATTTCAGTTTTGTTTTTGTTCATGTCGTTGGAAGAGACACACCCTCCTTCTTTCAGTTAACCTTCACAGTTGGAATTCTGTAGCTTGCTTGCATTGGTATACACACTAATATCAGAATGTCCCAATACTTCATATGCAATGATCCTCATTAGTCATAGATACCATATCTGCAAATTCACTTACTTGTTACCTTTTATTAGCACCCTAAAATAACTTCTGTCATTTCATGTTCATTCATGGAAAATTGCAATGTGGCCGGTTCTTTGAATCACCCAAAACAGACACACACACTTTCCCAGCTGAGGTCAGTCAAGGTGATACTTTCTTTTCCTGTTGCAACTACCGTCATAGAAATGAGCACTTTCTGGGGTCAACCTAATGCCATGCTTTTCCCTTTTCTGTGATTTTTGGCAATTGTTTAAAGTACCCCCAGGCATAGTACTGAAGAACAGTATAGTGTCCCTAAGCACAAATGGTTATGAGTGGACTTAGGAGAAAATATACATGACAGATCAGCTTCATTCAGGCATGAGTTATGTGGCCATGGGCTGTGAGATTGATATTCATATTTCCAACATAAATCTCAGGCAAAACACGAAGACAAAACTCACTGCTGCATATTTGAGGCAGCCTTGAAAACTTAGCTTAATTCCAACTGCAGCATGGCAAATGGGGGCTTATGGCCAAGGAGAGGGTGGGGTGGAATGGATTGAAAATTACTAACAAAAGAAATATAGGCTAAGCAGATTCTGGTTACATAGACTCAAAAGGATTCTTCCTAAAGGGAGACCAGGGTGATCAGATATCACATGTGTGATAAGAGGTTTGATGGATTTGATCAAATATTGAGGGTGATCAGAGTTCAAGCGTTGGGAGTTCATATTAATCTGAGGTAGTGGTTTCTTGACAAAACTTGGTCATGCAAATACAAACACAGAAGCCTACAGGTCAAGACTAGTTGAGAAGAGCATTTCAAGTAGCCTGTTGCCTAAGATGTGTTCAAGGATCATTGTCACACTTAAGAAGAGAAATGTTGAACACAAAAATAAACCAGGGATGCACACACACACAGAGAGAGAGAGAGAGAGAAAAGACTAGCTGAGGACTCATTGAGAAGGGGTCCATCTGCAAACGAAGGAGAAAGGACTTAGAAGAACCCAAATCTGCTAACACCTTGATCTTAGACTTCTAGCATCCAGATCTGAGAGAAACATATTTCCTTTGTTTAAGCCACTCACTCTGCTATTCTGTAATGGCTTCACTCACCTACTAATACACAAATGATATAGAAATAGACATGTATATGGAAATAAAAGTATCATATTGTAAAGGAAAAATCACCCATTCTTCAGAGGTGACATGATGTTCATACCCAAAAAGACATATATGTGCCTATTGTAACATTCTTTAGAATTTAGAATAGATGACAAATGATTTCTGGATAAATTAATGTCCAAATTATATTGGTTTGAGTATAACTTGGAAATGAATAATATAAAAATTGATCAAAATTAAAGTGCAATTTTTCTTATCAAACAAAACTCAAATTTTTAAGGAACGACGTTTTAAAGTATATCCAAAATTTGTGGAGGTATTGCTATGTAAAGCATTGTAAACATAGGATGAGAGGTGAAGAATTACGACATAGAACAAGAAAATAATAGACCACGTGCTATTGAACTGTGCTCACTACATTTGTAATAAAAATGCCAACACAGTGTGATGAAATGTGTAAAGCTGGTTGTGTGACAACGAGAAAGAGCACAGCACTTGTTTAACAAGCAGCTCAGAGTTAGAACAGAGATACAGAGAAGGTGTGCAGGAGGCAGAGGAGGAGGCCCGAGGAGGCCGGGGCGGGGGGACGAGAGGAGGAGTGTGAGAGATGCCCAGCTCTAGGCGTTAGCATTAGATGTGTCCTCAGGAAGTTTTCACATGAAACCCTGGAAGGGAAAGGAAGCCCTGCTGTGCTTACTGTCACACCCCTGCCCTCTGACTCTCCTTTGTCCAAACACTCCTGTTCTGGAAGGGCAGGACCTGTGCTCAGTGAACAGAAGCTGTGTCCACCGTGGATCTCAGCAAGCACCCTCCTCCAGAGCCCCAGAGAGGGACCAGCCATGACCATCTTTATATAAAAACATTCTCCCCACCTGCACATCACACCCAGGCTCAAGGGGAAAAGGCAGCACCTGTGCTGTGCAGAGTCAGGGTTCTCATCTTCACTGACATAATTCTCTGAAAGTCAAAGATTTAATCAAAAAGAACATGAAATCCTTCTGGTCATTCCTCCTCTTGCTGGCATCCCTCAGCTGTGAGCACCTCCTGGGTCTGAGGAATGTGGAATTATGGGGTGACGTCTGTGAAGTGCATGTCTCATTACTTTTCCTTCCCCAGGTGTTCTGTCCCAGGTGCAGGTGCAGGTGCTGGGACCAGGACTATTGAAGACCCTCTACCTCGCCTGCCCTATCTCTGGATTCTCCATCCAAAGAGTGCTGACTGCTAGGACTGGATCCCTCAGCCCCCAGGGAAAGGGCTGGAGTGACCGGGGTTCTTTTGTTCTAGGAATAGCACAGCATACAACCTGTCTCTCCAAAAATGACTCTCCACCTCCAGAGACACATCACAGATTCATTTTTCCCTGCAGCTCAGCTCCGTGATGACCTAGGACACAGCCCTGTATTACTGTCCCAGGAGGCACAGTGAGAAGTCAGGGTGAGTCCAGACAGGACCCTCCCTGCAGGGGCCGCTCCAACCACCAGGGGGCGCTCAGGGCCATCAGGAAACCAGAGGACCAATTTCAGGGTAGGCATAGAATTCATGGAGGGGTTTTTTCTCAGAAGCTGGGGTTTCTCCACTGGATCATTTCCGCCCCTGCAAGCTCCATCCATCATGATTCCAGGGAGCTTTCCTGTTTCTGAACTGGGGACTTTATTTCAAGGTGTCGGGCTTGTCTGTCTTTCCCCATCTATCTTAGGACAGGCTGCACAGAAATTTTACTTCATGGATTATGAGACCTGGACGACACCCCTGCCTGTGTCTGACCTGAGTCTCCAGAAGACGAGACAGGGCCAAAGCTGGATGTGATTGTTTTAATATTTACAACTTCCTACCTGTACTTAACTATTTCAGAGTTTTATTTTGCGATGATAATTTATCCCCAAATTAACTGACCTTTAACATATAAAACATAACAATTTTTAATTTGTTTTATACATAGAATAATTTGGGTTGTAATTCTTCAAATTACATTAATACAACCAAAATGCATGCAATTTGTTTCCCAGACACAGTATGACAGAAGTTACTAGACCTTCACCAATATCCATATCCCTCCCCTCAGGAGAGCACAGCTAATCATCATTTCCTCTTGTCTCTTACATGTTGGTTGTGGCCAATTTCTCTCTTCTAAGCAAGGATGCTTGCAGGAATTTCCACAAGTCCATCCCAGTGACCTGCTCAGTAAATTACAGAAAAATAAAAAGTAATAAAGTGAAAAAAAAAGTGTCATAGGAAGTAAATATTTTTTGACATAAAACACACTGCTGGTTATTTCAATAGCAAAAATGAGTTTATTCGGGACCAACCAAGAATTACAATTCGGGGACTGTAGTCATGATGAGTCACGTGCAAGTCCCCAGTAAAAAAGGAGAGAATAACTCTTTTATCAAGGTAAAAAGGGAGTTGAGTCAGCTATAGTGAACTGAGTCCATGTTTTTTTTGTTTTGTTTTGCTTTGTTTTTTGGCTCAGTTCTTGCCAGAAAAGAAGAGGTAAACTTTCTTCCCCTTCTTGGATTCTGAGATCACCGAAGGGCATGCCAAATTGCCCTTCTGTTCATCCAATTTTACTCAATTGAGGTTTCTCTTTATTATTATTATTGCTGTTTCTGTTGTTATTTTACATTTTCCACTTTTTTTTACATCTGTCTGTTAATTTTAATCAGAGGTAAAAGCTGAAATAGACAATAACCTTTTGAACCAATTAAATATAATTTTATGAATTTCTCTCCGTGACTTCTAATTATCCCACCATGAGATTACAAATTTCATTGCAGAGAAAGGTTTATTGTTTGGGGCTTTTTAAATTTTTTAATTAGTATATTTTTATTGAAGTATAGTTGATTTACAATGTTGTATTAGTTTCAGGTATACAGCAAAGTGATCCAGTTATACATACATGTACGCATATATATTCTTTTTCAGAGTCTTGCCCCATATATGATATTACAAAATATGGAGAATAGTACCCTGTGCTATACCGTAGGTCTTTGTTGATTATCTATTTTATATATTGTAGTATGAATATGTTAATCCCAAATTCCTAATTTATCCCTCTTTCACACCTTCCCCTTTGTTAGCCATAAATTTAATTTTCAAGTCTCTGAGTCTGTTTTGTAGATAAGTTCACTTTTTAGATTCCACGTATAAGTTATATCATATGGTATTTGTTTTTGTTTATCTGACTTACTTCACATAGTGAGATCATCTCTAAATCCAGTCACTTTGCTGCAAATCACATTATTTCATTCTTTTTTATGGCTCAGTAGTATTCCATGTTCCATGGTATGTGTGCATGTGTGTGTGTATATATATATCACATCTTCTTTATTCACCCATCTGTTGATGGACATTTCGGTTGCTTCCATATCTTGACTATTGTAAATAATGCTGCAATGAACATCAGGGTTCATATATCTTTTTGAATGATGGTTTTCTCTGGATATATGCCCAGGAGGGGGATTGCTGGATCATATGATAGTTCTATTTTTAGTTTTTTTTAAAGGAACCTCAGTACAGTTCTCCACAGCGGCTATACCAATTTACATTCCCACCAACAGTGTACAGGGGTTTCCTTTTCTCCACACCCTCTCTAGCATTTATTATTTGTAGACCTTTTGATGATGGCCATTGTGACTGGTATGAAGTGATACCTCATTTGGTTTTGATCTGCATCTCTCTAATAAGTAGCTATATTGAGAATCATTTCATGTGCCTTCTGGTCATCTGAATATCTTCTTTGGAGTAATGTCTATTTAGATCTTCTACCCATTATTTATTGTATTTTTTTTTAATATTGAGCTTCATGGGCTGTTTGTATATTTTGGAGATTAATCCCTTATCAGTTGCATTATTTGCAGATCTTTAATCCCATTCTGTAGGCTGTCTTCTTTTTTTTTTAATTTCCTTTACTGTGCAAAAGCTTTTACTCTTAATTAGGTCTCATTTGTTTATTTTTGTTTTTATTTCCATTATTTTAGGAGACAGATCCAAAAATGTATTGCTGTAATTTATGTCAAGAGTGTTCTGCCTATGTTTCCCTCTTAAGAGTTTTATAGTATCTGGTCTTACATTTAGATCTTTAATCCATTTTGAGTTTATTTTTGTGTATGCTATTAGGAAGTGTTCTAATTTCATTCTTCACTATGTAGCTGTCCAGTTTTCCCAGTACCACTTATTGAAAAGACTGTCTTTTCTCCATTTTACACTCTTGCCTCCTTTGTCATTGATTAATTGACCATGTGTTGGGTTTATTTCTGGGCTTTCTCTCTTGTTCAATTGATCTATATTTCTGTATTTCTGCCAGTTCCATACTGTTTTAATGACTGTAGGTTTGTAGTATAGTCTGGATTCAGTGAGCCTGATTCCTCAGCTCCTTTTCTCTTTCTCAAAATTGCTTTGTCTATTTGAAGGTTTTTTCTGTTTTCATACAAATTTCAAAAAATTTTGTTCTAGTTCTCTGAAAAATGTCATTGATAATTATTGGGATTGTGTTTAATCTGTAGATTACCTTGGGTAGTATAGTCATTTTCAAAATACTGATTCTTCCAATCAGAAAACATGGTATATCTTTCCATCTGTTTGTGTCATGTTTGATTTGTTTCATCAGCATCTTATAGTTTTCAGAGTAAAAATATGTTGCCTCCGTAGGCACATTTATTTCTAGGTGTTTTATTCTCTTTGAATTGATAGTAAATGGGATTGTTTCCTTAATTTCCATTTCTGATCTTTCCTTGTTAGTGTATACAAATGCAAAAGATTTCTGTCTGTTACTTTTGTAACCTGCAAATTTACCCAGTTCATTTATGAGCTCTAGAAGTTTCCTTGTAGCATCTTTAGGATTTTCTGTGTATAGAATCGTGTCCTGTGAAAACAGTGACCGTTTTACTTCTTCTTTTCCAAGTTGGATTACTTTTATTTCTTTTTCTTCTGTGATTGCTGTGGCTAGGACTTTGAAAACTATGTTGAATAAAGGTGGCAAGAGTGGGCATCCTTTTCTTGTTCCTGATCTTAGAAGAAATGCTTTCACCTTTCCACAGTTGACTATGATGTTAGCTGTGGGTTTGTCATATGCGTCCTCTGTTATTTTGAAGTAGGTTCCTTCTATTCCCACATTCTAGAGAGTTTTTATCATAAATGGATGTTAAATTTTTTTATAAGATTTATCCTCTCACTTTTGCTCATCTTAATCTTGTTTGTTCTTTTTTATTAAATTTATTTATTTATTTATATTTATTTTTGGCTGTGTTGGGTCTCCATTTCTGTGTGAGGGCTTTCTCTAGTTGAGGCAAGGGTGGGTGGCCACTCTTCATCGCGGTGCACAGGCCTCTCACTATCGCGGCCTCTCTTGTTGCTGAGCTCAGGCTCCAGATATGCAGGCTCAGTAGTTGTGGCTCACGGGCCTAGTTGCTCCACGGCATGTGGGATCTTCCCAGGCCAGGGCTCAAACCCATGTCCTCTGCATTGGCAGGCAGATTCTCAACCACTGCACCACCAGGGAAGCCGAATGTTAAATTTTATCAGGAGTTTTTCCTGCATCTATTAAGATGGTCATATGGACTACATTCTTCAATTTTTGATGTGGTTTATCACAGTGATCAACTTGTTGATATTGACAAAATTTTTTCTCCCTGGGATAAATCCCACTTAATCATATTGTATGATCTCTTTAATGTATTGTTGGATTCCGTTTGCTGCTATTCCATTGAGGATTTTTGCATCTATGTTCATCAGTGATATTGGCCTGTATTTTCTTTTTTGGTATCTTTGTCTGGTTCTGGTATTACAGTGATAGTGGCCTCAAATAATGAGTCTGGAAGTGTCTCTTACTCTCCAGTTTTTTAGAAGAGTTTGAAAAGGATGGGTGTTTTCTCTTCTCTAAATGTTTCATAGAATTCACCTGTGAAGCCATCTGGTCCTGGACTTTTGTTTGTTGGAAGATTTGTAATCACAGTTTCAATTTCATTACTTGTGATAGGTCTGTTCAGATTTCCTATTTCTTCCTGGTTCAGTCTTGGAAGGTTATACCTTTCTAAGAATTTGTCCATTTCTTCCAGGTTGTCCATTTTATTGGCATGGAGTTGCTTGTAGTAGTCTCTTAGGATGCTTTGTATTTCTGTGGTGTCCATTGTAACTTCTCCTTTTTCATTTCTAATTTTATTGATTTGAGTCCTCTCCCTCTTTTTCTTGATGAGCGTGGTTAAAGGTTTATCAATTTTTTTTTATCTTCTCAAAGAACCAGCTTTTAGTTTCATTAAACTTTGTTATTGTTTCCTTTGCTTCAATTTCATTTATTTCTGCTCCGATCTTTATGATTTCTTTCCTTCTGCTAACTTTGGATTTTGTTTGTTCTTCTTTCTCTAGTTCCTTTAGGTGTAAACTCAGATTGTTTATTTGAGATTTTTCTTGTTTCTTGAGGTAGGCTTGTATTGCTATAAACTTCTCTCTTAGAACTGCTTTTGATGCATCCCATAGGTTTTGGATCATTGTGTTTTCATTGTCATTTATCTCTAGGTATTTTTTGATTTTGTCTTTGATTTCTTCAGTGATCTCTTGGCTATATAGCAATGTATTGTTTAGCCTCCATGTGTTTGAGTTTTTTACGTTTTTTTCCTTGTAATTTATTTCTAATCTCATAGCGTCATGGTCGGAAAAGATGCTTGATATGATTTCAATTTTCTTAAATTTACCGAGACTTGATTTGCGACCCAGGACGTGATCTATCCTGGAGAATGTTCCGTGTGTACTTGAGAAGAAAGTGTAATCTGCTGTTTTCGGATGGAATGTCCTATAAATATCAATTAAGTCTCTTTTTTCCATTGTGTCATTTAAAGCTTGAATTTCCTTATTAATTTTCTGTCTGGATGATTGATCCATTGGTGTAAGTGAGGTGTTAAAATCCCCACTATTATTGTGTTACTGTTGATTTCCTCTTTTATAGCTTTTAGAATTTGCCTGTGTATTGTGGTGCTCCTATGTTGGGTGCATATATATATTTATAATTGTTATATCATCTTCTTGGATTGATCCCTTGATCATTATGTAGTGTCCTTCCTTGTCTCTTGTAACATTCTTTATTTTAAGGTCTATTTTATCTGATATGAGTATTGATACTCCAGCTTTCTTTTGAATTCCATTTGCATGGAATGTCTTTTTCCATCCCCTTATTTTCAGTCTGTATGTGTCCCTAGGTCTGAAGTGGGTCTCTTGTAGACAGCATGTATATAGGTCTTGTTTTTGTATCCATTCAGCAAGCCTGTGTCTTTTGGTTGGAGCATTTAATCCATTCACATTTAAGGTAATTATTGATATGTATGTTCCTATAACCATTTTCTTAACTGTTTTGGGTTTGTTTTTGTAGGTCCTTTTCTTCTCTTGTGTTTGCCACTTAGAAAAATTCCTTTACCAATTGTTGTAGAGCTGGTTTTGTGGTGCTGAATTCTCTTAGCTTTTGCTTGTCTGTAAAGCTTTTGATTTCTCCATCGAATATGAATGAGATCCATGCTGGGTAGAGTAATCTTGGCTGTAGGTTCTTCCCTTTCATCCCTTTAAATATATTGTGCCACTCCCTTCTGACTTGTAGAGTTTCTGTTGAGAAATCAGCTGTTAACCTTATGGGGGTTCCCTTGTATGTTATTTGTCATTTTTCCCTTGTTGCTGTCTTTTTTTTGGAATAAAAATTTTTATTAGTATACTTGCTATGCAATATTATATGAGTTACAGATATACAATATAGTGATTCACAATTTTTAAAGGTTATACTCCATTTATAGTTTTTATAAAATATTGGCTATATTCTGTTGTATAATATATACTTATAGCTTCTTTTTTTTGAATTATAGAATTTTATTTATTTTTTTATACAGCAGGTTTTTATTAGTTATCCATTTTATACATATTAGTGTATATATGTCAATCCCAATCTCCCAATTCATCACACCACCACCCCCTGCGCCACTTTCCCCCCTTGTTGTCCATATGTTTGTTCCCTACATCTGTATCTCTATTTCAACCCTTCAAACATGTTCATCTGTACCATTTCTCTAGGTTCCACATATATGCATTAATATACGATATTTGTTTTTCTCTTTCTGACTTACTTCGCTCTATATGACAGTCTCTAGATCCATCCATGTCTCTACAAATGACCCAATTTTATTCCTTTTTATGGCTAATATTCCACTGTATATATGTACCAATCTTCTTTATCCATTCGTCTGTTGATGGGCATTTAAGTTGCTTCCATGACCTGGCTATTGTAAACAGTGCTGCAATGAACATTGGGGTGCATGTATCTTTTTGAATTATGGTTTTCCCTGGGTATATGACCAGTAGTGGGATTGCTGGCTCATATGGTAATTCTATTTTTAGTTTTTTAGGGGACCTCCATACTGTTCTGCATAGTGGGTGTATCAATTTACATTCCCACCAACAGTGCAAGAGGGTTCCCTTTTCTCCACACCCTCTCCAGCATTTGTTGTTTGTAGATTTTCTGATGATGCCCATTCTAACTGATGTGAGGTGATACCTCATTGTAGTTTTGATTTGCATTTCTCTAATAATTAGTGACATTGAGCAGCTTTTCATGTACTTCTTGACCATCTGTATGCTTTCTTTGGAGAAATATCTATTTAGGTCTTCTGCCCACTTTTTGATTGGGTTGCTTGTTTTTCTTAATATTGAGCTGCAGGAGCTGTTTATGTATTTTGGAAATTAATCCTTTGTCCATTGATTCATTTGCAAGTATTTTCTCCCATTCTGAGGGTTGTCTTTTCGTCTTGTTTGTAGTTTCCTTTGCTTTGCAAAAGCTTTTAACTTTCATTAGATCCCATTTCTTTATTTTTGTTTTTATTTCCGTTGCTCTAGGAGGTGGATCAAAAAAGATCTTGCTATGATTTGTGTCAACAAGTGTTCTTCCTATGTTTTCCTCTAAGAGTTTTATAGTGTCCGGTCTTACATTTAGGTCTCTAATCCATTTTGAGTTTATTTTTGTATGTGGTGTTAGGGAGTTTTCTAATTTCATTTTTTTACATGTAGCTGTCTAGTTTTCCCAGTACCACTTATTGAAGAGACTGTCTTTTCTAGATTGTATATCCTTGCCTCCTTTATCATAGATTAGTTGACCATAGGTACATGGGTTTATCTCTGGGTTTCCTATCCTGTTCCATTGATCTATATTTCTGTTTTGTGCCAGTACCATATTGTCTTGATTACTGTGGCTTTGTACTATAGTCTGAAGTCAGGGAGTCTGATTCCTTCAGCTCCGTTTTTTCCCCTCAAGACTGCTTTAGCTATTTGGGGTCTTTTTTGTCTCCATACAAATTTTAAGATTTTTTGTTCTAGTTCTGTAAAAAATGCCATTGGTAATGTAGATTGCTTTGGGTATTATAGTCATTTTCACAATATTGATTCTTCCAATCCAAGAATATGGTATATCTCTCCATCTGTTTGTTTCATCTTTAATTTCTTTCATCAGTGTCTCATAGTTTTCTGCATAAAGGTCTTTTTTCTCCCTAGGTAGGTTTATTCCTAGGTATTTTATTCTTTTTGTTGCAGTGGTAAATGGGAGTGTTTCCTTAATTTCTCTTTCAGGTTTATCATCATTAGTGTATAGGAATGCAAGAGATTTCTGTGCATTAATTTTGTATCCTGCAACTTTACCAAATTCTTTGATTAGCTCTAGTACTTTTCTGGTGGCATCTTTAGGATTCTCTATGTATAGAATCATGTCATCTGCAAAGAGTGACAATTTTACTTCTTCTTTTCCAATTTCTATTCCTTTTATTTCTTTTTCTTCTCTGAATGCCATGGCTAGGACTTCCAAAACTATGTTGAATAATAGTGGTGAGAGTGGACATCCTTGTCTTGTTCCTGATCTTAGAGGAAATTCTTTCAGTTTTTCACGATTGAGAATGATGTTTACTGTGGGTTTGTGGTATATGGTATATGGCCTTTATTATGTTGAGGTAGATTTCCTCTATGCCCACTTTCTGGAGAGTTTTTTTATCATAAATTGGTGTTGAATTTTGTCAAAAGCTTTTTCTGCATCTATTGAGATGATCATATGGTTTTCCTTCTTCAGTTTGTTAATATGGTGTATCACATTGATTGATTTGCGTATATTGAGGAATACTTGCATCCCTGGGATAAATCCCACTTGATCATGGTGTATGATCCTTTTAATGTGTTTTTGGATTCTGTTTGTGAGTATTTTGTTGAGGATTTTTGCATCTTTATTCATCAGTGATATTGGTCTGTAGTTTTTTTTTTTGTTTTTTTGTTTTTGGTAGTATCTTTGTCTGGTTTTGGTATCAGGGTGATGGTGGCCTCATAGAATGAGTTTGAGAGTGTTCCTTCCTCTGCAATTTTTGGGAAGAGTTTTGAGAAGGATAGGTGTTAGCTCTTCTCTAAATGTTTCATAGAATTCACCTGTGAAGCCATCTGGCCCTGGACTTTTGTTTGTTGGAAGATTTGTGATCACAGTTTCAATTTCATTACCTGTGATTGGTCTGTTCAGATTTTCTATTTCTTCCTGGTTCAGTCTTGGAACGTTATACCTTTCTAAGAATGTGTCCATTTCTTTGAGGTTGTCCATTTTATTGGCATGGAGTTGCTTGTACTAGTCTCTTAGGATGCTTTGTATTTCCGCGGTGTCTGTTGTAACTTCTCCTTTTTCATTTCTAATTTTATTGATTTGAGTCCTCTCCCTCTTTTTCTTGATGAGTCTGGCTAATGGTTTATCAATTTTGTTTATCTTCTCAAAGAACCAGCTTTTAGTTGTATTGATCTTTGCTATTGTTTTCTTTGTTTTTATTGCTATAAACTTCCCTCTTAGAATTGCTTTTGCTGAATCCCATAAGTTTTGGATCGTCGTGTTTTCATTGTAATTTGTCTCTAGGTATTTTTTTATTTATTCAGTGATCTCTTGGTTATTTAGTAGTGTATTGTTTAGCCTCCATGTGTTTGTGTTTTTACGGGTTTTTCCCTGTAATTGATTTATAATCTTATAGCTTTGTGGTCAGAAAAGATGCTTGATATGATTTCAATTTTCTTAAATTTACTGAGGCTTGATTTGTGACCCAAGATATGACCTATCCTGGAGAATGTTCCATGTGCACTTGAGAAGAAAGTGTAATCTGCTGTTTTCGGATGAAATGTCCTATAAATATCAATTAAATCTATCTGGTCTGTTGTGTCATTTAAAGCTTGTGTTTCCTTATTAATTTTCTGTTTGGATGATCTGTCATTGGTGTAAGTGAGGTGTTAAAATCCCCACTATTATTGTGTTACTGTCAATTTCCTCTTTTATAGCTGTTAGCAGTTGCCTTATGTATTGAGGTGCTATTATGTTGGGTGCATATATATTTATAATTGTTATATCATCTTCTTGGATTGATCCCTTGATCATTATATAGTGTCCTTCCTTGTCTCTTGTAACATTCTTGATTTTAAAGTCTATTTAATCTGATATGAGTATTGCTACTCCAGCTGTCTTTTGATTTCCATTTGCATAGAATATCTTTTTCCATCCCCTTATTTTCAGTCTGTATGTGTCCCTAGGTCTGAAGTTGGTCTCTTACAGAAAGCATATATATGGGTCTTGTTTTTGTATCCATTCAGAGAGCCTGTGTCTTTTGGTTGGAGCATTTAATCCATTCACGTTTAAGGTAATTATCCATATGTATGTTCCTATTACCATTTTCTTAATTGTTTTAGGTTTGTTTTTGTAGGTCCTTTTTTTCTCTTGTGCTTCCCACTTAGAGAAGTTCCTTTAGCATTTGTTGTAGAGCTGGTTTGGTGGTGCTGAATTCTCTTAGTTTTTCCTTCTCTGTAAAGCTTTTGATTTCTCCATCGAATCTGAATGAGATCCTTCCTGGGTAGAGTAATCTTAGTTGTAGGTTCTTCCCTTTCATCACTTTAAATATATCATGCCACTCCCATCTGACTTGTAGAGTTTCTGTTGAGAAATCAGCTGTTAATCTTATGGGAGTTCCCTTGTATGTTATGTTATTTGTCGTTTTTCCCTTGTTGCTTTCAATAATTTTTTTTCTCTTTAATTTTTGTCAATTTGATACTATGTGTCTCGGCGTGTTTCTCCTTGGGTTTATCCTTCCTGGGACTCTCTGTGCTTCCTGGACTTGGGTGGCTATTTCCTTTCCCATGTTAGGGAAGTTTTCGACTATAATCTCTTCAAATATTTTCTCGGGTCCTTTGTCTCTCTCTTCTCCTTCTGGGACCCCTATAATGCAAATGTTGGTGTGTTTAGTGTTGTCCCAGAGGTCTCTTAGGCTGTCTTCTTTTTTTTTCCCATTATTTTTTCTTTATTCTGTTCCATGGCAGTGAATTCCACCATTTTGTCTTCCAAAGACAAAATGTCTTCTTTGTCTTCAGTTATCCATTCTTCTGCCTCAGTTATTCTGCTATTGATTCCTTCTTGTGTATTTTTCATTTCAGTTATTGTATTGTTCATCTCTCTTTGTTTGCTCTTTAATTCTTCTAGGTGTTTGTTCTTTGATTTTTCTATGTCTTTGTTAAACATTTCTTGCATCTTCTTGATCTTTGCTTCCATTCTTTTTCCGAGGCCCTGAATCATCTTCACTATCATTATTCTGAATTTTTTTTTCTGAAGGTTGCCTCTCTCCACTTCATCTAGGGTTTTATCTTGTTCCTTCATCTGGTACATGGTCCTCTGCCTTTTCATTTTGTCTATCTTTCTGTGAATGTGGTTCTTGTTCCACAGCCTGCACAATCATAGTTCTTCTTGTTTCTCTCAACTCACCTTTTGGTCTGTGCATGAGTCATGGATCTTGGCGAATCACAGTAGATTATTGTGAGCGTCACTGTGTGGTGGTGACTCCAGTGAAGCTACTCTATCAGCTGTGATTTTATTGCTGAGAAAATTAATCTAACACTGGTATCTTGTTTGTGGCTATTGACCTGGAAAATGCTATTTTTTCTCAATATCTGTTAATGGAGCCATAAATATTAGAATGGAGTAATGATGATCCAGATATTGTACTGATGCAAGGAAAAAATGTGGTTTTTGAGGTGTGCAATGGAATGAAACTTCCTGTGGACCCACCTGATGCTTTCACCACAGGACATCCTCTCAAATCACAGAATCACAGGATGAATGGTGCACAAGGGTGGTCTGAAACTCAAGTTAGGAAACAACAAAACAATATAATAAGCACCTGGGGTTGGTGAGAACCACATCACAAGAGAGATGACAGGGAAAGAAAGAAGGAAGGACGAGGGAAGCCTGACTCAGTCCCTCGCCAGTTGAAAGAACAGGCTTGCCCACATTCAAATTTACTTCAAGCTTGAGGGTAAAATCCACCCTTTGTCTGTGGGAGCTCACAACTCTATCCTCTGAAAGACTGAGGTCTTGGGGAGAAGGCAGAGCTGTGGTCTAGAAGAAGATGAGGCTGTGGGATCTTCTCCTCCGCCTGGTGACAGGTCCCCAAGGTGAGGGTCTCAGGTGTCAGACACAGGTCTATGGTGTTGGTTGTGACTGCAGGTAACTGACAGTGACTGATTCTCTTTGTTCACAGGTGTCCTGTCCCAGGTGCAGCTGCAGGAATTAGGACCCAGACTGGTGAAGCCCTCCCAGACCCTCTCCCTCACTTGTGCTGTCTCTGGATTCTGCATCACAACCAATGCATATGATTGGACCTGGATATGCCAGCTCCTAAGGAAGGAGCTAGAGTGGATGGGATGCATACAATTTGCTGGTGGCACAGCATATAACCCATAACTCATGAGTACCGTCTCCATCTCCAGGGACATATCCAGGAACAAGTTCTCCCTGCAGCTGAGCTCTGTGACCACCGAGGACACAGCCCTGTATAACTGTGCAAAAGATACACAATGAGGGTAAGTCAGTGTGAGCCCACACACAAACCTCCCTGCAGGGAGATAGGAGAGGGGATGTAGGGAGCGCTCAGGAACCACAATTGTGTGTTTTAGCTCCACGAACATGTGCAGATATAAGTTAAGGGCTGGTTTCCTGTCAGGGTCTGCAACTTCCTATCCATGTAGCAGTTTTCCCTGTGGAACCTCTCTGGGCTCATGATTCTCTGCATAAATATTCAGTATCTCATAGAAGATTTGTTGGAATAAGAGAAAACTACTCTCACATGCACAAAAGGCAGAGTCAGTTACAGTCGCTGACTCCTGTCCCTAAATGTCAATCAACTATCAAATCTATGTTGAGTCAGCTGCATCTATAGAAGAGTCTCTGTGGAACTCAAAAATGCAGATCAGCAAACCCCAGTCCATCACCCCAGCTAGCCAGCAGGGAACGGCATAAAGTGCAGGCTGGGGTCAGGCAAAAGAGGTGTTATAAATCCGAAGCCATATAGGAAACATTGCTGGTGGCCATGCTCTTTGTCTTGACACCACACTCACAGCTTTAATAGTAGGTGACACCAAGAAAGGACACAACGATCCCAACTGAAGCTAGGTATGGATGTCTCCTTTGATGATGGGACACATGCACACCCCAAAAGAATATGAGTGTTATCACCTCCACTATTAAGGTGTCTGTTGAGAGAATGTCAGGCCTTTCAGCAAGTCAGAAATGGCCTTATATAGAGAGGAGTGGGGACTGGTTCAGGGTTTTTACTGTGGTTCAGGGGTGGTGAAAAGCAAGGGCCCCTCTCTCTGAAGGGGCTCCTGTGGTTCCAATCTTCCACCAATATCAAAGGAGACAGAAGCTATGCTTTCCTACCAGATGTCCCATGTGTGAGCAGAATCAGTAGAGTGAGAAATGAGCCTTAAGGTTCAGCCATCAAACATCAACTATAGAGTATGACTACCTATTTCACTTCAAAACTAGAAAATGAGTAAAAAAAAAGAATAGATAAATGGGGGAGGGATCAAGATCCCTCACCTTCTCCCCACAGATACATCAAAGATACACCTACATGTGGATCGAATCTCACAGAACACCTACTGAACGTTGGCAGAAGACCTCAGACCTCCAAAAGGGCAAGAAAATTTCCATGTAACTGGGTAGGGCAAAAGGAAAAACAGAGAGAGAGAAATTAATCAGGACAGGTTCTGCACTGCTGGGAGGGAGCACTGAAAGAGGAAAGGTTTCCACACACTGGGAAGTCCTCCCACTGACAGGGACAGAGGGGGAGCTTCGGAGCCTTGGAGATGAGTGCAGCAAGAGGTGTGCAGAGGGCAAAGCAGATAGACACGTGCACAGACAATAGGTGCTGACTGGCATGCCCCAGCCTGAGACACTCTTCCGCTGGGGTGGGGGCTGGTTGCTGAGGCTTGGGCTTTGGAGGTTAGACCCTGTGGAGAGGACTGGGAGTGGCTGTGCGAAGACAGTTTGAAGGGTCTAGGGTGTGGTGCGCCACAACCGAGGGACTGCAGGAAAAAACCTGGGCCCACCAGAGAGGCAGGGTGCCATTGTTGGGAGGTGTGGGAGGAGAGGGGCTGGTCCACCAAAGTAACATCTTTCTCTGTGGCCTCTCAGCCATCAGGGCACTGCCTACATGAGCTATGGGAGCTGGCACTAGCCGCCGCCGGCATCTCGGACTACAGATGCAGTGCAGACCACTGCTACAAGTGTGTTTCCTGTGTGCAGGTGCAGCTCACTGCTCCCACCTTCCAGCGAGCATTTGCGGCCCAACAACACCAAGGGTCCCACAGCCCGGTGCCAACTGCTGCCCCCGCCTCCCTGGGAGTGCATGTGACCCACCACCACTGCCAAGGTTCCTGTGACCCAGTGCCACCATTACCCCCCCACACCCTGGGGGTGAGCTCAATGCCCCACCACTGTTGAGGATCCCGCAACCCAGCACCAGCCACTGTCCCACCTCCCCAGGGGTGTGCACGGTACCCGCCACCACTGCTGAGGGTCCATGACTCAGTGACAACCACTGCCCTCACTCCCCTGGGTTGTGTGCAATCTGCTACCTCTGCCAAGGGGCCCTCAGCCGTGAGCCAAGTGCTACCTCCACCTTCCTGGCAAAGTGCACACAGGCCAGCACATGCTGAGGGAAGAGACCATAAGCATCCAAACCAAGAACAACCCTCACGCCAAAAAAAATTAAACCCACACAAGCTACGTAGGGACGCTTCAGCATATAAATAGCCCTCCAAGACTACAGTAGATATTTGTTTCTCCTGAACTCACAGAGTAAGAGAAACGTAAGCCTAACGAAGAAGCAGAAGAACCACTCTCAGTTAAAAGACCAAGAGAATTCCCCTGAAGGAACAAACAATGAAACAGACCTCTTCAGTCTAACAGACATCAAGTTCAAAAAGTCAGTAATGAAAATACTGAAGGCATTAAGAAAGGCTATTGACAGAAATGCAGATTACTGTAAAAAGGAACTAGAAACTACAAGGGGAAGCCAAGAAAAATTAGAAAATTCACTTGCCGAGATGAAAGCTGAGCTCAAAGCAATAAATAGCAGAATGAATAATGCAGAAGAAAGAATAAGTGACCTGGAAGATAGAATAATGGAAATTACCCAATCAAATCAGCAGACAAAAAGCCAAATGCAAAAAACAAAATGAAAGTAATATGGGATAATATAAGATGGGTCAATCTACACATAATAGGGATTCTAGAAGGAGAAGAAAGAGAAAAAGGGGTTGAACATGTATTTGAAGAATTTATGGCTGAAAATTTCCTAAACCTAAAGAACGAAACAGATATCCAGATACAGGAAGCACAGAGGTTCCCAAACAAGATGAACCCAAATGGACCTACACCAAGACATATTATAATAAAAAATGGCAAAAGTTAAAGAGAAGATTCTAAAGGCAGCAAGAGAAAAACAAAGAGTTAATTACAAGAGAACCCCCATAAGGCTATCAGCTGATTTCCTACAGAAACTCTTCAGGACACAAGGGAATGGCAAAATATATTCAAAGTCTTTAAAGAGAAAAATCTGCAACCTAGAATAATCTACACAGAAAGGTTATCATTTAGAATAGGAGAAGATATAAAAAATTTCTCAGACAAGAAAAAAACAAAAACCAAATCCAAAAAAGAGGGGATATATGTATACATATAGCTGATTCACTTTGCTGAACAGTATAAACTAACACAATATTGTAAAGCAAATATACTCCAATAAAAATTTTTTTTAAAAAGGGACACCAGGGTCACACGGCCTGCATGGCCCAGAGTGACCACTACGGGACACCGTCACCCCGACAATCCAGTATCTGCGCATCTCCTGAGTGTTGTCTTAGCAACTTCACTGGAGAACATTCTTTAAACTCCCACCACCCATCCAGGTTCAAGGGATCTATCACACTGCAAGTCAAGCTGAGGGGGGTGAATACCCTCCACACTTTCATGTCTTGCAAGTTTCATTCTCTCTTTCCCTTGTTTTCATGTTAGTTCTGCACAAATGACTGTACACATTGCTCTTACTGGGATAAGGAACGTTCTCAGACATTAGCTCCAATGAATCCTCTTTATGTCTCATTCTGCACAACCTCTCTGTAGGTTTAGTCCTCGCTGGTCACTTCCATCTTCTTGAAATCACCCCTCAGGTGGTTTCTCCTGTCCTCTCTACTTAGCACGTCCTTTGATGTATCTTCCACATCTGCCTGACAATTAAATGTACAGTTTCTCAGGGATAAGTCTGCTTATCTAGGCTAAAAGACACTACAGCAATTCACATTGTAAAGTCCAATCAAATGAATTAATCTTTGAGGTGAAACAGTACTTCATGCTTGGAAATGTTGGTCTCCTGGTCAGAGGGCAAAAGAAATCAGATTTCAGTGACATTAAGGATTCTAACACAGCTCTACCAGTTTTAGTGCCCTCTATGTTCATATCAGGCTTTTCCATCCTGTGGACAATAGAGGATGACCATTGTCTGATGAGTTTTTAGATAAAACATCAAAAAAAAGGATCCATTCAAGAAGATATTGATAAATTTGACTTTGTTAAAAAATTAAAAACATTTGTCCCACAAAAGATATCATTAAGGAAATGAAAAGACAAATGTAGATTGGGAAAATGTATTTCAAAATCATATATACAACAAAAGATGGTGTTCATAATGTGTTAAGAACTTTATATACTATGTGGGGAAGCCCTGGACCCTCTGACCACGGGGCCCAGCCCCAGGGACATGGGAGAGGGAGCCTGGGAGTGAGGGGTTTCCTGTCAGGGTTAAAGTTTACATTACTATGACCAAATGTATGCTATGAACCCTTTTCAATTTCCCACCCTGAACTCGAACTTCACAGATAATAGTAGACAAAGACAGTAGATTAGTTAATCCTCTGCCATAATCATTTCAACCCTGGAAGAGGCTGGATTACACAGATGCACAGTCACTCTTTTTATTTTCAATGTTTTCTTTGTATAAGAGTGTGATTATTTCTGATGTGATGAGATTGGATCCTCTGCAATATGACATGAGCTGGCATAAGAGAGGACTTTGCCCAGGGTACCATAAATACAATAATAAAACTTCCAGCATCAGTAACCTATACCATGCCTCTGTTTGGAATGTAGTTACTCAAATTACAGTAAAATTGTAAATGGTTAAATTAAAAATATATATACTGGAAAGATCTGTTCTTTACATTGTGAGCATTTTTAAACCAATATAGACATCAAATAATTATTTGCATATGAAATTATGATTATAAAATTTTGACAGTTGTAGATATATAAATGTGCTGTGTTTCAGAAAATATCTGAACAAATGCTAAACCCTTTAATATCTATTTGAAAAACACATGAGATTTGAAATAGTCCACCATTTATTCTTATGCTTAGGAAGGAGATGCCTGGTTTTAAACTGATTTCAATGTATCTCTTAAACCAAGTGCTCCCCTAACCCAGATTCAAATACCGAGTGAGTTTGAAGGGAAGAGAACTCACAGGGGCCCAGAAAGATCACAGGGAGTGTAACCTCACTCCAACCCCACTTATAAGAACAGGGCTTCCCCACATGCAAAATTTCCTGCAAGCTCTAGGGTAAAATCCACCCTTGGGTAGTGGGGGCTCAAAGCTCGCTCCTCAGGCAAGGCTGAGGTCTCTGGGGAAGGCAGAGCTGTGGTCTAGAAGAAGATGCAGCTGTGGGGTCTTTTCCTCTGCCTGGTGACAGGTCCCCAAGGTGTGTGTCTCAGGTTCAGGGCAAGGGTCTATGGGGATGATTGTGGCTGCAGGTGACTAAGAGGGACTGATTCTCCTTGTCCCCAGGTGTCCTGTCTGACCTGACACTGCAGGAGTCTGGCCCAGGACTGGTGAAGCCCTCACAGACCCTGTCCCTCACCTGTGCTGTCTCCGGGGGCTCTGTAACCAGCAGTTACTACTGGAAGTGGATCTGCCCGCGCCCTGGGAAAGGGTTGGAGTGGATGGAGTACTGGACAGGAAGTACAAGCTACAACCCTGCTTTCCAAGGCCGAATCTCCATCACTGCTGACACGTCCAAGAACCAGTTCTCCCTGCAGCTGAGTTCTCTGACCACCGAGGACACAGCTGTGTATTACTGTGCAAGAGACAGTGAGAGGAAGTCAGTGTGAGCCCAGACACAAACCTCTCTGCCGGGAGACAGGAGGGGCTGGGTGGCAGGGGGAGCTCAGAGACTAGGCCCAGGAGCCGGTGCAGAGGGTGGCAGGGAAGGGGCTTTCCTTTGGGATCGAGAATTACCTCTCCAAAACATTCAGCTGCCCCAAGGGACATTTCATGTTTTTTCTGTCTCTGAATTCTCATATTCTCAGCACAGCCAACAAACAAGAAAGTTACATTGTCTATTTGCAGATGGGATATCATCAGTCACTAGGGATCTGTCCATCAAGTTCCTATATCTTATTTATTTTTCTTGACAAAGAGAACATCCAGAAGACTCTCAGCTTCCCTGTGATTCGAAAACATTTCCACAAAGG
Organism: Balaenoptera borealis; assembly: GCF_965194805.1. NCBI lineage: Eukaryota > Metazoa > Chordata > Mammalia > Artiodactyla > Balaenopteridae > Balaenoptera > Balaenoptera borealis. The sequence continues at coordinate 29,285 of NC_138873.1, forward strand.
GAGGTACCAGCACATTTCATCAACCCTGTGTCCAAACCCAACTTCGACCCCCTCACGCACAGGTGGCCCACATGTAGGCCCTCCTGTCAGACAGGCACATATGACCTCAGGGGGTTATGATCAGTGCACCCCCAGGACCTCTGTCCACAGGGTCTCTCTACCCCCAGGATATGTTAACCTCCTGCTTCTGATTAACTGGGGTGGATGTTGAACCCACCCCAACATAACCCTCTGCCTTCTACCTTTTAAAATCTCCCTCTACCTGTCCTAGACCCTGAGCACCATGGGGTTAGGGTTAGGGTCAGGGTTAGGGTTAGGGTCAGGGTCAGGGTTAGGGTAGGGTTAGGGTTACGGTTTTAAAAAAGCACACAAGATCTCAGAAAACCAAGTAGTGTTTCCCTCTGTGAGGGGATTTTATGAGGTAAATCTCCATTTGAAAGGGTGTCTCCCTCCCTGACCAGGAATAGGGTGACTGAAGCTCAAGAAACTTTTACCTATGGAGAAGGCCTGGACTTAAATCTACATAACAAACATACCCTTGTTTACTATGCACTGCCCAATAACCTCCTTTAACTGGCTTCCCCCCTCTCCCAACACCTTTCTTTTTTTAACTGAAGATGGTATATAAAGGGGATTAGGTCATTTCCTGAGTTAGTTTTCCTGGTGCTGACCTGAAACAAACAGACAGCCAGCTATTTCTCCAGCAAATATGGGTTTATTCTCAGGATCGGGAGGAAATCACAACTTGGAGGGCTGCAACCACAGCAAGGCACATGCGCATCCCCATGAGTCAAGGGAAGGAAAACACCTCTGTAGAAAGGAAGAGGACACTGGAAAGCCTATAGCAAACAGAGTACACAACTTTTTACTGGCTGAGTCCTTGAGTCCTGGCTCAGTCCTTTCCTGAGGCCAGGCAATGAGAGTCTTTCTTCTTACTGTGGGGCTCTGCAATTGTGGTAACGCATGAGAGCTCTCCGTTCTGGTCTCCCAGTCCTATTTAATTGAGGTTTCTGCTTATTAATTTTTACAACACTAACCCCTAACTCTTAGCCCTTGGCCCAATCCCTAAACCCAAACCTAACTCCTAACCCTTAACTCTAGGCCCTAACCCCTAAGCTTATCCCTTCCCCATCATCCTAAACCCTCTCCCTAACTGCACCCTTCACGCCACGCTCCATCCCTTTCCCGGACCAACTGGGCCAATGACATTCCTGAATCCTTCAGCATCTCCACCCTGCCTCTCCCCGGCACCCTACAGCCCCACCTCCAGGGCTCAGTAGGCGACTGGGGTCATCCGCCCCTAGGTGAGCGGATATGTGCCCCCAGACCTAGAGCGCTCAACGGTGTCCGCAGGACGTGCCCAGGCCGTCAGGAAGTCAGAGAGCCCGCGCTCCGCTGCACGTAGCTCACCTAAACGCCCTCCTAGACCTCCACGAGACCCCCGAGGACTCAAGCGGCTTCGCGCCCCTGCCCCAGCAACCAATCGGAAGTCAGGGACAACGAAGCGGGCCCACGCCGGGCCTCCCCATGGCCCCGCCCCCTCTCCACTGCCGTCCAATCCCTTCTGGCCCGCCGTCCACTGCGCTTCCGCGCCGACTTCCGCTTTCGGCGAGGCGGCGGTCCGAGGGTTGTGCCGCCTGCGCCCATGGCAGCCGCGAGCGTCGGGCTGGCTGAGCTGGGTTTCGTGGAGGCGGCGCCGGCGTGGCGGCTGCGCAGCGAGCAGTTCCCCAGCAAGGTGGGCGGCCGGCCGGCGTGGCTGGGCGCAGCCGGGCTGCCGGGGCCCGCGGGGCTGGCCTGCGCGCAGTGCGGCCGCCCACTGGCCTTCCTGCTGCAGCTGTACGCGCCGCTCCCGGGCCGCGCCGACGCCTTCCACCGCGGTCTCTTCCTTTTCTGTTGCCGAACGCCACCGTGCTGCGCCGGCCTACGCGGTGAGCGGCCCGGGGCCCGGCTAGCGCGTGCGCGGTGAGCGGCCCGGGGCCCCGGTCGCGCGTGCGCGGTGAGCGGCCCGGGGCCCCGGTCGCGCGTGCGCGGCCTTGCTCGCGGTCAGGCCCCAGAAACCGTGCAGCCTCCTCTGCGCCCCTGCCGCGGGCCTCTGCCCTGTACCCCGCGAGCGTTTCCGGGGGTGGGGGGGGCGTTCCAAGGGCTCGCGCCTTCTTCGCCCCCAGCTTTTTGTTAATCAGTCGGTAGTAGGTGTGGTACATTACGTTCAGATAATAGAACCTGTAATTTTTTGGAAACCTGGGTTCCAACACGTTTCTCATATGTATGTAGTCTGACTTGATGTTACTTTTGTTACTAATTTGAACAAGCTCAAAGAGCCTGCTTAGTTGTATAGACTTTAAAAAGTTTCTCGTTTTCACTCTTTTTTCTTACTTTCCAGAAAATAAGCTCTTTGAAAGCAAAAACTTTATTCTGTTTTTCTTTTTAAAAAATGACTGTCTTTTCAGTCCTGTGTGAAGGCTCAAATATTTGAATTGCTGTGTTGTTTTATTTAAAACATGTATAACGTTTCTCCTTCTGTCTCCTTAGTTTTTAGGAATCAGTTGCCTAGGAGAAACGACTTCTACGCCTATGAGCCACCTTCTGAGGATCCCCCGCCAGAGACAGGGGAATCCGTGTGCCTCCAGCTCAAGTCTGGGGCTCATCTCTGCAGAGTTTGTGGCTGTTTAGGCCCCAAAACATGCTCCAGATGTCACAAGGCACATTACTGCAGTAAGGAGCATCAGACTCTCGACTGGAGAGTGGGACATAAGCAGGCTTGTACACAAGCAGGTCAGTCAATTCTGTTTTTATTTTTAAATCTCAGCTCAGTTTCATAGTGTCTATCAGGCCAAATCTTTCATTTTGAGGATAAACGTTAACATTAGAAAAGGTGTAATACTTTTCAAAGTTTTGGTTAACTAGTGACATAAACACCTTTATGAAGAAGGAACTGTGAGGTCTTGCCCGCTCACGTCCCAGCCTAGCTTTAGTGTAGTCATTTAATTTATGACCCATAATCTAAAATGCTGGAGCTACATATGTTAATTACTAGGGGAAACTGTTATGACATGGAATACGCTTCAGATGTAGGAAATTATTTGACCTTCCAAATTAAATGATTACAAATGATGCTAGTTACCTTACTTTGTTTCAGGTGATTTGGACAGTACAGTTCCAGACCACAGCTTCCTTTTTCCAGAATTTGAAATTGTAATAGAAACAGAAGATGAGATTATGCCTGAAGTTGTGGAAAAAGATGATGAATCAGAGATTATAGGTAGCATGGGTAAGGAATCAGTTTCAAAACTTATTCATTAAATATACACTACTATGTATAAAATAGATAACTAATGAGAACCTACTGTATAGCATAGGGAACTCAGTGCTCTGTGGTGAACTAAATAGGAAGGAAATCTAAAAAAGGGGATATATGTATAAGAAAAAAAGGAAAAAGGTGGGGGGAAGAATACTGAATCTAGTTGAAGCAGAGAGAAAGTAGAGGGTCCAGTGTCCCAACATTCCAGCCTCAAGGGACATGTTCTCACCCATTTCAGGGGACACTGAGGACCTGCCATGGAAACCTAGGGATTAGAGAACCAATTTGGAGACACCTGTCTTAGATCATTGCTAAGACAACGTTTTTCTTTTTAACTAACATATGAGAAGATTCAGTGCCAGATGTTTAAAAGCACCTAGGAAGAGGGGTGCTATGTTTGTTGGTGGGTAGCAGTGTTAGAGAGTGTGCTTTGGGGAAGAATTCACTGATGAAGGAGTCTGATAGAAAATTTCCAACAACAGGTGAGAGAGAACTCCCTGTATTGAGGGTCCAGTGAAATGAAACCACGCTCTATCTAATCTGGACAGTGCATGCCATTGATCCATGCTGTCTCTACTCCCTCAGACGTGGGGCCAATAAAGTAATAAGCAATAAAAGTGTAAAAAAAAGAAAAAAAAAAACCTCTTTCATTAAGTGATTAAATATAATGCTTGAAAGGGAGGGCTCAATATGCCAAGAAGAGAAGCACTGATAGTAAAAGGCAACTCACTTGGGAGGCTGCAACCTATACTTTTCAAATATTGCCTCATTTGAAGATATCCTTTCTGTACTTCCCTCCTTGGCATATATAAGGTATGTTCTGGTTCCTGTAAAGATGTCAGAGGAAGTATCCAGGTGGTCAGTTGGGTGGGGCTGCACAGGATGCTGGAAACTTGGAAAGTTTATCTGGCTCCAGGATTTGTTTCTCTGATTGAGATGGTGGACATGAGAGTGCCTCGCAGTGTTCGGTGGGCAGCAGGGGCCCTTTTATCTGGCAAGTTTCAGATACTTGATTTTGTCAGTTACCTCAAGGTTATCATACTCTGGAGCAGTGCCTGTGCTGAGGCTGAGCAGTAGCCAAAATTTATCCCACACTTACTCTGTACCACGGGCCTTTTGTGCATGATCTTACTAAAATCTTGACATCAGAACAGTATGTTAGAAACTGCCCCATTTTGCAGTGAGGAATTTGGGGTTCTAGGTATAACTTGTTTGGTTGTATAACTGACTAAAGTTGTTAAGTTCTAGAACTGAAGTTTGAGCTCACATCTTATTGACTCCAAAACTTGAGCTCTTAACCACCACAAAATGTAGATTTCAGAATCTAAATTAAATTTTAGATTAGAATGTCAGCTTACTGGCTTACAGTTCCCATTCAGGGTATCAGAAATGTCTTCTAAGTTACAAAGACTCAATCCTGTTGGGGATGGCGGTGTTTCAGGTAGCTGAGATTCCAGAGGTGAGTGTGAAGGAGTGAGCTGGTAGGGTTAGGGCATGTGATAACTGGATGAGTGTAAGGGAAAGGAGAGATGAAACATGAAGAGATTGGAAATAGAGTCCAGGTGGGTGAAGGACACTAGTGATAAGCGGGGCTCGTGTTTTTGGGGTGCGCTTTCGTGTGCTGGGCACAGCAGTCCTCAGACTGGGACTTGGGGTCTGTTCTTTTAATTTGCAGTTTTAAAGAGAAGCTCTTACTAGGAGCTGGCATAGTAATAATGCTTCATGGAGTACCTGCAAAGTCAGATGGTCTTAAAGCACAAACATTAATGAATTAAAATAGGAAAGCCTGTGGAAACATCTGGCCTTCACTATCTGATTTAACACTAAGTTGGTTGTTTAAAACTGGCCTCCCTCAGCATGTGTTTATTGTCAAGACATGGAGATTATTCCTGTTGCATAATAGTTATGTTGATAATTTTTTAGGTGAAGCACCTGAGGAAGAATTGGATTCCATGGCAAAACATGAATCTAGGGAAGATAGAATTTTCCAGAAGTTTAAAACCAAAATATCCCTTGAACCAGAACAGGTAAAATAGAATTCATATACAGCTCCTTCTGTTCTTTTCAGGTGGTGTTTTAGGGGTATAAACCCTGAGTAGGGAATTCCCTGGCAGTCCAGTGGTTAGGACTCTGCACTTCCATTGCTGGGGGCCCAGGTTCGATCCCTGGTTGGGGAACTAAGAAACCAACCTGCCACATTAGCACGAAGACCACTGTGGTTTTGTGAAAATAATAATGGGTTTTGCTGTTATGAAGAATTCTGGCTTCTTGAATTACATATCGACCTTCTGATGTAACTATCTACAGCGTGGGGGGAAAAAAAAAGAGTGGTTTTGAGGATTAAGGTACATTGTAGACTCACAGTAAGTATTCAGCAAATGTTTCCCTTTGCCGCTTTTCTTCCATTAACTTTATTCCCCTTAACTTCCCTCACCATAAATATAAATCACTAAAGAAGACAGCTAAATTTCCATAAGCCAGTCGCTAGAACAAATAAATATCCAGGGGCTTATAGGAAGAGTAGGTCTAGGTCCTAAATACTGAGAAGGTAGTTTTTAGCAACGCATATGCTTTTAACAAGAAATATTGAGGAAAATCACTCATTTGTTATATAAGATGTTATTATAACAAAATTTACTTCTGTTTTATTTATCTAAACACTGTGGCTCACTTGGTATTTGTTCCTTTAAAAATTGTAAACTAAGGTTCCTTATATCTATGTGAAGGTAAGCACAAACCCTGGGCTGCATTTTAGATTCACAACCTGGTAATGGGGAAATAGGATTATTGTTAGTCTCTTCACAAAATAGTCATAGGATTCAGATTCTAACCATATGGACATCTAAGAAAAATAATTTGGATATCCTGAATCAGATAAGCCGAAACAGTCCCTTTGATCAGGGGTCCCCAAACCCGGGGCCGAGGACTGGGACCGTGAAGCTTCATCTGCCACTCCGCATCGCTCGCATTAATGCCTGAACCACCCCCCTCCCCCTCCCCGTCCATGGAAAAATTGTCTTCCACGAAACGAAACCGGTCCCTGGTGCCAAAAAGGTTGGGCACCGCTGCCTTTGATGACACTGAGAACGGTATTAATGGTGCCCAGTGGAGGGGCGCAGGGGGACAGACACTAAAGTGGTTTTCAGATGAGCGTTTCATCAATTGTAAGAGTGTGTACAGAGTTTCTCTAGATGATCCTCAGAGCACATGAGATGTTGGTGATTTAAACTGATCCTGATTGATTTTAGATTCTCAGATATGGCAGAGGGATTGCCCCCATCTGGATCTCTGGTGAAAATATCCCTCAAGAAAAGGAGATTCCAGATTGCCCCTGTGGTGCCAAGAGAATATTTGAATTCCAGGTATGACCTTAAATAAGTACTATTTCAGTATATAATTACCCTGATTTATAATTTTAAGCATTAAAAAACTTTGCCAAAGCAACATTATGTGTATGGGTCCCTATGGTATTATGGAAGGTTCCCTATAATGAAAATTAGTAGTTTCCTGCCCCACCTTAGGGCTTGTTGCAAGGAGGGAATTATCTTTTACTGGTTATCTGGTAGTTATTTCTATCTTTAAATAGCATGCTTTTTCTGAGACTTATCAGTGTACTATTTTTTTAGACATTATCTGTTGACTGACTTTGCAGTAGTGAGGATTTAAACGTAGTCATGCACACCATCTAGGCCATCGCCCACTTCCCAGTGTGGTTAGGGTTAGGGTTAGGGTCAATATTATTTTAGTGCTTCTATTGTTACCTTTATAATTTAAAATAATATACCTTTTTTACAGTCTTTGACTCTGTCCTTTGTGAGAGTGTTTCAGAACGCTTACTCTGTTTAGTCTTGGTTTGTAGATTTGTTAGGAGAACAAATTAATGTAATCATAAAGGTAAAAAATTTTTTCCCCGAAAGAAATTGTTAGCATCAAGATCCATTTGGATTGTGCAGAAGTGCTCTTGAACTGTGGATTCACTAACCTTATAAAGCGATATTTGTTTCTTAGGATAAAAAAAGGATTTTTGATGACTGATCCAAAACTGATTGGTTCTTACTGCCAGAGCTCTGACGGACGCCCAAGATGAGCTGACGGTGGTTGTATAAGGCAATTTGATAACAGTAGTGGCAGTGCTGGCTCTTACTCTTTCCCATGAGACCACTGACTCATAAGACCCATTTCTAGTCTATACAAATACATCAATAGATTTCCTTTTTGTATTCTAGGTTAGTGTTTCTTCAGAGTCATAGTAACAGCATCTGCTATTCAGGTTGTAAATAACCCAAAATAAAAGTTGCCCAAATAGAAGCCTCATCCCTATTTTGTAGCATATTATTAATAAAAAAATAATTAGGTTAACAGCCAGGTCAAATAGATCAGCTGATCTTATACTTAGGAACTTTTTCCTCAAATGAAAAAGAAAGACACCAAATAGAGAGGGACTTTAAAGAAACATAGAGTTGCAGAGTATTTTTAGATTGTTAAATATGTTAACACCGTAATGTCTGTAATCTTGCTGTGGAGTGTGGAGATGGACAGGCCAGGATCCCCAGGAAGGTCTGGTCTGTTGAAAGCACTGTGCTCCTCACCGCCGAGGAGCGCTCTGACTGTGCCATCCTTCTCCCAGGTCATGCCTCATCTGCTCAACTACCTGAAGGCCGACAGACTGGGCAGGAGTGTCGACTGGGGCGTCCTGGCCGTCTTCACCTGTGCTGAAAGCTGTGGCCTGGGCACTGGCTACACAGAGGAATTTGTTTGGAAGCAAGATATAACAGATGCCACCTAAAGACAATGGTGTAAAGCCTTAAAATATTCATCATCTCTTAGACCTTCCATTTCTAGGACTTTATCCTAAGGAAGTAATTATACCAGAGATACACAAAGATGTTGTTTTAGGTGTTGTTTACATTGTCTAAATATTAGACAGAAATGTCCAGTGGCAGGGAATTAAGTAAATTCTGGTGTATGTCCAGCAGGAGGCTACGCAGTCTTAATGATACAGACTTATATGCACATCAAGTAAGATAAAGATGCCAAGGTACCATTATAGATGGTATTCACAATATGCTATTTTTGTAAAAATATTTATACATGTGTATGTCCACCAAAAATATCTGGAACGATATGCACTAGATGTGAACTGGTTAACTGAACAGTGGGACTAACTGACATGATCTTTTTATATGTATATTTCTTTCTATAATAAAAATGGGTTATGTGCCTAATTAAGTCAAACCATCACTCAGGCTTCCCTGGTGGCGCAGTGGTTGAGAATCCGCCTGCCAGTGCAGGGGACACGGGTTCAATCCCTGGTCCGGGAAGATCCCACATGCCACAGGGCAACTAAGCCTGTGTGTCCCAACTACTGAGCCTGTGCTCTAGAGCCCGCGCGCCTAGAGCCCGTGCTCCACAACAAGAGAAGCCACCGCAATGAGAAGCCCACGTACCGCAACAAAGAGTAGCCCCCGCTCTCCGCAACTAGAGAAAGCCGTGTACGGCAACAAAGAACCAAAGTAGCCAAAAAAAAAAAAACCATCACTCAGAGCATTTCGCCCCTAAAATTTGCAAAGTTAAAACAAGGAGAAAAATATTTGGGTAAAACCCCGAGACTTCCTAAGTTCAAAGAGAAGCTCTACTTCAAAACTCACCTTGGTCAGCCAGTGGCACTGCTTATAGACCAGAGACTGAAAGGTCTTCTTTCTCCATCTCCCCATCTCATAGCACTGTCCACATGGCAAGTAAACCCAAATAAGGACAGGGAATCAGCCACTGGAATTTCCCTGGGTCAGCCTGAGGGAAGGCCCTGAGGTAGCTTTCAAGTGAGGGATATTGTTTCCGATGCCTCTGTTTACACAAGCGGTTCCTAAATCAATGCAATCAACCATGCTAAGGCTCCTTCCAGCCCCAAGTGATTTATACTTACCTTGCGATAATTCCCAATTCTCTTAGTGCTGGGCAGGCTTCACTGCTGCGAAGGCAAACCTAAAGAGACATTGCTGTTGATCCCTGCTTGAAGACCAGCAACTAGTTCTCGTAACATCCCTGCTAACCCTGAAATGCACTGCCACCGTAAACATCTTTTTGGAGGTAATGTCACTTGGTAACATCACTGACTTGGCTATTTCACTATAGTTTTGTATCAGGAAATCCTGGTGTTTTAGTCCATATCCCGTGTGTGTGAATATGTATGTAATTTATATAAAGATACATAAAATACTGGACTAGCGGGGCCTTCATAGCCCAAACTATAAATAATTCAGAAGTTTGCCCAAGTAGCATCCTGACTGCTAAGGGCTTTTTAAGCAAATTGATTAGGGTCCATTTGGAGAGATCCCCAGATTATGTAGACATTCTTGCAGGCATGTTGGGAACCCGCCAAGCTATCCTTTAGGTGTGTATCCCTGCCAAGGTCTGGAGATGACAGCAAGTTCACAGGGCATTTCCATTTGGAGACAGACTTCCAGCACTGACTTGGCAACCATGTCCAAAAAAAGCAACTAGTTGAGACTAACTAAAAAGAAAGAAAATTTAGATAAATAAAAAAACAACTCAGTTGCCTCTAGCTATGTCAAGACATTTAAAAACCTTCATGCCAACCATGAAATGATGGACACATCTCGCCCAGCAACTGCTCCTGCGGAGGACATCAATCACTACTGCCGACCCATGCATTGCTGCCCCCCAAACCTCTGCTTGGCCCAGATACTGCCTGACCAGGCAGCTCGCCCTACTGTAGAGAGCAGTGCATTCACCTGTCCTTTTTTATTTGATATATTATTGAATGCTGGTCTCATCCTTTGACAATTCAGAAATCATAGCAAAGAAAAAATGTTTCAGTGCTTTTGATATTCATATTAGTGGTAGTGTTCTGTTATTCTAACTAACTCATCATCCCACGTGCCTTTAAAAATTAAGGGTTCTCAGCGTAAAATACTTAATATAGAACTGACCAAATAAAAGCCCTGTAGTCTGAATCTGGATTGGATATGTTAGTATGAACTCATGAGGTATTTTATCTTGAAAACTTTTAAAGGGAAGGAAGCAAGCACTTATCCTGCTATGTGAAAGAAGTATATCACTATATAAAAAAGTGTTCTAACAAATCATGAAAAAAATAATTAGAATTTTATCTTTTGCAACCCACTAATGAATTAGTGGATCAATCAGGAGATGACAATCAGACGTTAAATTCCTAACAAACACTACTTACAGTCTTTACAAAGGGATCAAGCCTTTAGATGCAGTCAGCCACTGGCACGAAATGCAGAGAACAGAGGAATACGCTGGCTGCACCTTCCTGAGTTTGCAAATAGCAAGACAAACTAAGAAACTACTAGCCTGGGACTTCCCTGGTGGTCCAGTGGGTAAGACTCTGTGCTCCCAATGCAGGGGGACTGGGTTCGATCCCTGGTCTGGGAACTAGATCCCACATGCATGCCGCAACTAAGACCCGCTGCAGCCTAAATAAATAAAATATTAAAAAAAAAAAAAAAAAAGAAACTACTAGCCAAACAGCCTATAAATTTCCTTAAATGAGATGGCAGGGGAGCTTAAGGAATAAAACAGACATAAAAACATCAATTTATTAAAATGGAAGAGTGAGAGTGACCTATATTGGTGTTTAGGTAACCACTGTAAAAGGATAATGGCTATTGGGGTGGGTGGTGTGGCTGGACTGGAGCATACGGAGTAACAGGAATTCAGTAAAGTGACTGGAAATAAATCTCACCAATAATTTTAAAGTCTTATGAAAAATGCCATTAATAACAAACTAAAATACTTAGGAATTAACTTTTATGTAATGTAAAGCCCTATATGAAAAAAATTACGAAACTTTACTGAAGAACCTAAGAGAAGACTCACACGTGGGGAAACAATTCTTTCTTGAATAGAAGGAGATCATATTGGACTGATGTCTTTCCAATTCATCCATACATTACTGACATCACTAATGATTGGAAAATGCAAGAAAAGGGCCTTTCATACACCATGTTCTCTCTGGAGTGTAATCTGGTATGGATCTATCAAAACCTAGGATGTATAAATGCTCTTAATGCAGTGACTCCTCTTCTAGGCATGTTACTACAGAAATACCTGTACTTATCCACCAATACACATAAAAGGATGTTCCCTGCAGCACCTGTTTATAATAGTGAAACACTACAGATAACATAAATGACCATAATTACGGAAATGGTTAAATACATAAACTTGTGTAACCATCAGATTACACCATCAGATTATATCATGTGGCACCATCAGATTCCATTTCATGGCAGTATGTTTGTCATGGAAAAATGTGTATGATATAGTGACTAAAAAAAGGAAGCTATAAAATCAAACATATGCTTTACTATTTTTTCAATATGATAACAAAAGCACCCCCAAAGGAAAAAATCTGAACAGAAGAGGGCTGGGGAGGTACCCACCAATCCGGTAGTTAACCTGGGGAAACAGACAGAAGGGAGAGGAAGGAAGAAACTTCCTGGTTGTATACCGCTGAGCCGTCTGAAAAAATATTTTTACAATTAAAAAGAAAAACACGCACCCGAACAATGAACCCCAAGAACTTACACATGCTCACCTGATATTCATGAGAAAAACAGATACCTCACCAGTCGGTGGACGACCCCAGCTCTAACACTGAAGGCCTTTGGCTTAGAGCCCGTGTTTGCCACTTACGGGCTCTGTAACCTTGGGCAGACCCTCAGCTGGGGCCTACCTTGCCCTACTTGTGAAAGAGGAACAAAACCTAACTGCAGCTTTTGTGAGAAGGCAACGTATCTGGGAAACGGGAGGTGCTCAATGTATGGGACGTAATAAACACGTTTTGTGAGCAACTTAAAATTTTCAGACAATTCTTCCATTTTCACTGCAACATACAATGAAATGTTGATTGAAACAAACAACAAGCAAGCAAGCAAGCAAACACACTGAAATGGTTTCAGGCATTATATCTAAAATACGACTTTTTAAACAGTATGAGCACATGAATCTTACAAAGTTTCATTTATAACATCAATCTAACACTTTTATAAACAGCATTTATTGTACAGAGTACTCTGAAGGAAGAAAAATATGTACAGCCATTTGTTTTCATTAATACATTTCTATTCTGTCCTGCAATACTGAAAAGGCGGAATGTGGCACAAAAATAACCCATAGGAGTTACAAATTAGAAAACAACACTTTTAAAAAAGATTTTTACTTTTCTGGTAGAAATATAAAAACTGTGGTTTATGGGGAAGAAATTAAACAAAATAAAGTCCAATCGATTGTTGAGGTGGCTTTAACACTTAAAGTTTTGTCCCTTAAACCAACTTGTCAACAGCAGTAAGTGTTTAAAATCTAAATATAAATAAACGGGCAGCGCTGCCCAAATAGCAGCACAGTTCGAGCAACTTACAGTAACACTTCGGTGTTCTCTGTGTAGAAATAATACCCCCTTCCTGGCATCCCTATGGGGTACACATGCAGGAGAGCTTCACCTCGTGCTGCAACCTACAACCGGACATCCATCCTCTCATCACATGGGGCCGTCCACAACACCACTAAATGTACCAGAACTGATTTGTTTTAAAAAAACAAGTGGGTGGGGGAGGCAGGAGTACATGACAGCCATTACGTTGTCTTCCTGAAACCCTTTAGAATAGGGTAGATGTTCTCAAAGGCTTCATAAATTTCTGCTCTGACTTTAGCACCTATGAAGACAAGTTGGAGTAGAGAAGAGTCTGAAACGGCATTTGTTAACATAAAACCACAAGCACAATTCTCTCCACACCCAGTAAGACAGATGCATTAAAACATCAACGATGGACCCTTGTCATAATCCTATTTTTGTTTTTAAGGTGTTATTTTTTTAAGTTGGCTTTTTAAAAAAATTACAAAAGCAGCGCCCCAGGTGACTCCAGCTTCCTTCCCCACAGTCTGCCCATGTGACCGGTGTTGGTCTCTGGACTGTGTCAGAACCCAGCAGGGCAGCAGTGAGTGGCTGAATCTTATTCTCCCAATCGCTGCCTTCAGACAAGCTCTTTTGAATCTTCCTTTGTTGTCGCAACATGATAATGGTGATGAACCCCAAAGTTTTAGACGATGGTACCCAACTTAAAACGCCATCTGTTATGCAATGTAATGCCCACCTCCCCCTTCCCCCCCAAGGTCAGGCTTCAGCTGAAGCACCAGCAGGGCTGTGCTCTGACTGCCCTCGGCTCACTCCCTCTGCTGGGTACGTTTCCCGTCAGAGTGTCAGGGTCAGGGGAAGAGGAAAAAGGGGCAAAGCTTCTTTACAAGTAACTAGTCAACTGTCCCGACAATGTGGTATTACTTCTTAGCACTGAGAAAATGCCATTCTTCACACTTTCAAAACTTCGAACAGTACTTCCTGTTGCAACTTACCTGTTAATACAACTTTTCCAGAAACAAAAATAAGGAGAACAATTCTCGGTTTGATCATTCTGTAGATTAAACCAGGAAATAACTCTGGCTCATAACTAGAAGGAAAATGGCAGAAACAGTTTAGAAATTAACAGCTGCTCATGCCTTTAGGAAAAATGGGGACCTGAACAAGGGAAAGTACTGGGTAAGCAGCACACTAATGAGGAGGTGAAGCCCAATTCTTAAGTAGCATCACAGGAGAGAGTACTCAAGGCCAGGGAGGCCAACTTGTAACTGGCACTTGAAGACCAACTAACTCTATTTCTAATGAATCTGGATTTCTGGACATAAGAACAAGAGCTTTGTAAGTATGTTCTATAGTCTCCGACCTTTATCAAGTTTCATTCTGGACAAGTTTACACCAACTTACAAGAGCCCAATAATCATTTATTTATAAGATCTGACAGTCACACAGTTTACCTTCTAATCATTCACATCTCATCTCCTTAAACTGAAATATCTCTAGCTGTTAACTTTGTTCAGGCAATTTAACCAAAGTGATAGAAAAGATACTAGTAGGAGACTGAATCTTTCCCTGACTATGCTGTCTGACTAAATGCACTATTGGTATGTTTTATTCTAATCCTAGTAATCTCATTTTCTTAGTTAGAGAGATTGAAAACAGTTAGGATGTGTGACTGTGTTTAACCTAGTGGAAAATTCAAGATAGGCTTCTCTGAGGAAGAGATGCTGGGGTGGATATGTGAAATGCCAGTGGGACTTTCCTAGGTGAAAAGTGAAATAAGAGTGTGCCAGGTATAAAAGTGGGACGTGCAAGGGCCCTGGTGCAATAAGGGCATGATAAGCCTTGGGGGTGCTACGAGCAGAGAGGCTGGAGAGGTGGGCAGGGACTACCTGCCTTGTAAGTCTTCGTCAGGAAGTAGCAGGGAAAATAAATGTTGCCTAGCACAAAAGATTCAAACAACTGGGGAAAAAACTGATACAAGAGGTTGTGGACTTTGTTCATGCATTTAAAATGTATTTAGTGAGCAATAAAATGATAAAACATACAGAAGGGGAATCAATTTCATCCCAGTAAAGGGGAGTTTTGGGTGTCGTTAAGTGAAATGACAGGGAAGTAGGAGGCTGGTGAGAATAACAGGTGTTACCAAAGACATCAGGAAGAAACTTCAACAATAAATATACCTATAAGTATATCATTTGTTCTTACATATTAAGTAGTTTGCATATGTTTTATCATGAACAGTGTTTCAATAAATTATAAATTAATTGTTGCCAAAAGCAATCACAATCCATTTCAGACTCACCTACTGAACTGTTGGTGGGTAAGCACAAGGCCTTCTAACCTTATAGGGAACTTCACGTCGCAGCTCCCCACCATGTTCTGAATCTTGAAGTCCAAGAACTTAGCTGGAAAACCCAACTTCTGTACAACCCTGGCATATTTTCTTGCTGCTAGTCTGGACTGTTCTTCACTAGGGAAAGAAAAAGTGAAATATTCATACTCAAAGACAGCTAAAATAGTTATTTAGATGAAAAACTTATAAAAAGCCCAAATTAGGAAAGATATTTTATAAAGTGTAAACTGGTCACCCCTTCCAATAAAGAAAAGCTCAACAGACATTAACAGTTTTATGTACAAAGTATTCCTGTGTCCTTGACAGAAAACTTAGGCCTACCAAAATGAATCCTTTCAATTCACCAAATTACTGATAGTCCTAGATTTTTTTTAAAAAAATATTTATTTATTTATTTGGCTGTGCCGGGTCTTAGTTGCAGCACACGGGATCTTCATTGCAGCACGTGGGATCGTTAGTTGCGGCATGTGGAATCTTTAGTTGTGGCATGCAAACTCTTAGTTGCCGCATGTGGGATTTAATTCCCTGACCAGGGATCGAACCCGGGCCGCCTGCATTGGGAGCGCAGAGTCTTAAGCCACTGGACTACCAGAGAAGTCCCGACAGCCCTAGATTTTACACATCATCACCATTATCATTAATATTATTGTAGTTGAGCTCACAAGTTTCTACTGAGATGAAAACTAACAAGCTTCATTTGGACAGGAAAATAATGATGAGACTTATACTCAAAGAATGCATACACTAATTCCTCTTTTATGTGAAGTCTTTCTTTATCCATTCCTAGAAGTCATCTCTTGGACAAAACTATGACTTAGCAGGGCAGGGCTCACGTAACAAAAGCAGAATGAAAGCAGTATCATCGTCGACAAAAGGCTCTCAAGTGCAGGGTCATGAATGACAAAAATGAGGCATGCATACATGCTGAATTGTATGGAAATAAGGTGATAGCATACACCCTAAACTAATGCCTGATTTTAAGAAAATGAACTTACTGCTGTCTAAAAGTGATGAGAATCAACTATTTTAATAAGAAAGCAACAATAACATTTTATTAAAGTATTAGCCTAACACCTAGAAACCATGACACAGCCATTTCTTTCGTAACATACAGACCAGGACAATGAACTCCTTTAAACCCACCTCTTGGCTCCTGTGCACACCATCTTCCCAGAACTGAATATCAGTGCAGTGGTCCGGGGCTCTCTTATTCTCATGATTACAGCAGCAAACCGCTAAAACAGCCAGAGACAATAGTTAATGATGTCATGCCAGACTGCTGACTTCTGTCAGGAGAACTAGACAATGAGAAAGAACACCCCAAATAGGAAGAAGGACCTGGTACTTAGACAGTTATCAAGATATCTGTCGTGTTTCCATACAGGACTCCCTCACATCACCATGTGCCACACATCTTTTGCATACGGAGCAAACATATAAGCTGTGACTGCTAAGGCGGTTGGACCGAGATCTCTGTGTTCTGTCATACACATCCCAACAACTGAAGACAAGGAATATGCAAAATATTTTTCTTTAACTATACATTTTGTTTTATTAATTTTTTTTAGGCAAATCTACTGAAAAACCTTTTCCACCTCCAGAAGGAATTAATAAATCAGATTACAAGCATATCAACGCATAGTGACGTTACCTCCTGTTTCCAATACTTTTAGAAACTGAATTGGTGGATTGGCATTTATATAAATGCAATGGCCTCAGTGATTAGGTTACATGATATAAAGCAAAAAATTAGTTTCAAAATAACTGAAATTTTAATATCTGCTATCCAATTACACATGAAAAAATTTGTATTATTTCTAATCAAGATCACTCTTTGACAAATTAGATTGCTTTCACAATTTTAGTTTAAAAACTACTATATGTCTTCTCTCTGATTTTACCACCATGTAAAAATGTTAGCATTATATTCTAGTTTATACAAGTCCCAGGAAATGCCTAATTATTTTGCATTTCCTAAATTCCCTCTACTGGTTTTATTGCTTGGATAACTAATATCATTTCATTAGAAAAAATTATGTAAAATCATGTATTCAACTTAATAAAATTCTGACAAAAGATTCTTATAATGCTACACTCATATGGATTTGCCATATGCATTAGGCTGTTATTTTTTTTTGTTTAATAAATTTATTTATTTTATTTATTTATTTTTGGCTGCGTTGGGTCTTCATTGCTGTGCACGGGCTTTCTCTAGTTGTGGCAAGCGGGGGCTACTCTTCCTTGCAGTGCGCGGGCTTCTCATTGCGGTGGCTTCTCATGTTGCAGAGCACGGGCTCTAGGCGTGCGGGCCTCAGTAGTTGTGGCTCACGGGCTCTAGAGCGCAGGCTCAGTAGCTGTGGTGCACGGGCTTAGGTGCTCCGCGGCATGTGGGATCGTCCCAGAGCAGGGATCGAACCCATGTCCCCTGTACTGGCAGGGGGATTCTTAACCACTGCGCCACCAGGGAAGTCCTAGGCTATTATCTTAAAATCAGAAAACTTGTAGGTATTTTTCCCTTAATCTTTTTATTATAACAAAATTGGCAGTTATACAAAGGTAGAAAATATAATAAACTTCTTGTACTTATTATCCAACTTTAACAATTATTAACTTTTGGCTAATCTTGTTTCATCCATATGCCCCTTTCCCAATTCTCCAACTGGATTATTCTGAAGTAAATTCCAGGTAGCATGGCATTCTATTCTATATAGTTTTCAAAACATAAATGGGATCATACTATATATTTTGTTCTGTAACTTCACATGATCCCCTCACAATGGATATGTCAAACTTTATCTTGTGGACTGCTTTATTCCTAGAGTCTCTTACTTGGCAGCTATTCAATAAAAATGCTGCATATTTTGCTTTAAATCCTTGTTTTGCTGGTGTCAACAAACTTAAACACAACATATTCTTTTTGATCTAGAGACCTTTGGAAGAAAATTCTGTATTATTATAGTCTGAAATACATTAAAATTGTTCTGACCTTGGGATTATATTCAGCATTCCGGGCACGAAGTGCAATGGTCTTTAGGTCAAGTTTACAACCAAGATTCACTGTGGATACAATATTTCTGTAAGAAATTAGAAAAGAAAACATGATTATTTACTGTTAGTGTTAGATGATTACCTAGAAATCGTATTCTTTCATTAGAACTAATTTAATGAAATTTAATGAGATTAAATTAGTTTAATTTAAACTATCTTAATTTTTTAAATTAAAATTTTAAAAAATTGCTGACATTAAGTGTTTAAACAAGTACCAAACACCATGCCAACATTTTACAAAGATAATCTCACTTAATACTTACAATGCACTATGAAGTAATAACTATTAATACTGCCATTTTCAGATGAAGAAGCTGAGGCTTAAATGGGGGTAACTTGCTCTGTATACACATGGCTCCTAAGTGAGGTATGACTTTCTCACTTCTCTCAAAATAAGTATCTTTTGGAAGAACAGAAGTTCAATTATCTTTGACAAAGGAAGAAAACCAGTGTTTTCCTCTGATTAACCCTCAGTAAGTCAGGAAAAACAAACATCACCATTTATTATCTGGGTCCAATGAACACTTTTCATTTTTTAATATTCTTATATAATTTTATAAATAACTTATAAATTAGTTGTAACATCACTCTCTTGTGAATACTGATCCCAGATTGCAAATACATCTCCAACTGTTCCAGCTCATGGCTGCTTCTGGGTCTTTTTTTTGCACTGTCAAAATGCAATACCTTTGAAAACTTGATGGCTCATAATTAGGTTGAAAAGAGGATAGGTGTCTTCTTTAATACACAACTGTAATGCCAGTTAGGATGATCAACTCAATGCTCTCATTTCTACATCACCTATTTCCTTCCAATCAATTTTACATACACAAGTTCACAGAACTTTCTTATAATCTATTTTATTTCTGTAGAATTGGTAGTAACATCGCTACTTCCTTTTCTGATTTTAGTAATTTGAGTCTTCCCTTTTTTTGTTAGTCTAACTAAACGTTTGTTGATTTTTTTCAAAGAACCAACCTTTTGTTTCACTGATTTTCTCTATTGCTTTTCTTTTCTCTATTTCATTTCTCTCTGCCCTAATCTTTACTATTTCCTTCCTTCTGCTAGCTTTGGGGTTAGTTTGTTCTTTTTTTAGTTGTAATGTTAAGTTATTGATTTGAAATATTTCTTGTTTTTTAATGTGATCATTTATAGGTATAAATTTCACCCATAGCACCACATTTGCTGCATCCCGTATGTTTTAGTATGTTGCATTTTTGTTTTCATTTGTCTATAAGTATTTTCTAACTGCCCCTGTGATCTTCAATCCATTGGCTGTTTAAAAGTGTGTTATTTGGACTTCCCTGGTGGCGCAGTGGTTAAGAATCCGCCTGCCAATGCAGGGGACACGGGTTTGAGCCCTCGTCTGGGAAGATCCCACATGCCGCGGAGCAACTAAGCCCATGCACCACAACTACTGAGCCTGCGCTCTAGAGCCCACGAGCCACAACTACTGAGCCCACGCACCGCAATGAAGAGTAGCCCCTGCTCGCTGCAACTAGAGAAAGCGCGCGCGCGCAGCAACGAAAACCCAACACAGCCAAAAATAAAAATAAATAAATAAGTTTATAACAAAAATAAATTAAAAAAATAAAAGTATGTTATTTAATTTCTACAATCTTGTGAATTTTCTGGGACGCTTTGTGGAATACCAGAAATATTACGGTGTTGGCAAGAAACAAACACCCCATCTGAACTGGGTAGAATTTACGATTTAAACCAAAGGTGGAAATTAAATGCACACAGGAGCCAGGTAAGTGTGCAGGACAATAGGGTATGGTGTTTATAGAGGTGAGCTAACAAGTGCTTATCTTTCTAAAATCATTAAGATTAAAATTATTTTGTTTTTTAAATTGTTTCAGATCAAACAAACACCCAAGGCAAGATTTAGGTCACTGGATAACAGTCAGGATCCATGGCTAAACACTACTTAGTTCTAAAAATGATCAGGAATGACTTACAAGAAAACTGGGTAACACAGTTGTTACAAATAACCCCTGATGTGGCCATAAACTTCCTAAAGGCAAAAGCTATATACTTCTCAGTGACTTTAACAATATTTGTTTGTTTTTCAGGAAGGATAAATTTTCCCTACCCATCCCCTACCCAGTTCTGTTATATATAGGATCTAATTCAATTAGATAGAAAAATACATTTAGGACAAGAACAGCCATCCTCAGCTTGTGGAAAGGGCACAGTTCTTCAAAAATTTACATGCAGCCCTTACAATAACCAATGAAGGAAAACAAGGACCACTATGAACTATAATGATTCTGTGACTAAGTTATTAATCTTCCCAAAGATTAAAAATATCACAAGGGAAGGAGACTACATAAAGCTTCATTTGGTAAATCAGCTACAGCAAA
Source organism: Balaenoptera borealis (assembly GCF_965194805.1). Lineage (NCBI taxonomy): Eukaryota > Metazoa > Chordata > Mammalia > Artiodactyla > Balaenopteridae > Balaenoptera > Balaenoptera borealis. The sequence goes on from NC_138873.1 coordinate 49,750, forward strand.
ATGTCTACAATAACAATAATGCAATCCAAATTGGACTTCATTGGCCCAAGCATATAAGCACAGCTACTAAATTTCTCAAGATGTTATGAGAGCCTTTTACTGGGGGCACTGACTCACTAAGACAGCTTTCCTTTTCTTTCTCAAGTGAGAGATAAAGCGCGTTTGGATGCATGGTCACCATTAGTGCCACACAAATCAATCAATCCATCTGAGAACAAAGAACAGCAGCACAGCTCCAGGGGACCCTCCAGGGCAGGGAAAGGACGTCCAACAAGTACTCACTGCAGCTGCGGCACAATCCCAGAGCTCTCCGAGGCAGGCGTGGCGGGGGTAATGGGGGTCATGGGCGTCATGGGGGAGGGATACAGCGGAGTGGTGCCCGGCAAGGGCGCGGTCGTAAGAGTCTGTGAGTGGAAGAGCTGTGGTGTCTGGCCGGAGGCCCCCTGGGTTGCCTGCTGGGACGTCGACTGCTGAACGGCTGCCGCTGCCGCCTGCTGCTGCTGCTGCTGCTGCTGCTGTTGCTGCTGCTGCTGCTGCTGCTGCTGCCTCTGCTGCTCTTCCAACACAGACAGACTGTTGCTGCTCTGAATGGGCTGCGGAGTCAGTCCTGTGCCATACGGCATCATCGGACTAAAGATAGGGATTCCAGGAGTCATGGCACCCTGTGGGAAGTTAGGAGAGCAACGGGTTAGGCTGGCTGCTGTGAGTGTCTGCACGACTTGGCTGGTAGAACAGCAGGTGAGATTTGCAAAGACAGGCCCCTTCCGAGTACAAATGGGGTTATTTCGCAGTAATGGGGAGGAACTTGCTATTCTTACACACATCACTTTCTTCTTCAACATAACACAGTAGCTAAGAGCTTAGGATGTGGACGTAGACCTGGGTGTGAAATCCAACTCTGCTACTTACAACACGTGAGAATTTAAGGAAGCTCCTTAACCCTTCAGGCTCTACAGGATAACAATGCTCTAAGACTTAGAAAAAATCGAGAACTTCTACTCTTTGAAAGATACCATTCAGAAAATTAAAACTTTGGACTTCCCTGGTGGTCCAGTGGTTAAGAACCTGTCTCGTAATACAGGGGACGCCGGTTCAATCCCTGGTCAGGGAACTAAGATCCCACAGGCTGCGGGGCAACTAAGCCCATGTGCCACAACTAGAGAGCCTGAGTGCCGCAACTACAGAGCCCATGTGCTCTGGATTCTGTGCACCACAATTAGAGAGAAGTCCGTGCACCACAACTAGAGAGAAGCCCACGTGCCGCAACGAAAGATCCCATGTGGCACAACTAAGACCCTACGCAGCCAAAAAAATAAAATAAATAAATATTTTTTTAAAAAAGAATTAAAAATTAAGCCAAAGACTACGAGAAAACATCTACCATACATATATCTGAGACAGAACTTGTATCCAGACTACAAAAAAAACAATCAAAATTCAATAAAAGATGAAAAAATAGACCAATAAAGAATGGGCAAAAGATGTGAAGGACATTTTACACATGAAGATCTGTAAATAGCTAATAAGCACCTGACAAGATCATAAGTCAACAGGAAAATGCTTGTACTTCTAGAATGGCTGAAGTAAAAACCCAAGTGCTGGTGAGAATGTGGAGCAACTAGAACTCTCACAGGTCGCTGGCAGAGCTTCAGAACACACTTTCTTATAAAGTTAAACACGCACTTACACAATGACCCAGCAATCCCACTCCTGAGTACTCACCCAAGAGAAACAAAAACATAGCAGACATGGAGAATGTACACAAACATACAGCACCTTTATTCATAATGGCCCCAACCTGGAAACAACCCTAATGTCAGCAACTGGAAAATGGACAAACTGTGGTACACCCATACAACAGAGTGCTACTTGGTGATAAAAAGGAACTTGCTGATATACAGAGAAGACAGACACAAAAAAAGCATATACTGGTATGATGCCATTTGCATGATATTCTAGAGTACGCAAAACTATCTCTAACTCTGGAAAGCAGATCAGTAGTTGCCTGGAGCTAGGGGAGTGACTGCAAAGGGGCAGGAAGGGATTTTTAGGGTGATGGAAATGTTCCATAACTTTCACAGGTGCATACACTTATCAAAACACATACTTAAAATGGGTGTTTTTGGACTTCCCTGGTGGCACGGTGCATAAGAATCCACCTGCCAATGCAGGGGAAACAGGTTCGATCCCTGGTCTGGGAAGATCCCACATGCCACAGGGTAGTGAAGCCCGTGCACCACAACTACTGAGCCTGTGCTCTAGGGCCCACGTGCCACAACTACTGAAGCCCACACACCTAGAGCCCATGCTCTGCAACAAGAGAAGCCACCACAAGAAGAAGCCCGCTCACCGCAATTAGAGAAAGCCCGCGTGCAGCAACAAAGACCCAACGGAGCCAAAAACAAAATTAAATCTTAAAAGAAAAAGAGTGTTTTTATTTAAGTATGTAAACTACATTTCAACAGAAGTTACTTAAAAAATTTAAAAGTAGCTACATTATTTGGAACCTTAAACATAAAAATGAAAAGATAAAACTAGAAAATAATTTGGCTAGAGTTATCTCCAAAATCAAACACACTATAATCACTCGGACCACTTTCATAAGTGTTTATCAAAAGATTAAGTTTTATAGACAAATATACATTTTAGCTTCCAAACAAACTCCCCAAATCAAAGACTATCATGCCTATTTAAAGCCTAATAGAACTTCTCAATGAAATAAAGGAGGCTTAAAAAATATAAATCCATTTTCAACAACAGATGGTTAAATTCCCTTGCTTCCCTTTTACACTGTCTCTAACAATGCAGATTCTGTCCTACGTGTACCCTCCCTCCAGTTGTGTTACCTGAGGGGAGGCCAGGCCCTGGGCATAGGGTGGGAGGCTGTTGTTCTGATCCATGAGGTTCACTTTCTTCTCGGCAAATCAAAAACCTTTGGACTGGGAATCACCGCGGCACTCAGTCTTCTCCTAGAGCATCCCCAGCACACTCTTAGCGACTTCCGCAACTCTCTGGGTTATCTTCATGCACACCAAGAAACAGGGACGCTGCTTTGAAAAACGTTTGAAGTTTAACGTAAGAATACAGGTAAGCTATACAGTCTTATAAACCAGTTTCATGGTTAAACAAAAAACAAACAAACAAAGAATGAAAAAAACCAACGAAACTATTTTGGAATATATTTCTTTTTACCTTACAAAGCTGAAATCTTATTCCTTCCACATTTCCTGTGACTGCATGCAAAATTACCAACAGGACAAAAAATTGGTTTTTTATGTGTTTAATTTATAGTCTTATAATGTTAAAAATTAAGATACATAATCAACATTAAAAACTTTTGGGGAAAAACACCCAGGGAAAACAAATTCCTAAGGAACCTGTCACATCTGAGTAGAAATATTTATTATGCACTGTATACACAGCGCTATTAGGCTAAATTCAAGTTTTAAAATATTCCATTCAGCATTCTATCCTCTACAATGTCTTGGGCATTAAGTTTAATAAATTTTGAATTGGATCCAATACACTTTAGTGTGCTCATTTATTGAACAACTACTTTAAATAAAACACTGTGATAGAAACCGTACAGACATAAAAATAAGCATCATGTTTTTATATATGTAATAACTTTACTTCTTCAGAACACATATATACAAACTATGCCTGTATCTGGCTTTCCTCAAATCATCTCTTTACTGGCTACACGTTTGAAATTTCTTTTAGTCAAAAGAACCGAGTGACTGATGAACTACCTCTTATTGTTTAGTTCAGATGGACTCCTACCGTGCTCGGGGCTGCTGTGGGAACTGACCGATTCAAACAGGACCGATTAACACCTCAAGAACAGCATCTAATTATCACACAGTAAGCACAGGATAAATGTTAGCTATTGTTATTAGATTTCAGTTTAAACATTACCATCTAATAAGATATTCTCACACAGAACTTACAGATCTTAAAGTTACAAGTTATACGTCAAAGACACACATGTAACTCAAGCACGTACTGGTACAAAATAGGCACTCAGAAAGAATCTGATAATGACTTTGAAAGGACAAAGGACTCCAAAGACTATATATCCTACATATTCATCAATGGAAAACAGACCAAAAAAAAGAGAAAACTCTGCTTCAGAAAACATGAGACATTTAAGAAAATTATGCTCTTTCGGACACTGTTATCCTCTTACAACAACAGAACTGCTGCAAATATAAAAATGAAGAGGCATTTGATCCCTGGCATCAAAGAGTTCAATTTGAAGGGTTTGTAAATAATCACTGCAAAACTTCAGTGCTATAATAGCAGATATGCACTATGCTAAGCCCCGTGAGTGAAGAAATCAGCAATCTATGTCTTTGTAATCTCTGTACTTAGTACAGGGCCTGGCATATAGTATGTGATCATGAATGAATGCATACATGCCACACAAGACAATATAACTGCCAAGTGTTCTGAAGAGTATGTTCATAAAGCAGGGACCATACGGCCTGGGTCTAGCAAGGAGAGAAGGAATTTACATCCAGCATTTCAGGCAGAAGAAAGATCAAGCAGAAAGAGACAAACACTGAAAGAGCATGCAGTATGCAAGCAACAAATTTAGCATGACTGCATGCAATGTTCCTGCAGGGGATGAGACAGCAAATATAAGTGGGGTCATATTATCAGGATTTTAAGTCATTATTACATAAGCAATACGAGCAGTGACAAGGTTTTGCAGTGCACCATGAGTAGATCTACTCTGGCAAGACTGTGGATGAATTCCAAGAGATAAAACTGGAGGCTGGAAGTTCGGTTTAAGACTCACTGCTGTGGTTCAGGCAAGAGCTAATGAGGGCAGGATGTAAACCACTCATTAATATGACTACAGATTATCCAGAAACTGGTGGCTCCAGACCCCTTTTTACAAACTAAGTCTAGAGAAGAAATCTGAGGAACTAGGTTGAGGCCTCATGTTACCATTTTCAGAGCTCATCTCTCATTCCCAGTGATGGAACTGACCATCTTTCCTCCCCTGTGTCATTAAAACCGCACAAGTACTACCGCACTACTTTATCCTCACAAAAGAGAGTTGTTTGCAGAATCTCCTCATTTTTTAGTCAAATTCGATAGTTTTTGGAGATAATCACTGATGAGGGAAAAGACTCAATTAATTCTGCATAGCCTTCTAGTGACTGCATATGTCAGTCAAACATAACCTTTTCGGAGACGCCTACCTGGAGTTTTAAACGAGAAAACCACACAGTCCAGGGCCTAGAGAGGGAGACCTTGTAAGGAAAGTGGTGTGTATTTGTATCTTACGCTCTAGCGGCCTCTGACAAAACGTTAAAAAGTCTCAAGCGCAACTTTATTATAAAACCACCACTGCTGGTAGCAAAACAGGTGGGCACAGGCCAGGGTGAATCTGCCTTTCAATATCGAGAAAAATTAACGGATGGCAGGACATAAAGACTCCGCGTCTTGGAAGAGCGGGACTGTCCTGCCCCAGGCCCCTCCCAGCACCCTGCACCCCACGCTCGTACAATGGGAAGCCGCTTTCGAACCACGGCAGAGGAAGGCACCCGGCGGGGTCGGCAGCCGGTACAGGCCGAAGCTGCGGCAGCACGAGCAGGAGGAACAGCCCCCGCGCGGTCTCCCCATCCATTCCGCGCCTCCTCCCACCATCACCCCAGGGCCCCGCTGCAGTGGTCACCTCTACACGAAACCTCAGAGAAAAGCTAAAAGGGCTGTTACCTGGAGTCACTGCAGAGACAACTACCGGTCGGCGAACACGAAGTTTAGCCGCAAACGGCCAAGGCGCCCGCTACGGCGACCGTTCCCGACCCTACAGAACTCCTGGCGCGCGTTGTTAACGTCACTTCCGCCAGTTCCGCCCTCGGCTTCGGCCGGCTACCCGCCGCGGAGCGCCGGCCATGGGAAGAGTGGGCGTTGCGTCACTTCCTGTGATTTGCTGGGTATTCGGCTTAAGGGAAACAAGGGGCGGGGCGGAGCTCTTCTGCCTTCCGGGCGAGGCCACCCTGCCAGAGTATTTTACGATTGGTTGTTGCTGGATGTAGTAGGCAAGACATTGATTTTTAAATGTTGACTGTTTAAACCCACTAGCGGTGTGACATTTAGCAAGTTACCAGACCTCTCCACCTCAGTTTCTTCGTCTGTAGGATGGAGTAATAATAGCACGTGTCCTCTAAGGATTGTGAGATGGATTAAGGAAATGCATGAACAGTGCCTGGCACATGGTAAGCATGTTAGCTAGTCTCAAACATGTAGAATGATAAACAAACAAACAAACAAAAAAACACCTGGTTTACAAATTCGATTATATTTTAATTCTGCTGCTACCATCTTATGCAGTATTTTCACATTGGTCACAAAGAGACTATAGGTAGTTGGACCCCAGAGTACCTCTCCTATGGTTCATTTAGGCATAATTACATGTTGTAATGCTTGTTAATTTGCTTCCTTTGTACTTAATATAATCAATGAGGTTGTGAGCCCCTTAAGGATAGGAAATGTTTTACAGAATTTTTGTGTCCAGGACGGTACCTGAATAAGTACAATACTTCTCTGTCCATAACCATCAAAGAAAATCCTTTGTTTACAGTAAAGTATGGGGAAAGTTTTAATTAAAAAAGTACTTTTCAAAAATCTTTTCTGCTTCCAGAATTGCATGTATATATCAGACAGTCCATTCGATATTAGCCAGCTGCTTGCTTGCTTTTTTACATAACATTTTTAAATTGTAAAATATAATATTCATATAAAGAAGTACATAAACCCATGTACAGATTAACAGACGGTATTAAATCAAGTAAAGACAACCGGTACTGCCGGCTCCACGACCCCCTACCCGTCCCCAGCCACACAGGCCCTTCCTACCCACTGTGTACCCCTAAGGTATATAGTATGTATTCTTTCGCTCAACGTCGGAAGACTCATCCATGTTGATGTGCCTTCGCTCTAGCTGAAGTAGGTTAATTTTTTTGCTGTGACACACCGCTCAGTTGCTTTATCCATTCTGCAGTTTATGGACATTTAGCTCATTTCCACTTTGGGGCCATTAAGAACAATGTTTTATGAACATTCTTACACGTCTTTCTGGCTAGGGTACATACCTCGGCGTGAAACTGCTGGGTCATGATGCGTGTGTATTTTCAACTATGCCGAGTAATGCCAATCCCTGTTCGAAATATGGCTGTACCAATTTACGCTCCAGTAGAGTCTTCGAGCTTCCGTTGCTCCATAGTTTTGCCAATTTCTTTGTAAGGTCAGACTTTAAAATTTTTATCCATCAGGAGTGATTTCGAATGTTTCCTTGGGAGAGAAAGCCTTTACCTCGCTGTCAGCTCTCTTGCAAGAGCGGGCGCCGGCTACTCACTGGAAGGCTACCGCGCTTGCCTCTAGGACCAATGACCGGCGTGAGACCGAGCGGCCGGAGGCAGCGCCGCGGAAGCCGGAAGTGGCGCTATTTCCGGTAGGGGCCGCCATCTCGCCGTGAGACAGCAGGAGCGGAGCCTCGGGATGTTGTCCTCGGTAGCCGCGTACTCGGGCCCGGGCAGAGACCTGGCCGTGGAGCCTCACAGCGCCGCGGGCCCTTTGCAGCTGCGCTTTTCGCCCTACGCTTTCAACGGAGGGTAAAGCCCGGAGAGCCGCCGCTTCCTCCTTCTCCCCCCATGTCCCTGCCTAAGGCTGTCGGCATGGCTACCCGGCTTTGCCCCGCCAGCCGCAGGCCTCCCTCTCCGTGGTTGCTCGGTTCGATCTTGTTCCTCAGGGCTTCACCTTACAGGCCAGTCACTGGGTCTCGATGTGGACGGGCAGGTTTGCGTGAACAGGAGGTAGAAATTGCTATCTGGGCTCTGCTCTGGAAGAGCTTTAAAAATGGACCGAACCTTTCCTTACTATCTCAATGGGTTTCTCGCGCCAGCAGGCAAGGGGCAGGTTGAGCATCTGAGATGAAAGAGTTAGGGTTGATTGGCCGTGTCGTTAGATGTAGTTGTGTCTGTAGCTAAATCAAACTACTTCATCATTTTCTGTTATGTTAAATAGCGGGTAGGATTAGTCGGCCAGACTTAGTTTCATAGATAAGTGTTTATTTTTAAGGGTTAGCGTAAGTTCAGGAAAAAAAATACTCAGAAGGGGGACCTTTGAATATTGTATTCTTGCATGTTGCATTCAAGTTGTCTTTTTTTTTTATTAGTTACCATCTTTATCTTAAATAATACTTTTCCTTGATAGTACGCTAAAAGAATCAGGGTTGTGGAAAAACACTGTTTAGGACTCCTAACAATGAAGAGCTGTATATTTAAGCACTGATTATAGTTTACCAACCAAACTTTGTACTTTAAAATATCCCCACCCAATTGGAACAAACAAATGGCCCTTTAAGGCAACCAGGTTAATTAATCAGTTCCTTATGGATTTGAAATTTTAATGCAGATTTTTGCGGTATGTTGCAAACAGGGTGGAAGGCCATGATTTTAGCCTTGTTTCTGCTACTAAAGAGCAGTGTAGTCTTTGGGTACCCCTCAACTTCTTGAACCCAGATTACCTTGTCTTTCTTAGCTACTCATATTTTGGCGGGGGGGCTGGGGGAGAATCAAAAGAGAAGCATTTTGTAAATTGAAAGCAGTTATCTTTTTTAATCCTCATGATGACTGAGTGTTAGATGGTATATGCCTCAATTTTACAAATGAGCCTGGGCCCTTAGAAGTTAAATTGTTTTAGTCACAGAGCTGGTGTGAAGTTGAGCCCCAGGATTTGAATCCATAGCTGTGTTGCCATGGAGTTTATGTATGCTTTTATTATTGCACTTCTAAATATTTCCTATGACAACTAATGAAGTAATTATACTACAAAATGTGTTAATAGACCCATTTCATGAGGCAGTTGCAGATTCTATATACGACTTATAAGGTATTCAGTGTTCATTATTCACTTTTTAACCTTTGTAATCCAATTACTGCCCTAAAGTTAGTTGCTATGGCGTTCTCATTACTGAATTACCTTTTCTCAGTCTTCGTTCTTTTTCTTTAATATTTACTCCTGCTGGCTCTTGGGCAGCCTTTGCTTCTACAAAATAAGACTTAGTCCTGTGTCTTTTTCTATTCTGACTAAATGTGGTTAAACTCCAGTTGATGAGCCTCCACATTTGTCACTGAGTGCTCTCACGTGTTTCATTTATGGGAAGATATTCCCAAATCTGTTTCTCCAGTTGTACCTTTCATGAGCCCCTCGATTCTGGCTTCTTAAATACAACTTTCCACCCGGATTTTCTGCCCTCACCATAACTTAAGATATTAAAACAAAAAGCAAACTAATTATTCCTCTCAATCACTTCTTATTTACACTGCTTATAATTAGGCTATCATGCTGCTTGTCAGAGTTTAAAATCTTGGATGTCAAAATTGGCTCTTCCAGCTTCTAACACATTTTGGTAGTTACAGAAACCTGTACAGTTCGTGTGTTTATGTTTTTTGGATTTACCTGTTTCTTCCTGTTTACGTTGCTACCTTCCTACTGCATTAGTCTTACTGAAAGAGTTTCCATCCTATTTCACATATAGTGTTATTGTCACAGTAGTCTTCTTAAAACTCCACTTTGCAAATGGAACTTTTCTCATTCTGCTCGTATAACCTTTGGTTCGTCACAAAAATTCCGAGATCTGTGCTTTTCCATGTGAGATCGGCTGCTGTTGGATCTGTCCTTGACATAAGCCTTATGCCACTCCACTTGTATACACAAAAAGGGACACCTGAATAAGTTGTTTGAATGTTCTATTTGAATTATACCAGTTTTCCTTTATTCACTGTTCATGTTATGTGCAATACCATCCTTTTCTACTTGGGACTTTTAGTGCCATCCCACCTCAGTAAGAATAATGGCCTAAGTTTTCTGAGCGCTTATGTTCTGTGAGGCACAGTGCAGGTGCTTTATGTGGGTCATGCCGTCTAACTCTCATAGCCACCCTTTAACACAGCAGCTGCTGATATCATCAACTTGAACTTGGATGATTTGTCCAAGGTCACAGAGCTGTTAAGTGGCAGGGACGGGTTTTGGGTAACTCCAGAGCCCAGGTTCTCAGTGATCATACTCTGCTGTCTCATGCTTATGCCACAAGGATCATAGCTAACACTTTCTGGAGGACCAGTTATGTGTCAGGCACTGGTATGAGGGGTTAACAATTATTAACTCATTTAATCCTCTAATACCCAAATAAAGTAGCTACTGTTATGATCTCTGATACATATATGAGGACACTGAGGCCTTGAGAAATTAAGCAACTTACCCACCGTCTCATTACCTGCTAAGCAGGAGAGCCAGACTCAGAACCCAGACAGTCTGCTTTTAGAATTCATGCTCTAGGCCTCCACTAAACTGCTATCATGAGCCACACAGCCACTAAGGGAAAGTTTTTTCTTTGTTGGTCCATTTTCCAACAGATATTTGGGTGTCTTCCTGAGTGCAAGACATTATATAAAGACTTGGATATAAAGAAATGAAAAACATTAAGCCTTTGAACTTCTCTGGAGGTCCAGTGGTTAAGACTGTGCACTTCCAATGCAGGGGGCAGGGGTTCCATCCCTGGTGAGGGAACTAAGATCTCACATGCCGCTTGTCATGGCCAAAAAATAAAAAATACAAAATTAATTTTATGGGGGTCGGGGGTGGTGGTATGATGAATTGGGAGATTGGGATTGACATGTATACACTAATGTGTATAAAATGGTTGACTAATAAGAACCTGCTGTATAAAAAAATAAATAAAATTAAATTAAAAAAATAAAAAGTGGGATAGGTTCTTAAAATGAGCAAAAAATATATGTATATATTTATACATACGTGCTTATGACTTTTATGTGCAAGAGAATATAAATTTTTGAAAAAGAGAAAACAAAATAAATTTAAAAGAAAAGAAAAACACTAAGCCTCTCTTCCCTGAGCTCGGATAGCTTGTGTTGTAGCGCCACTGTCTACACCTAACTGCCCTTCCACCCCCCGGCGGGCAGGGCCATGGCCTTTGGCTGTTTTATAGTATCGGTAGATGTTAATTTTTTGATGATGGTGATAAGTTAGTGATTTTTTTTCTGTTACCTTCTGCTGAGGAACCTGTAGCTCTGATTTAGGTTTGTGTTTTTTACGGAGTGCTTAATATTTTTTTCCCAGATGACTTGTAGCCAGGGATCCTTTCCCCTGATCTTTCCTCTTCCGTCTGAATCCTGCACTTGCTTACATCTAGTATGTTTTATCCCAATATGTGCTGTGGAGCATTCTCATTTGGGGAAAGGTGTTATTACCATCCAGAAGAATTCATTAATTTTTTGTCTTTCTTTTCCCCTCAGTACTGTATTGGCAATTGCAGGAGAAGATTTTTCAATTGTTGCTTCTGACACCCGACTGAGTGAGGGGTTTTCAATTCACACACGGGACAGCCCCAAATGTTACAAATTGTAAGTAAATATTTCTAAGGACATGTTCTCAGCATCTTGTGATTTAATACTGCAGGAGATTTAACTTCTAAATGACTTGTTTCATGAATTTTTAAATTGCCTGTTTGGAGCTTAGCTTGCATTTTTGTTAGGAGATTGTTTTCTAATAATTCAGTATGTAGTCTTCATGATATTTGCCATATCTAGGTACCAACAGTGTTTTTGGTAACTTAAATATTTTTTACCTCAACGTCTTATGAAAATTTCAAATATACGACAAAGGTAGCATAATTTTGCAGTGAACACTCATATACTATCACCTAGATCTTATCAGTATTTTATTATTATTACTTTATCATACGTATTTTCATCTTTCTATGCATCCATTAATATGTTGAATTTTGTTTTAGTCTGCACCTTAAAAAAGAAAATAACCTGAAACATTCAATTTAACCATATCGTAAGCAGTTATATCCATGGTTCACAGTTTTAATGGGGTGCTTATATTTTTTCTAAAACATAGGAAAGTCATGTGTATGGGGGAAGAAAGTCTGCATAAATTACCTAAATGCATCTTGCGTGTTAGCAGTGTTTGTATTTAACGTTTTTAGACACAGTTAAAAGTGGTGGTTACGCCTGCGTTGGTCCACAAGATCGTCTTAACCTTGAATTGTAGCAGGGGTGGACTGATGAGGTTCGGGTCCTCTGGGTGGGCCTTGCGGTGCTGCAGGGCGTGAGCTGGCCCACATCTTAACCTAAAGAACAGTGAACGTGTCTTCATCTTCCCAGTTCCCTTTCTGTCCACTTCTGTCTTTTGATACCCCTTTCTCTTCTCTGATTTGTAGTGCACCCATGCTATAATTTTTTTCTAAGTTGTAACTTTTGTAATTTGAAAGTAGTAACGTCATAAATAAAATTTAAATACGTAATTTTATATATATTATCCTTGTGCAAGATTCTGCTCATCTTTGTAATGTTCTGTTTTAGTTTGTGTGCTGCCTAAGTGAATACCCATTTTTTTTTTAATGAAATTCTTCAGGTATATAGAGACAGAACATTAATGACTTCCTGTGTTTCTGTCATGCATTTTTTTTTAATTTATTTATTTTATTTATTTATTTTTGGCTGCGTTGGGTCTTCATTGCTGTGGGCTCTCTAGTTGTGGTGAGCGGGGGCTACTCTTCCTTGTGGTGTGCGGGCTTCTCACTGCAGTGGCTTCTCTTGTTCTGGAGCACGGGCTCTAGAGCGCAGGCTCAGTAGTTGTGGCGCGCGGGCTCAGTAGTTGTGGCGCACGGGCTTAGTTGCTCCACGGCATGTGGGATCTTCCCGGACCAGGGCTTGAACCCGTGTCCCTTGCATTGGCAGGCGGATTCTTAACTACTGTGCCACCAGGGAAGCCCTGTCATGCATCTTTTGCACTAGACCATACATGCAGTTGAATTGCCTGCGTGCCCCTGATCCCATGCCCTTTGGGGCTGACCTAGAGCCAAGTCTGCCTCTTCCTCACCTGTTTGAGACTTACATTTCCTCTTTATTCTTTGCATAAAAACGCCTCTTCATTTATGTACCTGGATATTTGGCAAAATCATTTGGAAGCTCAGATTTTGTTCTACCCTCTTGGTACTGTCAGCTCTTCTCAGTAGTATAGGCAGTGAAGCCTTATGGTATATCAGGGGTCCTTGGCTCAGTGCAGTGAGGTTGGTTGTAGGGGTAGATCAGGAAATGCGGGTGATGCCCCCGGAGGTGCCAGTGGTCTCCCCAGCTGGACAAGTACGTTTTGTATGAGTCATCCTTATATTTCTGAAAGGAATGGTATCATGTGGCCTCTGCTGATTATTTCTTGATGAGATTGGTTTGTGTTTCCTTATACATGTCAAGACTTGGGAATTAATTTTTGAGACATAGATGTACCAAAATTTTATCTGTTTCCCTCTGGTGGGCATTTGGGTTGTTTTTGTTTGTTTTGTTTTGGAGAGCCATTAAAATAATATGTATACTTACACACAAGTGAACCTAGAGTATATCTTTGCAAACTTGCATAAGTATATTGACTGGATGAATTTCTAGCAGTGGAATTATTGAGTGAAAATGGTGTGCATTTAAATTTCTACTAGATACTGTCAAACGAGCCTTCTAAAAACTTGCATCAGTGTATACTCTTTGCCAGTATCTTGAGAGTACACATTTCCCACCACGTCACCAGCATTAGGCATTATTAGTCTAATAGGTTGAAATCATCTTATTTAGATTTGAATTTCTGATTGGCGTGGAGGTTCTTTTATATGTTTATGGTGACTTGTGTCTCTTTTTATGTGACTTTCATATAAGTTACCCATCTTTCCATTGTGTTTTTTTTTAATTGAGATATAATTGACATATAATAGTTTCAGGTATGCAACATAATGATTCTGTATTTGTATATATTGCAAAATGATCACAATTAGTCTGGTTAATATCTGTTACCACACATAGTTATGACATTTGTTTCCTTGTGATGAGAACTTCTAAGATCTACTCTCTCAGCAACTTTTAAATATGCAGCACAGGCTTATTAACTGTAGTCACCATGCTGTGTATAACATCCCCATGAGCCATTGTGCTGTTAATGCTTTTCATATTTTTAGGAACCCTTTGTAGAATAAGGAAATTAAAATTAGACTTTGGTTGTATGTACTGCACATATATTTTCTTAGTTCTTTTTTTTTTTTCTTTTTGGCTACGCCGAGTGGCTTATGGGATCTCAGTTCCCCGACCAGGGATTGAACCTGGGCAATGGCGCTCTCGGTTCTTTTTTTTTTTTTTTTAAACTTTGTTCATTGTATTTTTATAGAAGTTTTAATTTTTTATGTAATCAAATTTATAAAGCTTTTCTGTGTGGACATTGGGTTATATCATACGTAAATTGGCTGCCCTCAACCTAAGGTTGTAAAAAAAATTCAGTCATATTTTCCTTAGTCCATTCATAGTTTCATTTATTCTTTTGAGTGAGATGTTGGGGTACAGGACCTCCCCCCCGCCTCCCCCCAAAAAGAGCTAACTAAATAGTTGTCCCATTACCATTTGGTGAATAATGGGAATGGGAGTTTTCAATTTAAAATTACCCAAGACATGTTTTCCTTTACTGTCAAACCAACTCAGTTTCCTGAAATGTGGTTTTTTTTACAGAACAGACAAAACAGTCATTGGATGTAGCGGTTTTCATGGAGACTGTCTTACCCTGACAAAGATTATTGAAGCAAGACTAAAGGTAGATGCTTTTGTATATGTCTACACTATTGAAAGCTAATAACAGTTCTTTAGATTCTTTTAAGCGTACATCATGACTTGCTCAGAATAGCTGGAGAAGAACTAGTTTAGCAGGTGAAACTATAACCTATCCTGGAAATGAAATGATACTGTTACTGCAGCATCATCAAAGTAGCGTAATGTGAAACTACAGCAAGTCCCTTTTGTTAAAATACATGTACAGTATGAAGTAAAGGATTATCTACCTTTTTTGAGGCAGACTGGGAGGGGTTTCTTCTGAAGATACTCTTCCCTCAGAAATGAAACAAATCTGTTTCTGCAGAGGAGGCAAGCTTTTAGACCGAAGCTTGGTCTGGAGTACCGTCAGCTGACGTGCTCTCTTCATAGCACTGCACTGTTGGCAGGAGCAGGGGAAGAAGGAACAAACCAGCCATTGGCGCTGGAGGCACGACCCACGCCATTATCATCACCTACCCACGCCATTGTCACCTGCCCCTCAATAGGCTTTCGTTGGTCGCTAGCTGAGGAAGGAGATTCGACACAAGGTGGATGAGGGTGGAGGAGACGAAGAAAAGGGTGGTATTCGGAAGAAGTAAGAGAACGAGACAGACTAACCTGTTTTACAGTTTTTAAAGGGCTGACACTGCCTGCATGTCTTCCGTGGGAGCTGGGGAGGCATAGAAAACAAAGGAATGCTGACTTGATGAAAGCAGAGGCCCGTCTGGATTTTCATTATCGCCCGTGTGCATTAGCAGTGTTTGCTGCAAATAGTTTCAGGGAGAATAGGATAGGTGTAATTTGGACTGTACTAAAATGGATTTTATCTGTAATAATAACCAGTAACTACTCTCTTAGTTGGTAACAGTATAGGGTTAGAGTAGGATTCTCAATCACCATGTGTCAATATTCAGAAATGTAGCTCTGTTTCTTAATCAGTTATAGCTTGCTGACATTTTTTAAACTGCTGATATTTACAGTGTCAATATTATATGCTGTTAATTTTCTTATTTAATTTTGTAGGCTATGTGTCATAATTTTTAATTTAGTAGTTGGTAAGTCCAGCTGGTACATGAAAAAGTTAGTCGGGTTGGTCGCGTTCTGTTTTGCCTATTTGTGAATAACCCTTAAGATTATGAGTGATGTCACTGGAGTATGTAATGAATTTGTTTAACTGATACTTGCTTTCTGAATGTGTAGAAGTGATTTCATTCAGCATTTATCAATTGTTAACATTTATTTAAAACCTATTTATATTGAAAGCTTTAGTGACTTACATTTATTGATGTATTTGTATGATTCCTAATGCATATTTTATAAATGGCATTGAGAGGACAAAAATAAACATTGACATGGAGAGTAATGTTTTGTTAATAAAATAAGCAACAGTGAGTTCAACTCAATGTACAGTCCTTGAAATTTTTCTTTCATATATTATTGTGTAGATGGTGAGGTGAATAAATGTTGGTGCTTGGTTTTGAAATGAAATGAAATCAAGAATTTTCTTTATAACCGTGGAAAAAAATGTTTCTATACACCGATTTATCCAAGTAGCTCATTTCTCATCTTTCTTCAGTATTTGTCATTGTTTGATTTTATAGTACTTCTTAGGTTTCTCTTTAGAGATGTTTGCTATGTAGCTGACAAATTGCTGAACTTAAATTTATTTTATTGGATAATTTGGGATTCCCAAGGATGTAGTAAATCTAAGATTGGAAATCACTGTATAAGATGCTATTTTTGGATACTTCTGTTCTCCGTGGTAGATGCTCTAAGGATCAAGA
Source organism: Balaenoptera borealis (assembly GCF_965194805.1). Lineage (NCBI taxonomy): Eukaryota > Metazoa > Chordata > Mammalia > Artiodactyla > Balaenopteridae > Balaenoptera > Balaenoptera borealis. The sequence goes on from NC_138873.1 coordinate 66,197, forward strand.
CCACTGTACTGTATTCACACACAGTTGGGGTGCTGCCCTCATATCTCACAGGTATCTACTCTGCAAAGAGAGGGACTTATATCTGAGTCTGATCAGGAGTTAGCATAGCAAATATCTTCAACTTTATGAGCCATTTGGTTTCTGTGGCAACTGTTCAACTCCGCCCTTGTGCAAAAGCAGACATAGACAATATGTAATGAATGAACGAGACTGTGTTCCAATAAAACTTTATAGAAACAAGTGGTGGGCTGGATTTGGCCCATGGACTTTCCTGACCACTGTCTGTTTGCAGAGTGGAGAGCTGGATTTGGAACACCCTCTCCAGGTCGCCTCATATGCTCTGTTTGTGTATATTTGCTCTGGAGTTAGCAGTGCCTGGGATGAGGATGGCGTGGAAAGTAGTCTTTAAACCAAAGAGCTGAGGGCAAACTTAGCATTCTTTCCCATAGAAGTGTTTGTAGCCCCCAAAAATGATAGGACATAATAAAGTATTATTTTATTTTAGTAGTATTGTGTTGTTTAATCATGAAAGAAACAGGCATCCTTTCCCACTTCACCAAGATAGGCTTTCATTCTTTTCAATTTACTGTTCATTATTCTAGTTTTTAATATATTCTGCCCCTACATGCCTGTTATTTTTGTTAATAATTGCAGATGTATAAACATTCCAATAATAAGACCATGACGACAGGGGCGATTGCTGCAATGCTGTCTACGATCCTGTATTCTAGGCGCTTTTTTCCCTACTATGTGTACAACATCATCGGGGGACTCGATGAAGAAGGTAGGATGTTTTCTTTCTGGATGATGAATGGGGTGGCATGTCTTAGATGTGTGTGTTTCCAACCAGAGTTGAAAAGAACCAGATACCCTCTTCCCAGCAACTTCATTTTCTCATAATTAAAGCAGTGAAGAAACTGAAGCTAAAAGGGAAATAAATGATTATCCAGAGACACACAGCAAGTGGTGTATTAAGTGAATGTTGGGCAGTCAGTTGTTTTACTATTTTCTCAAGATCTTGCATGAATTTGATAGTATATTTAGCATTTTAATCTTACAGAAAGAAACCTGACTTGGAGAAGCTTGACCTAAGTATGATTCTAAGTAAGACAAACAATACTTGACTTCAAAAGGTTTTTTTGAAAGTAATGTGTTAAAGAAGTGCATTTCCACCAGTGTTTTTGGATCATTTTTAAAATCCCTCTTTGATTTTCTGTCAGAGTCGTACCAGGAGGGCCAGGGAAAATCAGCGTTGTTGCTTGACATTTCCATGCTGTTTTTGATCCAAAGCATGGATCAAAGGGCAGCAGTGTTTTTCACCAGGTCTGATTTAATTGACTTTTAGTTGCTTCCAGAAATCAAATACAATCTCCCAGGACAGATCTGTGCTGCCTTTTAGAGTAGTCCATTGTAAAAAGAAGTTACAGAAATGTCTTGGGTATCATTGAAACGAGTCTGCCTTTCTGAGAGGGAAGGTTTCTGGATAGGATGGAGTCAGGTTCTTCTCATCTCCTCTCTAGTTTTTCCTCCTGTCTGTTTCTGTTCCATAGGTTTTTTCTTTGTTCTCCCTCCCTCTCTCTCTCTCCCTCCCTCTCTCTCTCTCCCTCCCTCTCTCTCTCTCGCCTCTGCCCCTGTATGTGACCTCTGGGAGCATTCTCATCATTTTACCTACCATGGTTTATATGAGGACAAATTAGGTTGACACAGTTTTTTCAGGCTTTCAAACTTGCTTGAAAACTAAGAGAAAATATAAAGCACAGAAATGGTACATAGAAATTAATTACACTTAACCTGGGTAATTAAATTCTAGCCACAGGTTAGCTTGCCTAAGCCAGCATGCTGGGCACTTCTGGTGCCTTTTTTGACTTCAGTTATGTCTGCCTTGAATGTCAGGTCAATAAGTTCAGATTTTAGCAATATTAGTAACAGCTGCCATTGAATCTCAGCAGCCGGACAATGTCCTTTGAGTCTTCCTGAGCATCAGGCTGATGGGAGAAAGCTCATGTGTGCTGAACGGCAGAGCTAAGGTTTGGATCTGTTTGACTTCAGAGCCCTGTGCTTTGATTTCCACGTGATTACACTCTTGCTTGTTTTGGTGGTATTCTCAGGCATTTCTAACCTTTTTTTTCCCCCCTCTAATCTTGTCTGGTTTGATTTGATTTTTATTCTTTAGAGGAATTTATGTGTGTAGTAAAGCCGTCCTTTGCCTTCTTTTTCTGTTTCCCAGGACAGTCTCCAGCTCTTTCACCCGTGCTTTCCTCTTGCTTGGTTTATTTCCTTGTTTGGTGGTGTGCATCTCTAGAGAAATTTCTGAAGAAAGGAATCAGGAGACCTGTTTGAGTCTTTTCTGTATCCTAGTGTTGTGAGAGGTTACAGCGAGGCTCCTCGTCCAGAGTCTTTTCTCATTTCCTTTGTCTCCTCTGCCTTCTTCTTGCCTCTCCTCCTCCTCTCCCAGCCCTGCCTTCTCCACAGCCACCTGGGCTGTGATCCCATAGGTCCTCATTTTTTCCCCGGCATGTTGTCCACCTGTTTATTTTTTTGTTCTGCTCTGAAGATTTCCTCAACTTCAGTGCCTCATTCTTTACTGAGCTTTCTATTTTTGCCATCATTAATTTCCAAGAGCTTTTTCTTATTTGTTAGCTCCTTTATTTTTATTTTAAGTATCCTGTTACTGCTAGATTTTTTTTTGTACTTCCTTTGAAGTTTTCCTGTGTTCTCTACATTTTATCCAATTGCTTTTTTTTAATGCATAATTTGATAAGTTTGGAATATGTATACACCCACTGAGACAATTTATTCCTTTTTTAAAAAATTATTTATTTGTTTTTACTTTTGGCTGTGTTGGGTCTTCGTTGCTGCACGCAGGCTTTCTCTAGTTGCGGCGAGCGGGGGCTACTCTTCATCGCAGTGCGCGGGCTTCTCATCGTCGGGGCTTCTCTTGTTGCAGAGCACAGGCTCTAGGTGCACAGACTTCAGTAGCTGTAGCACTCGGGCTCAGTAGTTGTGGCTCGTGGGCTCTAGAGCGCAGGCTCAGTAGTTGTGGCGCATGGGCTTAGTTGCTCCACGGCATGTGGGAAGAGATCTTCCCGGGCCAGGGATTGAACCCCTGTCCCCTTCATTAGCAGGCAGATTCTTAACTACTGCACCATCAGGGAATCCCTCAGATTGCTTTCTTCATCTTGTTTATTTTTGGCTGCTGCCTTCTACATTGGAGGCTTCCTTCAAATTTCTTTTGAATTTTGGCCGTCCATTTGTACTGAAGAATGATAATCAAAATCTGGTCATAAAGGTCTGCACTGAAGGAGCACATCAGCTCTCCATTTAACACTTCTGTTTTTGTACCTGCCTTTTACCTTGTCCATGCTTAAGCCTGGTGCCTCCAAGTCCAGAGCCTCTGCTGAAGTTTTGAGATTTTTTTTTTTTTGGCTGTGTTGGGTCTTCGTTGTTGTGCGCAGGCTTTCTCTAGTTGCGGCGAGCGGGGGCTACTCTTTGTTGCAGTGTGCAGGCTTCTCATTGCGGTGTCTTCTCTTGTGGCAGAGCATGGGCTCTAGGTGCGCGGGCTTCAGTAGCTGTGGCTCGTGGGCTCTAGAGCGCAGGCTCAGTAGTTGTGGCGCATGGGCTTAGTTGCTCCACGGCATGTGGGATCTTCCCGGACCAGGGCTTGAACCCGTGTCCCCTGCATTGGCAGGCGGATTCTTAACCACTGAGCCACCAGGGAAGTCCCTGTTTTGAGATTTTATTTCCTGTCTTTTGTGTTGGTGGAAGTGGGGCTCTGTTCCTGTGGAGACCCTCAGGACACTGGGTCAACGGCTGACTTCAGGACACAGTCAACAGCTATCTACTTTGACCTCTGTGCTCTTACCTCGCCAGTTGCAATCATACCCTCTTTTAAAAAATTTTCCCCAAGTTAATGAGGGCTTTAGTTTTTCTGTAATGAAGACAATAATGCTTATAGAAGTCAAATAGTACTGGGAGATACAAAGATAAAAGTAGTAATCCCCCAAAGCCTGTCCCTAGAGATAATTACTATTCAACTTCCAGCGAACATGCTTTTAGATATATTGGTATGCATACGTGTACACTACATAAGTAGGATGTAGTTTATACGTTTTTCTGGGACTCTACAGTGGCTGTATTATCACTGAGGTAGTTTTATGCTGGTTCATGAAGACATGCGTAATGATTTCAAGGCTGACATACGGGATGGAGCTGCACCGTAGTTTCCCCACCAGTCCTCTGAGGGTCATGTAGGTTGTTTCCAGTTTTCTTAATATAAATAATATGACAACTCTTGTACATACAATTTTGTGTACTTCTCCGACCCTGCTTATCTCCCTGGAAAAAATTCCTAGAAGTCGAGCTTCCGGGTCAGAGAATATCTATATGTTTTGCATTCTGCTGGCACCATGGGCTTGCCCTTCAGAAAGAGTTCTCCTGCACTCTACCAGCAGCGGTGTGAGTACCTTCTTTTATTTTGGGTTTTTTTGGTTCTGTTTTTGCATCCTAACCAGTATCAGAATTTTAACACATTCTGTGTCTTTGCCTAGTAAATACTTTGTTGTTTTAATTTATATGTATTTTTTGTTTATAGAGGTTGGGTGTCTTCGTGTTTATTGCCCTTTTCATTTCTTCTTTGGAGACTGACCCATGTGTTAATCTTTGCTCATTCCCTTATTCGCGGGTTATTTACTTACTGATTTATAAGAACAACTGTGTTAACCCTTTGTAATGTATGTGGTAGATACCGTGCAAGAGTGTTCTTGGTCTCTGCCCTTTTGGGATGTGTCTTTAGCTACACACAAGTTCCTGAGTTTCATACAAATCTGTCAATCTTTTCTTTATGGTATTGAGTGTCTTAACTTTGTTAGAAACGCCTTCCCCACCAAAGGCTTACCTGTGTTTTTTTCTAGGACTTGTCTGGTTTTATTTTATTTTTTACTTTGAAATCATCGCACTTTTTAGGAATTATTTTGATGAGGAAAATCACTTTATACCTACAGTCAAGACAGCCTTCTGCACTCATGTTACAGATGTCTCTTGCTTTTTCTAAGGGAGTCTTTGAAGCTGTGGTCTTGGGTACATTCCACTCTTTCGTTTTCCTCAAAGCTGTTGTGTGTGGTTCTCTGAGATTGGTTTGCCCTTCGGTAAATCTTTTGAGCCTCATTTTACTTGTGGCCTATTGGCCTCATGAGCGATACGGTTGTTCTTTCGGCTTTATACTTCAGAGCGCTTCTTTATGTGTTGAAGTTAGTGGCCTTGCTCGCTGTGACCTTGTTTCTTGTTCTAAGCTTGCTCCCACCAGAGCACTTCTCCAGGTTCTTTCAGGTGCTGCCTCCTCAGCCGGGTTAGGGTTACGGTTATATCTCCGTAATTCTGCTGTGGGAAAAATACACACAGCTAACATTGGCAGTTGTCCATGGTAGGAAGAAGATTGTCCTTATCTCGCATCTCCCAGGGTAACTACTGGAGTGTTTCAGTTATGGCATAATGTGTTTTAAAAATCAGTTGTGTCACTTTTAAGTCATACCTTATAAATGATCCGTGATTTCTCACACTCAGAACAGAGTTGTTTTTAAAAGGCCTTTTTAAAAATTAGTGACATGTATTCTTTGTAATAACTCAATACCAAAGCATATAAAGTGATTCGCTTCTTTTCTTGTCTGTAATCCCACAAAGATGGATAACTATAGTTTACTTATTAATCTTTCCATACGTTTTTGTGTGTATATATAAATGTGTGTACAGTTTACTTAAGGCCTTTAAACAAAAATAGGACTGTACTCTGCATACCACAGAGCTCTTTATTTTACATTGTCCTACGGATGTGTCCCACAGACCTGTCTTCCTCTTCGTAGTCTGCACATTGCTGTCTTGACATATCATTTTCTGCTAATGGATTTGGTTGCTTGTAAGTTTTTGCTCTGTAAGAGATACAGAAATGATCTTGTACATATTGCTTTGTGTGTTTATGTAAGCATTACTTGTAGGTAAATCTTAATTCTGTAAGTGAAATTACTACTGGGTCATAGGGTACGTACTTTTTCTCTCTACTCTTCACTGCGGTGCATGGGCTTCTCATTGCGGTGGCGTCTCTTGTTGCGGAGCACGGCCTCTAGGTGCGCGGGCTTCAGTAGTTGTGGCGCACGGGCTTAGTTGCTCCGCGGCATGTGGGATCTTCCCGGAGCAGGGATTGAACCCGTGTCGCCTGTATTGGCAGGCGGATTCTTAACCATTGCGCCAGGGAATTCCAGGGAAGTCCCTGAAATTTCTTCTTAATTAAATTGATGTTTTTATGGTGCTGATGCTAAAGAGTGTGCTTACTGTTAGTTTAAAAATACACAGTGAGTTTCCATGCTTCTCCCATGCAGCACCAGGAAGACCTGACACTTGTGTCTGTACTGCAACTACACCAGTTAGCTTTTTACGAATGTTGTGAGGAGTTTGGTGCAGAACTTAGAGCAGGACCTGTGATTGTTAACTAGTGAACCTGTGAGACCACATACATAGTGGGAGCCACGGCGTGGTATTCGGTGATGGTGGCTTGAAGAGAGCATGAAGCCCCTGGTGGCAAACGCCATAGCGGACAGGAGTGGGCAGGTGGGCCTCCGATTGCGTTCTGAGGGGAGGGGAGGAGCAGACTGCACTTCTTCTGAAATTTTAGCCAAGTTGATAGTCCATTTTGTATCACATTTTGATTAGATTTATTTTTACCACGATTTGGGAATGTGGTCAAGATGCATCCTTACGGAGACTGTTTTCTTCTTTAAGGGAAGGGAGCTGTGTACAGCTTTGATCCGGTGGGGTCCTACCAGAGAGACTCCTTCAAGGCTGGAGGCTCAGCCAGTGCCATGCTGCAGCCCCTGCTTGACAACCAGGTAATAAGACTGCGTCCAGGGGTGGTGGCATTAACACGAAGTGCCTTCCTCTGCATTCTCTTCATTAGCTTAGGGGAGCGCAGAAGTCAACGCTTTCTTGTGATTCACTGCTGAGCTTGCTTGGCTGATGTGCCCCACCCAACCTTCTTGTCTCTGTTCTACTGGTTCTCCTGCCGCCACTCATTTCCATGGCTCCAGCTTCATCCCTGTTTTCATGACTTCGAAGGTGCTTCTGTCTACAATGGTTGGTCCATGTTTTTGGTTCTCCTCTTGCCATTTTTACGTGAAATCATGAAAATGCATTTCTCCCCCAATCTCACCATTTCTGTGTCACCTCATTTTGTATTCTAATTTCCAAGTATATCTTTAATTTGCCCCCTTTTCTGTTAGTGCTGGCTACATTCAGGCTTGCATGGCATCTTGCCTGGATCATTGTGTTTATTTCCTAACATCCTTTTTGCCTCCAAGCTTACTTCCCTATTTCATCCTCCTTGCTTATCTAAAATGTGTTATGTAATATGTAGTTACTTCTGCTTATTGCTTATCTGCCTCATCTCCTGTCACTCCGTATTCCACTCAGATCCTTGAAATGATGTGCCTTCCCATCTCCATCCCTTTGGAGATACCACCGCCTCCGTCTGGAACATTACTCCATCCTTTAACTCGTTTATCCTTTAGCACTCCTCTACTCAGATGTATTTTCTGCTGAAGCTTTCTTTTCTTCTCCCGGGAGATTCAGTTATGAGAGCTTGGGGCTCTCCTGGCTCTATTTTCTTCTTAGTTTCAGCACATTCTGTAACGATAGTTTGCTTACATATGTTCACCCCTCTACTGTATGCTTCTCAAGAGCAGTGGCTTTGTCTCAGTGGATATTTGTCAGGTGTTAGGTATGTGTAATTCAGCCAGGTCTGGAAATATTTCAGTTGAGGGACATTTGAAGTTTGTGTGATGTGTTCATTTTGAACCCTGAGACATGTGAAAGCCTTGGGGGAGACTGGACTGCCTTTGTATGGTCACATGATGCCTCATCCAAGTTTTCTATCCCACCAGGTTGGTTTTAAGAACATGCAGAATGTGGAGCATGTCCCACTGTCCTTGGACAGAGCCATGCGGCTCGTGAAAGACGTCTTCATTTCTGCCGCTGAGAGGGACGTGTACACTGGGGACGCACTCAGGATCTGCATCGTGACCAAGGAGGGCATCAAGGAGGAGACTGTGCCCCTGCGGAAGGACTGAGTTCTGTGCCGTTGTCCTTGATCAGTTCAGAACTGGTTAAGTTTGTACCTGGGGACTGTTGGACCGATCTGTTTTATTAAAGAATAAAACCCCAAGCACTTATTTTGTTATGACTTGTTTTCTTCCAGGACAGAACTAGGAAGTAGAATTTCTTTTTCCTTCCATTTTCTTCATTCTTCCTGTATTTTTCTGTCCTCCAGAGCTGTTTTGTATTTTAAGGATACAAAATCTTTTAGCTTTCATCTATCTGGAAAAGTTCACTGTTTTGATCAGCTTATCGTCTTGCAGTAGTCAGCCCATGTCATGAAGAGAGTGTTTGTTTGGAATTTATTTAGCCCACCCAGCTTGCCTTGAAGAGCAGATTACCTTTAAACCATCTCAATTTTATTAAGACATTAATGGATGTAAATACAATATGTTAAAATTTATCATCCCTGGGATTGTTAAACAGTCTGGAATGGATGTTTTGGAGGAAAATCTTTAAATCAACCAGAATAGAAGAAAATTGTAAAAGCAGATAGCCCTGTAAACGGGCTTTAGCCAGAAATCTGGAATAATTTTTATAAACACTTTGGGAATGTTAAAATTGATACCTAAATTTTGATAGAGTTTTTGTTTTGTTCAAAATGCGATGGAGTCAACATTGGATTTGGAGTAATTTTCTTGATGTCGAACAAGTCAAATTTTGTGCTACGTAGGGGTGTGATTTGCCTCACGGCCAATTTTACTGTTGGCCTTCCATGAAGAATTTAAATGATCAAAACCCCGTAGAGGATACATATTTTAAAATTTGCTCGAGAAGTATTTGTTGAATACTCTCTCACGGGCACCAAGGATGCAATGGTGACATCTCATTCGTTTCTCTTACAGCATCACAACTGGAAACTAGACTATCGCACTCAAAGTACACATTTGTCTTTATTATACCAGTTATCCAGAGACAGACACAGAATCAGTAGGATACAGCCGGAGATTACTGGTCACTGGCTCACACGGTTATGGAGGCTGAGGAGTCCCGTTCCCTGTGGCCTGCAGCCTTGAGACCCGGGAGAGGTGGGGGGTATGGGTTCCAGTTAGAGTCTGAAGGCCTGAGACCCGGAGAGCCGACGGGGTGAGGTCCTGTCCCCAAGGACGAGGGACGACGGCAGTCCCAGCGCAACAGGGAGGGAGAACAATTGGATGATGCCCACCCAAACTGGGGAGGGCAACAACCTCCTTACTCGGTCCAGTTCAAATGCTGATCTCACCCAGCAACCCTCACAGACACCTAGAAATAATGTTTAGCCAAATAGCTCGGTACCCTGTCACCCAGTCAATTTGACATTAAATTAACTGTTATATAAGCTACAGGTGTATTTTACTTTTTGTTTCAAAGGATTTTCTGTTGATTTGGGATTCAGTTTTTCACTGCTTAAAATTATATATATTGTGCATATATATATGTTTCCATAAGGTCCTCACCTCCCAAGGTTTCTAGGACCATTTTTCCCCCCACCCTCAGGTACAAATTATTTTAGCATAATATTCCTCTAGACCGTGAACGTGGTCTCATTTGAAGGTCTTGTCCAGAATGTGCTAGATATGGACCCTTCTGGAGCTCCCTCTGACTCCAGTTTGAGTGGCTTTTATAGGTCATTCAATCTCAAGTGCTCACCTTAAAAAGGCAGCCTTTTAGCACTTAGATAGATTGGAGGTGCCAGCCTTTAAGGTCCTGATTAGAAAGCTGCCATTATGTTGTGACTTTGCTTTATAGATGAGCTACATTCCCGCCTGTAGCACAGAATTGAAAGAATCTGATAATATTAGAAATTGTTGGGGGAAAGGAGCACTTACTCTTTGGAGGTATTAGCCATGGCTTTGGTTTACACACACTGAATTGGAATGCTGTGTAGATGTTTGTTTTTTCTTTAATTATCAGAGAAGAAATGCTTTTTTGCAGTCTGCTCGACAGGGCTGCCCAATGGGGTAGCCCCGGCTCAGAGCTGAGCCTGTGACGGGCAGGGGCTACTCTTGTGCCTCTGAGTTTCACATGCAGCCACATTGCCCGCTCTAATTGCAAAGACAAATCAGGCTGTGAGACAGTGACTCTGCAAGCCTACTTGAGAGGAACATGAACCACTTAGTAGGAAAATGGTCTTTATTACTAAAATGTCTCAATGATTACCCTGATGGGTTTTCCCCCTGCTTTTCTGTACCTGTTAACCTAGGAGAGCCCTTCAGTAACGTCTTCTGACTCCAGGGTCTACCATTCCCTCTGTTTGTGACTTTCAAGGTGTGACTAGTGGGTCCCCTATATCAGAATTATGTAGAGCGCTTGTTAAAAATGAATTTCTGGGGCTTCCCTGGTGGCGCAGTGGTTGAGAATCTGCCTGCCAATGCAGGGGACACGGGTTCGAGCCCTGGTCTGGGAAGATCCCACATGCCGTGGAGCAGCTGGGCGCGTGAGCCACAACTACTGAGCCTGCGCATCTGGAGCCTATGCTCCGCAACAAGAGAGGCCGCGATAGTGAGAGGCCCGCGCACCGCGATGAAGAGTGGCCCCCGCTTGCCACAACTAGAGAAAACCCTCGCACAGAAACGAAGACCCAACACAGCCAAAAGTGAATAAATAAATTTTTAAAAATAAATAACAAATGTTCAAGTACAATTGGTGTCTTTCAAAAAAAAAAAAAAAAGAATTCCTGGCCCACCCCAGACATATTGTCCTGGTTTCTGGACTAGGCCATGAAAACTTGCATTAGGAAACAAATACCCAATGTGAAAACTCCCGTAACAACTCTTCAGGCAGGCCCAATCGGAGGAACAACCCTTAGGAGACATACAACGAAGGACTGATTACAGGTTTGACCTCGTGCCGTTACGAGGGGCCGGTTAGATGTGCGTGTGCTTGGTGCCGGGGCCCAGGGCACCGCGCAGCCTAGGCTGGTGGGAAGGGACAGTGGGTGTGAAGGGAACACACGGCCAGTCTGGAAACTATGAACTGGGGCGTGAGGACATTCTCAGCAGCCCCACTACCTTCAGAGATGGCTACAAGGGGCTGGGCTAAACACTCACCCGGCACAGCAGCCGGGAGAAGCTAGAGGGAGGCCGGCGGGAGCTGAAGGCACCACCACGCCCACCAGATGGGCACAAAAGGAAGACGGGTGCTGCCTCATCTCACCGGCCAGCCCGCTTCCTGAGTCGGCAGCAGCAGGCCACACCTAAACGTGGGAAGGACATTCAGGTTCCCACCCCACAGAGGAGGAGGCAACTATGTCCATGGGCGATTTGGACCGCGGGCAGCCCGAAGGCTTGGAGAGCTGGGGTACAAGAACCTCCTGCTACCGTCTGCCAGAGGGTATGAGAGAGTTGTCTGTTAACATCTGGGGCCGGGTTACTCTCTTGGACGGGGAGGGGCTCACGGTGTGCCTGTAGTGACTCTGGGCACGTCCAGCCGAGGAAGAGGACCTGACCACCACAGCCACCATCACCCTCTCTGAGCAGGTGCCCAGCGTCTCTGTCCTGAAGTCATCTGCTCTCCTCTCTCCTCTAGCATGAGATTAGCTGCCCATGTGGCTCTCCCTGGTCTGAGTGCCTCCTTGGAGTGTGTAATCATCTTTGAAAAATGTTTTTTCTGTAATAGGAAAATCTTTTCCAAAAACAGCCTGGGAAAACAACAAGCAACAAAAACCCAACATGGGGTATGAACTGATATCCACAGGGCTGACTTAGAAAGTATAGGTGACCAGGAGTGTGGTCTCACACACTGTCCTCAAGCAGACCCACAACCTGTGCCTCTTCTGCAGTGAGATGCTGCTGGAAGGGCCCTGCCGGAAGCTGTGGGTTTGGAGGAGGAGTTGGCTGCGGTCCAGGGAGGCCATCGGACCCTCATTCTTAATGGAAGTCAGATCTGTGGGCCACTCTCCCTGAGGCCACTTGATGGCAGTGTTGTCTCATCTGGCTGGCCATCCTGCATCTGGGGACCTGGTGTTCGGTAAGGAAGCATGTTGCTGGCCCAAGTTCTCCCAGCGCAGACTGCTGAGCTCCTGTGAGAGCCCTGAGCCTGGTGGTAAATCCTGTTTGGTAACCTGGAAGGAGGGTTGCCTTGCTATGTGCTAAATCCCCCTCACCCTCATATCAAAGTGGAAAGGACAGGAGATGAATGCAGAAAAATTGGTAGTAATCGATACTGGCAGAGATAAACCGAAAAGTTGGGAGGTAGTTATCTATACTGGAGGTCCTGTGTATGTGTATGGGTGGGAGGGGAGAGAGGGAGAAAGAGAAAGGAGGGGAGAAAACATCAGAACACAGAATTTCTTTGGAAATGGGGAAATTTACGGGGTTTGCTCAGGTAGCTGACTGGTGGTAGAACTGAAATTAAGACTCAGTATTCGTTTTATGCTACTGGGCTCTCTCTCTGGGGTTTCTTTGTTTTCTGCTACCAGTAAATCCTTTTACTTCTTGTACTTCAGTATGTTCCTTTCAAATGAACTGTGATGTTATGATGCTCTAAGGACCCAAGGCTACAAATGCCACTGAGATTCGTGGGTGAAGATTTTGTGTAGGCGCTCATGGTAGAAAATATCCACAAAGTCATGAGCACGATCTCCATTTAATGAAGTTCTAAATCCCAGTGAGTGGGCTGCTTACTTCAAGTAGTAACTACACCCCCAAGAAAATGCAAGAAAAGACTTGCTTTTCTTGCATTTAACTTAATGCCTTTTGATTTAATAGGAGTTGGCCTCTACTGATTTCCTGTGCCACTGGCAAGGGAGACATGTGTTTTCCTTATATATCACAGGTAATTTTGCCTTTCTTCTCTTTTGCTCAGAAGAGAAATCTGGTAACCCCGAGGCTGACCTGCCCTAACTGGAAAAAGTTCAAAAAGGAAAAAGGAAAGCTTGCCATTATAATGACCACATTTTCTAAGCCAAAGTTTGAAACATGCTGTAATATACGGTCTGACCAAACATTTCAATTCAAGGCTGTCTTTCAAATATTAACACTTGTAATAGACCTGTTAAGAGTACCTATTTAGTTTTGTTTTTCTTTCCTAACATTTATTTTTAGCTATTTCAAAACCTGCACCTGGATTCTGTTTTCTTCCCGTTCTGATAATCTCATCAACTTTTTGAATTGACTGTTGAGAACCATGAGGCTGGCCTAGAGGCCGAAGACACGGCTGGTCCGTTTGTGGCGATGTTGCTGGTTTTCCTCTTCACTTAAGATGCTAAGAACGTCCACCTACAAACCTGAAATGTTGGCTAGCATCTCAGGAGGTCATCTCGGACTGTACAAACTCTGTTATCACTGCTTCCTGGGAGGGGTGCTGTGTACGAATCTCTGGAAGCTTGTAGGCTTGGGGAAGGCCTCCAGGAGAACTGCCAACCATCCTGCTCCTGGACTCTGAGGCTCTGAAAGCCTTAAATGTCATAGAACACTCCCCGTTTGTAGGATCCTTGTGAAACTTCTCAGAGGGAAGGGGAAGGTGTGAACAGGGAGAAAGACACAGGGTCAGGGACAGGAGGCCCTGGGTAATGTCAGAGAGCCAGGGTGGTTGGTCATATTCCTTTCTGCAGGCTCTGAAAAGAGTATGAACCATGTGAGCTGGGACTTGAGAACAAAGAAAAGCCAGGGGTTTGAGGATCTTGGGGATGAGTTTGCAAGGCTCATTTGTTCCCCGAAATACCAGCTGAGCACCATCTCCGTGCCAGGCCTGGGGCGCAGCACTGACAGACACCAGTCCTCTGGAGAAGCTCATCTTATGTTGGGGGAAGGGACACAGTCAACACAGAGGAATATAGGTTCTAGAGGGAGCAGAGCAGGAGGGAGGCTGTGCTGGCGACTCTTCCTGAGAAAGAAGCCAAGCGCTTAGTGTTGTGCCTCAGAGGGAGGCTGGGATCCGAACGCGAAGGTCATGTGTTGAAGCCTCAGCTTCTTCCTGTGCGGCGTTCCTGGTTCCCTTTGAGAAAAGCCCTGGAACTCGGCCCATGTGGGCTGTTGCTGGTGGGGGTCCCGACGTGCAGCACATCTAGGTAAATAAAAACCTCATCCAGACGCTGTTTCTGTTTTAAGTTCCTTATAAACCAACCATTGGGAATGATTGAGCAATTTATGAAATACTGACTTCCTAGGAACTGTGCAGCCCTTAAAAGTAGTGCCCGTGGAGCCCTTGTGGTAACACTGCAGAATATTAGGGCAGAACGTTACATGAAATCCACAGAATGAAACTTGTCTGTGCGCCATGGCCACGGGTAGGCGAAAACATGAATATAATAATGCCGAAGAAAAAACATCCAAATTAATACAGTGGAGTGGCCCAAGACGGGTGGTTTTCCTCATTTTATAGACCCCCATAATGATATTTTGTCATTAAAAAAAAGTTTTAGGTAAAGTTTTGTAAATTCAGAATTCTACATTTAATAACTCCTCTTCCATTTTTGCCAACCTCCTCAAAATATTTTATTTTGAGTGTGGATGCAATCTAGTAATCAACTTAATGAGAAAAATCTAACTGGTAATTTGATTTGAGTTGGTAAAAAATTAGGTTGCTTGACAGAGTATCTCATTTTTAACCAGCCACGTTGACATCAAGAGATATACCTGATCATTTCCTAATTGTTAACTAATAAAAACTATTGTTTTCATGGTGCTATTTTCATAAGCCACAAATATTTTGGGGGTGGGTAGATGGGGCAAGCATGGGGCTAGCGGCAGAGCACGTGCCTGCGGTATTTCAGGAGTGGTAGGCAGTTAGGCAACGGCATGGCCAGACTACTAGTCTTGTTTATCTGTCGAATTATGAAACTGGAACCCTAGCCTTTTTAGAAAGAGGTGCACAAAGTCTCTCGGTTGTCTGGAGAAAATCACAGAGAATTCTTACTTCCCTCAGTCTTCATGAAGGTGAAAGGAGTTTTAACCTTTAGCAAACATTACAAAATTCTAACAAAGAAAATGATATTGAAGGGTGTAGAGTTTCCCTCAAAAAGACACGCTAATAAATGCTTAGAGGCAATATGTCCCCCACAAAAAAATTAAAGAATAACTCCAGGGAAAATCACCAATGCCTTTTTTATTCCATTGGAACTTTGGAGTAACGTCAAATATCAACACTTCAAAAACAAGAAAAAAAAACACATTTTTTCTTACAGTTTTCACAAATTGGAGGGAAACAATTACTGGTCAAAACTTATCAGGAAGTTTGGTGTAGTTTTGGGGGGCATTTTAACTTCTCTTCTCCCCTTGATAAATTTGTATTGTCCCGTATCCCTCATAATTCTATGAGAAAAATATGTGTGTGATTTTACACTGGAGAAGACTTTAATATGAGATCTTCATTTGCTCAAAATTTACAGCCAGTTTTGAGCCCTCCTGATACTTCAGTGCCTCCTGTTCTGTATCTTCTATTAAATAGAAGAAAGAAATCTTCTATTTGATTCTAAAGCATCTATTTGATGTGAAGAAATCAGATGAAATCCTATAACTTCATCCATAAATATTTCAACCCTCTAAAAGATAATGATATTTTAAAATATAATCACAATTTCATAATCATACTTTAAAAGATTAACTCTAATTTCTCAACGAAATATCCAGTCTATATTCAAATTTTCTCCATTGTCTCACAAATGTCTATTTACTGTCCATTCAAATCTGGAGCCAAATAAATCAATCTCTCTCTTCAATCTTCCTCTCCCTCGCCAATCTCTCTCTCTCTCTATTAATCTCTTTCAATCTCTTGACACTCAAAGGTCAAAGAAGCCAGGTGCTTTGTACTGCAGAGTTTCCCACTTTCTGGATATTGCTGATTATATTCCTGTAGTTTCTGTACTTGTCTTTTCCTATAAATTGGTAGTTAGATTTAGAAGCTTGATCAGATTCAGTTCAATTTTTCATCAACAGAGCAATCTAAGTTTATGTCTTACCATTGCTTAGATCGGCAAATTTGACCTGTTTCTATTAGTCAAACAATAATCCACTGTGATGTGACACATATCTAAGTACCATTGGTTGTTTTAGTTTATGCCGCTATGAGATAAACTTCAGTTTCTAAAAAAGCCACAACATTCTTTCAATCATAGGTTCCAAACTCAGACAGAGCAGGGCTTCAAACTTCCCGCTTGTGCAGGTCAGATGGTCCTTTCCCCCTGCCCTGGGGTGGGGGCACCTGGCCTCTGCTTGAGCATCTCCAGGGATGGGGGCTCGTCCACCCAGCCCATCCCCGGGGCCACGTAGGAAGCTCCCCGACGAGGTCTCAGCTTCTCCTCCAGGGCAGTGCGTTTTCTTCCAAGGTTTTTGGTTTTTTGTTTTTAAACGGGGTTTCTATCATGTTACCCTGCTCTGTGTTAATAATGTAAATAGCGCTTGCTTTCTGAAGTAACACACCTTCCAGACTATCCGGCCCCTAACTGAGGGAGTTCTGCTTGCTCTTGCGAATCCTCTTACAGTTCAGCCCCATATTCAACACTCTATCTCCTATGCCTGCTTGTGGTCAACACCTCTGTTCATATTTTATTCTAGGGATAATAGTAAGAATGCGTTGCTATTAGTTTCATCGTCACCTCTGCCTTTATCTTTATTGTTCCCGGTGGGACTGTTTTTGGGAGAGGGACTCAGGGAACCTACCAGCCGAGTGTCTGTTCCAGCTCAGTTCAGCTCCAGATGGCTCCTCTGGGCACCGGGGCAGAGGGTCTGTGTGACTGGTGCCTCTTCTGGGAGGCCCAGGTTGTCAGGTTCCCTTTTAGAAACTTCAGAGTCAAGCTTTTCGCAGTGACGACTCCTCGTGCGCCAGCTGCCCTGCCCGCTCCCTGCCTGCCGGGCCCAGACCCCTGATGGCCTTAAAGGGAGAGTCAGAGGGTGGGCTGCACAAGCGCAGCTTCTCTCTGAAAGCGCCGAGGGAACAGTTTGTGGGGGCGAGAGGGTGCCTCCCAGAGCTTGGCCTCAAAATAGCCTGGTCGGCTTGAGCTTCCCTTAACAGCCGGCCATGAATCAGTCATCCACAAGCTATGTAAAGCCTTTGTAAACCTATTTATATTTTACGTCTGGGCCACTCTGAAGAAGAATTGAATCCAAACGATGATTCCTGAGCATATTCTCTCTCATTTTCCTTAAACTAAAGCTGTCTTTAAGTTTCAAGGGTGTCCTCTTGCCTCTATGACCTGGAATTGGGTGGCGTGTGACATGTCACATCCACTTGTGAATGTGCCGTGCGGAGGTCCAGCTGCGTCTATGATACCAATTCATTGTCACTGTCACCTTCAGATGGAATACTGTTGCCCAAGTGACATCAGTTTCTGGGTGGAAACTAAGTGCCTTGCCTTTTGGAGTAGATTCCCTCTCAAGGAATTGTCCAGAAAAGGAGACACTTATTTATCTCAGCTTCCTCCATGACTCCGTTCCAAAATCAGCTTCTATAGGGACAGTACTCCTCGCAAATGTGGCAGATGGTCAGGGCAAGATCACAGCTCTTCTCCTTCCTTTACAGCTGTGACAAATGTATGTGCCAGGAGGTTGAATTAAGGGAAGTTACAGATAGGAAGCAAATTTACGTGGATTTCCACCCAGAAAGAGTCGGAGCTGGGCTCATTCAGCAGCCAAGACAGACTTGGATGCCAAGAGGAAGCCAGGGTGTGCCATGAGCCCCGGGGTGTTTACAAGATGCCAGCTTAGAGGGGGCGTCCAGGGACGATATTTTGGAAAATCTAACATGAATTGGACATTAATGTGAAATGAGGCCCAAGAAGAGGCTCCGCTTTCTCTGTGTTTGTGGGGTGACTGGGCAGCGGTGCAGTGGACGGCTCTGTGCTCGGTCCGCACTGCGCTCTGCCCACCCCCCACCGGCACCGGAGCGGCTCTGCAGACCAACGTGGCGCAGCCGAGCCGCACCAGCGCCCTCAGGTCCTGGCCTGTCTTCCCACCGTCCCTTTCCAGTGCCGACAAACTGCTTGCTGTGGGCCAAAGACACTTGCAGAGTCGGTGGCTGTTGGCCCTGGGGCCCAATTCCCTCACTTCCCAGCCATGCGGCCTCAGACATCCTCACCTGTGAAATGTGTGCAACGTTAGGAGGCGCGGATGAAGTGATGCGTGTGAGTGCTCAGCCCGGACCCCGACGCGCAGCAAGTCCTCAGTGAATGGCAGTTATTTTCTTTAAGCCTCAGGCTGTTCCCGTTCTCTGGAGGGCCCACAACGGAACCTCCTTCTATCTGCCTGGAAACTATTTTTTTTTTCTTTTTTTTCTTTTTGGCTGTGTCGGGTCTTCGTTGCTGTTCACGGGCTTTCTCTAGTTGCGGCGAGCAGAGGCTACTCTTCGTTGTGGTGCGTGGGCTTCTCATTGCGGTGGCTTCTCTTGTTGTGGAGCATGGGCTCTAGGCGTGTGGGCTCAGTAGTTGTGGCTCACGGGCTCTAGGCGCACAGGCTCAGTAGCTGTGGTGCATGGGCTCAGTAGTTGTGGCTCGTGGGCTCAGTTTCTCTGCAGCATGTGGGATCTTCCCAGACCAGGGCTCGAACCCATGTCCCCTGCACTGGCAGGCGGATTCTTAACCACTGCGCCACCAGGGAAGCCCTACTTGGAAACTCTTATTTATCCTTCTTCTCCTTCAAGTCCCAGCTCAGGGGTGCCTCTGGGAAGCCGCCCCTGACCCACCTCTGCCTCCTCTTCCTTCCCTGCCTCGTCCCCGCTCCCCTCTCCTCCTGCACAGACGTCCTGAGGAGGGTAACTCCTCACTGCATGGTGACTTCTGGCTGTTACCCTAGAGGGCTCGACATACATGTCTACCATTACTGATGAATAAATATTTGTTAAAATAATTAATTAAACAAACTCAGGGCTTTATTCAATAAAACTTTGGCTGGAAGCTATAAATATCTTTGATTCTTGAAGAATTCATTGTTACTAAATGCAATTTTGTAAGAAAAACCTTCCTGACACAGGATGGGTCAATGGAGGCGGGGTGGAAAAGATAAAAAGAATTCTTGGTGGTAGGAAGTTTGAGGAACCGCTGTGCTAGCTTCTCCTCCCATCCCAGCGGGAGCTTTATCTCCAAATTAAGCATTTGTTTCTGAGCTTAGGAGGCAGCAGCTGCCACTGAAGGTAGGATACAGTGCTTTGCAGCTGACCAGTGCCTTTCCTGGGTCACATCCCCCTTCTGCCTGGCATGCGTCCCTGTTGGCCTTCTGTGGGCTGGCCTCCAGTCCCTGCACTCCCTAAGGTCCCTTGGGGTTAGTTTGATGCAAACAGTTGGATGGGACCAGCTCCTCTCACCTCCTGCCATTTTGCAGTTAAAACTCTATGCATGCAAAATTTTGTAAATGACCCAGCATGATATGGTGACTATATTTTCAGACCCCAAAACTGAGTTTGTGTTAACCAAAGATTGATTTCAGACTTGTGAACTCTTTTGTATGAGAAGTCTTATAAAGTTACAAATATTAAATCATATTTTATGATGTATTCTTTTTTAAATAAATTTATTTATTTTTTATTTTTGGCTGCGTTGGGTCTTCGTTGCTGCGCGCGGGCTTTCTCTAGTTGTGGCGAGCAGGGGCTACTCTTTGTCGTGGTGCGTGGGCTTCTCATTGCGGTGGCTTCTCTCGTTGCGGAGTACGGGCTCTAGGCGCACGGGCTTCAGTAGTTGTGGCACGTGGGCTTCAGTAGTTGTGGCACGTGGGCTCAGTAGTTGTGGCACGTGGGCTCAGTAGTTGTGGCTCGCAGGCTCTAGAGCACCAGCTCAGTAGTTGTGGTGCACGGGCTCAGTTGCTCCGCGGCATGTGGGATCTTCCCAGACCAGGACTCGAACCCGTGTCCCCTGCATTGGCAGGCAGATTCCTAACCACTGTGTCACCACTGTGCCACCACTGTGCCACCAGGAACCACTGTGCCACCCTGATGTATTATACTATCATTGTACTCTCCTCCCAAGTCTATACTATCTGCACCTTTCTCTCTTTATTCCATCCAGATACAACTGGAGAAGGTCTTTCCTCCTAACAAAGATCAGTTATTTCACAGGAATTTCTGACCCCATTCCTTCTCATTGTCTAGGTCTTCTTTCCTCCTATAACGCCCTCCTCTGTTGTGAATTACTGATCTTTCTTTAGGACTTGGTCATCCTCACTGGTAAACTGATGTGCTTTAGGGTCTCCCACATAAAGAAACAAGAGAACCTCTCTGGCCTCCTAACCCCCCTCCAGCTGCTGTTCCATTACTCTGATTCTCTTTATAGTCAAAGTCCCCGAAACACTTTCTGCAAACACTGCCCGCGATCCTTCCCTCCACGTGCCCTCCTGCACTCTGACACATCGAAGGGCTCTTGTCAAGGCACCACGGATGTACTCAGGCCAAATCAAAAAAGAATTCTCTGGCCTGGACTCCCTTCTGTCTGTCTCGGCTCTGTGACGCCGCACTCTCCAGAGCTTTCTCCTGCTTCATTAGCTGCTCCTCGGACTTCTGTATGCTTTCTCCTTCTTCATCCAAGTTCTGGTCGTGGGTGTTTCTTAGGGCTCTGGAGGCCACTCTTGAAGAAACTTGGATACGCTTGGCTTTTGTTAGTTAAATTTTTGTTATTATATTATGCTACATGACTATATCTTTTCATTAAAAATCCACAATTACAGAAAGAGTCAAAATTCCACTAACCACTCCCACCAGCCCCATTCTCGTCCACAGAACTAACCACGCCCCAGGCCTGGGGCTCTGCCAGCCTCGCCAGCCACTTCGGGTCTCCAGGCCACCAGCCACCTCACCTTCTCCCCTCCCCAGACGTCTTCACGCCGTTACGAAGGGCTTCCTTTGGCTCTTCAGGTGCCAGCTGTCATCTCTCTCATCTACCCTGTCTGAGTACTTATTCTTTGGAAGAGTAAACTGATTATTTTGTTCCTAGTAATTAGCATAATCTGCAACTATTTGTTCACTTGTCTTGAGTTTACTCAGTCTCTCCCATTAGAATAAACCCTCTAGGAGCAGCAACTCTGTGCCTCTCAGTGTTTCAGTACCAGTGCTTGGAGCAAACAGGGCACACGAAAGTAGCACAATACACGGTTGGCAACTTCAATGCAGCCTATGTTTGGTGCCCATCTCACATGTACATACCCTGAGACTACATGTATGTGTACATATGTATACAGTCAACCCTCATTACCCATGGATTTCATACTTGTGAATTTGCTACTTGCTAAAAATTCCCAAGGAAGAAGAAGATCGGAGATGCACAACCTCCCAGAAAGAAAGGCAAGTGAGCAACACAACGCAACACAGCACAACAAACACCGCACAACAGCCATCAGCGTTCGAAACGTCGGAGCACGAGAGCCTTCCTCCCAGATATTAGCTGTGCTCTATTTCCCAGAGTCGAGATATCTCCCCAAAGCCTTTCCCAAATGAAGAAACCTTCATCTCTTTTAGCCTCAACAGGCCATGTGTCCAGAGCTGTATGTTGTCTTTCATATTAATAGACTTACTTCGTTTAAAGGGGAAAAATTTGCCTAAGAACCTGGCTACTAGAGATCTAATCCAGTGCCCTGTTTCTCTGGAATCCAGATGTTCACAGATGTGGTAATGACAGTGAGGAAAGGCACAGAAAGGCTCGAGGATAAGAGGGGTTACTGCTCTCTCCCCTTCTGGGAGTCCCGGTGCCTCCCCAGGGGCCGTGGGGAGTGGTGCTGAAACCCGGGAAGCTCTGTCCCCAGACGCTTCTGGAAGCCGACACATTCCCGCTCTGTGGTACGTAGGTCAGAGGGCTGTTTCCAGATATTCTCTTTTCTGCTGAGCTTTCTGTCCAGAGCACCTGCTGGTTTCCCAGCCCCTGCGCCCATTCTGGGAGGAGCCTCATTCTTTCCCTGCTCTGTTGTAAACAGTAGGTGCTCAGAGAGCCTGGGCCCGAAAGGCAGGGCCGGAGGCTACGCGTAAGCTGGCGGGGGGCAGGGCTCCTGAGAGCGGGCGGGAAGCTGGCACCGCCCGCCCAGCCTGCGGGACGCCCTCCCTGGGTGGCTTGCTCAGAAGATGGGGCTCCCTCGTCCCTTTCTGGAGCACCACGCCCTCCCCACCTCCGCCACTGTTTCCTGCTGTGGCCCCTTGTGCAGTGTCTGCTGGTTATAATCTTGTCCCCTTTCGACTGCAGCCAGGAGGGCAAAGCTTCACACGTCTTGCACGCTTGGACAGGTGCCTGGCCCTCAGGGTGCACAGCAAGTGGTTTTGGTGAATGAGTGGATCCAGCCCCTGCTTGACCGGTGACCGTCTGTACCGCACAGCCTGTGACACGGGACAGACCACTTCAGGCCTCTGACCCTCCGCTCCTTCGAGAACACGGGTTTTGAGGGGACTTTGTGATTCTATGTCATGAATGTGAAGCCACACTGGGAACCAGCAGACACAAGCTGGGGAGTCGCCCTGGACAGAAATGGGTAGGCAGGAGGGCTTCCAGAACCATCAGAAAGCACTCCGTGGGGTAGAGGTAGGAGGGTGGCAACCGAGGGGACAAAGGAAAACTCCTGCCCAAGGAGCAGTCCTCAGACCCCTCCCCTCACCAGCCCCCTTCAGCCTGGAGGCTTGGCTCTGACCAGGAGGGCCGCGTCTTCTGTAACAGAATTCATGCCATTTAATCCTGACAGTAGTCCTACTTTGTCACACAGATGAGGAGCCTGGGACTCGGAGAGGGTAAATCCTTCCCCACAGTCACCGTAGCTGGAGAGGCGAAGAGATCGCATCTGACCCCAAAGCCTAAAATGTTACAGATCTCTTAGCTTCTGACACTTCCCTGAAAACTGCAAAGGACAGCGGTGGTTAGGAGTTCAGGCTGTGAAGTGCGAACGCAGGGCGAGACTCCTGGTGCTGCCCTGTCTGTGCCTCAGTTTCCACATCTGTAAAATAACGGGGATGATGGTAGTGGCTGTGCCACAGGCTTAAGTGACTTAAACTGAAAACACACCTGACAAGTAATACATGACCAATAAGCATTAGTTATTACTATGGTTATTATACTTAAAGAATTACTACAATGAGGAGAAAACCTGCTTTTCCAGGTTTATCTCCTGTTGCTTTTGAATCCCCTCCGACTCTGTTCTAGATGAGAAATCCGTGAGGAGAAAGTACTCAGACAGTCAATGCTGGTGGCCCAGACCTGTCTGAGGTCCCCACTTACCAGCCTTCTGTGCAGAGGGGAGGGAGAGCCATTGTCTAGGTGACATCTGCCTGACTGCTTTCAATGGTGCCTCATTCCTTTCAGGTTTTGGGATTAGCTCGTCAAGCTAGTTTGTGTGGCCGCTTTGAAGGAGACGCGATCCTGGGAGAGCCAAGGACTGGGGGTGACAAGGAGGGTGGAGGCTCAGCGGGTCAGTGTGCGGCTGGGCCCCTCGGAGGCCTGGCTGAAGAGAAGACAAACCCCCAGATACGCAAGGGCCGTTGTGGCCGTGGCTCAGGCTGACCCTCCCACCTGGGCTGCAGGCGCTCATGTGGCTGCAAAGGGGGGATGCAGCCTTCGGATCAGGAGGGGTCAGGAGAGGGAAGGAAGATGGTCGGCCCAGGACACGCAGCCCCTCTTAGGTGGCCCCTTCCCGCCTGGCCCCTGCGCCGACTCCGCTTCTCGTTACCTGTTCTCTGTGTGTCTTCTGGCTTTGGTTTCAGCTGCCAGCGGCTCAGTTCCTGCTGCCTGTCTGTCTCAAGTTCCAACTCCTGCAGAGAAGCTGGCCGTCCCCTCAGTTTCCCATCAGCCCCCTGGGCCTTCTGCCTCTCGGGCCAAGGGCACATTCAAACGCTACCCTTGAACTAGGAGTGACTTAAGAAGGGCAGTGAGCACTGCAGGGGCTCCTGTGTGCGTCTTCTGGACGTCCAGGGCTTAGCGTTGAGGCCAGGTAGCCAGGGCATGACTGTGAGGGGTGGAAGCAGAGACAGAGGCAGAGAAAGACACAGACAGAGAGAGAGACAGAGAGAGACAGAGAGACGGGGCAGAGACGCACACAGAGAGGACAGAGAGGCGACCGGCACCTGCTGGAGGTGAGCACAGCCTCCTCTGACTCAGCCCCACCTCCTGGAAAGGACGCCCCCATTTTATGGACGAGGAAATTGAGGCTCAGGGAGATTCAGGGGCACCTGGGTTTTGCTCAGCTTGTCTGACCCCAGCCCTCTGAGTCTCCTTACTCCCGGGGGAGGTGTGGAGGAAATTCAAAAGGAAGAGGTGGAGAGAGCAAAATTACTGTGTTTGCATCGGGCCTGAGGGCAGTTTGCCAGAGGTGGAGGGACGCCCCACCTGTGCAGACCGGAGAGGCTGGGTGTCCCCGGGTCAACTAGAAGCTGACGGAAAGGGCCACGACGGCAAGCACGACAGCTCCCCTCGGGGAGGAGGGAAGGCAGCTTGGCGGGGGGAAGATGGAGGCGTCTGTGTTTATTAAATCACACGGCGGGGTCTGGAGGGGGAGGGGTGCCGCGGGACTCGCTAGGGTGGAAGAGGTTCCCTGAGTGCATCTCACGGGGGCCTGGCTGGGAACACAGCTGGCGGAGCTGAGCGAGGGAACAGACACACAGGACTAGCTGTGGGGCGGCTGGGGAGGAGGGTGGAGATGGCGGCCCAGGAAGGCTTCGAGGGGCTTCCGTCTGGGGCCACTGTCCCGGTGGTGCCCCGCCCCACCTGAGGTAGTAGAACAGCACCCGGAGGGTAGGGAGACACCAGGGAGTTGCCTACAGAGCACAGCATCTGTGATCAGACCCTTGCACGGTGCTGAGATGGGTGGAGGGGAGAGAAGAACCGGGGAGAAAGGAGTTCCCAGCAAACAGCTGGATCTCAGACACCGGCAGAGACTGTCAGGCGACGGTGTCTCAACGATAGTGCTCGTGTGCGTGTGACACACGAAACTGTCTAATCTCTCCTTTTATTCTCAAAACCATGCTTGGATGCAGTAACCAGCTGTCGCTATGACAACACTGGGCCGCAAGTCATCACCCCAGTGCTCAGTGGCGTTGGACGATAAGCTGCCTTTCTCACTCGGGGTCTGTGGCTGCTGGGCTGTGGGCAGCAGGCCTGGCAGGTCCCCTCCTGGGACGAGGGGGGGGCTCCGGGCCTGGCTCAGCGGTGGCAAGCCCTCACTGTCGTCCCACAAGGGGGCGGGGCTGGAGGTGAGGACGCACTGAGCAATTGCTCAGTCGACCGGCTTGTTTCGTAGCTAAGAAAGAACGAGGCCCAGGGGTTGACTTGTTCATCAGTGGCATTCTTCACCTCCAGAAGGAGGGCAAGCGTAGCCCCAGCTGGGGGCAAATACAGGATCTGGGGGTCAGAGTATAGCTGCAGAGACCCGCATCTATTTGAGCCGGTTCAAGCAGAGGAGGACATAACACAGGGGACAGGCACTTCCGGAATCTGAAGCCGAGGGGCGGGCTCTAGGTTGGACTTCCAGAAACAACCCCTGCCCCACCCTCTCAGGACGAGCCCGGTGAGAGGGCTGGAGCCCCTGCTTCCAGGACTAGGATTCGGGACGTCAGAGGCCCTGCAGGCACGCAGACCTCAGGAGAGGGTGCTGGTAGCTCTCTGGGCTGCCAGGCCCCACCTGCCTTGTTCTTTAAGCAATAAGGAGCCATCTGTGGGGACTTAGGGCTCCTCTGCTAAACGACACCAGCAGAGTCCTCGCGATGGGACTCGAAACAGAGCTGCTCTTCCCAGCCCCAAGCCTGCCCCCGGGCGCTCTGTGGCGTTGTGCCCGCGTGAAGGTCCTTGGGCCTGGGCAGCCTTCCGAGCTGCCCTCACCGGCGTGTGCAGGTGTGTGCACACGTGTGCCTGTGTGTGTGCGTGCCTGCCTACTTGAGTACAGACCTGGGTTTGGACTCTGGTTTGGAACCCTGGACCCACCACTTGTCAGCTGTATAATTTGGGGCAAACGCACAGCTTCTCAGGCCTCGGTTACTCACCCGGGAAGAGGGCTGCCAGCACCAGGCTGACCGCCCGGGAGCCTGGGAATTTCCCCGGGAGCCGGAGGGTGCTGCTGGGGTCTCCGAAAGGGCCCTGACAAGGCGCCCTCCTCCGCATCTGGGTCTCAAGCAAAATGAGACCCCCCGGTCCTGGGTCATCGTGCAGCCCCAGCCGGACCGGTGACTCTCTTCCACGAGAAGACAAACCGCGTCTTGTCCCGACACCGTGACTGTGCTTTCCAGTCGCAAGCAGTGGCGCTCGGGGCCTCACTGATAAACATTCACCGCCCAGAGTTACTGCGGACAGCGAAGGACATCATAAAGTCAAACGCCAAATGAACGTGGCTTGTTTAGGACTCACTGGCTTCCCTAGCGGGACTTGGGAGGGTCTTTCATGGGAAAAGAACTGACCACGGCGCCACGCGAAGCGGGAGTGCAGACGGCCATCAAGACCACCTCCCTCCTCCACACCCCACGGCTCGCCGTGTGCCAGGGCCACCTTTTCCAACCGCAGCCCTGGGGACAAACCCCGCCAGGTGGCCCCCGGCAGGGCTCTCGCTCGTCCTTTCTTTGGACGCACCACTGACTGTGCTTCGGATCTCAGCTGAAGTTCGGGGCTGACCAGTGAGACCCTGCCTGACAGAAGGGTGGTAGTGGGGGAGTCTGCGATTCCTGACTTTCCTTTCTCGCTGTCTGGAGTCTCCCGGAAGCCCCGCCTTGTCTGGTCACCACACCAGCCTCCCCTGAACCTTTCTCAGTGGGACGAGGGACCAGGGGAAACAGTCCCCTTCCCTTTTTGCTGTCCCAAGCAACTGGTGACCGACCAGCACGACGGCTGCAAGCTGGGCGGGGTCTGGCTGGCGGGGGAGGCATGAGAGGGACTGACACGCCTCGGAACTGCCCAGATCATTCTGTTACTGAGGATCACAGCATGTATTCAGGCACGGTCACTTGAGGAGAGAAAAGAAAAACAAAACAAGACAAAACCAATGAGCTAAAACAATTAAAAGGTAAAAGGAAAAACACCAAAGTTAATTATCTACTTTTCTTTCTCTTAGGTTGTCAAATAAAGCTCATTTCCCTACCATAAAAAACCATGAAAAAGACTTCCCTGAATTATGAGCACTTGTGGCAAAATCCACATTTTTTAACATATGAAGTGCCACACTGAATCAGTCGCCATGGTGAGTGTGCCATTACAATAACTAACGTTCGTGTCGTGTTTAGACTGTTTAAGGACTTTTACGTAACTTTCCATTGGATTCTATGGTAACGTTTGCAGTACAAGTTGTTGAAAGCATCATTCAGCTTTTTAAAATGAGGAAACTGAGAGGACTCATGATTTGTCAAGGCCTCTTTAAGGAACATCAACACATCTGGGGAGACCACGAATTCTTAGCGATGGGGATGTGGTTGGGGGGAGGGGAAGGCTGTGAGGAGTGGGTGGGAGGTGAACTCCAGGGCGAGAGCCAGGTGGCAGCCGCTGCGTTTGCCGGGTCTCCGCCCCTGCTCATCACCCTGAGAGGGAGGCACCACATCCCCGCGTTGGAAGAGGGATCCGAGGATCAGAGAGGCTGAGGAGCTTGTCCAAGGTCACACAGCTAGTGCCTGCTCATGCCAAGCCCCTGTGCTTTCCTCCAGCCTCCCCGCCCCCCGCCCCTGCCAACCCTGCACCGGGAAGGGCCAGAGTGTGACTGGGGTCGTGAGCCCAATAAGGTGGTAGAACTTTGGGGCCAAGGGCCCTAGGGATCATTTAGCCCCTCACCTTAGTCCTTTTCTCCTGGCTGGTGGGTTGGGAAGCGGATCCCTGAACCCCTGTCCACATCTTGGCCTGAACTGCCCACAAGCACCGGCGTCCGGTCGGGCGGCTCAGGGCAGCCCTCCACTGGCAGGAGGGGACTCAGCACCACAGGCCCTGCTCCTCTGCGTCTGGTCTGAGGTTCTCCTGCCCGGGAGGGAAGGACAGAGGACGCACCTTGAGATTCAAAGTTTCTATTCATAACAAAGTTCTCCCCAGAAGAAGGAAGGGGGAACTGGATAGCTCTGGGAACCAGTAACAGGATAGGGAGTTTTTAACCTGTGCAGACCACCTGTCGGAATCTGGCTGGCCAGCCTGACAGCGGCTTGGTGAGGGGTGGTCTCATTTGGGGTGGAGGGGCAGCTGTGCCCGGTCGCCACCCACCCTTAGCCAGTACCTCTGCTGACAGAAGCAGTCGAGGGCCAGGGTCCAGGGCGGCCGCCCTTACGCTCATTCATTCTGTTCCTTTGTCACAGGAACAGTGAGTGAGCACCTAGGCGAGCAAAGCTCCGCTTCCTCAGGGGGCAGATGTGAGAGGGTACGGCCTGGGCTTGGGGCTCACCTGGGGCCTGTCCAGAGGGCGTCCCGTCCCGGGGGTGCAGGCAGGGGTGCCCCGAGTTTGGTGTGTGTTTAGTGGACGGCTGCTCCATCCACTGCTAAAGGGGGCCTTAGTTAGAACTCTGTCGACTTGACTTTCAAACCACTAAGACCATCTTTGGTGAGCCAAGATCAAGGGTAAATTGTGTAGCCATGAGTCAGGCTTTAGAAAAACTGGCAGAAACAATCTTGTGTAGGTATTTTTTAGGTTGGCAAATTTTAAGTAGAAAATTGTCTATTCTAGGAAGGATTTCTGTTGACAACTATCTCACTAGTTTATGGTGTATAGCAGCCAATGACACTTCTTGTAGACAAAAATTAAGTTCTTCCTGAAATAGTGTTTTCGTTGGATTTGGGCCACAGGGCTCAGGTGAAGTATGGTTACCTGCAGTTTGCTTGTTCTGGGAAAACTTGTTGGACAGCCGAAGTCTCCATGCACGTCCGAGCCACGGGGGCAAAACCCAGATGCTCAGACAACACTGCTAAACAGTACCTGAAATGAGCAGAAACAACTAACATACATCATTTGAAGAGTTTCGGGTGAATGATTGTTCCGTGGCAGAGGCTAGCCCTCAGGAAGGTTATATCCAGCATCAAGTCGTGTATCCAACAAACATTCACTGAGCACCGAGGGTGTGCAAGCTACCCTAAGAGAGCAGTCCCCCCGCAGGGGCACGCACCCCCAGCCCCACGCTCCGGGCACCATTTTAGAGACGTTTTTGAGTGAATGTGCTCACGTCACCAGGGCTACAGTGACACACTCAAGTGGCCAGCCCTTGGTTTCCCAGCTGAATGGGAGAAGTTCAGGGAAATCGGGCATGGTAACAAGTTCAGGTGTATCCACTCCAGCTACTAGATTAAGTTTTTATGCGTCCACTTGGCCGAGGTGTCCACCGCTGTCCCTCCCAATGTGTCCTGCCCTCGCTCTTTATCCTTTGAGTTCTGGCTCCTTCTGGCAAAGTCACATCGGGCAGCCCTCTGGACTCCAACACAGCTTGAAGCTCTGTGCCTGGCTGGCAAGGGGCAGTTTGTGGAAAGCAGGATTAGAGGCCTCAAGCCAAGGACCTGTGAAGAGGGTCCGCTGCAATGCAGACCCCACAAAAGCATCTTCTGTGCTGTAGCAAGGTCACCCTTTCGTCTTGTTGTCCCTGGAGGGGCTGCCGGAGGGCACCTTTTGAAAGTTCAAACCCATGCACCTTTGCCTCCTCACCCGGGGCCAGCCCCAGGCAGGTGTGAATTCCCGTCTGGGGGCCGTTGTGGGACGGAGCTGGAGACACGGCCTGGCTCCTTTGATCTCAGACACTCTTCAGGGTCGTTTGTGCGCCGAGATGGAGCGGCCTCACTTCTCAGCCTAGTGTTGATGGCTCAGTTCCCAGAGGCCTGCGGGCAGGCAGCAGCCCTAGAAGCTGAGAGGGCAGGCCCTGGTGTGGCTCTCACAGGGAGAGGAGGGCGAAAGCCAAAGCTTCCATTTGGCTCTTTTATATTCATGGTTGCTTTATGTTTTTAACCTTTCACAGGCTCCAGTGAACAGACTTTAGGGGCTTGTGAGGGAAGGAACCTCAAAAGCTCATTAGATCCAGCCCTCTGCCTCAGGTGGGACCACACCCGGAAGCCCCACGGGGCGGGGAGGGGGGGACAGATGGTGCCGCCCACCCGCTGGAGGGGGTGTGCTGGGCGGGGGCTCCAGGCTCCTGCTGGCCCCTCTGTGTGCAGACCTGTGCTGGTGACAAACAAGCCCAGGCTAGCTGGGCCCTGGTGACAACTTTGGGCCTGTAAGCAAAACCATCAGAGAACATCTGCTTGCCTCTCACAGGTTTAAAAATAAATTATGCACTGTGGAAAAGGTCCCCTTTCCCTCCTACCCTGCACCCTTGTCCCCAGAGGCCGTGCCGAGCGCCCTCTGATACCACTGCCTGCCCTCATCGCCCCTCTGTGACCACGTTTCCCGCAAAGGCAACCGCCCGGCTGATTCTTTCTTTTTTTAAAATAGAAGTTTAAGCTGTAGAACAATATAAGTTGACATCTGTACACACTACAGTGTGATCACCACCACAAGTGTAGTTTCCATCTGACACAATACAGCTGAGTATCTATGAGCTTGTTTTTGTTTTGTTTGTTTCTCAGATTCCACAGATGAGTAAAACTGCACAATCCGTCTTTCTCCATCTGACTTATTTCACTTAGCATAATACTTTCAAGGCCCATCCATGTTGCAAATGGCAGGATTTCATTCTTTTTTATGGCTGAGTAGTATTCCATCGTAAATACATACCACATCTTCTTTATCCATTCGTCTGTCGATGGACACTTGGGTTGCTTCCACGTCTTGGCTGTAAAGACACTTATAAATAGTGCTGCAATGAACATTGGGGTGCATATAAATTTTTGAATTACTCTTTTTGTTTTCTTCAGATAAATGCCCAGAACCAGAATTGCTAGATCATATGGTAGCTCTACTCTTAGTTTTTTGAGGAACTTTCATACTGTTGTCCACAGTGGCTGCACCGATTTATTGTACATCCCTGCCAGCAACACACGAGGATTCCTCTTCCTCCAACATCTGTTATTTCTTGCCTTCTTGATGGTAGCTCCCAGGCTGATTCTTAGCTTGATTCCACTTCTGTAACAACATGGGGTGCAGGGGAAGTATCGTTTGACTGACACCTGTCCCAGCCCCCTTTTCCCTGAGCCCTTCTCCCAGTTCGGCTGGGAGGTGGGGGGATGCCAATGTCTGCCCCCCTCCAGGCCACGCTGATCCACCAAGGCTGTCTGTCACTGGGAGCCGAGGTTTTCCTCCAACCAGAGAGGACCCGTATGCACAAGTGCTGAGGTGCCATCCCCACCAGGAGCCAGGGAAAGCCACTATGAGCCTAAGTAACATTTTGCGAAGCTCGTCTCCTCCTCCCAGGCCATTCCTTTTCAGCCCTCCTCTTACGATGCCCTGGCTGACAGTGTTGGGGGCCACCTCTGCCTACGGGCCAGATGCCCCGTTTCCTTCGCCAGGCCCTCACGTGATCGACCCCAACACTGCCGCCGCGCCGGTCCAGGCAGTGGGGGCCTTGGGTTAGCGGTACACAGAGAGAAGTTTCCGCTACCAGTGGTGACCCTCGCGCTCGGCGCTGCCTGCAGTGGTGGTGTGGGTCCTGAGCGTCATCCACTGCTGGCCTTTTGAGGGCACCTGCCTCTTCACCTCCCCTCCCCCCCCGCCCCAACTCTGTGCACAACACCAGAGCTTGATGCTTAGTAGGTGCTCAACACTAATTCAAAAAGATACATGCACCCCAGTGTTCAGTGCAGCACTATTTACAACAGCAAAGATATGGAAGCAACCTAAATGTCCGACAGGTGAATGGGTAAAGATGTGGTACATACAGATACAATGGAATACTACTCGGCCACTAAAAAGGAATGAAATTTTGCCATTTGCAGCAACATGGATGGACTTCTTAGAGAGTATTATGCTAAATGAAATAAGTCAGACAGAGAAAGACAAAGACGGTATGATATTACTTATATGTGGAATCTAAAAAATAGAGCAAACTAGTGAATAAAACATGAAAGAAACAGACTCACAGATATAGAGAACAAACTAGTGGTTACCAGTGGGGAAAGGGAAGGGGGGAGGGGCAATCTAGGGGCAGGAGGTTAAGAGAAACTGTTATATATAAAATAAGCTACAGGGTTCATTGTACAGCACAGGGAATATAGCCAATATCTTATAATAACTATAATTAGAGTATAACCTTTAAAAATTGTGAATCACTATATTGTATACCTGAAACATATAATATTGTACATCAGCTACACTTCAATTTTAAAAAAAGTCTGTTAGTATTGCTAAGCCTGTGAGTATTTTCTGTTTATGTTACTTATTTGGCACATAAAACACAGGTCAGGAATATCAATACTTGTCTGCACTACACAAGCTGTGTGGTGGTGAAAGCTTGGGGACGCCTGACAGGGGCCAGACGTGGAGCTTGTGGAAAAAAGCAGCTGAGGGTCTGAAGAGGGCTCCACGGCGTTGGATCTCTATTTTATTTGGATTTCTATTTTATTAGGAGCATTTCACAAGCAGAGAGTGGATGTTGAATTTCATCCAATGTTTGTCAGCATCTACAAAGACAATATTTTTATCTTTTGCTCTACTAAATGGTGGTTCATATCAAAAGACCTAGTACTGGCCCATTCCTACTTCACTGGAAAGAAAACACTGCCTGGAGACGCCGCGCTGCACACCCTCTGACACGAGGATGGGGGGCCCCGACTCTGCCCCCCGGGGATGGGCTGTGCGTGGGCATGCACGAGCGCGTGCCTCGGGCCCGGGTGCGGGGGTTCTGCAGGGCCGTGACCAGCGTAGGGGTGGTTGGTGTCTTCCCACCTCCCCACCCATGGTGGCACCGTTTGTGGCTTCTCGCAGATTTGCTAGTGACACTGGCACACAGGTCATTTAAAGTTCCTTATGTTTGGGGGAGGTAGTTTCTTTGCTCATTTATATTTTCCTATGTCTCTATTTCAGTGAGAAGTGTGGTTAGCCTTCTGGGGTGCTGAGACGTACAGTAACAATAGGGAACAATTGGTCACTTTGGGACCGACACGGGGCAGGCGCTGGACAGACGTGAAACCCAGGCTGAACACGGGATGGGGAAGGTCACAGGCTCTGTGGCTTGGCGGCATTGCTGTGAATTTTGGACTTCTTTGATTACGCAATGATAAAAGTTACACCAAAATGCAAATGCTTCATCCCTCATCAAATCCTTCAACAAATATTTATTGCATCCCTACTGTGTGCTAGGCATTTTGTATGTTATATTATGCATTGTTTTTCTTGGAAAATAATTTAGCATTTCCTAGGCCACCCCTGGACCTGGCTGTTGAACTCACAGGCAGGCCCGGATGTTTGCTTTAGGTCACGTGGCCAGATTCCCAGAGACCCTCGTCGCAGGGGCCTCTGACGTGCAGCCTCCTCCCATTGTGTGGTTAAAGCAGCTGGTGGCAGCCCCGCTGTCTGACGAAGTCATGCAAACTTCACGGATTAAATTGTGCGGCAACACTGCCCGCTTCTCGTCATTGCCATTTGATGGGAGGGATTTGTAGTATTCAATAGTTTTATATATTTAACAGCTCTTTGTCTAAGAAGCTTAACACGACACACACTGCCAGCCACGTGGGCCCCGCGTGCTCGGCCTGAGCAGAGGCTTCCGCTCCCCTTGGGTCTGCAAGTCCAGGCACCACCCGTGATCACAGTCCTCTGGCCTCCGGGTGCCCTCAGGAAGGGGTCAGCAGCCTGGGTCAGGAGCAGCTGGGATTCCTCCGTGCTTCGATGCTAACTTGCTCATTTTTGTGAAAGCAGGAAAAAAAAAAGAAAGGAAACTAGCCTCAGCAGGAGACGGCACCAATTTGGATCAGGGCAAAGTGAACGCTTCTCTGGGGCCCTAGATCCCATACACAGTAGGGACTTAAAAATGTGACTTTCCCAGGTTCCGGGCATGCCGAGTCCTTGCCACTCAGCTCAGCAAACAGGAGGGGCTGTCAGAGAGCTTCTCTGTCTGTCTGTTTCAGCCTCCAGAGAACCTCACCACGCAGGGCTGCTCTCGCTGTCTTCCCCCGTCCTGCCGTGGGCCAGCAGGCTGGAAAGCCCACCGCTGACGTGGAGGCAGCGCCCGGTGCTGAGGCCCCCTGCCCACCGTGGCCCGAGTGCAGCAGAGGCTCAGCTCTGGTGGCCGCATGGCTCCCAGCACACGGCAGTAATGAGAGGGAGGCCCAGAAGAGGAGGGAAGGCGCAGGACGCCCCACTGACGGACGGCCTGCCTCAGCACACTGGAAATGTGGCACCGTCACCAATCCCCGAGCCTCCAGGAAGGCGGCCCGGCGGCGGCCCGCGTCCGTGCGGTGCTCCCGCGGCCCCGGCACCGAGCGGCGTCCTGAGCAGCCTACACAGGACCATCGTGTCTCGCCTGGGTTTCCCAGGCGTCTGTGGCACTGCCTCCCTTCTCTTCGGGCCACTGCTCACAGCTGCTGCTCTGTCCTGCAGGGTCTGTCTGAGAAAGCGTGAGGCCCAGGCGCTAGCGACACCCGTGGAGGGACGCTGCCTGTGTCTCGCAGGGCTGCCCGGTGCATGGGCGTCACCAACGCAGCCAGCGGCAGCTCCACAGAGGGAGCGCCGTGGGCGGGGCACTGTCCCGAGTGCACGGCCGAAACACCCCTCATTCAGAGGACCGGGGCGTGTTCCTGGCACTGGATGTGTTTCTGGGAGCCTCGCTGGCCTCGCTGATCTTCGCTGGGCTGGTGATACTCTACAGAGGAGACGGGACGGGACGGGCTGGGCTCTGAGACAGCAGACGGCGTGGCCGGACTGTCCCTTAGGTGGTCTTCAGATTGGCCAGGAACAGGGAGCGGCCGGTCGGACCGGCCTCCTGGAGTGACCCCACCGCTCCCCGTCTGGTTCTGAAGAGTTCAGCTACTCATGTGATGGTTCAAGGTCCATGTTCCACTTTTCTTACTTCAGGCAAATAGTTCAGAAGTTCACCTCTTTCAGCCTCCGCTTTGCTGCCCATGAAGCTGGCCTGGTGTGTCCCATTGTTCCCGTCTCCTTGGATGGGTCCACGTGCTCCTGCAGCCCTGTTGGTCATACAGAGAGACTTTGGGTTCTCAGTGGCTGGGAAAGGCTGTCACTTTCCTGCCAAGATTCTTTTATGCTAACTCCCACTAGCTGGACGTTTTCTTTTCTTTTTCTTTCTTTCTTTTTCTTTTTTAAATTTTTTTATAAAAGCGATAACTACCATTTTGCTGTCCCTGTTATGGGACACCTTGCACACATTATGTTATTTATTTATTAATTAGGTGGACGTTTTCTTACCCACTCCTTTCCTTCTGGCTTTGTGTAAGCATATTACACTTAGGGCTATGCAGCCATGTTGTGACCGTGAGGAGACGCTCACCCAGTGCCCTGGTATCAGTGAGCACTGAAATAGCCCTGAGCTCCCCACCTCAAGACTCCTTGTTCTGTGAGAAAAACAGCCTGTTTGCTGAAGCCACTGTTATTCCAGGAGTCTGCTACTTGTAGCTGAAAGCATTCCTTTTGACGCGGGGAGGATTTGGACAGACCACTGAGTAGAAAGGGGGCTCCAGGGATGTGCTGGGGGGTCGGCCAGTTGCTGGCCTGCTTCTGATGACACAGAGGGTGGGCTTTTCTAGAACACTGCTCAGACAGCCCTCGCAGGGCCAGAGTCACCAGGCAGCATCAGGGCAGCGGGCGTGGACGTGAGGCCGGGAGCCCTGGCACTCACGGCTAGCGTGGCCGGGCCCATCAGAGGCGCCACGAGTGTGTCCCGGAGGGGTCGGCCCAGGCACCTCAGCCCAGCCTTTCTGATGGTGTGGCCTGGCCTGAGCCTGCCCCAACGCCTGCTCCCTGCGGCTTCACCCCAGGCTGGATGGAGGCTCAGACATGCAGCCCCGTTTACCTGTCCAGCTGAAGCCACCGCCCTCCCTCTCGTGCCCCTGCCGCTTTCCCCAGGATTTACTGTGTGTTTGCTCCACGCCTGTCCCACCGGCTCTCCCCAACCTCACCGAGACAAGGTTTGCTGCCCTGATTGGGGGACCCCGTTTCCCAGAAGTCTGACCGAAAGCTTGGCGCAGGCCTGAGCGTGGCCCGCCCCCCGCCCCCTGCAGGGCTGGCTGCCCCTGGCCCCTCGGGCCCCCCTGCGTCCTCACTTCCGCTTCCTTCGACACCCACGTCTGCTGTTCTCAGTACGTCACGGGGTGCGCAGGCGCCCGGGGCTGTAGCCCCTCCTGTCTCCTGAGGAGTCGGAGCCCTGGGGGCCTGTGGCGAGATGCTGGCAGAGGGCTTCCCTGGCTCGGATGTGGCCTCCGTCGCCCCTGACAGGGAAGGGCTGTGGCGCCGTGGGACGGGAGCAGGGTGCTGGGCCCCCTGGAAGCCAGCAGAGCCGGGTCGCGGCGACCTGGGTGGGTGGCATGTCTCCCAGAGCCTCGATTCCCTGATCTGTCGAGTGGGTAGAGGCACGCAGCTCCCCGGCCAGCGCCAGGGCCCACTGCCCTCCCTCCGGGGCCCCCCGCCGCTGCCTCCGGCCTCCAGGCCGCGGGATCCAGGTCCTGGGCCCTCCGCTGCGGGAACGGAGCGTTTGGGGCCCCGCCTCAGAATTTTCTCAAAAGCAATATTCTGAGCACCCCTGGGGGTGAGGCAGGCCTGAGTGGAAAGCTTCCCAAAGTGACTTTTCTTCCACACCCAGCCTCACCCTGCAGGCAGGACCCTGGAGGGCTGCCCGGGGCCCGGGGCCATGCTGGGGAGCGGGAAGGCTGGGGGACGTCGGCCCGCCCGCCAGCAGGTTCAGGCTGCACCCCTGCCTCAGCCTTAACCCCATCAGGTCCTCGGGGGCCACACGGCTCCATTGCCCGTGTTCTGAGGGACAGCCCTGCGGGTCTGGCTTGTGCTCCAAGGGCAAAGGCCGACGTAATCCCGGCTTTGGGGGCTCAGACCCCTCTGTGGGGTTGGAGACCCCGGAACTTGCTTCCCACCAGCTTCCCAGCAGCGGAAGTGTCTTTGCAGCGATTCGCACAGGGAACAGCCCAAGCCCGCCCACGTGGCACCTGGAACCCCAAGCCATTGCTGGGGTTAGGTCTGCGGCCTGGGGGGGCCCACAGCTGACCTTTCTCATCTGCCAGCTGCCCTGCGCTGCCACCCCGCCCCTCCTCCGGGTTATGCAGATCTGTGACTCCCTCGGAGGAGGCCCTGGGCAACCCTGGAACCTGCAGGAAGGTGTGATGCCTGCCAGGCTCCCACCCTCTGCTGGCCGAGGTGCAGGCGTGGCCACTTCGAAGCCCAGGGAGGGCAGTGTCCCGAGCGCCTCCTGCCGGCCCCTCGCAGGTGGGAAGTCCAAGTGTGAAGCGGTTCACGGCGGCACATCCCTCTGCGGCCGAGGCGGCGGTCGGGGGCGTCGCAGCTTGCAGCACCACCTTCCAATCGCTTCACCCAGAGGGAGGCCCAGGCACGCTCCCCCCGCGCCCATGCCATCGGCTGGAGGAGTGGACGTGGTCGTCCAGCTCGTCCTGGAGTCTCCTCAGCTCAGAAACACTGTGACTTGTGACACTGGTGTGGTGCCAGCACAAGGGCAGGGGGACACCGTCCACCGGAGACAGGGGCCTGGCGTGTCCGTGGCAGGTTGGTCGGTGGAAGGGTCGCCTGTCCCATGTCCCCAGATAAGAGCCAGAGGTGGGCTCACTTTTGTTTATCACGTGTCATGTCTGCATGGGGGGCTTGGGGGGAAACTTCAGAGGAGGAAACCTGGGCCGGGAGAGTAGCGCGGGGGGACCAGAGGGAACCCTTCTGCCCAAGGCCCCCGCACCGAGGGCGGAGCGTGAGGCCCTGGGGGGTGAGGGGCGTCGCCCTCGGGCGATTCAGCGGCTGGCCCGGCCGGGTGTTGGGTCCCGGCACCCGGGTGGGTAAGCCCGGAGCCTGGGTGGGGCACGACCCACCGGCCCTCTAACCAGGTCCTCGTCAGCAGGTGAGAGCCAGCAGGACAGAGCTTTTCAGCCGTTTGGGGTTCCGGCCGCTGGGTCGGGCAGGAGCTCTGAGTCCCCCGGAACAGGCTCCCGTGGGTCAGGCAGAGGCCTCCGGTCGAGAAGGGGGCATATGGACCACAGAGCAGCCGCGGATGTCGGGGCCTGGTCCCCAGCTCCGAGAAGGAAGGTGGCCCCCGGGATGTTCTGTGCTGTCACCACTCTGCTCACGAGGGGGACCAGGCCTCCTGAACCAGGATCCCCAGGAAACTTACACACAAATTCAGGTTTGAGCAGCATGAGGTACCTCTTAACTGGGGCCTTCCTGCCTCCTAGGGGCCCGTGTGCCTTCAGCGAGCCCTGGAGTTGAAGCTGGATGTCAGCAGTGAGCCTGGTTCCCCAAGTCTGGTTCCCGGGCCAGGGGCACGTGCAGCTCCTCAGAAATGTTAGAAATGCAGGTTCTTGTGCCCTCCCGGTCCTGAACTCTGGGTGGTTCTGGCCACAAAGGCTGAGATCCACTCAGTCCGCTACAGGGGCCTGAGGAAATGTGGCCGAAGGGGCTGGTTCAGTGGTCAGCGAGCACCTGACCCAACGTCTGGGTCACACGTAACAGCCACTCCAAGTGCAGGTGCATATCCGGTCTCGTTTAAAGAAAGCAGATTCCTGTGTCTGCGGGCCAGAGCCAGAGCCAGAGCCCCGCCCCCTCGGGGCTGGGGCAAACCTCTGTTCCGTTCCTCATTCACCAGAAAAGTGGAGGACCCACCCGGGTCCCCAGAGGACCCACGGATGGCAGTGCCGACACTGCCCCAGAGGGACACCAGGGCTGGTGCGACGGCACCCCCGGTCGGAGGTGAGGAAGGTGTGCCTGGCCGTGCCCTCCTCTGTCCTCTCGCGCACGAGCAGAGCTGGGTGGCGACGAGCCAGCCCCAGCGCCCTCTCTGCCGCTCCCCAACCCAGGGCCGCATGGCTCCCTCTCAGAAGAGGGCAGGGCCGCTGCCTCCCCCAGAGCCACGGGGACCCCGTCGGCAGGGGGGTCGCGGCGGCCCAGAGAGCTCCAGCTCTGCCTGAGTTGAGCTGGGGAGAGGCGAGGTGGTGGCCGGCTGAGCAGTGACCCCACCCCTGCCTGGGAAACTGCAAGCAGACACTCCACAAACCCCTGCTGAGTCAGGTAAGGCCACTTCTCCTGGCGGGAAGAGGAGAAAGAAGAGCTGGCTGGTCTTGCATGGGCAGCAGCTGCTGAGAGATTTAATTCACACACACACACACACACACACACACACACACACACACACACACTGTAGACCCAGATGAGGCAACACCGCACCGTTCTCGCCAGGAGGGCGAGGCCACTGCGGATCTGCCGGGACAGAGGATTTAGAGGTGCCTGCTGTCAAAGCGATCACCCGAGTATCCCATCCACAGACTGTCAGGTTCTGCGGTGAAACATGGGCTTTGGACACAAACACAGCAACAGCACTGCCGCCTGGGTCCCAGGCAGATGGGGCTGCACATCTGTGGCCCCCAGACCCCACCTCCTCCTGCCCTGCCCCCATCCCCACTGCTGAGGAACCCACGGGGTGGGCGCGGCACATCCGCTGAGAAGCAAGAACCATGGCTCAAGGGTGACTCCCAGTGACATCGAGCTTTGGGCCCACCCCTCGGGGGTCCCACCGGGGTTGGGGGGGGAAGGGAGGAAAGCGGCGACTGTTCAGACCTCCCGTGTGCTGGGCACTGCATGCCAGTCCTTACATGATACCCAGTGTTGTCCTGCTTTCCGAGCTGAGGGAACTGAGGCTCAGAGAGGGTAAGTAACTTGCTGAAAGTCACACAGCCAGTCTCCCAACCACCTTGGCCACATGGCCCCAGCTCCTCATGCCGGCCACAGTTTCTTATGGAAATCAGGGTTGGCTTGTGCCTTGCTGGGGCCCTGGGAGAAAACAGGACTGGCTCAGAGAACCATGTGTGGGGCTGGGGAGTGGGGTCCAGCCCCCGTGAGCTGGACGTGCTGCAGGGAGTGTTTGTGATGGGAACCCCAGCCCCTCCCATCTTCTCCGCCTCCTCTGCAGTCCACCCGACGTGGGGCTGAGGGGGTCTCCTGGCCCCCGGCACAAAGGGCAGCCGACAGGACCGCTGGGCGAGTGGCTGAGGCCACCTACAGTCAGTGCAGGGTCTCTGTGTGCTCAGCAAAGACGCTTACAGAGAAGCAGCTGTCTCATTTAGCCCCGAAATGTAAAGTACCCGTCATCACAATCGCACAGCCAAAACAGAACAGCTACCTCTGTGGGCAAAACTAAAACTGAGCTGGGCAATCAGACCTGGCTTTGTGGCCCGACTACATGTAGAGGCCGCGGCTATAGCTTCTATAAACCAGACGCTGTTCTCCCCACAAGAAACAGGCACAGAGGGAAGAAGTCAACGAGGCTCCTTTGGGAGACTGGTTTCCCACCTGTTACAGACACTCCAGAATGAAAAAGGCTCTTCGGCTGCTGTGCAAACCCTAGTTTCTTCTCAGATCCGTGGGAACAGCTGGAAACTGGAGCTGGGCTCCGGGGGGAGATGGTCAGCTCGGGGAGGACAGCATCTGGACAGTGGGCAGGTGCCGCAGAGCTACAGACCCCGGACAAGGGGACAGCCTCCTGCCAGCCTGGTCGAGCCCCCGAGCTGGGCCCACCTGGTGCCAGCCTGTATCTGGCATGGGACTCGCGTCCCCGGGAGAGGGGCAGGTTCACAGACTTGGAGACCTCAACCTTAAACCCGGGTCCCTAGTTCCAAGGCTCTTCAATTCTGTTCACCTTGAGTTCAGCCCACAGCATACATATGTCCAGCTTCCTCGTCTTTTCCCGGTGACTTCGTCCCATGCGATCACTGCTTCGTTCGTGTGACATGGGTTGTGTGGGGAGAAGGGGGTCCGTCCTCAGGGCGGAAAGGCAGGGCTCCAGCTCTCCGTGGGGTCAAAGTCCCTCGGCTCCACTGACCTCCAGGAGCAAGGGTCCTGCTCAGACAGCCCTATGAGTTTGAATAAGTGATCAGAAAAGGCAGTTCCAGCGTTTCTGTGCCTTTTCAATTTGTAAATGTTTCTGAATTGCAGTGTTTTCTCTCCAAATTAACCCACAGGGAGAAAAGCCTCGCCCAGACACAGGCTGAGATGTAAATAAGGAGGAGACTTGAACGCACCTCGTGGTTTCAATGAACACCCAGCTGGTGGCTCCTCGGCCCCTGTGGATGGACCCCCCCCAAGCCCAGGCTGCTCCGGGCCCTGGTGAGGTCTCCCACGACAGTGCGGGTACGGGCGTGAGGGGCAGGGTCTCTGGAGAGACAAGGGCCCTCAGGATGGCCTGTGACCTGCAGGGACTTGGGCCCCATGACTCGGGGCTCACAAAGCCACCGAGGGTTCTGGGGGTCATACCTGTCCCAAGCCAGCCCTTCACATCGGGGTCCTAACGGGAACGACGGTGTCCACGGGTCCGAGTCTCAGGTGAGGATTTTGGTGGCCACAACGCTGGGCTTCGAGCTCCGCTCTGCAGGGCCAGCGCTCAGCGGGCAGGTGACATGCAACAGCACCTGTGGATGAGGGTGGATCCACGGGAAACATGGCCACGAATAACCACACGTGTCACTGCACACACGTGTGCCTGTACCTGTGGAACACATTCACGGAAATAGAGTTCTGATGGACACGCCAAACCTTCGTCCCTTGAGAAGGGAGGGATTTCGTATTGCCTGCTCAGCCTGACCCAAGTGGAACATGGTCGCTCGGGGAGTTATATGAGAAAAGCTGGACATCCTTTCATTTAAGGGCGACTTCTACTTCCTTCTCGTGAGCTGTCTGTCACGTCCTTTGCCTCCTTTTCCTCATTGACCTATTGGTCTCTTTATTATTGACTTAAATAACAAAGAAACTCCTGTTTCTGATATGAGTTACAAATATTTCTTACAGCTTATCTTTATCTTCTGACTGGCTTATGGTGATGGTTTAGTTCCATGCATTTTTATTCTTATGTCATCTTTTTGTTCATATCATTATGGCTTCTGGGTTTTGTGCTATATTTAGGCCTTCCATACAACATGAAAAACCCTCCTGTGGTTTCTTTCAGTACACGTCTGTTTCTCTTCTTTAGCATTTAGATCATTGATCTGTCTGGAATTAACTCTGATGAAGTATAGGGCCAGCTTTATACTTTTCCAAGATGTTTGTCTATATGACATCACTACAGGAAAATCATGTTCCCCCAGCGATTTAAACACTTTTATCATAAATTACCTGTATTTTGGGTCTGTTTCTGGACTTCCTAATTATCCATTTGCCAGTAACATAGAGTTTAAAATATAACTTCAAAATGTGTTTTAATATCTGATAGAACTAATTCCTCTATTGTTTTTTCTCTTAGATTTGTCCTATTTTTATTTTTTCACACAAATTTAGATTTACCCTGTCTAGTTAAAGAGTTAACATTTTACTTGGGGTTGCACTATGTGTACAGATTAACTTTGCAGAAGCTGGCATCTTTACGATACGTCCTCTAACCCAAGTGCCCGCGTGCTGGCCCCGTCCCATCGCGTGCGTTCCCCAGAGGTGCTGTACAGTTTGCTTGCTGTAGAACTTTCATATTGCTTCCTAACCGCATTGTTATATAGTTTATCTTTTTTTTTTGATGCTGTGATAAATGAAGCCTTTTCTTCTATCATATCTCCTAGTGGTTCTTGTTTCCCGACAGGAAGCCTGCTGATTACTTTGCCAAATTCTCTTATATTTTTGTACATATTTTTCAGCTGCTTCTCTAGGGTTTTCCAGATATACAATGAAATAACCTGTAAGTAATCATCACTTTATCTCATCCTTTCCCATTTTTGTACTTTCTTTCTCTTGACTAAACTGCTTGGGCCAGAACCACCAAAACTGTGTGAAGGGGCTGTGGGATTGTGGGGGTCTGTCTTCTTCCCAGTGTTTCCAGGGTTCCCCAGGATGTGAGCTTTCAGGCTGAGACAGCACTGATAATGTTAAAGACGTATTCATCAATTTCTGTTTTATTAGGAGCATTTTAAAAGCTGAGAGTGGATGTTGAATTTCATCCAATGTTTGTCAGCATCTATAGAGACATTTTTATCTTTTGCTCTACTAGATGGTGGTTTATATCAAAAGACCTAGTATTGACCCATTCTTACTTCACTGAAAAAAAAACACTTAGTCCCTTATTAGTATATAATCTTTTTAACACACTGCTGGATTCTGTTTGCTAATTACTTACTTAGGATTTTCACACTTGCTTATACATTAGTTGATAGTTTTCGTTTTTGCTGATCTCTTTGGTGTCAATGTTATGTTTACTTTCTTTCTACATTTGCGATGGCTTAATGTTGGAACAGACAGGGTAAATGGCACAGAGGGAAATCAGTATTTTCCACCCTTTACCCAAGTAACCTGGAAATGGGTCTTTTATGTGCATCTGTTGGAAATTAAAAGATACTTGAGATATTATGAAGAAATTCCTATTTTAAAAAGCCGTTGAGATAATAAAGTCTAATAGGAGTTTTGCTTTCGGTAAAATTCCAAGTTTGACTTGCTCTTAAGGCCATTTGGTGCCCAGCAATGTTTGCTGGTTAATTTGGAAGCTGAAGGCCAGATTTTAATTTTATTTAAATAACACTATTTTATGCTCACAAGTGCAATGGTGAACAGCCAGGAAAATGTAACTTAATAAGCAGCCAAGCACCTGCTTTCTTGTTTCCAGGAAGCAAGGAGGACCTGCCTGCGGTCGAGCACTGGGCGGGTGACTGGAGACTGAAGGGAGCCTGGCAGGAGGTGGCTGGGGGGCCCGGCTGGGGGCCCGGCTAGCGTGCAGACCGTTAACTCCGGTGGGCAGTGCGATGCGGAAGGCTGAGGGCTACTGCCGAGCTTGGGGGGCCGTGCTGATGAAGTGACCGTGGGGACCAAGACCCTCCTGGTGACACGCAGCCCCTGGGTCTGAGGGAAGTCACGTCCTAGAGCCACAAATGAACCTTCACAGCAGATTTTGTGAAATTCTGGGGGTGCTGCAGCCATGGCAGTCGGGGGCTCTGTGCGGGGCGGGCATCTCAGGAGAGGCTTGGGTGGGTGAGTCTGGCCACGAAGGGCTGACTCCGCCCCAGAAGTGGCTTCCTATACCGCATGGAATCGCTCGGGTCCCTGGCTTCCCAGTGACTCCCTGGAGACCCTGAGGTGCCTCAGGTCTTGCCTGGGCATCCACTCCTGCCCAAGCCCAGGGTCTGGCTGACAAAGTGCTGAGGGGGCCCCAGAAACCCTGGAGTAGGTCCCGTGCTGCCCTCCTGCCTGGTCCCAGCTCTGGGTGGTTCCACCAACTTGGAGAATACGGAGGGCGGCCTGGCGCCCTTGTTTCTGGGAGGAACTGCCATGCTCTGCCCTCTCCTGATAAACCTGGGGGTGGGCCCTGCATGTGCAGCTCACCGGCCTGTGAGGCCTCCTCGTGCAGGTCTGCGTGGTGCCCGGCGGAAGCGCCTCGGACACACACGCCCGTCCTGACCGAGAGAAGCAGCCCAAGGTCACAGCCAGACCTGGGAGCTGGTCTCCCCGACAAGAACCAGCGGGAGAAACAGAATCTACTTTGTATCCCTCAGTTCTCAAAAAAGCAAGTAACTGTAAGCAGACGGGGCAGGGGGTCCCTGGAGGAAGAACCAGGCACGGCTTTCTTGACGTAAGAAGCCATTTTTGGCGTG
This sequence comes from Balaenoptera borealis, assembly GCF_965194805.1. NCBI lineage: Eukaryota > Metazoa > Chordata > Mammalia > Artiodactyla > Balaenopteridae > Balaenoptera > Balaenoptera borealis. The sequence continues at coordinate 110,793 of NC_138873.1, forward strand.
ATCTGAACCTGGACACAGTCCGAGTTATTCTGCTTGCCTTTGAACAGGTCTCAGCAGTCAATGACCTTAATGGAGGTGGGGAACGCAGGAACAAAGGAAAAGCAGTCAAGAAGCAATAGATCAGCGATAAGACAGAGTCCCAGCTCCTCCTCAAGGGACGTACACCGCAGTCCGAGTTATTCTGCGGGAACTAGGGACGTACACCGCAGTCCGAGTTATTCTGCGGGAACTAGGGACGTACACCGCAGTCCGAGTTATTCTGCGGGAACTAGGGACGTACACCGCAGTCCGAGTTATTCTGCGGGAACTAGGGACGTACACCGCAGTCCGAGTTATTCTGCGGGAACTAGGGACGTACACCGCAGTCCGAGTTATTCTGCATGAACTAGGGACGTACACCGCAGTCCGAGTTATTCTGCGGGAACTAGGGACGTACACCGCAGTCCGAGTTATTCTGCGGGAACTAGGGACGTACACCGCAGCCCGAGCTATTCTGCGGGAACTAGGGACGTACACCACAGTCCGAGCTATTCTGCAGGAACTAAGTCCCCCACCCAGGTGGACAAAGAGTGGTGCTGCTGGCCCTCCCAACTTCAGTCAACTAAAGCTCGGGCTGTGTCCACCTTTGCCCAATTCTGTGTTGAATTCTCTTCTGCTCAAGCCCCCTCATGAAGATGCAGGTACCCTAAGCTTAAAACATCCCCAATATTGCTGCTTTGGGAAATATCCCTGGCGCTCTCCTTACTTGCTACAAGTAATAAATCCTTCCTTCTCCCGCGTTGGGCTTGGTTGTGTCTTCTGGCTTGACGCTCACCAAGAGGGGAACCCAGTTTTGGGGTAACATAGCAAAGGTCTGGCTTTGCCCTAGACCCCTCCTAGCCCCCCGCTGGGGGGCTCCAGTCTCACCACCTGACACCTCGGTGGAGAGGAGGCTGTGACCGGCCCGCTCCCTTCAGCAGCTCTCAACCCCAGTCGGAAACACGGACTCTCTAGGAGGCTCCGCAGCTGCGCCCCCTGCAAGGAGCCCCCTGGTGCTGCCGGGAGGGACGTGGATCCCACAACAGGGCCCACAAAACGGTCCTGCTAACAGCTGACGAAAGCCCACCCATTTGTCCCATTAAACCAGTTCCCCAAACTGCGTGGGTGGACAGACGTTCCCTGGCCGAGGGACAGTGTCCCAGCCGGTTGGAGCTCTCCCGTGCGGGCAGAGACTCAGCCCTCAGACACCAGCCTGAAATTTGGGGAAGGGTCCATTCTGGAGCCAGGCGCCAGGTGAACAGAAATCCACGGCCACCCAGCTCTCAGATTGGCCAGCTCTACTTCCAACCGTATGTGCTCCGAAGTGGGGGGAGAGGGCCAGGCCAGAGGTGGAGGGAGAGCTGAGGGAGGGGCTGGAGGGCCGGGAGGAAGGAAGACCCGACCCCTCCCCAGCCCCATTCCAGAGCACAGATAAAAGTGAAATCTGACCAGGGAGTGTTTGTGTTGCCACGGTAACGGGGACACTTCAGCAACTCGGAGCAGATGGTCAGTGAGCGACAGGCAGCATGTGCCCCGTAAGCCCCGCCGCGGGCACAGATGGAAGGTGGGCAGGGCGCTCGCCCGGTCCCCTGACGTCTCCTTCCCTGCCCTCCCCCTTGTGCTGCGTCACGGAGATTAGCGCGTGTGTGTGCAGCTGGGCTTCAGTCAGCCGAGTGGGACACGGACGACCAGGGGCCCAGAGGCTGGTGAGCAGCCCTGCCAGCCCTGGGCTGTGCCTGTGGCTTTTACAGGAGCAGCACACTTCCCTGTGGGGTGGAGGAGAATTAAACATCTCCTTCAGCGTCTTCAGGGACGGGGTGGGGCAGAGACAGGTCCTCGTGGGGACTTTGGGGACTCAAGGGCGGGAAGCATGTGGTCATGCTGCCTTGCCACCGGCCAGTGTGTGACCCTGCGATTCTGCGTCTTGTGCTGTTTGTAAATATTCACCGCATTTGGTTTGACCCCCTTTGTGGGAGGTTTAAGCATCAGCCTCCAGCCCGGCCGACGGGAGAAGACCCCTGCACATGCCACACTTTCCTCTGTTCTAGTTGCATTTGAACGTGTCCTGTGGCCCCTATAAGTCGGACACTCCCTTTTCCTTGGGCTGCCCGACTCAGAATGAGCTTTGTACGGACAGGACGAGAGTAAATTCCTATCTGGACCCTGGGGACAGAGTCTCCCACACAAATGTCACGTCAGTACATCTGCCCACAGAACAGCTGCGTCAACCTACGTGGCTTCCCCGCTGTCCCCAGGCTCCCACACCTCCATCCACGCCTTCTCCAGGCTGTCCTGCATTAGCTTTTGGCCATCTTGTTTCTGATGCTTTTTTTAATGCATTAAATTCTAACCCGTATCTCTTCCCACTTTCCCTTTCCAGAGGTGCTGAAGTTGTCCTTTCAGGGAAAACAACACAAAAACAGTTTTGTTGCCAATGATGAAATCTGAAATTTCAAGCAGAAATTAGAGTTGGGAGCCCTGTGTGAGCCACAGCCGCTGGAGGGCGTGCACATGGAAGAGCTCTTAGACGGGGCTGCGGGCGACGGCAGCAAGGGTGACCCTCGTACAAGGACACATGCCAGCGTCTGGAAGGCCGCAGGACTCAGAGCGCCAGTATTTCCCCGTGACCCAGCAGGGTACACAAGTGTGCGCCGGAGCGCAGGGCGGACCCAGGCCCGTCACACACGCTGCGCGCAGTTACTGAAGCGCTTTCAGATTCCACGGCAGTTGCCTTCAGAGAACGCCTGCCTGTGGCGTTCGGGAGGACTTCCAGGAAGCCCGTCCACACGTCTCTGAAAGGCCACCAAAGGCCTCCTGCTCTCGAGCCACAGGCCTGGGGCTGGTCCTCCTTTTCCCCCAGACGAATGGCGCACTGCTGCAGACGGTCCGCTGTCTTTCCTAAAACTGGACACGAAATGGATTTGCAAAAGTGCAAAAGAATGCTGCTCTTCTCACTAATTTGGGGGGAATGTTATTTTTAAATGAATTAATAAATACACATTTAAGGTTTTTTATCATTTTTAATTTTCAATGCAGTAACCTAGAGTCCTCAATAGTTTCTAGGTATAAAAGGGGTCTAAGACCAGTAAGAACGAGAACTGTTCCTAAGAGGATGAAAAGCACATTTTCTACGGTCTCTGTGTACTTGCTAGGGCCCACCAAAGCCTGGGAGTCTACTGTGATGATCTGCTGCTCCTCTATGAAAGAGAAACCCTTCAGTATCCAACATAACAAGGTGATTTTCCTGACATCTGTCCACACAAGCTCAGAAATATTCAGTTTGACAATCAGCTCATTATAATGTGCTGTGAACGTTTTTATGAGGGCCAGGGACTGAACCTCGCTACATACCATCTGGGATTAAAACGATTTTAATCCAGCTTTAAGACTTGGAAAGGTCCAACTGTTAGAAGGAAATACGCTGAAACCCAGAATATCAGAAAAGAGCAAAGGAAGAGGAGGATTTCTAAGGTGGGGGGGGAAAGAGCATGACTCTTTGGGAAAACCTTTTCAGAAAGAAATAAAATTCTGTAACCTTAAATTGGTGACTCATGCTGAGTCATGATTCCTTCAGCCACTGCAATACTGTCTTCTCAGAAGTGGATTGCTCTGAGACCAACGCCAAAGGTATGAGACAATTTCCTCCTTTCGAGTTGACTGCATCCCCCTCGCCCGGGCACACGGTGACCTGTCACTGCCCTGCTGCCTGGGACAGGAAGGCTGGGGTGACACCAGATGTGTATCAGTGGCTCAGACTATTTCAATATCTCTTCACACGTGACAGGCTTTTATCTTGGCCTGGATCCGAAGTTAAGGGCTGTGGCTTGAACATTCGATTCAACAGACAGGCTGGTGGCTTAATTTAATCGAATTATCTGCTTTTCCTGAATTTTAACAGCTACATGGATCAAGAAAAGGGAGAGTATATCTCACGCCATTTTACACAAACTTATGAGTTAGCTGCTAACGCAAAGGACTGAGAGGCTGGAGAGGCTGAATCAAACCACAAAACAGATCTTGGACAGTGTTTTACTCTTGGTGCCAGATTTGCCTCAAAGAAAATGGGTTTAGGAGACGACGAAACTGTAAAACAGCCAGCGAGAAAACCTACAGCCCATCGAACCTTCCTGGAAGAGGTTTCCCCCAGATGCTCAGCTTTACTAACATTCAGTGGCTCTAGTGGAGACAAGTGTCCAGGTGTGAAGCCGTGACCAGTGGGCCTCGCTCCCTCCTGCCCTCAAGTCACTGCCTGCCGGACCCCCTTGCCCTCCAGCTCTGACCTCCGGGCAGAGGTGGGCGCTGACCTGGGTGCCCGCGGGGGCCTGGTCGTCGGCACCAGCACACGTTTCGCCCGCAACTCCCTGCGTGTCCTGTGGGCGCTGACCTGGGTGCCCAGGAGAGAGGCTTTCCGGGAAAACCACAGAGACGCGAAGACCAGTCTGGTTTGGAGAGGCTGCTGCTTCTCCCTCTTTTTAGTTCAGAAAACTTGCCGAAAAGAGAAGGCTGAAGTCAACTTCAGTTTTTACCCAACCTCGAATAAAGCCGGCTTCCGCCACCCACCTTCTCATTCAGAACGGTGACCACCCTGCAGACCCGCGCTGCTTCCGCACAAGGCGGGCTCGGTTGGGCCGGGGACAGTGAGGGGAGGCACGAGCCGTGGCCTTCGGTGCCACCGGAGACCGTGAACGAGTAGCTTTTCTAACCACACAGGACCTCGACGCGAGGGAACGTTTGCCAACTGTTGGCTGGTTCACCTCCGTGGATGGGGTCTCACCGTCAGTCTGCAGAGCCGGCTCCAGCCCTTCTTAACGCTTCACAAGGAGCTCCCAGAACATCTGGGAGACGGGAGCCACGGAAGAAGCCACGAGTCAGCTTCTGCTACACTAACAGGGAGGCAGCCGGCTCGGCCACGGGTTACGTCGGCATCAAACAGGAGGAAGTTATGAGCATCAGGCCCTGCGGGGCCCCCCGAACGCAGCACCTGCACGTAGGCCGGGTCCCCTCTCCCCGCACGGAACTGCGGCTTCCCCAGAGCACGGCATTCAGGGTCCCTCTTTCCACCAAGGGACGCAGTTCGTGGTCTGACAACATCACGGTCCGCAAGCCTGCTCTTCCCCAAGCCGGCAGGACAGTGGGGTGAGGAATTCACTGGGCACTAAGCCAGGCCGACACTGAAGACCGGCGAGGATGTCCAGTCACCTGTGTGTCGCCAGCCGAAGCTTCAACACCACGTACAAAACACAGACCCGCCTCACACATGTGCTTCGTTTCCCTTTTGCAAAAATTTTTTTTCTTTTTTGTGAGTCAGGAGATAGTGGTGCCTGCTTATTTCTTTTTCTTCCTAAGTTGTGGCAGGTGCCTGAAAGAGCTTGAAATTTTAAACAAGAAGTTCAAAGGATGGAAAACAATGAACATAACCAAATTCTGGGTGTTGAAACCTGAAACAAAAATCAGATTTATAAAATCCAACTAATTAGTACTTAAGAAAAGTACACTTTATCTCAGACGAAAAGAGCGTCCCTGCCGTGCTGTGCTCCTCCACGGGACCACACACACGTTGCTGCTGCAGAAGTTCCCACAGCACAGTTCAGGCAGGAGCCCTCCTGAAACCCGGTCCCCCAGAAGCTCTACCAGTTCGAGGGAGCAGCAAAGGGGGGACTCCCAGCCTGGTACCAAGGGGCGCGAGGCACAGGAAGGACCCACCGCACCACAGCTGCAGGGGTGGGTGGGCGCCCGGGGCAGGGTCCCCCAAGCCCCGCTCCCCTCAAGGCTCTGCTCCCCCTTGCGCCGCCACCGCAGGCCCGGCAAGAGGCTCAGCCGCCACTGTCCCGGCAAAGCCCTCCTCCAGCACAGGCTACGGCAGCCCACGGAGAGCTACTGGGGCTGTGATGCTGACAGTATCTGCGTCATAATTTAGCTTCCTTTCATCTACATCACGTCTTAGACTGAAGGCTGTGTTAAGGAAGCGCTGTGAGCGTAAGGAACCTAATGCGAGTCGGCACGAATTTAAGTAACATGAGAAGAGCAACAAATCAGCACAGAAATCACTTCTTTCCTTTTAGGGAGTACGTGTGACTTACACTTGAAGATGAGGACACCAGGGCCACAAAGTAGGAGGAGGCCAGGCAGAGCCAGGACCAGACCGTGCTGTCACCACGGTAACCTCGTGGGAGTCGTCTGCTACCTACGAGGCCTGGGTTAGAGCCCCAAGGCCTTTCCAGCTCTAGAACTTTAACTACAGGTCCAAATGAAAAACAGAAGCAAAGAAGTCAGTCACGTTTTCTCACCAGCAACAGACTAATCATTTCTGTTTGGCATGAACCACAAACTGGTACCACAGATCACCGTTCCGACGCGAAGAGAGGTGGCAAACCCAACCAGGCCACCGGTTCAGCCGCAGGTTCCCTGGGGCCTTGTGGCTGGTGCTGAGGAGCAGAGCGCGTGGGGTGCGGCACTGGTGCCCCCCTCCCGGATGGGTCGCGGCTTTTCCCGGGTTCTTGCATGTGTCTCCTTTAATGATGAGGTCTGACTAATTCCTAGGAGCAAAATGGTCACCACAAACCAGTCATTTCCACTCACCAGTGGAAAACTCTTAACTCCTGACAAAATGGCCTTTCTGACAAATTTAAACAAGGAATCAAAACCTAAACGCTGCACCATGGACACATCAATGCATTTTACAAGGATCCTTGTATGTCAGAGGCCTGGGCCCACCACTGTGAGAAAGTAACTTTCTGTGAAATCGTGAATTGAACTCAAGGACAGCTACATGAAGACACGTGTGTGCGCCGGGCTGTGTGCAAACGAAGCAGGAGCTGCAGCCATGCGCTCGGGACAGACATCGAGGCCTCTGCTGTGCGGCCGACCCGAGGACTCCTGCAGCGCGGCCGAGTTCTCCACTCCCTGTTCTCTCCCACGAGCGTCTCTGCATTTACACTCACTGTTAGGGCGATACTTGTATTCGGGGTGAAGCTGCAGTGGTGGTTCTGGGCGACATGTCGCAGGCGGTTTTCCGTGAGTGTCTTCAGCTCCGCCTTGTCTTCCTGGCTCCCTTCTCTACCCGCTGCCTGTGAAATGCACAAAGGGAACGGAGTTTAAAACACACACCACGTCCCATGTACGTCTTGGACTGGGTGCCAGTAACGTGTGAAACAGTGTATTTTATGATGTGTCTTGACTGTAGATAAGCCAGAGGCACTATGTTCAACGTCCAAGTTTTAAAACAATTCTCTCTCCAACGGTGACAGGGTTCTGTCCCACCCAGCAGGCAGGCACTGGCTGGACTGCGGGAACACAAGTGACTGCGTGAGTCTCCGCGGCAACCGCATCTTCTGAGCCAGCCCTCTCTCCCTGCCGGGACAGGACAGCCTCCTAAGCTGGAGGGCCTGGGTGGGCGGGGGGTGAGCGGGCAAGGAGGGGTGTGTCAGCTGCAGTTCCCTCCACAGGGAGCACCACACCTGAGGCCGTGTGTGTCGGCATGGGTGAGGTGCTGCCTGGACGTGGAGGAGGGTCTAGGAGAAGCTGAAGGACCCCCTGCCCCTGGGGCGCCCCCTCACTGAGTGTGGCCCTGGAGGCCCACGATGGGTCTGCTGATCTGACGCCACCAACCATGTGCTTCTTCCGTGTGACCCCTGCTGTCCTCAGGGCTCAACATCATCCTTATTTTGTGGGTCACTCCTGCCTCGGTGATGCTGGAAGGTGCCAGCCCCTCTCCTCTGAAACGCTCCTCCCCGCGACCCAGGGCACTTGCACCCAACTCCTCCTGCCCCCTCCGGCAGCTCTCCCTCAACCTCCCCTTTCTCCGTGGTCTGTGGGTGCTGGTGCCCCAGGTGCTATTCCTAGTTCTCTACAAATGTGCTCGCCGTGTGTGCCTGCATCTGTGTGCGTGTGTGGCATCGGCGTCTCAAGGGCAACACACCCACAGGTTACTGCTGTTCTCCCCATGCTTCCAAGTCAACGGTACTGAAATCTTAACCCAACACAAGTCAGAAACCTGGGGGTTATTCCAAGGCCCCTCACCCTGCTTCCAAAGGTCACGCAGAGCTTCAGATTTTCTCAACTACGTCATCCCTTCTGTGCCTCCAGAAGAAAACTAGAGGTCTTTGCTCTAAAGAAAGTGACCAACCCGAGGTAAGAGAGCGAAGGATTCCAGTGTCAGGGCTTCCATGAGGGTCCCATGACTGAGGAGATGGCGGGCGGAAGCCCCGCCAGGTACAGACTTCCAATCCCCTTTCTAATGCCTGACTCTTCAACAAGAGCGGACACTCAAGAATCACCTGGCATCTGAGAAAAAAAAAACTAAAGTAAAAACAGAAACCAAAACAAACATACAGAAAAAGAAACTTGGAAGGACAGTCTATGAAGGAAGAGAAACAAAATAAAACAAACCTACAGGTGTAATTAATCTCAGATGTGAGCGAAAACGTGCAGTCTTGACACAAAGAAGAAAATGTGATAAAAATTAAGTATGCTGAGCTTTCAGAATTTAAAAACAGCAAAATTAAAACATTAATAGAAAGGATGGAAAATAAAGTTTAGGAAATTTCCCACAAAGTAGAGTAAAAAGACAAAAAGATATTAGGAGGAAAATATAAGATAATTATAGGACTCAGAATACAGTGTCTAACCTCTGAGACAAATAGCTGAGAGCAGAGAAAATGAAAGGAAGAAATCATCACAGAATCATTTGAGAAAAGTTTTCCGGATCTGAAAGACGTGAATTAGCTTCATGTCACCGTCCACTCGGCAGGTGGGGCACGCTGGAGATGGGCTGGCTTCCCCCACCGCTCTGAGCAGGGGCTCCTTGGAAGCTCTTGCTGGTGGTCAGGTGTGTGCCAAGAAGCTGGGCTGGGTGCTGGACCTCCCCGACTTGGGGCCCATCAGGATGGCCAGGCCTAAGGCCTTTCCTTAGAAGCTCACCCACACCGACCTCCTTAGAGAGTGAAGGACACACCTTCCTCACCACAGGCCAGAGACAGACCCAGTGTGTAGAGGTTGTTAAATTAATTAAACAAAGAGGCCATCAGACTGACTCGGCTCCAAGGCCTTAGCAGCCTAAGTAAGCAAACCGAAACCGTAACCCTGAAATGCCTTGAAATGAAGGAATCAAAACCTAAGGACAACCCATCACAAGCAGCCAGAGAGGCTACGAGCTCCAGCCAGTCAGAAAGCTCCTGGCCTTGCTTCGCCTCTCTCTGGACAAGGTTCCCCTCAGCTCTTATTGGTGACGCCTCCAAACAGATTCTGCTTTGGTGCAGCCCAATTTGAATTGATTTTTTTCCTCAAATAAACTCTTAAAAATTTAATATGCTTTAGCTTGTCTTTTAACAAAGTGAAAGAGAGTTAAGTTAGCAAAGAAAAGACATGGAAAGTTGAAGCAAATGCGGCAAAATCTTGATAATGAAGAATCTGGAACATCCATTCTGAAGCTTCCATTACTGCAAAACAATGGAAAGAATGGCACCTGCTAACCAGGGCATAAAGGTGGATGAAAAGAGGGAGGTGAAGAGCGGAGGACAGGCTGCGGGCCGTGGAGGGAACGGAGGATGCAACCGAGTCACTCACGAAGGAGGCAGACGCCTTCACACCCAGCTTCCTTCCTCTGAAAACCTCGGCGACGGAAACAAAACCTCAGCAGCGCGTGAGCGGCACTTTAGAAGCTTGAGAGCAGCCTCCACAATAAAGCTGAAGGTCAGAGGTGACCTGATGCCGTCACACTGCTGTCTGTTGAGGCCAGTTTTAGCTGCCAGACACGTCTTCCTATTTCTTTGTATGCCTTGTGATTTTCCGTTGAAAACTGGACATTTAAACCTTATACTGTGGTAATTCTGGAAATCAGATCCTCCTCATCTCCTGGTGTTTGCTGTTTGTTGTTGCCGTCTCTGTGCTGGGGACCAGCCTGAGGGGGACACGTAAGGCCTGCTCACATCTTTTCTGAGCCTGCACCCTTCCCTGGCCATGTGTGGCGGCTTTCTCAATTCCCCTGTATATATGTTTGCTTTTGAATGTCCTAACCCTTAAACGTCTGGCTTCCAAAAGAGCACAAAGGGAAAAAAGAGGAAACAAAAGCCCCACAGGGGTTGCTCCTTTAAATACTGTGGGGTTGAGACAGTGGCGGCCAGCGCCTGTCCCTCAGCAATCAAGAAGCCTGATGTGTGGCCCAGGACCTCACTGCCCATCCTGGCTCCAGCAAGCTGCACTAGGAACGTGGGCATGGCTGTCTGCCGAGGGCCTGGAGGATGGGCAGCCAGAAGGGATGGATGGAAATTAATCACAACTAACCAGCCAAGCCTCCCCTGGAAGCTGCAAGCCTTCAGACTCCAGAGTTCCAGAACAGCTCCTTCCGACGGGTTCTGCCAGCACAGCTGCTGTCTAGGTAGATGGGCCCTGGAGCCTCCTACTCCACCATCTTCCCTGACATCACTCTCTTCCCATCAATTTTTGAATGTAGTACTTTTATTATTATTTCTAAAAGTAATTTTGATTTTGATTTCCTCAGTAAAAATTTAGAATGGTGGATTAATTTCCAAGTGGGAAGATTTCTGCTTTTTATCCTTCTGTTGTTGATTTCTTAAGTTATTTTCTTATGGACAGAAAATATGTCTTATGTGATTTCTGGTTTTCACTAAATTGGTTGAGATTTACTTTGGAACCTGTAATACCCAGTTAGATTTTTTAACTGTCCATTTATTTTTGAAAATAATATAAATAAAGAGGGCATATATTGTTCTGTATATTTCTATTACAGTAAACTTGTTAATGAAGTTACTCAAATGTATATCATACCTTTGTCTACCTGATCTGTTTATCTCTGAGAGAGAGATGTATTAAATATACTCTTATTGGGTCTATTTCTCCTTTTATGTTGCTTATAATTTTGATTTATATCAGGTGCATAAAGGGTATGACAGATTTTCCTCTATCATTTTCTTTCTTCCCCCCTTTCTTTCTTTCCTCTAGAGTGTACCCCTACATTTTACAAACATACGTAAACTTACATTTTTCTAAAAACAGCTAGATTTATTCAAAACCTATTCTCTAAGCAAGATAAAAAATTTAATCTGCCTTTACTTTTCACTTTAAAAAAAAATAAATTTATTTATTTATTTGTTTATTTATTTTTGGCTGTGTTGGGTCTTCGTTGCTGGGCGTGGGCTTTCTCTAGCTGTGGCGAGCTGGGGCTACTCTTCATTGTGGAGCGGGGGCTACTCTTCATTGCGGTGCGTGAGCTTCTCATTGCGGTGGCTTCTCTTGTTGCGGAGCACGGGCTCTAGGTGCATGGGCTTCAGCAGTTGTGGGATGTGGGCTCAGCAGCTGTGGCGCACGGGCTCAGCTGCTCTGCGGCATGTGGGAATCTTCCCAGACCAGGGCTCAAACCCATGTCCCTTGCATTGGCAGGCTGATTCTTAACCACTGCGCCACCAGGGAAGCCCCTATTTTTCATCTTATGCCCCAGAAACACTCATAACTTTCCTTATAATACCCTGAGATTTTAGTCTCCAATTGTTTTTGCTTATTTATTTTTTACAGTTAATAATTATAGAGCGATAACTATACATTTTACTGTTTTTTTTGTTCAACACTTTCTTATATCTCATGCATTCCTGTTAGCTGAAGTGCTCATTTTGCTAGAGCATATCCACTTTCTTTTGGAAAAGATCTGTTGGTCAAAATTTTACAATTCCTGAAAGTGTATTAATTTTTTGCTCTGATGCTACAATGCTAATTTGGCTGACTATAGGAGTCTGGGCTCAAAATTATTTTTCTCCAAAGGAAAGCAAAGAAATGACGTGATTGCTGGAGAGAAAGTAGATTACAAAGGGTTTCTGCAAAATGGGAGGAATAACCAGGGGGTGTAGCGGATGCTTCGGGAGCCGGGCGGTGGGGAGAGGCTGTGGCGGAGCAATGCCGCTGACCAGGTGACGGGGACTTGAGGGCACAGCTGAAGAGAATCGTGGGCAGCTCAGCCACAGGAGGAGACGAAAAAGCAGATATTCCCTCTGTTATTCTGGATTTGTCTATTTCTCCTGGCATTTGCTTATACAATTTAAATTTGATAATGCGTTGATGCTTGAAAGAGGGCAAATGTGGCTGTAGGAATGTACAGAAAGCAGAGTTGTCGGCTGTGACTGAGGTCGGGGAGAGTGCTGGAAAACTAAGCAGGGAGGAGAGGTGAAACGTGTGACGGTGGGACAGAGTGGAGGCTGACTTCCCTGAGGTCGGCGAGCGTGAGTGTAAGGTGGGGCTGGTAAGGTTGACTGTGGGTTTTTCTCTAGCCACAATACAAATGCAAAGGATTGGATTTAACCGAAGTTTGCAGTTTTACCACATAAACATAGTAAAATGAGAGAGGCAAAGCAGTCAAGAATAGATACAAGAAAGTCACTTTGATTACTGACCATGGAACGTAAACAGGGAGGGGACACAGCAGAGAAGGAACGTGAGGACCAGTGAAGGGGGCTGGACCAGTGGACTGGGGTCCTGATCTGACCAAAGGACCACCCAGATCTAGAGGCAGGGAGCTGTGTGGCTGGCAGTAGGTGTTTAAAACTGAAGTTATTTTTTTAGTGACCACAGAAGGGACCCAGAGCAGACTTCTCTCCTTCCCCTGAACTCTCTGAGGCACTGGAACTTTGTACCACCAGAGGCCTCTTGTGCCTGTCTGCCTCCTCAGAGAGTCCAGATAAATTGGTGGAATAGAAGGAGGTGCACTTACTCCCTCTTGCGAGAGCACCAGAACCACAACTAACTGCTGAACAATCATCGACAGGAAGACACTGGAACTCACCAAAAAAGATACCCCACATCCAAAGATACCCCACATCCAAAGACAAAGGAGAAGCCACAATGAAGTGGTAGGAGGGGCGCAATCACAATAAAATCAAATTCCGTAACTGCTGGGTGGGTGACTCACAAACTGGAGAACACTTATACCACAGAAGTCCACCCACTGGAGTGAAGGTTCTGAGCCCCACGTCAGGCTTCCCAACCTGGGGGTCTGGCAACGGGAGGAGGAATTCCTAGGGAATCAGACTTTGAAGGCTAGCGGGATTTGACTGCAGGACTTCGACAGGACTGGGGGAAACAGAGACTCCACTCTTGGAGGGCACACACAAAGTAGTGTGCACACTGGGACCCAGGGGAAGGAGCAGTGACCCCATAGGCGACTGAACCAGACCTACCTGCTAGTGTCGGAGGGTCTCCTGCAGAGGAGGGGGGTGGCTGTGGCTCACCACAGGGACAAGGACACTGGAAGCAGAAGTTCTGGGAAGTACTCCTTGGCGTGAGCCCTCCCAGAGTCGCCATTAGCCCCACCAAAGAGCCTGGTAGGCTCCAGTGTTGGGTCGCCTCAGGCCAAACAACCAACAGGGAGGGAACCTGGCCCCATCCATCAGCAGACAAGCGAATTAAAGTTTTACTGAGCTCTGCCCACCAGAGCAACACCCAGCTCTACCCACGACGAGTCCCTCCCCCATCAGGAAACTTGCACAAGCCTCTTAGATAGCCTCATCTACCAGAGGGCAGACAGCAGAAGCAAGAAGAACTACAATTCTGCAGCCTGTGGAACGAAAACCACATTCACAGAAAGACAGACAAAATGAAAAGGCAGAGGACTATGTACCAGATGGAGGAACAAGATAAAACCCCAGAAAAACAACTAAATGAAGTGGAGATAGGCAACCTTCCAGAAAAAGAATTCAGAATAATGATAGTGAAGATGATCCAGGACCTCGGAAAAAGAATGGAGGCAAAGATTGAGAAGATGCAAGAAATGTTCAACAAAGACCTAGAAGAATGAAAGAACAAACACCTAGAAGAATTAAAGAACAAACAAATAGAGATGAACAATACAACAACTGAAATGAAAAATACACTAAAAGGAATCAACAGCAGAATAACTGAGGCAGAAGAACGGATAAGAGACCTGGAAGACAGAATGGTGGAATTAACTACCGTAGAACAGATTAAAGAAAAAAGAATGAAAAGAAATGAAGACAGCTTAAGAGACTTCTGGGACAACATTAAACGCAGCAACATTCGCATTACAGGGGTCCCAGAAGGAGAAAAGAGAGAGAAAGGACCCGAGAAAATATTTGAAGAGATGATAGTCAAAAACTTCCCTAACATGGGAAAGGAAATAGCCACCCAAGTCCAGGAAGCACAGAGAGTTGCAGGCAGGATAAACCCAAGGAGAAACACGCCAAGACACATAGTAATCAAATTGACAAAAATTAAAGACAAAGAAAAACTATTAAAAGCAACCAGGGATAAATGACAAATAACATACAAGGGAACTCCCATAAGGTTAACAGCTGATTCCTCAGCAGAAACTCTACAAGCTGGAAGGGAGTGACACAATATATTTAAATGATGAAAGGAAGAACCTACAAGCAAGATTACTCTACCTGGCAAGGATCTCATTCAGATTCGACAGAGAAATCAAAAACTTTACAGAGAAGCAAAAGCTAAGAGAATTCAGCACCACCAAACCAGCTCTACAACAAATGCTGAAGGAACTTCTCTAAGTGGGAAACACAAGAGAAGAAAAGGACCTACAAAAACAAACCCAAAACAATTAAGAAAATGGAAATAGGAACCTACATATTGATAATTACCTTAAATGTGAATGGATTAAATGCTCCAACCAAAAGACACAAGCTTGCTGAATGGATATAAAAACAAGACCCATATATATGGTGTCTACAAGAGACCCACTTCAGACCTAGGGACACATACAGACTGAAAGTGAGGGGATGGAAAAAGATATTCCATGCAAATGGAAATCAAAAGAAAGCTGGAGTGGCAATACTCATATCAGATAACATAGACTTTAAAATAAAGAATGTTACAAGAGACAAGGAAGGACACTACATAATGATCAAGGATCAATCCAAGAAGAAGATATAACAATTATAAATATATATGCACCCAACATAGGAGCACCTCAATACATAAGGCAAATGCTAACAGCTATAAAAGAGGAAATCGACAGTAACACAATAATAGTGGGGGACTTTAACACCTCACTTACATCAATGGACAGATCATCCAGACAGAAAATTAATAAGGAAACACAAGCTTTAAATGACACAACAGACCAGATAGATTTAATTGATATTTATAGGACATTCCATCCAAAAACAGCAGATTACACTTTCTTCTCAAGTGCACACGGAACATTCTCCAGGACAGATCACATCTTGGGTCACAAATCAAGCCTTGGTAAATTTAAGAAAATTGAAATCATACCAAGCATCTTTTCTGACCAACAATGCTGTGAGATTAGAAATCAACTACAGGGAAAAATACATAAAAAACACACACACACGAGGCTAAACAATACTTTACTAAATAACCAAGAGATCACTGAAGAAATCAAAAAATACCTAGAGACAAATGACAACGAAAACACGACAGTCCAAAACCTATGGGATGCAGCAAAAGCAGTTCTAAGAGGGAAGTTTATAGCAATACAATCCTACCTCAAGAAACAAGAAAAATCTCAAATAGACAACGTAACCTTACACCTAAGGCAATTAGAGAAAGAAGAAGAACAACAAAAAAACTCCTGCAAAGTTAGCAGAAGGAAAGAAATCATAAAGATCAGAGCAGAAATAAATGATATAGAAACAAAGAAAACAACAGCAAAGATCAATAAAACTAAAATCTGGTTCTTTGAGAAGATAAACAAAATTGATAAACCTTTAGCCAGACTCATCAAGAAAAAGAGGCAGAAGACTCAAATCAATAAAATTGGAAATGAAAAAGGAGAAGTTACAATGGACACTGCAGAAATACAAAGCATCCTAAGAGACTACTACAAGCAACTCTATGCCAATAAAATGGACAACCTGGAAGAAATGGACAAATTCTTAGAAAGGTATAACCTTCCAAGACTGAACCAGGAAGAAACAGAAAATAGGAGCAGACCAATCACAAGTAATAAAATTGAAACTGTGATTACAAATCTTCCAACAAACAAAAGTCCAGGACCAGATGGCTTCACAGGTGAATTCCATCAAACATTCAGAGAAGAGCTAACACCCATCCTTCTCAAACTCTTCCAAAACACTGCAGAGGAAGGGACACTCCCAAACTCATTCTACAAGGCCACCATCACCTTGATACCAGAACCAGACAGAGATACCACAAAAAAAGAAAATTACAGACCAATATCACTGATGAATGTAGATGCAAAAATCCTCAACAAAATACTAGCAAACAGAATCCAACAACACATTAAAAGGATCATACACCGTGATCAAGTGGGATTTATCCTAGGGATGCAAGGACTTTTCAATATAAGCAAATCAATCAATGTGATTCACCACATTAACAAATTGAAGAATAAAAACCATACGATCATCTCAATAGATGCAGAAAACGGTTCTGACAAAATTCAACACCATTTATGAAAAAAACTCTCCAGAAAGTGGGCATAGAGGGAATCTACCTCAACATAATAAAGGCCATATATGACAAGCCCACAGCAAACATCACTCTCAACAGTGAAAAACTGAAAGCATTTTCTCTAAGATCAGGAACAAGACAAGGATGTCCACTCTCGCCACTATTCAACATAGTTTTGGAAGTCCTAGCCATGGCAATCAGAGAAGAAAAAGAAATAAAAGGAATCCAAATTGGAAGTAAAACTGTCACTGTTTGCAGATGACATGATACTACACATAGAGAACCCTAAAGATGCTACCGGAAAACTACTAGAGCTAATCAATGAATTTGGTAAAGTTGCAGGATACAAAATTAACTCACAGAAATCTCTTGAATTCCTATACACTAACAATGAAAGATCAGAAAGAGAAATTAAGGAAACAATCCCATTCACCATGGTAACAAAAAGAATAAAATACCTAGCAATAAACCTACCTAAGGAGGTAAAAGACTTGTACTCAGAAAACTATTAGACACTGATGAAAGAAATCAAAGATGACACAAACAGTTGGAGATATATACCATGTTCTTCAATTGGAAGAATCAATATTGCGAAAATGACTATACTACCCAAAGCAATCTACAGATTCAATGCAATCCTGATCAAATTACCAATGGCATTTTTTACAGAACTAGAAGAAAAAAATCTTAAAATTTGTATGCAGACACAAAAGACCCCGAATAGCCAAAGCAATCTTGAGGGAAAAAAATGGAGCTGGAGGAATCAGACTCCCTGACTTCACACTATACTACAAAGATACAGTAATCAAGACAATATGGTACTGGCACAAAAACAGAAATATAGATCAATGGAACAGGAGAGAAAGCCCAGAGATAAACCCATGCACCTATGGTCAACTAATCTATGACAAAGGAAGCAGGGATATACAATGGAGAAAAGACAGTCTCTTCAATAAGTAGTGCTGGGAAAACTGGACAGCTACATGTAAAAGAATGAAATTAGAACACTCCTTAACACCATACACAAAAATAAACTCAAAATGGATTAAAGACCTAAATGTAAGACTGGACACTATAAAACTCTTAGAGGAAAACATAGAAAGAACACTCTTCGACATAAATCATAGCAAGATCTTTTTTGACCCACCTCCTAGAGTAATGGAAATAGAAACAAAAATAAACAAATGGGACCTAATGAAACTTAAAAGCTTTTGCACAGCAAAGGAAACTATAAACAAGATGAAAAGACAACCCTCAGAATGGGAGAAAATATTTGCAAATAAATCAACGGACAAAGGATTAATCTCCAAAATATATAAAGAGCTCATGCAGCTCTATATTAAAAAAACACAACCCAATCAAAAAATGGGCAGAAGACCTAAATAGACATCTCTCTAAAGAAGACATACAGATGGTCAAGAAGCACATGAAAAGCTGCTCAACATCACTAATTATTAGAGAAATGCAAATCAAAACTACAATGAGGTATCACCTCACACCAGTTAGAATGGGCATCATCAGAAAATCTACAAACAACAAATGCTGGAGAGGGTGTGGAGAAAAGGAAACCCTCTTGCACTGTTGGTGGGAATGTAAATTGATACAGCCACTATGGAGAACAGTATGGAGGTTCCTCATAAAACTAAAAATAGAATCACCATATGATCCAGTAATCCCACTACTGGGCATATACCCAGAGGAAACCATAATTCAAAAAGACACATGCACCCCAATGTTCACTGCAGCGCTATTTACAACAGCCAGGACATGGAAGCAACCTAAATGCCCATCGACAGACAAATGGATAAAGAAGATGTGGTACATATACACAATGGAATATTACTCAGCCATAAAAAGGAACGAAATTGGGTCATTTGTAGAGACGTGGATGGATCTAGAGACTGTCATACAGAGTGAAGTAAGTCAGAAAGAGATAAACAAATATCGTATATTAACACATATATGTGGAATCTAGAAAAATGGTACAGATGAACTGGTTTGCAAGGCAGAAACAGAGACACAGATGTACAGAACAAACGTATGGACACCAAGGGGGGAAAGTGGTGGGGGGGTGGTGGTGGTGGGATGAATTGGGAGATTGGGATTGACATGTATACAGCAGTATGTATAAAATGGATAACTAATGAGAACCCGCTCTATAAACAATAAATAAATAAATAAAAATAAAATAAAACTGAAGTTATGAAGGGGTTGAGCTGTTGGTAATGAGAAGGCCACGGTGGAAGACCAGACCACTGAAAGGGGCGTCAAGGGACTAACATTACGCTATTGGAAGGACTATCAAGTCCAAGGCTGTTCAAATTATTCCAAGAGTCATGCTGGAAAGAGTGAGCTGGGAGCCCAAATCTTGAAGAATGTGAAGTACAACAGGAAGCGTGGTGGTGGGGTGGATGACATGAGATTTAAAGTTCATTGTTTTTATGGAGAAGGGAAATAGTCTGTGTGGGAGATTCTATTTTCCAAAAATGGCCACAACACTACTTCTGGTCTCCTATGCTCTTCCAGAACCCTACTCCTTTCCCATCAAGAGGAAAGTCTACTTCATCTCCACCTGAATTTGTACAGGCCTTTCTGGTTACCTTTTTGGACAGAATATGGCAGAAGAGCTGATGCATGACTTGTGAGGTTAGGTTATAAAAGTCGACATGGCTTCTGCCTTGTTCTCTAGCTCTTGGGGTACTTGTCTTTGGTAGGCAATTGCCATGCTGGGAAGAAGCCCAAACCAGCCCCCACGGACCAGTGGAGAGGCTCATGTGGAGAGAAACTGAGGCCCCCAGTCAAGAGCCAGCATCAGCAGGACATGTGAGTGAATGAGCTTCTGTATAACGTCATGTCTTCAGCTGAGGTCAAAGACACGGTGGAGCTGAGACAAGCTGCCTGAATTCCTGACTCGGAGCCTGTGAGCATTTGACATGGACGTTCCATACCACTAAGTGTTGGGATAATTTGTTATGTATAAAAATAAAAGACACATTTTTCATTTTCACCAAGAACTTTATTGCACAATATATTCACCCTTTAGTTCCACTACCTTCTGCCATTTTTCAGGCAACTTCATAATTCCATCTTCCCAAAACTTTTTATCTTTTTGAGCAAAGAACTGTTCCAGGTGTCTCTTACAGTCTTCCAGGGAATGGGAGTTTTTTCCATTAAGAGAACTTTGTAAAGACCAAAATAAATGGAAATCCGGAAGTGCAATGTCTGGTGAATACAGCGGATGAATCAGAACTTCCCAGCCAAGCTGTAACAGTTTTTGCCTGGTCATCAAAGAAACATGCGGTCTTGCATCATCCTGATGGAAGATTATGCATTTTCTGTTGACTAATTCTGGATGATTTTCATTGAGTGCTGCTTTCAGTTGGTCTAATTGGGAGCAGTACTTGCTGGAATTGTTTGGTTTTCCAGAAGGAGCTCATTACAGAGGACTCCCTTCCAGTCTCACCATATACACAACATCACCTTCTTTGGATGAAGACTGGCCTTTGGTGTGGTTGGTGGTGGTTCATTTCACTTGCCCCACGATCTCTTCCGTTCCACATTATTGTACGGTATCCACTTTTCATTGCCTGTCAAAATTTGTTTTAAAAACAGAACGTTTTCGTTACATTTCAGTAGAGAATCACATGTGGAAATACGGTCAAGAAGGTTTTTTTTCGCTTATCTTATGTGGGACCCAAACATCAAAGCGATTCACATAACCAAGGTGGTGCAAATGATTTTCAATGCTTGAGTTGGATATTTTGAGTATGTCGGCTATCTCTGGCATGGAGTAACGTTGATTGTTTTCAGTGAATGTCTCGATTTGATCACTACCAACTTCAACGGGTCTACATGACTGTGGAGCATCGTCCAGTGAGAAATCTCCAGCACGAAACTTCACAAACCACTTTTGGCACGTTCTATCAATCAATCACAGCACCTTCTCCATACACTGCACAAATCTTTTTTTGCGTTTTAGTTGCGTTTTTACCTTTCTTGAAATAATAAAGCATAACATGCTGAAAATGTTGTTTTTTTCCTCCCATCTTCAATGTTAAAAGGGCTACATAAAAATTCACCAATTTGGATAAGTTTTTTAAAGAATGCATGCTGATATGACAGCTGTCAT
Organism: Balaenoptera borealis; assembly: GCF_965194805.1. Classification (NCBI taxonomy): domain Eukaryota; kingdom Metazoa; phylum Chordata; class Mammalia; order Artiodactyla; family Balaenopteridae; genus Balaenoptera; species Balaenoptera borealis. The sequence continues at coordinate 131,350 of NC_138873.1, forward strand.
AGTACAATCTAACAAAGTTGTTTTGAATGAAGTTAAAGACAACTAAGCGCTACTAAAGCCATCTTATGGAAAAAACCGAAGGAACTTTTTGGCCAACACAGCAATAGTTCTAGTCATTACCAGAGCAGTCTGGAAGCAGGCATGAGGACCACAAAGGTACAGGGGAAACAGCTACCTTAAGGGAATGCCAGGTTTTCTGTTAGAGCAGGAGGTGAAGGGACAGCCAAAGAGGCTGTTGCAGGTCAAGGGATTTTGCTGTTTATTTATGTGGAGTTTCAGAAGCTACGGTGAAAGGTAAAGCATGGAGAGGGGATGTAGGCTTGGACTACAGTGGCAGCAGTGGGCACCATGTAGAAGAGTGTAAATTCAGGACATCTCTCTTCCTGACGGATTGGTTGTGAGGACGCAGGGAAATGGAGAAATCAAGGATGACTCCTAGGTATGCAGGTGACCGAGGATTTCCAACATAAGGAAGCCAGGAATAAGGACAGGGAAAAAATATTTGCCACATATTCTTCAGCAAAGGTTTAATACCCATAATATATAAACAGGTCCTACAAATCAATATTAAAAATTCAGCCAAGAAAAATCTGGCCAAGGATCCTATTTATTCTGTGAATAAATTGTTCACAAAAATAAATACTAAGGGCCAGTAAGTGTATGAAAATAGTAAGTGTTGTAAAAATACTAATATTCAGAGAAAGGCAAACTAAATCAATGAAATACCCTTTTTGACCATGTGTAAAAATTAAAAAGACTGAAGATCAATGAGACGTGTGGCTGTCAACATACTCATATACCAGTGGGAATGGATCCATGAGAGGTGGGTGGAAGTGGTACCACGGTTTCAGAAGGCAATTTGACAATATCCAGCAATTCTATTTCTACCAGTTTGTGCTAGTTGGTGGTTCAAATCCTATATACCATATATGTATCCAATGAGGAGTTCTAGCCAATAGAACAATGAATAAAGAAAAAATTTCTGTATCTTTGGGTCCCTTTCAAATTAATATTTTCCCTGATTATAAAAACATTTTTTCAAACAAGAGAGAAATACAAGAAATGAAAAGTCTCTTGTAATTTCATCCCCACCTCAAAGATAACCACTGTTAAGCAGTCTGATGCTTATACATGACTGTTTTACATACATCTGCATTGTAAGCCATGTGTATATATATATATATATATATATATATATATATATATATATATATATGTATATATAATTTGATAAAGTATACCTTGTGTAATGATTACCACAGTCAATCCAATTAACATTACCATCATTTCACATAGTTATCATTTGTATGTGTGTGGTGGGGTGTGTGAGAACTCTTAGGACCTATTAGCAAATTTCAAGTATATATTATTATTAACATGGTTACCATGCTATACATTAGACCTCTAGAACTTATTCATCTTATAACTGAAAGTTTGTACATTTTGATGTACATCTCCCCATTTCCCCAACTCTCCAGCCCCTGGCAACCACCATTCTACTCTCTTAAGTTCAACTTTTTTAGATTTCACATATAAGTGATATCATGCAACATTTGTCTTTTTGTGTCTGGCTTATTTCACTTAGCATAATGGCCTACAAGTTCATTCACACTGCCACAAATGACAGAATTTCCTTCTTTTTTATGGCTGAATAGTATTCCTTTTGTATATATACCATAATTTCTTTATCCATTCATTCGTCAATGGACACTTATGTTGTTTCCATAGCTTGGCTCTTGTGAATAATGCTGAAATGAACACTGGAGTGTAGATGTCTCTTTGAGATATTCATTTAGTTTCCTTTGGATATAGATACCTAGAACTGGGACTGCTGGATCATATGGTAGTTCTATTTTTAATTTTTTGAGAAACCTCTACACTGTTTTCCACAGTGGCTGCACCATTTTACATTCCCACTAACAGTGCACAAGGATTCCCTTGTCTCCACATCTTCACCGACACGTGTTGTCTCTTGTCTTTTTGATGACAGCCATTCTGACAGTTGTAAGGTGATAATCTCATTGTGGTTTTGATCTGCATTTTCCTGATGATTAGTGATATTGAGCATCTTTTCATGTACCTGTTGCCCATTTGTATGTCTTCTTTGAAGAAATGTCTATTCAGTTCCTTTGCTCATTTTTCAATTGCGTTATCTGCTTTTTTGCTATTGAGTTATAAGGGTTCCTTATATAGCTTGCATATTAACACCTTATCATACATGGTTTGCAAATAGTTTCTCCTATTCTGTTGCCTTTTCATTTTTTCCATTATTTCCTCTGCTGTGCAGAAGCTTTTGTTTGATGTACTCCCACTTGTTTATTCTCACTTCTGTTGCCTGTGCTTTTGGTGTCATATCCAAAAACAATCACTGCCAAGATGAATGTCAAGATTATTCCCTATATTTTCTTCTAAGAGTTTTAAAATTTTAGGCCTTATATTTAAGTCCTTAATCCATTTTGAGTTGATTTTTGTGTATGGTGTAAGATAAGGGTCCAATTTCATTATTTTGCATGTGGATATCCAGTTTTCCCAACATCATTTATTAAAGAGACTATTTTTTCCCCTTGTGTATTCTTGGAGCTCTTGTCAAATATTAGTTGATCATGTATGAGGGTTTATTTCTGGGCTTCTCTATTCTGTTCTACTGACCTATATGTCTGCTTTTACACTGAAACTGTAGTTTTGGCTACTTTAGCTTTGTAATATAGTTTGAAATCAGGAAATGTGATTCTCCAAGCTTTATTCTTCTTTCTCAATACTGCTTTGGCAATTTGGGGTATCTTGTGGTTCCATGCAAATTTTAGGATTGTTTGTTCTAGTTTTGTAAAAATGCCATTGGAATTTTGGTAGGGATTGAACTGAATCTGTAAATCACTTTGGGTAGAATGGACATTTTAACAACATTAATTCTTCTAGTCCATGAACATGGGATATCTTTCCATTTATTTGTGTCCTCTTCAATTTCTTTCATCATTGTTTTATAGTTTTCAGTATACAGATCTTCCACCTCCTGGTTAAATTTATCTCTAAGTACTTTATTCTTTTTGATACTATTATAAATAGGATTGTTTTCTTAACTCCTTTTTTGGATACTCTGTTGTTAGTGTACAGAAATGCAACTGATTTTTGTATCTTGATTTTATATCCTACAACTTTACTAAATTCATTTATTAGTTATAACAGTTTTTTGGCAGAGTCTTTAAGAATTTCTACGTAAGAGATCATGACATCTGCAAACAGATTTTACCTCTTCCTTTCTGATGTAGATGTCTTTTATTTCTTTTTCTTGGCTAATTGCTCTGGCTAGAATTTCCAGCACTACGTTGAACAGAAGTAGTGAGAGTGGGCACCCTCGTCTTGTTCCCAGTCTTAGAGGAAAAGCTTTCAACCTTTCACCATTCATTATGTATGACGTTAGCTGTGGGTCTGTCATATGTGGCCTTTATTATGTTGAGGTACATTCCTTCTATACTTAATTTACTGAATGCTTTTTATCATGAAAGGATGTTAAAATATACATATGTAAATAAATATAAATGTATAAATGTAAATATATAAAGAAAATATTAACAAAACTAAAGGGAAAAACAGACAGCAATATAATAATAGTATAGGACTTCAATGCCCTGCTTTCAACAATGGGTAGATCATCCAGAAAGAAAATCAGTAACACTGAACTTGAACTACACTTTAGATCAGATGGACCTAACAGACATATACAGAACATTCCATCCAACAGCAGAATACACAGTATTCTCAGGTATAAACAGAACATTCTCCAGGACAGATCATATGTCAGTCCACAAAACAAGTCTTAAAAATTTAAGAAGACTGATATTACATCAAGTATATTTTCTGATAACAATGGTATGAAACTAGAAATCAATAAGAGGAGGAAAATTGGAAAATTCACAGATCTGTGGAAATTAACACATTCTTGAACAACCAGTAGGTCAAGGAAGAAATCAAAAAGAAAACCAAAAGGTATCTTCAGGCAAACAAAAATGAAAATACAACATACAAAAACTTAAGGGATGCAATAAAAGCTGTTCTAAGAGTGAAGTTATAGCAATAAACCCTTACATTAAAAAAAAGAAAAATATCAAATAAACAACATAACTTTACACTTCAAGGAACCAGGAAAAGAACACACTAAGCCCAAAGATAGGAAAAGGAAAGAAATAATAAAAGACTGGAGCAGAAATAAACGAAATAGAGATGAGAAATTCAATAAAAAAGATCTACGAAACTACATTGGTTTTTTGAAAGGATAAACAAAATGAACAGACCTTTAGGTAGACTAACCAAGAGAAAAAGAGAGATGACTCAAAAAAAATTACGAACGAGAGATGACACATAACTGACACTACAGATATACAAAGAATTGTATAAGTGTTCCTAGTAAGTGACTACTAGGAACAATTATACGATTAGATAACCTGGAAAAAAATGGATACATTCTTAGAAACCTACAACTTACCAAGAATGTATCATGATGAAATAGAAAATCCGAACAGACAAATCAGTAAGACGAGACTGTGAGTCAGTAATCAAAAACATCCCAACAAAAGCTTGGGACCAGATGGCTTCACTGGTGAATTCTACTAAACATTTAAAAAAGAATTAATGCCAACCCTTCTCAAACTCTTCCAAACAACGGAAGGGAAAGGAACACTTCCAAACTCATTTTACAAGGACAGCATCATCCTAATACTGAAACCAGACAAGGACACCATAAGAAAAGAAAATCACAGGCCAATATCCCTGATGAATACTGATGCAAAAATCTTCAACAAAGTATTAGCAAACTGAATTCAACAATACATTAAAAAGGTCGTATACCTTGATCAACTGGGATTTATTCCAGGGATGCAAGGACGGTTCAACATTCCCAAATCAATGTGATATACCACATTAACAAAATGAAGACTAAAAATCATATGATTATCTCAATAGATGCAGAAGAAGCAACTGACAAAATTCAACATCCTTTTTCTTCACAAAGATCCCAATATGTTGGATAGTAAAATGTCTTCCAAATAATCAAAGAAATGTGAAATTACATTTCATTATGAGTAATAAATACGTTGTTTTAGTTTCATTTTTAAACTGATATATGGAACTTTCATCAGAAGACTTAACTGCAGAGATAATTTATATAACAACATCAAGATTACAAAAAAATCACTGCACTGTATTTTCAAATTATACCAGCTCAATGGCTTACTTAAGCTTGCTAAAGGAACACCAATATTTTACTGACAAGTTACAATTTACTTATTATGAAGGGGGAAAATGACATTCATGGAAATCTACTATTTTAGTCTAAGGAATGAGAAATTTATTACAAAGTTACACAAATAAGCAGCAACGAAACAAAACTTCTAGAAGCAGCAGTGGTCTCAAATTAGCAAAAATGAAAGGAATAGAATGTTAAAATTTAGATAGGAAACATTCACATGAAAAAAAAGATCTATTTCCAAAGCTGGGAAATAAGGTTGTAGGTCCTACAAGACTGAATGAAAAGAGACTAGACATGCAGATGTCCTTAAGAAGGACCAGCAGGAAGTGGTGAGGATATTTCAAACGTAAGAGATATAAATGTATTAAAATGGCGGGAGACCATATCCCTTTTTGGTCAATACCAGATGGGATTCTAAAACAAGACAAAGTCCAGAGCTGTGCACACAGAGCCGTCAGCCAGGGGAAGCGTCAAGTGCAAGGATGCAAACGGGACTGTGATTCATTAGGGCTTCTTCTGTTCGTAACGACGTCAACTGAAGGGCACGTCCGACGAGCGCCAGTGAGCATGTCTGACAGTGCTGGGGCTCTCCCGAGTCGTGGCTGTGGCCCAGAAGGGGACTTGGTAGTCACAGCAGCTCCAGGCCAAAGGGAGACAGCTGCTAATGAAGGGCCTGTCTTCTAACCCCTAATCTAGATTTTTTTCTATCATCAAAATCTCAGGGGTTGAGTTCAGAACAATCTGGGGCTTAATATTTCAATTTTTGGATTATCTGAAAATTCCTCCATGAAAAGAATTTCTCTAAACTTGGATTCATTTAAGATATTTTTTAACAACAAGAGCCCTGCAGGGCTCACAGATAAAGGGCAACAAATGTACCACTCATTAGCGGCATCATAAATTAGGCTTCCTGCCTGATGCCTGATGTCTGCTGAGAACCCAGGTGTGTCTTCACAAGCACAGGCTCTGGGCTTGAGCCTAACCAATGCAAAATGAAAAGGATGACACAACAGAAGCAGACCCATGAGTCTCACGCTGTGTCAAGACTACGCAGTTACCTCTCCCACCAGGAAGGTGAGAAGGAAGCTGGTACCTCTTTCGCTATACAAACACTTCTGAGGACCAACAGAAGATATGGTTGGAAACTTTATTTTGATTAGAATTTATAATTAGAAAACAATTCCTGGAAAATGACATAGCTAGTAGACATCATGTCTTCAAAGACAAGATCATCTGGGAAACATCCTCACTATCTAGTGTTAAAGTTAGAAAAAGTGGGATATAATGAGATTCCCACTCATTAAAAGAAACTAACCATACCCACATCACAGATGAAGACACTGGAATGAAGATGTTAACAATGACCGTTTGGGGCCATGCAATCTGTTTGGGGCCATGGAATCAGGCACGATGTCTAAAAATAAGCCAACAAAGGCTTTCTTTATATGATACGAGGGAGAAGACTGACAAGGATGTTTTTCCTCTTTATGTGATGCTGGGTCTAGAAGCCACAGGTCAGCCTCTCCTCAGAGAAGACAGGCACTGTCTGATTACTTCACTCTGAAGGAGGGTGCTGGGTTTTATGGCCGGACTCTGCATCTTTTTCTGTGCACACTTTTTCTGAAGGAAGCAAACTCATCTTGAAACCAAGTTAACTTAGCTCCTTGTTGGGAGGTTTTAACATCTGAATTCTTTTGAAGTTTGGCACTTGATATGAAAGATGTATGTTATAAAGACAGATGTTTTACTTCAATCTTTGATAAAGCTGGTTTGTTCTAAAGATGTAAGTGGTGGACTTACCCAGAAGATGATTAATATCTTCTCCATTGGTCAGGGTCATACTGTCTACTTCCTGCACCAAATAAATATGAAAACAAAAAATAAGAATCAAATTTCTCTAAAATTCAAACAGAAAAAATGGCACATTTCTAAGTATGTATAAAAGCAACACCTGAGCTGTATTTGGGGCCAGAACTTCATTCTCTTTTCAGTTTTGGCCACCATAATTATTCCATTAAAGTAGGAAGCAATTAATTAAGAGGCAGCCCTGTGAGTGGAAGGAAGCAGTGTCAAACCTGCTCCCCTCAACTCCAGTTCCAACCGTCTGCACTGCGCCTGCACAGTGGCTGCTGCCAGTGAAGTCTGGAAATGGCCTTTCACGTGGAGACGGCTCGTGGGACGTTCTGCTGAGCGCAGAAAGCGCGAGTGTGGTTCCCTCCGCAGCAGAGCCCGGGGCTTCCTCGCCCTGCCCACGGGGCTGCTGCCCACGTTCCGCCGTGCTCACAGATGAGGGGCAGTCTTGTCCCCCACGCCCCCAGGAGGGTAGCAGGAGGTCACAGCAGTGGCCAGAATGAGGTTTCCAGGCCCCACCCTTGTTATCACAGATGATCGGTGGCAGCTTTACAACAGCCCAGGCCTCCTAAGAATTACCACAGAGAAGTGAAAATCTGAAGAAATCACAGGCAAATTTGTGGCTACTGACTGTGGAATTTAACACATCATTTCTCACCAACAGCATGGAAGAGGTTAAACCGTTCTCACTTTAGCTGCCGGCTAGCATTTTAAAAGTTCCGAAAGCTTTGATGGTCACCCCCTTAGTGAGTGGAGGTTCACACCTCTGCTGGTCCAGGGTCCCACCCCTAGCGCACTGGATCGCAGCCCAGAAAGGTCTCACAGGCTTGTGATTCTCACCTCTCTCTGCCGCCCGGGCCCAAATGGAACGGCTTGCCTCTCATCAGGCCAGGGGGCGGCCGTGGGAAACCTCCCAACTTCTGGGCAGTAACTGAATACTCTCATTTTGAGGCATTCTTAGTTCTTCACCAATAGGAAGAATTTTGCCTGTTAACTCTGCCCTGGAAATAGGGACAACTTTCTGCTTGGACTACCTTAGTATCTCCAAAAAATACTAAAACAGGAGTTCAAAAGTAGACAAAACCCAGCAAAAAATGTGCTGGCCAAGTGAAGGTGACATAATTCAATCATAGCATAAACTGAAATAGTGGATTACCTAACCTAAAAAAACATATTCCTGTCCCAATGAAAGACTTTATGTATACATATGTGTGTATGTGTGTGTGTGTGTGTGTGTGTACGAAACAGATTCTATATGGAAACATCTGCAATTAGGAAACATACGTGCACGGCAGTAACATTTTTTGAGCACTCTCCATGTCAGGCAGCATGCAAGTGTACACACTCCGGCCGTTTATATGTGTCCTGTCGGAACTTCCACCATCCCACTCCTAAATTCCGAAGTCTGATACCAACTCAGCGCTCACCACCTCAATTTGCCTCTGACCTGAGGCCTCCCAGAGGAAGTTTTTCAGCCCCAGCCCTCTGGCACTAGCACCCCTTGACTTTGGTGTGGCTACTGTGGCCCCGACAGAGCAGGGGTTTCCTTCAAAGACCCCTTATCAAACGTATGCACTGGGTCTACAGGGAAAACAGCCCCAAGGCACCGGCACCAGCTCGGGAACCACCGACGCCTGAAAGATGAGTCGCAGCTGCACCTCTGGCCTCATTCCCTGAGTCGATGGTTCCGTAAGTCCACGTATCGACCTGGGTCCTGTGACCTGCACTTGAGGTTTGGTAGTGAGACCTGTGGGGCCCAGAGCTCAGGTCACTGGCAGAGGGGGAAGAAGGGGAGAGACAGCACGTTTCCCCGGGGGCCTCTGCTCTGCCAACGTGCCTGAAGCCCGAGACCAGGCGGGAAGACTCAGCAGACACGCACAGGCCTCACTGGCACGCGTCCTTGACCCCTCTCATCAGCCCAAGGTGGTGGCAACACCCGGCCTTGCGCTCCTGCAGGTGACAACCTTCCACCCTCCTTCCCCAGGCCCAACCACTTCCTTGAATCATTCCTCCCAGCACCTTAAATCCCGCCAGACCAACGAGGAGCCCCTCGTTCTCCAGTCACCAGCTGCCTGCCAGCCCTCTGGCCCAGTCCCACTGGGACACTGTCACCCCCCAGCCTCCCAAAGGCCCTCAGCGTCCGGGTGTCCCCGTCCTTCTGCACTGACCTGCTCGCTCTCAGGCTTGCGTCCGTCCACTGCTCTCTTCACCAACACCACTCAGCCTGACCTCAACCTGCACAGGGCCCGTCCACACACGTAGGATACGTGAACACGGGCAGCACCTGGGCCTCCGCACGACCAGCAGGGCTCCGGCCGCTCCCCAGGGGGCCAGCTGTCAAGTTACGTGGGGTCTCAAGAGGAAGATTCCTCCCCAGTAGGGAACCAGGGCCGATGGTGAATACCTATGCTTCCGCCCTAAGGAAAGTCACTCTGTTTTTCTAATTTGCACAAGGAGAAATTGCCAGACACTACTCCTGTCTGCCAACAGAATTTGAAGAAACCTCTTTGTTTACAGTAGATCCAAGGAAAACTGTTTCTCCTTCTTCAATGTGAACATGCTCCTGAAATTTCTGCCATCACAAGGAAGTAAGGACGAAGCCAGCATTCACGACCTTTTCTCCTTGGCCCTTGGCCGGCAACCAGAGGAAACTCTGACCAGGTTGAGGGCAACGCCCTGGATAGGACTTGGTGTTTAAGCAACGGCTTCTGGTCTTGTGGTCAAGTGATGGCTGAACTCACACAGGCCAAGCCTGCACAGTCAAGCTTTGCTTTGTTTCCTTCCTTTATTTTATTTTTAAAAAACAGCTTTAACTGAGGTATAATTGACTTTGTTTGCTTTTTAATAGAAAAACAACTCTAATAAAACAGATCAACGTAAAAATATTAAGAGAAACGCTAGAGTTAACACCAGGAGAGTAACAAGATCTAAGAAAGGACAACGGTAAGGGCCACCGGAGGCCGAGTCCATCGATACTTTCTCTCCAGCCCTCACCACAGCCTGCAGGAAGACCCCGGCCCCAGGTCAGAGGTCAGGGAACAACCCCAGGGGATCTGTGATTTGCTCAGGCTAGGCCTCTGGCAGGTGGTGGACCCAGGTTTCGAGACAGCTTCTGCCTGTCTGGACCCAAGTGAAGTAAGAAAAGAAAGTCTGTAGCGTGTACTATTCTACAGGCTTCAAACTCAAGGATGCACCAGGCCCAACGCCACCCGGCGTGGGGCAACACGAGGCCTGCACCTGATGGTGCGTCCCAAGGACACAGGTCTGCCTCTTATGCACTCTGCAGGGCCACTGTCCCAGCGTGAAAACGCAGCAGCAAAGGACCTCGGGGCTCAGAGCTAGAAGGACACTAGGGATACCTGGGCCGGACACCTGATGATGAGGCCTGGGGGTGGTGGAGGAGCCGTTCGAGATGGCACGCCCTCTAGAGGACGGCCTGGTGTCGGCCAAGTGCTCCCCCGCAGGTGCCCAAGGTCACGGCCTCTTCCGCCCGGTGCCCGTCTCAACCTGCAGCCTCCCACCCTCGCTCTCCTGACCCATGAGGCCCAGCAGGAGGGAGAGGGCACAGGCCTGAGCCAAAGGGGCGAGAGAAGGTGGCCGTTCACAGCACACCAGGCCCCGATGGGGAGCGCAGGGTGGTGGGGGGAAGGGAGACGGCCGGAGAGGCGCTGGCAGGGGCCTGTCTCCTGGCTTTGGGAGCGGACTCTGGAGGGAGGGCTGACCCTGGCCACGCCGGGCCAGGCAGCTAAATATGGCCCCCAGCTCCCCCGCCCTCCACGCTCTCCTGGGGGCCTGACTCCAGGGGGACCAGCGTCGCACTCGTATCTGGAATGGGGGATCGGGCCCCCACCCGGCTCCAAGCCCACCACACACCTCGAGGCCCCAGGGCCAGCACCGAGACCCAAACCCAGCGAGAACCGCACGGCGTTTCCTCCCTGCTCCGCACTGAAGGCCGTGGGCTCTGGGCACGTGGGTGACAGTCTGCTGACTGACCGCCGCCCCTCCTGGCATCACCCTGCTCAGGACACCAAGGGCGTCTTGTCCGGCCCTCACGAGGGGAGAGCGCGGCCGGGGAAGGCCGCTCCTGCCCCTCCACGGCTGCGGGCCCTGCTGTGGCCTCCTGCGCACGTCCCTGCCCCTCTCCTCAGACCCCTCGTGTAACCCAGCAGGTGGCGGGGGGGGTGAGCCCCGCCTTGTTCCTTCCAGGCCTCCGCATATCTGTCCAGGTTCCTCCTTCTCTCAGGAACACCTTCCCCCTGGTTCCCCTGAGGAAGGCCCATCATTCTCAAGAGTCAGAAGCTGAAATTCGGCCTGTTTCCAAGCAGTCCCACCGCCCAGCTAGAGGGGGATGGGGCTGACGGATGAGTGCCACCGGCAGCGTGTCCCTGTGCACTATGCGGGTGTGACGGGTGGACAGCCCCCCACGGGCCCCAGCCCGGTGTCTGGGGGGCTGAGCCCTCAGCCCTGAGTCCACAGCACTGCTATCGCCTTCTGATTCCAGGGCGTACACAGACCTGCCTATGGTTTTCTGGGTTGCCCTGTCTGCGATTTAGTCAACCTCAGCACCTTCTCACTGTGAGGTCACAGAAAGGAGGTATCTTCCCTGCTCAGTGACACGGCGCTACGCGATCGCTCAGATGACTCAGCTGGCACTGGGGCGAAGTAACCCCGTCCCAACAATGGACCAGGGATTCTAAGAAGATGGAACGTTACTCACTTTGTTCAACCAGCCCACCTGGAAGCTTCAGGTGACAGTGGGTGGCGTCACTTGTGAGGGCAGAGACTGCAGGTGAAGTGAGCTCAAAGGAACAGCTGCAGCCACTGCGAGTCTAACCCTGGGAAGCTTTCCTCTCCCCTCAGGTATGGGCATTTCAGAAACAGTCATCATAAACTTTGGCCTCACGGAACCGTACAACCGACTCCTAACATTAGGTAAGCGCAGATCCTACCAAGAACCAGCGGGAAGAGCTCAGCCCCCCACAGGCCACCGCGGGACGAGCGGTCCACACACAGCCTGACGCAGAGTCCACGTGGCCACATCTCCACGACGACCGGCAATGGCCGCTCACAGAAACGATGTCTGGTTAAAGACAAAGACCTCTGTGCGGGGCAACCTGTAAAATCTCCACACATTTCAGAGGTTGCAGAAGTGACAGAAAAAATAAAGGTGTGTTTGTATTTGGAAGGATAAAATTATAAATCTTAGGTAATTCAAAAGTCTATACAGCTTGGCTCTCAAAACTGTAAGGGATTTGAATTTAAATACCAATGTGAGGTTTTCTGTGTATTTAAAATGTACATTACAACGTACTAAATTCATCTTTATGCGTTCAAACCAGGTATCTGTATTACACACATAAGAAGCAAAGGATTCATCTTACTTCCCAGATCACACCGTTAAGGCTCTTATGTATAAAAACCAAGTCATAGAACATAAGAAAATGCTTCTACTGGTAGAATGCTACTGTTTGTGTTCTTATTTTATTAGAAGGATGTATGTATATGTAGCCTTTACAAGAGCCTTCCTTTGAGTAAATTACCAAAAACTGGGTCTTGAACAGATGAATAAATTGATAGAAAATGAATAAAGCGGTGAGCAGAGGCAGGCTAGCACCGAGCACGGCAATTACGTCTCTACTTCACTAGGCAAAGCAATTAGATCTATCAGTACATTTATCTGTTTATTTACTTGTAAATATACAACCTATTTCCAAAACAGCTGCGAGGCAGTCTCCGGAACACTGCCGCCACCCCGCCGGCCTCTTACCTGGCCCCTGGTCCCTCCAGTGCTGTCCTTGGCCAGACCGGCTGTACCCAGAGCTCGTCCTGTGGGCGCTGGGTCCCTGTCGGCCCCTCCGCCCTGTGGGGACACGTGATCAGCACGTCAGCAGCTACCAGACGCTGAACTCCAAATGGCAGTCGTGTTTAAGAGTAGAGCAAGGTGACCCTGGACTGGCAGCTGCCAAACTTCTGACATCCTTACCATCACAGGGAAAGCCCCTGAAAAATGCAGATGCTAGGGCCACGGCACTACGGCCGGGTTGGGTCAGGGCTGCACTTAAACCTGTTCCCAGGAGAGTCTGTGTGGGGGACGAGCAGGCTATCTTGTCAGGTCCCTCAAAGCAGGGCAGTAAGTTCTCCTTTCTGCCTCCCCGGGCAGCGGCCCTGGGCAGTGGCCACAGGCCCAGGCCTGCACTGCTGGCCACCAGCACGTGGGGCTCTGGGACACGGTGGGCCTGACCAGGCCGCCCTCTCCTCCCAATCCCCCTCAAACTTCATCGGCACGCAATCAGCTCACTCTAAATTCTTCTCCTAAATTCCTAAACCCTGGCGCCTTCTGTTTGTCTCTACTAGAATTCAGTACTAGCAAGTCTAAGTACATATTTAAATGTGATTCTACACACTACCTTGGTACCTCACGCTATTCCATAGAGAAAGGAGGCCAAGCCTGCCCGGTACCAGCCACAGGGGCGAACCAGCGCTCTGAGGACACGGGCAGGCGGCTGCGTGCTGGTCCAGCCCCGCGACCCCCGCCCTCCATGCACACTCTTGCCAGCCGAGGACAGGGAGCGGCCTGAAAGGCACCGGGGCAAGTGCCCACGCACCAGCTCGTCCCAGGAGGAGGCGACAGCGGCTGGGGGCAGGTGACCGAAGGACGCCGGGCTGGGGCCAAGGGGCTGGGCTCTGCCACTGAGAGCCTGTGCGGTGCTGGCGAGCCACCGGGGCCCAGGGGAGTAAACCACAGAATATCAGGCTGTATTGTGAAGAAAATGACGACATCGAGGACAGAAAAAAGGAGCAGTTTCCAAATCACGTAAATTGACTCATGATTATCTGCTGAAACCGTTTCTTCCATAATCTGGAGTAACTCGACAGGATCACCCAGGTCTGCCATCTTACGGACACTTCACCAGAAAGAGATCACAGAGTTTCCTGTCTGTATTAGGAGCGACTGTACTGCAGCATTAAACTCTGTGAAACCACAGGCTGTCTTAGGGCTTTCAAGAAAACTTGTCACACATACGGTCCTCTTAAGCCCGAGTGTCGGACTCTGAAATGCAGAAAGAGGTTCAGGCATCCAAATCCCAGTGACCACTGCAGCTGACAGAGCCTGCATCCTGCCATCTGCATGTCTGCAGCCAGCCTGTCACTGCTCTGCTAACAGTCTCACTAGTGACGGGAATCCTGGTACGGCGCTCACAGGGCAGACGGCCTGAGTGACGTGCTGCCAACAGATGTGGGGAACAGGGGACACAGAGAGAACGCTGCCTCTTTCTTCTGCAAGGAATAAACTCTTGCTTTGGGGTCTCAAATGCTGCCTATCTCCAGGCAGCTGGAGAAAGGTAAAGGACGGAGAGGGGGCGAGGCCAGGAGGGACTCTGTCACTATTGGGAGTAGGGAGGGGCCGGAAGCCCCTTTGCACAGCCCCGACTGGCGGGAGCTGGACGCGACCTGAGGCCTCACTGACCTCATGGCACAAAGTCTCTCGGAGTGAAACGTGCCGGGCTGGTGTGAGAACCCAAGACAGTCTGGGGGGGTAGGAATTTGGCGTAATTCTCCATTCCATCGAGAAAAAATGGGGCTGCTACAGTTACAGGTATAGATCCTACCCAAACGAGGACATGAGAACATGACTAAAATGAACTCAACACAATAAGCTACTGAACAAGATGTCCGACTTCACTGATAAACAAAGAGGCACCCAATCAAGGAGACAGGCTTTTTCATCTATCAAATTAGTCAGAAAAACAAACTTTTAAGTGGTGTCAAGAATGCATGAAACAGAAACTCTTAATCCCACTGGTGAAGGTGTGAAGTGACCATGTGTTTTTAGAAAACAAGTCGGCAACATTTATCTAAAATCCAATTACGTTTGGATCTATAATTCTGTGAACAACGGAACTCTATCCTAAGGAAACAACACACAGAAAAGCATCAAGTATAATGAGAAAAAACGGAAGCTCGAGGCGGGGGGCTGCGACGCAAAGGCAGCGCGTGTGGCGGTGGGGATTCTGTTCAAGGGGAGCCTGACCACCGTGGCCGAGACCGTGCTGGGAGTCAAGTGCCGGGAGGACAGGGCACACGAGCGTGCAGGGTATCATCATCATGAGACTGAAACACAGGAAAACATCTGTCAGCCCCAGAGTGTCCTTAACTCTCAGCACATGAACCCTCTGAAAACTCCCTCCTAAGGGGACCAGAACTTAAACCGCACAGCAGCACACTATCATCTTAATTTTGTTTCTTCTTCCAATTTTAGCAGCCTCTCCTTGCAGCTGCACGTGGCAGTGGGGCCCCTCCAAGGACCGAGAGGCTGGGGCCCACCTGAGTGGTGTGAACGCCAGTGCCGCCGGCTGACGATGGGTCTGTCCTCCTTCATGCAGGCCTTGCACACGACTGACTTCAGGGCATGGAGTCGGGTGAGCCGGGACCTCTGCAAACAGACCAGATGGGGCGGAGCAGCGTCAGACACAGGCAGGCACTCGGGAGACGCGACCACGTGAGTGAAACTACACGGTATACTGCGCCCAAGGACGCTGCAGCGGCGTGGGCGAGCATGGCTGCAGTTTCCCTTCCATGCTGCAACTCAGCAAGACGCTCTTAGAAACTGATCTTCTCCTGCGTGCCCTGGAAAGGCGACAGTGGCAGCTACACCTTCTCTGTCCTCTGTAGGTTATACAGGCATTTCCAAAAGGGCCCTCAAGTTCCACTGTGACATCTATGGCCCTAACACACCATCATACCTAAAACATCCATGCCGGTAATGTGTTATCACTTCAGCTCCTCCTGGTTGTAAGACTGTAAGTGGAAACAGCAAGGCCACAGACAACGAATCGACATGTGACCTTCCCTTCCAGCCTCATCTGTACTATTGCATATTCGATCCTGTCTGCCCTAACTTGTTTTAAAGCAGTGAGTGTGAACCTGTAATCATTTTGTACTTGGTCAAGACATTAGGAAGGAAAGGAGGGAGGGGTCCGTGATGGGTGATGTGCAGGCCATGAGCCTGGCCTACTGCTACCTTTCACTGATTCGGTACTAAAGCCACACTTACAGGACATTTTTGTCAGTGCTCTGCTTTCGTTGACTGTACAGAATTTTGGCTGCTTCTAAATTCTGAACACTTACATTCCTATGACACCCTGGATTGTGTCTGTGTGTGAAGCGGCACTGCCGACACGTCAATAATGTTTTCCATCTGATGTGAAGGCGTGGAGCGCTGTCCTGTCACAGGCCAGTCCGCTCTCGCTGATCACAGGGTCCCGTGGGTATTAACACACGTTCCAAATGAGCTTGGCCGAGGCCCGACTTGGAAATCTTCCAGGACCCGTGTAGCAGTTGTACTTACAAAGCGAGAACAGCAGCCAATGACCCCAACTAAACTGTCAGCCTTCAGGGAATATTTTCAAGTAACAAATCATCACCGCTCCTATCGAATTAGTCTGATGTCTGCGGAGGCAGCTCTGCAGGGAATGTGCATTCTTAATTCAAAAAGGGGAAAGGAGTGAAAGCACTCGAAAATTTAAAATGTGCAGGACTGGGTGGGACGCTGCTCGCCTGCCTCCTCACAGGTTCTGGCAGAAGCTTCAGCAACGCTGACCCTGAGGCCTGAGGCACAGCCACAACGGAGGAGGCCACCGGCACCAGCAGCCGCACTGTTTTCTGGGTCAGTTTCAAAGCCTGGGACCTGCGGCTCCTCAGAGTGGATTTCTGGGGTCTGATCCTAAAGTACAGTGACCGTGAGGACAGACAGTGCCGCTGACCCTTTTGACCGCCAGCCAAGGACTCTGAGTTTTCATGATGCATTTGAGCAACTGATTTCAAACCTACTTTTTCTAAACATAAAGAAAACTGTGAACTCACGTTTTGTTCCACAAGCGCCTCTGCTGTGTACCCTTTCTCAGACTGCAGGTACTTCTGATGAAACAGCTTCCCGTCGAACAAATTCCAGGGCATGAAGTCCGACGTCTTCCAGGGGAAGCCGCAGGCACTGTTGACCAGCACCAGGGTGGTGAGGCCGCGGACCAGGAGGGTACCCAGCTGCACGGCCCTGGGGTCGACGTGGTCGAGCTGTGGAGACACGACGCACAGAGAAGGTGAGGAGGCGCCACTCGTGCAGAGAACCAGAGCCGCTGCGCCCTCGGGGTGCGACCTGCTCTGCACACAGACACCCTTGGAGCTGCAAAGGCCAAAGTTCTGACCTGCCAGGAAGGTGACAGGATCGCAGCCTCGGGCCTACTGGGAAACTTTCTTTAAAAGCAAAGGCAAAGGAAGAGAAGCCAAGACAGGGTCATTTTAGACACTGATGAGTCACTGCATTTTTAAAAATCACACTGAGTTCTGTGAACAGTATTAGATATGTTTTACATGAATGTCTATCATTTAAGAATAAAATGGCTTATTACTGCATAGGGTTGATGGTCTGTTACTTCTTACAAATTAAGGTCACACCCATACAAAATATTTATTCTGTTGTCAAACCTCCTTCCTGTTCTTGGACACAGCAGGGGCTCCGCTTGGTGAGAACCTGCAGAGACACCCTTCACCTTCAATCGCTCGTGTTTCTGGAATTTGTGGCCTGTGCTGACCACACACAGTGAACCGACAGCCAGCAACTGTCCACGGGGTTTCGTTAAAAAGGGAAGTTCAACTCAGTCTGTCAGCATCGGGTGGATCTGTGCTGCTCAAAGTAAACAGCAGCGATTTTAAATGTCATTATGAATCTCACATAGTTTATAAAATTGAAGTAAACCAGGAAAAGGGACAGATGTTCATGCCCTTTCTAAGTCAGGTCTCACCTCCCTTATTGAGAGAAGCGTGGTCGTGACCCTCAGGTCTCCCTGCCCGCGCCCTCACCAGGCCATCCGCCCCTCGCCGTCGTCAGCACCTTCCACCGTCTCCCTGTTCTCCATCGCCGAGCCCTTGCCCTGTGCACCCACGCACACGGGGTCCTGTCTGTCTAGAGCCGCACTGTCCACACCAGCAGCTGGGGCCCGGGGCGAGGTTTGAATTTAAGTGCAGTAAGATCAAATGCTCCATTTCTCAGAGGCACCACCCTACTTCAAGTGCTCGGGGGCCCGAGTGGCAGTGTCAGTCGGCACCTTCCCGCCTGCCCAGCGCTGGACCCTCTCCACCGCCCGCGTCCCCTCTTCGCAAAGCGCCCAGCCCCGAGGCTGCACTGCAGGCCGCACGGGTCAGGGCAGGTCTCAACCCCAGGTCAGTGCACCCACCACGGCTGCTCAAGGTCAGGTGAACTGACGCAGAGGGTGCGTATTTTCTGAGTATTGGGGGCAGTTCTCGAATGAAGCACATTTTCCCCTAATGGAGTCAGTTTCTGTTCATCTCTTCGACACCTGTCTGTCTGTTTTAAAGTAAATTTTAAATGAAGTACACGACTCCGCAAAGCACAGATCCTATGTGCGCCATTTGAATTTTCAAACAAACCAGGCAACCAACACCTGGGCCACGAAGCAAATGTCACCAGGGCCACAGAAGCCCCCCTGCCCCTGCCTGTCACACCCACTGTCCCCAGAGGTAGCGCTAACCGACTCCTCAAAGCAGGAACGGGCCTGCTCGCCAGCGAGCTTACGGAACCGGCTCCGGCAGTGAAGCGCACACACGGTCCCCGGCCTCCCCGGGCTGACGGAACCGGCTCCGGCAGCGAAGCGCACACACGGTCCCCGGCCTCCCCGGGCTGACGGAACCGGCTCCGGCAGTGAAGCGCACACACGGTCCCCGGCCTCCCCGGGCTGGCGCTGCTGGGGTTTCCCCAGGCCGTCCGCCCCTCCGTGCTGTCGCACGCCGCTATATGCGGGGCTCACTGGGGATGCTCCGAGCCTGCAAACCACTCTGCGGACAACGGGCCTCTTCAAACAGTGAGCCTTTTTCCAGCCCAGGAGCGCATCCTGCCGGCAATGCTTTATGGTTGCCAGTGTGGAGACTTTGCCCAACTGTTGATTCTTCCTAAGTATTTCATATTTCTTCTTTGATGTTAGTGTAAACACAAAAAACGTGGGGGTTATTTTCACTTGTTATTGCTTCTGTAGAATATACCTGGATAGTATATGTTGACTCTGCACCAGCCCCTGTTAAATTTGCTTAGTAATTCTAATGGTTGCCCTGTAGATCTGGATTTTCCATATACACAATCACGCCACCTGTCGATAATGATAGTTTTATTCTTTTCTTCCAGTGTAAGGGAAGCGGTGAAAGAAGGCACCCCTGACTCACTCCCACCAGAGTGGAAAAACTTCCACTGTTTTACCATCAGGTCTGACTTCTGTTGTAGATACTCTTTATTGGATTAAGGAAGTTCCCTTCCAGTCCTGGTCTGCTGAGACTTTTTACGACAAACAAACAAGTACTGAATTCCACCGAATACTTTCTCTGCATCATGCGTGGTACTAACGAAGGGAATCACACCTGTTTTCAAATGTTAAACCAAGTCTGTATTCCAAAAATAAACTGTTGGTTGTGTTGAAAGAGCAGAAGATTTTCACAGGCTGCAGAATCAAAATCTGAGGCTCTGAGGTTATCTTCCAGCAACAGAGAAAGTCACACAGCAACTCTTCTTCTTCCCCAAAGAATTGGAATTTAGGGAACAAGTCAGTGTGGCAGAAGGCTGACCCTGAATCCGGACTCAGAGTCGCTGGTGAGCATGGACTAATTCCACGTGGCTAAGGTATGGCCTTACCAATAAGAGTCATACATAGAAGTGGCCCGTATTTTGGAAATAGGATTTAAGGCGCTTTGGAATGAAGACAAGGGGGAGCTGAGCCCTGGGCGCTTCCTGCTGAGGCGATGGAGCGTCTAATGGGGACACAGAGACCAGAAAAACCAGCTCTAACGCTGCAAAGCCTCACAGTAAATATTTAACAGTAAACAGCTCAACTGTGTGGTGTTTATATGCTAAGGTATTAGCAGTTATGTATACATGGAGGCCAAAACCCCCAAGTCAGCTGATGCCCTGTTTCAGGCATTGCTTCACCAGAGCGACTGTCCTAAAACTAGGTGGAAATCCAGACACGGCGAGGAGAGCACTGCAGACTCGTTACCACTCGCCAGAAAACAAAACAAAAGCAAACTTTGAGTTTCTCTGGTCTGAAAGGCCGGTTGGACTCAGGAGGTTCTGCCCCTAAGCTCTCTGTGGCTACAGTCAGGCACAACTGTACAACACAAGCCCAAGGAGGCCGCCTGAACCCTGCTGGGCAGGCGCACGAGGAACAGAGGGGCTGGTCCGGCTTTTCCTAACATCCGGCTGCCACTCAGCCCTCCCGAGTCAGACAGGGGTCCCGCGGCTTCCGTGAGAGCTCGTTAAAGATGGTTTCTGAGGGCAGAGACCACCCAAAACAGGGCCAACCGTCTGCTGAGATCCTCCCCTGGAGGCTTCTCATGTTGCACTGGGTAACTTACCTGTCCCTTCTCTTAATACTTTTCATTCTCAAAAGAAACCTTTTATTTGCTGAAGGACGCTGTCAGGGACACCCACCTAAGCGAGTCATACTGCGACCCCCAGACTCTCCGCCTCCAACAGGGTTGGCACAGGGCTCGAATCCAATACTGACGCTCCCCCGTAGCCCAGCAGCTTCCCCAACTTTACCTTCCAAACCTCCCACCTCTGTCCAGTGCTCCCCCCTGCCGTGAAACGAGACGTGATGCTGCTCAGGGGCCGGGGGCAGGAGGTCGGGGGGCCGAAGGCCGGGGGGCAGGAGGCCGGGGGCTGGGGGCCGGGGGGCCGGGGGCCGGCACCTACACGTCAACCGCACAACCACGCGCCAGGTGCCAGAGTCAGCTCAAACCCCCAGGACGGGGAGAGACGCGAGCCAACAGGCAGGTGTGTGAACACGCAGGAGACAGGGAGCCAAGCACGTGACTCGTGATGAGTGCGTGGGGGGAGAAGACGGGAACCGGAGGAGCAGGGCTCTGCGTCTGTACGGCGGGCGCGGACACTACCTGGGAGGCCCTGGAGAGCCACTCACCTTTAAGCGGAGGCTAACGCGACCGCACCTGTCTGACACACAGATAAGCCTGTGAGAACACAGCAGGGGCAAGCGTGTCAGGCGGGTCACTGCAGGAGGGCTGTCCACACAGTGGGTACTTTAAAAATAGCTGCTGGATTTACATGTAAATAAGTGACATGTGAAGGCTGCGTGGGGAAACCTACCATCTTCTGATCCTACCTTAGAGGGTAAAAGAAATCAGAGGCAGGGTACCATTTAACAAGGCACCCAGCAGTAGTGCATCCAGAAACCTCTTCTTTCTCAGGACGCACAGGGGCAGGGCTGGGTTCTGGCGAACACAGGGTCACCATGAGAGACAACAGGTGCTGCCCCGAGGGGAACATCGAGGCCTGCGTGGGCAGTCATTACACGGCTCCTGCCCTCAGCAAGCGAGATAAAAATTCCACTTCTCCTGTACACTTCCTTATCCAATGTTGTTTTTACACCACATCTTTAATCCAGGCAAAAGTAAACTGTGTTGAGATGCACCACTAGAAGTTAAATGGACACTTGCAAGGAACAAAAGGGGAAGAGAGTAAAATGAAGTAAGTGAGAAACTGGCAAGGGCTGCCTGTCATAGGATTGGGCCAGCTGCAGCACCCTGTAACATCACTAAAATACCCACAATACCCAGTGGAACAACTGCAGGTTTTCTGCACTCACCACACATAGAAACAAAATCTCCACCCGGCCAAAGTCAGTGGCTTTCTCAGGCATGCTGGGTCCGGCAGGACTGATAGGCCTGCCAACCGTAACTTTCTGATCTGCAGCCCCCGAAGGTGCAGGGCATGAGGAGACAGCCTCTGAACACACATGTAACTTCCAACTTCATCCTGACCTCCACCTAAGGTTCAGAATGGATGACCACAGATAACAAACAGGAAAAACAATTTCTACTAGAGTGCTTTCTGGCTCACAGAAAGGACCCAAGAACAGAGGAAAGAAGAGAACATGCAGCTTGGTCTGAAGTCAAGTTTTCCTTCACGAAAAACTATGTGACAGAGGAAACACCCGTGGGAGCAGCACAGCCCACGTACGGCTGGCAGGGTGAAGCCTGCTTTTCCCACAGTGTTACCACCCGCACTGTCCACTCCAGACCGCCTCCTCGGTCCTGACCCCTCTCCAGACTCAGAGCCACCTGCACACATGCAGACGTCCTATGGCGTCCAAGCTGGACTCACCTCCCCCGCCCCGCCACCTCCTCTCAGGCAGCTCTTGCAGCCTTGAGCGATCCAGTCAGAAGGAAGGCGCTCCAGGGTCCACGACCACCATGAGGTCTGCCATTATGTTTACAAGTACAAAGCCGCAGACAGGGTCCAGGACTGAAAGAATGGTAAAAGGCTAATGTTTACAAAAAATGTAGTAAGGTAATTCTAACCATAATTCCACCCTTCTTCCCATTCTTCCTTGAGGCCTTCAGTCACCTAAGACTTTGTGCCATCAATACATGGGGACAGGAAAGGGTAAAACTGCCAAGTTCCGACCTCTGGCTTTCAAAAGCCTCACCCCCGGAGAACCTGAAAGACCTCCGAGGTGCCCAGGTGTGAAGAGCCTGGGCACGAGGAAGCGGCAGGCGCGGGGCAGGAAGGGGAGGGGCCTCGGGTGCGTGGAGCTCAGGGCCCGCAGGGGGACCGCCAGGCAGCCAGCGAGCTCCGCCTCTGGTAGGTGGGCTCTGGGGAAGAAGCCCTGTGCAAGGTGTCTGAGCTTTGCTGCCCAGCTGGCGTGGGAGGTGAGCAGGCTCGGGGGCAGCGGGGCGGGGGAGCCCGGCCCCCACTGGTAGAGCGAGTGGGCACAGTGTCTCGGGGGTGCCCACCTGCTCAACCGCGGGATACATACCACAACCAACGGGATGGGGTTTGTAAAAGAAATCACATTGCTGTAGAAACAGAAAGGTGAAACTGACATTACATCTGAGGTCCGTTTCTGCTGTAGAAAAACACATTTTATGTGAAAGGCTCTTATTCGTGAAGATAAAAAGGACATCTACCAACACCACAGCGGTTTATACAAACATTAAGCAAATGGACAATTATTTGAGTGCATACGACACACAAGGGGGCTCCATGGAAGTTATAAACACTCGGCCTGCCCCTTACTCTGCCCCAGGAAGGATGTATTTCAATTCATTTGAACAAATACTAGCTGAGTACCTGCTAAGTTACTCAGAAGCATAGGTACCAGAGAATACACAAAGATGCATAAAGCGGAGTCCCCACTCCTGAAGAAGCCACAAGCCAAGGAGTTTAAGAACAGTCTGAATGACATGAGAAAGGGGACATGTATCCAAGAGCAGCGTTACAGCAAGAGACCCTCGCTGAGAAAAGGAAGAACATGGTTCTGAAGTAGATCCTGCAACACTGGAAACGGGATCACACAGCACCTGTGTAATTGCCCCAAACAGGTAACCAGGAGTAACTACAGGTATTTATGTGTTATTAGCAAGTACAGGTAACCAGGAGTAACTACAGGTATTTATGTGTTATTAGCAAGTACAGGTAACCAGGGGTAACTACAGGTATTTATGTGTTATTAGCAAGTACAGGTAACCAGGGGTAACTACAGGTATTTGCAGAAGGAAAGAAGTCACCTTGGTAGTGAGCGCTGGGTCTTGGTGGGCATGGAAAGCTGGGGTCTGTGGAGGGCCTGCTTCATGGGGGCTGGTCTGCAAGACAGGCACCAGGGCAGACAGAATCAGAGGGCCTGGAAGGCCAGCCTACTTGGAAAAGTGCAGATTCTGAGCGTCAAAATCTTTAATCTACCCTGGGGTATGAGTGGCCTGGAAAGGGGAGAACAGAAGCTAGAGACAGTTTCAAAGCCAGAGGGGTGAAGTCTTAATACCTGAATGTAGTAAGAAGCAGTAAGAAGTTGTAACATCTGCTTATGATTCAAGACAAAAACAGGAGAGGGACGACAACCCAAATGTGAACAGCTCAGATTCTAAAGTTGGGCAGCCAGGCATGCACACACGGACCCCCCTCTGACCCTGAGCGTCCGTGCCCACCAACCAGCTCTCAGGTTCACGCCGAGGGCTGCTGGCCAGCTGTCTGGGAAGGGCAGAGAGCATCTATCGCAACCACCCGGTTTTGCAGCTGTGATGTGAACGCGTCCGCAGACAACGTGTGAGAGACTGAGCGTGGCTGTGTCGGGGGCGGGCGTGGGGCGGGAGGGGCGGCGGGCTGGGTTTGGCCCTCCCTTGCTCTCTCCTGCCCGAGTGCACACCCTGGGTGTCTGGTGGGGAAGAGATCGACCCTTCTGAACCGTTACGGGCCCGGAGGGCAGGCCAAGATCTCTCCCGACTCTCAAGGAGGCGTCCCACCTGCTCCGTTGCTGCCCTCACACCCACACGTCTTCACTTAACAAGGGCCCCCAGCCCCCTCCCAGGGGCACAGCCATTCTCCCCGGGCTCCTCTCGCCCGGAGAACCTGTCTGAGCACTGCAGACGGACTCGGGGAGGAGCTGGGACCAGCCCTCACGGCCAGTTCCCTCAAGGGCTCGTCAGCCGCGTTCCCCACTGCCCACCTTGTGGTCTCTTCACAACGCTCGTGCTCACCCGGAGAGACCGCATCTTCTGGACCAAGTAACCAGGACCTGTACTGTGATACAAAACACGTGAGACTGGGACTGCTGCCACCGCTGGGCACCGGGCCTTCTGGACTCTGGGTTCCAGGCACCCTGAGCGCTCTCACTAACCTCTCTTCCCTCCCAAAGTCACTCAACAATATTCTGCCTGGGAAAAGCATTTGAAAGTCATAAGCATGCCAGAGAGAATAAAAATGAGGAAAATATGGAAACCAGGTTTCCTACCCATTTCTTTGCCATCTTGTTTATCTAATTTAATCTGTCTGGAGCACTCATCTCCTATGTTTACATATCAACTTTAAAAAGCCTACTAAAACTTTCAATAGATTCTATTTCTACTATTCACTCATTCATCCGATTTTGAGCTGCCTAACAATGAAAGCATTTTTCTAAATCTCTGAATGTACTTTTACACAGTCCTGTGTTTCTGTGGCTGTTTCAGTGATTTAATCAGCAAAGCATACTATTTTGATGTGCTGTAAGAATGTGATCTCAATACGTCCTCAAAGCACTTTGATTTTTGCCTATGGGACTTAAAGTGATTTAGAAAGTGAGGATTTATCAGCCAGGGCAATATTTCGTAGAGATCTCTCGACGAAGACGTCTACACCTGCTTTTCACACACGCTGCGTTTGCTCCCCACTTGAGAGGTGCATGGCTGCTGGGGGGGGTGACGCGACGCTGGGGAACCCACGTGGAAAAGGAGCTGTGGCCTCTCGATGTGGCTCAGCCCAAGACGCAGGGCTCTGACTGAACTGCCTGTGGCCCCGAGCACTCAGCGCCAAGGCACAGCACTGCCTTCAATACGAAATGTGCTGAGCGCTGGACCTTCGCCCAGCACCCGACAGGAGGCAGAGAGGACCCAGCCGTGGACCAGCCCCGATCGTCACGTGTCCGGTAAATCTTGAAACACCCTCACCGGGGCGATGAGATGCTATGCTCACAGCAGACCCCTTGCTAATGTGGTACAGCTCGAATTTCAGAACAGAAATTTCCTTTCCACTAACTCTTAGCTCTTTTCCTTTTAATTCCCCAATCAAAAATGACCAAGAGGGCTTCCCTGGTGGTGCAGTGGTTGAGAATCTGCCTGCCAATGCAAGGGACACGGGTTTGAGCCCTGGTCTGGGAAGATTCCACATGCTGCGGAGCAACTAGGCCCGTGAGCCACAACTACTGAGCCTGCACGTCTGGAGCCTGTGCTCCGCAACAACAGAGGCCGCGATAGTGAGAGGCCCGCGCACCGCGATGAAGAGTGGCCCCCGCTTGCCGCAACTAGAGAAAGCCCTCGCACAGAAACGAAGACCCAACACAGCCAAAAATAAATAAATAAATAAAAGTGAAATTCTTAAAAAAAAAAAAAATGACCAAGAACTTTCCAAGGAGCCCTGGTAGTGCCAGGAAAGGTGCCAGCCTGTAAGCTAGGCTTCGGGGTGGCTCAGATAGGTCTCCCCGAGCGCCAGGGGTGGGAGAGGTGAGCCTGGAATGTTCCAGCAGTTGAGGGCCTCCCCCTGGAAGGAGATGGTTTATGGTTTTGTTGGTTTCAGGGACCCAATGCAGCGGAGAGGAACTGACAGGCAAAGAAAGCCCCAGTGCCTCTTTGGCTCATTCCAAAAGAAGAGAGTGAAAGCAAATTTAAACCACGGAGCACCCTGGGGCGGAGCAAAGAGGCTCTGAGAGCACGCAGTCTGGCTGGGACGCCAGGCCTGGGCTCCGCTTGGCTCAGTGACAGTAAGCTTCATAGAGGACTTTACACAACACTCTGGGCACGTGCCCAAGTCTGACAAACCCCTGGGGGTGAGCAAGGCAGCTACGTGCACCCCTTTTACATTCCTGGACAGGCACCCAGGGCGCCCAAGTTAGAGGTACTGCTCACAGGACACAGCAGGAGCCAGGGTTGCTGAGGCCCAGGGCTCCTCCCACCACCGCCCGATGGGCAGCAGCCAGGAAAGGACGGGGGCAAGTGACCACAGGAACACACACATCATGACATGTGACACCTTACCTGTGAGGACTCTCTGGCTGAGGCATCCCTGTCTTAAACGATACAGACAGAAGAATCTAAGAATCCACCCTCCCCCTTTCAAGTCGCTTACGGCGGGGGACTTCACGAGTTACTTATTCGCTATACAATTCAGAATATTACTTAACTGACTCTCCCTGCTAGCCATGCACCTGCATCTCTATCTATACGCATGCACGTGTGTTCACATGGGCTGTACAAACCAAGTATGAAAGGACCACGTGAGCAGACCCCGTCCTCTAGAGCTGTAGGCTGAACGCACACGTGGGCAGTTATGACGCTGACAGGAAAACTAGCAAGTACATACCCCGCATTCAGAGAGGACAGAGCAGCGACTGGAGACGGACTGACAGACGGACGGCCTGGCCCCACCGCGCTCTCAGCACCCAGGAGACCAGTGTCCTTGGTCACTGCCTTCCCTGCTTTTTACAAAGCCTGTCTTTTTTTTTTTTAATGCCAAGTAATACTGTTTTTCTTCTTTCTTTTTTTATATTACTGCAGATTAAGGGTTCCTGTATGCTTTGATTTCATATATAGCAGACTTCTATGTCTGTAAATGAATGTGTGTACAGTATATTTATAAAAAATGTGATATAATCTTTACAAATATAGTCTAATCACCTGGATTTTTAATAAACATGTAAATACGCATATCATTTAAAAGCTATACTTGGGCCGCTGGGGCAAGAAAAATAATGCTGGGTAAAAAACTAAGAGAGTATTTTAAAAATTCCCCATGAGCAACGGTGAGCAGGAAGGCCAGGCCCAGTGGCCATGTGGCCCCTTTGCTCCTGTAGAGACCGGGGTCTGGACCAGGGGCTCCTCAGAGTCAGAGCCGAGTCGAAACCTCTCGGCGGGTTAAACACTTCCCACGGTGGCTCTGGCGTCACGTGTGGAGAGCACATGCCAGCCGGTCACGGGACTCAGAGGAACTGGTGGGGAGTGACGGCCGCGCACCTGGCGTGTCTGGACGCGGCAGTCCGAGCGCGGTGCTCCTGCAGGGCCCCTTCCCGAAGGCCTCCCTCCTCCTAGGAACGGGCATTTCTCACAAAAAAGGGCAGAGGCAAGAACAGAGGCTGGGTGTCAGGAGCCCTGATTCTACCTTGGCTCTACCAGTAACAGATGGGTGGGACCACACATCCGTGTTGACAAAGACCCCACAGCCCTGCGCCCTGACCTGGCAGCAAGCAGTGTGGAGTCCCCTTTATTCTACAAAAGAGGCAAGTTAGGTTCTGCTGTACATTCATGAGAACATGTTCCAGGTCACAGAGCTCGCCAGGGACATGGCCCCAGATCGCTCTGCTGCCCACAGGGCCTCAAGTTTCCCCACCTGAACAACAAAACAGGATCCAGCATGACCTCCAGCTTCCTTTCTCCCCCTGCCTGGCTGTTTGGTTTTCTTAGGAGGGAAGAGGATAGCAGGTGAGGGCCCAGCTCTGGTGCGAGTGGCCAAGCAGCTGCTGAGGGGACGGGCAGGCTGATGGCAGCAAGAGAGGAGACCAGAAGGAAGGCCATGTGGCTGCGGCTACAGCCTTGTATTAAGAATTAGTACTAATACCTCAACATTAACTCTTTAAAATTTTATTTTGCAAACAGAGGAACAGCTAACAGCTATTCATACTCAAGAGTAAAAGGTTGAAAGCATTTCCTCTAAGGTCAGGAACAAGGCTGCTTTTATTCAACACAGTCCTGGAAGTCTTAGAGCAATTAGGCAGAAAAAGAAATACAAGGCATCCAGACCAGAAAGGAAGAAGTCAAGCTGTCACCATTTGTGATATAATACCACATGATATTATATGTAGAAAACGCTAAAGACCCCACCAAAAAACTGTTACAACTAATTGAATTCAGTGAGGTTGCAGGATACAAAATCAACACATAGAAATCTGTTGCATTTCTATACAGTAATAGCAAACTATCAGAAAGAGAAATTAAGAAAACAATCCCATTTACAATTGCATCAAAAAGAATAAAATACCTAGGAATAAATTTAACCAAGGACGTGAAAGGCCTGTACAATAAAAACTATAACACACTAACGAAAGAAATTAAAGATAACACAAATGGAAAGATATACCATGCTCATGGATTGGAAGAATGAATATTGTTAAAATGACCATACTACCCAAGGCAATCTAGATTCCATGCAATCCAATCAAAATACCAATGGCATTTTTCACAGAAATAGGACAATCCTAAAATTTGTATGGAACAAAAGACCCCAAATAGCCAAAGCCATCTTGAGAAAGAAGAACAAAGCTGGAGGCATAACAATCCCTGACTTCAGACTGTATCTCAAAGCTACAGTAAACAAAACAGATAGTACTGGCACAAAAACAGACACAAAGATCAACAGAACGGAATAGAGAGCCCAGAAAAAAATCCATACATAAGTGGTCAAGAAAGGAGCCAAGGATATACCATGGGGAAAGGACAGTCTCTACAAGTGATATTGGGAAAACTGGACAGTAACATACAAAACAATGAAACTGTATCTACACCATACACAAAGATCAACTCAAAATGGATTAACGACTTGAACATAAGAGCAGAAACAATAAAACTCCTAGAAAGAAACATAGGCAGTAAGCTCCTTGACATCAGTCTTGGCAATGACTTTTTTGGATTTGACACCCAAAGCACAGGCAGCAAAGGCAAAAATAAACAAGTGAGAATACAGTAAACTAAAATGTTTCTGCAGATTAAAAGATATAAACTACTATGTATAAAATAAATAAGCTACACAGATATATTGTACAACACAGGGAATAAAATCAATATTTTATAATAACTATAAAAACTATAAATGGAGTATAACCTTTAAAATTGTGAATCATTGTATTGTATACCTGTAACATATACTATTGTACATCAACTATACCTCAATTAAAAAAAAAAAAAGAAAAGAAAAGAAGGGGAAAAAAAAAGGAAAAAAAGCTTCTGCACAGCAAAGGAAACCATGAACAAAATGAAAAGGTAACCTACTGAATGGGATAAATTATTTGCAAATCATATATCTGACAAGGGGTTAATATTCAAAATATATAAATAACTCATACAACTCAACAGCAAAAAAACAAAACAATCTGATTAAAAAATGGGCAGAAGATCTGAATAGACATTTTTCCAAAGAACACATACAGATGGCCAACAGGGATATGAAAAGGTGCTCAATATCACTAATCATCAGGGAAATGCAAATCAAAACCACAATGAGGTATCACCTCATAACTGTTAGAATGGCCATCATCAAAAAGACAAGAAATAACAAATGTTGGAGAGGGTGTGGAGAAAAGGGAACCTTTATGCACCGTTGGCGGGAATGTAAACTGGTGCAGCCACTCTGAAAAACAGCATGGAGGCTCTTAAAAATTAAAAACAGAACTACTATATGATCCAGCAATTCCACTTCTGGGTATTTATCAGAAAAAAATAAAAATACTATCTCGAGGAGATTTGCACCCCTATGTTCACTACAGCACTATTTACAACAGCCAAGACAAGCAAACAACGTAAGTGTCCACCGATGAGTGCAATGGATGAAGAAACTGTGATACACACACACACAATGGAATATTATTCAGCCGTAAAAAAGAATGAAATCTCGTCATTTGTGACAACGTAGACTGAGGGCATGACACTAAGTAAGTGAAATCAATCAGAGGAAGACAAATGACATATGATTTCACTTCTATGTGGAATCTTAAAACAAAACAAAACAAAACAAAAACAAAAACAAAAACAAAAACAAACTGACAGACATAGAGAACAGATTGGTGGTTGCCAGAGGTGGGGTAGGAGGTGGGCCAAATGGGTCAAGGGGTTCAGAAGGTAAAAATTTCCAGTTACAAAATACATAAGTCATGGGGAACGTTCCTGTAAAACACCAACCAAATGTAAAGAAGGCTGGCAAGTGTGCCACCCCTTTGGTCAGGTGGGCCATCCTCAGAGGTGTGACAGTCAGTACCTGCAAGTCTGCAAGCTCCATGGTGGTCTTTCCTTCGAGGCACAGGGCCTGTGCGATGAAGGCGTGCAGATCCTCCAGACAGAGGGTGTCCACCTGCGTGGGAGAGAGTGCCAGCGTCAGCCCCAGGAAAACCAGCTCTGACCAAATACAGGCATGGGACGCATGCATGTGCACATACACACGTACACACGTACACACACACACACACACTGGCAGCAGAAGAGACGTCAGTGGAGGTGAGCAGGGTCTTTTCTCCCACCACCCACAGTCCCTGGTGTGAAAATCTCCACGACACCCAGGGCCAAGCTGGACAGGGGAGCCTGTTACTCACTAGCAAGGCAGAACGCTCCAGAACGCCTGGGGAAAGCCTGAGCTATGACCAAGTCTAAGTTTTGGAGCAACACAGGTCATCAAGTTTTGACACAAATTTCCGGAACTGACAATTCAGGGGTTTGCAGACGGAGAGCACCCACAGCTGGCCTGAGCCAGAGTGGTCAGAGCTGGGATAAACACCCACCCTTGCCAGCCCCAGACGTCAACTGTGCCCTCAGATCCCAGTTTAAAGGAAACCAGCGTTCCCCAGATGTGAGTCCCCTCCCATCCTTTGTGGAATCAAAGAGTCTAACCAAAGTGTGAGTGAGAAGCAAGGAGAGACAGAGACATGGAGAAAGCGATGGACCATGGAAAGGAAGAGGGGATGGAGTTCAAAGACGGCGCCAGGCTCGGCCATCGGCAACACCTCTGCACCCTCCTCACAGGGTCACGAGGCTCAGCCACCAAATGCCACACTGGTCCCGTCACTATCCATTTCCATGTTTACTCCAAAATAGTTGTTGCCTTTGTATAAATGACAGCTGTAATTATTTCAGGGAAAAACCAAGAAATCTACAAATGAGCAGCACTCGTGACCAAGAAAAAAGATCCCAATCCACAGAAGCACAAGACCAAGCAGAAAGTATTTCTTTTTAAACCCATAAACCCTCACCTCTCTCTGCTTAGACAGGTTTGTTGGCATACAGTTAGTTCTACTTCTTGCCATTAGCAACTTTTGCAGAAGGCTGATTTTAAAAGACACAACCTATGAGAAAGGAATAACTCTTTCATGTCATATTTTTTTCAGTTAACCTATTTCATACTCTGCCACCACCTTTGTAATTAACAAATCTATAACATATCAGAGGAGGCAAGAGTCTTAGTAATACCAATTTTTTAGAATTTCGCATAATGGATAATACTATTATTATAAAGTATTTGCTCCAGTATGGATTATAAAAAATATGTAAACTTTCTATGATGCAAACTTACACTTCCAGAAAAGCTTCTCAGATAAGCCTCTGATAAAAAATGCTGCTCACTTGGAGGTATGACTCCAAATGAACAAAAGAGAGGGTTTCGTTTCTCTACATGTTCTGTACACTGAACAGTATGTAGTTATCCCATATGGCACATCAAAACATCTAATTTAAGCTTAACTATATAAAAGTACAGTATTTTTTAAAAATTACCTTTTTAGTCTTATTAATCCTGAGAGAACAGTTAACCCCGTGAATAATAACACAGTACAGTACCTTTTGATCTGAGGGACAACGCTGATGTGTCGATTTGTTTTCTAGTTTTAAAAAGTTCCAATTTGAATGTGTCCTTGCAAGTCAAACCAACACTGAGTCTATCTCATGCTGACTTACACTAAAGAGATCTTCACTGAAAAGGTAGTTACTGGTAGAAAGAAGGTAAAAGTAGAAGTTTTCCTCCTGATGCTTGTCTTGCTTCAGGTTTATATAAATATGTGAGATGTAAAGTGACTGTTCTGTGATTTGGGATTTTTTTCCTGCTGCAAGTGGATTTTCATAACTAACGATCACTTGCACAGCTGACAAGAAAGCAGAGCTGTGTCGGGTGACTGTGAATGGGTTCAAGGACCTATCTCTACTGCTGGAAAAAATAATGCAAAACGTAGTCCTAGGAGTGCTAATACATGGCATCACTATCCGTATGTTCACACGGAGTATTGAGAAGAAAACCACTGATCTTTCTGGAGGAGAAAACTCAGCTATCGGTCATCTACCACTTCTCAATTCCCTCTATGGGTCCACCTCAGCCACCTGTAGATTCATAAACAATGGACAGAAAATATTAACTGATAATACATGCATGTACATTTAGTAAAAATATAAAAAGAAATATATTTTTACATTTAAATACTAAATAATCCTGCCATCATTTATTGATTTACACTTTGCTGAGTCTGGTGCAAATAAAGGAAAGTTCTACTCAAAACTAAAGTTGATACTGGTGCGTGTGAAACCAATAAAGAAGCAATAAAATCTCTAAGGGTGATTTAACTATATATACCACGTTTGTACAAAATGCAAAATACAGGACTAGCTATAAAATGGCAGAGGACTTTTAGAAAGGAAAAATCAGTATATGATTCCCCTGAAATGTAATTCTACCATAAGTTTCTTAAAGACAATCAATGATTCCTAAAGTGCATTCAGGTTTGAAAAACAGAAACATAATTTTCTATTCCAGACAAATGAAAACTTGATGGTTATGGCAAAGCAGACGCAGACCTATCACCTATGGAGACCAGAGGAGGGGACAGCTGCTGGGGATCAGGAAAGCTGGTGAGAAGGTCTAAATGGCTCAAGAAACAGACACTTGATGGCAAAGGACTTTTACAAACAGTTCAGCTGGGGAAGGGAAGGGGAGATGGAAGGTATTTAAGCCCTTCTTTTGTTGAGGTGTCCCAACGTTATCATGCACATGGAAACTAATAAAAGGCGAATGTTTTCAGTGGCCCTTGTAAGCTCCCTGCATAAACTAACGAACCGCACGAACGAGGACCTGGCGGCGCCTCCCCGTGCGTGGCTGTGGCCTTCTCCACCCCGCGCGTGGCCCAGCTCCGCGGGTGGGGGTAGCTGACAGTGACAACCACCCTGGTGGGCTTTTCTCTGGGCACCTGTGCAGGACACTTCTCGCCTTCTACAGCATGCCTGGCCAGCAGCCTCAGGAAGAAGGTGTGACCCCGTTCGCAGGTTGAAAAGCGAACATTTGTTACATGACTTAGGAAAGTTGAAGTAGTCTCCCCAGAAGCACAGAGCTACCAAGGAAGAGCTGTGACTCTAGCCAGGTCAGCCGGACTGCAGCGCTGGACCTTCTCACCATTACATGAAACCCCACCAACAGGAACCACCACCCACATAGGGACACGGGAACAGTCCAGAGCCCAGAAAGCTCGGCAAGCGTGAGCAAAGTGCAACAGGGTTCCTGCACGGGTCAGACGCCTCAAGCCTCTATCACACTTAGGTGCAGGGCCCACCTCTAAGTCCGGCAGCAGACAGGGCTTCGCAAATGCACGCCCGCACAGAACCCTCACTGGAGTCCGAGCATTTCGAAGGACTGGAGTTTATGGCACAGACACTGGGCGGAGATGGTGCAGGGGACCAGCCCACGGCTACATCCCAGAGCACCACCCCCCACGAAAGGCGAGGGGTGACAGCAGCGGCTTCGACAGGAAAGGAAGTTACCTGCACAAAGAGGTAGATCAGGAGGCAGCACAACGCTTGAAAGGGGCTCTCGACCACCTGCAGCTCTTCTCGCGAGAAGGAAAGGTCAAAACAGGCCAGAAGTGTGTCCAAGCGCTGGGCCTGTAGTCCTGCCTCTTGGCCCAGCCACAGGAGCTTCAAACTAGGCGTTCCCCCTAGTTAGAGGAAAGTCCATTTACCGTGATTCTTTGCACTAGCAGGTTATAACACGCGTCTGCAGAAATACAATAAAGGAATAAAGGGCACTAACCTCTTCCCTTCCCAGTATCCGTGGGCTTTAAAGTGTAAAGCAACTGGAAATAAACGAGAAC
Source organism: Balaenoptera borealis (assembly GCF_965194805.1). Classification (NCBI taxonomy): domain Eukaryota; kingdom Metazoa; phylum Chordata; class Mammalia; order Artiodactyla; family Balaenopteridae; genus Balaenoptera; species Balaenoptera borealis. Next base: position 165,868 of record NC_138873.1, read on the forward strand.
AGAACTTCCTGGTTTTAACAAGCGGAAACCCTAAGAGGTCAGCATATACGTATTTCACTGAAACCAGTCTTCTTTTTTCAAATGGCTACGTTGTGGGGGAAGCAGGCTTTCTCCTACCTGCGCTGCGCGCTGTGCTGTCTTAGGGCGTGAGGCACAGCACAGCTGCGATGGGGTGCTTGGCGGAAACACCACCGATCTGCTGTTAGTTTGCTGTTATTTCCCCAGACTAGTGGTTTTCAAACTTCAGTGTGCAAAAGAACCAGCTGCCAAAACTGTACAAAATACATTTCCTGGGGTCTGTATGCAGAAATTCTGCTTTGCTAGGTAAGGTACCTGGGAGTCTGCACTGAACAAACTAGAGACTGGGATAAGCAGGGCATCTGTGAGCCCCATGCTTTGGAAAGCACATCCCTAGAACTACGAAACAGAAATTCCTAACATATTAAAATTCTACTAAATTTGTGTTTTATTCCTACATTTCATATATATGTTTAAATTATTAAAATCAAAGAAAAGAAAAACTTCTCACTCATCTACCCAAGTCACCATCAATGGCAGCACGAGTCTGGAGGAAGACACGGCAGCCCTGCTCCTTCTGCCCAGAGGCGCCAGGCCTGGGCTGGGCCAGGTCCTGCCAAGAGCAGCAGCTGTGACTTCCTGTAGGTCCCGTGGCTGTAAGGCATCCTCAAGTGCAAGGACGGCTGGACCTAACCATCCCACAGCTTCACTAAGAAAACAAAACTCACTAACCAAATGGTATCAGAATTAAGTGACTCAAAAAAGGAAGTTCTTCCCCTTTTCTGTTTATGCTTCTCACAATGTCATTCAATATTCTCAGGTGTGTATTTCCCACCATCAGAAGTGAAACAGCCCAGCAAAAGTCACTTGCATTTCTGATATGGCTGAAGTGTTCCCTCCTCCCCGAAATACTTTTTCATTATTTATTAAATCATCTTTTCCCTTGGAAGAAAGAAAATGAAGGTAATTGGCAAAAACAAACAAAAAAAAAAACAACAGCACTCGTTTTTAAGATATATTATTCCAAGAGAATCACAGGGTCAGCTATTACTTCTTAGAAACACGCTTTTCTGGAAAACAATCATCTTGCAGGGGTCTGCAAGTAGCAGCCTGTGGGCAAAATCCAGCTCATTGTCTGTTTTTGTACAACCCATAAACTATTAATGACTTTCACATTTTTAAATAGCTGAAAATAGCAAAGTAAAAATATTTCACAATATGAGAAAATTGTATAACTCTGCCGGAAAAGATCAAGGGTAGCCCTTACACTTTACCCAGAGCTCCATGGGCAGCTGAGATGTCCCAAAGAACAATCCAGAGATCTAAGCAGGTGATCTGGTCTGTAGGTCACCAACTACAATACACTGCCTCTGAAACACATCAGCTTCAAAAACCAGATTATGTCACTTGGCAAAGGTTTTTGCGTGAATCCACGGACAGACAAGAAAGTCTCAAGGCTTTTCGGAGCAACCGAGCCCTGAAGGGCCGCGCAGAGGGACAAGGAAAGTGGTCATTTCTGTGAACGACAACTTGGAAGACTGTCTGAGATGCCTGGAAGGACCCACCCCAGGGTGGAGGCTGCTGGATGCCTCACTAGTAACAAAGCAACGGTCCTGTGTGTGCTTTTACAGCTATAAATGCACGAGTGAATGAATACACTCCTACACTCTAAGCCGTGGCATTTCTGTGTGCTTTCTATATGGAAATAATATAATCGTTGGGTTTTAGAGTTATCCTATGATTATTTTCCTTGCATATTCCTAGGGTAAGAAACCATAAAACTGTCTGGTTTGTGTGCACTCTGAGAACAAGAGAGGTGACACTTTCAGAAATTAACCTGCATACACTGTGTCTCAAATTTACTTGTGAAGGTTTTAATTCATAAGTCTGATTTAAATTAATATTTATTTAGCATTCTGTTGGAAAGAGCACCCCTGGCCAAAAAAAGACAAAATAAAAAACGCTGACTACTCACATGCAAACTGAATCTTTATTCTGGTTGGATACACTTCAGTAGCCTATTTACAATAAGCAAAAAAATTCATTCAGATATAAATGGACTAGAATGAGTTGACATCTCAATGTATTAAACTCTAAACTTCCATGGATGAGCTAATTTCATGTTTTCAAAATAACAGTGTTATACTGCTTCTACCTAATACATTCAAAATATAGTGAATTAGGTATAAAAAGCAGTCAGTGCAAAATTCAACCACTGGCTTGTGACTCATACGTGTATTTGTAACATTTAGTTGACAAAGCTTACAATTATCTTTACAAATGGAAGAAACACACGACTGAGGTTTTAAATCCATTTATTCTAATCCACAACATCAGGGAGGTGGCTTCAGAGGCTGGGGCCCTGACAGCATCTCCTCACGAGGAGCACATTCTCTCACCCACAGAGCAGGTTGGTGACCTCCAGTTACCACCCACAGAAACCGCCAAGATTTGACAACACTTTTTTCACCTGTATTAACAAGTGTCAAGATGGAAACCTTCAACAGTACATGTAAGAGGAGCTGAAACAAGAAAACTTCACTACAGTTGTTCAGCAAATGATGGAAGGAGTCAAATATAGCCCTTTCTTGTCATAAAATATACCACTCCACCTCACTTCATTTTATAAAATAGTCTTCTAAGATGATCTGCAAGATTCTAGTGAGTCAAACATCTTTATACAGCCAAGAAATACTAAGTTTACTCACTGATTCTTGAACAACACTTTAAAAAATCATTCTATTGGGTTGGCCAAAAAGTGCCCTCAGTTTTTAAGTAAAAATAAAAGACACATTGTTCATTTTCACCAAGAACTTTATTGAACAATGTATTCACCCTTTTGTTCCACTACCTTCTGCCATCTTTCAGGCAACTTCATAATTCCATCTTCCCAAAACTTTTTATCTTTTTGAGCAAAGAACTGTTCCAGGTGCCTTTTACAGTCTTCCAGGGAATGGAAATTTTTTCCATTAACAGAATTTTGTAAAGACCAAAATAAATGGAAATCCAAAGGTGCAATGTCTGGTGAATACAGCGGATGAATCAGAACTTCCCAGCCAAGCTGTAACAGTTTTTGCCTGGTCATCAAAGAAACATGTGGTCTTGCATCACCCTGATGAAAGATTATGCATTTTCTGTTGACTAATTCTGGATGCTGTTCATCGAGTGCTGCTTTCAGTTGGTTTAATTGGGAGCAGCACTTGTTGGAATTAATCGTTTGGTTTTCCGGAAGAAGCTCATAATAGAGAACTCCCTTCCAGTCCCACCATATACACAACATCACCTTCTTTGGATGAAGACCGGCCTTTGGTGTGGTTGGTGGCGGTTCATTTCCCTTGCCCCACGATCTCTTCTGTTCCACATTATTGTACAGTAACCACTTTTCATCACCTGTCACAATTTGTTTTTTGTTTTCATTACATTTCAGTAGAGAATTACATGTGGAAATACAGTCAAGAAGGTTTTTTTCGCTTAACTTATGTGGAACCCAAACATCCGCATAACCAAGCTGGTGCAAATGATTTTCAACTCTTGAGTTGGATATTTTGAGTATGTCGGCTATCTCCTGCATGGAGTAACGTTGATTGTTCTCAATTAATGTCTCGATTTTATCGCTATCAACTTCAACTAGTCTACGCGAGCGTGGAGCATCATCCAGCGAGACATCTCCAGCATGAAACTTCGCAGACCACTTTTGACACATTCGATCAGTCACAGCACCTTTTCCTTACACTACACAAATCTTTTTTTGCATTTCGGTTACATTTTTACCTTTCTTGAAATAATAAAGTAAAACATGCCAAAAATGTTGCTTTTTTTCTTCCATCTTCAATGTTAAAATGGCTACACAAAAATTCACCAATTTTGGTTAAGTCTTTTATTAAATGCACGTTGATATGACAGCTGTCACATACAATCTAACAAAATTGTTTTGAATGAAGTTGAAGACAACTAAGTGCTACTAGAGCCAACTTATGGAAAAAACGAACGAACTTTTGGCCACCCCAACAGACAGACAAATTACCAATTAGATACGTGCCATCAGCTTTCCTAGGTTTGTAAAATAAGGATATGCTTATTATGACTAAAAAATGGCTCTGTGAAGAAAAAAAAATCATCTACACTTTGTCTAAAGAAGAATCTCCAGTTCTAGAGATAGAAAGCTATTTCAAATGCTTGCCTGTTATGCGGTCCAAGACTCACACCACAAAATGCAGAACATTCGTAAGTGAGGTGTGTTCAGGATGAACAAACACACATGGACGCAAGGATCCTGTAAGGGTCGTCTGGGGAAAGGAAGCTAAATTTCAAGGTACACCCTTCTTGTGTTACCAGGAACATCATCTTTCATGACATATTGTAAGATAAGTGGAATGTAATATCTATACAATTATAAACATAATATAGCTAGTACATCTGGATGTGTGTATATGTACACACACATAAAGATGGGGATGCGGATGGAGTATATGCATGTAAATGAGCTCCTTGAATAAAATATACCAGTAATGAAATTTATTTTTCTGCTCCCTGGCTGGTCATTTATAATTCTTTCCCTTTTTAATTCTTACCTAATTTTTAGGTAATCTTTATAATTTTTCTGCTCCCCTTCTGTCTCCTTTCCACTTTGTTAAAAAACATCTGATTTATTTTTTATTTCCACCATTTAAGAAAGCAAGTGTTAAATCATGTGTGCTGTTAGAGGAAAAAGTCTTTTTTTCTACATTGGCCACTACATTGGGAGACTCACTGAAAATGTTAACATTCATGATATCAGCCTAACTGAACCATCTCAGGAGAACAAGAAGGATCAGACATGGTCCCCTAAAGCAACAGCTCTAGCAGTGCCACTGGCCTTGCTGGAAAGGACAGCTTTAATCAGGCAGCAAGGACACCTTGCACCTGTGCACAAGGGGCCTGCCAAGGTGAGGCTCAAGCAGCAGGAGTCCACTGTTTTTAATCCCACATTGTCAGGGTGGTGGAAAATACCTGAGACAGGAATTGGATAGTCCATTTTCCAATTTAGTCTAAAACCACTTGCCATTTTTCCTCATGGATATAGAAAGTTATTTATATATAAAAATCTTGTCATCTTGTATCATTATTAACATAAGCATGAACAGAGTCATTCATCTAAACCACCTGCAACAAAAGTTCAAGATCCCATTTCCAGTTTCCTAGTGATGGCAGACGTGCCGTCCCCGGTTCCTTCTGGAAGCAGAGTCCCAACTGCAGTCTGGGTGTGCCACACGCACAAACCTGTGGTTCACAAGACCCAGAAGCAGTCTCTCTGATAAATGAATGACTTCTAGAGCTTATTAACACCTTATATGGAGTGGTCTCTAAAATTAACTCATAATCATGAATAACCAAATATTCTCCATAATTCAAATGAGGAAAAGAACTATCGTAATCACCTTCCACATTATTTTTGGAAAGCTCCTATAAAATGAAAATTACACATATAACAGAACACTTCTGGGAAACGATTTTGGCTCTCCTTTCAAAATACTTCTTGCTGTAAAACCAAATGTCAATTCATCTTAATTTGTTTTTGTGATCAGCACCTTTTTAGGTTCGAGTATATCACTCACCAACTGAGAGAGTAAGGAAATATTCCTTCAACTTCTCTCCCTACACAATTCCACCTATAAGAAAAATGTTTTGCAGTGCTCAAATCCTTATTTGGTAAATTATAGGCTTGAGTGATGGAAAACAATAGTGACTTGAGAGAATTTAATACATACAAAAACGGAATATAAAAGTTTTAGAAAAGTATTTGTTCTCTGAAACAATAACGAGGGCCACTAAAATAAACCCTAAACCGCCTCTTCTTCAGCTGTCTGTATGTAAAACACTATCTCCTACAAACACGCTTCACCTTTTTCAGATACTAAGAACTCACAGGAAGGAAGGGTTTACTTCAACTAATTTTTAGGAGAACTTTGTTTTTTCCTCCCCTCCCATTTCGTGTTTTAAGATACCTCCCTTGAAAAAACTTTTTTTCCAGTTAAAGTAACTTTTCTTCGCCTCCCCTCCCCAGTTCCTCAAGCCCACCTCCAGTGGTGGGAACAAGACGAGAACTGACTCAAGCAGAGTAGCAAGAGCCCAGCCTTGTTAGTTGGGTGGGTTTCACTGAGTGGCGGCCAGGCGTCAGGCACTGGGGCCCGGCCCACGACGACCTTTCTTTCTCCCCCTGGCACGGACCCTGAGCAGCGGAGGGGAGCGAGACAGGACGATTTGGCAGGCGGGCCCTGGGGAAACCGGTATAATGCCCTTTCCTCAGTTGTTTTAGAACTTTATTAGATACACTGCTCTGGGACCCATGGTAGAAATGAAAATTAGTACGTGTACAGTTCTGGAAAAGTATGTTTCCACAGAGATCAGTATTGGACTTGCATCACATGGTGAACAAATCAGTGATTTATTTCAATCAGGGCTGTCTGTACCTGGAATGTTCATCTGCAGAGGCCTGACGAGGTCCGGCTGCCTCAGTGGGTTCCCAGAGTACACAAACCACTCCTTGACAGTGGGGCAGGTGCTGGCACCACCTGAGTAAAAACAGCTGCATCAGTGGACATGCGTGAGTGCCAATTCATCACCAGGCTAACACTGCACCAGACCCACGTCGGCCGGGACCAACTCCACGCTGGTGAGCACAGTGAGTTCTCACATCCAAGGTCACTGAGAGGCCTTGGGCTTCCAGCAGTGGGTCCCCTGCCCTCTGATCTGACGGCCATCCGTTCGTTCCAACAAGAACGACAACCTTGGGAGGGGGGATGGCAGGATCACCTGGGTAAGTGACTATCGGGGGCAAAGAGGTAGCCACGGAGATGACTCCTGCAGCATTCTGCCTTCCTTCCTTCCCACCCTCCCACCATTCCAGAAAACATTTACAGAGAACTGGAGGAACAGGACAGTCCTTTCTGTTCTTAAATTCACTACTTTATGCAACTATCAAGACTATTGTTATGTCAGACAATTCAGAAAGCTGACAGAAATAACCTAGAATTAAAGGCCTTTCTGTCTGTTGCTGGATTATTAATTGCTACACAAGTTCAGCTGGCTTCCATTCTTCTACCGTCCTCAGCAGAGCGGAGGTGGCGGAAGCCTGTCCTACTCAGCGTTCCCTCTCAGCCTCTCGCAGCCATCAGCGCCTGCCTCCCCTGCGGCCCCCAGACCCTGTCCGCCCCCAGGGCCCTCTCACCACAGCAGCCCTGGCCTGGCCACAAGGGGGACTCCCGGCCCCCCCCCCCCCCGACGCCAACACCGCCCCGGGGAGAGCAGGCCCCTCTTCAGCCTCACCCCCTTTCAAGCCATTCTCCATGTCAATGAGGGCTTTGGGGGTTTTGCTTTTTTTTTTTTTTCTTTCTTTCTTTCTTTCTTTCTTTCATTCATTCATTCATTCATTCATTCATTTATTTATGGCTGTGTTGGGTCTTCGTTTCTGTGCGAGGGCTTTCTCCAGTTGTGGCAAGCGGGGGCCACTCTTCATCGCGGTGCGCGGGCCTCTCACTATCGCGGCCTCTCTTGTTGCGGAGCACAGGCTCCAGACGCGCAGGCTCAGTAATTGTGGCTCACGGGCCCAGTTGCTCCGCGGCATGTGGGATCTTCCCAGACCAGGGCTCGAACCCGTGTCCCCTGCATTGGCAGGCAGATTCTCAACCACTGCGCCACCAGGGAAGCCCGGGTTTTGCTTTTTTAAAACTGAAAATCTGACCAGGTTGGTCGCTCTTTCTAATTAAGATCCCCCAATAGCTGCCCAGGGACCAGAAGAAAGTGCGGACCCCGGAGCCCAGCAATCGCCCAGGGCCTCTGAGTTGCTCGGGGGTTGGTGACCGGTTCCCGGGCAGCTGACGCTGCTGGTCTGGGGACCCCGGAGAACCATGGCTCCGGCTCATGTGCCGTGCTCCACTCAGCTGCAGCCCCCCAGGTCCCCACGCTCACCTTGTCTTTTCTTACCTCTGCATTTGGTCCGCACTCTCTTCTCTGCCCCCCACCCCCCCGAGGCCCACTTCCCTTGACGGGCGCGTGGTGAACTCCCCCTTTCCCTCACTCTCAGCTTAGGCGTCAGTCCCTCCACTGCGGGCCGGCGCCGCCCCCTGCACCCCCCAGCAGCCCATGCCTCCCTCCCTCAGTTCTCTGGCCAGAGTCCCGCCCATGCCTGCATATTTCCCGCGCTGCCCACCCTAACTGTGAGCTCCCCAGAGCAAGAACTGTGTCTTCTTCATATAAAACAAGGCCCAGAGCAAATATTCATTAACTGTTAAGTTTAATGAGCAAATTCATCTTAGTCTAAATTTCACACATACCAAAAATTTTTTAAAAAGAAAGAAAATTTGAGAAGTATTCTTAATGTTGTTAAAAACAAAACAATCCACTTTCTATATAACCCTCTTGGCCTAGGTTTTCACTACATTAAAAAATAGCCAACTGAGTGAATACTGTCCTACTCATGCCAAGAGACAAACCTTAGTAGGTTTAGTAACTCACACTCAACCGCTGCCATTAATGAACCTAGCCTGCCAACTGACTCCTTGGGAATCACTAAAACATTCACAAAGCCACACTTCACACCGCGTGGAAGTGACCATCTTTCATCTAAAACTGTTCACAGGACAGAGGTTCAGAGTTGACATCTCAAAGTTTTAATTCTAAATAACACACAAAGAAAGTAAAGATAGGTTTCACGATGGGAACTGGTATCCTTTATTTAAAAACACCTGATAGGGGCTTCCCTGGTGGCGCAGTGGTTAAGAATCCGCCTGCCAATGCTAGGGGACACGGGTTCGAGCCCTGGCCCAGGAAGATCCCACATGCAGCAGAGCAACTAAGCCCGTGCACCACAACTACTGAGCCTGCGCTCTAGAGCCCACGAGCCACAACTACTGAAGCCCGCGCGCCTAGAGCCCGTGCTCCGCAACAAAGAGAAGCCACCGCAATGAGAAGCCCGCGCACCGTAATGAAGAGCAGCCCCCCGCTGGCCACGACTAGAGAAAGCCCACGCGCAGCAACAAAGACCCAATGCAGCCAAAAATAAATAAATAAATGAATAAAAATTAAAGAAATAAAATAAAATAAAAACACCTGATAGACCTTCTGTTGTTTCCTTTCTTATTAAGACCCAGGGAGGTCATCTTTTGGACAAATATTCCAGGAGAAATGCCACACAGTATCAGTCGTTCAGCTGCAATCCAGGAGCAAACAGCTGCCCATCGAGACGAGTCCAATAGGAGCTGTGAACCCACCTCTGCATCAGGCCCGGCAGAGAAAACAGGCCCAAGGCCAGCACCAACACCAAGATCTCTCTTCCCTCAAAATTTAGACCACCACTGATGCCCAATCCCCTCTTTCCTCATTATTTTGACCAGCACTGACACCAAATTCCGTCTTTTCTCCATAATTTAGACCATTGAGGGTTAAGTGAATATTTACAAAGTATTTCTTGATTAACAAAAGAAGGGAAGCTTTTGCTTTTACAAGAAAATGATTAACTGACATCTGATGAGTTTAACTGACTAGGTCTCAGAACAACAAACTATGTTGCTTAAAACGCAGTACTTACAGCTATCTACTTAGAGAGCCTTGAATAGGAAACTCTTAATTTTCAAATAAAGTTAACTAGCCAGAGCATAGAAGTTCAATCAGAAATGCTGATCTGAATTTTCATTCCCTAAACATTTTATAAATTGTGGGGAAGGATACAGGAAAAGAGGGATAAAAACAAGCATCTTCTCTGAATGGAGGGCAGGTGTCTGCAGGTTCTTCTGCGTCCTGCCCTCACCTGGTGAGCTGCCCGGTGACAGAGACCCTCAATACGCCTTCGTTCCTCCTTCTGCCAGAAGAGGGTAAAAAGGCAGTGCAGAGCAGCTAGAAAATGCTATCAACATGGCAGAGTAAGTCTGTAGTCTGGATAAGGTCTCTGTCCAGACCTAAACATTCATTTGGAAGCACTTTCACTGTTAGTTCAGACTATGCCTACCACAGACACAGTTACAGCCCACTCCTTCTAAAAGCCACAGCCGGATGCAAAGTGTTACCTGAAATCTTCTTAAAATAAAAATAAATGCATTTTGCTTGAAAATCCTATAGTTTAGCACATTCTCTGGGGTACCACATAATTTCAGAGGTTTTAATCTGGTATGCACTTTGAAACAACAGCAGGAATGTTTGCAATAATTTGGTTTGTCTGAATTAAAATAATCTTCTTAAATGCCTACACATCAAGAAAAAGAGAAGAGGAAATTGAGTTTGGTAATTCCTAAAAGAAAAGGTTGATTTTCTCACTTGAACTTTCAATTTGCTAGGCTCTGAGTTCAAAAGAGCAAAGTAAAAACTCAAGTAAAATTTCTTTACTAGTTTTACTCTCTATTCACGCTATAACATTTTATATGGAGAACAGAAAAACAGCATAATCAAACTTGTTCTTCTGCTATTCCCAAAGAACAGACACATTATACTGCTTTATAAAAGTTTCTAGTATAACTAAGACATTTTCCCCTGCGAGCAAAACTGTGGCACTGTCTACACGTCCAACCGCTCTCCCATAAAAACTCTTGATTATGCCAACACACAGACTCTCAACAGTGCCCACTCTTCTCACACAACCTGGAGGGTCTGTGAGCACTGGGAGGGGAAAAGAGAATGAGCGGAAGCAATGTCACAACTCTAACCGCTCAAATGCTGGGATTTTCAAGTTTGATAACAATCCTCCAGGCTTTAAAAAGTATGTATGTGTCCTTAGGATCCTGTAATATTTTTTATATTGCTGGTTTAATCTATAATTATGTGTGGCTTTAGTCCTTAAAAAAATAGAAAAACTCTCCATTCTTTTTTGTATACATTTGAAAAAAAAAAGTCACCTTTTAGGTCAACCTCTAGGACTTGGATGAGCTGATGGCCTACAGGCGCTTTGCAAAGGCGCCACACGGATGACATGACCCCCTAACCGCCCATCACAAGACCGTCGTTCTCCTGCAACGCCCGTGGATTCCTAGAACGTCTGCTAAGTGAAAACGAGGAGAGAATGACAAGGAAAACGGACAGTTAACCTTAATTGTTAAAGACTGCCATAGGCGTGGGCTCTTCTCCAGAGCTGCAAGCCAGTGAGACAAGAGAAGGAGAGCAGAACAGGATCTGCCTTCTTGCATCTTTCTGAGTTCCTTCTATTTCCTAAAATATATCAAGCTTTACGGTGATTTGACCTAATTTTATCATTAGGGAGACTACAAAACAGAGACAGAGTTAAAATCCGTGGTAAGAATGGGTATGAAGCCAAGGATGGGCTGAGGTCTGAGCTGATTTCAGGGTTTCTCCCTACTTTTGGCCATGATGCCATTGAGCTGTCTAAATACCATATATTCAACTATATAAAATACGTGTAGGAGTGACAGCGACCAAGCACTCCCTGAAGAGGCGCCCTCCCACATTCCAGATGGACTGGAGTGTCCAACAGATCCATTATCCAAATCGTGCCCACAATTAGGAACTCTGAAGTATGAAGCCATCAATTCGGTGCTGTGCTGTGGTTCAGACCTCCAGGGTCCACAGCTGTACACCTGCAGGAGCCCTGGTGCTGAGCGTCGATGACCGTGGAGTTAAAGGCACCTTTGATTCTAAACCTCACTCCAAATGAGTGGGCTCCTGCCTGCCAGTCAGACGAGGCTTAGAGACAGCTGCTTACCTAGTGGGATTTGTGAGACCATCGCTCTCCCTCCCCTCCCGTGTCTGAAATTCAACCATTAGGGTAATCCTTTTCTAAGGAATGCCTTGCTAAATGCAAGTACTCCTGAAAAGGTAACATTTTAAACACACACTCAACACACATATATCGGTCACCTAATTCACCTGAGAAATCTTCCAAGTGCGGCAAAATGCCCCCTGAACAGTCCCTGCTCTCTCAGCCTAGTGGGGACGAGGGCCACTGGACAACACCCACATGAACAGGGTGCAAGGACAAACTGTAATAAGCTTAAGAATGAAAAGCACAAAGCATCTTCAGAGAGGAAATCAATTTTGATGATGGTGTAAGGGAGGAATCTGGGGGAGTTAGTTTTCAAGGGCATGAGGGATAAAGAGAACTGATCAGAAGGACGGGTCATTTGTAAACATGTGGATGGACCTGGAGTCTGTCATACAGAGTGAGGTAAGTCAGAAAGAGAAAAATATCGTAGATTAACACATATATGTGGAATCTGGAAAAATGGTACAGATGAACCTATTTCCAGGGCAGGAATAGAGATGGAGACGTAGAGAATGGACATGTGGACACATGGGTGGAAGGGGAGGGTGGGACGAATTGGGAGATTAGGATTGACGTATATACACTACCATGTGTAAAAGAGATAGCTAGTGGGAACCTGCTGTATGGCACAGGGAGCTCAGCCCGGTGCTCTGTGATGACCTAGATGGGTAGGATGGGGGGTGGGGTGGGAGGGAGGTCCAAGAGGGAAGGGATATAGGTATACATATAGCTGATTCACTTCGTTATACAGCAGCAACCAACACAACACTGTAAAGCAATTACACTCCAATAAAAAAAAAAAAAAAAAAAGGATGGTCTGAGCCAGAAAAATAAATTTTGTATTTTTCAACATGGATTTGGTTTTTAAAGCAATGCAAGTGAATGAAATCCCCTGTGGATAAAGGGGACAAACCCAGCTTTGATGGCCTCCCACCAACAGAGCCACAGAGAACAGGAGCCAGGCCAGCAACCTGCGGCTTCCAGCAAGAATGCAACGGTCCAGGAGGAGCTTCAGGAGGGAGAAGAGAAAGGCCCCGATGGAGAGAGGAAGCAGAGAGGGACACTTCTCCAAAAGAGCTGAGGATGAAGTGGTGAAATGTTCCCCAGATGCAGGAAAAACAAACCAGGAAGTAGAAGATGAAGAAACAGAACATCAGACCAGAAAGTGCAACATCTCTTAGCAGTTCCAATAAAGGAAAGTGGACATATGGGTGGGAGAAAAATGTACAAACATGCAGGACAGAACTCTCCAAGGGGAAAACAGTCACAAAAAAGGAACAAGAACCACACTCGCACTCAACTCCGTCAGCACCCAGAACACTCGAGGAGGGTGGGGTTGGCTGAGACGGGGCGGTCGTGCTGACGACTCTTCCCTCTCCGACAACTCCAGAAGCCACCACGTTCTCGAGTGGACACTTTTTACCTCGAGGCACCGTGCAGACAGCAGCCTAGGGCGGGACAGGCTGCCGCGACAGCAGGGGCTGCAGGCAGAGCCAGGAGCCGGTGCCGCGCAGAGAGGGCGCCAGAAGTCTGCAGAGGGGCACGCTCGAGGTCCTGGCGGGTCCAGGGCAAAGCTCAGCGAGGCCAGACGAGACAACCATGGGGAGCCCTGCTGACCGACCCGCGAGCTGCACAGGGCTCCGCGACACGGGGCCGCCCGAGGCCAGCGTGCAGAGACGCTGTCAAACACCGGCACTAGGGCGACAGCCCAGGAAGGCCCAGCCTCAGGAGCAGGGCCACTCTACCTCCTGAAATTCCCTATAAGGCAAGCCCTGAAAGGATTAGGTAAATGAACTGCCCGACAGGACAGAAATCGAGACCCTTCACAGATCCAAAATCTTCTAGAATACAATAAAAATTACTGGACATCAGAATAAGCAGAAATATGTGGACCCATTATAAGGAGGAAAAGTCAATAAACAGACACAGGCCCAGCAATGACAGGGATGATGGAATTAGTAGACAAGGACTTGAAAACAGCTACTGTGAACAAGTTTAAGTATTTAAAGGAAAACATGAAGACAGGGAAGAAAGAAATGGAAGACTGTTTTAAAAAGCTGAAAAACACAATATCTGAAATGACAATTTCACCGGATGGGTTACCAGCAGATTAGACATTGCAGAGGAAAGACGCTGTAAATGCGAAAACAACAAGAGTGACCCAAATTGAAGCACAGAGAGAAGAGGCATAAAAATGAGCCTTGGTGCCTGAGGGACACTGTGAGGTGTGACCCAGGCACGTAACTGAAGGCCCAGAGTGACAGGTGAGAGAGAGACTGAAAAAGTTGAGCACCGTTTCATGAAATGTTGTTTCTAAGTCAACAGGGAATAGAAATGGACCCAAAGAGCTCAAGAGTTGCAAGCAGAATAAACAGAAAGGAAACGACTCCAAAGCTCAGCTTAAACAGTGGCTGAAAACCAGAAATCAAGAAGAAACCCTAAGGACAGCCAGGGAATCACACACTTGCAACCTGTGGACACAACAGTCAGAAGGACCATCGTCAACTCATGAGAAACACAAGCCAGAGACAACAGAATGACACCCTGAAAGTGCCCAACAAAAATACCTAAAATTCTACATCCAGCAGAATTATATTTCTGAAATAAAGAGCAGCAGAAATGGTGCACACAGAAGACCTCATCTCACCTATTAACTCCTTTAAAAGACAACTGACTGGGACTTCCCTGGTGGCACAGTGGATAAGAATCTGCCTGCCAATGCAAGGGACACAGGTTCAATCCCTGGTCTGGGAAGATCCCACATGCCGAGGAGCAACTAAGCCCGTGCGCCACGACTACTGAGCCTGCCCTCTAGAGCCTGCGAGCCACAACTACTGAGCCCACGTGCCACAACTAGTGAAGCCCGCACGGCCTACAGCCTGTGCTCCGCAACAAAAGAAGCCACCGCGTTGCAATAAGAAGCCCGCACACTGCAACGAAGAGTAGCCCCAGCTGGCCACAACTACAGAAGTCCTGCACGCAGCAACAAAGACCCAACGCAGCCAAAAATATAAATAATTCTTAAAAAAAAAAAAAAAAAAAGACAACTGACTGTTCAAAGGAAGGGTTGGAAAACTTGGCTCATAGGCCAAATCTGGCTTGCTTGCTTTTATACAGTCTGAAAGCTAATAATGCTTTTCATACTGTTTTAAATGATTGGAAAATTATCAAAAGAAGAATTTTCTGTGACACAGACCGATGACATAAAATTCAAATTTTGTGACATGGGAAAACTAGATAAAGCATCACTGGCACAGCCACGCCCTTCTGGACGTAGGTCCATGGCACTTGACTCAGCAGGGCTCAGCACTTGTTACAGACTGTGGGGCCCTCAAAACCTAAAATATTTATTATCATCTGGTCCTTCACAAAAAAGTTTGCCAACCCATGGTTTAAAGTAAAAATAAGAATCGTGTGTTATGGGGTTCAAAACATATGCATAATCTCAAAAGGTTACCTACTATGTTTCCACTTATGTGACATTCTCAAAATGACCAAAATGTTGAGTTGGAGGACAGACTAGTGGTCACCAGGGGACAGTGACAGAGGGCAGGGTAGAAAGGGGTGGCATGAGAGAGCTCCCCTGTGGTGATGGACCATTCCTGTACCTTGACATGGGATAAAACTGCAAAAAACTATACACATACCAAATGAATGGGTGGACAAAATGCTGAAAAGTGAATAATGTCTATAATCTAGTTAATAGTACTGTGCCAATGTCAAATTCCTGGCTTTGATATTGTACTTTATTACATAAGATGTCATCTTTGGGGAAGTTGGGTGAAGGGTACATGAAACCCTATGAGCTATTTTTTGCAACTCCCTTGAGTATATAATCATTTAAAGAGTTTTTAAAATATACAGAATAGCAGGGAGAATGAAAGTACACTGTTGTAAGGTTTTTACAATACACATTACGTGGTATGATACTGAAGTCAAATTGTGACACGTTAAAGACATATATTATAAACCTTAGAAAAACTGCTAAAAAAAACAAGCAAACAAAAACAGGTAAATCTAATAATCCAAGTCCAATAATAAGCCAATATAAAACAAAATACTAAAAATTATTCAATTAATCCAAAAGAAGTCAGAAAAGGAGAATATAAGGGAAAAAAGAACAGAGCAAAGAGAAAAATGAAGACTTAAACCCATGAAGACATTACATGTACTGTCAAAAAGTACAATAAGTGTAAATGGCCTAAACAGTCCAATTAAAAGACAGAGATTGAAAGACTGTATATGCTGCTTAAAAGAGACATACTTTAAATATAAAGAAATAGTTTAAAAGTAAAAGGATAGAAGATACACCATAGTCATAAGAAAACTGGGGTGTGTATACTAGTATCAGACAAAGCCAGCTTCAACATAGGGAATATGATCAGATTTTCTAAAAAAGGGAAATCTCATAATGTTAAAGGAGCCAATTCATTAAGAAACATACAATCCTCTATGTACATTCACTAACAACAGAACCTCAAAAACATCTGAAGTAAAAACTAACAGAACTGAAGGGAATAAATAAAAACATCCACAACAGTATCTGGAGATTTCAACACTCTTTTCTTAAAAACTACTAACAAGCTGACAGAAAGTCGGTGGAAGACTCTCATAGCCCTCTTCACAATACTGGCATTTATAGAACACCGCGCTCAACTGTAGAAAAGACATCTCTTTTAGGTGCATGTGCAATAGTAAGCCAAGCCAAGCAAACAGCGCAGAATACGCTTTATTATATTCATCATAAATAAACCTGCAACAGCAGCTTTTTATGTTTACATCCTAATAATGTAGACTTCATGTAGAAAGCCAAAAAGTTGAGAAAGAAAAAAGGAAAGTGAGGATCAGTTGTGAAGATAAGTTCAATCTGAGTAATTTTCCTGTTATTGTGGTTATCTAATAAAGTTATCTCTATGGCTGTCAATAAATTGCATTAAGAAAGTATGAAATTTAAGTTATGAAGTTTATATATTTTAACCTCATTTAACAAAATACTCTAAAAATAATTCTAGGCCAATATTATTCTATAACATAAAATTTTTTCATGATGAAGATATCTCTTCTTTAATCATCGGAGTCAATGTGCCATCATTCATACTAAGAAAGAGTATGGGCTGAGAACCACGTAAGAAAAATAGAAAAATTATTTCAATAATATTTGGTTTCAAAGTTTACATAGGTTCTTCTGTTTCTGTCTTCAAATCAGCTTAAACATCTTTCTCATGTCCTCCTTAGGCCACATCAGTGTCTGAACTCTCACAGGACCGATGGGAGAAGGCAGCACATGCTGGGTGGTGCTGGGAATCTAATAAAGTCTGGGTGCAAAGAACCTGCCACTCCCTCCGCCCAAAAAAAGAATAATCACAACACTTCAATCTGATGATTCTATCACCACCTTTAGATTATGTAAATGTTTCCTTTCTGGAATAATATTAATAGTCATGTTGGTAGGTTTGGAGATAATGGAGTTTAGGCAAATGGGCCACAGACAACCTTTCACCAGGACTTTTCTGCTTCAATCCTTGCCCTGATAGTAGTGTGCTAGACTCTGTTTCTCATCCCAGCACCATCCGATCAGACCACGATGTTCCAGCAGCCTGCCTCAGGTCAGCAAGGCCTTGCACAGAGGTAACTGCATGCATTAAGCATCACTAGCCTGTGCTACAGTGCTCTCCGACACTCCCAATTCCCCCAGACTGTTCCTAACAGAGGGTTACAGGGTCTGATTAGTTTTATTCCTGGTGTTAAAGGTCCTCCCAATTTTACTGGCCTAGCCATGGACAGTCCTCTCCTTATATTCTTTGTTCCTACTGTGCAACTGAAATACAGATTGAAAAACATAAATTTAATTACAAAAACTCCAAAGGAAAATTTTGTTTATATTTTAAAATATGATGTACTAGATTACATACAATCATTTTACGAAACTCACATTCTGAGGGAGAGTAACTAGACGCTGTCTTCTAATAATAAACACACGCTATACTCCTACAGGAGGAAAGGGTTTTCACATTTCTTAAAAAGCACGAATCCTTTTAAGGCATAAAAATACAACATTTTAGGGACTTCCCTGGTGGTCCAGTGGCTAAGACTCTGTACTTCCAATGCAGGGGGCGTGGGTTCGATCGCTGGTTGGGGAAATAAGATCCCATAAGCTGTGCGGCCAAAAAAAAAAAACCTCGACATTTTACAGAAACAATGCACTTCTCTTTTAATGAATACTGCTCAACTGCTTGCTAATTAGATATAGACGTCCCAAGGCATTTACCCTTTATTCTGCACAGATGTGAGTGGCATTCTCCATTACAGATTTCACAGAGAAACAAACCCCAAGTCCTGAAAGAATGCACTCTACTTTGTCTGGCCAGTTCTCAGAATTCAGCTCCATGAGCACAGTCACTGCGAGACCACGACTCACCTCTGCCATCCCCCAGCAAGAGGGAGTACACCCGCTGCCGCACTGGGCGGTAGACGAAGGCTTGGCTGGGCAGAGCTTGGTCCATCGCGTCCTCCAGGCTGTTGCTGCATTCGACCTCCCCACTGCTCATGACGTTGTACACCAGGTAGCTCTCTGCCTGGACGTGATGTGCTCTGGCAACCTGCAGGAAATTTAAATGCACTGGTTTCTCGTTGAAAACAAAACAGTGGCCTTTAATAGGAAATCCAACGCCTCTAAGGGCCCAGAAATAGAGTAACTGTCACTTGGACTCATGACGTCAAGCTGGCCTCTGTGCTTCCTTTCCTTTGGGCTTCCAGCTCAAAACCTTCTATTACCCCTCTTCCTCCTCCTCCAATTTCCAACCACCCACCAGACTTGTCATACTTCCTTCTGCCGTCATTCATCATCCCGTCCACCTGACAGGGAGAGATGCTAGCCAGGGCTCCAGCCGCCCCCGCCAGTCTCTCCTCTCTCCAACCCACCCTTCATCCCAGCGATACTCTGCCTTCCTGGAAACAGAGGCCCAATCAATACCTCCTCAAAGCATCTGGCCGGCTACCACAGATTCTTCAGCCTGAGAGTCAAGGGAGGCCCCGCGGAGGCCTCCATCTCCTTTCCCGCGTACACCACTGCCCCTCGCGGACTCTCTGGGGCCCAACCTCCACGGTTCTGCAAGAACCCTCCCTGTGCTCCGGGAAACTGACCTCTTTCAGCCCTTCCCAACCAGCCACTTCCCAGTCTCTGCCCCTTCGAGGTTCCCCTAAAGCGTCATCTCTCCATAACCCTGTCACCCTCTTTGAGCAGCAACTCACCTACCCCTGGCCTGATGGGCTCAACTCACATTTACCCTACACTGGTTACCTGGCCTTACTTCTCCTATGAAACCATAAACTCCTTGGGATTAGAAACTGCATCACGTTCATTCAACTGTTCAGGAATTTTTTACTGAGCAGAAACTATGCACTGGGCACTCATTTCTTTCTACTTCGAATGCAGCACAGTGGCAGCACATGGTAGGTGATGAGATGGATGATTTAAATGGATACCACTTTCTCATTCAATGAGTAGTTGAGATCAGATGGCCTATAATATCCTCCATACAGGTTTCATGTTCCTGCAAAAACATTCTTATTACTGCAGGAATAAATTCATCTAGATTACTCTTCAGAATTTAAATCCAGGGTACCACTAATGGCCCTTAAAGTGTGCTGACAATAACCTGGAACATCAAAACCTCTGTGTGTCAGTGTCTCGTTATTCATACACATGAAGCAGCTCAGTCACGCCCATTCATTATTGTAGACTTGAGTCCTAATCCCTTTAACTCCTCACTTCCTTCATATGTAAAATAGGTTTAACAAAGGTGCTGACCTCACAGAACTATTGTGAGGATTAAATGTGTTAATATACGAGGCTGGCACATAGTGCACGGCCAATAGGTGATAACTTCTGCTCTCAGGCTGGACATACTCGAGTGTCTATCTCATGGCTAAAATTTCTTTAAATCAGGATGGCAGACAAGCTAGCAACTTTAAGGTCAGCAAGGATTCCAAAAGAGTTATTACCTGATGCTCTAACCAATCAAAGATCATTAGAAGTAACCTATTTCTCTATAATGCCCCTTTTGATACAGAATCTATCAGAAACAATATGGCTAGATATTTCATGATCCTTTTAAGGCAGAATACCTTCTAATTTATTCTCCTATTCCCTCTTCCATTTCTTACTCTTTTTTTATTTCAAAAGAGTTAGTATTTTGACAAATTTATGTATATAGCTATAATAAGTTATATTCACTCTACCAAGAAATCTTCAATTTTGGCAACTCTATAGAAATTGAGATGTAACGTTCTTTTCTGGGTATACACAGGGTTTTCAGAGAAGTTCTCTACAAGCATAATATTAATTCATTAATTAGCTCATCACCTCAGCATCTTTTTATCTCTGCCCTTAACTGCAGATATTATATAGCATTCCACACTTGGAAAACCTTTACCATATGCACCTAATCTGAAAATTCTAAAGCAAGAATTCAGTTTATCCAACAGTGTGTAACTCCGGAGGAAAGAGCAATGGTTGTGGGTGTGTGTACTCAGGTAATTGCTGCATTCAGCAACTTTGCACCTAAGGATTTCTAGGGTGACTATGTGTGGTCAAAATGCACACATCTGAATTTTGGTTACCTATTGACAGGGCTGGAAGACTCCATTGCAAAAAAATTTTTAAGGAAAAATTAAGGGAAACTTAAGAAACTTCAAAATTGTTTTCAAAGGTATCACTAAGCTCAATAAATGCGAGTGTCACTGGAACAGCACACTATCTGCCCTTACCCTCCTCCCACGCCCGCACCGGCAGACAGGCCTACCAGATTCTCCGGCCTCTTCCCATCCCAGGCTCTTTCTGCCAAACCTCCTGAGAGAGCAACCCCATCCCCAGCTCCTGCCTTTTTTGCCTCCAAATTGCTCCCCAAATCCCTGTAATCTGAACTCCCCCAAGCCCCTGGGTGACCACAGCTCTCTGAGGCCACCCAACCCTCCTATGTGCCAATAGCCATTCTCTGCCGTGTACCCAATGTTTCAAAAAACAAAGATCTGATCTCACCACACCTCTGCCTGATAGCCAATGCCTCCTTAAAGAGTGTAAGAACTAAGTCCTGAACTCTTTCAGCGCGCACGTGCTACCCTTGGCAGTCAGACCCAACCCGTCCGCACTCCCCTTGCAGGAGACCGGGTGAGATGGCCAGGACGCCCATGAGCACAGCGGAAGCCCAGGTGGGTATGGGGTGGGTGTGGCGAACGAGCCAGGGTGAGTGACGAGGAGCCCAGACGGGACAGGTGCAAGGCGTACACAGACGGGAGACCGGGGCGGGAGTCGGGGACTGGCAGGGGCCAGGACAGAAGAGAATGAGCAGAGAGGGCCTGGATGGCGCTGTGGATGTGGCAGGTGATCGCTCCGTCAGAGTCCTGGGCTGGCTGAGAAGCAGACACCACCGCCTCTCGAATGGGACTCAGAGCAGGGGGTTCCCTTACAAACTCTTCCACGCTCCTGCTTCTAGACTACTGACCATGACTGTGTCACCTCTCTAAGCGCCAATGAACTTCTAGACCAGCAGGGAAGGCGGCTGTGATCTTGTAAAGCGGCAAAGGCTTGGGTTCAACCCCGGGGTCTGCCAAGTACTAGCCGTGTGACTACTGCAGGCCATGTCACTTAACCTTTCACACCTGTGTCCTCACCCGCACGTCTAGCGACAGAGCTCTGCGATGATTAAAGGAGACACAGTGAGGAACGCCTTCTGGGAACCATGAGCAACTACATAGAGATGTATCATTGGAGAACCACCTAAGTAACCAAACTGAACACGTGCAAGTCGAGCCCAGGTTTAGTTCTGTCCTTCCTCTATGCTCTTCTCCTTCTTCCTCATCAGATGACCCCTCATTCTCTGCTGAGGCCCACCCGTCCCCGTGCTGTCATGTTCTACTCATGTCCCACTGCCTGGCAGCACCTCCATGTGGAGGTCCACTTCTAACCTTCCTCCAATGTCCACCCACATTCTTTTTCCTCTAAAAAGCAGTTAAGAATGCTTCCCAGTAGAATAAATTTCTTAACTTCTTAGTACTTTTTCACCTACAACTCTCATAAAACATGTATCACATTCTACCTCTTAGCTCCTCTGCTACAATATATGTAACAGAGAAAGAGGGGAAAGACTTTGCAGACAGGAGAACCCTTGCAGTTGTACAGGAAGGAGGGAAGAAGTCACTAGAGAAAACCTAAAGATGCAAGAGACAGAGAACATCCCCTCTGAGACTGAACTAGCAGCCCCTACCAGACAGACAGCAGGACAGGACAAGGGGCTTGGCAGTGACAAGGACAAACAAGGTCCTGCCCTCGCAGAACCGCCCCATCTAGCAGGAAAGACAGGAACCAAACACGACATTCCAGGGGCACGTGCTGCAAATGTCAGGCACCCACACACAGGGTGGGCAGTCAGGGGGCTTCTCGGTGTGTGTGGTGGAAAAGCCGAGCAGGCGTCGACTGGCGGAAGGGGGCAGGAGAGCCGTCCAGGAGGGCAAAGAGCGCAGGCAAGGCTGCAAGCAGCCGAGGGGCAGACAAAGGGGGAACCGCAGGTGGCGGCTGGGTGATGGCTGCCAGCCTTGCTCCGGTGACTGTGTCCCTCCTAAGAGCTATGGAACGCAAGTAAGAGCTTTATTTCTGTGTGCAGCACGACAAATGGACGGGAAGGGGCAGAAGTCTGTTTAGGAAGAGCGCTCAGAGATGACTGCAGTCACTCACATCAGCGGTATTTTGGCCTAGGGTGGTAAGAGCCACTGAACAGATCAAAGTAACAAGACTTGGGAGAGACTGGTTATGAAAAATGGGAGAGATGGTTCCCAGGTTTTTAACTTGTGCAAGATGGTGACAGTCAAGGCCAGGAACAATGAAAGGTTGTGGTCATGTTTGGTTCTGCACTTGCTGAGATGCCTCGGGGCATTCACGTGGACATGCACCTTCTCTGTAACCCAAGGAGAACGAGAGGATTCAATGAGATAAAATACACGCACTGCACGTACACAGAACCTACACGCAGCAAGCAGTTAATAAACAGTGGCTCTCCTTCAAAAACGATCAGGGCTCTATATTACCTTCAGGACTACGTCCAAATTCCTAGCATGGCATGTACTAAAATCCACCATCTGGCTGCAGTCTATCTTTTCCAACTGTTTTCTCCTTACTTAGCCCTTCAAACCCCATGCCTCAGCTACCTGCCCCAGAACTGTGCCTGAGGGGACAGATTCTACACGCCAGCCCTCCAGCGCTCCCACAGACCCCAACTCCACCTGTTCACGGTGAATCTCAGGCCCCATGAAGGCCTGGCTTCCGTTATCCTTCCTCTGGGAGCTTCTCTCTGTACTTAACCCACAGTGATTACTCTCTTTCAAATTTCGAGCACTCTCTCGGCAACAGTGATGTAACAACGCGATACAGAGTTTATAATGTGGGTTTTCACATGTATTGTATCTTACTTCCTAGCTAAACTCCAAGGGTTCTGTTCTGTGTCCTCCCCCCCGCCCCCACCCCAGTGTCTTAACCACTGCAGGCAGTCAATAAATATTCACTGGCAAATCTATCAGTGGGTACACTTTCAATCATGACATATTAGATTTGGGTGGGCACATCTACATACCTTTAAGATTTCAGGATCCGAAACCATAGTTATTTGTTGCTTGACTTCAGGCCCCATATTTACAGGATCTTCTTGTTTAATTTCAGGGTTTGTACACAGCGGTGCTTCTAGGTTAAATTCAGGGTCCATACCTACAGGTAATTTCTGCTTGGATTCAGGGTGTGTGCATAAGAGAACTTCCTGCCTGGATTCAGGGTGTGTACATAAGGGAACTTCTTGCTTGGATTCAGGGTCGGTGTACATGGGAACTTCTTCCTTGGATTCAGGGTGTGTACACATGGGAACTTCTTGTTTGGATTCAGGGTCTGTGTACATGGGAACCTCTTGTTTGGATTCAGGGTGTGTACACACGGGAACTTCTTGCTTGGATTCAGGGTGTGTACACACGGGAACTTCTTGCTTGGATTCAGGGTCTGTACACATGGGAACTTCTTGCTTGGATTCAGGGTGTGTACACACGGGAACTTCTTGCTTGGATTCAGGGTCTGTACACACGGGAACTTCTTGCTTGGATTCAGGGTCTGTACACACGGGAACTTCTTGCTTGGATTCAGGGTGTGTACACACGGGAACTTCTTGCTTGGATTCAGGGTGTGTACACACGGGAACTTCTTGCTTGGATTTAGGATCTGAACTCATGGATAGTACCTGCTTGTCCAAAGTTACTACACCTTTAGGTTTTTGGAAAAACCATGGAGATTTCTGTCCTGGCAAAAGATATGATGCCATTCCTTTATAAAAAAGAGCTTTGTTTGGCCCCAAAGGTAACATCTCTTCCAGCTTCTTCTCACCTTGATGCAACCGAAGAACTTTACATATGTGGTCTGCTACAGCTAAGATAATGTTACCTTTTTTGTCAAAGTTCTCTTTCACAGAGGTATAAGAAGACAAGCACTTGTAACGAAAGCTTTCGAACATGCCTTCTGGGATGATGTCGTTGCCAAGCAGGCAGGCCAGTAGAGGAAGGTCGGACAGGCTGAGACCCAGGCTCTGACAGAGCTTCTCTCGGCAGAGCATGACGGTGTCCAGACTGTCCAGGGAGAGCTCACTGATGGAAAAGTAGGGACAGGTGTCATAAATTAAATAGTCAGTGTCTTCTCCAAGAATCCCAAGACAGTTGTTCCGGAGGCCGTAGGAAGCCACCTCATAGTCGGCCTCCTGTAATGAACACAGAGTTTCCTGACCCAGGGCCTTCAAGGCAAACTGGGTGAATATGGCCAGCCCTGAGGGGATGAAGAACATGTTTCTGCCAGGCTGCTCCCTGTGGGACTTGATATAATGGAAGATCTTGGCTATCTCCCTGTTGTTCTTGAGTCTTCGTTTCACCCACTCGTCTCTCTTGGACTGCTCCACCATGCCATCAAAGAAGAATATCAACTTGATGCCAACAGCTGTAAAAGTTTTCACAAATTCTCGCAAAGAAGAAAAGTATTCCCGCCACTGGCCACCACAGATCCAAGATTCCGGCGTGTACCAGTATCTGAGGCAACACATGGCGTCGACCACAATGGTAGGAGTCCCTCCAGGATGCCTGCTTCGGTGGTGCTCTGCCAGCTCTTTGAAATTTACTACCATACATATATGTGGGCAGCTACTTCCCACAAATCCATGTAAGCCTCTCACACCCATAACTGACCTCCTGGAAAGGATCTGGAAAGGAAAAGAAATGAGTACTTATGGCATTATCTCCAGACATATGGCACCTTTCAGAGCAAACACAGACAATATTTAACATTCACTCTCTGTCTCCAGCATGACACAGAGCACGACACGCTGGTCAGGAGCCTAAAGAGGCTTCCCCGGACACACCCGTGGGGCTGCACCTGCGAGTGAGGTGCTGAGTCGGACTTCCACCAGGACAGCACAGGGCAGCACTCTTTTAAGATTGTCACTAAGACTATTATTCAAGAGATTTCTCAACAAAGTTCGAAAACAGGTTAACGATTTCAAAGAAGTAATACTGCCCATCTAGGAGCTCAAACAGAAGTTAATTTTGAAAACCTAAAATGTAAAATTGGTACGTGCAACACTGATGTTTCTCAAAATAATTGTGTTGAGTGAAAGCTGGACCAAGGAGTGCACACTGCATGATCCCACTTACGTAAAAGCCTAGCCCACTAGGAGCTGAGCTGCCCGCAGTGGCGAGAGCCCTGTGGTCACCCACAGTGGGCCAGGAGGAGACAGGGACTGACAGAGCGGAGACAGGGTGATGGGACACATTCACCACCTTGGCTGTGGGGATGGTGTCACAGGTGAACGCATGCTCAACCTCTCGAATCATACACTGTACATACGTGCAGTTTCCTGTGCACCAAGTGCATCAAGTGCATCTCAATAAAGGTGTTAAAAAGAAAACTACATGAAAATTCACTAGGCCAAATGCAGCAACATTTGAGGTGGTGACTGACTGACTTTGGATGGAAAACTGCCCATTCTAAAATGTAAAAACACACAAAATAGTTCAAAGGGTCAGAATTCACACTCTGGACAAAATCTAAGCAGAGTCCTTTATGTAATAAGTATGATGTCCTTACGCATAAGAAAAGGTGTAATATAGCCAGTAACATCCATCAGTAGTCAGACATCTTTTATCTTAATGGCCTATTCTTTTCATCAGGGCTTCCCATCCTCCGATAAAACAAAACAAAAAAACCCTTATTATGCAAACAGCAGCACAAGAGCGAATGGTGCCTCTCCCAGGCTGGGGACTGAGGGCCGGAGCCCCAGGCTGCCCACGCACAGCAGTAACAGGTCCTGTCTGTGCCCACTGCCTGCCAGACAGCGCTGCGCACTCAAGGCACGTCTCCACTCTTCACAACAACCCTGGCGGGTAAAAAACTATTAGCCCTATCTCAGTAAATAAATTACTAGGCTGGGAAAAGGCCCCCTCGTGATTTATCTTTTAAGAATGTGCTGCCTGTTAATGGACCCTTGCCCCTAAGAGAATTTGAAGTTATCTGTTTAACAGCCATTAATAATAAAGAACATCTAAAAACTGAGTGGACACAAAGAGCACACATTTAAGTTGAAATTGAGTGAGGCCTTGCTCATTAAGCTGTTACACATAATGGATCCATATACCCCAAACCACTGTAGACCTATTACTAGCATTGGGTTCATCTTGGGAAGGTGTGTGTTTCTGAAGCAGACGATAGACTTCATAACATGATTATCTCAGCCATAAGGTAGTTCTCCAGTCGGGCCCTCTGGGCCTGGTGTGGAAAGGAGATATGTTTCAGAACACAATGTCAGACTGTACAAAATACCAAAATGGATTTCAAAAAAAAAAAAAAGGGCAAGGTCTGTGGACGACGAGTGGATCCTGGATCCGAGGTAGGTCTTACCCAGCGGGAGGCCGCCTCTTCTATACGGTGAGAGGAGGCCTGCTTCTTTCCCCAGGCTCCGTGCGGGGTGCTGAGGACCCTCCCACCAAGCCCACGTGGAGACGGAGCCAGGAGGGCAAGCCCCGGCGCCGCCTTCACTCCCACCCCACACAGACGTGGGTCCATTTGCGCAGCAGCTCTGCCACATTTGCGTTGGCTGCCTTCCCGCACCGATAAGAAGACATTTTTGTTCCAAGCATTTTTCTACTAAAACTGCAAGTGACAACACTGAGTTTCTTGAAACACTCCCCTCTTTATTCTGCAAGAGGTCGGGCTCAGCCTCTGCTTTGATTTTATTCAAATGTTTTTCCTCCTTGCTTACCCCAGTAGTGAAAAGCTCACTATTTTTTAAACATGTACTGGTTTCTCCTGTCTTTCACACTGCCAATTTCTCACAGTTTGAATCACAAATTACCTCAGGAATGTCATGTTACAATGTGCTCTTCTATGGCACTCACAAAGACAATTTTGGATAGGCAAAGGTTTGGGGACTTGGGCATTAGAGGATGCCTTCCGGCACTTCGGCTCTTCAAAGCATTAATGCAGCGTTAGCCCGCCATCAATGCAGTCAGTGTGGTGTGAAAGGAGATGCTTAAAAAGAGAAGTCTGTGGATATCACCTTTTTAAATAACTTTCTTCTGTTTTTTAAAGCCTTTTATTGCTAACAGCATATACTCTAAAGGTAGTTTTTAAGATGATTGCAAACACATATAATATGATTATATAATATATATTGTAAAATTATACCTGTATATATACACACACATATATAAAATTTCATTTATTCTACCTGCAAATTATACAGGAAATTGTCATTATCTAGATAACTGTTGTCTGGAAGGAAAACAAAAGTTACGTCTCACTAGGTAGGAGGCCCACTGCCCAAAACACAGTCTGGGAGTCACATGCACTAATGCGGGCCTCAGGGCAGAAGATGTCACCCTGTCAGATCCCGAACACCCAGCACAGTGTCGGCACATGAGGGCCTGGCAAGCACTTGTGAAAGAATAAATAGATAAAGGCATCAAAGGGCAAGTGTATAAAGAGAAATCAGGAATCAACAAGTTTATAGACTCCGACTGTGGGCAAAGAAGGAGTACAGAGTAGAGTCTGCCCTTGAGTAGCTGACCAACTGGTTCGGGAAACAAAGCATCAGTGCAGGAGATTTTAGGAAGCAGCAGCAGGCGCACAAGTGCAGCTAGAGTGTGTGACACGGGAGGAGGCCTCGCTCCTAGCAATGGCTCTGTTCTCCTTACACCCAGACCAATCCCAATGTACTGGGTTACCAGTAAATGAGGCCTGGAGAGAAAAGGAAAGAGAAGCCCAGAAGCTCCTTTATTCACAGTCTTTCAGCGGACACACACTTAGAGAAATGAAGAGAGAGGCAGGGCTCAGCAAAACACATATGCACCCTATCTGCCACTGAGAGAACGGGGTCAAAAGCTACACATGGAGAGTCACTCTGGACACAGGGACACTGGACCCATGGACAGCCCAGGGCACACACCCCCATGGAGCAGTGTTTGTAGGCAACCAGTACCAGCAGTTGCGGCCACCTTGAGCCACCTCCAGCATCCCAAAGGTGTCAAGGCATAATGTTCAAAGGTGAAAAGACATAACCCGTGCAAATATAAATTAATGAAAGAGACTGTAAGACAGGAAGCCAGTTCCGAGCGCATCTGAAGAGCTGGCCAACCAAAGTGAGCTTTTTAAAGTTGGAGACGAACTGGGTTAATGTCCTACAGAAATAGAACCATAACCTTTGGATAGATCTTTATCAGACAGAAATAATGTCTCTACACGACAAAAATCTACAAGTTAACATGTAACATCACAGTGTTTGAGCTCTCATGAAGAGTAAACAGCAAAGTAAAACAGAGAGGGACCTTCTGTTAGAAAACTGAATAATCTTGGAAGGATCTCTTGGACAATGTCCCAGGATTCAGTGAAGAACATACAGTCCTCTTTTTCCGTTGCTTCGTGTCTGAGTCTTGGACAATTGTTCTCTCAGTGGTAACCTGCTGCCTGGGCCTGGGCCCTCTCATGAGGCCCCTCACACCTTGAAGTGGAGGGTCTGAAGTCTGCTCTCTCCTCTCCTCCCCCTTAGCCCCAGCTAAAAAGAGGAACTTACAGGGACCCTTTCAACACAGCAGGGTAAGAACAGGGACTGAAAATTCAGAGATGAAAACGTGTCCCAGGCCAGCACACGATACACAGCAACTGCCCAGTGTTTGCTGGAATTCACGAATGCACAGCCAGGGCAGCGGTTCACCGAGGGTGGTCCCGGGGGGGCTGCACCCAGGCTGGTCTCCCTGCGTCAGAGGCCTCCACACGGGACTCGCAGAACTACTGGCCAACACGCTCTCCTTGACCAAACTTAGGCTCCTGGGCCCTCTTCTCGACAGGCCTCCACCTTGAGCTGCAAGGTCATCCTTACCAATTTCAGCCAGATTCCTGCTGAGTCAGCTTGAGCAACCCCCCCCCCCTTGACACGTGACCCTCCCCAAGATCGGGTCTAGCTGCTCCCCCGCCCTCCGGTCCCACTGGCCCTCCCTCTGCTGCAGGCTCTCAATCCCCCGGTGTCTGTGCTGTGTTCGAACTTGAGCCCGCCTCTCTCCCCACTCAAGTCTTGAAGAGAGTCCTTCTCACTGTCTTAACAAGTGTCAGAGGGATGTTTTAACGCTAACTCCAACCTCAATAAAGTTTATTCAAAGTAGAAATGGAAAGCCCACAGCCGTCACGACTCCAGACTCAGGGTGCCCTCCCTGGAGGACCCTCCGGACCACAGTCTGGCCATGACCACTGACGCCAACATTCAGAAAACCGTGCGTGGCAGATGGAGTTGGGAGCTCAACCCCTCCTGGCTGCGTCCTAGGGAAAAAGACAGAACACTGGGCAGCACAGCACTGCTGACAGAAGGGAAGGCTCTACAACAAAACTGAGCTCAGTTGAAATTCTAACCTCCACGCACTAGCAGTGAATCTTGGAGCAAGTTACTTCATTCTTCTTATATGCAAAATGAGGTTTATAAGACTCAATTGTTGTGATGCAATTTTATTTATATTATAAATTTGGTCATCAAACATTTTTCATTAGTTGCTAAAGTTTAGTGAAATAAGCCCAGCACAAGTCCAAAATTATTAAATTATCTCAAAATTTAAAACAAAGCCATATAAATTTTAGTCAGGCTTTACTGTATTTATGATTTTTACTACCTATATTACTTTTTAATATCAGGAACGTACTTATTTATAAAATTTTTTTTTCTGATTAAAAAAGTAGCCATGAAAAAAAAAGTCGCCATGTTCTTTGCAGAAATTAAGGACAGCACAAAAAGAAAAAAAACTACCCATAATCTCATCTTCCAAGGATGACTACAACAAACATTTGAGTACGTATTTCTAGTTTTTTTAATTATTCATTGTTACTAAAAATTGGGATCATGCTTTTCTATGATCTACTTCTGTGTCTTAGTTTATTATGAATATATTGCCAAGTCATAACGTTAACCTTCTCCTGCAGTGTCACTTTTAATGGACGCACCATGTAGACATAATAGGAGTTATTTAACCCTACTGTTGAACATTCATTTCCAATGCTGCATGCCATAAATAAGAATGTCAATCACATCAGTGAATACACATCTCTGAACACACTATCTCTGATCATTTCCTTGGGATTAATCTTAGATGTGAAACTGCTGAGTCAACGCAAAAGCACATATTGGTCATTTTTCCCCAACTGTAGTTGTAACTCATTCACACTTACTTCTCCTCAGTGACACCAGGTAACTTTATTTAGACATAAATCGGGTTTATTCATTCAGCAACTACCTTTGTCATCGCTACAGCAGACGTGGAGCTATGACTAAGACAGATTAGGGTCCCTGCCTTCTGGCAGCTTATGCTCCAGCAGGAAAACCTCCAACAAGCAATGATCACTTGGGTATTACTATAGGGCAGAGAAAAGCAGAGAGCGTGTGTAATATTCAGCAGGAAGACCCAACCCAGACCTGGGATCCGCGACGGCCCTCCCGAGGAAGGGCACGCCAAGCGGCCCTGACATGAGGCAGAAGAGCCGGCAGGCACAGCCAGAGGGAGGGGGAGAGCAGGCGGACGGGGGGCGTGAGCGAGAGGAATAAGGGATGAATCTTTTTTAAGCCCATAAGGTGTCTTTTTTATTATTAAATCAGTGTTTCTAAGGTGCTTAAAATATCTGTTCTATTAGGTAGTTTAACCTGCAACTTTACTTACTGTATCATAAATGTGTTCTTCAACATGGAAAATGGGGGAAAAAAAACAAAAACAAAACCCCTCAGTCTGGCCAGAACCTCTGCAGTAAGGGAAGAAGTCTGGAGAGATGAAGAGGCGCAGCGACCAGTCTCCACAGCCGCACGCACGTGTACACTGCATCCTAAGGGAAAGCAGATGCTGCTCAGGGCTCTTAAGCAAGCGCTTTTTAGAAGCACTGCCCTGCCTGTGCTGCGGAGGAGGGAGAGAGGCAGGCCGGACTGGAGAAAACCAGCTACCCCGGGCACCGCCCAGCACCCTCCCTCACGTGGATGTGGAAGAACCCCAACACTGCAGGGAGGCAGAGCCCTGTTTCCTGCTGCAAAATACAAAGGAGGGTACAGAGAGGCTCTTCTGCTCCTCCACCCCCCCCCCCCCCCCCCCCCCCCCGTATACCAAAGATCTAGCAGCTGTGGGCACAGCAACGAGCAAGACAAAGTCCCTAAGACATGCACCTTGAAAGAGGGAGCAAAGGCTCAGGGTCCGTCAGGAAAGAAGCAAGCCTGGGGGTGCGCAAACACATGTCAAAACGCACCAAGCCGTACACTTTAAATACGTGCAGCTTATTCTACAAGCCCCACGGCAGACACCCCTCTCGTCCCGCTGGCACGCTATCAAGTTTTGTTCAGACGTCACTGTGGGGCGCGCCCGCCAGCGACGAAGGCAGGAATGGCGGCCGCCGGCAGGGTGTGCTGCTCAGTCACCTGCCTGAGGGCACAAACAGCAACGGCAAGGCCGGGATTTGGATCCACCTGCCCCCGAAGCCGGTTCCTCTCACCAGGGGAGCCCCCACCCCAACACTGCACTGCCGAGCGATCTGGCGGCCGGCACGCGCGGAACACCAACTCGCGTGGCAGAGTCAGCCTGCGGGGCACGCGCTTAGCCCAGGGCGCTCCTTTCTGAAGGTCCTCCCAGCCCCGGGGGCCCAACAGAACATCTGCACTGAAGGAGCAACCCAGAAGGCTGGACCCTGGGCCTTTCCCCACCCGACTGCAGCGCTACAAAACCCCTTCAAGTCAACGAACATAGAAAAGGAAAATGTCTGCCACCTACAAAAACTTACGCCTCATGTATCCAGAATTTAGGATAAGACTCCAATAAAAATTTTAAAATTCACAAGTAAAACTGAAATAATTTATTCATAAACGACTTCTCAGGCTCTGATTTATCATCTATAAATTCTTCTTCTCCATAGTTCTAACAATTAGCTCCTAAGTCCACAGTAGAGAAAAGTATGGAAAGGGCATTTGCAGGCATGCACATAGTGACAAGGGTCAGAGCCTCTAACAGCTGACCTGGGGAAAGCAAAGGGACAGAAAAACTGAAAGCGGCCGAAAGACATAAAAACTCCAAACAAATAACAGGGAGAACAGTTGTATGTGCCTCAACGAGCCCGAACACCGTTTGCATCACAAATTTTATGTTTAAAATGTTGACTTGAGATCATATCACAGGGGTTAGGGAAAGTTCATATCACATTTAGCACACTCTATTAAGAAAGTAGGGAATGGCTCCAGCGGTTAGGACTCTGCGCTTCCACTGCAGGGGGCCTGGGGTAAGATCCCGCAAGCTGTTGTGGTGTGGCCAAAAAAAAAAAAAAAATTTTTTTTTTTAATTTAAAAATAAAAAATTTTTTTTAATTTAAAAAATGTTTTTAAAAATTTAAAAAAAATTTAAAAAGCAGGGAAATACTCTATTTTAGAAAGATTTCCATCCTAAATGTGAAATTTTGGTGCTTAATGGGCAAAAATCCAAAACTGAACTATCCAGCAAACTCTGCTGTTCAAAGACTTACTGTCCCCTTGTCCTGGTTGCCAACCGCTTTATTATAAATGACTTACAGTAACTTACACGAATCTGTACTGAGTTGATTCTTCGGGCTCAAGAACTGATGGGGAAAGCATCCATCTCGGCTGTGTACTTTCTACAGCCTAGCATGCACACGGGCGTGCAGCTGGACAGGTATGGGGAAGTATAAACTCGGTCCACGCTGTAGTAAGCATTCGACAGTAAGAGCTGACTTAAATGGACTCCTCCTTCTCTGGACCATACGTTTTTATAAGGAAAAGAGTGCTTAGGACCTGGCTTTTTTAGCTAGCAATGGCCCTGATTTACTGGCTGACTGAAGACAAATCACTGACTCTCTTTGTACATCACTGATTTCCTTATTTGTAGAAATAAGATAATGATTTACCTCTCAATTTGGCAGATTTTAAACTACTACTATAAAATCCTTTAGAAGTATCTTATTATATTTATATAAATAATTTAAACCTTAAATAACATGTTTTAACTCTGAAGACTTTTCCAACAGAACACCTTGTAAAGAAACAGAAATTTGCTTCTAAAAGCAAATGAAAATGTAAAAGTTATTCACACTTATTATAAAGCTCTATAAAAGTAACTGATAGCATAAGGGTTGCCTCACTTTCAAACTAATAAAATAAGGATGCGATTAATTCCTCTGAATGAAGTTCCAGTGTATGATTCTAGTTTCCACACAGATAAGAGTTGCTTTTATGATCTCAATTAAGTGGACTTCCCTTCTTACTTTCAACCTTTTCTTGAAAGAGATGGCAACCCAGCACACAAGCAAATCAAATACATGCACTGCTGTGAAGATTCTGCCCACGGTGCTAAGTTGCCAATCTGACACCTCTCTTCCTGACCCAAGAGCAAACCAAAGCCAGGTTACAGCAGGAATTTGACCAGCTCCATTCATTCATATTTTCTCTCTAAGCCTCAATAAGAGGCACACACAAGGAGGAGTAGGAGGTGGGGAGGGGAAAGTCTGAAGGACAAGAACACAAGAACCAAGACAGCAGGATATGACTAATGGCCAGTTTCGTAGGGATCCAAGTACTGTAGGGCCTGAAACATATAATTTGAGGTCCCTCTTCTAAAAAAGAATACACTATTATGGGACTTCCCTGGTGGCGCAGTGGTTAAGAATTCGCTTGCCAATGCAGGGGACATGGGTTTGATCCCTGGTCCGGGAAGATCCCACATGCTGCAGAGCAACAAAGCCCATGAGCCACAACTACTGAGCCTGCGCTCTAGAGTCCGCGAGCCACAACTACTGAAGCCCGCACGCCTAGAGCCCGTGCTCCGCAACAAGAGAAGCCACTGCAGTGAGAAGCCCGCGCACCGCAACAAAGAGTAGCCCCCGCTCGCCGCAACTAGAGAAAGCCTGCGCACAGCAACGAAGACCCAACACAGCCAAAAATAAATAAATTTTTAAAAATAAATAAATAAAAATAAAAAATACAAAATTATAAACACAAGACCACTGAGGTCCTTCCCAGTGCCTTGGAAGGGGCCTGTGAAAGCGAGGACCCTGAAGCCTGAACTTCATTAGCTTTACAGTAAACCTGCCCCATAAATGACACTGATTCAGGCTCAGGGAGTAGGGAGAACCTCAGAATAGTAAAAACTGTAAGTGACCTCCACCAACACCTACTGCGGTCTTCTCAGTTCACAGACGAGAAAACTGAGGGCCAGAAGTGATTAGAGATTTCCATGTCTGGAAGATAGACATGCCTGTTGGAAATTACACAAAGAAACTGGGAGGTAAGGTGGTCAGGAAACGGTATGTGTGGAGATGAGTAGTGTGCGACCTGACACAGCCAAGGTGTTCTCACTGCTTTCCTTGAACACAACCTATAAGGAATGCACCACTGCAGTCCTGGGAGGGAGAGACGGCCAGGTTGGGGGAAAACCCCTACGGCAGAGCTTAGAGATGGCAGAGATGGGGTGATGGGGAAATCGACACATAGAGAATGTGTGAAGGCTGTGATGGTGCAGGAGTGGTAGCTCCTAACAGAAAGGCCCAAACGTGGGCAGGCCACAGAGCACATGAGGATGGGAGGCCACGATTCAGAAATGACAGAGATGGAGGACAAAACAGGAGGAGGACACCAGACACGGAGGAACCAGAGCGTAATACATTTGGGAGGCGACAGGTGAAAAACCTGATGCTGCAGACCTGTCCCCATTCTGTGGTTCTCATTCTCTGCATCACCTACTCAAGCGCTCAAGCCAAAAATGTGGAAGTCACTGGAAATACCACGGCCTCACTTTTTCCCCATCAAACTCACCTCCAAGTTCTCCCCACTACCATTTCCAGGTTTTCATTCCTAAAACTTCTTCCTTAAATGGCTGCAAAAGCCCTCTTATCACATGCAGTCACCCAGCACCACCATCCCTACGCCTGCCAGATGACTCTTTTAACACTACGATCCGATCACATCACTTCCCTGTTCCCAATTCCCCTGAGTTTCCTGCCATCCCCAGCTCTAGCACCCTGTCTCTCCCAGAATATGTCAGGCAGTCTCAAACCTGCAGATCTTGAGCATTCTGTTCCCTCTGAAGGAATGAATGGCTTCTTGCCCCTCAGCACCTCCCAACTCCCACTTATTCGAAACCAAGCTGGAATTCCCCCCCCCCCCCCGTATAGAAACTTCTGGCTCCTCCTTGGCCGACATGGACAAATCATCCTCTCAGCCACCTAGGCGTCATCCCGCCAGCCTTTATTCCCCGGAGGGCATGGTGCTTGCTGGGTGCTACGGTCCCGGCTCAGAACAGCCGGGTCACTGGGGAAGGCGCCCAAGTTCGGAGACGCCAAGTGCAAAGGTCAGAGGACGCCTCCCTACGGCCAACAGGGACCACACGGCGACCCGGAACTGCACACCTCTTTCCGGGGAGGAGTCGGGCCAAAGCGGCACCGGGAAGAGCAGGCAGGGCGCACGGCTGCGGGGACATGCGGTGAGGGAGACGCGGCCCAGGGACCGCGACGGCGCAGAACCACGAGCGCAGCCGCCGCGCCGACGCGACGGCCGAGAGCGGCCCAGACGCGCTGGCCCCGCAGGCCCGGCCCTACCTAGAGATGCGCCAGCACAGCCGGAGACGCGCCCGCACAAACCTCGGCCCGTCGCAGCCGCCGCGCACTTCCGCTTCCGCTCCCGCTCGGGCGTTTCCGCCCGAGAGACCGCCCCGCCCGCTCGGTGGGCGGGGCCTGCGCGGCCGGGCCCCACAGGCGCCGGGGAGCGAGATGCGCAGGCGTAGCGCCCGTTGCCTCGGAAACCGCGCGGTGCGTGGAGGTCGGGGTCACGCCTCGCTCGGCTGCCGCTGGCTCACCCGCTGGCGCTTTGGGCCACTGGTGGTGCGGACACGCGAGCCTGGGCCTTGACGCCGCAGTTTGGCGGATGAGCGCCGGGAGGGCGGTGCGGGCTGCTAGGAGACGGCAGGCTGGCCCTGAGCCCGGGCCCCGCAGGAGGCAGGCGGCCGGGGGTCCGGAACGGGTGGATTTTCCAGCCAAGGGACCTTGGCGCGCTGTCCACCTCGACCCTGGGCCTCGGTGTCTGTACTGTCTGGAGGAGGGCGGCGCTTCCCAGCGCGGGCTGACCAAGGACACAGCAGAGCACAGCAAGCACTAGGTAGAGAGGAGCCTTGCTAGCATTGCTGTGACGGCGGCGGCCACCCGAACTGTTCTGGAGCCCACAGTTTTAGTGAGCAGGCTTGCGGTCTGGAACGGGGCATGAGAGCTCCGGGGCGGGCAGCCACGGCAGTGGAGGAGGGGAGGAAGCGAGGACGCGCTTGCCTGGTCGTGCGGTGTCTGCGTCTCACGTTAAGGAGTTTGGACTCTGGAAGCCACCGCCTCGACTTTGTTTCTGCATCTGCTTTAAGGCCAGTAAGGTTCCCATTAAGGACATGCTCCCCTGGGCTGGGAGATAGGCAGGCTTCAGATTATACACAATTCCCATTCCTCTAGTCACAACGCCACCCTTTTCTATACAACCAAGAGAACATTTTGGTAGCCAAGTGTTATGACAGAAGAATAACTTTGAAACCAATCTAACTTATTTTTTAAGTAAATACTTGACAAACTTCAATTAATGATATCAAGTTATTTAAGATGCATCTCAAAACCTATCTTTACACATGACATATTTCAGGAGGGCTGCTGCAAGCCCCAGGGAGCTGGAGGCTTCCATCAGGGAAATAAGATGGTCAAATATTGTTCCTGCAGAGTCTCTTGCAGATCAAGCACTCAAAAAGCATTACCAAATTGATGGGAATTCCCTGGTGGTCCAGTGGTTAGGACTCAGCTTCCACTGCAGGTGGCATGGGTTCGATCC
Source organism: Balaenoptera borealis (assembly GCF_965194805.1). Lineage (NCBI taxonomy): Eukaryota > Metazoa > Chordata > Mammalia > Artiodactyla > Balaenopteridae > Balaenoptera > Balaenoptera borealis. Next base: position 203,062 of record NC_138873.1, read on the forward strand.
CTGGTCAGAGAACTAAGATCTACCCGCCCTCCCACCAAAAAAAAAAAAAAAAAAGCATTACCAAATTGAAGTGACACCATATGTATGTATTAAATAATTTGGGAAGCCATCTCTTCATTCGGCATACAAGGCTTTCATTTCCTGTTGATATTTTTTTCTAAAATCAATAAAGAGTGCTCAGCACCTAATACTTGCTGGGTGCCATAGGGTCACACCAACAGTATGTGAAATGGTCTCGAACCTTGAGTTGCACGGGTGGTTGGGGAGACAAACACACACTTCAGGTATCAGGGAACAAGTGAAACATAAAGTCTTAGAACACGTGGATGAAGAAGGCAGCAAGGAGACAATGTGAGAGCTGAGCCTGGAAGGGCGGGTGGGGCCTGAGGCAGGATTAGAAGAAGGAGGACTTGTGGGCAGAGGGGCAAACGGAGGAGAGCGATGGAGGTAGGGATTCAGGTGGTGTGAGGGAGAAGCCAGGCATCCCGGACTGTAGGAGCAGGAGCCTCACACAGACAGACAGCGCAGACCCCCGGAGCCAGACCGTGGAGGCAGAGGAGGCAGGCCGACCACAGCCCTACTCACCGCCCTGTGTGAGCCCTGCCACTCGGCGGCACTTGGCTCTGCCCCTCCTAAATATGCACAGATGACCAAGGCCAACAGACGTTGGAGGAAGACAGCAAAAAAGGGAACAAACAAACTAGGAAGAGGAAAACTATTATGAAAAACTTCATGATCTGCAGTCTCTGAAGATCATATACCAGGGAAAGGAAAAAAAGTATATAAAAGAACATTCAGAAAATGTGCTCTTGAAAATTAAAAAAGCAGTAGTTTAAACTTAAAAACTGATAAAAGAGAAGATAAATTTGATATCTCTCATAACAGAAGAGAAAAAGATGGAGAAAGAGAAAGACATAAGAAAATTAGAAGATTAAGAAGTTTGACATCTGAAAAATAGGAGTTACAGGATAGAGGACAGAAAAATGAAGTAGAGGACATTATTCAAGCAATAATTCAAGAACAGTTCCCAGATCTAAAAGACATGTTCTCATATGGAAAGGACCCACCAAACGCCCAGCACAACAAACTTAACGATGATCCACATGAAGGCACATCATCACAAAATGTCAGGACAGGGGCTTCCCTGGTGGCGCGGTGGTTGAGAATCTGCCTGCTAATGCAGGGGACACGGGTTCGAGCCCTGGTCTGGGAAGATCCCACATGCCACGGAGCAACTAGGCCCGTGAGCCACAACTACTGAGCCTGCGCGTCTGGAGCCTGTGCTCCGCAACAAGAGAGGCCACGATAGTGAGAGGTCCACGCACCGCGATGAAGAGTGGCCCCCACTTGCTGCAACTAGAGAAAGCCCTGGCACAGAAACGAAGACCCAACACAGCCAAAAATAAATAAATTAATTAATTAATTAAAAAAAAAAATCTCAATGCCTAAACCCCACAAAACAATTAAAAAAAAAAATGTCAGGACACCAGGGGCAGAGAAAGGACCTTAAAGATTTTCCATAAGGAAAAACAGAAATGTCACATTTAGGGATTGGAAACCAGGATGGCATGGAAAGTCTCAATAGAATTACAGGAAACTGAAATTCAGTGGAGCACTAAATTTCAAAATTCTGAAGAAAATAATTCTAACGTGGAATTCTACTCAAAATCAAAATATTAGTTATAATTGTGAGGGTAGAATATTTTCAGATATGCAGCTCAAAAATATTTTCTACCAAATACTTTATCTCAGATACCTGCTGGAGGATATTCTCCAAAACTAAGAGGCCAAGAAAAAGGAATATTTAGGACCCAGACAGTAGGGAATCCAAGTGAAGAGAGAGGTGGGAAATCCCAGGAGAAAGCTAGAGACACATCTCCAGGAAAAAGCCAGTCCATGGAATGCCTGAGGTGTTTGAGTGTTTTCTTGTTTGTTTGTTTTAATTTATTTTATTTATTTATTTATTTTTGGCTGCGTTGGGTCTTCATTGCTGAGCACGGGCTTTCTCTAGTTGCAGTGAGCGGGGGCTACTCTTTGTTGCGGTGCACGGGCTTCTCACTGCGGTGGCATCTCTTGTTGCGGAGCACGGGCTCTAGGCGTGCGGGCTTCAGTAGTTGTGGCTCGCGGGCTCTAGAGCGCAGGTTCAGTAGTTGTGGCGCACGGGCTTAGTTGCTCCGCGGCATGTGGGATCTTCCCGGACCAAGGCTTGAACCCATGTCCCCTGCATTGGCAAGTGGATTCTTACCCACTGCGCCACCAGGGAAGCCCTGTTTGAGTGTTTTAAAAGGAGATCTTCAGGGTTTGGTGACAATATGTAATAGGTACATAGAAAAGTCAATAAGCAAATAAATTCGGCAATTGTTGAATCCAGTAAAGACAAAATTGTACAAAAAAGAAAACGTAACCGTAGCATATGCCTCAGCTGTGAATAATGATTCCATAATTTTAATGAGGTAAATGCTGAATGGTAATTTAATCAAAAGGGTACTATAATTATTTTTGAAAAAATGGGAGGTGATCTTCTATGCGTTCATAAACATGCATGTGTCTAGGAAATCAGGTGGAAGTGTTAAACCTTCATCTTCTAGAGTTAGGAAGTCCATAGACAATGTACACAACTGAAAAAGACATAGCATTAGAAAGTTTTTTTAAAATATGAATAAATTTCAAAAGAAGTAGCTACGAGTTAGAAAGGAAAGAATTGGGAGTGGGAATGCGTGATGTAGGAAATTGCTGTTTTTTGTAAATCTAGAAGTACTATTTGAATTTTAAAATCTGTAAGTATATTACTTTGATAAAAGGAAAATATTACAAGTTTTAAAAAGTGATTAAGTAACTAGGACAATGGTAGTAAGTGGCACAATTATTACTCAAACTCGAATCTGTCTAAATTCTAATGGCTTCTTAAAATTTTTTACGACTACCATACACTACAGTGAAGGAAAGGAAGAGCCAAAGATTACTTCCAGGTCTCTTTCCTAGGATACTAAAGGAAAAGTTGTACATAGAAATCAGTGTAAAAGGAGCACAAAGATTTACAAGAGACTCTTCACATCCTTTTCCCCACCTTCTGTTTCATACCACCTATAGACACTTTCCTGTGCCCTACTGTACACATCAGATTTATCAGTTCATGGGAGAATCTAAAAACAGGGGGTGAAGGATTTACATAAGAGAGAAAAACAGGGACAAAAAGAAAGGAAGAAAAATAGAAAACTGTAGGTTAAAAGTAGGGAGAAGTTGGGAATTAAGGGAGAGTAAAATGTTTCCCAAAAACTGGGAAAGAAAAAAAGCTACAACCGTTAAAACATACCGACTTCTACATGGCAGATCCACATTAAATATTACAGAATTGTTTTATCACTGACAAAAGAGCATCATATAGAAAGAAATTGTCCTCTTCCTCTACTGGCCATCCTTGTGTCTGTTTGTGACTTCTTGGATCCCTGCAGGCTTCATGCAGTCACCAGAGAGAGCTAACCCATGTTGGAAGCCAGCAAGACAGGAAAGGTGGGGCAGAAAGATGGAGGGCACATTGTGCCTTGACGACATGGTTGAGCCAGAAGTTAACTAAAACCACTCTACCTCCTCATTCTATGAGATGATGTCTTTTCCTTACAGTTAAGAATATTAAATTAGGGTTTTCTGCTATTTGCAGCCAGAAGTATCGTAACTTTCAGCTTCTGCGCATGAAGGAATAATTCCTACAGAACTTGTCCTTCCACTGTAAACAACTAGAAAACTAGATAAAATATATGAGATTACTATTTTTAGACATTAGGCAACAGGCAGTGAAGGATGGAGATTCTGAAAGAAGACTGTTCTTTGATAAGATCAATTAAGCTGATAAACCCATAGCTGTACTGATCATGATAGAAGGATAGGAGACACGGATTACCCGTAATAAGGATGGAGGATGGTATCACAGATTTTACTAACACCAAAGGGTAAAAAGGAGACTATTTGAACATTTTTAGATGAGATGAAGAAATTCCTTGAACCATATGAATTACCAAACCTGACCAAAGAAAAAATAGGAAATCTGAGTAACCCTATATTTCTTAAACCCTATATTAAGTTGAATTTGTAAGTAAAAATCTTCCAAAAAAGAAAATTCCAGACCCAGGTCGTCTCACTGGTGAGTTCTATTCAAACATTGAAGGAAGACATATTAATCCTACAAAAACTCTTTCCGAAAATAAAAGACCAAGCGACACTTCTCTACTTGTACTACTCAACTAGTGGCAGGAAGCAGGTCTGATTTCACTCTGGATCTCCAGCCCCTTGAGCAGTGAGTGGATGAATGAATACATGACTAAATGAACTGGCCTTCTCATTGCCATGTGCTTTGGGTCTGACAGTCGCCCCAGCTGTGAACTGTGATTGAGATAAGCCAGTCGTGGTTCTCCCATTTCCCTTGACTGCGTTTGGGTCGGTGGTGGCCTATGACTTCGTTCTAGCCCCTGAGAAACGCGGGTGGTGGTGGTGGGTCATTCCCTAATGTACTCGAGCTGGGCCCTTGACCTGAAAACAGCTATGTTTCTTGCTTCAGTTAACCTACCTATGTTAATAAGAACAGTTCCAACTACCACGAAAACAATTCATAGTTCATGATTGTTCCTTAAATATACAGACTCACCAACCCTGCCCCTACTTACCTAGCAACACCTCCAGGCATTCATTTTGAGAGCAGTTTGCAATCCTTAGTTATTAGCGATGATGACTGATAAACAGCCCCATGCCCCATTCTACTTTCCTGAGACAAAGCAGCATTTGGAAACAGATCTCAATGGTGAGCCAGTGCTGTCCCCACTCTGCGTCTCCTAGGAGGTGTGGGGGGTGGGGGTGGGGAGTAAGAATTACAGTGACAAGAAGGAGGGAAACTGCTGGAAAGTATGTCTTACGGTTTGAGATTAGGAAAGGTGTTGATGCGAAGGTGGAAAAACATTTGCCTAAACTTGTCCCCCTTTTTTCTCCAATACTTAGGCTGTTTATTGGGGTCCCTTTCTCTCCAGCCCATTTACTGGAGTAGGGCTTTGCAAAGCCGTCTCCTAGCAGCCGAATGCAGAAGGCCCATTCATAGTACAATGGACGGAAAGGAAAGAAAGAGCTTGGTTTGTTTAAACTGCCTCTGTCTTCATTCACAGGCCGATGTCCGTCTGCATTGTGACACCCACAATGGCACTAAGGGACTCATTGTGACCGAAAACAAACCAAAACAGAATACGGGATGCTAAGATAAAAGAGTCATGCAACAAAATCGCTAAAAAAAATCTAAGTCGTACATCTGAAATTTATGTTACCTTTTGGCTGTGTGGCCTATTGACCAGTGTTTATAATGACCATCAGAGTTTAATAAACAAAAAGATAAATGGGAACGTGTACATTTTCAAGGCGCTTCCACGGAGAGGATGGGAATGCTGGGCTGCTTTGGAAGCTGTTTAATAATCATCGTTCTTTGTTTGCCCAACATTCGGGAGCCACCCTCGCACGTTGCGCTTACTTTCCTTCTGGTACACAGGCCCTGGCGGTGCCCATGTGGCCAGGCAGCATCACCCGCACAGTCGCCCCCGCCCGCCCCCAATCCCACCTCCACCCCCTGCCCCGACCGACATCAGATGCTGCAGGAACCCACGCCCAGTTCAGCAGGCAACAGGTGGAAGGTTGAATAGCTTCACACGTTTTTCGGGAGGGGGTGGGGAGAAAGAGGAAAAAAAGGAGGGCGGGAGGGCAGGCTTTTGGGAGCCGATTTAAGGATTAGATCAGATGTTATTGCTAGTGAAAAATTAAACAGCCCGGTGCTCTGGGGAGTGCAGATTAATATATTTAGTGACTGTGCGCACAAAGGCCGCTCATTGTAGCCACGTCTGAATGCCTGTGAATAGGATGGAACATATGCGGCCTGTCACCGCAGGTGCCCACATCTGTTCCTCTGCGGGCAGATGCTCGCAGAAAAGAGGTGGGAGGCGGGGAAGGACGGCGCAGTCGCGCAGGGCAGCTCGGGTCCGGCTGGGACGAGCGGGCGGGGCGGCCTCCTCGCGGTTCCGGCCCGGCCCGCGCCCCGCCCCGCGGGCCGGGTGATTGACGGGCGCCGGGACCGGCGACAGGTGCCCGCGACCTCCGGATGGGGCGCGTCCCGGAGCGAGGCCTCGGGAGGGCCCGGGTGGCTCTCGCCGCCCTTTCTTTCCCATCCTCATTGTCTGACACGGTCACGGGCCGGCGACTCCCAGGTGGGGCCGCGCCTCGGTGCAGGTGACAGAGTGGGCCCCCCCCCCACGCCGCACGCCCGGCGGCCGGGGGTGACCCGCTGACCTGGCCCTCCCAACGCGGCGCTCATGCCCCTGCGGCGAGTGCCCGGCCCGCCGCCGCCACCCACTCCAGGCAGCCCTCCGGAGCGCCCACTGGCGCCGCACCCCCTCCAGGCAGCCCTCCAGAGCGCCCGGCCCGGCGCGTTCAGTCGGGGGCTGCTCGGGCGGGCGAGCGGAGCAGCTGCGCGGTCATCCGATCGGGACAAAGGCGCCCGGAGCCGCGCCAGGTAAACAGCGCTTTGTCATGGAGATGAGCGCGGACCGGCGGGCAGATGATCCCGGGGTCGGAGGAGCGGACTCCGCGCCGCCAGCTGAGCCACGCGACCGCCTTTCTCATGCAAACCAGCGCATGCCTCCGCAACCCCGGCCCGCGCTGCGCCCCAGGGCGCGGGGTCCCCGCTCCGGACCACGTGGCCGGGCCGTCCTTCCTCCCTAGCCGCGGGTGTCTGCGCTTGGCGGGTGGAAGGGAGGGCGGAGGGGAGGCGTCAGGCCCACTGGGTCTTCCCGGGCTCTGTCCTCCGGTCCCGGCGCCCTCCGCCCCGCGCCAACCTGCCGACCACCAGGAGTGGTCCTGGGTGTCTGCAGGCCGCCCCTCCTCCGAGGGAAATGTCCCAGGGAGGGCAGGGGAGGCCGAGCTGTGGGGCCTTCCTTGGTGCGCCGCGTAGCGTTTATCCTTAGCGAGAGGGAAGCCTCGGAGCCTGAATATAAAAGCTAGATCTGCCCCTCTTTCCCGCCGTGGACAAACGGATGGCTTGGGTTAGGATGTATCTTCAATAGAGTGATCCGGAAGGAACTTGATCAGGTGCAAACACACCGTGTATACATTCGGGCCAGCGCGTCTCGTAAATGTTCACGTGTCTCCGGGGTTCGGTCCTTAAGAAGAAGTAAGGGACTATCCGTCATAGCTACCCGGCGCGGGTGCGGTTTTACCCACAGATACGTGTAGGAGCTTCCTATGTGCAAAGCAAGCAGGCCAGTCCTGCTCTTTTACCCACTGAAGGATTCCAGACCTGTGACTGATGGAGAATGGGCAGAAGGGTGTGCTGGTGGGAGATGTGATACTAATACCAATTCATAAACTTGCTTTAGGTTCCCTTCATCATCTTCTTTTTCAAGTAAGCTGGCATGTTTGATCAACACCAGATTTGCTGCCTGGAAGTTTTTCATTTTCTTGTTCTGAACAAGGACCCTAATTCTTCTTAGGAATAAGAGAACCTCTCTGTTGGGTATACAGTATTCAGTTGGTCTAAGAAAACACAAACCCCACTCAAGTCTCCAGACTTGTTTACACAGAAAACTGAACCTGGGGCTGGCTTGGAGTCTGGAGCCTATTCTGGGCATTGTTTATTGCAATCTGCCCAGGCCCTCCTCCCCCGGCCACAACCTCCGCCACACACATACCTCAGGGATAGAACCTTTCTTTGGGCAAAGGGGGAAGGAAACAGGATTGGGCTGACCACAGTATGAGTCACACTCACTGCTGAGGATGGGCATATTTAATCTGATAAAATGATGGTCATGAGCTTTTATTCCCAAGTGGCCTAATAAAATGATGGGTAAAATGATCAGGGTCGCCAACAAACAGAGAACTCAGCTGTAGTTGATGCGGCTGTGGTTCTGATTATACAGCTAGGCCTACCCTGGTTGTTGGGGTCATTCAGGCTATAAGCTCTGAATGCCTGGCAAAAATAAAACACCAACACCAGGCGGTAAATCCCTCTCTCCACTCCTGTGTCTGATATATTGGGTGCCTTCGAAGCCCTAATGAGTCTCACTTTGTACAGTAAATTTGCTGAGACATCAAAAAGTATTTAAAAGAAAGTTTCCTGCTTTTTCCTAATGAGCAAGGTGAGGATTTATGGTGTGTGTGGGAGGAGGGAATCGCTGCTAAAGCCAACACGGGGGCAAGTCTATTTAACATAGTCGAGCTTAAGCTCCCTCCTGCATTAGGGGGTTCAGAGCGATTAGCTGCAGGAGTATACAGACATGCAGTTAGGGAGTGAAAAAACGCCATTTGGTTTGGAGCAGATGGCTGGCTAGGGGGCTGATGGCGTCGAAAGGCGTGTCGTCCCCCTTCAGCCTGAATCCCTAAGGGCTCCCCTTGTCTTCCCAATCAATGAAAATTAAAGTGCAAAGAAAGGATGAATAGTTGGACCTCGAGTCTCTCCTTTGTTCGTCTCAGCTACTGGTGTGCAGGAGTTAAACTACAACAGACTCCTATAGAAACACTGAAGTTAAACAGTCTCCCGTTAGCTCAGCTTTGAAAGGGAGAGGGGGAGAGGGCCCAACGCGGGGTGGGGGGAAAGAGAGAGAGAGAGAAGGAGAAGAAGATGGAGAGAGAAGAGGAGGAAGAAAGTAAGGAAAGAAGAGCCGGAGGAGGAGGAAGGGCAAGAAAAGGGCTTTCTGCTTGATTTCCCCAATACAGAATTGCGTGGCATAAATTAAGTTGGAAAAGAATGAACGCTTTGGGCAGGATTCTGATGGATTTTACGATGCCTTTCAGTTCCGCTTTGCCGCTGTAATCGAGAAATCTGTGCCATGTCAATTTAACAAATACTTGATACTGAGGCGGGTTTGTTAAAGATTTGGGGCAAGTCGTCCCCCACCCCCCCCCCCACAAGGTTTAAGCCCTTGGGCGTGGAACTTTTTATTTCCAGTTTTCTAAACAGGCATTCAGATGAGTCTCTTTCCCACTTCCATTTTCTAATTAAAAGGTTCCCGATATTTCATTTCTTACTGAAATCTACTCTCAGTCTGGAAGCACAGAGGATTTAGAGTTCACATTCCTTTCTTCTTTTGCCCTCTCCTGCTCCTGGAACCCTCTTACCTCTCTCCCCACCACTGTCTCTCTCTCTCTCTCTCTCACACACACACACACACACACACACACACAGACACACACACACCAGCTTCCATGCAGTAGGGAGCAGAGTTCTCAGAAATTAGCTTTCAGAGGAAACATGGATGTAGTGAAAAAAGGATGCTGACACTAGGTGGCAAGATTAAATTAGGATTCGCACTGGCCCAGCCCTGTGGTGATGCAGCGAGTCCTCGAAAAGTCCCCAGAGGGCGGCCACGCTGGGACTGCCACCGTCATGGGGGCACAGGAGGTTTTGAAGTCTCCATTTGTTCTGAACCAAACCGTAGGGGGTTCTGGTGGGGTCCAAGCCTGCCTTTCTCACCTCAGCCTTAAACATTACATGCACATTACTTTTGATTAATTCTTTGCTTCTCTGGCATCAGTGGAAAACCTAACATCTGTCCTGAAGGTATTTGGGAGCCTGTTGCCTAACAGCTGGAGGGATGGCCATGACTGACTTCAACCGGTTACACTTGGTATTTGAGAAGTTTCCCTCTTCCCGTGCATTATATGGTACACTGTGATCTCAACATCTGCCTCAGTGAAAGTCACACTTTGCCAGGACAGTGCACGTTCCCACTAACAAGGCAGCTGTAGCACACCTAGAGCAAGGCCTTTGTGGCCAGGCGCCCTGGGGCTGTGCCGCCATCAAAGTGACATGTACTCCAACGCTGACACCGCTCGTCCTGGATGGAGCTGCCCTCGGTGTTGGGGAGAGGCGGGAATGAAGGAGGAGCACATAGGGGTGGGAGAGAGACCTCGAAGTGCGCCCAGCACGAAGCTGGATGCCGGAGTAGGAGTCCATGCCCCACCTTAACTCTGCATTGCGCCCGCAAGCATAAGAGCAATTTAGATAGCTCATTGTGTGATAACGTGTGTTCTCGGCCCTCCCAATAAACTCATTTCCCTTAAGAAAAAAAAGAAAACAAAAGTTCTAGTGTCTGATGGACGTGTAAACCCTAATAAGGTGATGGTTGTGCGAAGGTTGCGGGTTGAGGCGGCCAGGCTAGAGGGTCTTTAGAACATGTGCCGGACATTGTTGCAGAGGCCGCGGCGCGCGCGGAGGGGAGCTCTTTCTCTCCGCATTGTGCGGGGAGCAGGTGCGGTCTGCATTACCATACAGCTGAGCGCACAAAGAGCCACTGATTCAGCCTCGCACAATAACAGACTGCCTTAATGACAGCCACGCGAACGACACACACCAAACTCACTTTTTACCAAGCAGAGGGAGGCCGAGGGGGGAAGACACAGGAGAAAGGGGCCGGAGACCCAGGAAAGGTGTCGGAGGCCGAGAATAGCGCCCGGAAGGGTGCGTGTGTGTTTTTGGGGCGGGGGGGGGGGGCGGTGGTTTAAGGCGTCAGGATCCCGGGCGCTAGCCGGACCCCGCCCCCCAGCGGCCGCCGACCAGCGCGGGGACACCCCGAGCTCGCGGCAACAGGGTCCCCGGGGGCGCCGCGCTCGCCCCTGTGTTCCCAGACGCAGAGTCGCCGTCCTTGCCCGGAGACGTCTGGGTGTCAGACCTTCCCAAACTTCCCGAAACTGCCGCTGCCCTCTCGCCACTCTCTGCCCGCCGCTCGAGCCTGCCCCCTCCCTCTCGTGCCCGGTCCCCCGCCCCGGAGACTCCTCCTTAGGAAGAGGCTGCCCGGGAGAAGGGGCGGCCCACCGGGAACTGGGCCTCCGACTTCGCCCCCGCCGCCAGGCCCCGGCCGCGGCGCGCAACAGGGACGAAGGCGGGCGCCGCGGCGACCGGAGAGTTCCCGAGGCCGGACGCGGCCTCACCCGCCGGGTGGCTCTCGGCAGGGCAGGGGCGCAGCGCCACCCCCGCGGGTCCCGGGGCCTCTGCGAGCCTGTGGCCGGGAGGGCAGCGCCGGGGAGCCCGGGCGGCGGCACCAGCCTCGGGCGCAGAGGGGATTCTTGCGGTGGACGTTTTGCAGGAATGTAAATGAGTGCGTTTCGTGCGGTGGGGGGCTGGGGGCGGGGGCAGGGGAGGGCCGGGGGCGGGGAGGGTGGGGGCGGGGAGGAGGGTTGCACATTTTACAGCTCACTGACCATTTGGCGATCCATTGAGAGGAGGGTTTGGAAAAGTGGCTCCTTTGTGACAGCTCTCGCCAGATTGGGGGGCTGCTCATTTGCATCTCATTAGCCATGCGGGCGGCCGGCGGGATATAAGGCGGCGGCGCGGGGCGAACCGGAGCCCCTGCGCGCCCGCGGAGCCCCGGCCGGCGCCGCACCGGACGCACAGCCTGGCGCGCAGCCTCCGCCGGGACCCGGTCCGGGACCCCGGGTGTTGACCTGGATGGCACTGGCTGGGTCCCTGGGAAAAACTCGGATCCAGGGCGCTCCCCGGACCGCGGCCGCCGAGTGAGCCGGCCGGGCCGCACCCGCGGGCGCTCCGCCGGCGCCGGATTACCGCCTCGCGCGTGGGATTTCCAGACCCCGGCTCGCTAATCGGACTCGCGGGGAGCCCTGCAGCTCGTTGGGAATTGGGCTGAATAGCTGGACGCTTTCTCTCCTTTTTTTCTTTCTTTCTTCCCTTTTTTTTTTTTTTTCCTGCGAAGAATCTTGAGACAAAACCAGGAAGCAGACGACCCCTACCTACTCGTGGATTGGAAGAAAGAGGGGAAAACCGAAAGTTGCCGCGCCAGAAGCAATCTCTCCGGGGAGCCCTTTTTTTTTTTTTTTTTTCCTCGCGCATCCCCGGAGCCGCAGTCGCCTCCGCAGGGAGGATCTAAGGAACCTCGGCCTCCGAAAGAGCCGGAGACCGACCCTTGAGGAAAGAAGTCCGGATAATCCCAGCCCGAGGCAAAGCGGCGGCGCTTTCCTGCCCGCGCTCCTGGAGACACGTTCCTCCCCGAGCACTCCCTGGCGATTTCAGAAGAGAAGGGGGACGCGAGGAGAGCGAGCGCGGCCGGCGGTGCACCATGGGCCGGCGGTGCGCCCTGGCCCTCGCCGTGCTCTCGGCCCTGCTGTGCCAGGTAAGTTGCCAGGCGGGGTCCTAAGGGCCGCGCCGTCAGGTAGGCTGTCAGCGGGGCTCTCCGGCTCCCTGTGGCGCCAGGTGGGGGGACCCGGGGCGCGGGCCGCGCGGGGGCAGGGCCCGGGGCAGGACGCGGCCGGGCCGGCTCCCCGCGCCCGGAGCCCCACGCCCTAGCCTCGCCCGCAGGTCTGGAGCTCCGGGGTGTTCGAGCTGAAGCTGCAGGAGTTCGTCAACAAGAAGGGGCTGCTGGGGAACCGCAACTGCTGCCGCGGGGGCGCGGGGCCGCCGCCGTGCGCCTGCAGGACTTTCTTCCGCGTGTGCCTCAAGCACTACCAGGCCAGCGTGTCCCCCGAGCCTCCCTGCACCTACGGCAGCGCCGTCACGCCGGTGCTGGGCGTCGACTCCTTCAGCCTCCCGGACGGCACGGGCGCGGACCCCGCCTTCAGCAACCCCATCCGCTTCCCCTTTGGCTTCACCTGGCCGGTGAGCGCCGCACCTGCGGGCGCGGGGCGGGCGGGGCGGGCGGCAGGTGGGCAGGGAGGCGGCCGCCAACCCTGCTCCGGGGCGCGGCGGGGGCGCGCGGCTGGGCCTGGGCAGGTGGGCGCCGCGGTCCGCGGGGGCCTGGGGCATTGACTCCACGCCCGAGTGATCTGCATGCGGCGGCGGCGGCGGCGTGGGGGGTGGGGGGAGTGTGGGAGGTGACAGCCGAGGTAGAGTGAGGCAGAGAGGCTGAGGACCCAGAACATTTCCGTATCCGGTCTCTGCCCCTAGCCCCCAAGTTGAACGGGCCCTTTCACTTGGGAAAGTTCTAGTTCCCCAGCTCGTGGACCGGCTAGTTGTTCAGTCGCCCTCGCAGCCTGACAGCCCCCAGCCCCCTCTGCTTGGCTCCTTCACCAGAAGACTCCAGACAAGCCCCTCCAACCCCGCCTGCTCCGCGCAATCGTTTTTCCTTTTTTCTTTTCTTTCTTTCTTTTTTTTTTTTTTTTTTTTACCGCGATATCCTGTATTAACAGGATGAAAAAACACGTCAGGAAACCACTCTTTAAAATGTTCTTCCATTTCCTTAAGGAAAGTGAAATCAGACAAGAGATGTACAGAGACCCTCCCCACGACACACTGCACACAGATCTGCGACGACTTGGTTGTCCCGAAAGCTCTGATTCTTTTTTAAACATTTCTGGTTTATCTTCTGTCTCTTCCCCCTTCCTCCAGGGAACCTTCTCTCTGATCATTGAAGCTCTCCACACTGATTCTCCTGATGACCTCGCAACAGGTAAAAACAAACCAAAAAACTCCCAAACTGTGCAAACTGTGTCTCCAGTTATTATGTGTTTGAGTTCACATCTCCCCAGAAACAAACGTCTGCATCTTTCATTCTGCAAGTTGCTCTGGAAGGTTGAGGAGAAGGGCCTTCAGCCTCCTCGCCCAGCATCCTTTCCACCTCCCTCACTCCCCAAGCCTCTGGGTTCCCAGTCAGAGCCAACAGACCGTCCTCTTCCTGCAGAGAACCCGGAAAGACTCATCAGCCGCCTGGCCACGCAGAGGCACCTGACGGTGGGCGAGGAGTGGTCCCAGGACCTGCACAGCAGCGGCCGCACAGACCTCAAGTATTCCTACCGGTTTGTGTGTGACGAACACTACTTTGGGGAGGGCTGCTCCGTCTTCTGCCGGCCCCGCGACGACGCCTTCGGCCACTTCACCTGCGGGGAGAGAGGGGAGAAAGTCTGCAACCCTGGCTGGAAAGGCCAGTACTGCACTGAGCGTGAGTCCCTCCGGGAGGCCGCTACTCCCTCGGTCTACCCCTCCCCGGGCCTGCGCTCCCCGGCGGTGGGGACATAGTCTCTGAGCTGCTGGCATCTTGGGACCTTAGCCCCGGAGAGATGTTCTGGTGGGGAAACCGGGGCCGGGGAACCAGAGAGATTTGCTGAGACCTCACAGTTAGCCAGTGGCAGGTGGGGGTCAACTTAGACGTTTTAACTTCCGCTATGGGAAGCTGCCTTTCTTAATCAGGGAGGATTTTGGACACAGGGCCAGGGGTCAGGAAGTAAGCCTGAGGGAAGGGAGGGAGGAAGGAAGGGAGGAACAGAGAGGAGGCTGTGTGCAGGGCCTGCTTTTACCAAAGGAGTTCTCTTCGCCCAGACAGCTTCTCATTGAAAAGTGCTTCATTTTCTCTCCGGAGTTGGTGTGCTCAGCCTGTTTAAAAACATTCCACTGTTCGTGACATTTTCACTCGCAGGGTCTATGGACGTGGGTGGGTGTGTTTTGAGGCCTGGGCCTGTCAACCCTGCTTGGGGAGGGCTCTGCTTGTCCTGCTTGCGGGATGCTCACATAGCACCCTGCCTGGGAGGGGGGACATGCCTTTACAAGAGTGACTTAGGCCCTGCCTGCCCGTAGTTCTGTATTCTGCAGGCAGGCGGGGCAGCTGCACAGGTGCAGGGGGAGTAGGAGGGTTGTGCGGACCAGCTGGCTCCTGGGCCTGGTTCAGCTGGACCCCAGTCGCCTCACTGCCACCTCGCACTCTAGGTGTCAGGTGGGGTGGCTCCTAGAGCTCCCCAGAAACCCCAGGGAACTTTCCTTCTGCCGCTGAGCCTGGGAACCTTCTCTGGCAGGACAGAACCTCTCGCTGGGAGGTGCACTTTCTCAGTTTTGATTTGCACCTACCTACAGCGTCATGGTCGCTCGGCCTGCTCAGCTTTCCACAGCTCCTTTGAGCTTGTCTTGGCCTGAGCTGGCTCTGTTGTCTTTAAAACTTGTGGGGCGGCTTGTTAATGAGTTTCATAACCAGGAGAAGGAAGCCAGCTCGAAACCTCAGCCTCCAGCCTCCCCACCCCCTCCGGGACCTCTGGCCGGCCTGCCGCCTCCCTCCTGGCTACCCTCCCTCTCCTTCACCGTGGGGTTGCCATAAACTTAAACTTTTTTTCTTCTTATTCAAACACTGGAGTCTCTCCCCGCCCCCAGCTCGCGCGTGCCATCGATTAGATCTCTCCGGGGATAGGCGGCTGGGACGCACGCCTGTGCCCATTGGTGGAAAGGGTGCACGTGTGTGTGTGTGTGTGTGTGTGTGTGTGTGTGTGTGTGTGTGTGGGGTGCACACGCTGGGGTGTGTGTGAGGGGTGGGGGCGCGGGGGGCGAGGGGGAGGCCGGTATTGTTGCACTGGGGCAGCTGCGGGGAGAGAACAGACAATAGAGCAGCTGTCTGGCCCTGGTACTCTGCATACCAGCTGTCCACCCTTATCTACACACACACTTTCTGGGTATTAAGAGGTGGAGCTTTGTGCATAGAATTGGGAAGTGGGGGAGGAGGAGGGGGAAGGACTTCTGACCCTCTCTTAGAAGAAAAGGGGCCGGGTGGGGGTGGGCTTCCGCGCTCTTTTGTCCTGGAGCCGCTGTGTTAAGAAGAATGCTCCTCCTGGGCTGAGTGAAGTCCGCGGTGGTTACCGGGCAGGACGGTCGATGCCCGGGGCTCGGCGAGGCTCTGTGGCGGAGCTGGGCGCGGTCTGTAGCCCTGTTGTGCTGGGGGCCACTCTGGTGGGCTTGACCCTGTGCCTTTTCTCCTTGCAGCCATCTGCTTGCCGGGGTGCGATGAGCAGCATGGGTTTTGTGACAAGCCCGGGGAATGCAAGTAAGTTTGCAAAAGTTGCTCTTTTCTTTTTCTTGCTGTCCTTTTACACCTAGTGTATTAGTAAAGCATCTCTAGATGCTCTTTTGAAAACCTCAGGTAAGATTAGCTGGTTGGAGGGGGCTGTTTTTCTGTGTTTCTACTAAATAAATACATGGACGGGCATAGGGTCAAGGGTTGTCATCCATCTAAGCTCCTCGATGGTTGTGGAACTTACAGATGGAGATTTAAAAAGAATTGGCACAGAAGAGGAGAGGGTTTAGTTGGTTCTCAAACTTCGCAACACGTTAGAATTACCTAGAGATGCTGCCCTGGTTGGCCCTTGTACCCAGAGTCAGACGCTCTTGACGTGGGACGAAGGCATCCATGTGGTTTAAAGCTCCTGAGGACGGTCCAGTGTCCTGCCTCATTTGAGAACCAGCGGTGTTGATGCTGTTGGAAGCCAGTCTCTCATGAGTGGGAAAGGTGTTGCTAGGAACCCGGTAGCGTCAGCGTCCACTGACTCTGTCCTCTCCTCTAAGGTGCAGAGTGGGCTGGCAGGGCCGGTACTGTGACCAGTGCATTCGGTACCCCGGCTGTCTTCACGGCACCTGCCAGCAGCCCTGGCAATGCAACTGCCAGGAAGGCTGGGGGGGCCTTTTCTGCAACCAGGGTAAGCCTCCCATCCCCCACCAGGCAGCCTGTCTTCCCTGGCTCTGTCACGGGGAAGTACAGTCTCCCGAATTTAACCCTGGGCCTCCCTTCTCCTCCTCTTCCTGTCTCCACCCTCACAGACCTGAACTACTGCACACACCATAAGCCCTGCAAGAATGGGGCCACCTGCACCAACACGGGCCAGGGAAGTTACACTTGCTCTTGCCGGCCTGGGTACACGGGGGCCAACTGCGAGACGGAGGTGGACGAGTGCAGTGCCAGCCCCTGCAGGAATGGAGGGAGCTGCACGGTGAGTCTGGCCACCGTGGGCTCTCCTGCCGAACCGGGAACCCTGGTTTGAGACAGACCGTGTGGGTCCCTCGCAACGACGTAGGAAAGCTTTCTTCATCTTCTCCATTACTCAGGACCTCGAGAACAGCTACTCCTGCACCTGCCCGCCTGGCTTCTACGGCAGGATCTGCGAGCTGAGTGCCATGGTGTGTGCCGACGGCCCCTGCTTCAACGGGGGACGGTGCTCGGACAACCCCAAGGGAGGGTACACCTGCCGCTGCCCTGGGGGCTTCTCTGGCTTTAACTGTGAGAAGAAAATGGATTCCTGCAGTTCCTCACCCTGTTCCAATGGTAAGGGGGCCGCCTGACCCATCCGAGACTTTGTCCAGAGGTCCACACTGGTGAGAACGCGTCAGAAGCGCATGAGTTTAGTTTCAGGCTGAGTTCATCGCTTTGTGAGTTGCCTTGAGTTTCAGAAGCCCTTTTGTCTGAACAGTGAGAAACTGTTCATAGCAATCTTATCCTCGAGTCTGGAAGCACCCAGGGAGCGAGGAAGGCAGGCAGGAGCGTTCCTTCTCCGCAGGGCCTGGCTCAGGTGGAGGTGCAATGACTTGCTCGCGGTCCTGCGGCACCTCGGGTGCCCGAGACTCCGAACGTCAGCGGGTCAGCCCCAGCGCCAGCCCAGCCACTGCGCTTTTGGAGGGAAGCCCAGCTCTGCTCTGTCACCAAGCAGAGCCGTCTGCTGCCGAGGATGTACGGTCTCCACGAGTGGGTGGGATGCCCTAAGCAAACTCACAGAGGGGGGAAGCTGGGCCCCAGACAGGCTGGACCATTCTGGAAGCTTCTGGAGCTTCTGCGTTGGGTGTGATAATCGATGGAGAGGAATCAGCTTGCTTTGCTCTCCATATTCTGTACAGAAGGTGTGGCAGTCTTGGGGTCAAGCTCTTTCTCCTGTTTGTTTCCAGCCACTGAACCAATAGAGCGGTGGATGCTTCATGTTTAGAGGGGAAGAATAGGGAGGTTTAGCAGGCTTGGCTCTGGAAGGACAAAGACCAAACCCCAGCCTCCTCCCTCCCTTCCTTTTTTCTTTTCTCTTTCTTTCTGTTTCAAGTCTTACTTGTCACTAACTGTGTAACTGTGGGCAAGCACGTCATCCTCTTTAAGCCTTGGTTTCCTCATCTGTAAACTGGGTCCTTTGTTGGCTTGCTGTGAAGGTGAATGCAGCACTGCAGGCAAAGCGTTTTGCACGGTGCATGTCAGGAGGTATTAGCCTGTATTTTTTATGTAATTTATGGAGCTCGACCAGAAGTCCCACCCCGGCCCTCGCTGTGGGCTCGTGTTTGATGTATGTTGTCTTAAGCGGTGGCCTCTGTCCGGTCTGCCCCTGTGTCTCTGCTCTGGTGTGTGACGCAGCGGCCGGGGCAGCACGTGCTTCAGGGCATTTTCTGGGTGACAAGCCGCTGCCCTTGTCTGTGTCCCAGGTGCACAGTGCGTAGACCTTGGCGATGCTTACGTCTGCCGCTGCCAGGCCGGCTTCTCTGGGAGGCATTGTGATGACAACCTGGACGACTGTGCCTCTTCCCCGTGTGCCAACGGCGGCACCTGCCGGGACGGCGCGAATGAGTATTCCTGCACCTGCCCCCCCGGGTACACGGGCAGGAACTGCAGCGCCCCCGTCAGCAGGTGTGAGCACGCGCCCTGCCACAACGGGGCCACCTGCCACGAGCGGGCCCTCCGCTACCTGTGCGAGTGCGCCCGAGGCTACGGGGGCCCCAACTGCCAGTTCCTGCTGCCCCCGGGCCCCGTGGTGGTGGACCTCACCGAGCAGTACGCGGAGGGCCAAGCCGGCCCGTTCCCCTGGGTGGCCGTCGGCGCGGGCGTGGTCCTCGTCCTCACGCTGCTCCTGGGCTGCGCCGCCGCCGTGGTCTGCGTTCGGCTGAGGCTGCAGAAGCGCCGGCCGCCCGCCGACCCCTGCCCGGCGGAGGCGGAGACCATGAATAACCTGGCCAACCGCCAGCGGGAGAAGGACATCTCTGTCAGCGTCATCGGGGCCACGCAGATCAAGAACACCAACAAGAAGGTGGACCTCCACACGGAGCCCGGCACCGAGAAGAACAGCCTCAAGGCTTGCGACCCCGCCGTGGGCTGTAAGCTGCTGCAGGGCCTCAAGGGTGCCGCTGCCACCGGGGAGCCCCCCAGCAAGCGTGATGCCAAGTGCCAGCCCCAGGGCTCTGCGGGGGAGGAGAAGAGCGCCCCGACCCTCCGGGGGTGCGTGCTGTGGGCCAGAGGGGACGGGCGGGGAGGCCAGCTGGGGAGGGGGCCCGACCCTCGGGGGGTGCCTCGGGCCAGGCTGGGCAGGGCAGGGGGACCAGCTGGCTGCGTTCCTCCGGGCTCTGGCCGTTGTCCTGTTCAGAAACGTTTCCTTGTGTTGACTGTGGTTCCCTTTCATCTCCCTTCTAGTGGAGAAGCAGCTGAAAGAAAAAGGCCGGACTCTGTGTACTCCACTTCGAAAGACACAAAGTACCAGTCGGTGTACGTCATATCCGAGGAGAAGGACGAGTGTGTCATCGCAACTGAGGTCAGTGCGCGGCCGCCCGACCCACCCCGGCCTGGCCGGGTCGGGCCTGGGCCTCTGACCGGCGCTAACCTCCCCGCTGCCTCGTGGCCCCTCTAGGTGTAAAGCGGAGGTGAGGTGGCGAATCCCCGTTTCTCTTGGAATGCGTGACCCTCCAAGGATATGTCCCCGACGATGCTGCTGAGAGGAGCGGAGCTGCTCGTGACCTGCTGCTGGGAAGCCGGGCCCGCGTCCCGCGAGGGCCGGCCGGCCGGCGCTCCGGGCGCCTGCCGCACTGCCTTTTAGGACGTTTCCATTGCACTATGGACAGTTGCTTTTAAAAGATATATATTTAAATGAATGGACTTGATCACTACGTAAGAAGCACGCACTGCTTGAAGTGTATATTTTGGATTCTTATGAGCCAGTCTTTTCTTGAATTAGAATCACAAACACTGCCTTTATTGTCCTTTTTGATACTAAAATGTGTTTTTTCTAGGTGGAAAAAAATGTGCGTTATTTTTTGGATTTGTAAAAATATTTTTCATGATATCTGTAAAGCTTGAGTATTTTGTGATGTTCATTTTTATAATTTAAATTTTTGGTAAATATGTACAAAGGCACTTCGGGTCTATGTGACTATATTTTTTTGTATATAAATGTATTTATGGAATATTGTGCAAATGTTATTTGAGTTTTTTTTTTTACTGTTTTGTTAATGAAGAAATTCCTTTTTAAAATATTTTTCCAAAATAAATATTATGAACGACATCCAGAGGTGTACTTACTCACCCCTCGTCAGAGCAGACTTTCACTCACACTCGTCCGAGGCCGTGAGGACAGAAACGGCCTCTGCTTTTCTGGTTCTCAGGTCTTTGCATAGTTCCGTTGGATTGATGAAAAGCAACTTTCCTCGCTCCTCTGCCCACCTCAAAGAACCCTCCAAGGGTCGCCATCAGGACAAGGAAGGGGCAGGTGTAGTGTTGCTGGTCGCTTGGTTCCCTGCGCATCCCCTGGGATGCATCCAGGGAAACCTGAGGGCACAGACACCCGCGCCTCACGTCTGGTCACTGCTGAGAAGCCTCGGAGCTGGTCACCTTCCGTCTGAGCCTTATTTTTATCAGGACTGGAACAAAGCCTCATTTTGGATTAAATACCCACGAAGCACTTTAATGTTGCCATGACAAAGGCTTTCGGTCCTAGAATAATACTTACTCATTCATTGGTTTGTGGGTTTATTTCTAGCTAATTCAAAAGAGTTAGTTGCCTCCTAATTCAACCACAGTTGCCATGGGACAGACAACAGCAATGATAAAAACACTCTTCTTGAGTGGTTACTACCGGCCAGGCCGAGCCTCCACGTGAATTATCTCATTAATCCTCCGAGATAGTAGCTTTGTTACTCCTGTTTTATACCTGAGGAGACTGAGGCTTGGGGAGGTGAAGGTACTTGCTTGGGGTTGGTAAGTGGCAAAGTCAGCATTCAAATCTGGGCAGTCTGGCTCCAGACCCTGGTTTGATCATTATCTGTCAGAAACTCAGCTTCTTATTGAGAACAAGACAGGGATTTAACAGACCCCATCACTGGTGCCATTCAGTGGTTCCAAAGGATCCGTGCAGATGGTCAGCTCTCGAAGACAAGTTACTGTTGGGGAAAAGTGGTTTATTCCTGGGGTCAGAGGGGAACAGGCAGAGGGCTTAACTAATTAGAGGGAAGAGGTTGCCTTTGTCCCAGTGACTGTGATGAATTTATTCCGTTGGTCGTTATTGTACAGTCAGAAATTCTGGACTCTTCTTGCGGAGGAAACACAAAGCAAGTTGTGTGTTAACCGGTCCTCATGCCCATCCTCGTGTGTGTAAAGGATGGAGATGCATGTGCAGTGGACTGGAGACCGAGAAAACAACATCAGGGGCCAGACGGCCCCCAGGAGCCACCCGGCTGGGGCTCC
This sequence comes from Balaenoptera borealis, assembly GCF_965194805.1. Lineage (NCBI taxonomy): Eukaryota > Metazoa > Chordata > Mammalia > Artiodactyla > Balaenopteridae > Balaenoptera > Balaenoptera borealis. The sequence continues at coordinate 224,250 of NC_138873.1, forward strand.
TGCATCTGAAACACAACCCCACCCATTCCCCACCCCTCTGGCTTGTTATTTTGGAATAACTGCTCACGGGCAGAAACTCCAGTGGAGAGATTGCATCCACGGAAAGAAGTCAGTGTCAGGGCCAAGTGCGGCTGAGGGAGATTCAGGCTTCTAACCCTCCTCCACACTCAAACTGTCCCCTGCTGACTTTAAGGGTTAGCAGCATATTCTAGAATAACTGAGGGCGTCACCAAGGTTTCTTTCAAGAGTCTACAGGATCTGGTGACAGAGTGGGGTGAACTCAATCCAGTTTACGCTTGTTAACCTGGAGTCATTCATAGCTCCCTCTCACTTTCAGCAGTGACCTGACTTGGATAATAAATTAAATGGCTTATCTATTTTCAAGAATATGGAATATTCTGGGATTCTTGCGAAGCCCATTCCATGAAAGAACTTCAATGCACTTAAAGATAATCTCACTTTCATCTTTCCCAGCCTTCTAGTAAAATCAGAGAATAAATTCATCTTTCATGTAGGTAAGCAAGTAACACGGCAAACTGAGACTTAAAGGTGCAGCTTTGGAATTGCCAGCCAATTGGCAGTTGGTGCACGTGGTTCCCTGGGTCCCTCCTGAGACTTACGTTTTAATTGGACATTTAACCAGATGGTCCCTCAGCTTTCAGGGTTTATGTCATTTGCAGGGGGAAATTCAGGTACATTGACCAAAGACATCCACATAAACACATGGGTATTTACAGAAATATGCACAATTCACCGCCCAAGCGACGCCCAGCATGATTAGCCTTGCTAGGGACCAGGCAGGAAGGAGCATCGGTGCCAAGAGCAAGGAGGTGAAAAGGCAGATCCCTTCAGCAGGGGCGAAGCTGGTGCTGGGCCTGTGCTCCCAAGTTCTGAGGAGCACCCGAGCGGGGGTGACACCTGCCCAGGGCCCTGGCCTCCAGGCCTCAGCCCCACGCTCCAGGCACCGCCTTCCGGGACTTTGGTGAGATCGTAAGGAAGGCGGGGCGCACATACTTTTCCTTAGGCCTTTTTCCTTTAACTTTCCATAGGGACGTAATTTTGGACTTCCAGAAACTCTGCAAAGAATTCTCGTTATGACGATGGCTGTCACGTCCATCCTCCTTCCATCCTGACTGGTTGGCCCTCTGCAGTCAGGACGAGCGGTCTGTTCCTGTCCACAGCAGTGTAGGTGCCGGCGTTTCTCAGTGGCTCACAGTCTGCTGCTGCCCCACGGTGGGGTGGTTCCCACCCTCCCGGCTGTGTCTTACCTTCAGGCTCACAAGCCCTCCTGGCCCAGCTCTGGAGCTGGCCCCCCTCAATAACCCTGGTTCCATCAGTGGAGGAGGGAGACAACCGTGTTTCTCATTCTGTGCCCTCGTGAGCCTGACAGCAGCCGGTAGTTACCGAGACGTAAAGTGTGTGACCCGTGTACAAGTCCCAAACAGGCCCTTGAGCGAGTGTGACTCAGGTGCATGCTCTGCGTCGTTGAGTAGACGGCCAGCGACACAGTGGAGGAAGTATTTTTGCCAAGAGAATTGAACTTGAATCTGGTCAGACGCCTTGATCGAGTCACCTGTTGACAGGAGTCCAGGGGGCTGAGGACACAGTCCGGACACCAGTAGGATCTGCTTGGCCGAGTCCAGGGCAGAAGGAGAGGGATGAGGGGACCCACAGATTAGAAGCGACTTAGTTAGAAAACAGTTTAGAAATTCATGAGCCGACTGGAGCGATGTAAAGCCCGACTGGATGTTTAATGATGTTAAGCGGTACTTGTAAATTTTTTAGATGTGAGAGGTTATTACTGTTAAGTTGAACAAAAAAGAGTACTTAACTTTTAGAGAAAAATTCTGAAATATTATGGATGAAACAGTATTATGTCTGGGATTTACTTAAAGATAACGAGACGGGGTGCTGGCAGCGGGCGGGGTGCAGGTGAAACACGAGGGCTGCTAGCGGACAGTCGCGGGGCTGGCTGTGGGTGCACGGTGGAGCTGGCTGCACCCTTCTCGCCCCTTGTGTGTGTGTTGGAAACTTTCCATAACTAAAAGCATTAAGATGACTTACTTACACAGTGAGTGCACGCACCCCGGTGACACACTCACAGGTGCATGTGTAACGCTGTGTCTCGTAGATGTGCGAGCACAGTGGGCTTTAGGGAGGTTTCCGGTCTTTGCACGTTCAGATGACAAATCTTGTGAGACCGAACCAAGCCAATCCGACGGCTTGAGACGCAGCGGGCTTTGCTCAGGGCTTTGGTGCCAGATCCAGGCCCTGCCCCTGCTGGCCGGGCTCAGTGACTGTCAACTCTGCTGAAAAATGACGGTCTTTCCTGAGCAGCTTTGCGAGGACCCCGTTCTCTACGTGGCTCCAGGGGCTCCCAGAGCACAAACCCGAGAGCGTCGTTCCTGCTAAAACCAGCTAACATCTGCTTTTAGCACAGAGTTCAAAATCCTCACCTTGGTCTCTCAGGCCTCGGTGTAATCTGGCTCCTGGCCGTCTTTCTGCCTCGGTTTGTGTCATTCTCTCCCCTGTCCCTTCAGCGCTCAGCTCCAGCCACCCTGGCCGTCGGCATGCGGCTCTGCACCCCTCCCCGGCTCCGAGACTTGGCTGTCACCTCCCGCCTGCTGGGCCGTGCTGCCGACAGGGAAGACCCCGCTGGGCCTCCGGCTGGGGTACCTGGCCTGTCGCAGCACTGTCTGTCCTCTGGCCGGCCTGCGGCTGAGTGTGTGCGGCGACTTGTGGAAGGCCTGTGCGTCCCGGGGGGCGGGCAGGGCTCCCACCACCTCCAGGCCCAGCCTGGAGCTTGAGTGAGAGCCGTCGTCTGTGCACGCTTACCGCACAGGAGGGAAACGTGCACAAGTGTGTGAGGATTTGGTCATGACAGAAGTTTTATTCCTCCCAATGTGACTGGTACTTTGGGACCATAGCATGAAGCCAAACATAGATATGAACTGAGTGGGAGACCATATTACTTTGTTTTTATTCTAACAAGTAAAAGGTCACCTAGACACAGAGTGTGCTGTGAGGATGTTTGCTTGGGTATCCAGCCAACGAAGCCATAGGCAGTTAGTAATTTCTTAGGCTGTGAATTTTGTAGAAAAACTGTACGGAAGTTAAATGATTTTCCTAAAGGGCAGCTGCTGGATGTCTGTAGAAACACTGAAAAGAAGAGCGGGACTTGGAACTCGGGCTGAGCTGGGCCCCAAACGTGTGGGTGTGCGTCTGTGGGACGTCAAGCCGCACGCGACAGGTGTGCGCACCACGGTACACTCGACCGTGTCAGGCAGTTGTCATCTGGAAGTAATTCGGAGACAAACTTTATAAAGATGATCCGTGTCCATGCAGAATATCAGCATTTCCCCCCAGAGCAACCTTGAATTACATCCATTTGCTCGAATAAACCAATATTTCCACTTTGGAGAACCCTAACTGACCTGCATCACCCTGGGAGGTGGGGCGGCGTCGTCCTTGCCTTTTCTTGCTAGCAAGACTGGAAAAACAACCACACTCTCTTTCTCATCTTTCTTGTTTCTTAAGAAAACATCCACTGCTCCGCATCTGGCATTTGCTGATTCCGCATTATGGAGATTATAACCTTAAAAGAAACGGCGGTGGTGTCCCTGAAGGTGCCAGCATTTTAAGAGGTACTGCGACACAAGAATCAGGATCTCTTTGTTTTCTGAAGCACACGAATGAACAGCGATGACGTCATGGGCAGCACTCCTAAAAAGGGAACCGGGTTCAGGGTAAGAGGAGAGAGTCCAAACCAGAAGGGAGAGGATCCACGTGGGACCAAGGCATCGCCCGCAGCCTCGGAAGACTGGCCGGGCTGGTGGTGGGTTGTTGTGGCGACTGAATGTCCTTGTGATGTGACCTCTGAAAACCACATAAACGTACAGTGGAAACAAGCATGAAGACCTAGAAAGCTGCGGGCCTGCTCAGGTTCAAATTCTCCACCACCAATTTCTGCTGGCTACGTCTGTGCTACACACGCACTGGCTTCTACCTCTCATGTGCTCAAATCAATATTAACAAAAAGTTAATAAATCTTTAAGTTAACTTGAACTTTAAAAAGACTGTACCAGAAGGGAGAGTGTCAGTCCTGGGCACTTGACCAGAACCTTCGTGGCTTGTGAGCTCGCATCTTCGGAGACGGAATTGGAAGCTGAGACTCCCTGGGGCTGCCGTCAGTGCCTTGCCTACTGCGCCCCTTCTGCTTCTGGAGACTGCTCCCTCTCTCTGTTGAGGGCCAGGCCTCTGGTGGACGTGGGGTTTCTAAATATTTATTTATTTATGGCTGTGTTGGGTCTTCGTTTCTGTGCGAGGGCTTTCTCTAGTTGCGGCAAGTGGGGACCACTCTTCATCGCGGTGCGCGGGCCTCTCACTGTCGCGGCCTCTCTTGTTGCTGAGCACAGGCTCCAGACGCGCAGGCTCAGTAGTTGTGGCTCACGGGCCCAGTTGCTCCGCGGCATGTGGGATCTTCCCAGACCAGAGCTCGAACCCGTGTCCCCTGCATTGGCAGGCAGATTCTCAGCCACTGCGCCACCAGGGAAGCCCGGACGTGGGGTTTCTGATGCAGTTGGGAGAACAGGATGGGAGTGGCCGAGGAGGTGGCCTCTCCCAAGCGGCTGCACAGAGGGATTAGGACGCAGCCAAGGTGCCCCTGCTCTTCCTCGTGCTGTTCCTTGTGGCGTCTGCGTGAACTTTCATCAGTCGCCACCAAGACCAGGGTCACGGGGCGATGGGTTGGGACCAGGTGGGGAGGCAAGATGGGGGCTCAGGCTGAGGGGTCAGGGGCAGCGAGAGGCCCAGAGGGCAGCTTTGTTTGAGTGGAATAAATGAAACTCTACAAATCAGCCAGCAGGGATACAAAGGACCGTGTTCCTCCTTACCTGCTTCCACCCACCCCCCTCCTGGCTGTTGGCAGAGAAAATATAAAGGCACCCGCTGCAGCACAAACCAGCAGGAGTTCTGGGTAGCGCGTCTATCGTGTTCCTCCTGACAATGCTGCCTCACCCCTCCAGGCCTTGCTCCATGCCCCTCATACCCTCCGTAACTTAAAAAGTTTTTGAGACCTATAGACACCTTTTTAGACAGACCATCTGGTGAAAGCAAGAAGCTCTGCCTTGGTTCATTTCACCCGAATTCAGTTTACATCGGAGCACTTGGGCTGCACTGCTTCTCCCTCTGGGGCCTGAAGCTCCGGACACCTCACCGTGAGCATCGTGGGTCGGCCAGGTGGCTGCCTCTGGGGTTTGCTGACACCATGGGAATCCCAGAGGACATGCCCCATGACCCCGTGGGAATCCCAGAGGACATGCCCCATGACCCCGTGGAAACTCCCACAGGACACGCCCCGTGACACCGTGGCGGCGTTCGTGAAAGCTCCCAGCCTGCGGCTTCGTCAGCTGACATCGGGGACACAGCGCTGGGTCTTCTTTGCTGGAGGGTCAGCCGCAGGAGAACTTGGGCACACTCGCCGGACAGAGAAACAAGTGGGGTTTGCTGGCCTGTCGTCCTGCCTGAGCCCAGACGGCAGAGTCAGATGGTAGTTTTGTCTTCTGGTCGCAGCTGGAGATAAGCTGGAGGCCAGAAGTCCTGCGCCTGCGGTGCCGGCCACCCGGTTACTCTTTCTGCAGCCCTCGTGCACGAGGGGAAAGGGAGGCACTGTCCCTGCAGCCAGGGCACGGGCCGGGCACCGAGCCCACAGCCCGAGGGGCCCAGGGGAGTGGTCGGGTGGGACCTCGGGCCCACGTCGGCCACGGCATCAGCTGCTTGCGAGGTGGGATCTCTGTGTCGCCACTCTGCAGGCGGGGACACAGGTCACTCTCACAGGAGGCCGGCTCGAGTTCCTGTATGCTGAACACCTGCCCCCAGGCTCTTGGCATCTGACACAGCGAGATGGCGTTGGAGCAATTCTCCACTCAACATTAGGGTTCAAATGATCTGATCACACTGATTAAATTAGGCTGTCATCACAAACCACCTTTTTATAGCTACTTTATTTATTTATTTATTTATTTATTTTGGCTGTGTTGGGTCTTCGGTTCGTGCGAGGGCTTTCTTTAGTTGCGGCAAGTGGGGGCCACTCTTCATCGCGGTGCGGGGACCGCTCTTCATCGCGGTGCGCGGGCCTTTCACTATCGCGGCCCCTCCCGTTGCGGGGCACAGGCTCCAGACGCGCAGGCTCAGTAGTTGTGGCTCACGGGCCCAGCTGCTCCGTGGCATGTGGAATCTTCCCAGACCAGGGCTCGAACCCGTGTCCCCTGCATTGGCAGGCAGATTCTCAACCACTGCGCCACCAGGGAAGCCCCACAAACCACCTTTTGACGCTGCGCTGAGCGGTCTGGTGTCAGTAAAGCGTTACTCTGCAAAAATAGAAGATTCAGGAGCGAGACACTGAAAATTGCACGGTACTCTAATTGTGAGTTGACGGGTGTCCGTGGCCAGAGGGAAACAGTTTCAGAATGACAGTGACTGCCGGCGTGTGGTCCCGCCAGGACCAGAAGTGAAAACGGCAGGCGTCAGTGCTGCAGAGGCGGCTTCCGTGCCCGCCGTGCCAGCCGCTTGGATGGCCGCGCAGAGGGTGATACCAGAGGGGCCCTGCCTGGGCCCAGATGCCGGCCAGAGGCCAGGGCCTCCCTCCTGCCCTTTAGGGTCAAGCCTCCAATCCGCTCCCCAAACGTCCACCCAGAACCGGGGTCCCTGCTCTGCACCAAGTACATTTCATTTAACCCTTATTTTCAGAGGTGGAGGTTGAAGCCCAAGGTCACAGCACCAACAGAGAGACCAAATCCCAGAGGTTTCTGAGCTTCCCCCACCGCACGGCTTCCCGGTGGCCAGTGGCAACACTTAAACATCTTTTGAAAAGGATTTTTAACGTGCTGCCATAGTTCTCGGATTCTAAGTGGGAGACACAATTTCTATCCTATCAGCAGGGAAACGGAGGCTGGGGCTGCCTGTCTCCGGTCCACAGGGCCTCCCCCTGGGTCCCCGTATGTCCCCACTTATCTGCAGACCCACCCCTTCTGGGGGGAGGTGCCGCACTCTGCACCATGGCCCAGGAGGCCTGTTCCTTTATGCCTCATAAAGCTGGCATCCCCTCCCTAGGCCTGGCCTCTCTGTGGGTAAGTGCTCTCTGGTTGCTTTTGTATCTCTGGTGCCCATCATCTCTGAGGTCCCAGTAATCATGGAAGAGAGGCAGGAGAAGCCTGGGAATACAGCCAACATACGGGGCTGACGGGGGACTTCTTTTCTCTCCTTGCGACACCTGGCCTCTGTGTGGTTTTATCAGTAGTGAGGAGTCACTGCTGGTCCTCTGCCCATCCACCCGTTAGGTGTGCTGAGCTCAGTGCCACCAGCTCCAAACACTTACAGGCTAATCTTCTCAGCAAGGTCTTCCTTCCAGCATCAAAGCCCCTCAGGTCCTGGGACTAGCCTCCTGGAAATGACCAGAATTTACCTGGGATATTAATAGCCCTCACCCAGAGCTCGCTGACACTCGGCCCTGGGTTAAGGACTTTAGAGATGGAAAAATTGAGGCAAATAGATGTTCAATCACTAGGTCCCACAGCTCGCAAGGGGTCCGGTGGCCGTGAGACCCAGGCCGTCCAAGCCTGACTCAGAACAACAGACGTGGGTGCTGAGACACCATGATGATCCCAGTTTTCCTGGGTCGCCAGCTCTACTCAGTGCTGACAGCCTGCCATCTCCGCAGGAAATCTAACGACCTCTAGAAATTTGGGAAGTTCTAGCAAGTAGGTCTTGACCTCTTGCTACACTTTCACTTTCTTGCTTTGGTCTACTGAGGAAGTGAAAATTCCAAATTAGCATGTGACACTCATTCAGATCAATGGGATTTGTGTTGTTGGTGCATTTTCCCACAAAACTGGCAAGAAAGCACAACCCGAGGGAGGCTCTGTTGATCCAGGCTTGCTTCTGGAGGAAGGACATGCCCACTGGGAAGCTCTGTCCCTGCGGTTGGGCTATACACAGCACGCGGGTCTCCTGACGGCCACCCAGGACTGTGTCCTGCCCACCCGTGGCCTCCTCATGGCCCTGGTCACCCTGAGCCCGGCGTCTTCCATGGCAGGTGCTCATCAACACTTGTTGAACAAATTATTGGCAGAAAGATGTAGGTGGAAGAACCCCTTCTCAGCTGTCCTTTCTACATCCCAGCATCCTAGAAACAGAACCCAGGGAATGGTTGGGTGAAGGGCGTCAGTGGCGTGGATGACAGAAACTGATCCAATTCAAAGAGGTCATTTAAAAATTACATGGATCAAGGATGTGGTGGACAGAAGAAGGCCCAGAGTTGTCCACCTCCTGGGCCCCCAAACCAGTGAATATGTTGCTTCATGTGGCAACAGGACCTGCCTTTGTGATCAGTTAAGGACGTGGGGATGGGAGGTTATGCTGGGTTACTGGGTGGCCCGACGTAATCAAAGGGTCCTCGTACAGGGAAGAGGGAGGCAGGAGGGTCAGGCAGGAAGGAGAGGTGACGGTGGAAGCAGAGGTTAGGACAAGAGAGATGGCAAGATGGAGGAAGGGGCCAGGGGCCAAGCAACGTGGTGTCCTCGAGGAGCTGGACGAGGCAGGGAACCAGTTCCACCTGGAGCCCCCAGAAGGAGCAGCCCCGCTGACACTTGTATTTAGCCCAGCGGGACCTGTCTCAGACTTCTGCCCTTCAAAGCTGTAAGAGGATACACTTGTATTGTTTTGAGCGACCAAGTTTGTTACCGCAGCAGGAGGAAGCGAGTATGCGTTTAGCTCCGCAGGGGGACTGCGCACTGATGCAGGGAGAAGCGAACCTGGCTCCAGCAGCGGCCAGTGTCTGAGGGTGGATCCTTAGAGCGTCTCCAGGGCCCTGAAGACCCTCGCTCCAGGTATTCATTCTATGCGAGTGAAAACTACAGATAGGTGACACCTTAGTCCTTGCAGAAACGGGCCCAGGGCAGGGCAGGGAAGCAGGGAGGGGGCCAGGCGGGGTGGGATGGCTCGCGGCCTCCCCTCTCCTGCGGCCTGGCGGAGGCTGCTTCTGCCCACGGTGAACCTCATGGGCCCTCTGTCCCCGCAGCAGTTGGGTGCAGTCAACCGCGTGCTCCAGAACCCGGAGTATTTCTTCAGGGAAAATGCTCAGTTCTTTCCAAAATGCCATGAGAACTGTAATGATGGGAATAAATAACAGGTGCTGGGGCAGCTGCTACTGGTTGCCGGCGCTTCTTCTTTAAATCTGTTTTCTGTGGGGGACCCAAGGGCTTGCAGAAGCATTTTGCTCGGAAATATTCAAGGAATGCTTCTTGCGTTTTCTTATTACAGCAACAGCTTTAGTATTTATAAGCTGATTCCTGAGACCTGCAGCAGAGCTGGAGAGGTGACAGGTTGGGGAGGGTCTAAACGGCAGCCCCTGCAGTTGCTTTGAAATGGCATTTGGTTCTTCACGGCATCTTTCTGAGGTGATTGTTGTCGCCTAGGCTGAAACTGCCCCCCAGAGCTGTGTAGACGGTACGGGCTTCACGCACAGGCGTGCCGGGTGAGGCGCGTGGGTGGTGTGCCTGCTCCCTGGGCTGCCCCCTCCAGCTCCCACGTTTCTGGTGGGGTCTGTCCTGAAGGTGGGTGGGTCGCAGACAGCACCCTCTCCCTCACCACCAGCGGCATCACTTGGTGCTGGGCCCGGATGAGCAGAGCAAACGAGACGCTGGTGATCCTGGCAGAGCGCTTGTGGCCATGAGACAGCTGTGAAGTGTCCTACGTTCCCTGCACAAAAGACAAAACAGGTCACAGTGTTTGCTGAGCTGGGTCTCTGTTATTGGCTGGGTTCTGTGCTCTTAGACTCTGAGATACCAAGTGCCAAGAATTTCTGCGTGATTTTCTCACTCGCTTTTTGTGTGCTTCCTGAAAATGCGATTAAGTTACTTGAGTTATTTCTTTGGTTTGATGACTGCGAACTCCCCTCCTGACGCCTCGGCCCCGACACCGGCTGCGTTCAGGGTGAGGGCCGCAAACACTCTTCCTGCCGAGCTCTGGGGCTGCTCGCCAGCGTGTGCAATAACAGGGCTGCCTGTTTACCACGGGTTCTAACCTGTTCAGTGCCATGGGGTTGAATGTTTGAGATCAGGAGCCAGGAGCGTGCTCACCCCGTCAGAGTTCAAGTGCCAGGCAGCCCCGGGCGTCACATTCAGGGCAGGACCTGGGCTCCGAGCTGTGTTGTGCGGAAAATACCCAGCAGCCACATCCTTGACTTTGAGTTAAAATCTCTGGGCTCCTTTGCGGTGGGAGAGCGAGAGTCTATAGTCTTTTGCCTTTTCCTGCTGTTCATCAACTCAAAATGAGATGGGAAACTCGCCAATCCGTTCAAGCCACAAACTCCGAGGCTTCTGCTGAGGACATGTCCCTTTGGGGTCCTGGGCAGTCCCGTGGCCCCCCCCCCCTCACTGAGCCTGCTGGGTGTGGTGGCCGAGTTCACCCCACAGGGCAGCCCCCCAGGGGTGCCCCGTCCTGGGGGTCCTTGTGGCTGCAGCGGGTCCCGAGGGGCGGGGGGTGACCCGAGGGCCGTTCTGGATGCGACTCTGAATCACTGGTGGGTTTGCAGGCTCTTCTCTCAGGGGCAGCGGCTTCCCTTAGAACCAGCTGTAACTTGCTGTGCTTCCTGGGTCCTGGGTTAGCTCCTGGGGCTGCCATAACACGGTACCTCAAGCCGGCTGGGTTTAAACGACAGCAGTGTGGACTCCCACAGTTCTGAGGCCAGAATCCGATGTCGGTGGGGCAGGTCCCTTCTGGAGGCTCCGGGAGGCCCTCCCTGCCGGCTTCCGGGGGGGTGACCACCTTGGTGTTCTTGGCTTGGGCGGCGTCACTGCAGTCTCCACCTTCTCAGGGCCCTTCCCTGTGTGTCTCTCTGCCTCTTATTATGAGGACACTAGTCACTGGATCTAGGGCCACCCCACTCCGGTATGAGCTCACCTCCATCCTGAATTATCTGCCACGACCCCATTTGCAAACAAGGTCACGCTCTGAGGTGCTGGGTTTGGAGGGATATCATTTAACCTACTATAGAACAGTCATTATAATAGGTGAAATGGCTTTTAAAAAGGCGTTATCTGCTTTAAATTTTCTTCAGTGAGTATTTTCTGAGGACCTACTTGTTCAAAGCACCCAGGGAGTAGAAATGAAATAGAAAACACAAGAAAAGACAAGACGTGGAAGCTGTACATGAAACTAGGAAAACACCCCAAGACAGTCTATGTGAGTAGACGCATGATAGAATGTTCTAGACTGGACACCAACAGATGCTGCAGGAATGACCGGGAGCTTCTAAATTGTAAGGAGATTGGTCTTATGCCTACAAAATCCCAAGACAGAACAGGCAGTAACAGTGGCCTCATTTCTGGTTCTGCTGAAGGACCTGCCGGTGGACGTGGGATTCATCCAGGAGGTGCTCCCGGGAGCAGGCAGGAGGCTGGAGCAGCCCTCCGGTCTCTCGGGACCACGTCCAGGCAGCAGGGAAGAAAGTCACCTTTCTCTTGGTCTAGAAAAATCCATTCCACAGTTTTCACCATCCCTTGCTGACAAATAGGATTTTAAATCCCTTTATCTGGAGACAGAAAGTGTGTGCTCGTGGCGAATAATTTGAGCTGATATTCTTGCCAGCTGTTAAGGGACACATGCAAAAAAAAAAAAACAAAAAGCCAGTGACATCTGGTCAGCATTGATATTTTGTGACAGAAGTATTTTTTCCTGGGGGGTGTTTTCTAAGAAACCACATCTCAGAATCCCCAGTCTCTTCAGCCCTCAGCCCCTGACCTTTGACCTCTTTGAAAAACAAAGAAGAAAGTGATCATGTTGACGGAAGCCCCTGGGCCCAACCTGGGCACGTAGCTGGCGACACCGGGTCAGCCGGGAGCCGGCCCAGCACTTGCTTCCAGGTCCTGCCGCAGCCCTGCCCTGGTGGTGGGGGGGGGGGGGGCGGGAGGGGCAGGCAAAGCCCCCGTGTCCCGCCTGCTGGGCTGGCATTTCCCCCAGCTCCAGACGCCACTCCTCCTCCTCTGCCCTCCTAACCACTTGTGTTCTGGGGGGTTTAGATTGTAACTTTTTAAAGTAAATAATGTCCAGTAAATGCACTAATGAACACTGATTTTTTTTCTGTGGAATCGTCAAGCCTTCTTTGCCTGATCTTCCCAAGAGTGCCAAGGAAACAGGCCAGTTTTGAAAGGGAAGTTGAGGAGAATGCGCTGTTTCCAGACTGGTGAGCCCCCTCCCCCAGGAGCTGGGGCTGCTGGGATGTCCCTCCGAGGGGCCCCTGGGGGTACGGGGCGTGAGCTTGGTGATCTGCCTGAGGGCAGCTCTGTGCAGGGGCTGGGTCCACTCCCCGTGTGTTCTGAGAACCGCCCCCATGCACGAGGACTGGGGGTCCCCTTGCGGGGGACCACACACCCAAGCCTCTCATTTCACAGACGGGGGGACCGAGGCCAGCTCCTGCCGCTCTGAGATCCCCTGTCAGCCCTGCAGCCCCAGAGCCCCCGCGGGGTGAGCCCCGGGGCACAGCGTCAGGGCCGCTCCTGCCCCCTCCCAGCTGGGTCTTTCCACGGAAGTGCACACGGCCGGTTTGGTAGATGATAGAAGCCTCGGAATGGCAACGTGTGGGGAAAAAGCTCTTTCCTGGGGTCAGCACAGGACAGGAAAAGACTTGGCAATTACTTCAGTAACAGAGTTCAGAGAAACACAAATCTCTGTACAGAGCAAGTTTCCGAGTCCTGGTTTCGGGGGCCAGGGAACAGTTAATAAACCCCCCAACACCTCCTACCTTTGTCACCTGGGGGCGGCCGGGCTGCGGAGCCGCTGCTAACATGAGGTCGCCTGGAAAGCGGCAACGGCCCTGTGGTCCCGCCTGTTCTGCTGCAGGTGACGCGCCCCCTCCTCCGTCACCTGGCTGCCAGCTCTGTCCCCGGTGAGAGCCCATCGTCTTCTCCTTTTGAAATTGCACAGACGCCCAAGGTGCCCCGACGGAGCTCAGAGAAGTGAGGCTTGTTCCGCGTGGGAGACCCTGAGAACGGATGTTGCACGATGAGGCTCAGGTTACTGAAAAAGGCCCATCTCTTCCTCAGGATTGACTCCAGAGAGCGGAGTCGACGGAGGGGCCTCGGCGCCCGTGAGGAGCAGGGGCCCGGCGGGAGGTGACCGCCCCGGGCGCGAGGCAGCGGGCGCCGTGGTGGCTCAGACTCGAGTTTGTCACTGTCCGCCCAGTAAGTGTCTGCCGTGTTTTGAACGGATGATACAGACGATAAACAGGTTGGAACAAGAGCTCCCACTCCATCGAGCACGGGTGGCCCAGAGCGCCAGCCTGGGTTGATGCGATTCCACGGCAGGGGCGTTGGGACCGCGTGTGCCAGGAGGGCCCTCGTTTGCGGCGCGTCGGCAAGGTTTGCTGCTGCCACTGCTGCAGCTCTCGCAGCTGTGATGCGCCGTTGACGTAAAGCCTCTCTGAAGATGTGACTTCGCGTTGCTGGCGCTGCAGTGTGGCAGATGGACATGAGGGAGAGGGTACAGGCCTCCGCGGTAGACCGAGAACTTTCTTCCTTTCAGGAAGATGCTCGGGTAGGACTCCACCCCGGCACACGGAAGGTTCTGGACTCAGCCCATGGCCTCGTCCCTGAGAAGCTTTGTGTGACAACGTGAGTCGTAGTCTTCAGGTGTCGTTCTGAGGGTTCACAGGGAGCGACGCTCGGTCTGGAGCTTCTAACCCACAACCCGCACTGCACGTGCTGCACAGCTGGACGGCAAGACTCGGACCGGCGATTGGGCACCTCAAGCTCACGAAACCTCTTGTGCACGAGAATGGCTGTGGTCACTCACACGCTAGCAAGGAAACTGCAAGTTTGGAATCCTCACCTGCCTCCCTGACCACGCCTGGGCCTGGGTGGGAATCCTCACGACCAGCCAGCCCCTCTTCCTTCCTCGCCCAGATCTCGAGGATCCGAGAGATGGGTGAGGCCCCTTCCCAGCTGAGAGCCGGCCACGCCTCCCTTCCCCTGGGGGCAGGTTTCCGATGTTTTCCAAGGAACAAGCAATGGCGTGTTTCCACACTGATCTCTGGTCGTCCTTTAATTGGCTTTTCTCCAGGCCTTGCCCAGTCTTTAGCTGAGACAAGTGACTTTTTCCTGCTTGTAGAGTCTCATTCATCCTAGCCCCAGAGCCTCCAGGACACAGGCAGCTGGGCTGAGCACCTGTGGATTCCACGTGGGGTCTGTCTGTGGGATTCAGGATGGTCCAGTATCTCTGAGACTTGACTGTCCAACAGTAGTGACAGTGGTACGCATTATGATGGCCAGAGTCATAGTTTCACCTTGTTTTACCTCTTATGAATCACTTATGCATATTTTATCTCATTAATCTCAGGAAAACCAGGGCCTTCGAGTTCGGAAAGAGCCACGTAGGGGAGGTAGAGGGATATATAAGCATGGAAAAAATATTTTTTTTTTTTTTTTTTTTTTTTTTTTTGTGGGACAGATGTCTTTTATTGGTCTGACCAGCGTGACTAGTCGTAGGCCCAGGAAGAGCTCTCCTATCTGTCCCGGCTCCCATCTTCCCTCTCCTGGGGGTTCATGACTCACCCCCAGGGAAGAAGGGTGGCAGGCAGAGCCAGGATAAAAAATACAGGGATGGGATCTGAAAGGGGCTCCAGGTGATGCATAAAACATAGGGTTACCAGACCATCCAGATAAACTGTCCATCAGGCAGAGCAGAAGCAGTTTCCCTATACAGGCCCCTGGCCAGGAATGGCAGGGGTCAGGAGGAAGAGCTTCCCTAGAGGCTTCCTACTGTGCCCTTCGTGCCATCAGCATCTCCCGGACATTGTCCTCAGCTTCCTTCACACTCCGCTCCAGGTAGGATTTTTTCTGTTCCAATTCTTTAATTTTTTCTTCTGCTATCTTCTGTTTCTCTAACAGCTGATTATGAATTGCCTCCTTGGATTGAAGAATAAACATTCTTCCTACACCTTCATACATGTTAGTCTCATCTACCAAAGTCATAATCTCTGTATCTGTAAGATGTGCATGCTTTTTCGTTCTGTTTAGCTGTTCAATCTGTATGTCTGCAAGCTTCACCTTCTGTTGAGTGTCAATAACTTTGGCTTGAAGCTCTGTGAAGGCCTTCTTCAACTCCAAATCCACGGGGGCCGCCATCTTGCTTCACTCCTCGGAAAAAATATTTTTAAGGACATTTGAGTTAGTGAATTTTTGAAAGAAGGTACAGAAAACGTTTTTGCCTTATTTTATGCTTGTAACTGTCAATGTGAAAAGAAATGTTTTATGGAGTGAAATAAATGTGAAAAAATGGTTATGTTTAAGAAGATAAACACAGGTCCAAATTACACATCAAATGTTATTCAACCTGGTGGACCGTGTGGGCAGTTTTCCAACAAGGTAATTTCAACCTTTAAGTTGTAGGTCAAATGAATCAATTTTATAATGGCTTTTTGCTAGGTGCTGTATTTGTATTATGCAATGTTTATTTTCTGTTATGTTGTTTTTGAAAGTCTTGCTTGGGCTTCCCTGGTGGTGCAGTGGTTAAGAATCCACCTGCCAATACAGGGGACAGGGGTTCGAGCCCTGCTCCGGGAAGATCCCACATGCCGCGGAGCAACAGAGCCCACGCACCACAACTACTGAGCCCATGTTCCACATCTACTGAAGCCTGCGCACCTAGAGCCCGTGCTCTGCAACAAGAAAGACCACTGCAATGAGAAGCCCCCGCGCACCGCAACGAAGAGTAGCCCCCGCTCGCCGCAACTAGAGAAAGTCCGTGCGCAGCAACAAAGACCCAATGCAGTCAAAATAAAAAAAATGAAAAGAAGAAGTCTTGCTTATTTCTGGCCCTCAAGCAGAGGAGATGTCCTCTGCGGGGGGTTCCCGGTGTCTCGAAGCTGCGTCTGGATGAGCTGCCCAGCACACCTGCCGTAGCGCTCACCTGGGCGCCACCTGGAGCTCTCACCAGGCGCTGGTGTGGCTCACCCATGAGCCTGCGTGCGGTTTTGGCTTGGAGCCATCTCTTGACGCTACCAAGAGGGAAAAACCCAAACTCTCTTTTGTTGGAGAAAGTAATTTTCGTTTGAAATTCTAAATTGATTAAGCCGTGTTACAGAAAGTTTGGAAAAACAGAACTGAATCCTAGCTTTCTTACCCTGGCATTCATGTCATTTGCTAGGTTTTCTTGCATCTCTTTCCTAGTGTACTTTATGTTAAGTTGTAATCATACTCTGCGAACAATTTTATGTCCTGCTATTTTTAAGCAGCATTATATTATCAGCAATTTCTGTGTTACGCCATGGTCTTCAAAACCATCATTTTAAAAGGCTACTTAATACTCCATAAAGGGTTTATTTAGAAAATTCTCGCTACTGTAATGACACTGGCCAACAGCTCCTGCCACCTGCCACACTGATTACTGAGTCAAAGGACCTGAGCTGATTCTGTTCTCGGCACTCATCGCCAAATGTCAAATCTCTTCCCCCCCAGACGGAACCAATTTCCGTGCCCCTGATGTACGGGACGCCTGATTTACCACAATATACTTATCAAGGAAATTTTATACCATAATGGGTAAGCAATCATTTTAATTACACTATTTGATCATGAGCGAGTTGGGCTGTTCGCTCACTGAGTTATGATTTTCTGTCGCCTTCCTCTAGTGGAATAGTAACGGTTCTCCTATCAGTTTGGTTGACCTCGTTACGTGATGAGTGACCCCTTTTTCAACGTGGCTCTAACTCCTCAGCCTCTCTCGTGTTGTCAGAACTTATCAAGGATGGTGACATTCTCTATCTTTTCGTCATCAAACACCCTTTTTATTGTTTTCCCCGTAGAGCCTATGTTCATTTTTATGTTGGTGTGTTTTACCATTTTGTTGATCAAAGGCACATTTAATTGCCAAAGAGAGCAGCTGGTGAGTGTTGGATGACCTGCGTACCAACCCGATTTGATACAGTTCCACCAAAAGTCAAGACGCTGTTTTAGCACATCTGTGCAGTTTGGGTGGTAGGTTGGGGTCCCCGTGACAACCCCCACCTCTCGGATGGTCAACTCGGGTGGGTGGAACCTGTGCCATCCTCTTCTTGGGTTCACTGGGGGCTCGGTTCCTGCTGGTGCGCCAGCTTCCTGGGGGTTGGGGGGCGTGGAAAGGAGGTGTCTGTCCGTCCTGCCCCCTGGAGCCTCAGGCGCCCAGATTTCACCCACTTTTACAAAGTCACGTTAGGACTCAGAGCTTTGGGAAACTCACGGAATCTCCCCAAATAATGCTTCTGCCCCAACATATGACGAGACGGGTGGGGTCACGGACGGTTTCCCGTGGGTGGCGGCCAGTTCTCCACGTGGCGTGAGGTGCCTGGGAGCAAGAAAGCTCTTTGGTTTGTGATATTCACTGAGGCCCGGCTCTTGGCAGCTGAAGTGTTTTATTTCCCTTAGGTCTTGGGCCTAGACCCACAAGAACCAGCATTTAATGACAGTGGTAGCAGGTAGGCCCGACTGGCACGTGTGCCGACGGCCTGCCCGCAGCAGGGGCCCTGGACCAGGCAGACCTGCTCTGGGCGTGGCCTCACCTCGGCCAGGGTATTTAACCGCAGTTTCCCCATCTGAGGAAGGGGGTGATAGTTCTCTCTTTAGAGTCGCTGTGAGGTTAAATGAACAAACACATATAAAATGCTCAGTAGACGCGTGCTTAGTATTAATTCTCATCACTTTCATTTCTGCCATCCAGAAAAAAGAGCTCTCGACTGAGTCCGATTTTATCTGTTTCTCAAGGCTCAGACCAAACCCCAAGTGGTAAAAAGCTTACAGGAAAGCTTGCTGACATCCCAGCTAGAAACCCTCTCTGACCAAAATCCTTCAGCAATTACACCCGGCCTCGTGCTGCCACGTGCAGGCCTGCGTCTGCGCCTGACCAGCAATTCCAGGGCAGCGACTGAGCGTCAGCCGTGCCGGGAGATTCATGGCATTTGGCACAGGGGCTGGTCCTCTGTGCCGGTGCTTCAGGAGGTGGACCGACGCATATGCTGCCCCTCGTCCCACCTAAATTCTCGGGGGTGGGAACAGGGCAGGACCAGGTGTTCGAGCACTTGTGTCAGCTGATTCTGAAGATAGGTCTTGGTGTGGCAGCAATGAACCAAAAAAAGAAATTCTATTTTGATTTGGTCACTTATTGTCATGGGGTTTTATTTTTGCCACGTTGTGGTGAACCAGACCACTGCTTTGTGCTCGCCAGGGGTACTGAAGCCCCACTGTGCCCAGGATCCGGGACAGACGGTAGCAGCTGACCGCGTGGAGCCTGGACCTGGTTTCCAGTTGGATGAAGTCACCACAAACAAGCACACCATCGTCCACTGTTTGCAGCGAGCGCCACTTGACCTTAGAGTGGCAACAAGGAAAGGACAGAGGCAGCAGTGAGGGCCTGGCGGGCTGTGCCGACACCTTGCGCACAACTTTACATGAAGAAAAACGGAGGCGAAGGAAGAAATAAAAGGAGGAGGAAGAGGGATCAGGGATTAAGAAAGGAGTGGTGACTCCTGCTTCTAATTTTCTCTTCTTCAAAACCAGTGTTCCTGGGGCTGCTGGCTCCTCGGGGGCCAGAATTTTAGTGAGTGGGACTTGCAGTTCTAGAATATAATAGATTTCACAATCATAATCTACCTCTGTCTTTCTTCTAACACGTCTAAAGTCTGCAAAAGATTATATGCCATCAACCTTCATACTGTTCAGGAGATACAGTCAGGAAATAGGTGCTGTTCTCCTCAGCGTCTTTGCGAGGGGTGAGTGTGAGCCAGAGGGGCGACACTCTGCAGGGACCGATCTTCCCACGGAGTCTGGATCTGTGTCTCAGCAGCTGCCAAGGCTCTGGCACCATCCTGTCGGCGGGAGCCCCCTCTACTCTTTCTGCCGAGTTAGGGCAGGTGCCAGGGCAGCTGTCCTTACCTGACAAGCTAGAAGAGGGGCTTCCTGTCTCTCAGGAGGCCTGGGAACCTTGTCAGCTTGTAGACTGTGGGTGGCTTAAATTCAGGGCCAGAGCAGGGATCTTATCTGAGGTCGTGTTGTCCACTCTGGTGGCTTAGCTTAGCAGCTCCTGGGGCAGCAGATCTTCACAACCTTGGCCACCTGCCCCTCGCCCCACGTTGGCACCAGACATGTTGCCAGCGAGAGTGTCTGACGTAGACGAGCAAACCTTGTCTTGACGGGGACAGAAACGCTGTCTCCACCGCAGGGCAGGCAGGAGAGGAAGCCCCCAGAACCTGCCACGCTTGGCGTGTCCCCCGTGTGGAAGCGGCAGGGGGAGGGTTCACAGCTGATCAGTGCAGGATTCAGGAAACGATGCTCTTTCTGTTTAAATCACCTTCTTCCTCTAATTATTCCAGAGCAGGCATCCTAGAATAGAATAGTGAAAGTGAAAAGGACGGACGGTCACTCAGAGGGGCTTCCTGAGGTGACACTGCCCAGCAGACAGTCCTTGTGGACCCTGGGGACAAAGGCCCAGCCCGCGTCTGGTTCGTAGTCACTCCAGGGAAGCCCCCCTCCCAGGGACGCCGAGTCACCCCCTGCCCAACAGGGTCTGGTAAACAAGTCAAGTGTGTTATCAGGCAGCACTGGGGTCCACGCGTCACGACACAGCGTGACCCAGGCAGACGCTGGATGGGGCGGCACACACACTGGCCTGGGGACCCGGGACGATTCAGCCTGCAAACCCGCGGCATTCCGCTGTGTTGGGAGGGAAGCCGACAGGAGCCGGCTGGGCCCACAGAGGACAGGGCCCCAGGTGGGGAGCCCCTCTCCAGCCCCAGGGGTCTTGGTGGCGGGGCCCTCAGTGCTCTGTGGTCTCGGTTCCACTCCTGGAACTGGCCTCCTCCAGTCCGGAAACAAAGTGCAGGGTGTGTGGCCTTTGCTCAGTCAGATGTCACTTGTTCAATGGGCCACCCCACACTGGGACCTCACTTCCTGGCCTGTGTCATGCCAATTTAGACAACAGATCTTCCTGGCCTGAGCTGTGCTGTTCTCTACAAGCTGTGCCGTTTAATGTTTGCTAAAGGAAAAGGAACTGCAATGCCTTAGGGATCCGGGGGCCTCGTGAGATCATTATGTTCACCTCCACCTGGAGGTGGGACCCCACCAGACCGATGAGAATCTGTTTGTAAAGGCCTCACAGGGCAGGGCTGCCGGATAAAAATAGGAGGCTCAGTTAAACTTGAATTTCAGATGAACTAGAAATTTTTTACTATAAAGTGTGACCCAAATATTGCATGGGACAAAGTTAAGCTAAAAAAAAATTGTTTATCTTAAACTCGAAATTTAATTGTACGTCCTGCATTTTTATTTGCTAAATCTGGCCATGATCCCGAGGACCTTCTCTGAAGCTTCATTTCGGGAGAAAATGGCCCAGAGCACAAAGCTGACCCCCGGGGCCGCCGGGAGGGGTGACAGGTGACAGAAGTGGCGGGTGCAGCTCCAGCAGGGCTGAGGCACTGATTTATAGTAACACAAGGTGAGATATTTTAGGCGTCTGCTACTGGCTGGGCTTAACTTGGCCTTCAGAAGTTTCTCTCTGAAGCAGCTGGTCTATTTCTAGGGAGCGACTTTCCTGCACCGTGAGTCTGCCTGTTGCTTTTAAGGGGCATTTGGCAGACGCAAGGGCCGGTGGTGGTCAGAACTCATTTCTGGTAAATAATTGAAAGAGAGGCATCAGCTGTGCTGGGCAGCCCCGATCACATTCGTGCTTACGGTTGGCCTCTCCAGGGCGCGGCTTTATTAACCTGAGGAGCACCTTTTATTAGTCTTCCAGGATTAGAAGGCCGAGCGCTGTCACTTCTCGAGGCGATGGAGAGCCCTGCTGAGTTTTGGGAAACTTCCATTCTGACCCTATCCTATAAAGAGCAGCTTCAGAAGAGAGATGCTGAACAATAATGATGATCATAAACGCTACATTTATTGAGCAAAGCATTTAAATATGCCGATGTATTCATCCTCAAAGCAAACTTACAAGGAAGGTAGGATTTCACAGATAAGAAAAAACAGGTCAAGGACTGCCCAGGACTCACGGCTGAGCCGTGACAACAGCCCTGCAGTCTGGGGTCTAGCAATGTCTCTCCTGTCCTGGAACACGAGGAGAGACAGAGACAGAGACACAGAGACAGAGACACAGAGACAGAGACAGAGACACAGAGACAGAGACAGAGACACAGAGACAGAGAGACTGAGACAGAGACACAGAGACAGAGAGACAGAGACAGAGACAGAGACACAGAGACAGAGAGAGAGACTCAAGAACTGGGGCCCGAGCACACCCAGAACACCGGGGGCTCCCAGCCTTCACTCCTCAGACATCCTGGGCCTCAGGTCAGCCCGCCGGCCGCCCCCAGTCAGCCGCAGGGACCGTCTTGCAGAGAGAGCGCTGCCGGCCAGTCTCTGAGCGGATGGAGAGCTTCCCGCAGGCCGGGCAGCCCCCGCCTCCGTGCTGCTTCCCCGCACAGGCTCCTCGAGCCCCTGTCTGGGGGCCCCTCCAGTCGCCCTCAGCTTGGAGCCACTGGGCTCGCTTCCCAAAGCTTCCCAGGCGCAGACCTTCCCGGCCTTGCCTTTACAGCCCACTCCCCAGGGGCTCTGAGGCTCAATCCCCAGGAAGCCGCCCGGTTCAGACCACCACGAACTCTTGGTCCATCTGTCCTGAGTGACTGGCTGGTCTGCAGTCGCATAGGCACCCTGTGGTCCACCCACCTCATCCTGAAGGACAAGGTTCTCCCGGCCCTGCAGTTGCTGCCCTGTGAGATGATGATTCCTTGGTGGGGGGCTTATTTTATGTTTTACGTTTAATCTCTAGTGTTCACTGCAGTGCTGGCATATAGTAGGTGCTTAATAAATGCTGATGGACTGATTGCCCTCCATGGAGAAAAGCATAGTGGTAGCACCCTCCTGCTAGGCTGCGTAAAGGCGTAATTTAAAAACGTAACTGCTGTTTCTTTTTTTTTTTTTTTGGAATACAGTTGCTTTACAATGTTGTGTTAGTTTCTGCTGTACAGCACAGTGAATCAGCCACACATATACATACATCCCTCCTTTTTGGATTTCCTTCCCATTTAGGTCACCACAGAGCACTGAGTAGAGTTCCCTGTGCTGTACAGCGGGTTCTCATTCGTTATCTATTTTATACATAGTAGCGTGTATATGTCAGTCCCAATCTCCCAATTCATCCCTCCCGCCTTTCCCCTCCTGGACACAGACATAGAGAGCAAACGTGTAACTGCTGTCTCTATGACGGCATATCTAGACATCATTTCTCCTGATGGAACTGCAAGGGTGTTCTCGCCTCCGCGGGAAGAGGCCAGCCTCCCAGAGGTGCCTCCCAGTGCCCAGGGATGGGCAGGTCTCAGACAGAAGCCAGCCTCTGAGCCGACAGCAGCCTTAGGAAGCGAGAGGGCTGGAGTGACTTCCCCAGCTTTTCCAGAGCAGCTCTGGGAAGGAGGTGGTCCCTGGGCCTCTTGTGAGCAGCCGGGGGACCTCCACTTCTCTGCCACACGTGCTCCCCTCCCATCCGGTGTCTGGGTCCCTGGCTGGGGGGTGGTCCTGCAGGTCTACATCCACCACGCGGGCACGAAGGGTCCATTTCGCAGGGCGAATTTAGCCAAATCTCAGTGTTTCTGTTCAGTTGGAGGGAGGCTGTGGAAAGTAGTAGAAAGCTAAAAAGCTTTTGACATAAAATACATTTTTTAAAAAAATGCAGTTTATTATTTTAGGTATAGTAGAAGTAAGAGAAAATTTTAAGAAAATTAATGTGGTTTCAAAAGAAACAGTAGGTGATAATTAGAGTATCTCTTAGAGGCACATTGGTACTTCCGCAGCTGATTTGCCCGGAACGGTCACACTACTGCTGTGCTTTTCCTCGGAGAAATCCAAGTAAAGGTCAACCTGCCACTCTGGGTGGGTCATCTCCCGTCAGGTGCTTCGGTGATCTCATTAGTTGCAGGATAAAAATCACGTTCACCTGGTCTGTCCCCTCCTCTCACTCTACCTGCAGTGATACTGAACGCAGCTCTCTCCTCATGGAAAACTCCTATTCATCCTTCAGGGCCCGGCTCACAGCACCTCCTCCTGGAAGATGTTA
This sequence comes from Balaenoptera borealis, assembly GCF_965194805.1. Classification (NCBI taxonomy): domain Eukaryota; kingdom Metazoa; phylum Chordata; class Mammalia; order Artiodactyla; family Balaenopteridae; genus Balaenoptera; species Balaenoptera borealis. The sequence goes on from NC_138873.1 coordinate 247,377, forward strand.
CTCCTTCCTCTGGTGTCGGTCTCCTCTCCAGTCTGCAAACTTCTCTGGGATTGACGTGTCTTTCGTCTCTTTCCTCTGCTTCTAGCACATTCCTGGCACATATTAGACACTTATTGAATTTGTTTGTGATCAATAAGTTTAGAAGGTGAAAAGTACTGAAGTTGTATTTGTCTCAGGTTTTCTCTGTATCAGATTTAAAATTCATGACCTCGGCCATGCACAGCAAAAAAATATAACTGGCTTTGTAAGACACGCCCCAGGTTTGCTCAACTTGTGGTCTGCGAGGGGCCGGGTGGTCATGCTGTTTCCACCCGTGCTTCTTTCCCAGAAGCATTATCCTGGCTTCTCGGCTGCACCTGGCTGGCAGGGCATCTGTCCTCCGCTACAGATGACGGCTGTCCCAGGCTGTCCCCACCACAGCCACAGCTCTGTGTCCCGGAGCTCAGGCTGAGACCCAGGATAGGGGAGGTTGGAAGCTGGCACAGTTATGTGGCTTCCTTGCATAAGGATTTGGGTGCAGCAAACAGGTGAGATTACACTTTGGTTCTCTTGGAAATTTCAACTAAGAATCTGGCAGTGTCTTACAAGAGCATACTGGGCAGAGAATTTAAATCTTCACTTTGGGTTTAGATAACAGAGGACAGAGTGACACTTCTTGTTTAGATAACAGAGGACAGAGTGACACTTCTTAGGGTCACACAGAGAACCTGAATTCCTGGTGCCTATTGTATCCAAAGGCCACTAGCCACGTAGGCTTGACCTCTGCATTTCCTCAGTGCCTTCGTCCCCTCCGTGAGAACAGGAGGTCAGAAGGTATCATGCCATCTCTGTGGATTGTCCTGTCAGTGTTGAGAGAGATTTATGTCCTGATGGATCTCAGGATTGGGCTGATTTGTTTCTGCCCCTGTGTCGGGGCCTCTGGATCTGATTTCCAGGGACCCAGGCCGAGGGTTCTCTGTGCAAGGTGAGGTCTCACTCAGCACTTAAACCTGGGGGAGGGGTGCCTGTGAGTTTCAGCGTCTGGGGTCGGATCCAAGGCTGGGTGTGAATCCACTCGACCTCCCTTCTTTCCTTTACCCGAATCTTCTTTTGTTGAAGCTTGAACTTGCCCCTCGACGAGCAGGTGGACCTGGGGCTGCAGATCCAGGTTTCCAGGAAGTTGGTTTAGGGTCAAGTGGTCATTTAACAGAGACTCTGATACACACACTAAACTGATCAATGCAGCCGATTAATGATTAAGATGCCAACGTTGCCCTAGGGGACAAAGGCTGGAGAAAGGCCATCTTAAAAATGTGTTTGTTCAACTGCTGTTATCGCCTGGGGGCTGGGCTGCAGCTCGGCACAGAGCGGACCCCAGCGTGGCTCTGCCTCTGACAGTGTGTCCACTTTCCTGGTCTGAACAGGGATGGAGAGGCTCCTTGGATAAAAGGACAGAATGGGTGCTCGTGAGGGCGGCGGTAGGTGCTCCTGGCTTTCCCCACAACGAACATCTGCCCCGCCAGTGGGATCCAGCTTCGGGGTGACTTTTGCCCTCCGGGGCCCCAGGGTCAGATCTGAAAGCCTGTTGGCTGCGACGTGCAGAGGCTGCCCGCGGGGTGCCTCACGGTGCGGGGACGGCCCGGCCTGCTGTGGGCTGGCCCCCAGCCTCCCCGAGGTCTCCTGAGTATCCAGCCCTGGGTTGGGGTCTTTCTCACATGGTAGGGCGGCCTGTCCCTGGAGACACGCATGTCATTCCTCGGGGCTGTCAAGGCCACTGAGCTTGGGGCCGACACGCCACAGCACCAGGAGGCTTCAAGCACGGCAAGTAGCGCCGTGTGCTTGCCGAGGGCTTCCCCATACAGACGCCCTGACACACGCGCTCGATGGGCGACTGGGCACGAATTCCAAGTAGCACAGCCAGGACACTGGGCGCCTCTCCGGGGAGGGGAGTGTCAGGGGGTCTGGCGTCTCCTGGTTCCTCGGGCTGCAGCCGCCCCGCCGCCGACCCAGCTTCCGATGCGCGAGTTCCCTGCTGCTCACACACTCGCCCTCTGCCTGGAGGATCACGTGGCGGGGACCAGAGCCAGAGCCGCGGGCCCTCTTGGGCTCTCTCGGATGCGGCCTAAACGGAGGGCCTGTGGGTCCTGTGGAGGGCGCGGGGAGCCTGTCCCCTCGTGCGTGGATGGCAGTGGGGCCCTGGGCTCGCGTGAAGCAATGCTCTCCTGCTGGACACTCATCTTGCTCACAAGGGCCACGGCTACACCGACCTGCGGGGGGCTGTGGATCAGACAGGTGATGTTCCTCGGGCTCCACCCCAGACAAATAGTTGTGTATCTTAGTTCCATCATGTTGTTTTCCAGACGAGAGGCGTCCACGGTAAGGCAGGAGCGACGCAGACCCGGGTGCAGGAACAGAAACAGCGTCTGGACCTGCAGACCCCGGCTCTACTGTAGGAACAAGCTGCTATCTGGTCCCGATCCAGGTAGGGTCTGCTGGCTCTAGCTTCATCTTAATTTTATTCTAAACAAAGAGCAATCGTTGATGACTGTGGGTCTGAGAACCTCCCTCCCCTCGGAGTCCCTTCCCGGGCCGAGCTACTACAGGGCCGCGCCTGCACCAGTACCCACCCCCTTCCTTTCTTTCCCCTTTTACCTTGGGCATCTGAACCTGAACATCTGCACAGCTCTTAGAAAGAGTGTCAGAGCACAGGCTTCACTGTCATGGGAGAAGCTCTGAGGCTTTTAATTAAAAAAGAAATTGGACAGGGCTTCCCTGGTGGCGCAGTGGTTGAGAATCTGCCTGCCAATGCAGGGGACACGGGTTCGAGCCCTGGTCTGGGAGGATCCCACATGCCGCGGAGCAACTAGGCCCGTGAGCCACAATTACTGACCCTGCGCGTCTGGAGCCTGTGCTCCGCAACAAGAGGCCGCGATAGTGAGAGGCCCGTGCACCGCGATGAAGAGTTGTCCCCGCTTGCCGCAACTAGAGAAAGCCCTCGCACAGAAACGAGGACCCAACACAGCCAAAAAAATAAATATATAAAAAAAAAAAAAAAAAAGAAAGAAATCGGACATAGAAAGGAAAGCCCCAGGGTCTCATGGAAACCAAAGGTTTTCTTCCAGACTCAGTTAAGTGGCTCTGAACACAGTCTTGGGAGATTTACCCATTCTGTGCCTCAGTTTCTCCCACTCAACATTGGTCTTATGAAATGATTCCCCTTCACACCTTGGAAGGCCCTGGGATGGATGAAGTCATTTCTACACACAGTACAAAGTCTAGCCAAGAGTCGGAGGCTGATTCGTACACCCTTCATGGGAGGTCACCTGGCCCTGCCCGGCGTCCCGGACCTTCCGCAGTTCAGGGCATGCAGTGGGCCTGCCCCTTCTGCCCACCGCCTGATGGGCCGTTGCATTCTTAGGACTGGTCTCTGAGCCTTTGGAGTTAAGACTCTGAACTCTTTTCTTAAAAGTAAAGTGTGCCCAACAGGAACATTTAAAAAGTTAAGTAAACAAGAACTATTTTTCTTTAGATAAATTCTAAGAACCCTTAAGGAAAGTGGGAAAGCTCCGTGGTCCACAGACCCGGTGTTGGGGTGAATGGTTTTTCAGGGTCCTCTGTGGATCCGTGTCCAGGCCTTTCTGCCTGTGGTGGGCAGGCATGCTCCTGCCCAGGGGAGGGTGTGACAGGGGCCGTGGGTTCTGTGTGGCTCGGGAATGACTGTGGCAAAGCTGCTTCTCTATCACGAGATGGAGTCTTGGAAAAGCAAAGATGAGCAGAATCTGCCTTGACAAAACCCAGGATGGGCAGCTCTCAAAGTAGAAAAGTGAAGCAGAGAGAAACGCACCAATTCCAAAGCAGAGAGCAGCAGGGCGCCTGCCACGTCCTCCCCACACACGGGCGCCTCAAGGTCACTGCAGGGCGCCCACATCAGGCTGCCCCCCTGAGCGTGGACACCTGAGAGCGGCGTTCTCCACTGGGGGCCGTGAAGAGTGGCCCCTGCCTCAGTTTCCCCACCTGGTAGCCTCTTCAAGAGCCACCTGGCGACGCCCATGACTAAATCACTCCCAACTCTAAGGGAGGGTTCTGTCTTTCAGGTGAGAAACAATGCTTGAGTCAGAGGCCAGATTTTGGTCTGGGTTCTGGATGTGGTCTGTATCTCCCTAGGCCCGAGCGCGAAAGGGCATCCGGATCCTGGGTCGGGGCAGGCGGCCTCCCACCCTGGGTCCAGCCGATGGTGTTTAATGACCAGTGGAAGGTGAGAGACGAGCAGAGGCACCCGGGGCCTCTGGGTGGGCGGAGGGGTCCCTCTGGTCCCCCATTAGTGTGACAAGAGGCTATTTTACCGTGTCAGCTCTGAGCATCTCCTCCGCTCCCGGCTTAGAGGCTGACGGCCCAGGTCCCCAGCCTGTGACCCCAGCCAACGTGCCCACCGCTAGGATGGACAGCAGGGAAGTGGGGACACCTGAGGGGCTGTGCAGCTGAGCCCCTCTCTGCACCAGGGTCACCTGCGCCGGCCTGGCTTTGGGGACGCTGGTGGCCAGAGTGGGCAGGTGGTGGAGTAGGACCTCCCGCCCTCTCTGTCTCATCCCCCGCCCCGAGCCTTTCCCTCTGGGGGCAGAAGGGGGAGATACCTGTGCAACTAGACGTGAGCAGGAATGAGGCGGGTGGGCTGCAGCCCAGCACCGACACTAGAGGACGGGTGCGTGCGAGTGTGCCTGCTTGTGCGTGGGGCGGGGCGCTGGGGGCATCAGGAGCTGAGAAATCTGGCAGGTACTGGAGTGTTCAGAGGGTTAGGGCTCCAGACGAGACGCCCCGGCAGGCAGGGCCTCAGGGCCGGGCAGGGTAGGGTCTGAGCCCTGATGGGAGGGAGCCAGCCCTCCCCTCCCAGCACCCCATCCCCCCCTCCCAGCACCCCATCCCCTTGGTTGTCTCGTTTGCTGTTGGCCATGGGGACCTTGACTTGACTTGGGGTGAAACTTGTGCTCCCTGTTCTCCAGGGCTGCTGTGCACCTGCGTGTGCAGCCAGTATTCACAGAGAGAGGACTTTTGGTCCCTTCAGTCGGGGTTAAGGCAGCGTGGCCTTACAGACAGACCAGCAGCTGTGCACTGCCCTGCAGAGCCGTGACAGCCGCAGCACCGTCTCCTGGTCGGTCACCCAGACAAAGCCCGCGAGCCACACCCTGGCATCTGCTCCCACATTCTGCCCGCCTGGCCCCCCAATGCCTGCTGTGTGCCCAGGGCAGCTGGAGGCTTGCCGACGGCTCTCCCAGCGCCGCTGAGAGTGACTGAGCCGTCGTTTCTGCCCCGAGCTTCCCGTCCAGGGCCGGGGGTGTCCTGTTGCTTCTGGGCGGCGAGGAGACAAGGACTCAGGCATACACACTGCCAACGAGAGACGGGCCGCGTGGCCCCAAGCACTGCCTTTTCTGCCGGCTCAGATCCGCCGGGAAGGCCACGCCTTTCCTGTTCTTTTCTGCCCAGCAGACACACGGTGTCATCCCAGACTGGAAAGAGGTTGACAGGGAGCATAGGGTCTGAGTGCCCGCGGGCCGTGGGGAGCTTCCTTCCCAGAGACGAGAAGCTCCGGGCGAGAGGAGCCATCATCCGCATCGTGGGCAGAGATCCTGGGCGCTCCTCTGCCTTCTACGTGGTCATGAAATGCTGACTGGGACTGGACACTTCGTAATTAATAACGAGAACGCAGGATCACAGAGTGGGTTTGTGAGGTAAGCGACCAACTTGGGAAAGGTGGCTTCCCAGGCTCTCAGGTGGGGAGGGCACACCCGTCACGCAAACAGTTTCCTTCCAGCCTTCTGTGCACCCCAGGGCCGGGCTGGGGGCTCCCGCGGAGCCTGGGCCGGGCCCACAGACAGCAGCCGCTCCTGGAAATGGAACCACGCGGGGCGACACAGCAAAGGCCGTGCGAAGGGCTGGGCTGTGTTACAAGCTGTGGTTCCCAGACCCTCGAACGGCACCTCTTCAGTCTAGCCTGTCTCTAAGAGCGCGTGAGGACATCCAAGTTGCTTTGTCAGAGCAGAGTTACATTTTTAATTCCCTCTGAGTGCGACCTAACCTAGTGCAATTTCCCTGAATTTCGCGGGTTTATTCTTTTCATCCATGTTTGCAGTAACAAAGACTGAGGCGTGTGCTTGGGCCGGCCGTGGTTCTGGACCACACCCCACCTGTAGGTGCCCACACTGGGCATGCCCGCGGCTCCTCCGGAGACGTCTCTCACCCGCGGAGGGGGACACCCACGGTACCTCCTAGGGCTCAGCACCAGCGGAAACGCTATACTGCAGATACACAGTAGGCACCCTACAGACGTGCCCCTCTCTTTACAAATTGCCAGTTATTCACAAATTTAGAATATCCAGAATCACTGAGCTGACACTCAGTGTGGTAGTATTAATACTTAGGAACATTAAAAATGCCTCAATTTAAGAAAATCTTTTCCGGCTCAGTACTTATTTTCCAAATCTGGCTGTACTCTGACCTCTTATGGGGCCCTGCAGCCTGAAACAAAGCCCCACACGGACGGGAGCGAGAGGGCCTGTGGGGTGGCCACGGCCTCGCACGCTGGACGGAGCGCACAGCTTGACCAGCTCACGCCATCCCGGGGATGAGGGACAGAGCAGAGAGCCGCAGAGTGGAGGCCCCCTGAAGCCACCCCCGTGGCTGCCCTGCTCTCCTTCTGTCTTTCCCCTCTGCCTGGTCCCCCAGGGAGAAATAGCTTCCGGAGGAAGGACGGTTCCCCATAGAAGCCCTTGACGTGCTCGGGTTTGACAGAAGGACACGAGGGATGACAGCTTGGGACGCTGCAAGATCAGCCTGCACCCCATTAACAGGAGGTGTTTCAAGAGCAGACACCTCAGTAATAGCACCGCACACGCATTATTACAGGGCTTCATAGCTGCACCAGGAATCAGGAGAAAAAGGGGGCATCCTTCCACAGCACTTTTTTTTTTCTTTTTTTTTTTTAATATTTATTTATTTATTTGGTTGCACTGGGTCTTAGTTGTCCTTAGTTGCGGCAGGCAGGCTTCTCAGTTGCAGCATGCATGTGGGATCCAGTTCCCAGACCAGGGATTGAACCCAGGCCCCCTGCACTGGAAGCGTGGAGTCCCATCCACTGTGCCACCAGGGAAGTCCCCCACAGCACTTTGAATTAAAAAAGTGAGAGAGGAGAAAGCTGCCTGTCAAAAAGCGTCTCTGGTTCTCTGGAAGGAAGCGCTATTTTGACAGTGCTCGCTAGTTGCTGTCATCATTATCCTTGTAAGCTTTCTAGCTTCCCTCCCACCAGAAATGGGCTGTCCCTCCCACCAGACGGCCCTCCCCCTCAATCTGCTCCTCCTGCCGGGCTTAATTGAATGTCCTGATGCGTACGAAAAGGGTTAATGGCATAACCCAATCACACAATATCTTGGATTACAGACAGCCAGCGAGCAAAGGCCGGCAGCATGGTAACGAGGCCGGCACCGTGGGAACGCCAGGCGCACAATGCTGGGATTGACAGTGAGCGTGGAAAGGCCACCTTTGGGAGAAACCGTATCCCACAGCGATCGGGGAAAGTGAGAAGTAGTAGCAGATGCTGCAGGGCTACGAGCAACAGATGCCTTCTGGCCGGGGCTCCGCCAGCCAACCAGCCCACAACGCCCCGAGCGGGACGCGCGCTCCCGCCCCCGCCTTTGTCGGAAGAGGCAGCAAATACAAATATTGCAGAGGAATTAAAAACAGCAGATGGTGGCAGCAGGATTTGATGAGATCGGGGTCAGGTACGGGCATACATTTGGTGGCAGCATTAATCACCCGCCCCTCTGGGGAGCGGGAAGTTCAGGCCTCCAGCACCGCGTGAAGCCACCTTGGGCTGCGTTTACTCACTCGGCCCCTCCCCCTGCCTCCCCCCTTTCCGCAGGCTGACCCCGGATCGGCTCTGGATGTCCCATCAGATTTAGCAGAGTTTAAAGAGAACATATGTTGAATATTTTGTTAATTCAATTTGTGTTTAAATAATTGATGTCAGCCAATTCCAAACGTGGAAATTTAAAAGCCGCATGTGTTTGGTTTGATACATTATCTACCACCCTATTGTGTGAAGTCGGTTGTTTTCATTATAAGACAAATGTTTGCCCCTTTGTCCTCTGGCCACTGTGAAGGGCCTGAAGCTCTGCATCCCCACACCTGCCTTCTCTCGAGCACCCGGAGGAGGGTCCTGTGAGTCCTGGACCCCTCGCAGAAGGTCTAGGCGGAGGGAAGGTGTGGCTCTCAGGACCCTCGGGGGGGGGGCGCCCACCTCGGTGGCTTCCTCGGGGGGGGCGCTGCTCTCACCCCGTGAGGATGTGGCTCGGCAGGGGCACCGCAACCACCCCAGAGGGACCCCGCTGGCGTGCCGGCCGCGTGTGGGTGGGGCTGGGCCGGCCTGAGCTGCTTGCGCGTGCGTGTGCCTGCCTTGCGTGAGGACACGTGGACACGTCACGCCACGCCGCATGAAACCCAGGTTTGAAAAGCTTTCAGAGGTGTGTCGAAAGACCCTTTGAGGTTGACCTCATATCCAAGGTCCACACAGCCGGCGGTTCTCTCACGAGGTTTGTTCTAGTGTTTTCTCGCCACGGGGGACCCTGGTGGAGGCCGGTCCTTGGGCCTTCGTCCTCAATGGTGGAGAGAGTGGGCAGAGGCTGACGTCTTGGCTCATAAAGAAAACGTTTCTCTCCTTGAGGAAGGAAATCTAGATATGCTTTTTACACTTAAAAATAAAATGTATCGTTTGTTCCAATTCAAAAGTAATAGCTGCTCACTTAGAAACAGAGACAAGTAGAAAATAAAATCGTTGTGTTTCACCATCCACAGGCAGTACTAGTCACATCTTGGTGTATGTTCTTCCCTCCTTTTTTCCATGCACATTTATTGCTTATAGATTATGCATCACTTTTAGATATTTATAGGATTATGATTTTATATCTTGATATTTTGCTTTATATTACAATGTAAGCACTTCTGTGCCCTTCAAGCATTATCTTGTCTATATAATATTCCATTGACTTGATAGATTTTTAAAGATTTTCTTTTAAAAAATATTGATTTGAATATTTGAAGTAGTAAAATTCTTTACGCTTATAGATAATGCTGGCATGAACTTGTTTTAAAAATAATCTTTTCTAGAGCTCAATTTATTTCCTTAGGCTAATTTTCCAGGAGTAGAAAAATGGGGGTAGAGGTAGGAACAGGAAAAAACTAGTTTCCCTTTATTCCTGTTCATAAAGGCAACACATGTTCATGGGAAAGAAGAGAGGATTTAGATCAAAGGAAAAAGGAAAGTGAGAAGCAAGTGGGGCCCATTCATGTTACGTAAGCTTTCATCACAATTGGGGTTGTCCACCTTTGTGGCCAGCTTTTTAAAAAATTGTGGCCAAAAAAAAACACCACATAACATAAAATTCACCCTCCCAATAATTTCCAAGTTATGGTACAATATTGTCACCATACACACTGCAATGTAATGAGCCTTTTAAGTTACTGTAGGCACTTCCTATGTCATTAACTCTTTCCTAAAATAGGATTTTATAATGTCTATAGAGTATTCTTTATATAGATGTTCTAAAATTTATTTAACTAATCCCCTTTTGTTGGTTATTAATGTCATGTCTATTTATTATTATTGCTAAATAAAACTGTAAAGAATGTCCTGGTATAAAAATTGTTGTGTAAACTTATTATTTCTTTAAGATAAATTTCAGGAAGCAGAATTAGTGGTTAAAATAGCATAAACCTTTTCAAGGTTCTTGATTACATTGCTTCATTGTCCTCCAAAAATTTGAACTCGGGTGTCCCAGCAGCGTTTGACAATGTGTATGTCCTATATCCTTGCTAACAATAAATATAGATACTTTAAATTTTTTGCAAATTTGATACATATTAATTTAGATTTTTATTACCTATGAAGTTGGACTAGGAAAATATATGTTTGCTGTTCACTTACATTTCCTACTTGTGAACTGGCTGCTCTAGAACTCACTGAAGACTCTTAATCCCTAGTGACGCCGTGGCTTCTCCGGAGCGTGGCCTGTCATGTTCCGACATGGGTGTGCAGGTCTGGGGAGCAGGCCCTGCTTGCGTGTGTCTCAGGTAGGACTGTCTTCTTCTAACTGCGTCTGGGGCTTCGTCCCGCAGACACGGGCCTGGACTCCCCGTGACACCACTCCCTCCCCCGTGGCTGGAGTGGCTGTTCCCCTTCTCTTCACTTATTGGAAGAACTTGAGAGTCCAGTGGAAAATGCTTGTGGAGGGAAGACTTTCCTAGTTCTGGGGCCAGAGAATCAATGGGACGGACAATTCTTCCTCCTGAGCCTAAGGGTCTGGTGGGACCTGAGTTCTGGGTTTGGGGGCTCCTCTTGTGTTGACATTAGCAGACGAGGGGATGGGGAAGCACGTGGGTCTGAACGGACTGGACGCCCCTGGCTGACACCTGCATGTCCCCGCGGAAACAGAGGCTGTGGGGACCCTGGGCTCGGGCCTCCTTGCTGCCGTGGAACTCTTCAAACTGTGGGCAAAATAGCAGGTGCTTGAGAGCTTTTCTAGGGAGACAGTCGGTTTCTTTCCTCAGCTGGTCAAAGCAATCATGTCTCTCAAAAAATTAAGCTCTTTGGCCTAAAAGGGAGACTAGTCCGAGAGTTTAGAAGTGGTCCAGGCCCTCGGCTGGGCCAAGCACAGGCTGGATGGCTGCTTACGCTGGTTTGGAATCTCCTTTGAACAGAGTCTCTGTCACTCGGAGGTTCTGCATTTATTTATCCAATCCACTTTTGCTGGACATTTCTGTTCTAGGTCTATTTTGGTGTTGTAAGTACATTTGTTATGACTGCGTTCTCTTTCTAATACCTGTAATTTTGTAACTTTTCTCGTTAGGGAGCTCCTTCTGCTGTCGCACACCTGTCGCACACCAGTCTTTACCCCCAGAGGCCCACGGACGCCTCCCACCCCACCCCCATCCCCATACTCCTGCCACCGCGGCGGCCAAGGCTGCTGTAGGCATTGGGGCTGGCGAAACCCCATGGGCCCGTGCAGGGTTCCCTAGAAACACATTCAGCTTAGAAGAAAACTGGCCAGTTCAGTCAGTTCTGACTCTCCCATCTTTAGCATCTGCTGCCCTGTTTCCTTTCTGGAGGACCCTGTCCCGGGGCTTCTTCAGAGGGATGTGCGTCACCGTAGAGTCTATGCAGAATTTTCTTCTCTGTCCTCTTGTTTGATTGTTTAAAAATCCCATTGAAGTGCAGACACGTTAAAGCAGAAGGACCCCCAGACCTGCCCGGTGCTGTCCCCTCGATGGGCCCTGCTTCTGAATGCCTGGGCAATGGGAACTCTGCTTTGAGTCCCTTGTGACCTGGGGCTTGGCGCTTTCACTGTTACTAGTCCAGAGGCAAGCGCGGGGCTGGTCCTGGGGCCGCAGCCCTCCCTCCCAGAGCAGGACAGGCCAGGCAGTGGCCATGAGCCTAGTCTGAGGATGGGGGTGGTCATGGGCACGGCCCTGAGAGGATGACGCCTGCGCCAAGGCCTGAGGGGGTGGAGCCGACCAACCAAGAGTCCAGAGCAGCCTTCAGGGCAATTTCCCCTCCAGGGCCAGGTGTGCTGTTCGAGCAGCTCTGAATTCCCGTCTTCAGCCGGAGGCCACCCCCCCACCCCTTAGCTGTTTCTCGCAGGACACGAGGCCGATTCCTGGCAGTGCCTGCCCCTTAGGAGGGAGGCCCGGGGCTGCCTGTCCCTGGGGGTGGGTCTGAGCAGTCCCGTGGGTAAGACGATCGCGTTCCCCGGATGGACGGAACCTAAGACCCAGCAAACACGGTGTGGCATGAACTCGCCTGGGCCAGGCCCCAAGGCTGAGCCGCTGCGCTGGGCGCCTCCTGTGCCTGAGAACGTGCAACGGGCCCCACATAAGCTCCCCTGTGTGTTCTCCCGCCCCGTCGAAGCGGACGAGACCTCGCCTGCGGTTCTTTCAGAGACAAGGCAGGGGTGCCTGTCCTCCAGCACCCGGCTCCTGATGACCTGCGCACAGGGCTGCAGAGCCCGCTCTCCAGCAAGGACCACGGGGCCACCATGGCCCTTTCCGCCTTAGACGGGCTCTGCTGTCAGCCGCCGTTCCCACACCTGACCGAGCCCAGGTATTGTTTCCTTCTCACCGCTGCGTCTCATTGGGCCGAACTCGGTTCAGGCACCTGCGTGTCACCTGCATGTCACTGACTGAAGTCTGGAGGTTGGGGGAGAGGGCAGAACACACACTGGTTTCAGCCATCTTTCCTAGTTAGTGAGAAGTGAAAGATTTAAATTATTCAATTAAATTAATCAATTAGTTGAATTATTTAAACTCCCAAATGTACTCTTCATCTAATTTTAGCAGAACAGACGCTCCATGTTACGAGGACGTCTCTACTTGACGGGGGTGGGCGGGTAGGCCTCCGGGCCCCGCAGCGAGGCTCTGGATGCACCTGCAAAGCTGGTGGTGCTCGGCGGGTGCATTTTGGCCATTGGGATTTGATGGCCAGAACCTGAATCTTTGCTCCGTCTTCGGTCTGTCAGGCTGGTTTCCGTGCAGGGTGCCGAGTAGTGGGAAGTGGTTATGGGCACACTTTGGGGGGGTCCACAGCTCTCGACGGCAGATGGGAGCTGCCCAGCTTCTCCTGCTGCCCCGGGTCCCGCGTTGCCCGCCGGGAGCCCTGTCATCTTCAGGGAACCCGACCTGCTCCTGCTTCCTGATGCCCTGCCGAGCCTGCCCGTGTCTCCCCGTGAACGTGGGAGCTGGGACGGTCCCAACCGCCAGTGCCAAGGCCCAGCTTGGGGCCTCATCGGCCACTTTCTTGGGTGGCTTTGTGGCTGAGGCAGAAGGAATGGATGTGTTTTCTTTCCATCAAGTCTGGCTCGTGGTGTGGACAGTGTGAGGGTCAGAGGAAGGGCAGGAAGGGCAGGAGGGGCACCGAGCCCCGGCCTGTGTGGACGGCAGGAGCGGAGGATCCGGGCTCTGGGGAAGAGCCTCTGTCCGCTGGCCACTCCTGTGCCCCCAGGTTTCCTGGCTTGTCAGTCACTCTTGGCTTCCTGTCTACACTCGATACTCCTCTTGTAGGATACAGTGGGTTATGTGTAGATGCCCTGATGGGCTCAGAGTCGCTTTTCCGCATAAGGATCCCTGAGAACCTTTAACGGTGGCAACGTGATTGTTTGTCTAAGGTCCTTAACTGACAGAAGAGAAGACGGCCATGCATTAATTATTTATGTAAATCGTCAGGTTTAGTTCTCAGCATCCAATAGGAAGTTTCTTTGTTTTACTTTCCCCGTCAAGGGGCCAATTAATCCAGACCCCCCCGAGCACGGAGATCCAGCTGTCATCGGCCCCATTGCTGAAAGGAGTCCTTTCCACCCGCCCAGGCCGCCGTGAATGGGAAATTAATCAGCAGCATCAGAGAGCAAACTCCCACTTGAACGGCTGGGTCCTTTCTTTCCTGACCTCTGATTGTGATTTCACACCTTTCTGTAAAGCAGCTTCAGAGCCTTCACCTATTTAAGGAATTTTTCAATTAACATTTCTTTTCCTTGAGAGAGACCAGAGCCTTTGGTTCTCCACAAAAGGTCGGCTTTACTTTTCCTACAACAAATGTGCTCCGTTCAGTCCGTCAGGCTGCAGGCCTGTTATCTGGCATTGATGGTTTAGGTCAGCAACCCTCCCCTAATCAATAGCTGATCAGGCACAGCAGGGAGGAATTTCTGCTTTAAATCCGCTCCTCTTCAAACTAAGATGGTCTCTTTTGAATAAAAAAATACCTTTGTTGAATTTTAAATCCATCTAATTGGCAGTGTTTAAAAAGAAAAGGAAAGAAAATATATAAGGAAAAGACCACAACAAAAATCTAGTGGGTTCTGAAGCTTCTTTTACTTTTGGTGGAATCTTCTTACGTTTTCTTCAAAATATACTTTTTCTTTGGCCACAGTTTTTTCTTGAATGTTTTATTAACTGATTAAATACTTTAATGGAGTCGCCATCTCGTCAAATAAACCATCATCTGACATCTTTTACAGAGTTTTAAATTTTCTATCAGAGTACATTGAAAGCAAAGGTTTAATAACAATAATATCTAGTCTGGATGAACAAAATTTAGTGGAGAATTCAACTAATTTCACTGAAATTTTTATGTTTGGTGCTAAGGATCTTTGCAGCCAGTCATGTAATCTTTAAACCCCAGTTGGAAGTAGCAGAACAATGAAGGGAAAACGCAACACGGAGACAAATGATCCAGCCGACAGAGGTGGAAGCCGAGGAAAGGGCTGTGACCGTCACAGCAGACGACGGCGTGGACCTTGGGGGCGAGGTGCAGGAGCTGAGCCCACCGAGCTCGGGGAAAGCGAGTCTGGGGTTAAAATGCAGGTTTTTTTTTTGCATTCATGACTTGGTCATTTTTTTTTTTTTAAACCAAAAAGCCAACTTTATTTATGAATAATCTAATGAACAATAAGCTTCCTGCACTCAAAAACTTGATCAATTCTAGTGGCTCTTGTGTATAAGATTACCTCCTGTGTTTGAAGTAAATACATTATACGTTTGCTGTTAGTTGGAAGGGGCCTATTTTTTAAGTCACCTTGGAGTTCACTTACTATGAAGAGAAAACTACTCTGCAAAGAGCCGTCTGTCTTTCTCGTTCTGTTTCTACAGTGCATGTTGCTGTGACACAAGTGTTTTTGTAAAGCTGCTATTTCAGCAGGACACAGTAAAAACGAGGGAAAACGATGCTCCTTGTGACAAAAGAAAATGCACAGAAAACCCAAAGCGGCTGATGAAATAAAGGACTTTAATTCATAAACTTGGCAGTGCTTCTGGAGCCTGACACGACCCCTGGGGTACCTTCCTGCACTGCACTGCGAACGGCCCCAAGTTCATCTCGGTGCAGCCCTGGAAGATGGGTCCCTTGCCTGTCGGGAAACTGAGGCTCAGAGAGGAAGCAGTAGCGAGCACCCCAGCCGGCCTGTCGCTCTCCAGACGTCTGACTGTTGAACATGGTGCCTCCCTTGCACGAAATACCATTATCTGGGGGCTGGGATCTAACACTAAACCCACAGATGGTGTTTTGAACGAAACCAGGGGTTCTCGTGTTCACCTGAAACCTGCATCTCCCGTGTGGCTGCCCCCCACGGTGCCCAGAGGGTCCCGCAAAGGAGGCCCCTCGGAGGTGCCGACAGTCCTGGGTGGGGAGACAGTCAGGACATTTGGGTTGAAGCGACTCCAAGAGGTGGTTGAACACAAGAGCTGACTCGTACATTAGGGAGTCAGATATGTACATCTGGGTCAGAACCCTAAAGAAGTAGTAAATCGGCTGGCTAGATGACGCAATTACTGTGTAGGACGGAGACTACGCCTATATATTAGGGACAGCAGCACAGACCACGGGCGCCTCCAGCCGCCGGTGACATCTCGGAAGCCGGGACCAGTCCTCGGTGCGGTGCGACTCCTTGGGCTGAAGGGCCGGCAGCTGACCTGGCGTTTTTCTTCTCAGACATGTTTTTTTGTGACCGTGGCTTAATAACACCTTTCGGTGCTTCCTTCACGTGAGGATCTAAAGAAAGCCTCTCCCGTGAGCTCACCAGTCTGTCACGCCTGGGCTTACTCTTGGCCGGTAGAGGCAACCAGGGGTTGACCAGATGGCTCCAGCACGGACTCCAGCCTTGACACGGCCTTGCTGGGCAGGGCGTGCCCCTGGCTCCACCTGCCTTTCTGCTGAGATGGGGCCCCCCCCGCCCGACCTCGGTCCCAGGGCGATCTCAGCATCTGTGCGTCCTCACGAGTTCAGCCAGCCTCCCCCTCCAGAGGCAAGGACGCCGCCATCCAGGGTGTCAAGCAAAACTGCTGAGCTCATCTGGCCTCAGCACTTCCTCGGTCTGCACGCTCCCTTTCCAAACCCTACACGCACATCTGGGTGTTTCAGCGTCTAGAAATTAAGAGGCCTCCAGAGGGAAGTGATTCCAAGCAGACAGAGTCACCTGCGCGATCCTCAGAGTCCCCAGAACCAGCCTTCACCACAGGGGCCGGGAGGCCATGTGGGTGGCCATCGGCTCAGGAAGAGCCCCAGCCAGACCCCACTCCTCCGGCTGAGAGCAGGGCGCTGGCTCTGGGGCTGGTGCCGCGGGGTCCCTGTGAGGGAGCAGCCCAGCGGGAAGCAGCTGTGGAGGAGAGGTGGGGCGTCCACTCACCAGGTGCGCTGGCCAGGGGGGTCCGAGTGCCTGGGGACATGCTGGATGGAGGGTTCGTGGCCAGACGTTTGGCCTCGGTCGACATGGAGAGAAAACAGACGAGCAAAGGTGAGCAGGGGAGAGAGGCAGGCAGAGGGGCCGGCGCAGATGAGCTTGGCCTGAGTTGCAGCGTTCGCTGCTTCACATCAAACCTCTCCTCCAGGAAGGAGCTCTGCCCTGGAACCCGGGCACCTCAGAGTGGAGCCCGAGAGCCTCTGGTGGATGGGCTGAGCCAGGAGGCCCCGCTGGCCCACTCCTGACCGTCGCATCTCTGGGTGAGCGGGGACGAGGGCCCACGGCTGGTGTCCTGGGTTCAGACGACCGGGCAGCCCTGGGTCCACCAGATCCTGGGACCCGCGGTTTGCTCAGCATGTCAGAATCAGGTAGTTGGTGCAGCAGGTCTGTGTCTTCCCACAGCATCTGGTTTCTGACCCCTGATGTGTGTGGGGCTGCAAAGCCCCTGGCCAGGTACAGGAATATTCTTTCTTCCTGATTCATCTCAGGCTCTGGCTGTGGGAAAGCTCAGCCAGGCAGCAAAGGCGTGGAGCTGTGAAGCACTCACAGGTCTCTAGACCTAATCACACATAAACGTGGGTTTCTGACCCACAATGAAGCGGCGTGTGACGTGGACCTGACGCGCCATCCGTCTGTCGCTTTGACCTCCCTCATCTCACGTTAACTCCTTGAATATTAGGACTTTGATTTAAAGACCATCGCCAGTGAACTCTGTGCCCTTGTGCTGATTCACCACCCATCTCAGCTCTCATGGCCCCTCGGCCCTGTCCTCAGGGTGGGGCCCGTCTCCATCTCTCCTGCAGGGCTTTCTTGAACCCACCCAATCGACGCAACACTTCGGCGGTGAGAGTGGGCGTGCGAACTGGGGCGACTCGCTGGGGGATGGGCGTCTGTAGGGTTGTAGGGCCAGGTCTGAGCCCCACTGGAGCCAACAGTGAACAGCCGCTCTGGTTACAGACGCGTCCCCAGACGCGGTGGCAGGCCGAGGTCAGGAGAGACCCGGGCCGAGCTCCACAGGCTGGTTCCGCGTCCCCCCGAAGGGAAGAGGCCGGCGTCAGAATTACTCAGGGGGTCTCGTAGCTGCAGGAAAAAATGAAAAGGATTTACACCAACAGTCATAAGTATTCTCCCCTGAAAACTGTGCTCTTGGTGGCGGTTTCTGCTGCCAGACACGCAGGGCTGGACTTGCCTCGGGGAAGGCTCTGTGGTCTCGGCGGCCAGCAGCGTGGATGGGTCCTGGGATCCCAGGACTCGGACACACATGCCCTCCCCCTCTGCTCTCCTGTGAGGTCAGGGCGCTGCCAGCCTCAGACTGGGGAGGAGCCGTGGCTTCCGCAAAGAGGCTGTCCACACACTTCGTCCCGCACGTCCAGATGCCACGCTCCCACTGCCCTGGGGGTTTGCAAACATCCCCACTCCCCCAGCTCAGCTGTGTGATGGCCGGCCGGGCGTTCGCGTCTCTGCTCCTCAGAAACACTCACAACGTCACTCAGAACTCAAGGCTCCGCTGGGAAAACGTGTCTGCGAACTGCGTGTGCAGTTCATCTCTGACGCGCACCATCTTACTGCTGATAAAAGAGTTTTTTGACTCCTCGGCTGATTTGCAGGCCGATCAACAGTGGGGACCCCAGGCAGGCCTGCCTCGGCCCTGCACTAGGATTTCAATTTTGAGGAGGACTTGCCTGAGGCCAGTCTGCGGAAGCCTGTGCGGGACATCAATTAGCCCCGCAGAAGCCGATTTAGTGAGTTGGCTTTTCAGAAGTGCTTCATCTGTGCGCAAAGCCTCCCGTCCACCCCCGGCGGCCCCGAAGCCCACGCGGCAGGTGCAGGGTCCCGTCTGGAGCTGAGATAGGATCTTGGCACCGGGAGCGCCTTGCTTTCCAGAATCCGCAGAGGCACACCCGTGCACACGCTCGCACGGTGCCCAGCACGAAGCCGGGGGACTCCGCACACCCCCAGCCATTGTTCCTGCCGCCGCCAGGGACCACCAGCTACAGGGCTCAAGTTACGTCCTCGTGTGGGGTGACTTCGCGTCAGATGCCACTCACGCCCAAGATCACGTGCCTCCCTGCTGGCTCCTGTGCCCTGGGTGCTTTAGCCACCGGAGCCCGTGAGGGGCCTCCCCCTCTGTCCCCCCGCTGCCCAGAGAAGGGGGCAGGTGCCGGCACATCTCACCTCTCGCCACGGCAACGAGCAGCCCTGCACGGCTTTGCCGCTGCTGCCCTCGGCCTCCGAGAGCTTCCAGAACAGACTGGCAGAAGCGCGAGCAGGGCCCACGTTTCTAAGGAGCCGCAGCCAGGTATTCAGCTCCTGACCAGAACTCGCTGGGCAATGAGCAAGGTCAAGTGGAACTTCTTCTGTGTCTAGTTTCAAACCCTTCCCCGCTGTGAGAGCGCTGACGTGGCACGATGTGAAAGTGCAGAAAACTATTCCCGCGGGTGAGCGGCGTGGCGACTGTGAGAACGCAGCGGCCCTAGTTCCCGTGTCTGCGGCACAGACCCAGCAACTCAAGACGCCACTAAAAGGGGATTTTCCTGCTTTTCTCTTTTTCAGCCCCTCTGGACTAGGAGTCTTGAAAAGCAAACGGTCCTCTTCCTGCAGGATTTCCAGCTCCTCCCTGACTGGGGTAAACGCTTCAGATCTGAGCCTGTTTGTGAGGATTCGAGGCCGTGTCAGGGCCGTTCCGGCTGAGCCTGGTTCCTGCGGCTCCTGTGACTTCTCTGTCCTCAGCCAGGAGGTGAGGGGTCAGAGTGAGCAAACGGCCCGAGAGAACTATGTAAATGTTACACACACACACACAGACACACAACACACGTGTATGCACGTACACACAACACACAGATACATGCATGCACACAACACACGTGTATGCACATGCACACAACAGAGAGATACATGTGTGCACACACACACCGCCATACAACACACAGATACATGTATGTGCATACACGCAGACATACAACACACACAAACACACAGATACATACATACACATACACATACATAGACATGCACACACACATACACACAAGTATATAAATAAACAATTTCCAAAGAATTTACCCAGCAAAGCTCACTGCCCCTGACCAGTCTTTCTTCCGGGTGAGTCATCAGACGCCCAGGGATGCACGTGGCCTCCTCACATCACAGGCGCGAGGGTGGACGCTAAAAGGCCTTCCTAGAGGAGCTCATTACCAGCATCTGGCACTTCGTGTTGTGATGTCACAGCTGTGGCGTGGGCACCAGATGAGAAATGCAAGGACCTGGAGGAGGGGGGTTGCTGCCATTTCCTTCCCTCCTTCAACTGTCGAGGCTCCGTGACCAGACACTTTTATTTGCTTTTATTTTTTTCCTGAAGAAGCATGGCAATGAGTGTTTGCTATGAACTCTGTCTCCGCCTCTTGGGAGGGGTGCATTTTCCCCACACGGAGCGGGTGGCTTCATGACATTTCTCTCTGTCCAGCGTGGCCGGCACGCTGTGCAAACCCCCCTGCGAGGTGGTGGATCAGACAGGCCCGCGTAGGCAGTGGCCAAGGCTGATGTGCTCCAGGTGGGGGCCCCTGGGGGACAGAGGGGCAGGACGGCTCCAAGTCAGAGGTCTCCCTGGGCAGAGGCGAGGGCGAGGGTCAGATAACGGCAGGGCGTGTTCCTGCAGAATGCCGGCCGGCTCGAGCCCTTGTGGTGCACCCATTTCAGAAAAAGCAAACTTTCCCTCAACAGCTTTGTTCTTCCCACTCTTGAGTGTGAGGCGGCTTTGGCCCCTGAGCTCTTGGCGAGTGCGTGACGTCAACGTGTTGCAAACAAACAAGAGAACGCGCCAGGAGAAGGGGGCGCAGCACAGGGGGAGCCTCGCGGTGCGTCCCGCCTGGCGTACGGGGCGGTGCAGACGCGGGTCCGGCGCAGGGCTGCCCCATCCTTCCTGCCCGTCTCTCGTCCTCATTTGTCTGACCGCCTCCTCGCCCCGTCCGCCCCTGTTTTTCCCTCCCCTTTGCACAGGTTTTCTTGGCTCTCGCCCTCGGAGACCTCGTCTTCCAACTTCTCTGGGCCGTGCTCTTCGGGTGGCGCCGAATTCATGTGCCCGTCTGCACGCCTCCCCAGACGGTCGGCGCCGTGTGTGAGAGTGGCACACGTGTGCACACAGATGCGCGTGAGGACACTTTGCCACGGTCCTTTCTGTCCCCTCTCTGTCCCAGGCCAGGGCGGACGTGGGAGTGAACTTGTGCCAGACCCTCCCTGGGGCCCTGCCCCAGGCCCCGGGCTCCTGACAAAAGAGGGCAGCAGCCACATGGGCAGCAGCTCGCCCGGCGGCCAGACGGCCGCGCTCCCTCGGGCAGCGCCAGGAAACCGGCCCAGCACCCTCCGGGGACGAAGCGGGAGTGGAAGCGACACGGCACCCTCGGTGTCCCCCTGCCCTCTGTGCTGCCGCTGGACCACCGGCCCTGCCAGTGGATTGGGGTGTAATCCAGCCCCAGGAAGGGCCTTGCATGGCTCTCCCGCACCGGGGAGTGCACCCAAACCAAGTGCACTGTAGCCCCGGGAGGAGAGCTATGGGGTAACAAAGAGACAGTTAGTGGTGATGTTTATGCATGAACAGGCGGCCGGCCCCGTGACCTGCTGCCATTTCGCTGAGAAAGCCCAGATGATTCCCCTGCTGGTTACATCATAGGAATCTGAGAAGGAGAAACCTGTTGGATCCTGGACTTTCTCTCCCTGATGAATGTGGAGCCACACTGAATGTAAATAAAAACAACAGCAGTTCTTGCAGAGGAAGGAGGCGCTTCAGAGCTTTTGCAGAAAAAGACCCTCGATTCCAATCCTCTCGCCACCTTGTCATCAGAGGTCGCGAGCACATTCCCCAGTTCTTCCCACCATTTCCCCCATCACTACAAACTCCAACTGAGGGGCCTCCCTGGCGGTGCAGTGATTAGGACTCCATGCTTCCAACGCAGGGGGCACAGGTTTGATCCCTGGTCAGGGAACTAAGATCCCACATGCTGCGCAGCCAAAAAAACAATAAAATAAAATAAAATAAAAATTCCACTTGAACTTTTTAAAAAAGTTTTCGGTGTAAAAATCTGCTTGACGTAAGACAAAGCAGCCTTGATTTTAGGCAGTCAGAGGGAGACCAGCATCCTGGGTTTCGGGGGCTGAGGCTTTTCCCAGGACATGGGACTTCCAGTGCTAAAAGCAGGACAGTCCTGGGCAAATCAGGACGGTTGGTGACCACCGATGCGGACGTAGTTCTACTCTACCTGAGAGTTGGGTGGGAAACAGCAAGACAGGCTGCACTGCACACTCTGGGGCAGTGATGTTAGCCTGTACCGAGGACCTTTAGAGAAGGCGCCCCTTACAAGTTGAAAAAAAACGAAGCCCCCTTTTGGGATGTTCTTGAAAAACAGACTGCATGCTGAACGATGAAAGCAGTGGAACCCAGTACCCGGCACCAGTGGGCATGCGGTCAGAGAAAAGAACTGTGCCCAAGTGATCCCAGGGCCCAGGTGTTGAATGCGGCAACTCCATCTTTCATGAATTTACCAAGCACGTCTTAGGCTTACTTGTATTTTTACCTGTAGCGATTAAAGACTGCAAACGTGTTTAGTGTCATGCAGGAGTCTCTTGGAAGAGCTGCCCCTCCAAGCCCTTTGCTCGAGCCCCATGGAGAGCGGGGCTGGGGCTCGCGGGGGTGCTGCGGACGCCAGGAGCAGGGCAGGTCCGAGCTGGTTTAGGGCTTAGAAGCAAGGCATACGAGACGATCGTGACTCATCCCGCGGTGTTACTGCCGATGGGCGCTGGCTGCTCCTTTGACAACACCCCAGGGGCTCAGCGCCGGGAGGGGAGCAAAGAGTACCGGATGGGCAGGACTCCAGGTGGCCGGCCTGCGACCTGGGCAGGCCAGGAACACTTCTCGTTTCCTCACGCGCAAAAAGAGGGTGCTGGCCCCAGTGGTCCGAAGAATCCTGCATTTCTAATGGGGGTTTGACAAGAGCCACCCATAGATATTTATCATGTGCCGATCCTGGGCCTGACTTTCTGGTAAATGGCGCTGGTTGGGAGAAATCTGATCTAGGACAGTTCTAGGAGACCCACTCCCTATTTGTAAAGAAATGACGAGACTAAAATAAAACTGTTTATAAAGTCCATTCACTTAAGGAGACAAAAATCTGTGTACAAGATCCATTTAACCTCAGCGGTGTTCTCCGTGGGGTGAGCCCAGGGTGCCGGGGGGAGTGAGCACAGGCCGAGGGCCCCCGGCCCCGAGCGGCCTGGCTCGGGACGGCTCGGCAGGAAGGCTCGGCTGGGCTGGCTTCTCACCAGGAGCCGAGTGCAGAGCGCACCGGGCCTCCTGCGAGCCAGGTGAGCGCCGTCCCAGGTGAGCGCCGTCCATGAGCCTGAAGGGAGGGTGCGGCTTGCGCGCTAAGAACCTGCTCAGGGTAACGTCTCTTTTTTTAGCTGCCGGTTCGTTCTGAACGAGTTGATTTGGGAGCTTGTTCTTTTGCATGGCTAGGTTGCTTCATGTAATCTTGAGCCCCTCCCAGCAGATAACATTCCTGAGGCCACCGGCATTCCTCGGCCTCTAGGCCCAAACACCTGGAGGAGAAGAGCTCCAGACAGTGGAAACTCCCCCGCACCACAAATCAGCGTCCGCGTCCACCCCAGCACCTGTGGACCATCTCTCTTCAGAAGCCTGGTGTGCAGGAAACTCATTACCCCTTGTCTGACGTCCAGAGAGGGCTGCCACCGGCCTCCTGGGTGTGGGGCGTGTGGTCCAGGACCTCCCCTGCCCTGAGTCACCACCTCCAAGCCTCCACCGGGGAGCAGACGGGACTTGTGTGAGCCCGCGGGCCATGGGCTCAGGCCGTGACAGGCCAGGTGAGAGGGTGAATTCCTAAGCCAGTACCTTCGCGGAGAACACCCCGCCTTCAGCTCGGCAGGAGTTTGGGGCTGCGGGCGAGGCCCAGGAATGCAGGGCAGAGGGCAGCAGGCAGGATCTGAGGCGGGCTGGACGCCCACCCAGAAGCAGGCGCGGGCCTGTGTGAGCCCCGCGCGGGCACCGGAGGGTGGGGCGGTCGGCGCAGTGACCCGAGAGACAAGCGTTGGCCTGCCCGTCCTTGTGCCGGGCGACAGTCGGGGCAGAGCCGCCCAGGGTCCCTCTGCGTGGAGGCCTTTCCTGAGCGGGGGCAGCTGGCGGGAGGCCCAGAGCTGGGGGTGGGGAAGCTCTGCTGTTCCCATGGCCCACGCCATGCAGGGCAGCCCGAGAGAGGCCCTGGGAGGACGAGTGGCCCGCTGCAGACCCGAGCCCTTGCACAGGCTGCAGGTGCCGGGCCCTCCCCCATCAGAAACCTCACAGAGGACACAGGACACTGGCTGCATTGGAAAAAGACAAGTAGGTCAACATCACTCCACCTGAAGCCCGCCTTCCCCTCTTACCTGGGTCCCTAAAGTACCGTGGACTCCAGGTTCTGCCCTGGCCTCAGGGAGGGCGTGGGCGGGTCAGCAGTGGCAGGTCCCTCGTCCTGGGGCACCTCACCCTCTGTGCCACGCCCCGCCCCGTCTCTAGACGGACCACGCGGAGTCCTCACAGCCTTCCTCCTGGGGCCCCTCCCAGAAATGGTGGTAGCAGCAAAGGCTTGAGCAGGTGTGCAAGTGCCGACCCAAGACTGGGACCACGAGACCCCAACTGGGAGGGAGGGTCTGCAATGCCCCGCCTTTGTCCACTTTATCCAGATGGGGGCATCCCCCTCCGGGGACAGCGTGAGAGGTCAGGTGGGCCCGTCCGCCGTGGGCACGGGGACAGTTCGAGGTGGTGACGGTGTGAGGAACGTCGCCTGGCGTTACCTGCTGGTGGCAGAGGCTGGGGCCGGGTGGCAGCCGTCTCGGAAGGGCTGGTAAGGACGCAGGCAAAGCGCCTCGAAGGACCCCAGCACGGCTCCATTAGGTACAGTTTCTGCTCCAGAACATTAATCCGTTTTAATTAGGGGCCCACAGTCCGAAGGGATTCCACAGGGAGGTCCGGGCAGGTGGGGCACAGGCAGGTGGCTGGGCTGGGCGGTGGGAGGGGTGGCAGGAGGAAGGGAAGAGGCAGCCGTGGTGCCGGGAGCCCCTCAGGTTCCAGTCCTCGTGCACCCGCGGTGGCGCCGGCAGCTGGGGGGGTCCCGGCCCCCGGGGCTCAGAGCTGTGTTTGCAGCGAGCCCAGCCCACTGCGGCCCCTCACTTGTGAGTCTGTGTTGATACAGAGATGAGGGTGGGTCAGGAGGGCCTCAGCCTCTCTCCTGTGCCTTCGGGGGCCCCTGCCCGCCGAGCTCAGAGCCAGAGGGGCACAGAGGGTTTGGAGATCACGTTTCAGAGGCAGCCCAGGCACTGTTTCTCACATCCCCACCGTCCCTGCTCTTCTAGCAAGCGTTCAGGCTGCCGGCTGGGGCCTCTGCTCACAGAGCCCTGGGCTGGACGGTCCAACAAACCCATCACGCGCTGCTCTGCAGGGTGTGCCTGGCGAGTTTCAGGTGTAGACCCTGCCTGGCGGTCCTGGGCTGCATCGTCCTCAGGAGCGCCACCCACCCACCGGACTCCTTTCTGTTCCTGACCTGCAAGTCCAAATGCTACGATTCTCAAAGTTGTGTTTTTCTGATAACCTACAGAGAACGCTTACAAGTGAGGAGATGATGATACCGATTATTATACGTGAGGAATCTGTTTTTGAAACAAAATAACAAATCCCGTGTGTGAGCTCAGGACTGGGCTCCTCCCCATCCAGCGTCCTTGGACTTCTTGACGCTGAACATCCCGCTGTCTCCTGCCTCCGTGACATCCCTCCTGTCTCCCAGGGTCCAGCCATTCGACCCTCTGCCGGACTGGATTGCTGTGTCCTCCTCACCGGTGGCCCCCAGCCTGGCCGCTTCCCACCTGCCCCTCCCTTACGTGGCTATGTCTCCAGGCCTCCCTCCTTTTGGGAGACCACGTACAACCTCCATGGTGATGTCCCCAGGGACGTCTCACCTGCATCACTTTCTTGAGCGTGTGCCGCTTGGAGGGCATTTTCACCTGTGTTGCCCCAGACCCAACTGGTCTGAAGCCAAGATCAGCCTCCTTCCCTCCCAGGCAGTGAGCTTCCAACCAGTGGAGCCACCATTGCCTCCATCCCCGGGCCGCAGGGCCTTTATCGACAAGTGTTTATTCAGTACTTAACCCTGCAAGCCGCTGCTGTGCAGCGGGCAGCAAACCCAGACACAGCCTCCGCCGAATGGCGGTTATACTCTACTGGGAGAGGCAGACACTCGTCAAGTAATTACTTAACAATATGCAAAGTAAACTGTGGGAAATGCTCCAAAAGAGAGGCTCGTGACCCTGCGATGACCCTGCTATGACCCTGCTAGGAGGCCAGTGAAGGCTTCCCCATGGAAGTGAGGCTGGAGCTGAGTGAAGGGTGAGGCCTGACCAGGCAGCAGGAGCTGAGAGCATCCCGGCGGCGGTGCACGCCCAGGAGAGGAAGGTAGGGCAGAGGATTCTGGAGGGGGCGTGTGAGCGAAGGTCGGGGGGAGAGGTAGGAGCTGGGACCACATTGGCACTCAACAGTCTGGCTGCAGAGAGGGCCCCGTTTGTGGCATGCTAGCTGCAGCCTGGCACCAGGCTCCGCCGAGGCACCAGGCCCTGCCGAGGTCCAGGCTCTGCCGAGGTGCCAGGCCCTGCCGAGGCACCAGGCCCTGCCGAGGCACCAGACTCTGCCGTGGTCCAGGCCCTGCCGAGGTCCAGGCTCTGCCGAGGTCCAGGCTCTGCCGAGGTCCAGGCCCTGCCGAGGCACCAGGCCCTGCCGAGGTCCAGGCCCTGCCGAGGCACCAGGCTCTGCCGAGGCACCAGGCTCTGCTGTGGTCCAGGCTCTGCCGAGGTCCAGGCTCTGCCGAGGTCCAGGCTCTGCCGAGGCACCAGGCTCTGCCGAGGTCCAGGCTCTGCCGAGGCACCAGGCTCTGCCGAGGTCCAGGCTCTGCCGAGGCACCAGGCTCTGCCGTGGTCCAGGCTCTGCCGAGGCGCCAGGCTGCTTACATCCACCTCCGGTGTGTGCACTGACTCATTAAGTTCATCTTTCCTTCAGTCGAGATGCTCTTGGTCGGGCCCTTTCCCAACGGTGAGCCATGTGGTCAGTCGTGTGGGCAGAGCCATGCTGCAGGACCAGCTCACCTGTTCTGTTTATTGGCCTGGAGACTTTGGGCACACAGGCGCCAAGCCACAGGCCTCAACAACAGTAGAGGCAATATTGTTGACTTGTTGTGAGGTCGAAGGTCACAGCTCACATGAGCTCGGGGCGGTGATGGAGGCTCAGTGTCTGAGGGACGGTGGTGGCTCGTACAAAGAGAGATTGGGCTTGTGTCTTGTCTTAGCTTTGCAAAGTAAATTTCACGTTGATTTTAAAAGGTTGGCACAGTCAGAAGCCCCTGAGGTGGGGGACAGAGGACACAGTCGTGGGAGGGCCGGAGGGCCACAGGGGAGGAGACGCCCCCGAGAGCCTGTGAGTTCTATCCCCAGCACCTCCCCGAGGGCTCTCCTGCCCGGACTGGGCTGCCTGCTTCCAGCGTGCACGCCCTCGGCACAGGCCCGTCCAGTGTCCAGCAAGTGCCAGGACCTGTCCGTCACAGCAGCCCCGGGGCCGCTGTCACTCTGCTTCCAGGAACCGCTGGTTGTGCGACTGCAAACTGTGGTGTCGGCGAGCCGGCGTCTTCAGAAAGGTGAGCGGACAACCCATGCTGCCAGCCGCCCGCTGCCCGGGCCTGCGAGGAGGCGGGCGTGGTACCAGGCGTCTGACGCTCGCCCCGGGCTCAGTGGTCCTGTGTGCCCTGTTCAAGGGTGCCGGGGCCCTGGCTGTCCCAGCAAAAAGCCCTCGAGCTGAAACAACACAGCTGGCATCACAGCTGTCCACCTCTCCCCAAGCAGCCCTCCAGATCGCTGCTGGAGCTGTGGAAAAGTTTGGGCCTCGGGAGGTTCGCCCTCACGCCCCCCCGGACCCTGCTCAGGGAGCCCGAGGGAGCCGTGGTAAGGTGTCCCCGTCAGCCTGCAGGAACGCGACCTGCCCTGAGCCTCCCCAGCCAGAGGGGTTTCCACACGGCCCCCCTTCCCTGCCCACACGCCGCCCACCGCTAGTTCCCTAAGAGGGAGGGCCTCACAGCGACTTGCTTCAAAGGCCGGACGTTCTAAGGGAGCCTGCTGGCACCCGCTCGTCCTTAGGGGCCACATGCCGCTGCAGGCCCCTTGCAGACAGCGCTCGTTCAGTCTGCACAGCAGCTCCACGAAGTAGGGACCAGTACATCCATCTGGAGAGGAGTAACCAAGGCTCGAAGAGGCTAAGTAAATCCTCCCAGTCACCCAGCTTGTGTGCAGCACATCTGGGATTCAAACCCACATGGTCTGGCCCTAGAACCCCAGCACTGAGCCCTCCATGGTCCTCGTGGACCCAGAGTCCGTTCTAAACATCAGCCCCGAGCTCTTTCCCTAAGATTACAGGCTTCAAGATTTCGTGAGGGCAAGAACATTTCAGTTCAAAG
Organism: Balaenoptera borealis; assembly: GCF_965194805.1. Lineage (NCBI taxonomy): Eukaryota > Metazoa > Chordata > Mammalia > Artiodactyla > Balaenopteridae > Balaenoptera > Balaenoptera borealis. The sequence goes on from NC_138873.1 coordinate 275,149, forward strand.
CACTTTCTTCGGCACTGAGCCTTCTGGTGGAATGGAGATGACTACAAACCTGAAAGAAAGCAATGGCAGGGCAGGTGACTGAGCCAGCGGCTAGAGGACACAGCTCTGCTCCGTGTCCTGCATCCCTGGGCAGAATTGTCCCTGTTCCCCCGCGCACACCGGGCACCCAGGACACCTTGGTGTCCTTGGCGAGTGGGTCACACACTTGGCACTTTCCTGCTCAGGCGCAAATCTACCCTTAGGCGCTAACACAGACCTGCGCAGCGACCGAACCCTGAGGCCAGGACGCTGCAGGCCCTGTCATGAGGAGAGGCTCTCACACAGGATTCGAAGGGCCATCCAATCCATGGAATCTCTGGGGGGCGCAAGGTCAGGACTCTCCCCAGGGTCCAGGCTCTTCACACCCACGACCCCATGAGGTGTGTGCAGGAGCTCAGCCCCTTCCCTGCATCACAGGGACCAGCCCTCGCCTGCCCTCTGCGGATCCGATGCCTGGAGTGGTCAGGTAGCTAGCGCTGGCCCCTATCTCAATTTTCCCCAAACGTTAATGAAATCCTGCATCTCCAGGGGAAAGACTGAATTTCAGTGTTTCCACATTCCTACCATGAACAAAAGCCAAAGGAAACCCAGATGGTGGATGATGTGGGTTTATTTTGCTTTGTTTTCATTGTGGCCCAAGATTCTCTGGAAAAAGTGATCTGTCTGATTCCGATGTCGTTAACAACTGAGCTCCTGTTACAGAAACGAGGACCAGATCTGCCACCAGGGACCGGTGTGTGGACCAGACATCCCCGGGGGAAGGGCACACACGGGGAAAGCTGAACCCTCCCCTGCCCCGACACAAGAGAGGGAGGCCGGCAGATGAAACTGGAGAATGGGGTCTGGGAAGGAGACTGGGAGCTACCTCTATAGAGTCTACCTGAAAATATGTAGGTCAGGAACGCTAGTCTCCTGGCCCCGGAGGGAATCAAGGGGAGACTTAGGGAGCGGGATGCATTAGGGGTTATCTGAGTCCATCTCCCAATTCCAAGCTCTCCCAGGAGAGCCGCTGCTCCCAGGGAGGGGGACTTGCCAACCTGTCTCATTAGCTGAGAGCTCGGCCACACAAAAAAGCCAAATAAATAGGCAGTGACTTTCTTTGGTTGAAATTTTTAAAATCCCAGATGAGTTTGTGTCTCAGAGCTGCCGGGTTACCAATTCTGACTCCACTGCCGGATGTTTACAGCCTGAGATGAGGATCTTCTCAACATCATGATTCACTTTCCTTGTTGTAGAATCAGGCTGCTGCCAGCAGCGGTCCCAGAGCCAGCTCACAGGGCTGTGCTGCGTGACACGTGGCCTCCGCCACAGCGTGCGTGCTCGCAGGATGCGCTCCCGCTGGGTGCCCGCCGCCTCCCCAGTCTGTGAGCGCCCCCACCCCCCCTGAGCCCAGCCCGGGCCTCAGCGCCCCGCAGGCAGCCTGCGCTCTGCTCCTTGCATGTGCCCCGCGAGGCCACTCAGCTCAGGGCTCCCCGGGCAGCCCCAGGACAGGGAACGGGGTTTTCCTCTTGACCTGGGAGCAGGAAGGCAGGATGGGGAGCCCTGCCGTCCCATCAGCTTATCTCCAAAATCATAAAACCCACAGCAAGTGCCATTAGCCACTCGTGCAGAGGCCATGCGAACGGCATCGCTGCAGCCCTTCAACTGCCTCCCGTGCGCGTGCCTGTAAGGGCGAAGGAGGCACTGGGCTCCCAACGTGGTGTTCTTCCCCTGCTCATGCCTGAGGCTGGCTTTGTCCAGTAGAAATTTCTAGACAGTCCAACGCAGTAGCCACTGGTCGCATGTGACACTGGGCATTTGAACTGTGGCTGGTGAGGATGAGGAACTGATTTTTTAAATCTTATTTAATTTTAATGAATTCAAATGTGAACCCATATATGGCTAGTGGCTACCATCTGGGCTGACGCAAGTCTGCACAGCCGAGCCAAGTGGAATTTAAAGTTGATTTTGTCTTGCCCTAAGCTGGTGGAAAGAGCCATAGTTTAAACCATCTCCCCGATCTCTTTTTTTGGTCTAAGAGACGGTTTTGCCCTTATTCTGTTTGAGGATGTCTGCCTGCAGGTGCTTCATCCGTCTTCACAAGTGGGACAGGGCTCTTCTGAACTGGGGGCCTCCTGGCTTCGGGAGGCTCAGGCGGAGGCCGCACTTCCCGGCGCTGCAGGAGGAGATTTGGCGACACTGTAGCGTATTTTAGAGAGATGCTGGCGAAGGAGACCACGCTCGGGTCAAAGAGGGCTTTGAAGGTGTGGGGCGAGAAGCTGCAGAGCCTAGGGTGAGATGAGGTAAAGGATGCCTCCAGGACCAGGCGTCTTCCTTGTCCGTAGCTCGGGAGAGGGCAGGTTGAGGTGAGCGGGCAGGGGTGGCTGAAGACGGGGTCGCAGAGCGGCCTGGGCTGAAACCAGGAAAGGAGGTGGAGGAGGTCACTGCTCTGGGCCTCGCGAGGGGGCTCAGCACACACCCCAGGCCCCCAGCCGCTCCCCCAGCGGCTTCAGGAAGGCAACGGCCGTGCTCGTAACCCCTGCCGAGCAGCTTGGCTTGACCAGCCCACCCTTGGGGTCCGTGCGGCTCCTCGTGAACTGGGTCTTGGGTTGTTCCATCTTTTCGTCGGTACCATTGTCATCTGTCTCGGAGGTCACATTGGGTGAGTGTGATATTAGACTCTAGTGCACCAGGGAGAAAGTTTAAAAGTCCGTAAAGGACGTTCCCATCCGCCAGATGTGTGTTCAGCAGCGTGCTGGTTCCGCTAGCCGCCCGCGTGCCGCAGGCTGAGCGAGCTTCCGGCTTCTCACCCGCTGCTGCTGGGACTCTCTCTGAGGTGGTGGCTGGTCATGAGGCTCCGCCCTAGCATGAGGCCACATCGGCAGCCCGAGCCTTCCCCTGGGAGCTGGCATCTGCTCTGCGCTTTGCCTTCTGGGGCACGGGTGCCAGGAAAACAGAGCAGTTACCACCACGGCAGCAAAACCTGACTGAGGCTTTCTCCGAGTTTGCAGAAATACAGTTAGGTAATCAGCACCGTGACCAGCCTGTGTGACGTGGCCCCAGGAGAGTGTGAAGGTTGTGAACAAAAAGATTCCCACACTCCTGTCTCGTGTTCAGATCAGCCTGCATCCGACGGTGCATGCGGGATCAGTGCTGACAGGCCAGACAGGGCCACTGAGGGTCTTTGCACGTGTGTTACGGGTCGGGCACATCTACGGGAAGATGACGGCCCCTTCCTCAGCTTCCATTCATGTAGTACATTTTCCTGTTGAAAACAGGGGAATGATACGTGTCTTGGAAACTTCTGGCAAAGGTAGACTTTTGAATGAATTTTTATTTTGCTTAATGATTATAGGTTCATTTAGCTTTTGATTTCATCTTGGTTTAATTTTTGACAATCTATATTGCTAAAATTACTATTAATTTTATAGAGGTTTTAAAATTTATCAATACACCGTTGTTCATAGGATTCTCTTGTAATTTGGAAAGTGTCTTCTATATTGTAATTATCCTCCCCTTTTCATTCCAAGTATGTAATCTGTGTCTTTTTTTTCTTGGCCTAGTCTTGCTAGGCTCTTATCTATAGTTCTGCGAAGAACAACTTAATGTCTTTCTTGTCTTACAGATCACTTATTTTCATTTTTGTTACTTTATGTTCTTTAATATTTCCTTCCTTCTACTTTCCTTAGGTTCACTCTATTCTCTTTCTATCTTCTTAAATCAAAAACGTAATTAGAAAAAAACAAAAAAAAACGTAACTAGTTCCTTTTAGCCTTTGTCTTTCTGATGAATTTATTTATAGAAATTTATTCAGTATGTCTCTCCTTTTCTCCCAAATAACAAGTTGTAATTATCACTGATCCCTCCTTCCAAACTGTTATTATTTGGGTATTTATTTTTTTGAAATAAAAAAGCTATTTTATAAAATATTTTTTTAAAACATAAATAAATGACTTAAAAATCAATCTCCTGCGCTTAGTTGTTTCTTATATCCTTTGTGTTCCCTCTAAGTTTAGTTATCATTTGGCTGAAGAACTCCTTTAACTTCTTTTTAGTGAGGATCTGTGGTTGCTCAGTTCCTTGTCTTTGAAGGTCTAAAATGTCTTTATTTTGCCCTGATTCTTAAGCGATAGGTATAAATCTTTCAGCCGACAGATATTTTCTCTAAGCATGTTTTAGATGTTATTCCATTACCATTTCTCATTTATTCTGGCTGATGAGAAATCTGGTATAAGTAGTTCCTCTGTGGTAATATGCCTTTCTCTTTGGAAGATTTTAAGATGTTCTTTTTGCCTTTGATGTTATAGTGACCTTATATTGTGTTTCGGTGTGGATTATCACTAATTACCCTGTTCAGTGTATGAAGTGCACATTTGTTCCGAGGACAAATATCTTTCTTCTGTTCTAGAAGATTCTTTTCAAATGCTGTCTCTCTGTTACTCTTATTCCTTTTTTCCTTTTAGAATGTCTATGAGACATTAAAACGTGTCCTTATGTTTGAATTGTTCTTTTATATAAAAGACTGTCACTCAATGTTGAGTTTTGGGTGAATGCTTCAATGATATCTTCCAAATATCAAATATTCTCTTTGACTGCATTCAAATTAGAGTTTTATTTCATCTAGTGACTTTTTCAAAGATTGCATTTTTGAGTTATTAATTTTGATTTTTTTCTTGTTTGACTAAATTTCACCATTAAGTAGATTTTTCAGTCTACTGAAAATCTACTGAATCCCCTGAATTCATACAGACTTGAGAATGTATGACCTTGCTGGGGCTAAGCCTATGGCATTAAACTTCACACTTTATTTCCCTCAGAATTTTGAGGCATTGCTCCACTGTGTGCTGCACTATTTCTTTTACTAAAACTTTCCTTGTGGGTTTTTTCTGTGTGTGTGGTAAGAACACTTAACATGAGCTCTATCCTCTTAACATATCTGAAAGTGCACAGACTACATTATTAACTTAGGTACTATGTTTAGAGCAGATCCCTAGAACGTATTCATCTTGCATGACAGAGATGTGATACCCATTGAGCAACAGCAAGAAAAATATTTTCTAAGGGTGGAAGGATTTTATTGCACCTGGATGGTGTTATTTCAGTGAAAGAATGTGTTCACTTCATGTGCTGTATTTAATGTTCTCCGTAAAAGAACAGGTGCAAAAGATGTTTCTAAGAATACTAGTTGTACATATGAGTGAATACAGTGTTATTTCACTAAAAGACTGTGTTTTCAGAGGATTCTGGGAAGATGGCAGAGTAGGACACAGCAGAAATCTTCTGTCTTCCCACCCGGATAACAGTGGCACTGGCAGAGTCTGTCTGATGTAACCGTCTTGGAACTCTGGGGTCTGTTGAAAGCTTGGATCGTAAATTGTGGTCCATTTTGGTCAATGTCAGCTCTTACCACAGGAGCAGACACCTACCAGCCACCCCCAGCCCCTGGCAGACAGCTGTGCGCATAGACTGTGGGAGCCGGGGTGGGCAAAAAGGATCCTGTCCTACAAATACTGGGATTTGTGCTCTGATCACTGATTACTGCTTCTGGTCACAGAGGTGCAGACAAGGAGGAGCACAGCTATGGTCGTAGCACCTCCCCCATTATTGCAACCCCTCCCCCTCAGGCTGAAGTGACTGCCAGGGGATTTAAAAGGCCCACTCCTGTTTTCCCCCTTTATTTTTTGCTTTTCCCTCTTTTGGGAGCCTGACATTAGAAGACTAGGACATTAAAAAATGACTGCATATACAGGAAAAAATAGAAAGTGCCCATAAATGCCTGGGGAAAGGTTCAGAAGAAACATAAGAAGGCATTAAGTTTATGCCTTAGGCTGGTCCTTAGCACAGAGACAGCATACAACAATAGGAGAAGCAAAAACAATAAACAAAAACAGTAACAAAATCCAGCAAACTTTGGGGAAAGGGGAAAGCCTGATTTCCAGAGTTACCATATTATTATTATTATTATTTTTGGCTGTGTTGGGTCTTCGTTACTGCACGTGGGCTTTCTCCAGTTGCAGTGAGCGGGGGCTACTCTTCCTTGCTGTGTGCAGGCTTCTCATTGAGGTGGCTTCTCTTGTTGCAGAGCACAGGCTCTAGGCGTGTGGACTTCAGTAGTTGTGGCTCACGGGCTCTAGAGCGCAGGCTCAGTAGTTGCAGTGCATGGGCTTTGTTGCTCAGTGGCATGCGGGATCTTCCTGGACCAGGGCTCGAACCCGTGTCCCCTGCATTGGCAGATGGATTCTTAACCATTGTGCCACCAGGGAAGCCCCAGAGTTACCACATTGTTAAATTGAAATGTCCAGTGTTCAATTAAAAAACAAAAGACATACAAAGAAAAAGAAAAGTATGGCCCATTCAAAGAAAAAAAATTCAGCAGAAAGTGTCCCTGAAAAAGACCTAATAGCAGATATATTAGACAAAGACTTTAAAACAACTGTTAAATATGCTCAAAGAACTAAAAAAAGATGTGGATAAAGTCAAGAAAACAATGTGTTAACAAAATGGAAATATCAATAAAGAGAGGAACAGAAAGAAAAAAGATTGAAGAAAGGCTAACAGGCCTAAGGGACTTGTGGGAGAGAGAAAGGGGCAAAGAGAAATAATGGCTAACTTCCCAAATTTGATGAAAGACATGAATATAAGCATCCAAGAAGGTCAATGAATTTCAAGTAAGATGAACTCAAAGAGACCCACACTGAGACATCTTATAATGAAACTTTCAAAAGACAAAGGCAAAGCCAGAATCTAGGAAACAGCAGGAGAGAAGTGAATCATCACACACAAGGGATCCTCAATAAGATAATCATCATACTTTTCACCAAAACTTTGGAGACCAGAGATGATGGGCAGATATATTCAAAGTGCTGAAAGAAAAAAAAACCTGTCAGCCAAGAATCCTGAATCTGGCAAAACTGTCCTTCAAAAGTGAGGAGAAATTAAGACATTCTCAGGTAAACAAAAGCTGAGGGAGCTTGTTACCACTACACCTGCTGTGCAAGAAATGCTCAAGGGAATCCTGCAGGGTGATACAAAAGGGTGCTAGACCAGACCTCAAAGCTCTATGGAGAAATAACGGCCTTAATAAAGGTACATATATGGGCAATTATAAAAGCTAATACTATTGAAACAATGGCTTGTAATTGCACTTTCTGTTTTCTACACTGATGTAAGAGACGAATACATTTAAAGAAAACCAATTATTAGTGTAAAAGCTAATATTACTATAACTTTTGTTTGTAACTCCAAATCTTATTTTTTACATAATTTAAGAGCCTAATGCATTTAAAAGAATGATTATGTTTTGGGGCACACAATGTATATAACTTTAGGTTGTTAAATGAAATCCCTGTGGTAACCACAAAGAAAATAACTCTAGCATAAACACAAAAGGAAATACAAGTGTTGGCAAGGATGTGGAGAAATTGGAACACTGGTACATGGCTGGTGGGAATATAAAATGGAACAGTCACTGTGGAGAACAGTATCGTGGTTTCTCAAAAAATTAAAAGTAGAATTATTATATGATCCAGCAATTCCACTTTTGGGTATATACTCAAAAGAATTGGAAGCAGGGTCTTGAAGAGATATTTGCACATCCATATTCATAGCAGCGTTATTTAAAACAGCATAGAAACAATCAAGTGTCCATCAGTGGATGAATGAGTAAGCAAAATGTGTTCTATACATACAATGGCAGATTATTCAGCCTTAAAAAGAAGGAAATTTTGCAATATGCTACAACATGAGTGAAGCTTGAGGACATTATTCGAAATGAAATAAGCCATTCACAGGAGGACAGATGCTATATGACTCCACTCCTATGAGATACTTAGTCAAAATCATAGAGACAGAAAGTAGAATGGTGGTTGCCAGGGGCCAGAGGAGGGGAGAATGGGGAGTTACTGTTTAATGAGTATAGACTTACAATTTTACAAGATGAAAAAGTTTTTTTCAGAGTGAAAACTCTTTTTCAGAGTTATGGGGATATATGGTGGTGATGGTTGCACAAAAATGTGAATATATTTAATACCACTGAAATGTACATTTAAAAATGGTTCAGATGGTACACATTATGCTATGTGTACACACAAAAACACTTACCAAGAAGAAAAAGAATGTTTTTGATATACTCTGTTGCATGAAATACACTGTGTAAAGTCACATGCATAAAAGATGTTTCTAAGAGTGATAGAAAACCGAAAAAGTATACAAAAGTCTTTGCAATATATAAGTGTATTTTAAAGAATATTAGTAAAATGAACACCTGGGTCTCCTCCACCTAAGTTTAGAACGAGAACCTCATTAATCTGTTTGAAACCTCCGTGTGCCCCTAACCAATCGCATCACACTTCCTTCCTCCTAGAGGCAATCATGATCCTGAATTTTTATAAAGGTTGCCTTGATTTTCTTTATAGTTTTACAACATGTGTATGTATCTATGCATCTCCACACAACACGTTGTTTAGTACTGTAGGGGTCTGGGCTTTATACAAGTGGACACTCACTCTGAGTGTCCTTATGGGACTTGTTTCTTTTACTTAACATGAAGTTTCTGAGATGCACAGCCACGATGCATATCACTGTAGTTTACTTACCAGCTCTGCATATACCACAGTTCATGAACCCATTCTACTGGTTACAGACATTGGCTGTTTTGGTACTTTTGCTGTTCCATCGATGCTGTTCTAAACATTTCCTGCAGGCCTTCTGGAACACATGTGCAAGAGTGCCATGGACTGGATGTTTGCATCTTCAGATATTCTCTGATTTCTTTCATTAGTGTTTTGTAGGGTTCTACATACAAATCCTCTGTTTTATTAGATTTATACCTAAGAATTTCATGTTTTTTGAACAATAGTAAATGTTGTTGTATTTGACATTTGTGTCCACGTGTTCATAAGTAGCAAGAAGAAATACAATTGATTTCCATATGTTTGTCTTATATCCTGCAACTTTGTTGAAATTCTTTGTTGAACTTTTTTTTTTTTTGTAGAGTCCTTGGAATTTTCTACATAGACAATCATGTCATCTGCAATTTCATTTTCTCTTTTCCTAACTGCATGCCTTTATCTCCTTTTCTTACCTTATTGCCCTGGTTGGACATCCAGCACTATGTTGAATAAGAGTGGTAAGAACAGACGTCTTTGCCTTGTCACCAATCTTAGTGGAAAGTATCAGTTTCTCACCATTAAATATGATGTTTGCTGTAGGAGTTCATAGACACTCTTTATCTAGTTCAGGAAGTTCCACTCTATTCCTATTTTTATGAGATATAAAAAAAATTTTAAGTGGGTGTTGAATTTTGTCAAATGAATTTTCTGCATCAGCTTCTATGGTCATGCAGTTTTTCTTCTTTAGTCTGTTAATATGGTGGATTACATGATTGATTTTAAATATTGAACCAGCCTTGCATTTCCAGTGTATATAAACCACACTTGGTTATGGTATACAATTCTTTTTATATATTATAGAGCTAACTTTATTAGCTAATATTTGTTAAGGATTTTTGCATTTATAGTCATGAGGGATATTGGTTTGTTTCCTTTTCGGCACTGTCTTTGACTGGTTTTGGTATCAGGGTAATACTGGTTTCATTAAATCAATTAGAGTGTTCCTTCCTCTTTTAATTTCTGGAAGAGATTGTATAGAATCAGTGCTAATTCTTCTTTAAACATTTGGTGGAATTTTCCAGTGAAAGAATCTGGGCCTAGAAATATCTTCCTCTGGAACTTTTAAAATTACAAACTCAATATCCTTAAGAATTAAAGCGTTACTCAAATTATCTATTTCATCTTGGGTGCGTTCTGGTAGATTGTGGTTTTGGAGGAACTAGTCTATTTTGTCTAAATTAGCAAATTTATATGTGTAGAGTTGTTCATAGTATTCTCTTATTATTCTTTTGATGTCTTCAGGGTTTGTAGTGATATCCTCTCTGATATTTTATTACAGCTATTGATAATTTGTGTCTTCTACTTTTCTTTCTTTTTCAGTCTTGCTAGCAGTTTGCCAATTTTATTGATCTTTCTATAAAAGCAACTTTTAATTTTGTTGATTTTCTCTATTGTTTTTCTGTTTTCAATTTTATTAATTTCTGCTTATTTCCTTCCTTCTGCTTACTTTGGGCTTATTTTGCTCTTCTTTTTCTAGGTTCTTGAGCTGGGAGCTTAGACTATTGATTTGAGACATTTCCTCTTTTCTAATGTATGAACTGTATGGATTTAGTGATATAAATTTCCCTCTCAGTGTTGCCTTAGCTGTGCCCCACAGATTTTGACATATTGCATTTTCATTTTAGTTCAATGTAATTTTTGACTTTTACATGAATTCCTCTTTAACTCATGGATTATTTAGTAGTATGTTGCTTAGTTTCCAATTAGTGTTTGGCAATTTTCTTGTTATCTTTCTATGATTGATTTCTAGTTTGATTCCACTATGTTTGAAAACACACTCTTTATACCTTCATTTATTTCCAATTTGTTGAGGTATTTTTTTATGACTCGGGATATGGCGAATCCTAGTGTATATTCCATAGGCACATGAAAAGTGTGTATCTTCTGCTATTGTTGGGTGGAGTGCTCTATAATTATCTGTTGAATCCTGTTGGTTGATTGTATCACTGAGTTCTCTAATTTTGCTGATTATATGCCTAATTGTTTTATCTATTGTTGATGTTAAAGTCTCCAACTATGATTATGGATTTGTTCATTTCTTCTTTTGGTTATCAGTTTTTGCTTCATGTATTTTGGTAGTTCTGTAGTTTGGTTCATGCATATTTAGGATTGCTATGGTGGACTGAGTTTTTATTATTATATAGTGTCCCTCTCTGTCTCTGGTAATTTTCTTTCTCTGAAATCTACCTTATATTAATATAACCGCTCCTGCTTTCCTTTGATTAATGTTTGCACAATATATATTTTTCCATCTTTTTGTTTTCAGTCTTCCTGTATTGTTATTTTTCAAGAGTGCTTCTTTTAAATAGCAAAGAGTTGGGTCATAGTTTTTAGTCCACTCTGCCAACCTCTGTCTTTTAATTGGTATATTTAAACCATTTACATTTAATGTAATTATTGATATATTAGGACTTAAGTCTGACATTTTATTTTTTATTTCCTCTTTATTCTCTCTGCTTTTCATTTGTATGTTTTCTTTCTCTTGCCTTCCTGTGGTTCACTTGAACATTTTTAGAATTCCATTCTGATTTACCTTTAGTGTTCATTAGTCTATCTCTTTGTACAGCTTTTTAAGTGGTTGTTCTTGGTATTACAGTATATATAACTAACATGTCACATGTTTTCCTTTTACCAGTTTGAGTGAAGATTAGAAACCTTTCCTCCTATTATGTCCCTTTAGTCTGTCCTATTTATAATACAGTGTTTTTTAAATATCTTTTTAATGTACATTTAGAACAATATCAGAGAGTGGTATACTTTTGCTGTAATTGTCAAACATAATTTAGAAAACTCAAGAAGCGCCTACTATATAAACTTTACTGTATTTTTACTTACTGTGTTCTTCCTTTCTTGCTGCTGTTCTCAAATTCCTTCTTTCATCATTTCCATTCTGTTTAGAGAAATTACTTTAGTCATTATTTTAGGATAGGTCTACTTCTCTTAGTTTTTCTTCATCTGAGAATGCCTTGATTTCCCCTTCATTCTTAAAGGACATTTTCTGAATTATATAGGATTCTGAATTGACAGTTATTTTCTTTTAACACATAAAATATTAGGCCACTTCCTTCCAGCCTCCATGATTTCAGATGAGAAATATGTTATTATTCCAACTGTTTTTCCCCTAAAGGTAGGATGTCAGTTTTTCTCTGGCAGACATCAGGAGTTTTTTTTTTTTTTTTTTCTGTGTCTTTAGTTTTCAGAAGTTTAATATGAGGTGTTTTGATATGGATTTTAAATTTATCCTGTTTGGGTTTGCTCATCTTCAGAATCTGTAGGTTTATGTCTCTTGCTAAATTTGAGAGGTTTTCAACTCTCATTTCTTTGATTAGTGTTTCTTTTCCTCCTCTTTCTCCTCCTCTTCATTCCTGGTTTGTTCTCTCTGCAGAACGCGGGCCGGCAGAGAGGCGCTTCCTGCTCTGTGTTGTCTGTGAGGACGCCCTAGAGAGATTCCTGACCACAGTGGGGCCGAGGCCCTGAAGAGGGACTTGAAGAGGCTTCTCTTGTGAAGGAGTTCTGTAAATGCAGTTGAGAACAACCAAATCATCTACTAACAAGTTGTGTACAGATCACTCAGTAACTGAAGCGCAGGTATACACACATCAAGCACTTACAAGGAACGAGTCCACATGTGGCTCTGTGTTAACACCATCTCTCTTCACCAGGGCCCGGGTGTGGCAAATGTCTGGCCAGGACTTGCCCAGGTCAGCTGGCTCTGTGATGTCGACCCCCCGCCCCATATGCCGGTTCATGGTCCACAATGGCCACTGACATCATAACTGATATTAAAATCCCGGAGACTGAAGTCCCCACAGTTGCTGAGTTCAGGTAAAGGCACACATGCCCTGTCAGCCTGGCTCTGCAGCTCCCTGCCCTGCTCCACAACCAATGCATGAACCCGTCATGGGCCAGCACCTGGAGCAGCTGCCAGGAACACCTGCGCTGGGTCTCCCCGTGCCAGGCTTGGGAGGAGGGGTGGGGTACAGCTCTCTGGGACTTTTGGTGAGAAAATGTCTGAAGTCAGTGTCATTGGACAAGACTTCCTCTTTCTTCACACTCACGGTTTGTGGGTGACTCCCCGTCCCCCCAGGGTCAGGCCACCCAGAGGCTTGCTCTTTAATTACTTCATGGCCTTGTGTGTGACCTACAGACCCTTTTGTGAGCAGTGGGCTTGTGTGTTTGGAACAAGTGGTGACACCAGCGTGGAAGCTGGCCCTGTAGGGTGGGCGCAGTGAGGCACATGTCGGGGAGTTTGTCCTGCTGAAGCAGGACGGCCTCATACAGGTTTGCAACATTGTTGAGAAGATATTTTCCAGGCAAGAGGGACTTTTAAAGAAGTCACAAAGTAGTATTTTTTAAATCTTTTGCCTATAAGAAAAAGGCAAGTTCGTAATGTTTGGGGGAGTGGGGAGGGGTACGAAGAACTAGAATGTGAATGACAAAGAATTAACAAGTGAGAAATGATTTTCCTTCATGCTGAGCAGAATTTAGCAAAAGGCCCCAAATTGGAGCATTCTGCATGAGATTCCACTGAAATTGCATAAGGCCTGTGAAACATTCCAGTTGATTGGTTCTATGTATCTTTCTCTCTTGTTGTTTAGTAAGAAAATACGGAGCAGTTATTCTTGTGCCGCAGTCTGCTCAGGGTGCTTGTGTACTGGAGGGGGATCTTCAGAGAATGTGGTCAGTTTGCGGGAACAGGAGGGACCCCAAGGCTGTGGGCACACGTGGTAGACTGAGAAGGGGTGCACCAAGGATGGAGAGTCAGGACTTAGTCCTCACGGTTCAGAGGTGCTGAGATCTGCAGAGCTGAATCTATGGTTCTCAAGTTAAAATGGGAGAAGATAGAGTAAAATTATTGCTTTTTAAATCTTAGTAGGTTCCAGGTATGGTTTCTCTTTTTAATCTGTATTCTCAGCCCTGAGTCAACTTTGGAACTCTGCCTTCAGGGCCAAACACGTTTTGTGGTCGGTCTGCTTCTTCAGAGCTCACTCAACAGCGTCCGCGCATCTCTCTGCGCCTGGTGGCGGGCGGGCGCAACTTGCATCTCTCTGCCCCAAGGTCACCCTGGTCGGCCCCCGCCCAGCAGTCTCCAGTCTCCCTGGAAACCCCCCGCCGGTGTCCTGATTCTGTGTGCCCCCCCGAAGTAAGTGTGCTTCCTGCTTACCTGGGGGCTCCCTGCCTCTCCAGACAGACCAAGTCCTGGAGGTCAGCGGGCCCACCACTGCTTCTGGAACCTGTCTACATACGACGTACGTGCAAACACGCGGGAATTTTCTGGAACATGGACCCAAGCGTTTGCTCACAGAGGCCAGGAAACCAGCCAGGAGTCCTGACTCGCTTTCAGGGCTGGGCTGGAGGGTCAGGTTTCCTGCTCGCCTCACCTGGGGTGCAGGTCTCACCGTTACCTGGGTGCGTCCGGGTGTGTTCTCTGGCTGGGCGGAGCTCAGGTCGTCTGCATCCTTTGTAAACGAGGCTGCCTGCCCGGAACTGCCGTCGGTGGAGTGGATGCTGTCTTGCCCGGGGTGGGGCGGGCGGTCTGCTCGGGTGCTGGCCTGGCTCCCGGGGCAAGCTGGTTTAGGTTTTCCTCAGCATTAACGCAGGAGAGATCTTCCAGTAGGCCGGGCGGCTTAACGATAAAGCTGGGCCTTCACACTCAGGCACGTGGTTGGGTTCAGCCCGAGGTCCCCGGTGAGTTACGCTGTGGGCTGCGGTCTGGGCAGCAGCCTCGGTGGGCCTCCCTCTGGCTCGCGAGTCCTCCTCCCCGCAAGGTCCTCGCGACCCTTGGGTGCTCCATGGTCCCCTGTGTCTGCACTTCCCACCTGGGGACTTCGATGCTCCCAGCTCCCCGGGGGGTGGAGGAGGGCACCCTGAGCTGGCTGGCGTACCCCCCACCTGGCCGTGGAGGACGGGCAGCTCGTGCGGAGGGCAGGAGGGGGGTCTCTGCCCTGCTGGGCTCCACTTGACCTGTGGGGCCTGTGGCCACAGGTGCAGCTCAGAAGCAACCTGCCCCCAGGGTGTGGCCGGGCAGGACCAACAGGGCAGGGCTCAGTGTCCCAGCTGCAGCGGTGCCGCCTCTCCTAATGGGAGCTGGGTTGGCACGTCTGAACGGCCACAACCAAGCCTCCAATGAGGATTCCCGGGAGGGGGTGCTTCCCCTCTGCCTCACTGCAAGATAGGGGAGACGGATCCCCAGAGAGTGCGCTCAGGCCCTTCCAGGCATGACCCGGGAGGCAGCTGATGGCACAGTGGCTTCCGGTAGCCCCGGGACCACAGCTGGACAGGCGGCCTCATCGCCAACCCCGAAGGTCTCCACCTGACGCTGAGTCCAGAGCCAAGCCCGGCTGTGCTGGGCTTTGAAGGAAGGACGATTCAGGGCCTCAGAAAGGAGGTGGGAGGGGCCCTTAGGAATGTGAGAGTGAGCGGGGAAGAGGAGTGAGGCAGGTGAGATGGCGGGCGGACCTGCTCCTGGGGGGACGGCCTTGGACACTGACGGGACTGAGGTCGGTGAAGATCCTGCAGGGCCGGGAGCTGCAGGCACCGGGTGGGCGAAGCTGGGCGGCGCCCCATGGCGGCTGCAAGGCCAAGGGGATGGGCTGCTGCCTGTGTGCCGGTCCGCGTCCCTCCGTCCCTCTAACCGCCTCTGGCCGCTTTGAGAACGGGTGTCCCAGGTCGCCGCGGGGCAGCTCCTCACCGTGCTGGCTCTTGAGGAAGTAGGAGGAGACTGGCTTCGGGGGAACAAGGTCAAGACCTCGCGGTGGGGAGGATTTGGAGTCAGGACCATGTGCGTGTTGGTCCTAATGTAAAGGTCAGATCCTGGCTCCCCCTCCAGCCACTCAGCTCTGTCCTCACTCACCCAACACCTGCCACGTGCTGAGGGTCACGTGAAAGATAAATCACACACAGGCCTCAATCTCGGGCGCTGCGGAGGCAAGAGCACAGGTAAGGGGGGCACGTGGGGAGCGGGCCCGGGAGAGCTGAGGGGCGGGAGTGCGTCTCCCGCCCGTGAAGACCCAGGAGGCGCCTAGAACAGACAGGAAACGCTTGTCACGGGAGGCCCTTCTCTCTCGGGAGGTTGTTCAGACCCAGACAGCGGAGACGGAACGCTGGGGACTGTCCTCAGACATTCCCGCAGGAGGAGAGCGGCCCCGGTGCCACCCTCTCCGTGTCCCGTGAGGCTGCCTGCGGCCACCACGTCCCACAGGGGGCAGGGCTGCCAGTCACCTGCCCTCTGTTGTGGTGACGACGTCTCGGCCCTTCCCAAGGACGCTCATCCCTGCTCCTGCGCCCGACCGGGGGTCCGCCGGAGGCCCAGCCTTGGAGTTCAGGTCAGTTCACGGTCTGAGCACTTGGGAAGGCCCCCCCCCGGCTCTCAGGCGGGCCTGGCGCGCTGCTGTCCTGCGAGGACTTAACACGGCAGCAACAGTGGCTTCGGCGCCTGGCACGGCCCGTGTCCATGGCGAGCGCAGCTGCTCACCGCGTCCTGGGTTCTCACTTAGCAGTGAGTTGGTGGTGGGTCCTCAGGCTCCTGGCTCGGTGCTTCCCCGAGCTCTTCATGTCTCCCCAGAGGCTCAGGTGGCTGCTGCCATTTTCCCAGAAAGAGAAGACTGGCCCAGGAGGCTCTGGGTGGGTGAGGTCGGTCGGTGGCCCAGGCTCCCGGGCTCACTGCTGAGCTGGGGCCACGAGGGCACCGGGCTGGTGAGAGAAGCCACCGGGTCCGCTGCTCCTTGGGCCGAGCCCTGCCTGCCCGCTGGTGACAACGAGATAAGATGCCTGAGACTACGGAGCCGTCGTGAGGTCTGAGCTGCCCACGCGTGTTGGTGTTCCTGGGGCCCTGAGACTCCCCGAGTCATTGTTTTGCACAAATGCAGCATTCTCCCGAGAGCAGCGCCCGCGGACCGTGCGCACGTGGACAGAGCGCGTGTGGGGCTGAGCGTGGTTCCTGCACCACGTCCCCCTGAGCGAGGGGGAGGCGTGGGCTCAGCCTGCAGGGAGGGGGCACGGGCATCGGCAAAGGCTTCCTGGAGAAAGTGCTCTGACGACTGACTGGGGTCTATTTTAAAGGGGGTGATACACTTATTTCCCCTTATTTGCTGCAAGCGAGTAATGGCAATTACCTTTCCTGAACTTCTGAAAAGCATAGATACACCATAGACATCCCCAAGATACTCCATGATTATTGGAGAAAAAGTCATTAATTATTTAACTTTTCTGGTTGAGAGAGGAAGACGAAGACCTGGAGAGAAGGGGTGAGTTGCCCACTGTCCCGGCCGCAGTAAGTTCTGGAAGTGAGAATAAGTCCCCTCCTGTTTGCCACACGCTCTAGCTACTGGTGGCATCTCTGCCACAGACAAAGACAAAAAACACAGGTGGAGAAGTTCACCAGAGCCATGACAACGCCCAGGCTCAGGAAGGTGGCGGCAGACCCCCATCTGCAGTCCCGGGGCCAGCGGCCCCTCACGTGGCTCCAGCAGGCGGTCACCACAGCCATGGCCTTGCGGTCTGGCCCTGATTACGCCCCTCTGTTTACTGCAGACAAACCTGCAGCACTTCCTCATGTAAATGAGCCCAGTCGCACAATGGGGCCTGTTGCTTTGCTGGGAAGTGCTGGCAGCAGTGGGGCTTTCGGGGCTGTCACTCTGGTCTTGTCCTCTCCTTTCTTCCCCAGGCCTCTGGATAACCAACTGGGAGATGGAAATGAGGGGGGCGTTCCTTGGCTGTTGAAGTGGGTGCATGTTTGTATCTGACAGAGCCACCCCCAGGGACAAGGTCTCATGTACTTACAAGAGGGTGGCGGGATCTAAAGCCCTTTCCGATCCTCAGTCGATGCTGACAGACAGGCGCTGGGAGCAGGAAGGGGGAGTGCTGCGCCATCCAAGAGAGCGCTGCGGTCCACCGTGGGCCACTTCTGCGAATCGTACTCCAGAAATCCATCTGGGACTGGGAACATGGCATAAAATACTAATATTTTGATTTTAATTATATCTTTTATCTAATAATTCAAGCATTAATATCATCCATTTGTTTTTGTCACATGTTCTGAGATAAATATCGTCATTACCACCACCACCATCACCACCATCACCATCAGCATCATTACCATCATCACCATCATCATCATCACCATCAGCACCACCATCACCATCAGCACCACTATCATCATCAACACCACCATCATCACCACCACCATTACCACCATCACCATCATCACCACCATCACCATCATATCATCACCATCAGCACCACCGTCACCATCAGCACCACTATCATCATCAACACCACCATCATCACCATCATCATCATCACCACCACCATTACCACCATCACCATCATCATCACCACCATCATCAAAAGACCTCTATCAAGAACCTGAGAGCACAATGTCCTTTGGCCTGCAAGATACAAAGAGAATCGCACAGATGTACTTGCCCGTTATGACTAAACGCTATTAGAAGGACAATAAGGCACCTGTAGCTCATATGTTTTTAGGACATGAAGAGAAATACAGAAACAACATGAAATAAGGATAAAGCAGAGTAACTCTGAGGGGAAAACACTTGTTTTGAGGAGAAAGATACACACATCTTAGGTGCAAACCCAGTGAAGTTCTACAACGAGCACCGTGGGATGATCATCAGCGGCCAGTTTCCAGGAGCTTGTTCCTTCTCCACTTTGTCACTATGTCCTTCCCCCTCAACCTTGAATAACCTGACTGCTAACCTTTAGATTAGCTTTTCCTGATTTTGAACTTTGTATGATTGGAATCAGACCATATGTATTTTGTGTATCTGGTTTCTTTCCCTCACACTATGTGAGATTTATGCTTGTTGGTGCCTGCCGTTGTAGATTCTTACTGCTGAAGATAAACCACAAATTATCCCTCTACTAACGATGAGCATTTGTGTGGCTCCCAGCTTTGGCCTATTAAAATAGCACTGCCGCGAACATGCTGTTTGATGGGTCTATACCTCAGGGCAGAATTGCTGGATCATCAGATAGGCACCTACTAAAGGCTTTGATTTCATGGATACTACCAAGTGGTTCCACAGGGTTGTACCAATTTACACTGTCATGGTGGTGAGTGAGAGTTTCAGCTTCTCTACCTCCTCACCAACACTTTGAGTAACTTTTTAAAGAGATGGCAACAGTAATATGTGGACAATTACAGTAATAGCAAAAGGAGTGCTTCGTAGAAATAATAACGGCAGATGCTTTGGACCATGAACATAGTAAATGACGATTTATTATATGACATAATAAGGATAAATATATCATCTAGCTGGGTTGTGAGTACCCAGCACCTAGCACAGTGCCATCCAATCTCGAAAATCAATAATTATGTGTTGGTGCCTCAGTATGGGTTCCGTGAGAAGAGCAGGGTCGCTAATCAGTGTCCCTGGATGAGACATTTGTTGTGGGGACTGTGGCAGAGCTGAGGGAACCAGTCTAGAAGGGAAATGGCGATCAGAGGATGCCACAACCTGTTGGTCTGAGAAGCTGAGCGTGTCCGGCCGCTGTGGATCGAGGGGACACCCAGGGAGACCCGAGGGGGCTGTGCTTCCGTGCGGTGTGCAGCCAAACACCCGGCGCTGGGCGTGGGGTTAGCGGCTGGGAAGAGTTGCTGGACACCGAGAGGAAGGGTGGAGGACAGCTGGAGCCTCCGGCCCCTCAGCTCCGTCCATCTCCGCCTCTGACTCGACGACCCTCAGGGCCACGGCGGCTGCTCCTCTTCTGCCTTCACAGCTCCTGCAAGTTCCTCTTTGCCAGCTCCCAGCCGACCCAGTGCAAACCACCAGAGTTCACTCAGTGTGGACCCAGCAACCACACAGACCTCTTGGAGTATACTTACCTTCCAAGTCAGGAAGGTTCGACCATAAGCATGCCGACCCTCTCCCCCGGGAGGGCACAGCACCCGAAGGTCGATCTGGGTGACCTTCCTTCCTCTTCAGGGCCACGCTCCCCTTGGACAGCCTGCGACTTGAGCATTGAGATGTCTCCTTAATCACTATTAACACCGCTTACACTGCATAGTGAGAAATGGGGGAAAGAAAGGAGAAAATGGCAAATATGTATGGAGACAAATTTGTATCAGAGTGAGGAGGAAATAACCATACTCACCGCAGCCCTTGCTTCTGCAGCTGGACACAGGGTCACAGCTGGCGTCTGGCTCCTCTCAGGCAGGACGCCCTCCGCGCTGGCTCTCAGCCAGCGCCTGTGCGGCCAGTGGTCCCCCCTGGGGTGTCGCAGGGCGTCCAGAAACAAAGACCACGATGTTTGGGGTGCAGGCTGTTTATTAGGGGTTAGCACCTGCGGAAGAAGGAGAGAAGCAGGGCTGGACCCAAGACCGCCGGGGTCTACGCCATGGGAAAGCTGCTCTCTGGGGGGCTGAAATGGCCAAGCCGTTGTCCCCCTTCAGTCACTGGGCTTGGGCTGCCCAAGAAGGGCATGGCCTCAGGTGAAGCTGACACCACCCAGAGGCTCTTCTCACATCCGGCAAGAGGGGTCTTCTCTCCCATGCAGAGGGGCGTCTCGCCAGAGCCGTCTGCACGCCCCAGACGGCGTCTCTCTCTGCCTCAGGCACGTGGCGAAGAGGGACCCCCGAGGGGCCGCAGGCTGAGCGAGGGGCCAGTGCCACCTGCTCCCGTGCTTTCCCGGGCCTGCGGGGTCTGGTGGGCCTGGGGAGACGCCGCCCAGACCCTCCCCTCAGGCTGCGCTCTCGGCACTTCAGGAGCTCTCGAGCCTCCCTTGGACACGGGGGCGGGCGGACTCCTGAGTGTGTGGCCAGCCCAGCTCTGCAGGGTCTACCGCCCCTGCCCTCCTCCTCCACCGGGACTGACCCAGGTGGGCGCGCTGCACTCCACGCCCATCTCAGCACCGGGAACCACCCAGGGGCGCGAACTTTCCGCTCCGACCCGTGGCCTCACATTTCGAGATGAGTAGCATTTGAAGATGTCTTTTTGCTGTTGATTCCCAAAGTCAGCGGTGGAGGTCAGAGCACGTGGTATTTATAACGTGGACTGCGTGGGGTACGTCCCGGACGCCCAAGCGATCACTCGTGCGCAGCGCCCTCCGCAGGGAGTCTTATGCCTGTGTTCTGGGGCGTCGTGCTCTGTGTCTCTCCGCGCAGGTGTCAGTTAGTACATCAAGCTGATCAGTCAAGTGGTTCAAACCTCTGACCTCCTCCCGTATTTCCCTGGTTCATCTCTCGGCTCCGGAGAGATCTGTGGACCGCACCCAACCCCCATCCCGCTCCCACGACCCTGATCGTCAGGAATCCGGTCGTTAGTTCAGGTCTTGCTGGGCGGATTTCAACGCTACCGTCCAACATGCTCACAGTCATATCTCCTGGGTGTATCTTCCTTCAGTCTTTCAGAAATATTCCTTTTTGTACTTTTTAATGCTTTTCACCTTAAATTCTATTTTGCCTGGTATTAATAGTGCTGCCCAGATTCCATTTTGGTAATATTTCCTATTCCTTTATTTTCTATTTTTCGCTTTTGTTTGAGCTTGTTATAATAAATGTATATATCTAGATTGCTTTTTTCTTATTTACAGTGAGGCGTGTTTCTTAACTGACTGATTGATCCAGTTTACAGTTTTTATGATTTCAGAAATATTTGTGCTTAATTCAGCCATCTTATTATATCTTCTATCTACTGTTTTTTCTTTACTTTTTTCTTTGCTTTTTTCTCTCCTTTTTGTATATTGATCTAGTTTCCTTTTTAATTTTATTCTTCTGTAGGTTTTAAAGTCATAGCGTACTTCTATTCTTTTAGTTTTTACCTTTATATTATTAAAACAAATACGTAGTTTTTTTCTAAAAATTTCTAAAGTAATAAGTATTTAAATTCTCCCCAGAGAGAAAATAAGAAAATTAGCATAATCATAATTCCCTCCACACTCATCAATCTGTTACTGCCCTGTTCACTGGGATTTTAGTTTCAGATTATTGTTTTTAAAAGTTTGTAAAAATCATTTTATTTTATGCTAGAAGTATTTTTAAAAGATTTTAAGGATAACATATTTAGGTACTGATGCATTTCATTAATTTATTTATTAATAAAACTTTATGTCTCGTTGCTTCTGTTGGATTAATTTTTCTTCTTATTTGAGCGCATTCTCTAGCAGTTCATGAAAAAGAGCCTGTGAGGAGTAGCCTTCTGATTCCTGGTGAGTCTGAAAGATTTTTTTTCTTAACCTTCATTGGATGATAGGTTGGCTAGAGTCACAATTCCAGATTCAAAATTCTCTTCCTTCAGTGCTTTGAAAACATTACTCCATTTTTCTTCATGTATCCAGGAATGATAATAATCTGATTGTACAGGACTTTTGCTTCTTGTGGAAAATAGGATTTTTTCTGTAGCTTTGAGGATTTCTCTTCTATTTCATGTTCTGATACTTCTCTCCAGAGCGTCGAGGGGTAAGTGAAACCTATTTATACTGCTTAGCATTTGATAGGCACTAAGAACTAACTTATTGTCAGGAAATTCTCAAGAATTGTTTCTTTATATACTGATTTCTCTGTAATTTCTCCATTGTTTCCTTGGAGAGCCTGAATGAACATGTGTCTCATCTCCCTTTCATGTCTTTTAACTTTTATACTATCTAGATTTCAGACATTCTGGGAAAATCCCTCAGCCTCCTTTCATGGCTCATTATTCACACTGTTGTTGTGTCCACTCTAAAATTCAAAACATAGATTGAATTTTTAAATTTCAACAGTTATGCTCTCAATTTTCAGTGCTCCTGTTTGGTTCTCTTTCCTCACTCCACCTTCTTGGTTTGGACACCACGTATCCTGTGTGTTAATGTTCTCCTCGGGTAGTGCCATCAGCTCTGCTTCCTCAGGCATCACTCTGCTCGTGTCTGCAGTCGACGTTCCTGTGCAGACACCTTCCCGTGTACAGCCTGCTCAGGGAAACGTCGAAGACTTTTCTTCTGGGCCTGATTCCTAGGTCAGCCTCAGTGGTCAGGGGGCAGGTGGTGGGCAGGCCATGCTGCTGAGAGGGGCCTCTGTATCTGCTTTCTCCACTTCTGCCCCCAACCCCCAGTTCTGCCTCGTCCCTGCTCTGCCTGCCTGGGTGAGGGCCAGGAGGAGGTGGGCAGCCCAGCTGCTTCTGCTGGGGGCCCCCGTGCACACCTTGCTGGTGTCCCCTCGGGTGCCCGCCCTGCTGTCCTCACCTCTGGGAGTGGAGGTCCCCCTGTGGCTGCTTGCTCCCGAGTGCTCTGGACCAGCGTTGGAGCGGCCCTGCATCTTTCCTCTGGTCTCTCGGGGTTCCTCGTGTGGGCGAACTCTGAGAATCCCTACTCCTTGTTTCTCTCCTCACGTTTGCTACTTTTTCCCCTATCCTTTCAGGATTTGAAATACAGATGAGGAGAGACTCAGCATATACTTGACTTGTAATCTTGATATTGAAAGCATTTCTATTTATTTAAAATATAATTAATAAGTTATAATCCATAAATAGTGGCATGTCTTCTTTTAAAACTGACTTTGCTATAAGGCTAATTCTGCCTATTCTGGAGGAATTATTTCTTAGAGGCATTGATAAAGAGACCAGTTATGTGTTTATATATGTCCTCAGAAGGTGGCAAATTTACATATTTATATAATATAAATTGACTGTAAAATTCTCTTCTTCTGAAGTGTGGTCTTCCTTTGGAGGAAAAGAAAGATCTACTAAAGAGTGACTCACAATCGTGGAATATTTGTGAGGAATCCTGCCTAGGTTTTGCATTTCTTGACATTTGCTCTAATTGTATATTACACATTTTAATCTAGTAATTCTGGCAATTGGTTGGCTTAATGGATTTAATAAAAATAGTTAAAAAATAGGAATGCAACACCATGCCAACATTTTAGCTGGTGCCAAGGACAAATATTTGTTCAGTGAATGAGCGAGGCCCGCCTGGGAGAGGCTCGCAGCTCCACTGCTAGATGCCAGCCCGGGAGGCACTTTTCACCTGGCTCTTAATCTCAGAGGGAAGTCAGTATTTAAGAGACCGTCACTTGCCTTTGTTCACCGTCACTAAATCGGTGTTTACCGTGTGTCTGCTCCAGGCATTCACCGTGTGGGCGAGGCCGCTGGAGCCTCAGCAGCTGCCAAGGCCCTGGCCCGGCTGGGGCCGCAGGCAGGCGCTGCTTCCTGATGGACGCGCTCTCCTCGCGCGCGTGATGAGAACAGCCCACGGGCTCCTCGGGGCCTGACGCCCACCGCTCCTGCTGGGGTGGCCCTGTGGGCTGGGCACACCCACCCCAGCCCTGGGTTTCTGCGTGGGTAGGACTCTGCTGGCAGGGGACATGCCGGGCGCTCAGCGGCCAGCCAACATCGTGCCAGTCACCGCTGAACACGCGCCCTTTGCCTGGAAGGCGCCCTTTGGCCTGAGAGCCCAATGGGCACAGAAGGAGGTGCTGTCCCCCCGTGTCCAGACTGCCGCTGTCCCCACTCATCCAAAGGGTTCCTTCCAAGAACGAAGGCTGAGAACCACGCGATTCTGGGCTGTAGGGACCTTAGCGACACTGCTCTGCCCGCAATCTTGCTGCCCTCAGCAGAGAAGAAGCAACAGGCCCAGAGAGGCCCAGGGACCGGCTGGCGGCCACACAGCAACTGCAACCCTGGGTCTGGGCCCCTGTCCTTCTCTCCGCCGCAACCTGCGAAGGCGCGGCTCCTGGGCGGGTGCTTGCTGAGTGAGGAGACTTCAGTCAGGTCAGGGTCAGCCCCAGACAGTGCCCGAGAGAAGCCAGTTGAGGGTGTGGCCTGGGGGCGTTGCTCGGCTGGGGCCCGGGACCCTCACTGCTCTCTGAGCCCCTGCAGAGCAGCCTGGGCCCGGGGGCGGCATGTCCAGCAAGGGGTGGCACAGAGAGCCACGGATCTGAGGGGACAGTAAACCCCGATGCTACCGATGAAGTGCTGATAAGGAACGAAGACAGCAGTGGTCGGGGACCCCTGAGGGGGAGCAAGCCCTGCGAAGCCAGGGGGGAGCGGGGGCAGCTCGTGCAGCCCCCAGACGGGCTCCCGGCAAGGCCAGCCACCGCGTAAGTGACTTACGGTCCCAGGGGTGGTGAGGTTACGAGTCCATCTGGCTGGGCCCTGGTGCCCAGTGTTTGGTCAAACACCACTCTAATTGCTGTGAAGGTATTTTTAGGCGAGATCAACCTTAGAATTGGTGGACTTTGCCTCAAGCAGACGACCCTCCATGGCGGGGGTGGGCCTCACCCAAGCAGTTGAAGACAGTAGAGAAAAGAATGGAGTTTTTCCAGGAAAGAAGTGATTCTGCCTCAAGACGGCAACATAGAAATCCTGCCTGAGGGTCCAGGCTGCCGGGCCGCCCTGCGCCCTTCGCGCGTGTCAGCCGCGAGGACGACGCGCGTCAGTTCTTTAAGATAACTCGCTCACACACACACACACACACACACACTGCTCTCACACACACACACACACACAGTGCTCTCACATACACACACTGCTCTCTCTCACACACACACACACACACACACTGCTCTCACACACACACACACACACACTGCTCTCACACACACACACACTGCTCTCTCTCACACACACACACACTGCTCTCACACACACACACACACACACACTGCTCTCTCACACACACACACACACACACACTGCTCTCACACACACACACACTGCTCTCACACACACACACACACACACACACACACTGTGTGTTTCTTCGGAGGACCTTGGCTGATACACTGATACAGCTCCACCGGGTAATGGTCTCAGGACCCCAGTGCCGGGGCCGCTGTCGCTGTCCTTGCCTGGGGCCGGGTCCCCCATGCAGACAGGCACGGCCGCTCCCAACTCCTTCGACATGCCCCCGCACAGTCTGCAGGGCGCAGAGATGCGGCATGGCCAGTGCAGGGCCTTCGGGAGGCGGACGGCAGGTAGGATGGCAGGCAGGGAACCACAGGGACGGTGCCTGCGAAGCAGGGGGGAGGGATCAGGAAGCAGGGAGAGCCCTGGGCCTGGGACACAGGTCTGTCCCCTGGGAGGGAGCAGGAAGGACCAGGCCCCAGGCTGACCGAGAGTCCTCGGGCCAAGGTGATGTATGGGGGCTGGAGGGGCCTACAACCCCTGACCAGAGGCAACTCTTAGAAGCGGACAAGTCGTCAACGTGCTGGTGGGCCCGGGGGGTGTCGCCGGGCCCCCGTCCTCTCTCTCTTTGCAGCAGAGGGTCTGGGGGCGCTCTCCTGGCCGCGCTGAGGCCGGTGTGAGGCTCTGCTCTCCCTCAGCCCCACGGTGCCCCTTAGGAGGTGGGCTTGGAAGGCATCCCAGGGGGAGGTCCTGCCTGGACAGGGCCGTTGGGCGGCAGGGAGTCTGTCCGTCCCAGCTGTCCCCTCATTACCTGGACGTGGGCTCCGGCTGTTTTCGCCTTCGGTCCAAACGGCGGCATCTCCATCAATGAAGCGTGAAGGTTTGTCCCTTTCACTTGAATCTTGAAAAATCTCACTTCCTCTCCCGTGACGCGTCTGTTCATGCAGCAAACACTCGGCCGTGCAAGGCTGGCGCGTCCCCTGCCTGGTCCTACCCTGCTGACAAGTGCGGTGGGGAGGAGCAGGAGGCCTGAGGAGATGACCATGGGAGCCCCCCACGTTGTCACGATGGATTATCTTAACTCCAGGTTTATCCCCATCGTGGGCAAAAGCCTTGCACTTCCTTCATTTTTAAGCTCTGTAATTAGGTGCACATAGCTCCTTTGATCAGTGTAATAGCTGTTTACAGCCGGGGCAAGGCCCAGCCCTCCCTCACCTCCCAGGAGCCCCCAGGCGGCACCCGCTGCCTGGCTGGGGAGAGGAAAAACCATTTCATTAAACCTTCATGTTTTCAACGGCAGTTCCCCTTGGGAGGCCCTGCGGGGACCCTCAGCCCTCTCAGAAACAGCACTAGACACCATCGGCCTGGGTTCTCATCCCTCCTGAGTCCACAGGCCAGGTTGCTTCTGCAGGGCAGGTGCGTTCCAGGTGGCATCAACGCCAACAGCCAGGAGAGCCCTCAGCACCCTGCAGAGCCTCTGTGACCAGGAAGAACCGAATTCTTGACAAGCAGGTTCCTTTGCAGTCAGTCCCACAACCTCTGGACAACAAGGCCAGGTTCCCCATGCCCATGGCCACCTATGACCCAGGTGTCCCCTGCCTGTGGCCACCTAAAGGTGCCTCTCTCACAGCACTGACCAGTCGTGGAGCACGGGACCCACCTGGAGGCGACGTGAACCTGGCCGGTTGGACTGCGCCATGGGCAGTGCCTTGGCCCCGACAGGACCGGGTCACCCTCGAGAACAGACGTGCTTTAGTGTAAGCTGGCAGCCTGTCCAAAGCCCTGGTTTTTGTGAGACGTGTTCATCCTTGACCAGCGGTGCTGGCACCCGGCAGGTCTGCCCGGGGCTGGCTGTCTTGTGCGGCGAAGCTCTGGGGCCTCAGCGCGAGGGCGGGGGCCTGTCTGGAGAGAATTTAGAAACAATTCAGCCAGCGAAAGCTTGGCTTGCTTTTATTACCACCGCGAGCCAGTAGTTCTAAATTCAAAGTTCTACATTCAGGATGAACGGCGACAGAAACCACGGAGCAGGGGCGCCCGACACGCCACTGCCACTGGAATGTGGCCCCCGGGGCTGAAAACAGCGAGCCCAGGGTGTGCTGCCAGCTCCCCTTTGGTGAAACGAGACACTCACATAATCAAGAAGTGTTCATCTATGACTTTTCCTTTCTTAGCAATGTAATATCTGTTTTACTTTTTGTCAGTTTTTAATTTTAATTTTTTAAACTTTACCGGTGTGATCCTATATACGAAGCTTAATAACAGAAGATTTCTGTCTTTGTTTCTTTTCTGGCCACTGTTATTGTTTGTCTTATCTCGTGAGTGTCGCTGAGAGCAGTTTTGTCGTGCGGAGCTGGAGGTTAAAACGACTCACGCGGGGGCTGAGCGTGTCGGTCCCGTCCCTGGAGGCCACAGCTGCTCAGCGAGGGGCAGGGCGCCGAGAGGGGGCTGGGAGCTCCTGCCAGGCCGAGCGGCCGTGTAGCGTCCCGCGACTCCCAGAGAGTCAAACAGAATTTGGGTGGCGTCTGGCCCAAGGGGGCAGCTGCCAGCCTCCCGTGCTCCTGCGACCTGTCTGCTCCCGAGACCGGGGACAGTAGCTGCCCTGCCCCCGGGCCCGAGGACCCTGAGGTTTGCACTCTCGGCCTCGTCCGGACCAGCCAGGGGTTGGCATGATGCCCACAGAGCATCTGCTGTTTCGCAGGCGAATCTGACCCCAAATCGAAGGCGCCCAGGACTTGCCAGGTCTGTGAGGAGTGACTCCCTCTCTGGGTTTGCTTAGGTTTGTCTTGTCTCCCCTGTGACCCAGGCTCTGGCGGCAGAGACCCGTCACTGTCATGCGGGGTCCTGGTGGCAAAGCCCCTTTAAACCGGGGTGTGTGTGTTCACAGCTGGGCCGGCCCAGCAGCGTGGGCTGGGTTTGCGGGAAGGCGAGGCCCAGGCCTCCAAGATAGGGAGAGTGGGTGGGATTAATGAGCAAGGCTGGTGGGCCAGGCCTGTTTTCAGCAACTGCTGTTTTCTAAGTGCAAAAGCAGTAGACATTTACACTTGAACATAAAGCAGAGGCAAAAAGCAAGGCTCCTCCAGACAGAAGCATCTTGGCCAACATTTCTTGGTGCAGACTCCTGACGCAGGTCCCAGCCGGCCGGCACCCCTCCTCCTCAGGCCCATCGGGGCACCACTTGGGTCAGGCCTGGAGCCCCCCCACCCGGGTCTCCTCTCCCCCAGGGCGGCCTCCCTGCTTCCGTCCGAGCCGCCTTCTCTTCCTCGTCGGGGCTCGTTCCGGGGGTGTCTCGTTCAGCCCCACGGCCCTCAGAGCCGTCCAGTCTGATGACCACCGAGTTTGCCTCCCCAGCCCAGGATGCCCACCCTCAGCCCACCCAGCATCTGCACTGGGATGCCTGATGAGCTGCCCGCACTAAGATGGCCCAGGTCAAAGGAGTCCCGGCTCCCACGTTCCCAAATCGGCTTCCCCTACATCCTACAACCTTCCTCAAGCCTCAACCGGTGCTGCTCGAGCTGAGAGCTGGGGGGACCCCGGGTGCGTCTCGTCTCCTGCACAGACATCCAGCCCATCAGCAGAAACCGGCCACGTGAGCACAGCCGGAATGCAAGTTCCCCTCCGCCCGCGACCGGGATCGTCGTCTGGACCAGGATCGTCTGGACCAGGCCAACCGCGAGCGCCCTGGATTACTGCGAAGGTCTCCTGCTGTCTCCCTGCTCCTGCGTTCCTCCCCCCACCCGCTCCATCCAGCTTTCACAGAGCAGCTGGAGGGCCTTCTCCAACGCAGGCTGTCACCTGGAAACTCCATGGTCCCCCGAGACCCAACCAGCAGCCTCTCCAGCCTCCTCTGGTTCCCTGTTCTTACCCCTGGGCCTTGGCAGGGGCTGTTTCCCTGGACCCTGGGCTGGCCTCCCGCGTCATTCACTCCCCGCCACGTCACCAGTCAGAGAGGCCCCTGACACGCTAGCCACACCTCCCTCCCCACTTTGTCTCCTGTCAGGAGCATTGTTGCCTGACTGAAGTGCGCTTGTTGATGGGCTGTGTCTCCACACAAGAAAGCAGCCCAGGCGGGTGCCCAGCACCGGGGGCGGTGGTCATCACTCCCTGAGAGAGCGGGTGCGGTGCCCTCTGCTGGGACCGGCTGCTGTACCTCCTGAGAGTGGGCCCTCGCCACCTTCCCCGTGTCTCCTGGTCTCTGCCCTGTGGTTCTGAGACAAACTCGGAAGACAGCGCAGGGATCAGATGGAGGAGAGCTGCCTCCAGTGGGGCTGAGCGGCGCTGGGGCCGCTCACAGGCAGGCATGGGGCCCACGCGAGCGACCCAGCGCCTTCCACGCTCTCCCGAGGGGTGGAGCCGAGAATTCGTGAAGATGCGCTGGACCACCTCCCAGCTGCTGCTCTCAGCCCAGGCTGGGGCTGATGGAGCCCAGCCCCTCGGGGGGGTGGGACTGCTGGCGTCAGACAGGAACTGACCCCACTCCATATCCGTAAGAAGCCTGGTGGCAGCTTGTGCATTTGTCTGCTGAGAAGGCGTGGGTGCTGCCTAGGTTTGAGGGGCCGTGGGGTCCCTGGGGTGCAGTGAGGGGACCCCAGCCCCATTCCCTGCCTGCAGAAAGCACATCACCCAGCAGCCTGTGAGCAAACACGGGGTCTGTTATGGGCTCAGTTATGTCCCCCTCAATTCGTATGCTGAGGTCTTGATCCCCAGTCCTTCAGAATGGGACCTTATGTGGAAACAGCATCCCCACTGGAGCTGGGTGGACCCTCACCCGGGACCGTTGTCCTTATCGGAAGGGGAAATTTGGACACAGAGGAAGGTGACGTGGAGGGCCCCAGGGAGAAGCGGGCTCTCTGCAGGGGGGAGATGGTCCCTGGGGGCCTTCGGGGGGCAGGCCCTGGACACCACTGTCTGAGGCCTTCAGAAGTGTGCGCGGCACGCTTTCGCTGTGTCGGCCGCAGACTGTGGTCCTGCTGCCGCCCAGAGAGATGCGCAGGCGGCACCGGCTCCGCTTGGCTTCCGGATGGACGAACGGCCGCGTGAACAAGGTGGTCCTCACGCGCACAAGGTTGTCCTCACGCGCACAAGGTTCTTCACGATTTAGTCGCCGTGTTTCAGAGGCTCCTCAAGTCCTCAGGCTTGAGGGGCTACGTGGACGTTGCCAGGTGCTGTTCCAGGCGTGCTGTTCCCTACGGCAGGAGACTGGGCAGCGCCGGCGGGGCTCCGCCCGCACAGGGCTCTGGGTTGAGCTTGGGGAGAAGGTGGGCGCGCTGGGTGGAGGCCCCGGCCCGCGACAGCTCGCGGTTAGCGGGCCTCAGGCCTCTGCCGCGTCGGATCCCATCTGGGTGCGAATCAAGTGGGAACTGAGGAGCCAGACCTTCCCGTGGTGGTTACGGGGCAGCGTTTTCTCTTCCAGTTGGAATAGAAACTGAGACGTGCCAGGAAGAGGGAGGCGGAACTCGGGGTGGGTGGAGATTCCTTGAACTGAGGTCTCTGAACTTCAGAAGAAGCTAGTTTTAACGCTGGTTCTTCTTTCTTTCTCTCTTTTACACATTCATTTCTGAAGCATTTACAGTGGACCTCCTGGGCTCACTGGGAGGGGCCGGCGTGATACCACGGGGAGGCTGGTCATCTGCTTCCACCTCTCCAGCACTGGGCAGCTCTCAGGCCTGCAGCCCGCCCCGCACCCGAGCCGCCCGGCCCCCTCCCAGTCCTCCTCTCCCCTGGCCCGGGCTCCCAGCTGCCATCTCTCCCTGGTTCCCAGGAAGCAATGGTGGTGATGGTGTGGGTTGCATTACAGCTGCAATCCATCCAGCAACATCGAAAAGACCTCCTTAAAATAGTCATGGTAACCATGACTCATCTGGCTGTCTGTGCGCTGAGGCAGCTGAGGGATCGGGGGAGGGGCAGCCTCGGAAGAGCCCGGCCCCCACTGGCTGAACATGGCACCAGACCCCAAACAAACACAGCCCTCCCGCCTCCCTACCACCCCGCCCACTCTCTCATCTCTGGGGTGAAGGAGGCCGGGTCACTCTCCAGGGGGGATGCTTCCAGGCAATGAATATTTCATAAGGGGACAGAGCTGGTCAGTGAAAGATTACGGAGCTTCACATCCTCAGAGAGAAAAGAAAGGACTGTTTGATTCCACGAGTCAGCTGGTGTGTTTCCGACAGAGGGAGGCCAGGGGAGGCTAGGGGTAAATTATTTAGCGAATTGAAAACTGGTCTTGGGGGATGTGATGCTGCAATGAGACTGGGAGGGGAAACGGGAAGCAAGACGGCACTTCCAAGGCCTGGGACGTGGGGAAGCCATGACCTCCCTTCAGGCCCTTGTGCAGCTCCTGGCTCCCAGGACTCCCCACAAGTACGGCTGAAAAAGAGAAGAAAGAAGAAGGGAAGTATTTCAGCAATCTTCCTGCTGTCTTGTTAAACGGAATATGTGAAAGTACTTGTCAATTAGTCATCAGTCTCTGGCACAATATAATTGCTCAGTTACAATCATTTTGCTACTTTCAAATTTTTTTCCCTTGGGGAAAATATCAGAAAATAATAAAGTACTTTGTTAGTTTTTAGAGAAAAATTGGGAAATCTGGCAGTGACCGCTTAGGGCAAAACCAGTAAGGAAGAGAGTTAAGTCAGTGCCTGCTGGGGAAGCGGCTGTAAGGCCAAGACCTTGCCCGGTGGTGGCTAGAGACCCACTGATCCATCCGGATAGGCTCTGCATGCGGCTGGGCCTTTATCCGCTGAAGCAACGTGGTCCACCCAGAGGGGACTCCGAGACCTCGCCTACTTGCTTCCTCACAAAATTCACCTCAGTAGACGTTTACCAGGTCTCTGTAAAGGAGGGGAAGGAAAGCAGCAGACAGACGGGGAGGGGGCGGGAGCGCCTTTCCCCTGGAGGAGGCTGGGAAGGGCCTATCCCAGGGGCTGGACCAACAGGTTTGAAGCCATGGTTCCCACGCCTCCATCTCGCTCCCCATTATGATGGCCCAGGTGTTATCACACGGAGACCAAATCTGTCGATGCAGGTCCTTAGCAGACGAGAGACCCAGGCATGTGGGTTGGAAATCATGGCTCCTAAAGAACATAAACTCTACCATCTAAACAAAGGTAGCAGAGGCCATTGGAGCCCAGGGTGTGGGCCCAGACACCCACTGAGAGCCACAATGGGCTCACCTGAGTGCTGAGTCCACATGACGGCAGGGGTGTCTACACCTCCACGTCCCACCTGAGGGTTCGAGTCCACGCAACACTGTAGCGTCTACACCTCTTGGCGTCTCCTCCCCCACGTGATGGGTCCTCTTGGTCTCTCCTCCCCATCATGTGATGGGGCCTCTTGGCTTCTCTCCTCCATGTGATGGGTCCTCTTGGCCTCTCTCCCCGACGTGATGGGCCCTCTTGGCCTCTCTCCCCCATGTGATGGGTCTTCTTGACCTCTCTCCCCAATGTGATAGGTCCTCTTGGACTCTCCTCCCACCATGTAATGGGTCCTCTTGACCTCTCTCTACCATGTGATGGGTCTTCTTGACCTCTCTCCCCCATGTGATGAGGCCTCTTGGCCTCTCTCCTCCATGTGATGGGTCCTCGTGGCCTCTCTCCCCCAAGTGATGGGTCTTCTTGACTTCTCTCCCCCATGTGATGGGTCCTCTTGGCCTCTCTCCCCAGCATGATGGGTCCTCTTGGACTCTCCTCCCCACCATGTGATGGATCCTCTTGACCTCTCCTGCCTCAGCTGATGGGTCCTCTTGGCCTCTCTCCTCCATGTGATTGGTCCTCTTGGCCTCTCCTCCCTCAAATGATGGGTCCTCTTGGCCTCTCCTCCCACATGCGACGGGTCCTCTTGGCCTCTCCTCCCCCATGTGATGGCTTCAGGAGCAGGTTCTGGGTTTTGTTCTTCTTTATCCTCTGCTGATCTCAGTCTTAAGTCTCAGAGTGGCTCAAAGTCAGCTCCTTGCATGTGGAGGGATGGGTGGATGGAGGTCTCCATGGCAATTCTCACTGCTTCTGGTATCTGTGGAACTTGGTGCTTACAGCCTGGAACTGATATCTGACTTCCAAACATCTCACCTGAATTGCAGGATGTCTGCTGCTGGGCCCCTGCCACCCTAGTTCTATCAGTAAGTACTGTCAACTTAGCTGAGACTTGTAGCTGGTCTGGGAGAGAAGTTCTGTGATACCAGGAGATGAGAGTTCTTGTGAAGCTCCTCCAGTCAGGGCAGCTGGGCCTCAGGGTCGGACCCTTGTCAAGGGGAAACTTGATTGCTGTGGGTTCAGCCCATTTCCCCTTGCCCTGTTGTGCGGCCTGAGTGGGGCCCCTTTTCCACCTGCCTCAGTGTCTCCCCCGTGCACAGAGCTGGCTGACAACCCAGAGCATTGCTCTTTTGGGCCTCATGGGCACGACCCACTTGTCGAGTCTTAGGACGCTGTTCTCAGCGTTTGGTTTTCATTCCTGCTCCTCATCCTGTCTATATTGCTTTCCTCATGCATTTCAATGACTCGGGAAGAAAACTGTGGGTCTTTTAGTTCTGCCCCAAATAAGCTGAAGCCCTATCTTTAGGAAAGCAGAGGTGACTGGTGTGTTTGGAGGCTACTCTTCTCCTGACTCATGAGCCACTGCCCCAGGGGCAACCTGGGGTCAGACATTCCATCTTCCCGGGTAGGTCACAGGACTAGATCAAAGCACCACATCGCCCCTGAGAAAAGAATATGGCTGACTCGGGGCAGGGGCGGGCACAGAGCCGGTCTCTCTGCTACATCCTTCTCAGCTGAGGACAGAGTCTGAAGTACTGGGATCCAGGTTAATACAACTTCCCTCAAACAAAGGTAGGTCCTTGCCAAGAAAACCGTGAATAGCACAGGTTATTTTAGTGCTACATGCGTGTGATTCTATCATTAAGTGAAGGGTCACCTTTGTGATGAATAAACTCTTTGGTGCTCTAATTGGGGTGCTTAGTATCGCCTGGTGCTCTAGTCAGGGCGCTGAGTTACCTCTGGTGCTCTAATCAGGGCGCTGAATATCCCTGGTGCTCTAATCAGGGCACTGAGTACCCCTGGTGCTCTAATCAGGGCGCTGAGTACCCTTGGTGCTCTAATCAGGGTGCTGAGTACCCCTGGTGCTCTGGTCCGGCACTGAGTTAAGCAGATTTCCTCTAATGTGGGGAGAGCAGTTCCAGTGCAGACGCCTCACGATAAACCAGGCCTGCGTGGTGATGAGGAAGAGCGGGCCCCGCAGGAAGCGGGGGTCCTGACGGCCAACATAAGCCGAGCGTTTCCTAGCGTCGGGCGCTGTGGTCTCACGAGCGGTGGGGACCAAGCACAGGGCTCTTCTCAGAGCATCATCTCACGCCGAAGAAAAAGACGGGTTCCCGGGTGTGGTGAGGTTGTCCGGGCCCGGGGCGGCAGTGAGGGTGACGGGAGAGGACTGTGGCCAGCCGCGAGGCCACTCAGGGGGGCTCCGTCCCCAGGAAGAAGCGGAGTGCCTGGCGGCACCAGCAGACCAGAGGAGGGCCTGGGATGAGTGGGGCAGGGCTGGAGCAGATGGGGTTGTGGTGGCGGGAGGAGGCGGCCGCTGGGAGCCCCTGAGGGCCTTGGGGACAGGCAGGGGCCCACACGCGGCTCTGCCTGGCTGAGTTTGAGAGTCTCAGACCGAAAGCCGCCATCGGACCGCGGGAGCACTGACTCGGCGACAGCAACAGAGCACCGTCCCGGAAAGGCCCGCAGTCCTGTCGGCGCAGGTGGGGACCTCCCTCCCGCGTCTTGGAGGCCTGGGAGTGTGGTGCCCTGTGAGCTCTGGTCTGCGAGGGGTCGCCGGCTCTCCAGGGACCTCGGCTGGGCATCTGGCAGGGGTGGGCTGCACTTGACCAATGAAAAAACGTCAGTGAAAATCTGGGAGCAGGTTCCCCAATCATCCCTGCGCCCAGGGCTCCTCTGAGGACCCGCGCGATGTGGGAGCCTTTGAGACTCACGTCTCCTCTTTGGAGGATCTTCTAAATCCCTTTATCCGCTCTCTCAGCTTGTTGATAGCGGCGCTCCCCGTGACAACACAGGATGGAAGGAGGACTCGTGGGGCTGGGGGCAGTGGGTGCCTGTCCTGCTGGCCCTCAGCCTGTGGGCCTCGAGCACTCTGGGTCATGGGCCCTGGGAACTCCAAGCACCTAACATCACAAAGGCCCAGGTCCCGGGACACGCAGCTTCCTATGGTGATTGGCAGAGGCTGGCCCGACTGCAGGACCAGGACACCCTCTGCGGTGTCCTCTTCGGTCCTGGGGTCGCAGGGCCAGGCTGCACAGGAGGATACAAGAGACTAGAGTGGAGGAAAGAGGAGAGGCCAGCTGGTCTCAGACCCTGGGCGCCGGTCCAGCCTGGCCTTGTAAACGCTTACCCCGGAGTCTCTGCAGAGGCCAGCACAACCCCTCAGCCAGTGTCCCCACCTGCCCAGAGCAGACGTGCGTGGCTATTCTCTGGCACTGCCCATCCGGCGGTGGACCCAGCAGCACCAGGCCTTTGGAGGAGCTCACGTTTCCTTACAGACTTGTGAGCGGGAGGTGTAACCACCATCACATCATCATGCTTTTCCCACTCGCTCTGAACAGAGGGCTACGACCTTGCAGTTGTAAACATCACCTGGAGAGTAAATCATCAGCACAGCACCATCGGCACAGGAAACACTCCTACTGTTTCAGAATTTCTCTCCTTCTCTGAAAAGACGGATGAAATGATCACCCTAAACAGGTTTTAAAAGAAATATCACAATTTGGAGGCGCTTTGAGAATAAAGTATCTCTAGATGCTCTCTCAGATTTTACCAAACTGCTCTGTCTTCAGCAGTAACTAACTAAGCCTCTAATCTCCTCTCTGTTCACAGAGTGTGCGTGAAGCTGGTGCCCACCCTCCCCATCTCCCGTCTGCGGGTCTCCTGCTCCCTGAGCAGCGCGGTGGTGTTTGCCCCTGACCTGAGGTCGCTTCTCTTTGAAACCACATTTCTCCCCGGCCTCCTGCCTGATGGCTTGTCCTACAGATAATTAACATGCAGCTCCGGGGCTGCAGCGCCCATGGCCGCCATCGGGGTGGAGGACGGCTCAGAGACCCCCAGGACCACCTGACAGACAAGCCCCCAGAGGCCTGCAGCGAGTCCCCTGACCTGCCACGGCCTCCCTGCAAACTATCTCCACAGCCTGGACCGCTGTGCTTCGAAGTTCTGAGTCTCCGGTCCTGGATTAAGAGGCGAGGAAGCAAGGGGAAACCTTGCTGGACGTTGGGCGTTTCTGGTAGCAGCCCCGAGGGAGGGTCTTAGGTGACAGCCCCACAGGCGGGACCCAGTCGACAGCCGAAGAGCGGTTGCTGGTGACCTGTGTAGACCAGCCTCCCTCCTGCAGAGGGGAGCTGGCGGGCCACCTGGCCTTGGAGCCTCCTGGTGAGATGGCAGGGTCCTCCTCCAAGCCGGAAAGCACAGGTGTGAGTGAGAGGCTGAGGAGATGGCCTGAGGCCTGGCCCTTTCCTTTCAAAAGCGGAGCAAAGTGAATAATGCCCGTTCTGCCTCCAGGCAGGGCCTGGGCGGCTGGGCCGGGAGGAGCCGCCAGGCCGGTGCAGCCGCAGGGAAGGGCCAGCGATGGAGTGGGTGTGGGTAGGCGCCACGGCTGTCCAAGTGCAGCAGGAACAGAGTTTGGCGGGTCCATCTTTCCTAAAGGAGGGCGGAGACCCAGGAGGGGAGGGGCCCAACCCCTGACGCCAGCTCTCTTCCTGCAAAGTGGCCTCTGTGGCTGGCGGGGTCCAGCCCCTGGCGGGTCCCCTGCAGGGACGCTGTAGCAGCGGTAACACTGACAGCCGTGAGGGTTGCAAGTGTGCTGTGCTCCGGGCTTTGCCCAGCACTGGAGTGCATTCGGGTTCATCCTCAGGATGACACTTTGCTTCCCAGGCGGCAAGGGCGGCAAACCACGGTGCAGAGGGGTCTGAGCTGCAGTCAGCGGGGACTGGGCCCATCTCCTGTCCACGTGCCCAAAGCCCCGTCTTCCTCATCTGCAAGGTGGGTCCACACATCAGAGCCCACCGTTCATGCGATGGAGCAGACACTGGACAGCTGTGCCCCCACCCCCACCCCGGAGAACTGGGTCACAGCCTCGCCACGGTTGTCAGGCGGGTCCTGAGAGGAGGGGGGTCTCCCACACAGACGCCCAGTCGCACTTTCCTGAGGACTCCAGTGCCGAGGAGACTCGAGTTTTTGTGGTCGGTGCGGACCAGCCTTGGAGACGTGGTGTCCGCTCGGCCGCGGTGCCAGCAGCTGTGCAACCCAGGCCCGCGGGCTCAGCCCTCGGTGGCGGGAGCTCCCGGGGCCCCGCCGCCTGCCTCCGGGCCGCCTCAGAGGTGGTGGCTCCCTAGGGGCTGGGGGCTTCGGGAGGGGCATCACGCTGCCACCTCGCCTCAGGCCGGGTGTGCCAGGCGCCTTCCGCAGGAGCCAGCACACACAGCCTCTGCGTGCAGGTTTCCAGTGAGGAAGGGGGAGGCCGGGGTGCAGCCGGCTGCCTTCGGGTAGATTTGGGCTGTGCTCGGGGGAGGCGAGGGGGGCCACCAGCTGCCTGGGGACCGCCGTGCAGACACCCGGAGCCCCCCACCGGGGCTGCCTGCGAGTGAGGCCTGCCCCAGGGGCTGGCGTGTTGCTCTGGGGGGCAGGCAAGTCCAGGCGGTCCCAGGCTCTCCCCAGTGGTAAATGCCGTTCTCAGCCCTCCGTCTGGGGAAGTGAAGGCACAGAGCTTCCTCTTCCTGTTCCTCCGCAGCAGCTGGCACGAGCTCGAGACTCTCCTTCCTTCTACGGAACCAACTCTGCAGTTTGCAGCAAGTGGGATTAGCAGCAGACGGCAGTGTAAACACGGGGGCGGCTGGAGTTCCCACGTGTGTTCGGGCCCGGCCCCGCTCCGGAGCCCAGCCAGCAAGCCCGCGGGGTGGGGGTGGGCACGCGTGCCTGCCTGCACACACGTGTGTCTGGGCATGTGCATCTTGGTGTGCACACGTATGCGTGCCCCTGTGAGCGTGTGTGTCTGCGATGTCTGGGTCCAGAGAGGCTCCGCGTGACGCCCAGGCTGAGGGTCTGGGCTGGGTGGTTGACCCCAGGCCTGCAGAAGGTCCTGCCCAGGCATGAACGTGGACAGACAGTGAGAAGGGAGGTGGGAGCCCGAGTCCCACGTGCCCTGCCTGGTCCCCCACACCCAGGCTTCCAGAAGCTCCTCACAGCCCCGTGAGGGCCGCCCATGGAGCTGGAGCCGGAAGGCAGCCGTGATTCTCTGCCCACGAGGGGCTGTGCCAGTCCTGGTGCCCGTCGCAGGGACGGTGTTTCCGGTAGCGCACAGCGGGGTGTCTGGGGGGCACAGGGTGTCCCGTGTGACTCCTCCCACCGTCCTGTGAGCAGAACCCAGGGGCTGGCCTGGTCTCTCAGGGTCAAGTTTGCAAACCTCGTTATCTTGACCCCTTTGGGTCGCTGGTGCCAGGAGAGGGCCCCGGGGTCTCCCCTGGTGACTCCGACTCCACGGGGAAGGGCACGGCACGGTCCTCAAGGCCGACCTCACACCACATCACCCTGTGGAGTGGGCACGAGGAGATGAAACTCTGGAGGTGACTGCTGGAAACCCATTCGTCGCGTTTCTTGTTCACAAACCCTCCTTTACAATTCCTCCCTCAGATTCTGACCATCTCCGTGGAGTGGGACTGAACTGGTGAGCCGTTGCTGCTGTAAGAGATTATCACAAATGCATCCACTCCCCGTTCTCTGGGATAGAATTCTAACGCGGGTCTCACTGGGCTAAAATCGAGCAGTCAGAGAGCTGGTTCCCTCTGGAGACTCCGAGGAGAGTCTGTACTTCTTCCTGGGCCTTGCGTTCCAGCTTCGGGGGCGCCGCGTTCCGGGCTCCCGGCCGCTTCCTCCGTCTTCAGAACCAGCAGCATCAGGGCTCTCCGGTTCCTTCGTCTCAGGTCAGCTGATTAGCAACCTAAAGTCCCCCTTTCCAGGGAACGCGACACATAGGTTCCAGAGCCTGGGCTGTGGCCACCCTTGGAAAGCCATGTGGCAGTGTGGAGCCTCGGGGGTCATCTCCCAACAGGAGGGAGAAACAGCCGAGCAGGACCCGACGTGTGTGCAGGCCCCTTGCTCCCTGTGCCCGGCAGAGCCGGTCTCCCACGAGGGGACAGGAACACCTCTTGGGGGGCCACCACTGGGCTGCTGGTAGCTTGGCCCTTATTTGTGGAAACGGGGCGCCTGTCGTGCGTGTGCGTGAATCCCCCCAGAAGGGACAGAGGGGCCGGTGGGGCTCCCGTCGTGTTCCAGTCCGGTCTCGGGAGTGGCAGCCTCAGCCGACAGGACTGCTTCTCACATCTCTGCCTGAGTTGGGGCTCCGAGCCCCAGGTCCCACAGGTGGCATCGGTCTTCTCATTCTTCTCCAGGCCAGCCCCTCATCGCTCCTTCCTCACCCACCTACGGCAGCTTTGAGCTGAGGAATGCTGTTACAAAAATGAAAATATGTAAAGGGAGAGGACATCTAATGCCGCCCTTCTGGTGGAGCAGATTCAGGCTTAAGACAGCTGGTGCCGCAGCATTTGTGGGCTCACGTTCCGAAGTCAGGATGCCTTGCAAGTGGATATGCAGGCAGCAGACTCAATTAGGGTCCTAAAAAAGCAGCATTAAGACACCTTTGTGCTGACCCGATCTTTCTGTTGCCTGGAGAAGCACATTTTATGACCGCGCCAGAAATATGAATACATGTATATGTATGTATAGAGATGTACATGTACAAAATTACATGTGCAATACTCACAGAACACAGTTATCATTGTTAGGTTCATAAAAAAATAGACAGAGATCAGGCAAAAATATAATTTAGTGCAGAATGAAATGACTGAAGAGAAGTTTGTGACCAGAGGGTCAAGCCTCACAGGTACTTGGGGAGATGCTACAGCCTTGGCGTGGGGAGCATGGGCTCAGGGTCAAGGGAAACTGGAGCTCAAATCTGGCTGGACCGTTGACCACTGAGCGGCCTCACACGAGTCCCTGCACTCCTGGGCCTCAGGGTTTACATGTGTGATTGGGGATAATAGTAGTGCCTTCAGGCTTGTACTGAGGCTTCTGTATTTAAAGTACTCAGTATGGTGTCCGGTACACGAATGCGCCCAAGTCTAAAATTATCCCACCCGCAGCGGCTGTCATTTCTCGGTTGCACACGATGTGCCCAGGCTGTGCGGACGCCCGGTCTGCTCGGCCAGGGATGCTCAGCCCGGCCGCAGCCTGGAACCGCTGAGGAATGTTCAAAATCCCGGTGCCCAGGCCGGCAGCCCAGCCTTGGAGCCCAGCTGGGCCCCCGCGCGTGTGATGAGGCCAGCTGGGGGCTGCTCGATTAGACAGACGAGCGGACAGGGCCCAGGTGACCACATGCTGCCTTCCTCACGTGAGGCCGGGCTTCTGGGTCCTGCTGACCCGGTGACCAGCCTGTCCTGGTTTTTCTGTGGTGTTGCTTCTCTGGCAGGAGCAGGGGCCGCTGGCTGAGAGGACCCTTG
Source organism: Balaenoptera borealis (assembly GCF_965194805.1). Classification (NCBI taxonomy): domain Eukaryota; kingdom Metazoa; phylum Chordata; class Mammalia; order Artiodactyla; family Balaenopteridae; genus Balaenoptera; species Balaenoptera borealis. Next base: position 315,921 of record NC_138873.1, read on the forward strand.
GTCACCTTCCCCAGGACGGGTTTCCAGGGTCCCTCCGGAGCTGCCGCCCATTGGGGTCCTTACCTCTGGGCACCTGCCAGGGTATCTGTGGGTCTGTGTCTCAGATCCCAGGTGAGCAGAGCCCCGACTCCCAGCCTTGAGCTCCCTCAGCTCTTGGCACAGAGAAGAACGCGGTGTAACGCCTTTAACTGATTTGCTGCTGGTACCGACCTGGCACCTCCGTCATTAGCCCCGGGGGCCTGGCCACGAGTCCTCCGCCGGGCCAGGTGGTGGGGTGGGGCGCTGAGGAGGAGGCGTGGACGGCGCCCTCACCCCACCTGGGCTGGTGGCGACTCGGCCCCGCGTGTCCGGTCTCCACTGAAGACGAGGGGACGGAGGTTTCCGCCCGCCAGCTACACGGCAGTTTGGGAGCCTCAGGTGACAGGTGCACGGACATAAAAGATGTTTCTGCAAAGTGTGTGTTACACACCCGCGAGGCTCTGTCCCGGGCACAGCGCCCTCACCTGAAAACCGCTTCTCCTGGGATACTTCCCGCGTGCTCGGGAATCTTGTCGAGCTCGGCGCCTTCCCATCACCGCGGCGCGGCCGTGTCCGCGGTCCCGAGAGCGCCCTCCCCACGCCGGCCTCTCGGGCTGAGCTCACACGTGCTGGGCCTGTGGACCCTCTTCTCCCACCGCAGCCCCTGCTCCGGGTAAAGCCCTGGTTGACACTGACCAGAGCCCAGTGTGACTGAGTGACCCTGGGCACGCCGGGCTCTGAAATCTGTCAATTTGGGGAATTAGTCTGTGGAAGAATGAGCCAGAGGCAGGGGTCAGGCGGTAGGAGGCCGGCTCCCCACGGGGGGCTAATGAGACCCATGCTGGCGACTCCCGGCCCTTCCTGGCCAGGCCGACGGCCGCCCGCTCCTCTCGGGACTGTCCTCTCGCTGCGAGGGGACAGGAGGCGTCCCCGCCTGACAGGACTGCCTCCCGCTCTGACCAGCGAATCGCGCCTCCCCCGCCGGAGCCGGGATGCTGGGAGGGCGACCAGCAGAATGGTCCCCGGCTTAGGTTCTTTCCGGAAAATCCCCATCCAGACACAAAAACCGCTCCTGGAGGAGGGCGGGAACATGACCCCGGGAGAGCGGGTCTGAGTCCACACAGCCTGCCCCCGGGGGCCACCCTGAACAGCACACCCTCACTTGTCCCTCAGCGCAGAGTCCAGCTGGAGCATCGGCCTGGGGGCCTGGGGGCAGGAACCCGGAGGGGATTTGGCTGTGGCTCAGATAGTTGTTCTGGGCCTGGAAGGACAGGTGGCAGAGCGGTCCTCACGTGAGACCAGAGCACTTTTGCTTCCTGAAGACGCTGCTTCTTTGGCCGTTGACTGATCCTCAACCCAGCCTCTGACATGGAACGTGCTATAGACAGGAGAACTTTTTAAAAGGCTGCTAGGTTTGGTCTGCCAGTCGGCGGGACCCAGAGGGGTGCGTGGGCCGTGAGGGTGACGACTTGCTCCCAGCGCGCCCTCCCGGTGGAAGCGTTCCAGGGTGCGTCCCTCGGGACCGCCGTCAGCATCCGGGAGCTACTGACAAGATGCTACACCCACATGGGAGTCACATGTGGATGGGTTTATTATTTCAAGCTTTTAATTATGTACAATAATATACGATGTGTACATTGCATGATACATTATTATATAAATTTTTAAGTTGAAAATGTCTTCAGCTTTAAAAAAAAAAAAACGCATATAAAGTAAATGTCCAAAATGTGTAATTCTCTTTAAGGGCTCTGGAAAGCTAGGGGCTTCGGGTTTATTTTTCGCTCTTAGGGAAACGGCGTCGCCTTGGGGCTTGAGTTTGACTGCCGGTCACCACGCGGTGGATGTGACCTGTGCCTCTCAGCCTGAGTCTGTGACCCGGTCGGATGGCGCTCTTCCTGGGCGCCTGCGGCCCCGCGGCCGCTGGGCATCACCAGGGCACGCCTGGCCTCGTCCCAGGGCACCCTCCTCCCAGGCTGGCCTTCCCGTGGCAGGACCTCCAGCTGGCCCGCGGAGCCTGTGGCCGGCTCGAGCTACTTGTATGCAGCTGGAAGCAGTGTGCTTGGTCCCAAGCCCATCTAGGACCGTTTTATTGCACTGATGTGATTTACTTACTGGGATGCAAAATGATGGAGGCCGAGTGAAAAGAGAGGGAATTGATGTTTTACGAAAATTGAGCCTAATGCTTTCGAAAGACTCGGTAAAGTTGAGTAGCACAAATATTGCTTCCAAACTGGCCCTGGGTGAAACCAGCCACCGTTAAAAGATTGAGGAGAAAACTGTAGAAACATAGATGCTTTTGCACTCCGTAGCTTTATATTTGCCTTACAATCATTGCTTCACTTTAAAGAAGCACAAAATTCGTGGAAATTCATGGGTGAAGCAAGAAAGATGCCAGAAGCACAGTGCATGGACGCAGCCCTGCAGAAAGGAGCTCGTCAGCCTCCAGACGTCGAGTCTCAGGACTGCGTGTGACAGTCACGCACTGACCCCACCTCCCGTTTGACGCTGTGCCTGCCTCCCAGGCTGCACAGAATAAAGGGCCTCGCGTGGCTGGATTGACCGAGTGGATCCCCGTTTCCCCGCTACCTTCTCACGTCCAGATGGGGGTGAAGTGATACCCCGGCTTTCGAGGGCGGCCTGGGTAATGGCATCTTAACCTGAGGGCCAAAGTTTAGGAGGGGGGAAACATTCTCCTGCTCCCAGGACCAACCTGGAGTCACCACTCCATCTCATCAGACAGGAAGAAGGTGCCGGATCACATGTCCCCCAGCAGCCCCGCGACCAGGAGGCACCTGAATTCCTCACTCCCTGCTCCCTGATGGAACCCTCACCGGGCATCACGGTGGGACCACGTTCCCATCCCGAACAGTGTGGCTGCTTTGGGAGGCTGGGAGCAGCGAGTCCTGCGTCAGCAGCATCTGACAGTGGCCTGCTGGCAGGACTCTCACATCAAGACAGCAAAACTGATGGCGGGTGTGCACCTGCTTCAGGGGAGGCTGGCGGCAATTACGGCGGCGGGGTCCGCAGCAGACCCTGCCTCCGAGTCTGCGGGCAGCGGGCAGGGATGGGTGCCGGCCGCGCTCCTTCCGTTCCAAGCAAACGGGTGTCTGGAGAACACATGGCTCGGGCCCGATAATCAGTCATCCGTTTAATCAATTAGGAGCTTGCACTAAGGAAGCAGGGCTGGCGAGGCGGGGGAGTGGACGGTGGGGGCAGTGCCATGGGCCTGGACACCGGGCTTCCCAATTATAGAGCAGGTGACGAAGCAGGCAGTACAGCCGGCCTGTCACCGCGGAGATCTTCGCTGCCGTGAGGAGAGGAGGTCCAGGGCGTGGGCTCTGCTGGCGTGACGCTCTGGGCTACAGCAGGGTGAGCGGGAGGACAGGCTTCTGGGAGACTCGTGTTCTAGCTAACGCACCCCACCCCCCTCCAGGAGGATTTCCGGAGGCCATTCCCAAACAGTCGTCTGTGACGGGGCTGTCTGGGCAGCCGCTCAGGTAAAGCTGTATGAAACAGTTTCGGGGAATCACGCACGTTCGCACTGCTTTTGTTGCGAAGACGTGGAGCATGAGTTTAATTCTGAAAACAATCCTTTTGCCTTTGTAATCAAGACGGCCCTTCCAGCGTCTGCCTGCCCTTCCTTCCAGCGTCTGCCTGCCCTTCCAGCGTCTGCCTGCCTTCCCAGCGTCTGCCTGCCCTCCCAGCGTCTGCCTGCCCTCCCAGCGTCTGCCTGCCCTTCCAGCGTCTGCCTGCCCTTCCAGCGTCTGCCTGCCCTTCCAGCGTCCGTCTGCCTGCCCTTCCAGCGTCCGTCTGCCCTTCCAGCGTCTGCCTGCCCTCCCAGCGTCTGCCTGCCCTCCCAGCGTCTGCCTGCCCTCCCAGCGTCTGCCTGCCCTTCCAGCGTCTGCCTGCCCTTCCAGCGTCCGTCTGCCTGCCCTCCCAGCGTCTGCCTGCCCTTCCAGCGTCTGTCTGTCCTTCCAGCGTCTGTCTGCCCTTCCAGCATCTGTCTGTCCTTCCAGCATCTGCCTGCCCTTCCAGCGTCCGCCTGCCCTTCCAGCGTCCATCTGCCTGCCCTTCCAGCGTCTGCCTGCCCTTCCAGCGTCTGTCTGTCCTTCCAGCGTCTGTCTGTCCTTCCAGCATCTGCCTGCCCTCCCAGCGTCTGCCTGCCCTTCCAGCGTCTGCCTGCCCTCCCAGCGTCTGCCTGCCCTTCCAGCGTCTGCCTGCCCTTCCAGCGTCTGCCTGCCCTCCCAGCGTCTGCCTGCCCTTCCAGCGTCTGCCTGCCCTTCCAGCGTCTGCCTGCCCTCCCAGCGTCTGCCTGCCCTTCCAGCGTCTGCCTGCCCTTCCAGCGTCTGCCTGCCCTTCCAGCGTCTGCCTGCCCTCCGTCTGCCTGCCCTTCCAGCGTCTGTCTGTCCTTCCAGCGTCTGTCTGCCCTTCCAGCGTCTGTCTGTCCTTCCAGCATCTGCCTGCCCTTCCAGCGTCTGCCTGCCCTTCCAGCGTCTGTCTGTCTGTGCTGGAAGCTGCATCCTTCTCGCCGGACCACCGGTAGCCGGGTGACCTTGAGTGAGTGCCTTGACCTTGCCCAGCAAAGCCCCATCTGTAACCTCCACATTCTTAGAGGTTAATGCATGTTAATGTGCGTTGCAAATGCCAAATGCAGATACAAATGCAGACTATCATCCCTGACAATTAGTCCATTTTACATGTGAAAAAATGTAAACACACTTTTTACAGACTCTGATCTATGTGTCTCAAAAATTCAGTCAGCGTGAAGCCTTTTTATTTTTTAAACCATCTCCCTTCCTCTCTGAGGGGCCCGAGGCTGCTCCTCCTGGGGTTCAGTTTGCCCACGTTCTGGAGGCTCCAGGGGAGGATTCGCATCCACCGAAGTGCGGTTTCCAGCTTCTCGAGGCGCCCGCCTTCCTCGGCTCGGGGCCTTTCCTCTGTCTCCGAGGCCGGCTCTGGAGGACTGAATCCTTCCCGCACACGTCGCTGACCTCCTCTGCTGCTGCCTCCTCCACTTTTAAGGACCCTGTGATCACACTGGGCCACCGGAGAGCCCAGGACACTGGCCACCTCAGGGTCGCCGGACCAGCACCCTGAACTCCACATTCCCGGGTTCCAGGGATCAGGACACGGATGTCTGGGGGCGTTCACCTGCGGCCCTGGAGGAGGGCTCGAGGGACAGCCTTCAGCAGGCCGTCGGGGCCCCGAAGCTCCTGCACGGTGGCTGTCATCAGCTCCTTTCACTCGCTCGGAGGGGCCGCACGGGTGTCCTGCTTTCCAGCCTGTGCAAGGACGTGGACGTCTGGGAAGATGGCTTTGGGGACGGCCAGGTGAGCCTGCACGGGGTGTCCAGGTCTGTCGTCACCCAGCAACGCCACTGGGTAGATCTTTGGTCCAGTCTGGGCCTCGATACAAAAGGTTCCTTCGGCGCAGCTCCCAAGCAGCTGAACGGCCAGCAAAGCCTATGAGAGGCAGAGGCAAGAAACCTGTCATCCAGTGGGGAGTGCGGGACTAACGGAGAATCTGACTCAGTACAGACGCTCTTTGTAGACAGAGGAGGCCTCTGGAAGCTGGAAAAGGCCCAGATTCCCCTGTACGGCCTCCACAAGGAGCCAGCCCTGTGGACACCTTGATTCCCAGCCCAGGGGAGACCCCTTTCAGATGTCTGACCTACAGACCTGGGAGGTGGTGAGTGGTGCTGTGTGGAGCCGCTGAGTGTGATAACTTGTTACAGTGGCAACAGGAAGTGGGACACGGACAGATTCTGACCTGGCAGCTGTGGAAGGAGGCGGGGCCTCGCGTCTGTGCTTTCACGCGTCTCCTGGGGGCTCTGGTGCACGGCACCTCTGAGAGCAGCTGCTGCGTAAATCAGAAGTTGGGTCAAGTCTGAAGTGGCAATGGGAGGGCTGCGGGGCTCGAGAGGGCAGGGCCCACCTGGCCCTGGCAGACTGGGAAGGATGGAAACAGGGACAGTTAGGAGGCTTGCACTGGCTTAGGAGAGAGATGATGAGGGCCTAAGTCAAATTATTGACCTGCTTGATCCTTTCCACCTGTGAACTGACTTGACTTCAGTCTGAATGACCAGCCAGTTCCGTCGGGATGACTGAGCCCATCCTGAGAGCCACGGTGGCCGGAATCAGGGCCTCCTCTCCGTCCACATGGCACCTTCTCCCAGCTTTTGTCTTCTCTTCCACACCCCGCATCCCTCCTCTCTCGACATGAATGAGGGCTGCCTCTCCTCTGTCCCAAGTGTGAAGCTCTTGTTGGGGACCCTTGAAGTCCAGAGCGGCCCCGTCCCCAGCACAGGCCCAGCGCAGGTCCTGTCGGCATTGCTCAGCCCTCTTCCGACCGCACAGGGGAGGGCAGGCCCCTGCTGACGGGCTCCAGGCAGCCCTGAAAAGCTGTGCGGGGGCCCTGCACCTCTTCCCCGAGGACACGCGCCCGGGAGCCCAGCAGGGCTTGGCTGTGACAGGGCAGTGGGGCAGCTGTGGCCCCGAGCAGAGGGTACCCTTGGAAAATTCTTCTCATGCCACTGCTTGTTCTTGGGTGCAGCTAAGGGGACAAGACCCCACGAGGCGGGTGATGTGCCTACATCCAACCCAACGGTGTGTGTCCAGCATTCATCTGACCAAACACCCCACTAGGCCGGCCCCCTTCAGGGAAGGTCACATGGCTCAGGACCTTGGAGGCGCCCCCTCTGTTCCCTCCTGGGACATCTGCCCTCGTGGGGCACAGCCTCCCCCTGGTTCATGACAGACAGCAACCTGTTGACCAGGATGGACGGCTGGGCCTCCTGTAGGAACACTGGTGGGAAGATTCTGCTTCTGAAATGAACACCCAAGCTCTTAGAAGGTGGCACCAAATTAGCCCTCACTTTATCTTGGCTATAAGTTGATTTCTTATTCTTTGGATTTAAGATTCTATCCCAAGCCTATAATTACTTCCCTGAAATAGGCTTTTATACCCTAAATGGCCAGACATCGTGTCCCTGGTCCTTTATCTTGATGAGAAATGGGTCCCATATCTTAGTAAGTTTGTCAGCCAGCCCCTCACCCGCTGAATTACCCGTCTGAATGCAGCAGTTGTGGTCATAAGCCCTTCGATTCCCGAAATAGCCGTCCACCTCTCCACGGAGTTCCGCCTCAGCGGGGCCCGTATAAAGTTGCAGAGCTGTCTCCTCTCTTCTTGCTCATGTGACAGCTTGTCTCTGTGGACGCAGAAGCACAGCAGCGGGGCCTGGTTTGGGAAAGTCAGAAGGACGAGAAATGCTGGTCACAGGAGACAGGCAAACAGGAGAGAAGTCCCGTGTCCACAGCACCCCAGGGCCCTCAGGCCTCCTCACACCCACTTTTAGAAGGAGCGTGAGGTCAGCCAGGGCCCTCCCTGTAGGTGAAGCTGTCTTCTCTGGAAGTCCCAGCAGGACACGGAGACGGGGCTTAGAGAGAACCTGGCCTGGTCCTCCGATGCGGGTTCGCAGCCCCGGGTCCTCTGGGGGCATCTCTCTGGTCAGTCCTCCCTCTTCCATGAGGGTGAGTGAGCTCACTTCCACTGTTTTCCTGTACTGGGGTCCAGAATATGACTTTGGAGGAATAGGTAAAGATGTCTATGACTGAGAAACTTACAAAAATGACTGACTTGTCCAGTTTCCTTAATTTGCAAGATTGGACATGGACCAAAAGAGGCTCGGTGCCTCCCCCCTCCACCCGAGCCATGTGTCCGCTTGTGGGACCTTCATGGATTCCACACTCACAGGGCCTCGAGCTGAGCTCTAGGTCGGCCTGGCGCGGGTTGGCTCTGAGCCCTGGGCCATGCAGACCACGGTGGCAGCTCCTTGTTAGCGGCACGAGCGGGGTCTTCAGGAGCCCTGGGGGCGGATTAGAGCAGTCCGCTTCTCCCCCCCGCCCAGTGGAGGGGACAGAACGGCCAAGAAGGTCCCGCTTCACCAGCGGAGGGTTGCTCCTGGCTCGGTGGTCCCAAAAGGATCTGCTCAGCAGCGAGGAGGGGAGACCAGGCTCTCACCCTCTCCCAAGCGGCCCCCACCGGGGCTGCTTTGCGTGCTCAGGGTGGGCTGCATTCCAGAATGTACACAGGGCGCCAGGCACCAGCCCTTAGGAAGCCTGGGCGGGATCACCTCCCTCCTTAGAGGTCTGGCAGGCACGCAAGGCCCTGCCCAGGAAGTGTGGGCATCTCAGCCTGTGGGCACACGGCAGAAAATCGCAGGAGCCTGGGGCTGTGAGGACACAGGAGGTCAGAGAAGGGGTCCTGGGGACAACACCAGGGAGATGGAGGAGATGGAGAAAGTCCGACTGCACACGAGGGACAAGGATGATGGGAACAAGGCAAGACCAGCTGGGGCCCCCACGTGTCCCTGGTGGCCAACACCCCACAGGGGTACCGACGCCAGCACACGGGCTTGGGGGGTGAAAAGGGAGATTAGTGGGGCTTCAAAGGGACAGGGGTGGGAGTTGATCACAGCACCCCCTTTGATACGGGCAAGCAGGGTGCAGGGGGAGGCAAGCAGTGGGCACCCACAGAGCCTGTGAACGTGGACCGGCCTCTCCACCTGCCGCCCTTGACTTAGGAGGAGGTGCCACTCTCTCGAGCAGCGCGCCTGGCACACCCGTGCGTCACTCCTCGGCAGGGGTCCCCAACCTTCTTCTTTCTGGGCTTTGGTTGTGGATTCGCAAGTAAACTGGGGACCCCCACCACTGGAGGACACGGGGGCAGGAAAGGGGGGAGCAGCAAAGACCACGGTGGTCACAGGGGCTGTGGGCAGGCTGGTTTCTCAGAGATGCACTCCTGCACGAGGGCAGTCCCGGGGGATTCAAGGCTACAGTGGAAACCACCTCGAAGGCCTCACTTTCAGGGAATGGTGTTCATTTCCGGAACCCGAGCCTCTTATGAAAATCTCACGGCCAGCTTCGCTCTCCCCTCCAGCCCCCAGTGACACAAACAAGATGGACGGAAGGAATCTCTAGGATGGGGTCAACTTGGGGCCTCCCCAGGTATAGATGTAGCTCTCTCTGAAGTCCTCCAGCGGTGGGCTGGCGGCCAAGCCTTCCCAGCGCCCCGCCGGGCAGAGCTGCTGATTCATCCTGGATAATTAGGACGTCGAATGTGTCAGGAATTCGTGCCACAGGGCTGAAGCTCTTCCCTTTCTTAATGGTGAAGCAGTCCATAGAGAGAACACACCAGGATCAAGTCACAAGTGGAGTCAGTGCCCAGCTCCCGCCAGGCCAGCCAGAGCGCAGCCCTCTGAGGCCGGAGGAGCTCCGAGCCGGGCAGAGCGGGGCCAGGAGGGCGGGGACGGCGAGCTGGCCCCCCACCCAGGCACAGCGGGAGGGGCCGGGAGCAGGCTGGGGGCAGCTCGCTGAACAGCCAGCCCAAGAGTTTGGTCCTGCAGAAGTGGCCTCTCTGAGGTTGGGGCTTGGCGCGCATGCAGGTGTGGCTCATGAAACGCCATGGAAACTGGCTCCACCCTTGCCAGCATCCACCTTGAGCCCCACGCCAGCTTCTGACCCCTAAACTGGGGACCTGGCTGAGGCTCCCTGGGCACCATCGGGTGGATGGACTGCCTCGTCCTGAGGGACAGGGGAACGGCCTGGGCTGCACCCAGGAAGGAGGAAGAGCCGGGGGGCCGGCAGAGCGGATCGGCTCTTCTCACGTCCAGATGGCCTGCCGGCCTGCGAGGAAGAAAGGTGCTTGTAAAGAGGGGACACCCTTGGCCCGAAGACGTAAACTGGTGCTTCCAGGGAACACGTGGCGGCCGCTGCTTCACGAGGGCGGCAGGCCCAGCACCCTTTCCTCACTAATATCCCTGCCGGGCCTCTCTCAGCGGAGCTGCCTGAGGCTTGGCCCAGAGGAACAGGCCAAGGACAGAACCTAAGGCCCATCGTAGCAAACAGACAGCAGACACGGAGTGGACAACACTGGCTCCAAGGACCGGGGGCGACAGGGACCCAATCCACACGGAGCATCTTCTAAAGATGGGGGCTTCTCCTGCACCTGGCCTTCCCCGGTGCATGGGACCAACTGAGGCCGACCTAGCCGTATAAAGTATGTTCTTATCTAAATAATTCAGACAAGTGAAGAAAGTCCCCATTTCTCACCTCGAAAATGAAGACCACCCAAATTTACCTGACGAGCAGGGCGAAGCCAACTTCTGTTTCAGCTCAGCTGAAGGGCGAGGCTGGGACACTCGTGCTGGGCTTCGCTGGCCCTTCCGGCCAGGGCCCGAGGCGGCCCGAGGCGGCCCCAGGATCACAGGGTCGGGAGGGGAGGCAGAACCCCTTGTCCTTCTGGCCCAGCAACAAAAAGCCGCAGAAACAAAAACAGACAAAACCCCAAAGTACTCCTCTTCCAAATGCCTCTCTGTGCTCCTTCCACAGGATTTCCAAGTAGCCAGTTGTTGTCTGTGCCGCCCGGCTTGGTGCCTCTGTCTCTGGGCCCAACCCTCAGGGATGCACACAGCCTCCCAGCTCCCAAAACTCAATCACCAAACAGCCGGTGTCATTTTCTCCAGGCTCCCCATGAATCCTCCACATTTAAACCTTTCAGGAGGCAATTAGGCAATCCATTCCCCAGGGCAAGGCTGGATTATACAACATCTATTTCCCGCTACTCAGAGCCCTGCTCTTGCACTAGCAGGGAAGTGGCATTTCCTCGGAAGAATTTATTGCTCATAATTTTTTTAGAAAAATATACAAATGTTTCTTTGCTTTAAAAAAAAATCCACTAAGGCAAAGGAAACAGAAGCAAAAATAAACAAATGGGACCTAATGAGACCTGAAAGCTTTTGCATAGCAAAGAAAACCACCCACAAAATGAAAAGACAACCTCCTGAATGGGAGAAAATATTTTCAAATGATACAACCAAATAGGAGTTAATATGCAAATTATATAAATAGCTTATACAACTCAATATCAAAAAACAAACAACCCAATTAAAAAACAGGCAGAAGAGCTGAATAGACACTTTTCCAAAGAAGACACACAGGTGGCCAATAGGCACTGACCATCAGGGAAATGCAAATCAAAACCACAATGATATGTCACCTCGCACCTGTCAGCATGCGTATCATCAAATGGACCACAGAAAACAAATGCTGGAGAGAAAAGGGAGCCCTCATAAACTGCTGGTGGGAATGAAAACTGGTGCAGTCATTATGGAAAACAGTATGGAAACTCCTCAGAAAACTACAAATAGAACTACCACATGACCCAGCAATTCCACTCCTGGGTCTATATCTGAAAGCAATGAAAACTCTATTTTGAAAAGATACATGCACCTTAATTTTCATAGCAGCATTATTTATAATTGCCAAGATATGGAAGCAACCTACATGTCCATCAACAGAGGAATGGATGAAGAAGACGTGATACACACACACACACACACACACACACACACAATGGAGTACTACTCAGCCATAAAAAAGAATGAAATTTTGCCATTTGCAGCAACATGGAGGGACGTGGAGGGTATTATGCTATGTGAAATAAGTCAGATAGAGGAAGACAAAGACTATATGATATCACCTGTATGTGGAATAAAAAAAGCCACAACAAACTAGTGAATAAAACAAAAACAAAAGTAGACTCATGGATATAGAGAACAAATTAGTAGTTACCAGTGGGTAGAAGGGGCAAGATAGGGGTAGAGGATTAAGAGGTACAAATTATTATGTATAAAATAAATAAGCTACAAGGATATACTGTACAGTGCAGGAAATATAGCCAATAGTCTATAATAGCTACAAATGGAGTATGACCTTTAAAAATTGTGAATCACTATGTTGTACACCTGAAACTTATATAATATTGTAAATCAACTCTGCATTAATAAAGGAAATCCAGACTTTTCTAATTTCACAATTCCAGCCCTATCAGAAATGGACAAATTGTCAAATGGCAGATGTGAAGTACATTTTGATAAGCTGTCCATTTCCAGCTCTGGGGTTGTGCCTGCCGAGGTGGCACTGGTGCTGCCCAGGGTCTGCCGTCTGTCCGTCTTACCCCCTTTTACCTGCTCATGGCAAACGTGGTAACAGAGCCCGGCGATCAACGCGCCAGCAAAGGGCGTCCGCTTCTGTGAGGTGCACTCGTGCCCGGTGGTCCCTCATCTCCACCCCAGTCACTGGCTGCTCTGTCTTCATGTGGCCCAACGGCGAACCCCGGGGCGGGGGCAGTGGAGGCTGGCTGAGTCCCTCCTCCCAGCAGTGGACCCATGTTGTCACTGCCCCACCCACTGGCCTCGGTCACAGCGGAGCTGGGCCGGCTTCACTGCACACCGGGGATTACGCAGATGATGTCACGGAACATTCTGGAGTCTGCGGTGTGTTTATTGCAGAGTTTCCTTCTTGCCCAACAGCTGCTGCCCTGGCTCACCCCTCTCACACAGACCCAGGGCAGGCCTCCTGCTGCCGAGTAGATGGACACTCTCCTACTGCATCTTGGCTGCATCCTGATATTCAGAGGAAGATGTTAAGGTTTTAAAAATATACCCAGATATTCTGACTACATGGCATATATTTAGATACTTGGGAATATCTGGGTAGGAAATGTAAAAAACGCTGGCCTCAAAATTGGTTTTGAATTTGCGGGAGAGCGTTCAGCCTGGTAGGGGCCACAGTTGTGGATCTGGGCTCCACGCCGGGTCCCAGCCGCTCCTCCTCAAAGGCGTCAGCGTCCATGGGGGCCTGCAGCCTGGCCCCACCTCACCCTTGACCAGCGGCGCCCTTTCCCTCCCCCAGGGAGAGAGACCTAAACTGCGAACTCCCTGTAAGCTAACATCCCAGGTGCCCACGTGCCTACACGTGAGCCCATCCAGCCTGCATTTCCCACGACGCCGTCGTCCTGTGGGGAACCTGGGATTCTGGAGCCGACCTTCGCCCTAACCCTGCAGAGGCCTCGGCCACCTGGTGCTGCCTGGACAGACCCCCGCCCCGCTGCTGGGCTGGGCCTGGGCCCAGGCCGCAGGGACCCTCCAGCCTCAGCAGGGAGGGGAGAGGGCGTGGTCCTCGAGCTGCACCTTCCACAGTTTGTTTCCTAAACGAAGCAACCGGCTTCTAGGAAGGCCTCACGAGCCCCAGTTTTGGGCTGCTTTGCACTTTTAAAGAACGGCAAGCGCCACCCCACAGTTTCAGGCTCACCGGCTGGGGGTACTTTTCCAGGAGGCCCCGATACTGCCAAGAGTGTTACGGTCGCTGCGGCGGGCTTTGGGGTAGAAGCGGAATGTCCACCCCGGAGGTTTCGGGTGGGTGGGCAGGGAAGTCCCCCCACCGTGAATGAGCCTGCCACACTGTGCCCGCAAGTGGCTTTGGCTTCTAAGAAGGGAAGGGAGCGGGTTTCCCTGTCTCCGTGAGGGCTTTTCCTCCTGTGGGTCAGCATGGGGCAGGCTGACCAGACCTCCAAGACAGAGGAGACAAGACGGGGCTCCAAGAAGAGAACGGGACCACCTGCTCTGACACGGTGTCCCTCCCCCTTCCCGAGCAGACGCGCCTGTTTTCAAAAGTGTTATCAGGGCGCAGCGACTGCAGACGGAGCGGTACAAATGTGACTAACTGTGCCTTTCTCAAGACGACAGGGAAGGTGGCTTCTAAGAAAAATGGAAACAGACAAAAAGGACCTACAGTAACCATGGGCGGGTCCTGGGGGCCTCGGACGCTTCCTGAGGGACCAGGAGTTTAAAAAGAGCTGGGCAGGGCTTCCCTGGTGGCGCAGTGGTTGAGAGTCTGCCTGCCGATGCAGGAGACACGGGTTCGAGCCCTGGTCTGGGAAGATCCCACATGCCGCGGAGCAACTAGGCCCGTGAGCCACAACTGCTGAGCCTGCGCGTCTGGAGCCTGTGCTCCGCAACGAGAGAGGCCGCGACAGTGAGAGGCCCGCGCACCGCGATGAAGAGTGGCCCCTGCTTGCCGCAACTGGAGAAGGCCCTCGCACAGAGGCGAAGATCCAACACAGCCATTAATAAATAAATAAAGCACACCTAGTATAGTCTAATTAAAAAAAAAAGAGCTGGGCAAAAAGAGGGCTCTGATTTCCGCCCCCGCCGCCCCCCGTAAGCGCTCACGGGACCCTCACTGGGTGCTCCATCCCAGGCGCTACTCCTCAGCACTGCGGACACATCAGTGAACAACGCAGAGACCAGTCTCAATGCACCTGCGGCTGGCCTTCTAGAGAGGAAGACACGAAGCTGGCGGGCCAGTACCAGCCAGATGTGGCCAGGCCACGGTGTTCTCCGGCGCGTTGGGTGTGTGGGCGGCTGGCAGGGGCGGAAGGAGCTGCTGTCGGGAGGCTGGGCGGAGCGGCTGGCGGGCTCGGGGTGAACACACGGGGGCCCCGGAGGTCCAGTCTGGGTGGGGCAGGGCCTGAGCTACGCGCGAAGGGTGGGTCCTCAGTGGAGGGGGCTGCTGTGGGCGAGGGGAACCGGGCGGGTCTGGAGCAGGGAGTGGGAAGGCAGGGGCCCAGGGGCTGAGGCCCAGGACCGAGGCCCGACCGCAGGTGTCGGGACGTGGACCAGGCTCGGGGAGCCATGAGGGTGGAGCCAAGGGGCTGAAGCCGGAAGAGAGCCGATCCAGAGCAAGTAGGAGGGCGGGAAGGAGAGGAAGCCAGCGGACCGCTCCTCCCAGGGGCTGTGCGGTAAAGACAAGACAGGAAAGGCAGGGCCACGAGAGGGCTGGCCTTGTTTGGCCTTCCAAGCACGGGAGAGGAAAGCCTGGCGCGTTCCCAGGCAGCTGAGCTTGCCCAGGAACGGGGGTGTGGGGCCGGAGCGCTGCCCGGCACTGCCTGGGAACGTCCACCGGGACCAGGCCGGCAGGGGTGCCCAGCTCCGCGGGCTGCGCTGTGGGGATGGTGCGTCCCCGGGGGCGAGGGGATCGCCGCCCCCACGAAGGGGCAAGGGGAGGAGGTGTTGGCAGGAGACAAGGGAGGCTACTGAGGCCGCTGGGTTTATAGTCAGGGGTTCGGGGAATTTCCTCCACTACAGAAAATACATTTTCAATAAAAATAAATGAATAACAATGGCAACTACTGTAAAATCAATTACTTATGAAACCATTCTCTTTGGTAGGATATATATTGGCATAAAACAATTAACGACATGTAATGGTTACCTATAAAAAATCTTTTTTTTTAGACTTTAGTTTTTTTTTTAATATTTATTTTATTTATTTATTTATTTATTTATTTATTTAGTCTGCTCCAGGTCTGAGCTGCAGCACGTGGGGATCTTTGTTGTGGCACTCGAACTTCTTAGCTGCGACATGCGGACTCTTAGTTGCGGCACGCATGTGGGATCTAGTTCTCGGATCAGGGACTGAATGCGGGTCCTCTGCACTGGGAGCACGGAGTCCTAACCACTGGACCACCAGGGAAGTCCCCAAAAGTCATTTCTGATTGTTGTATCTCCTCGATGCCATATGCATCTGCACATATACATATAGGTGAAAAACTACTATATTCCTCAAACATTTTATTTTTATTTTATTTTATTTTTAATTATTTATTTAATTTATTTATGTTTGGCTGTGTTGGGTCTTCGTTGCTGTACGCGGGCTTTCTCTAGTTGCGGCGAGCAGGGGCTGCTCTTCATTGCGTGCACAGGCTTCTCACTGTGGTGGCTTCTCGTTGCGGAGCACGGGCTCTAGGCGCGTGGGCTCAGTAGTTGTGGCGCACGGGCTTAGTTGCTCCGCCGCATGTGGGGTCTTCCCGGACCAGGGCTCGAACCCGTGTCCCCTGCATTGTCAGGCGGATTCTTAACCACTGCGCCACCAGGGAAGCCCTCAAACATTTTATTTTTAGAATTAAATTTAAAAAGGCAATGTTTTCCATAGTTTTGGTCTGGTGAGCAGGTTATTAAAAATCCCATTGAAAGGGGCACAGGTCATCAGAATCGCTACCAACCATCAGAACAGCCCCCAGCCATCAGAATGGGGTGCCAGCAAACTGAATGGATAGGCTGTTAACAGTTGTCACCACTCAACACCAGCCCTGTCTAATTCTGATAATCTACATATGCAAATTTTTTTTGCTTTTCTCTTTCAACATTATAACTCATTTTCATTTTTAAAATTTAAAATATTATTAAATACATACAATTTCTTTAAAAAGTATTAAAAGACTTCTGTAAAAACACAGTCCTTTGCTCCTCTTCTCCACACGCCCTAGTTCTGCTCCCCAGAAACCACCTTTTTTAAATAATCTGTTGTTTACAAATCTTACCCAGTCAGTGTTCATTTCCACTTAGGCTGGTTGAAGACTGACCTCTCGCACACTAACATGATCCTTTCCCTGCATTCTCACTATAATTACATCACGATTTTCAATAACCAGCTTATGTATTTTACCGCTGAGCCAGGTAGTGTATTATTATCACATTTCTTGTAAACCTTTAGTTTTTCCTGGGTTTACTAATTGAGCTACAATTTTATTTCTTTAGATTTCTATGTACTGAACATTCTGTTTTTCCAAATGTTCCTGTAAATCTTTCAAAGGCCCGGCAATAACTCTTCCACAAAGCAAACACACACCTATTGGCTCTGCCCCCTCCCTGCTCTCCCTAGAACCCGCCAGGCCTGGTGCAGAACTCTGACTCAGGACTTTCCTCGCCTGGCTGCATGCCACTTCCTGGATTCCATGCCTGCCTCTTTCTTGATTTAGTCCTTCATTTTGCTCTCCTAGTAGCACCAAGAAAGAGTGCTTGGGAAGATCATTTTTTGAGTCCTTGCATGCCTGAAAGTGTCTTCATTTTAGCCTCATACTTCATAGGTAGTTTGCTTGTTTAGGTACCTAGTATTGCTGTTGATAAGGCCAACACCATTAAAAAAATAAACATTATTTTGGAATAATTTTAGATTTACAGGAAAGTTGCAAAGATAGTATAAGGTTTCCTACACCCTTCACTCAGCTTCCCCTGTTCTTGACATCTTACATGATGACTACAGTACATTTGTCAACATTAAGGAAACAGCCTGGCACATTAACTCCACTCCAGACTTTATTTGGATTTCACTTTTTTTCCCTTCAAGTCCTTTTTCCCTCCCCGGATCCCATCCCGGAACCATGGTGCACTGTCGTGGCTCCTTCAGCTCCTCTGAGCTGCGGCAGTTCCTCAGTCTTTTTTTTTTTATGACTTGGACAGTTTTGAGGAGTACTGGTCAGGGGTTTTGTAGAACGTTCCTAAATGTGTGTTTGTCTGATGTTTTTCTCATGGTTGTACTGGGGTCATGAGTTCTAGGGAAGAATGCCACAGAGAAGCGCCCTTCTCGTCACACCCTATTAACAACAGTTTCCACCAATGATGTTCATCGTGATCACCTGGCCAAGCTAGCGTATAGGGCCAATACTATCCTAATTTCAGTTTTTTTAGATTGACCTGTTTGTTTTCATCTCCGGAAAATTCAATTTTGATTCCCAGTATTTTCACAATGATAATTGGCCTTGCCAAACTCCTGTGTAACATTTAGGATTTTTTTCTTTTCTTTTTAAAGGGTCACTATCTATTATAGTGCTGGATTGAACATCTTTCTACGTAACCTTTTTCTTTAGGGGGATTATTGCCTTAGGCTAAGCACACCAAAGTGAAAATTGCTGCACGCATCATAAACTGCTGGAGAGCTACACCCATGGAACCAAACATTTCTGTAAGCAGACAGAACTTCTCAACCCCCAGGGTTGGAGAGGGAGCTGGTCAGGGTTGGTCATGAGCAGGTGGACCCCAGAGGAGTTCTTGAAATAGACTAGGTCTTCCCAGACTTTCTGGAGGAAGAGAGGGCGGGTCCTCTGAGGGGAGGCCCGGGACTTGTTCTGGAGATGGAAGAGGGCACAGAATCTGCACAAGAGAGCAGACGCTGACCTGCTGCTTGGTTGGGAGGTGACAGTAGCTCTCTGTGTGCAAGAGGAAATTTGGGAGTCATGATCACTGTTTTTCCTCTACTGATGGCAAGACAGAAACACGGAAAAGTGAAACAACTCTTTCATTGGGCAGGGCCCAAGAGGATGCTGGGAAGTACGGGTGTGACCCTATAGGTCTCAGCCCGCTCCCCACGTGCACGCTCATTCTATGGTTTGTGAGGCAGAGACGGGGCAGCCGCATCTGCTCTGTCTTCACCTCTCTCAGAAGCCACGTGAAGGCACGCCAGTATCCCAGAGACCCTGGAGCAATGTCAGAAGAGGGCTTTCTCTGTGAAAAGAAACAGGCCTGACCTTTAGCTCAGTCAAGCCCCCTCCTCAGGGGATCACGTCTGGTGGAAACACAGGAAGATCTTAGGAGAGATCTCTTGTGAAGAACACACATCTGATGCTGACTTGCTCAGGGTCCCTGAGCCCCAGTTTCAAAGTGAGTGGGCTTTCTAGATCAGAAGAGACCAGGCGCCAGGTTCTGAGGGCAAAGCTGACAGTGTTTGTTGATGGGGTGAAAGGAGCTTGCAACTCGTCCAGACAGGCACCGGAGCCAGGACTCAGCTCGTAAAGTCTCGCCAATTCCTCCTCTCCCCGTCTCCACATATTTCTTCATGCCCCACCTTTTCTGAGTTAGTTTATATTTAAAAACAAAATAAAACTAAGAAAAACAGAGGCACCACTCCTCCCCCCACCCTTGGCCCCGGAAAAATGGCAGCTGCCAGGGTCTCTGTGTGGAGTTGGGCCTTGACCCTCCGTCTGACAAGAGTCTGGGTCTGAGATCCTGTTTATGGCCATGGGGCCTTTTCATCTTGAGGAAGCAGTTTGTTGTCCCTTTCCAAAATAGCTGCTGCAGGAATCGGCTGTATTTTTAGGATGCAGGAAGGGCTTGGGACTGAACTTGTGCATTTTTTATGGCCTGCTAGTTTCCTATTGTCCTCAAAGACAGGTCTTCAGTCAGGTCAGAGGGAGTAAGAAGCATCACCTAGAATCAAGTGTCCCAGGGGTGAGAGTGCCCCGGTGGGTGTCCTCTGTCTTCCTGAAACTCCCTCTCTCCGTGGAGGATTTATTATCCTATGTTATGATTTCTCACCCACGGGCCTGGCCATTAGCAATATTACTTAACAAAACTAGAAAACAGTCCAATAAATTTCAGGAGAATTAAAAACAAGGAGCTTGTTCTAAAACGAGACTCAAGTGAGAGTACCAGTTCAGCGTGTTTGTTGGACACTTGAGGACTTGTGGTTAAACCCAACATCATCCGGGATGAGAAGATTTAAGGCTAGGAGGAATTTCAGGCACAACAGGGACTGTGGAGTAGGAGTGTTCACAAGAGCGATGGCCAAGGACACCCAACCTCCCTCCTTGAGATACACAGTCATGAGGTGTGAAGGGCACACCCATCACAGGCACCAAGTGACAGAGGCTGGAGCAGATGCTGTAACAACAGGGAGAGATTGTGTCCTTTCCCCTGGTTCTAAGCAACGTGCAGTTCCAGTTTCAACAATGACCTTGGTCTTCCCTGCTCAGAATCCAGTAGCACTTGGACTTGGCACTGTGCAGGAGACTACCGATGTCATGCCTGGAGCGTGGTTCCCCGGCCCTTCCACTGAGAGTCACTGAACACTGCGCCTTGTGCAAGTGCCGATGCCTGTGGAGAGAGTAAATCGATGTCCTCCCCTAACGTGTGCTGGGTAAGCAGCCTGCAGACCTCGCTTCTCGGTAGTTAAGGGGCACATGCATCACCCGGGGATCTTGTTACTTAGATTCTGACAGCAGGTTAGGGAGGCCCCGGTTCTGCGCGTCTAACAGACTCCCAGGTGAGTCGATGCTGTTGGCTGGGGGCTGCACTTGGGTACCCAGGTGGTGATGGCAGCTCAGAGGGTGGACAACATCCCTTCCACGTGGAGAGTGCAGCCGCACTGCCAAAAGAAGACAAGTGGATGGGTCAGTTAACTTACAAGAGTGTCTAGTACACAGATGGAGGCAAGACCAGCTGAGACAGATGAAGTCTCAGCCCTTACGGAGTCCGCAGCCTGAAGAGGGGGCTGTGCTGGCAGGTACTCAGTCCTGACTAGGCCGGGGGGAGGGTCAAAGCCTCTGGCCTCCAGAGTCAAAGCGCAGCGAGCAGTGAGCCCACCCAAGACCGAGGCAGACAGGCCTGAGGGGCGGGTGGGCTCCTGCCAGAGAAGGGTTTACTGGCGGGGCTGGGGGAATCCTCCTCTGGGGCTTGAAAGAGAAGAAGGGTTTAGAAGATGGAGAAATGCTTGCCAGGTGCAGACTCCCTCCCTGCCCAGCACAGAGGCGAGAGGGGAGCCGCGTGCAGCCACGGTGGGGACCTCAGGCCTCCTTGCGTCCCGAGGGCAGAGGGAAGCCCAGCAGCCCCCCCCCTCCCTTCCAGCTCTCTGAGGGCAGGCGGCCGCCCCTCATGTTCGGAGGTCTCTGGTGGCGGGAGACACCTCCCTCAGGGGCTTGCGGGCGTCGCCTTCCTTCCTGCGGAGGCTCGGCCTCATCACGAGCTCTGGGGCCTCTAGTTCCTGGACGGGGTACGAAGCCAGCGCGTCCACAGTCGTGCAGCCTCCACGCACACGTCCGTCTGTCCCACCTGCCTGTCCGGGCTCCTGCTGGGCCCGCGGCTGTCTTGACGCTCCGGGGCGGAGGAGACTCGTCGGGCCGCGTGTGGGGCGCACTGGCTCTGGGCCCTGCGCGCAGCTGGACGCAGGCCGGCGCGGGTGGAGCGCTCAGACCCCGCCTGGACAGGCGCGGGGGCCGCCGAGCTGCACGCGGCCTGCCCTCACTTCCTCTTACAGCGCGAGGGAGGAGGCCGCTGGGGCCTGAGCGCTCAGCGTCGCCTCAGGAGGCGGAACCTGCGTGGGACGGAGGACCGAGTCCCTCAGGGCAGGACCTGCTCGCCGCAGCCCGGGCCCAACCCGGCACCCAGCCTGCGGGAGGTGCCCCGCCTGCCTCGGGGGCATCCCAGCCGCTGCCGCGGCGCCAGGCGGCGCCACCAGGAGGACCTTCGGGGCTTTGCTGGGGGGACCCGGAGCTGAGGCTTTGGTTTGGTTCCAGCTGCACGGATTATTCCAAGCCCCCCAGGCGCTTCCGAGGGGCCCTGGGCGCAGGAGGGACACAGGGCTGTGGCTGTCCAGCGCGCGTGGGTGGGGGAGGAGGGGGGACAACGCGTTGTTTTTGCGGCGGTGGTCGGAGACGTCGTCGTGGGGGGGACGTCATCGTGGGGGGGGACGTCGTCGTGGGGGGGACGTCGTCGTCGTGGGGAGACGTCGTCGTGGGGGGGACGTCGTCGTGAGGGGACATCATCCTGAGGGGACGTCATCGTGGGGGGGGGACGTCATCCTGAGGGGAGACGTCATTGTGAGGGGACGTCGTCCTGAGGGGACGTCGTCGTGGGGGGACGTCGTCGTGGGGGGAGACGTCGTCGTGAGGGGACGTCATCCTGAGGGGACGTCGTTGTGGGGGAACGTCGTCGTGGGGGGGACGTCAGGAAGGGCAGGGGACACGTGCTCAGCCAGGGCACGCTGCGCAGGATGGCGTCCACGGAGAGCTTGTTTGGCGGCCCCGCGGCTAACGGAGCCCAAGGAGCCCAGAGCACTGCGCCTGTGCGTGTCCAGCGGGAGAGTGCGGACAGCCCGAGGGTGAGCGTTCGTTCGGGCGCGTGCTACTGTGCGCGTGCGCGTGCGCGGCCCCGCCCCACAGCGTGCGCTCTCTGCAGCGTCTGCTGGACGCCGCCCAGACTGCGGAGGTGGGCGGGCCGGGCAGCGCGCTCCACAGGGCGGAGGGAGGGTTCTGTGCCCTCCCGACCCCCGTTCCCCACCGTCAGCCACCTCTGAGATCGGGGCAGCGAAAGCCGAGACCTCGGGAGTCGAGGGCCGCCCCGAACGTGGCTGGACCCGAGTGTCCATTCCATCCCCCGCCAGTGAGGACGCCTGTTCTTTCTCCAGCTTCCAGGAAGGACAAGAGGGGCCAAGGTGGACGAGGGGGGACAAAGGGGGATGAGGGGGATGGGCGGGGGGACCATAGGGGGTGAGGCGGGACCAGGAGGACGGGGGCGGGGGCGACGAGGTGCGTAGAAGCCCAGGGGGCTCGGGCGTGCACGAGGTACCCGGCCCTCCTGCAAGCTCCTGCTCAGAACAGCGTTGAGAACACCGAGGAGGTGCGACGTGCTGCCCCCAAATGTGAAGTGAAGCCCTATTGCAGTAACCCGTCCTCCCTGAGAATGGGGAGTCGGGGAGGTGGAGAAGCTCCTCGTGGGGCAGTGCCTGGGCCCGCTGTGGGCTCCGGGAGGGCTGGTCACCTGCAGAGGATTGTCTTACCTTCCTGAGCAAACTGGCTTTGCTCCCGCTTGTCCCGAATGTAACGAGCAGCAGAAGGTCTTCCTGCAAGCGTCCAGCGTGACACAGGCCTGGGCAGCCCTCATCACCGCTCTGGGCCTCAGGGTCTCTGCTGGACAATGAAGCGCCCCGGACTCCCGTGTATCTGACTCTCTAGAAGTGGAACTGCCCGCTCAAGAGCAGTGACCTTTAACATTTGTAAAGCTGTTGTTCAATGGATCGTCAAAACGGATTGCACCAACTTCAACTCCCACTGGTGACAGTTCCAGTTTATTTAAGCACTTCAACTACAAAGTATCGATTTTTAATAATCTTAATGAATGAAAATGAATGAATGAATGAATGAAATTAATATAATGAATTAGTTAACTTAATGAATGAATGTTAATATAATGGTGAAAAGTTGTCTTACTCTATCAGTCTCTGTTGCTGCGTAACAGTCCAACCAAAAGCTTAGTGGCCTAAAGTGACAACCATTTTATTTCTGAGCCATTTGGGCTGGGCTCAGCTGGGCAGTTCTGGTGGCCTCACCTGGGGACCTCACACAGTGCCATTGTCTGGGCGGGGTGGGGGGGCGTCCCAGGAGTCTCACCTGCGGGGTTTGGCTATGCTCCACAAAGCTTCTCACCCTCCAGAAGGCAAAACTCATGCTCAGCCCACCTTGGCTTGCTGGCGTCCTGTTGGCCAAAGCAAGTCAGATGGCCAAGGCCTGGAGGAGGGGCCTGGTTCCGCAGGGCAGTGACGTACCTTCAGCCATCTGCCAGCCAGCCCTGATGGCATATCACACTGCACTTAATTTACTATTTGTGGGTTTATAGCATATTTTCTATGGTTATAGCTGTTTGTTTATCCATTTTCAGTGACAGTTTATATCTTTTGTTCATTTTTCTGTCACTCTGCTGCTTTTTTATTCATCTGTAGGTCTTATATCTGTTACTTCCTTTTCATATCCCTCAGCCTTGTTTCTGCGACTGGGGCTGCAGAGTCTGTGGCCAGGGTGGCTTGCTCACATGCCGTGGGCTGGGGCCTTCGTTCCCGTCCTCTTGAGGGTTCTCTCTACTTGGCGGCTGCCTCCACAGTGGGCGCTTTCAGCGGAGCTTTGTGACCTAGCCTTGGAAGTCTACGCCACCATTTCCGAAGTGTCCTGCCCATTACCTAGGCCAGCCCTACCCAGTGTGGGAGGGGGCTACGCGGGGTCAACCCCAAGGGTTGGGTAACTGGGGCCAGCCCTGAGGTTGGCTGCCACATCATCTAAGTTGCAAAAAGTGAATATCTTCCCTTTTTTGTTCTTTCTCTTTCAACAAAGGTCACTGTCTACAGATCTGTCATCTTTTTATATGTGAATTCTCAGTTGGTATGCTAAGAAAGGCTTTTTTCACCTCAAGGTTATAAAAATTTCAGGCAACAGTTGAGAATCATCATAGAGGCATTTTTGTAATCTTTCCTTGTTTACATCTGAATAGTGATTATGGATCCTCAGGTCCACAATTCTATTTTATCCTTGGAACAAACCCAGAGGCAAGATAGTTTTATCATTCTCAATTTACATTTGGGGAAACTGAGGTTCAGGGTGATAAACTGATTTACTCATTCACAAAATGAGTCGGAGGCGAAGCTGAGACCATAGTTAATCCGTCAGTTGACAATTGTATGTTTAGGTGCTGAGTCAACCCTAGGCTCTCCTTCTGGCTGGTTGTAGGGTCTGTTCTTCTTCTGACTGGGCATGGAGGGTAAGATCGGGCACCTGTACTGCCAGTTTCCCAGAAGGGTGGGCTCCTAGGCTGGGTCTTGGGAGCTCCTGGCTGGGTCTTGGGAGCTCCTGGCCTCCAGAAGCCTTGTCAGCTGAGAACTCAGTTCCACCTTCAAGGTGGCTAAGATTTTGACCCAAGAGACAGTCTTCTCTGCCAGTCTCAGCGTCACTGTGGTATCTGGGCAGCCAGAGTGTGCATGCCTGAGCGCAGTCTGGGTCCTGCACACATACACACCTACACTCATTTTAGCTGGAAGCCTGCATTAAGATGACCATGTTACCAAGTGCCGTATTCGACAGACCGGGTCGTGTGTTACTCCTGCTTGCTTCACATCTGAGTTTCTTCTTCCTACACATGCATCAGAACCAACCAGGAAATGCTTAGAGCAACACGTTAGGCTGGGGACCACAGACCCCAAAGCCGGTGTAGGAGTTTTGGGGTGGAGCCAAGCGTTTGGGACATTCAGAGTCTAACAAGACAGATTTACCACAAAGCCAGTGAAGTTTAAACTTCCCAGTCCCTTACTTGCACAGGCCCTTCTAAGACCCTGTAGTAATTTTATATTCATGATTTTGAATGTTCTTAACGAGGGGGCTCCCAAGTTATATGTTTCAGACGCTCCAAAATCTGGATCTGCCTCTGCCTTTAGGTGTGCAAGTCACGTTTAGATTTTTCTTTTTCTTACTTAGCTGTCTTCTTCCAGCCATAGCCTGTAATAGACATGGCAGATGGTTTTCATCTGATACGCTGATTTTAAATAACCTGGTTGGAGCTGCCTGGAGTGTAGAAGGATTCTGAGGAAGACTATTGCTCAGCAGCAAGAGGAGCAGGGACTGATTGGGAATGTCTGCCTGGGCTGTAGAAATAGGAGGCAGGTGCCAGCAGGTCAGGTTACTTATTTCCTGTATAGAATTCTGTTTACATTTTTTACAGTCTATAGACCAGGAGTGGGTAAATTTTTATCTGTAAAGGGCAGAAAGGAAATATTTTAGGTTTTCAAGCCATATAGTCTCTGTTGTAGGTGAAAGCAGCACTAGACAATTATGTGTGTTCCAATCACATTTTACTTACAAAAACAGGCTGCTGGCCACATTTGGCTCACACACCATGGTTTGCTGGCCTCTGCATTAGACTATTGGGATGATCCTTTACTCAACAGGATATCCATGCACAAACTCAAAAATGTGTATGAAATTGACTTTGTCTCAGCCAGAAAGACTTACTTAGTCTAGAGGACGACTATTCATCTCAGTCTTATTTAGGTACCTAATGTGCAGAATGGATTAGGCTGCAATTATTCACATTAAGTGGATTTTTGTTTGCAAAAGGATTTATGAGGGTTTTATTAAAGAAAGAGTTGTTCTTCCAGCACATGTGAATGTCTGTTTACTGTTTTACAGAGAGCCCAAGAGACAGAGAAACCAAATCTAAAACCTTTGGAGCCTCCCCACTTATAAGCCAACCAGAACTGAAAACAAAGGCAGGTTCCATGCAAGTCAATGAGAAAATAATTGCACCAAAATCCAATTTTCAAAACTGCCTCTGGTGGTCTGGTTCTGGGTAAAATGGAGTAATTGCACCCGCCCTGCCACTGCTGCTGATTGCAGCTACCTTGACCTTGACAGGGGCTTGAAGCAGCAGTGAGGGAGTCTGAAAAGTAAGTCACTTAACTGGCAGTGAGCTTACCTTTTTTCCTCTCTGTTGTCCCCAGCTTTACTGACTGTAGCCTCAAGCTGAATAGTGGACACGGGACAGATGGAAAGAACCCAGAAGCCTCTAGTCCTGGTTCATGGAGCAGGAGAGGTGACTCTTAATGTCCACGCAGCGTGGAAACCCTGTTTTTCCCTTGTCTTCATATCTTCTGTTCCTTGGCCCCAAGCTGTCCCTTGGTAGCTGCTGTGGCAACAACAGCAAAAGGAGCCTCCACACCAGGTGCTCTAGAGAATGGGACCTTCCTTTCTGCCTTGAGGGCTGAGGTGACAGGAGGGCACATGAACGCCACTGCTCTGTCCTCTCTGTCCTTTGGGCACTTGGCCCCAGGTGCAGGTGCTGCCCAGGCCCCAAACTGGCCTGTGTGTGGGGTACACATGCAACAGACCTGCAGAAGCTTGAAAATTGAACTGACATTAGAACCACAGCCCACAGAAGGCAGGTTGGAACTTGTAGCTTGAATCCAGCCAGATCAACCTCCGGCTAACTCAAAAATGACATTCTCCAGAGTATTTAAAGAAGATTCAAAGTCTCATGACATAATACTCAAAAGGTTTAGGATATAATAAAATGTTTACTTGGCACATGGAGAATCAGGATAATCACAACTATCATGGGAAAGAACAAATCAACAGATCTCAATGCTAAGAGGACAAAGATGTCGGAATTATTTGAGAAAGACTTTAAAGTAGCCACTATGAAAATATTCTAACAAGTGAACACTCACGGATGGAAAGGTGGGAAGTCTCAGCAAAGGAATAGAAGGTATAAAGGAGAACCACATGGACACTTTAGAACTGAAAATACATGAACTGAAATGAATGGGCACACACCTCTCAGGATGCGGTCAGTAACAGAGATGACAGAGGAGAGAGTTGGTGGACTTGAAGGGAGATACAGTTACCCAAGCTGAACAGAAGAGAGAAAGAAGATTTTTAAAAAAGGAGTGAGCCTCAGAGACAAGTGGGACATTACCAAAGGTCTAACATTTGTGTGATGGGGTCCCAGCAGGAGAGGAAGGAGCCCAGGGAAGGAAATGTTTGGAGAAGTATTTTCTATTGCCAAGTGATGGATTACCACAAACCTAATGGCTTAAAACAACAACATTTATTGTCCTGTTCTCTGGGGGTGAGAAGTCGGGCTCACCTGGCTGGGTCCTCTACTCAGGGTCTCACCTGGCTGAAATCGAGATCCCACCTTCCTCGTGGGGTGTCTGCTGGGGTCTGCTCTCAGTTACTGGAGGCTGCCTGTGCTCCTGCCCCTCCCCATCTCAGAGCTAGCAACAGAGGATCACCCTTGTATCAAAGCCCAATTATGATTCCAGTGTTTCCAGGAAACGCCCAGTTTCTTTTTAAGGGCTTTCTTGATTAGGTCAGGCTCATTCAGGATAATCTTCCTTTCTTTTTTCTTTTTCTTTTTTCTTTCTTTTTTTTTTTTTTTTTTTTGGCTGCGTTGGGTCTTTTTGTTGCTGCGCGCGGGCTTTCTCTAGTTGCAACGAGTGGGGGCTGCTCTTTGTTGTGGTGTGCGGGCTTCTCATTGTGGTGGCTTCTCTTGTTGCAGAGCACGGGCTCTAGGCATGCAGGCTTCAGTAGTTGTGGCTCATGGGCTCAGTAGTTGTGGCTCGAGGGCTCTAGAGCGCAGGCTCAGTAGTTGTGGCACGTGGGCTTAGTTGATCCGCGGCATGTGGGATCTTCCCGGACCAGGGTTCGAACCCGTGTCCCCTGCATTGGCAGGCGCATTCTTAACCACTGCGCCACCAGGGAAGTCCCAATCTTCCTTTCTTAAAGTCAGTTGATTTCAACTTTAACTATAGCTCAAAATCCCTACACACCAGCACCTAGATTAATGTTTGATTGAATAACTGTGAGAAGGTGAGTATAGAACAGGGAGCAGGAATCAGGGGGCCAAGTTAGAATTTTGCCAACCATACAAATAAAGACTGAAAATTCCCCAAATTTGGCAAGAAAACTCCCCCAGATCTACACATTCAAGAGGAAGAGTAACTCCAAACAGGATACACTCAAAGAAATCCATGCCAAGGCACATTATAATCAAACTTCTGAAAACTAAAGATAAAGAAAAAACCTTGAAGACACCCAGAGAAAAACTACACCTTACCTACAGGGAAAAGCAATAAGAGTAACAGTGGCTTTTTTATCAGGAACTTTGAGGACCAGAAGGAAGCAGCATAATATTTTTCAAGCACTGAGAGAAAAAAAAACTATCAACACAGAATTCTGTGTCCCTCAGGAATGAAGATAAAAGTACAGGCATACTCCAATAAAGGAAAACTAAGAGAACTTTGCCATCAGATGTACTTCAAAAGAATTGCTAAAGTAAGTGCTTTGGACATAAGGGAAATGGCACCAGGAGGAAAATGGAACTCCAGTTCATAAAGAAGAGCAGCAGAGATGGTAAGTACCTGAGCAAATATACTAGATTCTTCTTCTCCTCTGGAGCTCTTTGAAGTATGTTTATGAAAACAAAACCCGTAACACCATCTCACGGGGTTTTTGGTGCACCCAAGTGAAATACAACATAAAGAAGGGAGAGTAAGGACTTATCTAGTGGTCCAGTGGTTAAGATTCCATGCTTCTAATCCAGTGGGTGTGGGTTTGATTCCTGGCTGGGGAACTAAGATCCCACATGCTGTGCAGAGTGGCTAAAACATAAAAATGATTTTAAAAAAAGAAAAGGGAGAGTAAAAGGACCCTATATGAGGCAGGATTTCTAGTTTCCACCCAAAATGGCAACATACTGATTCTAATTAGACTGTGAAAATTTAGGTATGTACATTGTAATCCTTAGAGCAACTACTAATAACCCTAGTCAAAGAGATATAGTTAACACACAACAGATAAATTAAAATGGAGTTATAAAAAGTTCAAATAACCCACAAGAATGCAGGAAAGGGGAAGTGAAAGGATGTAAAACATAGGGAACAAACAGAAGACAAATTAGAAACTGGTAGCTCTAAGTCCAAACCTAATAGTTACATTAAATGTTAATAATCTAAACACAGCAGTTAAAAGGCAGATTGTTAGAAAGATTGAAAAACATGACCCAACTATATGTTGTCTACAAGAAGCTCCCTTCAAATATAATGATATAGGGAGGTTAAAAGTAAAAGGATAGAAACACATACAGTGCAAACATTAATTAAAAGAAGGAGTGGCTATACCAATATTAGACAAAGTAGACTTCAGAGCAAAGAAAATTTGCAGAGATAAAGAGGAACATTACATAATAATAAAAGGGCCAATTCACCAAGAAGACATAACAATCCTAAATGTGTATGCACCTAACTTCAGAGTTTCAAAATACATGAAGTAAAAATGACAGAGCTGAAAGGGAAATACACAAATCTACAATTATAATTGAAGACCTCAGCACTCTCCTTTCAATAATTGATAGAACTAGTGGACAAAAAATTTGCAAAGATACAGAAGAACTGAACAGCAACATCAACCAACAGTATCAAATTGACATTTATGTAGCATAACTGAACAAGAGAAAACACATTATATTCAAGTGCACATGAATCATCAACCAAGACAGACTATATTCTGGGTCAAAAAACGAAACTTAAGACATTGAACAGAATTGAAATTATACGAAGTATGTTCTCTGACCTTAATGGAATTAAACTAGATGTCAATAAAAAAGAGAGAACATGAGAATCTCAAAATACTTTAAAGTCAAGCAAAACACTCCTAAGTAATCCTTGGGTCGAAGACAAAGTCTCAAGAGAAATTATAAAATATTGAGAAATTAGGAAATATTAGAAAACTGTATGAAAATGAAAATACAGTATATCAAAATTTGTGGTTGCAGTCAACGCTTAGAGGGGAAAGTAGAGCATTAAATGTTTGTATTAGAAAAAAGAACTCAAAAGATTATTGTTAAGCTTCAAATCTAACAAATTAGAAAAAAAGAGCAAAATAAATGTAAGGAATTAATATAAGAGCAGAAATAAAATTGAAAACATAAAGACAATTTAGAAGAACCAATGATCCCATAAACTGGTCCTTTGAGATGATTAACTGATCAAAATTCTTGCAATAGGGCTTCCCTGGTGGCGCAGCGGTTGAGAATCTGCCTGCCAATGCAGGGGACACGGGTTCGAGCCCTGGTCTGGGAAGATCCCACATGCCGCGGAGCGACGAGGCCCGTGAGCCACAATTGCTGAGCCTGCGCGTCTGGAGCCTGTGCTCCGCAACAAGAGAGGCCGCGATAGTGAGAGGCCCGCGCACCGCGATGAAGAGTGGCCCCCGCTTGCCACAACTAGAGAAAGCCCTCGCACAGAAACGAAGACCCAACACAGCCATAAATAAATAAATAAACAAATACTTTAAAAAAAAAAAAAGTAAATCTACTTGTGAAAATGTGTTACTGAAATATACATTCACCCCAATTCTCCGATTGTACTTCTCAGTAGTTGTCTCAACCGCTTTAACTTCAGAAGTCTATGCATCATTTCTACCACTATTAAAAAAAAAAAAGAAAAAAAAAGAAAAAAAAAATTCTTGCAATACTGACAAGAACAAAGGCAAAGACAAAGAAAAAAAGAGAGGAGACACAATACTGATATCAGGAATGAAAGAGGAGGTGTCAGTACAGAACCTGCAAACCTTAAATGGATAAGCAGAATGCTATGAACTCCAGACCCAGGTGATTTCACTGGCAAATTCTACCAAAAATTTAAAGAAAAAAATAGCATCAATTCTACAAAAATAACTTTCAGAAAATAGAAGAGGAAGAAAAATCACTCAACCCCTTTTACGAGGCCAACATTACGCTGATACCAAAACCAGACAAAGGCAGTATAAGAAAACTACAGGTTGATATCCTTTATGAATATGGGTTCAAAAATCCTTAAAAAATTTAGTTAATGAATCCATATTTAGATATAGATATATTGCAACCAAGTGAAGCTTATTGTTGGAATGCAAGGATGGTTCAATAGTCAGAAATCAATCAACATAATCCATTATATTAACAGTCTAAAGAAGAAAAACTACATAATCATATCAATTGATACATTAAAAGCTTTTAACAACATTTAGCATCCATTCATGATAAACTCTCAGTAAGCCAGGATCAGTAGGGGATTTCCTCATCCTGATAAAGGGCAGATACAAAAAAACAAAAACAGAAACAAAAAACCAAACCTACAGTTAACTTTATACTTAATGGTGAAAGACTAATTAATGCTTTTACCCCAAGATTGGGATGAAGATGAGGACGTCCACTCTCCTTTCTCCTATTCAACATTGCACTGGAAGCACTAGCCAGGGCAGAAACAGGCATGCAGATTGGAAAAGAAGAAATAAAACTCTTCCTATTCATAGACAGTGTGACTGTCTACATATAAAACCCCAAGAAATATACAGAAAAAAATCTCTTAGAACTAATATGTGAGTTTAGCAAGCTTGTAAGACACAAGGTCAATATAAATATATATATATATATATATATATATGTCAATCCTAGAGTAGAAATCAATAATGACAACTGAAATTAAAATAAGAATATCACTTATAAGATCACCAAAACATGAAATATTTAGTCACAGATCTAACAAAATATGTATAGGATCTGCATATTGAAAACTACAAAATGTTATTGAAATCAAAGGACTAAATAAATGAAGACACATACTATATCAATTGGAAAACTCAATGTAGTAAGCATGTCAATTCTCCACAAATTAACTACATGGTTAATGCAATTCCAATATAAATCACAGACATATTTTGCATGTAGATATAGAGAAGCCAATTTTAAAATTTATATGGAACAGGAAAACTAGAATAGACAAATGATTTTGAAAAAGTATAATAAAGTTGAAGGAATCATACTATCCAATTTTAAAACCTATTGTAACTTAGTATGAGATTGGCAAAGATAGATATATAGATCAACAGAACAGAATAGATAGTCCAGAAATAGACCCACACAGGCAAGGCCATGAGATTTTGGCAGAGGTTCAAAGGCAATTCAATGGAGAATAGCCT
This sequence comes from Balaenoptera borealis, assembly GCF_965194805.1. NCBI lineage: Eukaryota > Metazoa > Chordata > Mammalia > Artiodactyla > Balaenopteridae > Balaenoptera > Balaenoptera borealis. The sequence continues at coordinate 347,664 of NC_138873.1, forward strand.
TTTGAACAAACGTGACACCAAAAGCACAATCCTTTAAAAAATTGGATTGGACTTTATTGAAATGAAAAACTTTTGTTCTGTGAAGAGAATGAAAAGACAAGCTACAGAGTGGCAGAAAATATTTGCAAGTTATGAATTCAACAAAGATCCCATCACACATCCAAATGGCTGAAGTAGAAAATACTGGCAACACTAAGTGCAGATGAGGATGTGGATCTGGATCGTTCATGTGTCTCTGGTGGGAATGCAGAACGGATCAGCCACTTTGGAACACAGAATGGTGGTTTCTTAGAGTTTAACGTGGCCATTCCACACGATTCAGCAATCGGTATTTACTGTGGGGAAATGAAAACTTATGGTCACCCCTGTACGTGAATGTTTACAGCAGTTGTATTCATAATTGACAAAAACTGGAAACAACTCAAATGTTCTTCATTGGGTAAAGAGATAAACAAACTGTGGTCCATCCACGCCATGAACACCACTCAGCAGTGAGGAACAGTGGATGCTGCCAACAAAAAATTGTCACTTGCCCTCTGCTTCTACAAGGATTAAGTCACAGGCTGTTGCCACCACTGACTTTCAACACCCCCTGAAAGGAGTTCAGGGTGGAGATCAGGAATGAGGCACTTGTGCTCTGGGAAAAACGGGCAGAACAGGCCTTCAGATAGTTAGATATTTTCAGGAGAAGATTTTCTGAGCTCAATTCTTGCCTCTCCTCATGTGTAGCAAAGCACTAAAATTGTTAATGGTGACATATACTCCTTGTGACTAGCAATGACCTTCTGCAAAAATGTGTGTTTGATTGCATGGACCCCCTCTTCACCAAAATCACATATACACGGACCCCTCCCCCCACCTCTTTGGAGCAGTTTCTCAGAGCTACTTGAACTGCTGTCTCCCGGGCTATAGTCCTCATTTTGCCCCCAATACTCTCACGCTGTGGGTTTTTTTCAGCCGACAGTGCTGACACGTGCAGCAATGTGGAGGCCACGCAGAGGCGTTCTGCTGAGTGAAAGAATCCAGACCTGGAGGTTACCTACCACGTCCTTCCATTTGTGACGAAAGTAGACACAAGACCAGACTAGAGGGGAAGCTGAGTGGGCAGGGCTTTGGGGGGAGGTGGAGTGTGGCTGCAGGGGGATTCCACTGGGAGTTTGGATCCTGGCTATGGTGGTTACTCAACTCTACATGTGCGTTAAACTTCCTAGACGTGCCCACCATCGGAAGGTCAGTTCTGTCGTCTGTTACCGAAAGCGGCAACCACACACCTGCATGGTGCTGTCAGACCGAAAGCCCCAGCTGGGGGGCCCCATGGGGGCTACGAGGAGGGGGCACAGGGCAGAGCCGAGGGCTGTGGTGAGAGACGCTCAGCAGGGCCTGTGGGCGCCGTCCAGTGGGGCCGGGGCCCCTCCCGGCAGCCGGTTCCCACGGCTCCAGGCTTCCCGGACCCAACTCGTTGATGGGAAGCAGCCTCCTGCATCTTGTGGAAGCAGCCCCGCCCTGCCTGCCATTGGGGTCCTGCACCCTGGAAAGCCCCGGGCTGCAGCTGGGGAGGATGGGCTCTCAGCGGGGCGGGGGCACCTCATTCTGGATTGTTAATGGAGGAAGTATTAGGTTCATTTGACAGAAATATCCTCTGAGGGCATGTGGGTGGAAAATGCTTGGGAAACGTACGGTCAGTGGAAAGCAGAGGCCACAGCCAAGAGCAGGGCTTCTCCCAGCTTGGCGCCTCGAAGGCACCTCTTCTCTCAGGAACCGAGGCCTTTCCAGCCGGCAGCGCTCCCGGGAGCGGCCTCGCCGTCAGCGTCTGGGCCGTTCAGTCTGGGGAGAGCCCCCGCCTCCCCTTCCTGGTAGCCTCAGCTTCTCTGCTGTACCCGGGACTCTGCCCCAGCACAGGCTGAGCTGCCCCTGGTGGCCCTGTCTGAGTACAGCCACTGCCTGCGGGGCGAGGGGTGGCCTCCAGCATCCCACATCACCAACGCCCCGGCGGTGCAGACAGAAACCTGGGGGCTTCTAGCTCGCCAGGAATGACGTGCTCTGTGCTCTCGCACAGCTGCACGGAAACACACCCTCAGTCCTGTCATGTCTCCACGAGTGGAGCTGACCAGCAGTGTGGACCGCGCCGGCGCCAGTGTAAGCGGAAGGCACTCACTGGTGTTACTGGAGCACCGAGCCGACTAAGTCCTTCATGACTCTTGCTTATTGAGTGCCTGTTCCAGCCGGGCCAGTGTTACAAGGTGTCTGTGCTCCCCGACCTGCACAATGTGCAGGGCATGTGTGCACAGCAGGTGGGAAGTCCTAGGTGCTTAAACCCTGCTCGTTGTTGTTACAGCAAAGGCACCTGGAGAGGCCTGGATATCCAGGAGGGACCTCGTGAGCAGTTTTAGTTGAGTTCCCAACATTGTAGTCTGAGTCTCATCGTGTGTGGATGCTGCATCAGCAATACAGCCTTCGTCCTCTTTCCTGTGGGTGTCAGACGCCGTCCCTGGAAAGAGGCCTGGTTTGTAGAAACTCTGTGCCCTGCTCTAAAAGGCACCGACCACGGCACTGGCTCTTTGGCTGAATTCATCCACCTCAAACCCAGGGCTGTGTTTACACAACAGAAGATTTTCTCCTCCACGTCCTGTTCCTGCAGCTCATGGCCTCTTGCCCAGGACAGTGGTGCTGAGGGCAGGGAGGCGCTCGGAGCCGGGCTGGAGAAAGGACGGGCACTCCTGACACCCTGCTGGTCAGAGGGGCGGTGAGCTGGCGGGTGGCCCCTGAGACCTGGCCCTGGGGTGGAGGGTGTCCTTCTCTGCACCCTGGGACCCTGAGGAGGCTGCTGAGATGAGGATTTCCCAAAATCAAGGTGAGAGCTGGTCTGCAGAGGCCTTTCCCAGCCAAGTACAGGGCCAGCCTCTATGTGAGTTATTTCCGTAATTATTACAGCAGCCAAGGGCGTTAGTCCCTGTTTCCAGTAAGGACGTTGTGGTTTAGGGGTGCGAAGGGGCCTGCCCAAGGTCACCGGGTCGTAAGAGCTGGGATGCAAACTCTGGAGTCGAGGCCTCAACTGGACCTTGGCCACAACTTTATTTTGCCTCTCATGGGACGTTAGCTCTGGAAGGTTCTAGAAGGTTCCTCACTACTCAAGGTGTGGTCCCAGGACCAGTAGCACCCCCATCACCTTGGCGCTCATTAGAAATGCAGAGTCTCAGGCCCCACCCCAGATTTTCTTCATCAGAATCTGCATTTTAGCAAAATCCCAGGTGACTGACACACACCTCAAGTTTGGGAAGCGCTGACTTAGTCCAGTCTTCACACCTGATAGATGTGGAACCAGGCCCAGGAAGCTGGGCTAGAATTCTGGCCCCAACTCCTGCCTGGGTCCTGCCCGCTCTGACCTCCTGTCTGGCCCAAACCACTGGCTTGGGTGCATCTTAAAAGGAAATTTAAAATAATGCTTTGGGTTTGGTACTAAATTTGATTAGCCAGATATTTGTTTTGCTCTTAGAAAGATGAGTAAGGCACAGCTTCTGCCTGCACAGGGTTATAACTTGTATGTAAATAACAAATTACAAGGTACAAAATGCCAGAGTCCTAAGAGGGAACTCAGAGGGGAAATGGTGCCCAGGGCGGAGCCAGGACCCAGGAAGGCTTTCCTGACGTCATGACACTGGAAGATGGTGACAGGTGATGGAGGGAGGTGGGTGTGGGCCAGGAATCAGCAGAGCTGGACATGAGCAGGTCTGGGGCTCTGAGGGCGGGGCTGTGTGTGCAGGTGGGGGGCAGAGGGGTCAGGGAGAGTCTGGGGGCTTTGGGGATGAGGTGAGTAAGATGGCCACGTGCGGGGTCCCCTGGATGATGGGTGGGCCGCGGTGCATGTGGGGATGTGGGGTTAGGAGGGAGGAGCTGGCACAGGTGAGCCATAGATTGGCATCTGGACAGTCTGGGGGGCTGGAAGGGCCGTGGGGAGGGGAGAGAGGCTGCACTGGGAAGGAGACTCCGGGCACACATGGCCCCACGGCTGGGGAGTTTGCCTTGACCGTTGGCTTAAGGTGGAGTCCAGAGGGCAGGTGCCCAGAGGGCAGGTGGAGGTTGTGTGAGAGGAGAGAACGGGACAGGGGAGGCTTTGCTGACTGTGAGTTTTGAGAATTTGGGAGGCTCGGGGACAGAAGCTGGGGCTGCGGGAGGCCAAGAGCAGGGGGGCCGGTGCAATGGAGGTGTAGGCTGTGGCTGTGAGGGCGCCCTCGACCTGGGTGTGAGCCCTGGGGATGGTGACCAGCAGATTCCAAGGCCCACCAAGCCGGGGTTCAGCGGTCGGGGGCTTGCGTCTGTCACAGCATCACTGTGTCTGAGCGTTTCCGGTGGTGCCCACCCGTCTCATGGTCTGTATGGTGCCAGCTTCTCTGTGGGTGACACTGCCTGTCCCACGTCCACGTGGCGGGAATTCTGGTCCCTGGGTGAGCTGCTCAGGCCGATGGCCCAACTGAGCACACAGTTGTATGTACCTATGCCTCCACTACATCTGCATCTACATACATGATGTTTATTTCACCAGGTGCTCGAGAGCTTCCGACTCACCCGGATGCAGGTCTCAGAGGCTGTGGCTCTGGTGAGTGGCTGAAGCTGGAAGCTGTTTATGCCCCCAGACGAGAATGAGGTGCAGTGACGGAAGAGGCTTTAAGCTGGTGGGTGCTCGCGCCCCTGGGGTGCTTCCCCGCCTCTCCCGGTCATGCTGGTCTCAGGCCTTCAAGGGCCTCAGGCCTCGGGCAAGTCTGGCACCACCGCCCGCCTGCCTGGCGCCCCGGTCAGGACCCTCCGGAGGACAGGAGAGGTTGCTGTTCCTGGGGTGGGAGTGGGGTTCTTGGTTTGCAAAAGCATGTTTATCATTAGGCATTATTCCGTATTGGGGAAAAAAAGTAAAAATCAACTTTTTCGAAGGAAACAACAAAAAGCTCTTGGCTGTTTTGAGATTTCCAGGAAATAGGAATCTCCAGGGCTCAGAGCAGAGCCTTCTGGGTTATCCTCACAGGCTTGTGCTCAGCGAAGAGACCCCGGCCTGGGAGGAGGACCCTCAAGTCTGATAGAGGTGAAACCCATGGGGACATCATTGCAAAACTGTACTTCCTGCAGTGAAGTCAGCCTCTGAGAGATGGGCTTTGCTGGTAATATTTCGCTGACCACACCTGTCTCTGCCGTCGGGCACCTCTGGCTGGGCCCCATACACACCGGGGGCAGCTAGCCAGCAGGGAGCCCCTCATCACCGTCCCCTCCCCAGCCACCTGCTTGCAGGGCTGTTGATGGCAGCTCCGCAGGCAGCCCGTGCTGGACCCCGGTAGTCCCGGGTGGGCGGCCGTCTCCTGCTGACCAGGACGACGGGAATTTGCCCCCGCTCTTAGCTTGTCTCCACCGTGCCTTTAAACCAAGTGCATTAATTGACGTCACAAAGCCAGTGTTTCCTCTAATTTGCCTGCAGACTCTTAAATAACTTGATTGCAAACACAACAGGTCCTATCTCAGGCCTCTCTGCCCACACAATACACCTTTCTCCCCCTGCTGCTGCCGCCGGGGAATTTGGGTCCTTCCGAGGCTGGCCTGGAATTCTTGCCCGGGGTGATGAGAGGGATCTGGGTCATTACAGCTGCCCCTTTCCGGGGGGCGGGGTAGAGAATAGGTAAGCCCAATCTGCATGCCCTCTAATCAGCAACAGCCCGCTGCAGGGGCTGCGTAGATTTGGGCTGGGTTCCACACCTCTGTGCGCCCTGTAGGCCCCGGCCCCACCAGCCCTTCCGCTGACTCTCCCCGCCCTCGGCGGACCACTTGCCCCTCCGGTTGGAAGTCGCCGCGCTGTCACAGGAGCGCTTACGGGTTTTCCTGCGGGTCCAATAGGAGGCGTCTCCGAATACGGGTACGGAGCGTTTCATTGTCTCCGTGTGCCATCTCCTTCGACAGCCGAGGAGAGGATGTGTCCTCTGCACCCGGCTGGAGGCCAGACAGAGGGTGAAGTCAGCCCGGCCGTCCTCTAGTTTTCTAGAGGTTTGATCTGTAGGTGGGTCTGGCGCTGTTTTGAAGGAGCCCCTCAATCCTTGGACAGATGCTTGGGTGGGCAGGGCTCCCGGTGCTTTTGCTTGGATCTTCATTACCTGAGTTCTCCCCTTGGCTGCTTGTGACCTGGGGCCAATCATTTGTGCCCTCCACTTCCTAACCGGTAGGATGACAGGTATGTGCTCCCTCGGGGCTGCTGTGCTAGTGAAACGAGGCCCTGGTTCCCAAAATATAGTCCAAACGGGCCGTAGAGATGTTAGACGTACGACTGGTCCCAGCACTTCAGGCTGAGGCAGTGATCAGTGGTCAAGTAGAGCCATTCGAATAAAAACGACCTTAAATTCCACTTTTCTAGAGCAAAGGAAAGGTGAGCAAGGGGGCGGGTGTGGGGCGGGGAGTGTGCCAGGGCGCCCGCCTCCGGGTCTCCTCCTGCGGTACCGCCGGCGCGCGCTGCTCCGTCCCGGGTGTCGCGGGTGCTGCCCTGTCGTCCCTGCAGCTGTGTGCGTGTCCCGATCCACCGGCTCCGACGGGAGCTGGGTCAGCAAGCAACAGCAGCAGGGAGCCCCGTCCCCGCTCTCGGCGTGTGGCGGCCACCTGACTCCCGCCCAGCGAGGCCCTCCGAGCGGGGTTGCAGCCCGGCAGCCAAGGTGGACACGCCGTCCCGACTCCGGGTCCAGGGCCCTTTCCCTTGGACCCTCCCCTCCGACCAAACCATGACCTCGGGGGCCCCGCAAGAGGAAACACTCAGGGCGCGGTTCTACGATAAAACCCACTGGGCTCCTGCCCTCCTGGAGGTGAGCGTCTTCCCTGCTAAGACAAGCGTGGAAGCGGCAGTGCCGGGAGAGGCCAGGGGCTCACCACCTCCGCTGTGCAGGAGAGGGCACCGGGGCGTTGAGCGGTCAGCTGGAAGACCGCCGGCACGTGGGTGGCCAGTCCGCGCGCCCGGTGTCCGTCCACTGGTCTGGGCCATCCTGGCTGCCTACCTGGTGGGGTTAGCTCCAGCCCAGCGGTGCCCGGGAGCTCGCTAAGTAAGAAGCAGCAGCAAGTGTCCAACGGGGACACCAGGGCAGGGAAATAGAGTAGAGTGGTCCAGCTCGGGCACTGGCTCATGCCCGAGGACCCCTTCACACTGCGGCCACCTGTGCTGTTCTCAGGTGAGGCGGCTGCTGCAGGGACCGGGGCCAGAGGAGCAAGGCCCTGGGTGTGGTCAAGGCGCAGAGCCGGGGCCGGAGGGAGGACTGCCTGCTGGTGTTTGCGGTTGTGTGTGATGGAGCTGCAGGCTCGAGCTGGTTCCTTCTGCCCCGGGGGCACAGCCTACCATGGGGTGAATTAGCATCTCAGGTACCTTTGTGTGTGCACCCACCTTCGTCGGGGGTTAACGCTTCTTCAGATCCCTTTACTTTCGCTTTCTCAGGCTGGCTTAAGTTGTTTTTCTGTAACCCACAACCCAAACTCCCTAATTAATGCGCCATGTAATCTGTAACATGTTAACAAGTCTCCAGCACAATGGCTTTTTGCCGACTCTCAACATCCTGGTCCTTCTTGGGCAGGACCTGTTTGTGACTATTACCTGCAGATAGAACACTATTTGCAGACCCTGCCCTGAGTGTACGCAGAGGAGCTCCTTCACACCTACATGTATTTCCTGTCAATTCAAGCCTGTGGCCAGGGGCTGGGGATTCAGGAGCAATCGGGTAGGCGGAGCGGGTGGCCTGCTGCCCACTCCGCAGCACAGGTGGGCTGTGAAGAGCTACATTTTAGTTGGTCTTCATTTTTGTTTGCTCTCAGCGTGTGGTGACCTTACTGCACGGGGCACGGTTCTGGTATTGTTGCAGAGAAGATGGCACTCAGTATGACTTTTAACTACTGAAAAGCACAAGAAGAAGAGAAAAGTATGGATGTGAGGGACCAAAGATGGTGAGAAACCAGTGGGAGACAGCACTGCTGCGTGTATTGGGGTGGCTGGGGAGGGGCTGGGGGCAGGGCCGTTCACCTTGGCTCCTCCCCAAATGGCCGGTGAACACCACTGCCTGTTTCCATTGCCTTGGAATTGGGCAGCTTACGCCTGGTGCTGTGGGGCTGTCAGTCACCTCTCCCCTCCCCACCTGCCCTCCTGAGCGGTACACGTGGCCCTAGAGGAGCACCTCCTGGCCGTGATGCTTCTGAGCTCAGAAGCCACGTCTCCACCCAGGAAGCTCCTTGGGGGACGGGCAGCCCAGGTGGTGGCTAAGCTGGACCCAGTCCCTCTCCTTTCTTTCTTTTTTTTTTTTTTTAATTATTTATTTATTTACTTATGGCTGTGTTGGGTCTTCGTTGCTGTGCGAGGGCTTTCTCTAGCCGCGGCAAGTGGGGGCCACTCTTCATCGCGGTGCGCGGGCCTCTCACTATCGCGGCCTCTCTTGTTGCGGAGCACAGGCTCCAGACGCGCAGGCTCAGCAATTGTGGCTCATGGGCCCAGCTGCTCCGCGGCACGTGGGATCCTCCCAGACCAGGGCTCGAACCCGTGTCCCCTGCATTGGCAGGCAGACTCTCAACCACTGCGCCACCAGGGAAGCCCCCCCTCTCCTTTCTTTACCTCCTTGTTGGGGGCGTGGTCTACGGCTGGCCCTGGCTCCTCTCCAGCGGCTTCACCTGAAGGGTAGCCGATGCCCTTGAGGGAATATGAGGTCACAGGCCAAGGGAGCTAGACTCCCCACAAGCACAACTACTAGGAAAGGGTGCCAAGTTGAGCAAGACGCACATGTGGGACGCTGCCAGACAGACAGGCTCACAGTTAAAAAGCATGGGAGGGCTTCCCTGGGGGCGCAGTGGTTAAGAATCCGCCTGCCAACGCAGGGGACACGGGTTTGAGCCCTGGTCCGGGAAGATCCCACACGCCGCGGAGCAACTAAGCCCGTGCACCACAATTCCTGAGCCTGCGCTCTAGAGCCCGTGAGCCACAACTACTGAGCCCGCGTGCCACAACTACTGAAGCCCACGCACCTAGAGCCCATGCTTCACAACAGGAGAAGCCACCGCAATGAGGAGCCTGCACACCGCAGCGAAGAGTAGCCCCAGCGCACCACAAGCAGAGAAAAGCCTGCGTGCAGCAACCAAGACCCAATGCAGCCAAAAATAAAATAAATTAAATTAAATTAATTTATTTTTAAATAAAGTATAGGACCCTCCAGGAGGTAAGCAGTAAAATAAAGAGTAAATACCCTCAAAGAGGGAAGGAAAGATATAAGTGGAATGAAGTCATAAAAATGAATCAAGTAGAATCATTAGGGGTGAAATAATGGTAGTAAACGTGACAAAGACAGGAAATGGGATAAAGAGCAAAATACTCGAACACTTGCTTAGAAAGTTAGTAGATGGAAGATCAAATCGAGGAACTCTGACAAGGCAGCACAAAGAGAAAGACTTAGAAATGTGTGTGTGTGAGACAGGGGGAATTTTATATGTATACACACACACACACACACATTGTGGAATACAGCTTAAGTTATACCTAGAAATGCATTGCTGTAAATACCTTTATCTGGAAACAGGAATGGTGGAAAAATATAAACTAAGCAATCAATTTTGAAAAAAAATCAGTAGAGCAAATCCAAAGGACAAGAAGGCAAGCAGTTAGTAAAGGTAAAAGAGAAACCAAAGAAATAGAGAACAGAGCAACAAAAACAATAGAAAAAGATTAATGAAAACAAGCCCTCTATTCTGTTCAGCTGATGTTATGTCTGTTCTTTTGCCAGCACCACACTGTCGTGATTAGTGTGCATTTATAGTGAGTCTTGAGTTGGGCAGTGTAATCCTCCAGCTGTGTTCTTCTCCTTCACTACTGAAGTGTTGGTTAGTCTGGGTCTTCTGCCTCTTCATATAAACTTTAGAATCAGCTTGTCAATATCCACAAAATAAATTGCTGGGATCTTGGTTTGGATTGCACTAAATTTAGAGATCAAGTTGAGAAGAACTGATGTCTTGAGAATACTGAGACTTCCTATCCACAAAAGGTCTTTCTCAGAGACATTACATCCCTCGATTTATAATAATTGAACAGCGAACCCAGCTAACAGCGGTGCAGCCCATGAGCAGTTTCAGAGCATGAGCTTTAAAGAGATGCAGCCCCACGCAGCAGGAAACACCTTAGCAAGCCCGGGGACCGTGGCTGACCTTGAAAACTCAACAGAGGCCAGAGGATATCACAGGCTGCTTTCTTTTCAAGAGTCGCTCTCCCCATGGGGCTTCCTCTCCAGTCACCGAGCTGTGTGGTTGACTGCGGGGCAGGTGGGTGAACATGGGGGGAGCAGTGCCGGTCTGACCAGAAGTTCCCCCATGTCCCCTCCCACACCATCTCTGTTCAACCCCCCTCGATTTGTTTCTGTCATAGATTCATCTTCTCTTGCAGTAATGTGGAAATGTAGCGTGAGTGGTCTTAGGTGTGAGAGCTCCACGTTGTTGCCGTCCGTGGCCGGCCGTCTTCACTGCCAGGCAGGGTCTGTTGCACGGACGTACCACAGCTTACCTTCGCAGAGAGATGGCCATAGGGGCTCTTTCCAGTTTGGGGCTACTATGAATAAAGCTGTTATAACGTCCTTCTACAAGTCTTTTTGTGGCCACATATTTTTCTTTCTCTTGGGTAAACATCTCGGATTGGAATTGTGGGTCGTAGGGCAGGTGTGTCTTTATTTTGTAAGAAATCGCCGAGCTTTTCTTCAATGTACTTGTATCACATATGGTTCCACCAAGATGTGTGAGAGTTTCTGTTGCTCCGCATCGTTGCCAATATTTGGAATTGTTCACATTTACCTTTTTGAAGAACTGTACACACCTTACATTGGTGACCCTCCCTCATCCAACCTATTTCCGGAGCCACCGACCGATGGCCGAGTAGTCGGTGGCAGCGTTCCTGTCCCCGCCCCCCGGTCATGCTGGTCGGAGGCAAACCCTCCACGCGCACGGGGAGGAGGATGGCCGATCACAAGCTGGGGGCGTGAGACCCTCAAGGACAAACAAGCGGATCTGTGTTAGAGAATCCCGCGCAGGGACCAGTGTGGGCTCTGGAGTCGAGTCTTGCGAACCTGGATCCCGAGTCCTGCACTCGCTGGCCGGCGGTCTCTCTAGTCCTCACAGGAGGCCAGGGAAGGACGTGGAAGCGGGGGTTCGGCGGCTCGCGGCCTGGCGAGTTCGGTCCAGCGTCCGGCGCCAGCAGGGCTCAGCTGCCGGAAGCTGCCGTCTTCCTCTCACCAGGGCCCGCGGTGGGGAGGCCTGGCACGTCGGGGCGCGGGCCTTTCTGGGTGGCCTGGGGCCCCGAGGGCCTCGCCCGGGGACGTGGGGGCTGAGCTGAACGATTTTTGAGGGTTTTGAAAGTTTGAGGCGCCCTTGAGACGTCTGCAGGCCCCGCACGCCTTCGCGGCGCCGTCGCCTGCTCTCAAGAGCCTCCCGCGTGCGGGTGCCGAGCCGCGGCTCCGCCGGCCCGCCCTGCAGGCCTCCCCGCGGCCCGGGCGGGAGTGCGGTCTGCGCCCCGAGGCCGCGCCGCGTGGAGCCCAGGGCCCGCCCCTTGCGCGCGCGCTCCTCGCTCCTCGGCCTGCGCGCGGCGGGCGCCTCCCGCCCCGGGGTGGGGACGGTCCCGGGGCGCCCGTCCGCCGGCGCCGGGGGCTGCTGAGCGGCTGCCGCGGGCTCCCCGGGACCCTCCCCCGGCCTCCCCCCCGCGCCGCCGCGCCCCTCGGCTCCTCCCGCCGGCTTCCGAGGCCGCGCCCCCGGGCCGCGGGCTGGAGCTCCTTGGCGTCCGCGCCCTTCCGCTCCCCCTCCCGCCGGAGCGCGGGGGCCGGAGGACAGGGTTTTTGCGGTTCACACTCTTGTTTATTGACCTGGGAACAAAGGCAAAGGGCAGCCTGTGAACAATGGGATCAAAGCGGGTCCTTGACCCGAGAGTGGTCCCAGGGTCCCTGCATGCCCCACGTCCCTCCCCCAGCGTCTTCGTCCTTTCTCTCGATCCTCACGGAAACTCAGCTTTATCGCAGCATATCGTACTGTACTCTCTCAGCAATTATGCACGAAATTGGCTTTGTACATGATTTACATTTTTACTTCTTTCTGTGGCCGGTAAACCAGGTTTGCTGCTTTTGTGGCAACTCCCCCGCCTTTCATGCCCGTCCCAATCACTTAACACGTGTTTTTTGAGATTTCCTAGGTGTATGTCTTTCTCTTCAAGGAATTTACACTCTAAATGGGGAGTGAAAGCAATCATTAAATGAGGAAAGATGACATGTAATGAGGAGCGAAATTCAATGATTCCTGAATCCAAGTGCTCCAGCCATCAGGGCAGGACCAAGAGGGAGTTGGGTAGGGAAGCCACCAACAGGCGGGCAAGCCACGCGGGCGCTTCAGGAGTGGGCCGGACCTGGACGGTTGCAGAAGAGGAGGGAGGCGTTCCCATACTCCTTAGCGAAGGGTAATGAATGAAATGCATCAGTGATGGCGGGCAGAGGGGAGCTCTGAAGGGTTTTGAGAAGACAGACAAGGCGATACATCGATGTCGAACTTACAGAAGGTAAGTCCGGCCTGGACTCGCAGGGTGGGGTGGGTGAAGGAGGGGGCTCAGTGCCAGCGGCACAGGTGGGCGGGTGCCTGTGACCCCGACGTGACTTGAGATGGTCCGAAGTCAGCTGGTGACAGCCAACCGGAGGGACACTTTTACAGCAGAGTGAGCTGGATCAGCTAAGCGGGAGGAGGGCAGGGCTGCCGCAGTGTCAGGATGGAAGCAGGAGGGGCCGATGGACAGAGCAAGGGTGACAGTGGGGTGTGGACATCAGGGCCTCCCTTCTTGTCCCCTTCTTCCTCCCCTTCTTTCCTCAAACCCTTCACAGAAGTTACAGGGTGGTTGTAAGTTGTCTTAGTCAAATTCCGGGTGGTATTTCCACCACTTGTTAATATTCCTAGGATTTCTCAGTAAAGTACTTATTTTCCCCCCTTCTGTCTTCAGGGAAATGTCGTCTAAATTCTGGGGCTATGATTCTGTGATTAGCTAAAACTGTTGGCGCTTGGGCAATGAGCCGTTGGAAATGGAAGAACAATCTCGGCGTTTCTGTCCAGGAAGGCGGGCGACCGGCAGGGGAGCTCGGGAGACACCGACCTTCTGCGGAGGCTACAGGCCAGCCGTGACTGTGCTTCTGAGGTCAGAACCTTGATGATGCCTGTCTCAGAGAACATAAGAAAAACTGGAAAGAGCAGGATTTCCTGAGTGACTACAGCGTAGTTGACAACTGTAACCAACTCTTTGTCGAGCTATTTCTTCAGGGTGGACCGTGGAATCTGCCCACCAGCTGCAAAAGGGGGTGAGGTGCTCAGCTGCTTGGGGCCATCGCGGAGTCTTTGTGTGAGAACAACCTTCTGTCTTTAAAGACATTCACCTATTTACCTAGTTCTTCCAGAAATGATGCATTTTCTTATACTTTACTAGCATATACAATATAGATAAGCAAAAGATAAATGCTAGAAATCGCTACAAAACCCATTGTCCCAAATATTTACTGTTCTCATTTTGTTTTGTTTCCTGTGCTTGCATATACACTCCTCTCTCTCCTCTCTCCAAAGTGGAAACCTGTTGTATAAACTTGTAACCTATTTTTTTTACTTCAGAGTATATTTTTGTTACTTTTCCAGGCTGTTAAACATACTTCTACAATATGCTTTTTAATGACATATATGTGTCTAAGAGTTCATCGCGAGGGCACAACTGAGTTCCTTTAAGCACACAGCACCCTTTGCTGTGCCTTCAGACCATTTTCCATATTTCACTACAGTGCTGAAAACAACAATCTGATGAGCATCTTGGTGTTGACAGACAGTTCTCGGTGGGTCTTGCGAGCAGAAGCTCTGACTGCCTTTCTTTTCAAGGAAGTTGTGTAATGAACAGGCTTGGCAGGCGTGTTTCTCCCTGGGGAGAAGGGGACGGGACAAGTGTGTTATAAAGGACCCAGCTTCCTTACAGGTGTGTATGTGCAGGTGTGGCCTCTGCATCGTTGATGGGGACAGGGCTTGGGGAAGCCCGACAAGAAAAGGCCAACCTCTCAGCACGAGGATTCTTTGTATCTGACCCGGACTCTTGAGCTCTCCACTGACATCCACGGGGCCATGGCAGCCCCTCCAGTTTTCGAGGAGGGTGGAAACTCGTAGAGACACCTGATGTTCCAGGACGGGTGGGAAGAGCCAGAGGGGCCCCAGATCCCCACTGATGCCTCTGGGTGAGACCCTGCGTGCTCTGGGTGAGACCCTCCGTGCTCTGGGTGAGACCCTGCATGCTCTGGGTGAGACCCTCCATGCTCTGGGTGAGACCCTCCATGCTCTGGGTGAGACCCTCCATGCTCTGGGTGAGACCCTGCATGCTCCGGGTGAGACCCTCCGTGCTCCGGGTGAGACCCTGCGTGCTCCGGGTGAGACCCTGCGTGCTCCGGGTGAGACCCTGCGTGCTCCGGGTGAGACCCTCTGTGCTCTGGGTGAGACCCTGCGTGCTCTGGGTGAGACCCTGCGTGCTCTGGGTGAGACCCTGCGTGCTCTGGGTGAGACCCTCCGTGCTCCTGAAGGCCTTCTCCGTGGGGCTGGCAGGCAGCCTGATCTCCGGCAGCCAGTGGGGAGCCGGTGCAGCGGGAGGAAGGGCAGCAGCCCCATGCCTACCTCCCGCCCGCTGCTCCAGGTGGGCCCGGGGTCTCTCCCAGGGCTTCCGCCGCGTTGCTGGGAAGCTGCAGACTCCGCTGAAGCTGATTCCTGAGCAGACTGAGTCACTTGCTCTGAGTCAGCATTTGCGCTGCTTCCTGGAAAAATATCAGGTGTCAGGCATCACTCAAAGCTGCCGTGAGCAAGAAGAAAACGTGCCCCGAGGACGGACGTGTGTGCCCTTTACGTCAGGAGCTTCACACTCACCTGCTCTCACTTCCATGGAACATGCTCCAGAAGGGGGTGGGGCCTTTGTGCGGGACACTCTGACCCTCCACCCCACTTCAGGGCCACAGAGCCCCGGCCCTGCCCTCAGGGAGCTCGCGCTCCAGCAGGCCACATGCACCTCGAGTGGCGGAGGGTCCCCTCACGTTGTCTGTGGGGGACCGAGGCCCAAGAAGGTCCAGCGTCTGCCCAGGTGTCCTCTGTCGGCTGGTCTTGAGGAGCTGGCCCTCGGCCCTCATCTAGGCGACTGAAGGACTCTTGTCTCCTTGTCTGGATTGCCAACGAGACTCGTTCCCAGGCAGGAAGGGGTTAAGCGGCCAGCAGGGATGCGGGGCTCTGGGAAGAGACGCCGCCTGGGGTGGGGGAAGCATTCCAAGTGCAGTGTTTTCTGTTCTAAATATGGACTCGGGAGACAGTTATTTTGGGAGCAAACGGTAATGATTAGGGTTTTAAGATTTAAGTAGTCATTTAGTCATAAGAGCTGAGTCCACATGCTACAGAAAAATAGTCTTTTCCTCTGGTTGATGACAGGGTTCCTTCAAGTGCACTAATTGTTCATCTTCTTACGAGTGTGCAGCAGACAAGGGCCTGTGACTGGCCTGCACCCCGGGCTCACTTTGGAAGAAGAGGGAGATGGCTGGAGGTGGCTCATGCTGACAAGGAAGGTGCTGAACCCACAGCCAAAGGCACACACCCCCTCCCGGGCCTCTGTCGCATGATCTGTGTGAGCGTGCGGCCGCCTTACCCAGTGGACAAGGAGGTGGTGCGTCTCAGAGGCTCTGGCTGGAGGTGTACGGAGGCCTCCCTGCCCACGTGCTCGGCTGACCTGACCGCAGGGGACGCCTGGTGCTAAGCTGCCAGGTACAACTGAGGGCTGTTGAAGGGGAACCACGGTGATGGTCAGAAATCGCAGCCCAGGCTTCCTGGTGAAAACCCTGCAGGAGCGAGGCCTGTCCCTGGAGTCAAAGGAGAGCCCACAGCCGGGCAGTCTAATGGGAGGAGCAGAGCCTGGGGGTGGGGCCTGCCCTCCTCGAGGCTCCAGGGGGGTGGGAGAGGAGGGCCGGGGAGCTGGGGAGGGTGCCAGGCTCTGGGTGCCCCCTGAAGTGCCTGCAGTTTCCCCAGATTATCACAAGAAACACACCGTGGGCATTTCATTCAGTTTAGCCCCTGGCGCCTGTTTTATTCTGAATGAGGTTTAATTCACTCTTGCGTGTTGCTTACCGAACAGATCCTGTATGTGTGAGATATCTTGTCATCACCAGAAAGGCAGGAGTCTCATAAATGATGTGCTGACAGCCATGAACACTTCAGGGAAGACTGTACCCTTTCATACACTCTTGCCTGTGACGGTCAGAGCTGGGGGAGACACTGACTAAACCAAAGGGTCACGGCACAGGACAGAGATCCGGAAGTGGGGTGACCTCTTTCAGACAGGTTTCCACGCAGCTGAGCCTTACCTCCACGTGAGGACCAAGGACAGGGTCACGAGCTGGCAGGGGTCTTAGGCTCGGGGGCAGCATTGGTGAAGGCCTGCCAACCATCTGAGCAATGACTACAGGCCTGAGAAGCCTGGCCTTCAGGAAGGTCAGGGTAGGCTCCCTCCACCCAACCCAGGCACAGCCCAGAGACACCAGGACCTCTTGAGTTCTGGGATGAAGGCCTCCTTCTAGAAAGATCAGGTTCAAGAGGGGAGGGGGCTGAGGGCCGCAGGAGGGATGCCCTAAGGCTGGGTGGAGGAGATGGGCAAGGAGGCAGTCCCCAGGGGGGAGCGTAAGAGAGGGACGGTGATGCCTCATCACAATCAGGACAGTGACCCAGACAGTGGGAGCCCCCTCTCCTTGGGGGCCCTCCCCCTGGGTCACCCCAGAGACCCCCTCCCTTGGATCCCTCACCCTGGGTCACCCCAGAGCCCCCCTCCCTCGGGGCCCTCCCCCTGGGTCACCCCAGAGCCCTCCTCCGTCGGGGCCCTCACCCTGGGTCACCCCAGAGCCCCCCTCCCTCGGGGCCCTCCCCCTGGGTCACCCCAGAGACCCCCTCCCTCGGGGCCCCTCCCCCTGGGTCACCCCAGAGCCCCCCTCCCTCGGGGCCCTCCCCCTGGGTCACCCCAGAACTGCCCGCCCCCTCACACCCCCATCAGGCAGTGATTGACCAAGCTCGGCCAGGCCAGTCTTAAGCTCAGCGCTGCGTCTTGCAGGGCTGAGCTTTTCGGGAGAGGGAGGAGGGTGGGTGCTTTGAGCATCTGAGGGGTGCGGGCAGTGCTGATGGGGCCTGGGGGCCTTGCACTGAGCCCCCAGCCGGGGGCCCCTGCTCCCTAACCCTCCCTTTATCACCTGCGGCTCACTTAAGATCGTCCTTTCCTGTTGCGTTACAGTGATTCTTGTTTTCTATCAAAAGTCTTTAAACCCGACTATTTTATTATTACTAATTATTAATATTCTTTAACATTATATTAAAACATAATATTGTCTGAATATCATTCAGTTCTCTTAGGAGCTACTAGATTGAGGGCCGTGGTGTCGGCCCCTCCCAGGCCATCGAAACGCCAGGGACAGTCCCTGGGGTTACAGGGTCGTGTAATTCAGGTGCTCAGGCTGCTGAGGCTGCCGAATCTCCTCGGGCTCTAAACTGCAGTGGTTCCATCACCGCCGTTCCGTTTCCGGGAGGGCCTGCAGGAGGATTATGGGGGCGCGGTTGGTAACGGTACTGAAAGGTTTGCGTTCCTGGTGTTTTCAGGCGGGACGTCCGCCGCTCCAGCCAGGCCCGCGGCGTCTCCAGGCAGACGGGGTGCCCAGGCCTCATGCAGGCCCACCGTTGGCCTCCCCCAAGCCCCCTCCCCGGACCCCCAGCTGCCCTGGCCCTGCCTGCCCCCCGGGCAGGGTGCCCACCGGTGGTCTGTGCAGCGAAGGCCAGGACTCTGGAGGGAGACGGGCGCTCCGGGAGGGGGTTCCCACAGCGCATCACCGCGACGTGCTTGAGGCCGCGGAGCTGCACACGGCACAGACTTGGCTGCGGGCTCGGCCCCCGGGTCCCTGCATCTGCGACGTCAGTCATGACGGTGACCAGACCACCCCCCAAGGCCGATTCAGCTCACAGACAGCCAAGCACGGCCGCACTTCCTCCACGTCTGCCAGGGAAAACCCTGTATGGCCGTGGAGAAAAATGCGGGACAGGCAGGGCGGTCGTCCAGCACAGATGGACGGCAGCAGAGAGGGAAAGTCCCGAAGTGCAGGGGGTCCAGACGGGTGGTGAGCGGGGCCCCCGCAGCCACAGAGCGTCCGGGGAAGCAGGAGGAAGGAGGGGTGAGTCTGCCCCGCACACGTCCCCTCAAAGCAACTCTCAGAGGTGCTTCCCGACAGCGGAAGGGGAAGAGCAGGGTGTTGGAAGCTGATCCACCTCGGGGAAGGGGACAGCGGTCCCGGAGCTGCTCCCAGAGCTCCTGGGTCAGGCAGAGCCCCGGGCCGCTCTCTGCAGGGCTGTGCCCTTCGTCCCATCCACCGTGCTCTCTTGCTTGAAGAAGGAAGCCTTTTCCCCAGGGTCTCTTTGGAAAGGAACGGCGAGCAGGTGCAGTGACAGGGGTGAGGCCGGGAGCACCGAGGGAGGGGCGTCAGGGCACCCACAGCGCGGGCCCCGAGCCGATGGGGTGGGCTCGTGAGACCCCGCGGCTGATTATCAGGCGAGGAGCCTGGTTGTCAGGGCGGCCGGTGGCCTTTCCGAGGCCTCTCCCCTGGCCGCAGTAGCACCCGAGCCCTCCCCTCAGGTCCAGAGAAGGTCCTCAATCACGCATCTGGAGGTGCAGAAGAGCCCCCTGCCTTGAGTGGGCAGCCTGGGCACAGGTCAGCGCTGGGAGCGGGAGGGCCGTTCCTGAGGCCCGACCCCGGGACTCGGAGCCACGCGCTGAGCCGCTGGGCCACACACTGCCGAGGGCAGCGCCGCTGTCCCTGTACCGTCCACTCTCCGCTGAGGAGCTGGCACCCTCGCTGTCCCGCAGCCAGCGGGCCCCGCCCGGCCCGGCCCTCCCCTGCCGTGGGTCCCGCAGCCCCTGCTCCTGTCCGTGCCGCTTAGGCCTCCGGAAACTGACGCCCGCCCTGCCTCAGGGTCTCCCGCAGAGTCGGTGGGGCTAGTTACAGGCGGTCGGCTGCCCGCTCCAACAAAGGGTCTTCTGGGGGGCTGGCTGGATCTCGGGGGGCGCGGGAGGGAAAGACCTAAGAGAGTTCTCACTGTGGCTTCGTCATCCTGGGCTGTGTCAGGGCTGCCTGCGTCTGCGGTTTTAGAGCAGGACGGGACGGCCCTTTCCCAGAACAGGCGGAACCTGGAGCAAGGCAGACGGGGTCGGCAGCCTAAGACTGGCCCTCAGCCTTGCACTCACCCCGAGGGACGTCCTCCGGCTTTCGGGGCCTCATCCAGAAACGAGGCAGCTAACACCTGCATTTGTAATATCCATTGATGGTGAGTTGATTGATGATGAAATGACACAATGTGCGTGGGGTGACCAGCACACAGTGTGTCCCCAAGGTGCTCGGCTTTATCTCTTTGTGCACCAGCAGAGCGCCCTGAGCCCTTCAACCCCAGGAGCTCCACTGGAACCTGGGGAACAGCAGGGCCCCTAAACTGAAATTATTTGCTGGATTTAGCCCCAAATAGTGTCCCCATCCTCCCTCTCCTCAGTGGTATTCTGTTCATCTAGTGACAAGCTATAGGAACGCCCTCTGGGTCTGTCACCTCCGGGAATTCTGTAGGATTTGTGCAGACCTGGCTGCAGCAGCAAGGGGCAGATGTGAGTCGCCGGGGAGGCTGCTTCTGGAGGGTGGGGGCGGGGGGAGCAGTGCCTGGGCGGGAGGAGGAAAGAGGATGAGCTCCTTCCAGAGACCAGCTTCCCACAGCTAATCTGACCTGAGCCAAGGGGAAACGGAAGGCTGATTGCAGAGGAAAGTAGGGGACGGGCTCTCCAAGCTGCCAATTCACAGGTTATTGTTTAGGATTAGTTAGGATCCTCAGAGCAAATCATGCATTTCCCTGACCCTCTAAGCGCTCAGGCTAAATCCTGAGCCCTCAGCCAAAGCTGGGATCAGGTGACACCTACAAATGCTGCAGAGACCATGAGGCCAGTACTTCGTGCCAGTAGTGCCAGCACACCAGCAGTCAGAGGGGCCTGAAGGGTAAGGCCCGTCTCTCCTCTCCTGGGGTAACCCTGCAGCAGGCTGGCTGGGACCTTCCACTGTCTGTGCTCAGTAGCACAGGCCAAACGCACCCACCGGCACTGTCTCCTCAGCCCGGCCCAGCCCAACCTTGCTCTGGGGCCCCGCTCAGCCCATAGCCAGCAGTGGGATTCAGGATCGTGGCTCCCAGCAGGTCGGAAAGAGAAGCCCCAGCATGACCTGGGTATAAAGTCAGAAGAAAACTTTGTTTTGCTGCCGCCCATGCAGAATCGTGAGAGATGTGTGTTTTTTGTTGCTTCGTCAGAACTGGTTAAATATTGGTCAGTGAGATGCACTTACCACCAGTGAAACGTCGAAGGCCAAGTGATTTGGGCTCCTGGGCTTAGCAGTGTGAGTTGTCTTTTTCATGGGACCATCTGGAAAGCCACCAAACCTGTTCAAGGCTCAGATTTCTGTAAAATGTCACAAGTCTCACAGGCATTCAAGGAGCTTAGCCCCGAACCTGGACTAAAGCAGGTGCTCAATAGTCTTGAGACAGTCTGAGGCCTGAGGCCTGGGACCCTCCACCAGAGTGCTTGCACCTGGACAAAGGTCTCCTTGAGCAACAGAATACAGAGAAACTATGAGGGTGGTGTGGCCACAAGCTCAGGGACACCTGGAGCCCCCAGCAGCTGGAGGAGCAGGAAGGACCCCCGCCCCCGGGAGCCTCAGAGGGAGCGCGGCCCTGCCCGCCCCTCGATCAGACGGCTGCTCTCCAGGACTGGGAGAGGGCAGACGGCTGGCGTTTAAGCTGCTAGGTTGGTAGTCCTTTGTTACCCGCCTCCTGGAAGCGCGGACGGCAGGCTGAGCACTGGACACGGGCTGGGGTGCCAGGGCAGGGGAAGCCAGCCTCTGGGGAGCGGCCAAGGGGCATCGGGCAGGTGGGCAGAGCGTGGAGCCCAGCGGTAGCAGGCAGGCGGGCCGTGAGGCGTCCGGTCCTGACAGCTCTTGGGAAGGACGGTCCGCTGGGAGTGAGCGGTCCCGCCGTTTTCAGGCAGGGAGTTGTACACAGTGCTGCGGTGCGGACCGGCCTGCTGTGTTACCTGGCCAGGGGGGTGAGGCTTCTTCAGCCTCTGTATCTAAGGCAGGATCCATCCCCGTCTGCGACAGCTAGGAGCGAGGCGTGTGTAGGGCATCCGACCTGGAGTCGGGAAGGGCAAGGCCCAGGGCAAACGCTGGCTCTGGTCTCCAACCCCATGTGATTCGGGGCAGGCCACTCGGCCGTCTGAGCCTGTCTCCTTGTTAGTAAAATAGTCCTCAGCGGGAACTGTGGTGTTAAATGAAATACACAAATATTGTATTAGGGGCACTGGGTAAATACCGGTTAATCTGAATGTAGTTGAATCTTCATTAAAGATTAAAGCGGTCAGGTGCTGGGTTAAAGCTGAGCCCTGCCCAGGCTCACCCTCTCCTCAGATGCTCCCCTCCCCCCGCAGGACGGCCCTGCTGTCCAGAGCACAGCCCACCAGGACAGGCTGGAGGGGGCTGGAAAGTGCGAGAGCAGCTAGCTGAACAGTGGCCTCTCCCTCTGAGTAGAAAGAGGAGCGGCAGACGCACAAGGGGAGAGGTTCCGGCCCGGAGGGCGCACGTCGGGACGCACAAGGAGAGGGGTTCCGGCCCGGAGGGCGCACGTCGGGACGCACAAGGGGAGGGGTTCCGGCCCGGAGGGCGCACGTCGGGACGCACAAGGGGAGGGGTTCCGGCCCGGAGGGCGCACGTCGGGACGCACAAGGGGAGGGGTTCCGGCCCGGAGGGCGCACGTCGGGACGCACAAGGGGAGGGGTTCCGGCCCGGAGGGCGCACGTCGGGACGCACAAGGGGAGGGGTTCCGGCCCGGAGGGCGCACGTCGGGACGCACAAGGGGAGGGGTTCCGGCCCGGAGGGCGCACGTCGGGCGTCGTGTGTCAGGAGCACGGCCTTCTGCTTGGCCCGTGCTGCAGGTTCCCTGGGTTTTGTGACGTGCGGTGATGAACGTGTGATCACTGAGCGGGACACGGCAGGGGCCTGGCGTCCCTCCGAGGCCGCATTCCCGGGGCTGGGCCGGGGAGGGCTCGCTCCACGGTGGACCTCGGCGGGGGTGGGGGGGCCAGGCCGACGGGGAGGCGCAGGCAGGGGGAGGGCCTCGCTCCAGAACCCAGGAGGAGGCTGGGCTGCCCTCGGCACCACCGGCCCCCGCTGTGGGCAGCATGCAGGAGGCAAGCCCTGGCCTCCTTCTGAGACTCGGAGCCCGTGGGCCCCCGGGATGCAGAGCGCCGGGCCGGGAGGGAGGCTTGTGTGAGCACCGCCCTCCCTGAGGCAGGGGCCCTGCCGGGGGCCTCGCACTTTCCTGACTTCTGTGGGAAATGGCGGCCTTCTCCCTGCCTGTTCATGGCCTGCTTTCTGGAAGAACTCAGGGTCCACCACCCAGGTCTGGGCCGGGGTTAGGGGATGGCGGTCCCCAGGTTCGGATCCTCGTCCCACAGGCAGGACACCCCCGCCCCGGTTCCAGGACGTCGACTTCTCCGCGTGCGCTTGGCAAGCTCGGGCTCCGGGAGGGCACGAGAGCCTGTTCCTGGGGAGCCGGGGCTCAGTTGCAGCCTGGAGGGCACAGCCCGGCAGCAGCGCTGCAGGCAGGCGGGGAGGAGCTCGGGGGGGAAGGACCGTGGCCTGCGTTGAAGGCTCAGCACCCCGTCCCACCCCAGCCCCCCCTCTGCTTTCACAGGCGCCGCGCCCCACGCGTGTCTCGTGCTCCCGTCTCCCCTGCGATGTCGGCTCCCTGGGGAGCCCCCGTGGCAGAGCGCCCTGTGGCCGGCGGTCACCGCCCAGCCCACAGGCAGGGCTTTTATCCGAGGGTCGGTGTTTTGAGAAGTGGCTCTGGTCAGCCAGAAAGGAGCGTCCCGAGTCACCGCACCGGCACAGAGACAGGGCTGAAGCGGAGAAGGTCAGGAGCAAGCCAAGAAGCAGCGGTTAGAACACACACTTCCCAGCTCGCAAGTGCCAAGAAGAGAAAGGAGGGAACTAGACCATCGTAATATTTTTACAAGGAAGGACGGATGTGTGGAGTAGAAAATGAAGAAGGTGTGTTTTTTCAGACTGTTTGATGTTAAAGGTTGCAATTAACTTTGTAACGGCAGGGCAGTGGGATGTAGTCAACTTTGTTCAGAACAGGAAAAAGCCCAGTGTGATGGCAAAGCCGATAATGGAAGAGCAAGAAAGTCTATTTCCTGTTCAGGACAATCAGCATAGGCGGCAGAGCTGGAAAAAAACACACTCCAAAGGCAGGACAGTCACGATAAGAACGCCAGGCGACCAGGCAGCAGAATTAATGTTTGAACCCGAAGAACGTCCACGGAGAAATGGTGATGGGCAGGAAGTGCCGAGAGGGGGAACCTACAAGTGGCTGCAATTACAGGACGGGTTAGGGAGGTGCGGCTGGGACGGCCTGGCGGTGGGAGAGGGCGGGGTGGCGCGGGGCCGGCACAGCGTGGAGCCTCCGCGTGGCTTGCAGGGAGCTCGCCGGGAGCGGCCGGAGGGGACGGTGGTCCTAGGGTAGGAACAGAAACGGGCAAGTTCAGGCTGGGCCCACAAGTAAGAGATCAGGAGAAAGCTCTCTTTCTGTAGTTTCTGAGAACGCCGAAGAAACCCTGGAAGACTGGAGTTTCCACTGCGATTTCTGTTCAGAAGGAAGAATTAAAGGTTCAGAGCAAATTCATTGCCTCTTGGGCGGCTGTAGACATTCTGTCCATTGTTAAACCGGATGGCAGATCCAGTCGCACCTCAGGGCTTCTGGTGTGGAAACCGCACTGGGCCAGCATCCTGCAGGCATGAGACCGGGCCTTCAGGGCCAGCCCTCTGCCCTGTCCACTCCAGGTCTGCTTTCCTCGTGGAGACCCAGGTGGTCTCCCCTGAGCCCAGCTCCTGGTGTGACCCCCTCACCGAGAGCGTGGGCTGGCCTGGGGCTCCTCCCGCCCTCAGGACCACGGTCGGGGGTAGCAAGGTGGCCTCCAGGGGCCGCCAGCTCCAGCCAGCCAGGAGGATCCAGGCTCCTCGTCCTACAGCTGCAACCTGAGGCGCCCGGAAGGGGTCCTTCTGTACCCGAGCCTCCTGACGAGACCCCTGCTGCCGCCAGCCACCACTGCAGCCTTGGGGGCAAAGGCCCAGCTGAGCCCTGCCCAGACTCCCAGCCCGCAGAAATGCCACCGAGTGGGTGGCAGCTTGTTACGCAGACGTGGAAAACTAATGCAGGTGTATGAGCCGTGCTGAATAAACCCCGAAGAACCCCAATTCCTTAAACACCCGTCGTATTTCTGTCATTCTCGGATTTACAGAGTTATTTTCAGTAGAGGACTAAGGACGCGGTCCGTCTGCAGGCAGCTGTGAGCGCTTGTGATCTCTGATGCAAACCAAGTCCCCATCCGTCCTCTCCGGGAGGATTTAGACTTTCGTTTTAGCTGCCATCTGCTAAGCCCCAGATCCTGACAGACTCACAGGGAGCTTTTCCTGTCTGCAGTGAAGCGTCCTCGGTCGGTTGTCTGCCAGGCCCCGGGGCTGATCCCCCTGCCCAGCTATGGCGAGTCCCTGAACTGCAGAAGAGCTGGGCGTGGAGGGGCCTCTCCCGGGGCTCGTTCTCGGTGGGTAGTGGGGCAGCCTGGACCAAGCGGTCACGCCTCCAGCGCTTGGGCCGCTGCGGGGTTTGAGGTGGGGCCTGGCCATTTGGTGCCAAGCGCGTAATTGGAAGGGTGGCCTTGCGGTTTTAGCGGGAAAGGGCGATCCAGGGCGAGGGCCTGGTTTGTGGAGGCTCCTGTGAGCCGGGGCCTTAGGTGGGATGCAGTGGGACGTGGGCGAGCTTGCAAACACCCACTCTGGCCCCAGGGCTGGGGACCACGAGGCCCGTTGGGAGGGGCGAGTGGGGAACTGGCCGGGGGTGGGGCTGGCCCGCTGTGGCCGGAACAGGGCCTCCAGCAGAAGGTAAGTTCCTGGAAGCAGCCAGGGCCTCTGCGGTCACATTCAGTGGGGCTGTGATTCTGCGTTGAGCAGAGCTGTCATACAGGAACCCCAGTGGGAATCTCAGGAGTCTGGCCACCCCTCCGGCCAGGCAGGTGTCCTGCTCCAAACGTGGCTCGAGCTGCCTATGGACAAGGCACGAGGACAGAGGGGCTCAGACCATGACTCGTGCAGCAGGCGCAGAGGGGCCACGGGGAAGAAGCAGAGGCCCCCGAGCGCGGTGCGGGGGAGGGGTCTGCCCGGCGCGGCCTCAGGAGGGGGAGGGAATGCAGAGTGTCGGGCTCTCCCTGCAGCAGCCCGACGCCCGCCTGACCCAGAGCCCGTGAGGGCCGGCCAGCAGGTCGCGCCTAGGCGGGAGCCGGGAGCAGGGCGGGGTCGCCTCTCACTCTCAGCAGAGGACGCCTGGGGTGGCTGGAGCGGCCCCTTGCTGCCCCCCGCCCCTGGCAGGGGCAGCGAGCCACTGCCCGTTCTGCAGACCAGGAGGGTCAGTGATGGGTGTGATATGAGCTCCTAGTTCACAGACTAGTTGGTCCAAAAGAGACAGCAAAATCAACATGAAGCACACCTCGGGGGTGGTGGGATGAACTGGGAGATTGAGATTGACGTATATACACTAATATGTACAAAATAGATGACTAGTGAGAACCCGCTGTAGAGCACAGGGAACTCCACTTCGCTGTACAGTAGAAATTAACATGACATTGTAAAACAGCTATACCCCAATTAAAAAAATAAGACAACCCACTGGGAGACAGAAAAAAAAAAGAAACACCACTGGAAAACAGTGCCAGGGTCAGTCTGCAGTGGCCCCAACTCAGCGTGACCTCGTGGGAGCCCGCAGTGCAGCTGTGGGCACGGGGTGGTGGTCGAGGGCCGGAGCCCAGGGACACCCATCAGGGGAGACCCCTGGGGAGACCAGGCAGGTGCCACCAGGCAGGGGCCATGGCAGGCAGGTGGCAGGTGACCTACAGAAAGCACTGAGGACAGTTTGCCCCGAGCGCCACTCGGTGCCTTTCAGGACGCGGACTCCAGGCTGGTTCAGGGGCTGCTCCCCCAGCACCAGGGACGCCCCCTCCCGCCACTCTTGTGACCTGACTCTGTCTGCGCCCCCTGGGGGTGGGGACCGGGAGAAGACTTGGTGCCCAGGGAGACCCTCAGGGCGCTTCCTCTGGGGGCAGAAGGGGCCCTCGGGCTGCCTCTGGGCACTGGCATTCTCTTCACTCCAGTGACTTTCTCTGAGGGGCGGACGGGTCAGAGCTCGCTGCCCCCTTGGGGAGAATGTGGAAGCCCCACCGCCTGAAACGCCCTCGTCACCTCCAAGAGCCCCTTCCCCTGGGAAGGGCTGGGGGCCCTTGTGCTCAGCCTCACGAGGAAGGGGTCACGGTGCGTGTGTGACCTGCATGAGCAGGGTGAGGAAATGCAGGACCCCGGCCTGCGTCCTTGAGGGGCAACGGGGGTGTGGAAACTCAGGTGGACTGCCACGGGGGTCTAGCCAGCGAGTGGGCAGGACGGCAGGCGGCTGGGGACACGGAAGATGGCATAAATGGTGTTCTTGAGGCAGACTGGCTGCAAGGAGGGGCAGCCCCCCGGGTGCCACCCCAGAGGATGGGGCTTTTCCAGACGGCACAGAGGAGTTTGTAGCCCCAAACCCCCAACTATACAAAATTAAATTCCACACAGGGGAAAGACCTAAGCAGAGAAAACAAGAATTCAAAAGCAATAGAAAAAAAGGAGACTATTTTCGTAATCTAGGGGGTAGGGAACACCTTAAACAGCACAGAAAAATCAAATGGAATAAAGGAAAACCTAGTGAACCTGGCTGTATGGACAGCACAAGCTTGAATGAGCTCAGCAAGGTGTACAAGAGACAAAGGGTGAGAATCGAGGATCCATAAAATACCTGTGTTAGGAGAAGGAAGACTTCCTACACCATAAAGAGAAAGCATGCACAGCTAAGAAGAAAGTGGCCAAATCAACACAAACAATTTACAAAACCAGAAATTCGAAGAACCAGTAAACGTCTAAAAATTGCCCCATCTCACAAGAGATCAGGGAACGTGATACAGTTTCCCCTCTCAGATTAAAAGAAAAGAAAGTGTTTGATATCAATACTTTTAGGAGGTGCGTGCCTTGGAACAGGTATCCCAGGGCCTTTCAGCGGCACTCACTGCAGTTGAGCTGAGCCTGCCCTGGTCCCCCAGGTCCTTTGTTCAGGGTTTGCCCTGTGGGAGCGGGGACCAGACCCCGGAGGTTTGCAGGCACCTGCCCACTGGAGAAGCACACCGGAGCAAGCGACGTGTCGCCTATGGGGTGAAGCTGCCCTTCGCCGCGGCCTGGACTCAGTGCACAATGCAAACAGCAGATCGGGAACCTTGGTTTGTGCCGTGTCCTTCCCAGAGCTCAGCACCACGGAGAGAAAGCGCCTCAGTCTGACCACAGGGAGAAATTGGGAAGAGGACCGGAGCGTGAGCGGGAGCCTGTAGCTTTTATCTGCTGTGCTTTGTTTTCTAGGGAGGATCGTGTTGAGATGAGAGCTCAAGGGCTGAAATGCAGGAGCAGATGAAACGAGCTTTCCAGGTGGAGTGGGCAGTGAAGTGGTCTGAGGAGTAGGCCGTGGGGGAGGGCAGGGGGTGGGAGGAGGGGCCCGGGCAGCGGGGTCAGGCTGTCCAGGACGAGGGGCTGGAGAGCAGCTCTGTCTTGGGTGTCGTCGAGGGTCCCTGTGTCCTCAGAGCGGCCACACCTTCTCAACAGAAGTCAACGCGATTATTCAGAGACCCACTTGAAATAAGAAGGATTATTTTTAACAATCACTCCCTGAAAATGACACTGGAACCCATAATGACTAGAGAAAGATACGTCAACTTTGTTTTCAAAGGAGGAGGGTAGGTGGTGAAAAATAAACACCTGTTACAGCTGGTTTTTTAATCGAGTTATTTTACTTGTAAACAAAATTCAGTTTTTTGAGTGTAAAACTTGTATATCTGCATTAAACCAAATTTAGAAAATTACACTAAAACAGAAGGAGAAAAGACAACCATAATGTACCACCCAGAAAACTAACATTTCTTTTACTGCCAGCTATTTTCTATATATAGGTTTTGGTTTGGTTTATTTCACATAATTGCAGAATACATTCAACTCAGTATCCTACTGTTTTTTTACTTGCTTTTTATCAATTTCTTGTGTTTTCTCCTTGTTTAGAAGCAGTTTGGAACTGCCTTCAGAGTTTCCTGGCAGTTTCTCATCTTCACTGGTGTCAATAAAGTTTTGTTCTTTAGAGGATGTTTTTCAGTTTTGCAAACAGTTATTAAGAGCCAGCTCTGAAATATTTTTTTAAATATTTTTATTTTATTATTTATTTATTTATTTATTTTGGCTGCACTGGTCTTAGTTGTGGCATGCGGGATCTTTAGTTGCTGCATGTGGACTCTTAGTTGTGGCATGCATTCGGGATCTAGTTCCCTGACCAGGGATCGAACCCTGGCCCCCTGCAGTGGGAGCTTGGAGTCTTACCCACTGGACCACCAGGGAAATCCCATCTCTGAAGAATTTATCCCAACCTTGGTTTAGAATGAAGAATGAGTAAAATGTTTTCGTATATGGGTCTTTAAGGGTCCTTAAATTGACTCAGAAATTAATCAAAACCAATTTCATCCAAATGTTTGGGCACATGATAGATGTACTTTTAAGTCCTTTAAAAAACATACACTATGATATTTTTAGTATTAAAACAATTGTATGTAATCAATTTTCTTATTTAGTCTTCTTGGCTAAAATTTTCTTGCGTTGGGTGAGGAATTAAATATTATAAATAGTAATTCCTAATGTTGCTTTAAACAATTTACTGATATTACGATTTTTGTTTGTAGATGGTGTAGGTAAGAGGCAGGAGGCGATTTGGGGGTAGGCACACACCCATAGAGACTTGCCCTGAATCTGCACAATCACTTTCCAGCTTTTCTGCACGATCAGAGTATTTATGACAAAAGTGTGAAGCACACATTTCAACTGTTCATAGTAATATTTTCTTTCAAAAGTTTTGTTTCTTCCCTTTCACCTTGGATTCAGTTTCTGATTTTTTTGGCCCTGGGGGCACACTTGCCTGATTTCTTAGCCACTCATCCGGTAGGGACAACCCATTGGCTCCCAGGCAGTGACCAGATCCCCAGGCTGGGAGAGGGAAGGGGTGGCTGGTGGCCGCTGTCCAATTCCTACGAGCCCCGCGTGCCCCCGGTGGTCTCTCTGGGCCCCAGGCCCCCCGAGCAGCACGTGCATCTCTCCATAGCAGATGTTTTTCACAGTTTTGGAGTTCTCCTTTTTAATACAACTGCAGGAAGTAGAAAGGGATGGAGGGGAGACTGGCACTTGCCACTTGAGTGCTGGGCGCGGTTTAGCCGTGACTGTGCCTGCCTCAGTAGAAACCTTGCTAACAGGCCAGAAGGAGCAAGACAGCGCCTGTGGCCAGGATGCTCTCAGATCTGCACGAGGAAGGTGACGCACGGCCAGCTGAGAGGTGCCCGGTGCCACCCACGCCCCGCCGGAGAGGAGCCCATGAAAAGTCACTCCAGACGTGCAGCCCCGCGGGGACAGTCCGGGCCGGCCCAGAGCTGTGGTTGTCAGGATCCCAGACCCGAGACGGAACGGCCGGCAGGATGTGCCTGGAGCTCGGGGGAGGCCAGGGAGGCACCCTGCCTCTGGCCTCCGTCGGGGACGTGTGGGCCTCCCCCTGGACGGAGGCCCCATCCCTGAGGGTCTCCTCTCCTGCTTCTGGCTGGGGTGCCGCCAGGCCCTGGGGGGCCCCCTCCTCCCGCGCTCCACTGCCCTTTTGCTCGCGGGGGGTCACACGCACGCCCCAGCTCCGGGGTCTGCACCGAGGCCCCCTACGCAGCAGCCTCCGCCCCGTGTCTCCACTGGCTCCGTTACTCCCCTCCTTTGCTTAAAGTTCTCCCCGACTTCTCCAAACCCGCTGCTCCCATGTTCCTGGCCTCTGTGGCGGCCCCGTTTTCCCCAGGCCCCGCCAGACCCCGCATCCGTGCTGTCAGTGCGCTTCGCCCAGACCGCGCCCCAACGCAGGCCTCCCCAGTCCTGTCCGCCCGACCTCGCCCCCGGGGTCTGCATCCCTCCCCCTCCCCGGGAATGCCTACTGACGACTCTGCTGCCCGCCACGCCCTTTCCGGACAACTCCGCACCTTTTAACGTTCGTCTTGTGCAAGTGAGCGCTGAGCGGTGTGTCACCTGCACTGTCCCCGCCTGTTCACTGGGTTTTCGTCTTGTCTTTCAGACTAGATTGTAAGCTCGCTGAGGGTTAGGAAACGCACACTATGCTTTTGTGGTCTTTCTAACGGCACTTGGAGGAGCCCTAGGCCTGAGGTGGGGGTGCAGTGCAGCTCTCGCGGAGCGGTGAGCGAGGTGGCCCAGGGTCGGTGGTGGGTGCACGTCACAGAGCTCATTCTCCCCAGAAGCCCACGCCCTGGATCGGGCTTGCCCGGTCGTCCTCGCGAAGGCGACGGTGGCCCCTCTGCTCCAGCCTGCAGGGCCGCGCTCGTGTCCACGTCACATGGCCTTGCTCTCGCCACGCCGGCCTGGGTCCCTCGCCCTGGCATCCTGCCTGCTCTTTGCAGTGCCCCACGCGTGGCCGGCGTCCCTGGGCTGCGGCAGAGACCGCGCTCTCTGTGCTTTTGTGGTTTTCTATGTGAAATGCACCCTCTTGATCTTCTGCAAATATAAGTCATTAGTATAAAGACAGTTGGCAACACGCAATGGAAAAACGCAAGTGAGGTTAATGACATGGCCCCAGTCATCAGCAATTTCTTAAGCATTTTATTTAAGTAGGGTTCTATTTTCAGCAAATGGAAAGATTAATGCACGGCCGTGTCACTACAATAGCCTCTACAGCCTTCAGTCTCAGGCCTGGGGAGAAAAAGTAGGTCATCCAAACCCAGCACAATGATCTTGCAAGAGGGCAGGAATGGAAAAATTCAGGAACATTTTAATCCACATGGCTTTTATTCTTGGATTAAAAAAAAAGGTTTCATAAGAAGACAAGGAGGGGGCATGGAGTCATTACTTAACTCTTTTGTTCGACACACATTTACTGGACGCACTTGCCGTGCCAGGTGCTGTGCAAGGCTTGCGCATTAGCAGGGTCCTGGCTCTTGAGCGCATCAGGCTCTGGTCGGGAGACGGGACAGGAAGAGAACAGAGACAGTAGATATCGTGTTAAAGGGACTCAGAAGGTGGCGGGAGCCCAGAGGACGGACCCGCTGGCTCGGGAGGTGGTCTCGACGCTGGGCAGGGTGGCGGGTCGGAGCGGTCGCCCGGCGTGGGGGTGACCCCTGCAGTGGAGGAGGGCCTGGGGGCGGCGGCGCCACAGCCGAGGAATGAGGCGGGGAGAAGCGGGGCTCTGGGCATTGCCCTCCCGGCTCTCCCCTTGCCTCTGAACAGAGGTCGCCCGTTTACAGGCAGGGACTGTCCGGTGCCATGGTTCCTCCCAGACTGTTTACCCCGAGTGTTTGGAAGCAGAGCGGGGGCTGCCTGTGCCACCTTCCCCAAAATAGTCCTTTTGTTTCGAGGACAGGCCAAATACAGCAGCCTATGATTTGGGCTGTCTTCACTGCAGAAAGAGGCCACAAAAACATGTTTTACTTTTAAACACTCAGCGGAGAAAGGAATCAAGACACTTCGGGAAATCGGCTAGCGTGCCTGGTAAATGCCAGACCTTAGCTCAGGAAAGAGCAAAACTCTGGAGAATCTGACCACGTGTCGGAGTCGGCGCTGGCGTCCTCACCAGGAGGGGAACAGACGCCCAGAGCCCTGATCAGTGAACCTTCCCGCAAACTGTTGGAAATGTGGCAGAGTGGGGTATCATGCTTTCCCAGAACCCCCGGGACTGTTGGAAATACTGAACTCTTCCCACAGAGTTATTTTAAGGTGTGTAATTAACTGAAAACACCACATAATACAAGCATTAGGTCTGGGGACGTTCTTTGAACATGGAGGATTTCTGGGGTACTCACTGCAAAACCTGTTCGCTCTCCTAAGACGGTCTGGGCTTCCCGTCTCGCTGGGGAGTCCTTGTTCCCAAGGGCCACCTCCTCCCTGGGTCCAGAGACTGCAGGCGCCACCCTTCCTCTGTCCCCAGTGGAAGGCCTCCCTCCTTTCTGCTGGGTCTTCCCCCAGCCTGAGCTCTCATCACCCCCACCTCCGGGAGAGCCCCCTGCACGTCCCCCCCACTTGACCCCATGGGGTCCCATCCTGTCTCTCCTTCTCCCTGGTTGCTTTTCTCCTGTTGCTTGGAGACTTGCCTCCTACATTGTTCACATCCAGCTACACACCGAGGGGTGGCCCTTCGCCTGGCGGTGAAGGGCCAGGCCCCAGCCCAGAGTCCCGGCTCCTCCCGAGGGCTGCCTCACCGGAGCTCTTCACAGGTGGGGAGATGACGGGACCCGCCTCCCAGGGCTCTGGGGATAGACAGGGTTCACGTGCACGATCCGTAGATGGTGCCTGGCCCACAGGGATTGAAACGCCTCGCGACCCAGGTAATCCAAGTGCTTACTTGCAGCGTGCTTCCAATACACTAAGGAATTCAGTAAAAAGTGGTTTTGTTGCGTCTATGTGCTGGACATGGCGGCAGGTGTGAGGACACAGAATGCCTCCTCTGCTCCTTTTCTAGCGGCTGGGCATCAAGGGATGCGCTAGAGGCTCTGAAGTTCAGGCCACCTTGCACGTCCGTCTGCAGCCCCTCGGCCTTACAAGCCCCAGTCCTGATTGGATCAGTCAGTCCACAACCTCACTGCCATTCACAGACGTGTGCGCTTTACTCTTAAATTGACCCTGAGAATTCTGTGGCCTGATATTAAGCCACACAATTCATAACTTATTTAAGCTTTATTTTGTGGGAGGAAATGTCTCTTCAGAGCCAGCCCTCAAACCAGAGGATTGCAGGCCGCCAGCCCGGCTCCTACTATGCTCTGGGTCCAGGACAACTGCCCGCCCTGGAAACTGTCAAATAAACAGGCCCCACGAACGTCCGGCCCCAAACTGTCTCCACAAAGACCCACGAAGCAAACGCCGCTGCTGCGTGAGGTCGGTGCCAGCTGCTTGGCTCTTTACAGAGAGACTCACCACACCTGTGAGAACGTCACTGCTCTGGTGCCCGATGGTTTCCTCTCCCACTTGTGACACAGACGTGGAAGAGGTGCCCGCCTAACCCGGCAGGGCCCACCGTCCTGCTGCAGGTGGCCTGAGGCCTCCAGGGTCCTACACGAGATGGATTTAGATGTGAAGCAAACAGACCTGTCTGTCTAGAGACTGAAGAAGGGGAGTGAGTCTGGTGAAGATGCTGAGTGCCAGGACGCGGGGCCGGCCCCGTGGGGAGGGGGCCTCTGCCCCGGGCCCTGCGGCCAGCAGAGGGGCTCTCGGCTGGTCACCCCCAGCCTCCCTGGCCAGCCGCTCACCTCTGATGACCCGGCAGAGAAACCAGTGCCCGAGTCTCAGGGATGCCAGCGCGGCCAGCGTGCGTTCTCCACGGAGCCCCGCACAGCTGCGCCGGCCCGGCTCACGCCAGCGTCCCGGCCGCTGTCCGCTCCTGACGCACGGGTTTTGACTCTATTCAGAGGAAGCCGTGGGCGACTGGTCAGTGCCGGTCACGGGTGGCCTGCAGGGGAAGCAGCGCAAGTGGAGCCTTCCCTCGCCGGGGCCACGCGGACCCTGAGCTCGGGGTGGGGGGCTGTGGGCAGCCCCGGCGGCCCTGAGTCACGTGCACGCTCCTGAGCTCGGAAGGAAGCCGAGCTGCGTCCTGTCGGGCCTCCTGGAGGCCGGGGTCCTGGAGTCACTCAGCTGCCCTGGGCCCATCCCCCCAGAGCCCGGCCTCCGGTGCGGCCCGGCCCGTTTCAGGGTCAGCAGTCCCTCCAGCACCCGCGGCTCAGGCTCCGAAAGGCTCCCCGGTGACCGGAGGCCAGAGGCTTCAATCTTTTTCCACTTTCCATAACTTCAGCCCTGGGCTTTGCCCGCAAGGACCTGAGACCCTGATGGGGCCTGCGCTCCCCAGCCCCATGGCGGCCGCCCCTGGCCAGAGGGGCTCCAGCACTCGCCCTGGGGAGACTCCCCACGTGTGACGTCCCCTTCCTTTGGCAGGTGTGAGGGACGGGCTTTGGAAAGGAGCTTCCAGCCTGGCCTGGAGCCGCAGGGCCCGGGGAGGCTGCTCCCTGCCCCGCCCCCTCCTCCCAGGCGCCCCGGGAGAGGCTGGGACGTGGGGGGAAGGGTCCCCTGAGCTGGAGGAACAAACTCTGTGGACCTGTCTGGCCCAGAGGTCAGGAGGTCACTGCGGGTGGGAGGGGCCTGCGCAGCAGATTGGGAGCCCCCTGCCCCTCCAGCATCATTTAGACAAACAAGCAGATGGCAGGTGTCAGGGGGACAAAGAGCCATCTGTGCAGCGAGGCCGCCCCTGTTCTCTCACAGGAGCTCCGTGAAAGCCACGCCTGGAGATAGCGCTGCCCCTCAGCCAGCGGGCCTCCTCGCTGGGCCTATGAGTGTCCTCCACCAAGGCTGCCAGGCCGGCTACGGCAAAGGGCGCTGGGCCGCTGGGCTCGGAGGGCGCGTCCCCACCGGCCACGGACGGCAGTAGCTGGATCAGAGGGCTCCCCTCCCTCCCTTCCTTCATTCCTTCCTCCCTCCCTCCCTTCCTTCCTTCCTCCCTCCTTCCGTCCCTCCCTTCCTTCCTTCATTCCTCCCTCCCTCCCTTCATTCCTCCCTCCCTCCTTCCATCCCTCCCTTCCTTCCTTCATTCCTCCCTCCCTCCCTTCCTTCCTTCCTCCCTCCTTCCGTCCCTCCCTTCCTTCCTTCATTCCTCCCTCCCTCCCTTCCTTCCTTCCTCCCTCCCTTCCTTCCTTCCTCCCTCCTTCCGTCCCTCCCTTCCTTCCTTCATTCCTCCCTCCCTCCCTTCCTTCATTCCTTCCTCCCTCCTTCCCTTCCTTCCTTCCTTCCTCCCTCCCTCCCTCCTTCCTTCCCCCCTCCCTCCCTCCTTCCCTCCCGCCCTTCCTCCCTCCCTCCCTCCCTCCCTCCCTCCTCCCTCCTTCCTTCCTTCCTTCCCTCTCTCCCCATCTCCCTCCCTCCCTCCCTCCCTCCTCCCTCCTTCCTTCCTTCCTTCCCTCTCTCCCCATCTCCCTCCCTCCCTCCCTCTCTCCCTGCTGCAGCGTCCATTATCATTCCCCAGGTATGGGCCGTATGTCCCTGGAAGGTGGCCTATGTTAGGAAAGCAGCAGCTCTGCCCCCAGCCCCCGGCCCCCGCTGAGCAAGCCTACTTCTGGGGCCCAGGCCTCAGGCAGGTGATGGGGTTTTGTACATGGCGACCAGGCAGCATCCTGCAGGTTCTGTCTGGGGCGGCCCTGTGGGAGGTTTCGCCTTCCCATGTGGCCACAGGACCGGACCCAGATGAGGGAAGGTGGCCGCAGGTCTCCCCTTGGCCAGAGGCCCTGTGGTCGCTCAGGCCACAGAGGAGTCCTGGAGACGCCGCGGAGGCACCTGCCCTCACTTCCCAGGCGTAGGTCCCAGAGCGGTGCCCGGCCGGCCGCACGTTCGTCCCCTCAGCTCCAGAACAAGAGCCGGAGGCCCTGGGCTTCCTCCCAGCTGGCAGCCGGGGCCCGGACCGCTGCTCACCGTGGGCCTCAGACTTCCCTTCCTCCGCCAGAGCCCCCTCCACGACGACCACCACCTCCTGCGAGGAAGGCCGAACGTTTCCGTTTCCCGTCGGTTGATACTGGTGTAAAACATGACAAGAATTAGTTACTGCAGAAATAAAAATACAGACACTTGAAAATACAACAAGTATTACAAATTTTATTGTAATACAAAATTTATTATTATATTCCACAGACATGAAATTGTTTCAAACAGTAAAATCAAACCAAAAGTAAAAATAGGAAAATAGAAAAGAATTTGCATAAACTCTCTGGGGCGGTCACTGGAAGTGTGAACTCGCTTCTCGTTCCTTTGCTCATCCCACAGCCACAGGGAAACAGAATGGCCTGCGGGAAGCTCCGTGAGCTGCCTCTGTGTGCGTCCAGTGACCCTGCGCTGAGCTGGCACTTTTAGGAGACCAGCGAGCTTCTCTTTGCTTCCCTGCCTGGCGACGCCACTGCGGGCAGGGATACTGGACGTCCCCTGGTCCTGTTTCGCTTTAGTAGCAGCTGTAGTAGACAGGACGGTCTCATTGACGTGCTGATGGGATGGAAGGAGAGAGTTTTAAAACAATTTCAGAAACCTAGGATGGTCACACTTTTATCCAAAGTGAAGCAATAGACTTTCTATTTTCAAGTTGATCTCAATCCTTTATCTGTAACCAGTTCCAATGATCTCTATTCAAGTTTACAGTTAAGTCTAAACTAACTGACAAAAAGATGTGGGTTCCAGGTTCTATGAACTTGGGGCTGCCGTCGGGGGTGCGTGCTGGTCCTGCTGGGCGGGCGCCCGCCTGATCACGTCCGGGTGGCCCCGCGGGCTCGGCGGGGAGAGAGTGGAGGCCTGGGAGCCGCAGACGGACATGGCGGGCAGCGTCCTCTCGTCCACACGGCACACGGGCAGCGCTCAAGGTGTGGGCCGAGGAGACGGGGTGCTGGGTGGAGGCGGCGCTTGCACGGCCTTGCTCACCGTCCGCAGCTGGCCCTGCGGCGGCCGTGGCACAGGGCTAGGAACCCGGGAGGAAGCAGGCAGGGACCATCCTTCTTTCAACGGGGAAGGCTGGCCCTGGGTGTGACTGTCACTTTCAGGACCAGCCTCTGAGCCCCGGTTTCCTCATCTCCAGGCTGGGGACGACCACCCGGACTTCATGGGCAGCTTGCAGACTGAGCAGGGCGTCTGCCAGGGCCTCCAGCCTCCCCGTGGCTCCGCGAAGCAGGGGCAGGGGGCTTCTGCACAAGCCCAGGCTGAGGGGACCTCTGGGTGGGGCTTGGGGACCCCCCTCCATCTCACTGTGACCCAGAGTCACTGGGGCCGCACGTGCCGGACCGGGTCCCGCTGGCTGCCCACTGCACTGGCCCTTCTCAAGACGCCTTTGGGACACTCGGGACGAATGGTTTCTAAGTGTCCTCATGGGCGCTTATGAAAGAGTTTATTTCAAAACAGGAAGTTGAGTTTTGTTTTCTCTTGAGAATAAACCAGATCAGACTCTAAAATATTCCTGACGGGTCCAGATTTCAAAACCCAGGAGGCTTTACCAGTTCTAAAATAGTCCCAGATACTTCCTCAGAGGGAGTCGTGAGAAACAGACCGGCACGTCCAGGCAGGACCCAGAAACCCCAGCCTCGCCCCCTGACCCCCGGCCAGAAGGGCACAGGCGGACGGTTGGTTCTGAGGTTGAGGGACGTTTCATTTCGTTTTGTTCCGGGGGTTTGCTGGCTCTTCCGGCCTCGGGAGGGTCTAAGCCGTGGGCCTCCTTCTCCCGCCAGGCCGCCCTGCACTCGGCTCCATCTCCTCTAGGCTGACCTCTGACCCTCGACCCTGCGCCTCCCACCCACGCCTCCTCCCTCGGCCTGGCCTCTTCCCTGGGGGTCGGCCTCAGCCCAGGGTCCGCATGGGGGACTCCCCGCCACGTCTGCCCGAGGGGCCCGTCCTGCCTTTGCCCTCAGTAGCGGAGGTGGCCGTCCTGAGTGGGCTGTTAGGGCGACCGCCCCCCGTGCTGCCCCCCGGCTGCCCCCCGGGCCGCCCCCTGCAGCGGTGTCCCCAGCTCTCATCCTCCCCGCCCCCACCCCCTCCCCCCGGGCT
Source organism: Balaenoptera borealis (assembly GCF_965194805.1). NCBI lineage: Eukaryota > Metazoa > Chordata > Mammalia > Artiodactyla > Balaenopteridae > Balaenoptera > Balaenoptera borealis. The sequence continues at coordinate 385,547 of NC_138873.1, forward strand.
CCCTCGCTGAGAGCCCTGGGACGTCACATTCCCGGCCCTGCTTCCCTCGTCCCGTGTCCCCCAAGTCCACGTGCCGGTGTTTGGAGGTGGTGCCCTCACCTCGAGAGGCTCTGGACCTGGGCCCTGGAGCCTCCGCCTGCCAGTGCCCTCCCCCTTGGTGCCCGGGTGCCTCATCTCCCCGACGTGGCCCACAGACCCGTGCCCTGGGTGCAGACGGCACATCTGTGATCTCTGCTGTTGAGGGCTGGGCCCCCTCCACAATCTTCCAGGACGCTGACCGCACAGTGAGGGCCCTGACCCCGTCACCTAACGCCGTCCCGGCATGCTACCAACCTCAGGCATTTAGGATAAGGTGAGAGTTACACAGAGGCCTTTGGAGTATAAACCCTCTTCCTTAAAATGAAGGTGCGGACACCCACGAAGTGAATCTCAAGGACAATCCACAGTCTTGGGTCAGCCAGGGCCTTAAACCCCTAATTCCACATGTTGTGTGGACATCAGTTCTTCCACTCAGCAAAGATGGTTTAAGTGTCTGTGATACACTGAGGACGGCTCGGATCAGAAAAATAAGTGAGCTCTGGTCCCTGACTTTGATGGACTCACAAACTAAAGGTGAAAACAGACAGATAACAATGACGGTGATGATAAAAATGGCGTGGTCAGTGTTGTAACGGGGCATTGCCAGACGCTGAGGGCACTAGGGGCCCAGTGTCTGACTTGGGAGGAGGCGCATTTGAGGGAAGCGGGGGACGATCAAGAGCTCCTGGGTGTGAGGGCCTCGGGGCAGGAGCGGAGCCCGGCGGGCAGGCGCCCGGCCACAGGAGCGGCCAGTGCGGGGCCCGGGGCTTGGAGCCTGGTCCAGGCCGGGAGGCCCCGGGAGGGTTGTGACTGAGGGAGGGCCCGCTCTGCTTGCTCGGGTGCAGGTGGAGGGAATGCAGGAACGTGGGCTGTTGGCGGGAGCAGTGCCCTGTCTCTGGGCACGTTGACAGCACCCGGTAGCGGGTCTGCCTTTCTCCTAGGTCCCTTTAGAGATGTCAGCGCGTGCTTTCCTTCCCTCAGTACATGCGCTCTGGCTTGCAGCTGCTGGTGAAGGACACGCATCTGGTGACCTTCTGGGCAACGTCCCTTCCTTTTCCCTCTGATAGTGTCCTGGCCCCAGTTCTGACCAGAAAGTGGGGGCCTTCAGGAGAGAGAGTAGGGGGATAAACGCAGCGGACGATCCGGAAATGAGAGAGCCTGCAACCGAACCATCAGTTCTGTGTTTCTTCCTCCCCAGGACATGATTTCCCGTTTGCAAAATCGAGCCGGAACAAGATGCTCAGGTGGGCATTCCTCCATCCTTACTCACCAGAGGCAGGTCAATTCTGAACCAAAAAGCTCTCCAGATAATTCTGTGTGTTTCATCAGCTGACTGTCCCGAAAGGTGTTGAGCGGGTGTGGCCTGAGTGCTAGAGCCGTCACTCAGTCACCACGGGGTTTGAGATGTTCGACAGGGAACTTGCACCCTGGGGCTCCATCTCCTACCCTATAAAGTGCCAGGACACCGGCGCCCTCTTCTTGGAATTTATTGAGATGAGTAAATAAAATAATGCATACCAAATTATTAAAAGAGTATTTAGCCCAAGGCAGATGTTCAATAAAAAGCTATTTTAACTAGGAACAAGTTATTCTGTCTACATGTCTGGGGTTGTTTTAGGTTCTTGTGTGTGTGTACGTGTGCGTATGTGTTTAAGAATGTATCTGTGTGCGTATGGTATGTGGTATGTTTAAACATGTGTTTGTGTGGTGTATGTAAATACATGTGGTAAGTGGGATGTGTAAACGTGTGTGTAAAAGTGTATGGTGTATAAATGTGTGTGGCATGTGTGGGTCTGTGTGGTGTGTGTGGTATATGTGGTGCATGTGAATGTGTGTGGTGTGTGTGAATGTGTGTGGTGTGTGTGAATGTGTGTGGTGTATGTGGTACGTGTGAATGTATGTGGTACGTGTGAATGTATGTGGTACATGTGAATGTGTGTGGTATGTGAATGTATGTGGTGTGTGTGAATGTGTGTGGTGTAGGTGGTACGTGTGAATGTGTGTGCTGTGTGAATGTGTGTGCTGTGTGAATGTGTGTGCTGTGTGTGTCTGGGGAGCTGTGTGGTGTTGACCTGGGGGTCAGGCCCCTGAAGTAAGCGGTCTGTGACAGGGACCAGGAGGTGGAGGGGGGAGTCCCTTCTTGGATCCTCCTTGAGATTCTGAAACACACGCCTGTTATGTTAGACATTTGATCTCCAACAACATGGCCCAGGGGATGGACGCCCAAGGGGCCCAGGTCTTCCCTTCCCCAGTGCCTCCCCAGGATTCTGACGGTCCGAACTGGGAGTCTGCCACTGAAGGGCATTGACGCTGGTCACTTGGACGTGGCATCCACTGCCCTCTGTACGATGCTCTGAGACCTTCCCGACAGCCAACGCGGCCCGGGCCCTGGGAGGCCAGGCAGGGGCAGAGCGAGAGGGAGCTGGATGCCGGTTCCCAGCGCCACTCCTCCAAAGGGACATGCACGTGCTGCATTTTAATTTAGTAGGATAGCTATTATACTGCTCAATTCATACTAGTTACTTGTAAGAAACACATTTCTTGAGGTTTTTCCTGCAAAAGATATATATCTAGTTGCACAGTGGCCAGTCCTCAGTGCGTATGTTTTTAATAACCAATTGGTCTGCACTGAACAATGGCCTCAGAGGCCTTTACAGCTAAATGAGAAGCACGTTTAGGAGCAGCTACTGAAACGGGACCAGATTAACTCTGGGGGCTGCCTCTCCTCCCACCTGTTGGGTGCCCCGGAGGCTGACTTGAGGCCACGTGGACCTCAAAGCCCTGGAAAGGGCCACAGGACGTTCTCCTGAAGGATGAGCTGGGCTCTCCCCTGGAGGACAGGAGAGGCTGGAGGTGCCAGGCCTCAGGCACCGTCACTGAGACGGCAGCAGAGCTTCCCAGGAGGAAGAGAGGAGGCTGGGAGGACCTGTGAGTGCTCTCTCCAGTCTCCTCTAGGTTCCTTAGTGTTTCTGTGAATGTTTCGAGGCTGCTCTGTGCCAGGCACGGCCCTGCGCTCATGGAGGTGCCATCTGAGTGGGGAAGGAGCAGACGTGGTCTGTACGTGCGGGTGGGAGCGGTGCTTCCGATAAAGAGCACGGTGCAGGGCGAGGGCACAACAGCCTTCAAATAAAGACATATTTTTATGGGAAGCACTCGCTACCAAAGGAGTATTTGGTCCACGAGGGTCTGAGTAAGAAAAAGAGGACCAGTGTGATGCCCCTGAGATGGGCCAGTGGGGACGCCCCCGAGTGGCAAAGCCGAGGGGCCATAGCAGGGCGTGAGGGAGGGAGGAGAAGGAACTGCGTTCGCGGTAGATCAGCCCAGAGCTGGCGAACCTGTGTAAACACGATGAAAACTCTTTCACTTTACAGGTAAAAATCTGTTACAACTTCATCGAGGCATAATCCACACCCCGTACAATCTGGTTAATGTATGTAACTCAGTGGTTTTTAGTACATTCACAGAGTTGTGAAACCACCACGGCAATCTAATTTCACAGAGTTTTCATTATCCGTAAGGAAACCCTGTATCCACTGCCCATCCCTCGCCATTTCCTCCCCCAAATCCCAGCCCTAGAGAATGAGCAATCTATTTTCTGCCTGTATGAATTTTCATATTCTACACATTCCATGTAAATGGGATCACGTGACACATGGCCTTTGTGACTGGCTTCTTTCACTTAGCGTAATGTTGTCAAGGGTCACCGGTGTTGTGTCAGTGCTTCATTACTTTTTATTGCCAAATTAATTCTATTGTTTGGATACACCTTATTTTATTTATCCATTCATCAGTTGATGGCCATTTGGGTTGTTCCACTTTTAGCTCTTGTAAATAATGCTGCTAATATTGCTAAAAATGCTGCGTTGTGTATTCGTTTTTGTGTGAATGTATGTTTTCATTTCTCTTGGGTATGTACCTACACATGGAACTTGTGGGTCACTGGTACCTACATTTTGGGAGCTGTAAGACGATTATGATAGAATTTTAAGCAGGGGTATAATGTAATATGATTTACAGTCTTTTTAAAACAACCACCATGATTCTGTGCAGGAAACTGGACAGGGCATGGCAGGGGACGGTTTGCTCCATCACGTTCGGGAAGGTCTCCTCAGCTGAGAAGACTCCGGTGACTGAGGGTTGGCATTACCTTAAAGTCTCTTTGTTCATAAGTCTGGGCTTGCCTGGGATGACTCAGAGTGCAGGACCCGCTGGGGCTGTTGTCTGGAGCCCCTGTGCCGGGCCTCCCCCTGCACGTGGCCTCCCCCTGCGCGTGGCATCCCCCTGCACGTGGGCTCCCCGTGTGGCTTGGGCTTCCTCACGGCCTGGTGGCCTTGGACTTGCCGGACTTCTGACACAACAACTCAGGGTTCTAAGCGGCAGTGCTCCCTGGCTTATGTTTTGTGAGGTGCACTCTGGGCGCTGTGAGAAGAGTGTGGAGGTTAAGTGGACACGCAGGGTGGGACGTGAGGAAAGGGTGAGACGTGACCGGAGTTGGAATCTGACCTGAGCGGGAGCCAGCAGGTCTGCTCGTGGCTCACACCGGGGACAGCGAGGCTGAGCCTCAGGCTTGGGCATTAACAGGCGGGCGTGTGTCGGCACTTTCCTTTACCTGGGAGGGAGCGGCTGGGAGAGGATGCGAGCAGGACGGAGGCAGATGCCACCTGAAGACACTGGAAGACAAATTAAATTCACAGTAAGCAGAATAAAGAAATAAAAAAGAGAAGGGTAGAAATTAGTGAAACTGAAAGACAAAAAGAATAGAAAAAACCAATAAACCCCAAAGCTGGTTATTTGAAAATATCAATAAATTTGATTAACCTCTGTCAGACTAATGAGGGAAAAAAGAGAGAAGACACAAGTCACCAACACCAGGAATCACAAAGGTGACATCACTACAGATTCCACAGATAGCACGAGGATAATAAGGGAATATTACGAGCAACTCAGTATTAGGCAAAGTAGATTTCAAAGCAAAAAATATTAGCTGGGATAAAGATGACAAAATATTTGTTAAGTAAAAAATTCAACAACCTGGGGCTTCCCTGGTGGCGCAGTGGTTGAGAGTCTGCCTGCCGATGCAGGAGACACGGGTTCGAGCCCTGGTCTGGGAGGATCCCACATGCCACGGAGCAACTAGGCCCGTGAGCCACAACTACTGAGCCTGCGCACCTGGAGCCTGTGCTCAGCAACAAGAGAGGCCGCGATAGTGAGAGGCCCGCGCACCGCGATGCAGAGTGGCCCCTGCTTGCCGCAACTAGAGAAAGCCCTTGCACAGAAACGAAGACCCAACACAGCCAAAAATAAATAAATTAATTAATTAATTAATTGAAAAAAATTCAACAACCTAGTTGAAATGGACAAATTCCTTGAAAGACAAAAGCCACCAAACCTCATTTAAAAAGAGATATCATGAATATCCCCATATCTATTAAGGGAATTAAATGCCAAAACTACACAAGGACATTATAAGAAATAAAACTATACACCAAAATCTTTATTTACGTAGATGCAAATTCTTAACAAAATTTTATAAAATAAAATCAATATGTAAAAGTAATAATATAGCATGACCAAGTGAGGTTTATCTCAAGAATGCAATTTAATTAAGATTAATCAGTGTAGTTCAACATATTAAAAAATTTAAAAGGAAAAATCATATGATTATCTCATATGCAGGAAAAACATCTGAAGAAATCCAACATGTATTCCTGATAAAAATAGCAACCTGATAAAGGGCATCTGTGAAAAACCTATAGGTAACATCATACTTAATCGTAAAGACTGGAAGTTTTCCCCCTAAGATCAGGGCAAGGCAAGGATGTCCATTCTCATCACTTCTACTCATGTCTCAATGGAGGTTCTAGCCGGTGCAAGACAGCAAGAAAAGGACATAAAAGATATCTACATTGGATGGGAGAGAGTAAAACTGTTTTTATTTGCCAGGGACATGATGGTCTACATAGACAATCTGACGAAGCCTACAAAAAGTTACTAGAACCAATAAATGAGTTTATCAAGTTTGCAGGATAAAAGAGACTAATATCTAAAAATCAATTTTATTTCTATGTACTTGCAATAAATAATCAGAAATTTAAATTAGAATCACAATATCATTTACAATAGCATAAAAATGCAAAATACTTAAGGGTAAATCTGATAAAAGATGTGAAATACATACAATGAAAATGACAAAACATTGCTGAGAAAAATTAAAGATATTCTAAATAAATGCAGAGATACATTGTGTTTATGGGCCAGAAGACAATTATCCTCAAATTAATTTATAGATTAAATGCAACCTTTATGAAATCTCAGCAGGCTTTTTTGTAGAAAGTGACACGCTGATTCTAAAATTCACAAGGAAATGCAAAGGGCCTAGGATAGTCAAAACAACTTTGAAAATAAGAAGGAAATGGGAGAACTCACATAACCCAATGTTAAGACTTACTAGAAGCTTATAGTAATTAAGACACTGTGGTACTGGCACCCTGATAGACAAATGAGTCAACGGAATAGAATTGAGAGTCCAGGAATAATTTTTTTTAATAAATTTATTTATTTTATTAATTCATTTCTGGCTGCGTTGGGTCTTTGTTGCTGCGCGCAGGCTTTCTCTAGTTGCGGCGAGCGGGGTCTACTCTTCGTTGTGGTGCGCGGGCTTCTCATTGCAGTGGCTTCTCTTGTTGCAGAGCATGGGCTCTAGGCGCGCAAGCTTCAGTAGTTGTGGCGCACAGGCTTAGTTGCTCCGCGGCATGTGGGATCTTCCCGGACCAGGGCTCGAACCCGTGTCCCCTGCATTGGCAGGCGGATTCTTAACCACTGAGCCACCAGGGAAGCCCCTTGAATAGTTTTGACAAAGTTTCAAAGGCATTTCAATGAAGTAAGGTTAGTCTCGCCAACAAAAGATGCTGGAAAAATTGGATATCCATATTTGAAAAAAGAACATCAATTCAATACCTTACACCATGTACATAAATGAACTCAAAGTGGATCATAGACTTAAATGTAAAACCTGAAACTATAGAACTTCCCAAAGAAAACATAGGAGAAAATTTTGTGACTTTAGGCAAAGATTTCTCAGATACAACACCAAAAGCCTGACTTATAAGCGAAACATGATGAATTATAGTTCTTTAAATTAAGAACTGCTTTGTGAAAAACACTATCAAGAAAATAAAAGGTTACCGATTGGGAGAAAACATCAGCAAATCATACATTTGATAAAAGCCTTGTGTACAGAATGTATAAAAAATGTATAGCCTTACAATTCAATTATAAGAAAACAAACAACTCAGTAAAAGTTGGCAAAAAGTGTGACTTGGCACAGTACTAAAGTGGATACACACATGTCAAAGGAGCACGTAAAAGACGCTGAGCGCCCTCCGCCACTGGGGACATGCAGGTAAAGCCAGTGTGCCCGTTGGAACGTGCAGTTAGGGGCACTGTACCCAGGCTGGTGGGGGGTGGGGACTCTGGGACCTTATTCACTGTCGGGCACAAAGTGATGCAAACACTTGTCTGCGTCTTGAAAAGTTAAACCCGTGTCTCCCATGTGACCCAGTCATCTCTTCCCTGTATTTACCCAAGAGAAACTGAAGTATTTGTCAATGAAAAGATTTGTATGTGAATGCTCATAGCAACTTCATTTGTAGTAACTAAACCCTGAGAAAACCCAAATGTTCACCCACAAGTGAAGGGGTGAACAGTGTGGGGTAAACTCAGTATACGGAGGAATCAACTATTGACAAGGGGTAATAGCATCGGTGAATCTCAAAATCTCGCTGAGTGAAGGAAACCAGATGAAGAGAGTGTGTACGTATGATTCCACCTGCATTCAGTTCTATGAAATGCAGAGTAATTTATCGTGACGGAAAGATTGGTGGTTGCCTGGGATGAGTGTGGGGAAGGAGGGCAGGACAGAGGTATCACAAAGGGGAACTTTGTGAGTAATGGGTTTGTTCAATCTCTTCATTGTGGTGATGGATTCATAGGCATATATGGCTGTCAAAACTCATCAAATTACACACTTTACATATGTCTGGTTTGTAGTATGTCACGTTAAACTGCTTTTAAAAATGAATATCATGAAACCGAGACTCAGAGAGGTTGAGCTGCTTACTGAGGGTCACACAGCAGGCACGGGGTGGAGCTCGGTTGAAATCCAGAGAGTTCCTCCAGCTTCTAGCTCCACACTGTGTTCCTGCAGCCAGTGGGTCCTGGAGCTTCTAAACTCCCAAGGAAATCCCGGAACTAAGTAACCTTCATATCTGCGGCAGGTCAGGTCTCACTGTGGACCTGTCTCTGTGTCCCCTCTGTGGGGTCCATTACGGGCCAACCCACAGAGGGGACCTCACAGACGAGCATCCCTGGACGGGGCAGAACAGGGTCCCGGGCTCCCTCAATACAGCCCACGAGCAGGGGTCCCAGCAGCTGTGAAACAGGAGACGGTTCCAGGGCCTCTCTCGGAGGCGAAGAGAAAGCATGCGTGGGGCTGTGTTAGTTCCCACGGCTGCTGTAACAAACTCCACAAACCGAGGGGTTTAAACAACAGGAATTTCTTCTCTCAGTTCTGACCCATGTCCTCCGCTGGCCTCGGTGACTGCCAGCAAGCCGTGCTGTTCTTTGGCTTCCGGTGCATCTAAGCGGTCCCCTGGCCCCTCCTTGGTGTCTGTATCTCCCCTCTTGTAAGGACACCAGTCCCTGGATTGGGCCCAGACTACCTGGGATGGCTCGTCTCAACTGATCACATCCAGGTGAGGCTGCAGGCTGGGGTTCTGGGGGACGAGCTGAGCTTGGGGGGTGCTGAGGGCTGCAGAGCAGTGAGCCCTGTTTTTCCTTGGGGTCCCCTTTTCCTTTGCAGTTCCCTGGTGGCCCACGTTGAAGTAGTGAGCAGGCCAGACTCGGCCGGTGACCAGCAGGTTGTCGGGTGCAGGCGGCCACGCAGCGGCTGGGGAGACGCCCTGCAGCAGGGTGGGCCGGGGAGATGGGAGCGGACACCCACTCAGCCTCAGCTGAGGTCAGCGAGGTCTGTGTCCTCAGACTGGGCAGCGCGGCGCAGAGCCAGGCCTTGCGCTGGGTCCCAGCAGCGTCGGGACAAAAGCCACAGCGCGGGCTTTGCCGGGGTGGGGCAGGGGGGAGGCGCTCAGACGGAGCCCGCCCAGAGGGCAGGCCGTGTAAATGCACGGAGGCCGTTTCTTCCCGGGGCCCCCAGACTCGGATCTAGGGCTCGGTTCCCAGAGCCGGGTTCCTGACGGAGCCTCTCCAGTTGCAGTGGGATGGGGTGATGAGGCATGAGATGTGACCTTTGGGGAAAATAAATGCTTCCAAGCTGGCAAAGAGCTCTGGAGCCGTAAAAGAAAACGGACTGGCGCCCCTTAGCTCCCAGTATGGCTTCGTGCTAATGAGCTCCCGCGATGCCGTTTGTGGAGAGACATCTGAACCAGGCTCCCCCGTTTCCAGGTGGGCCTCTGTCCAGACACAGATCACGCTGGCCGAGGGACGCCGTCCACCGAGCAGAACTGCGGCTCCTGGACCCTGGTGCGTCGGCAGACGCAGGAAAGGCACTGTCCCAGGGGTGGTCTCCACGTGCCATTAATGGGGACAGCGGGGCGTTGTCCTCTGTGTGGCCTGTGGTGGTGTCCGGCCGAGGAGGAGGTCTCTATTTAGGGGCTGGGTCAGCCAGGGGAGCCCCTCTGCCCCGGGGCTGCTGGGCTCGGCTTGGCCCTGTCCCTCCTCGTGTGCGCCAAGGTCCATCACTGGCAAGTCCCTCACTGGACGGGAGAGGCGGCTTGCAGGACAGTGGAGCTGTGTGTGCCCCTAGCAGAGGACCAGCCGTGACAAAAAGGCTCTCCAGGATTCAGAGGAGGGTTTGAGGTCAAAGGAAAGAGTCTCACAAAGGGCAAAGTCCCGGAGAGTACGGGGCACAGGAGTGTGGACGAGGCTGCTTTGGCCGGTCCTCTCAGAGGGGCCCCTGAGCCGTTTTCTCCTCTGGCGGGGGGCCCCTGCGGCAAGCGTGTGCAGGACGGAGGTGGGATCCGGGAGGCTGAGGTGGTCGGGTGCAGCGACCTAAGCGACGAAGCCCTCAGGGGCCTGGAGCTCGGCCCAGAGAGAACCGGTTGCACTTCCCCTGGAGCTCCAGCCACGGCCAGCCCTGCGCCGTCCTTCCCCTCGGTGCAGCCTGAGGCCCGGCTCCCCATTCCCAGCGCAGCCCCCCAGCCGTGCGGTCTTCTGTTTCTGTGGCTCCCACAGGGCGGCCTGGTTGCACGGCTCCGGCCGAGTCCCGCCTTTCCGCTGACCCGCTTTCCGACCTGTGCAAGGGGACACGCTGCTGAGCGTCACAGAGGCCGGAAACACTCCCAGAGACGCTGAATTTCCAGCCTGAGTCGGGCCAGGAGGGAGACGGGCCGCCTCGTACAGGGAGGCCCGGGTCTGCTCTCGCTGCAGCATCTGGCCAGTCCTGGCCCCAGGCCTAAGGCTCTTGTTCACCCGCATCTGCCAACCTGGACCCGCTTATTCGTAAAGGGGGACAACTAAAACCCACTTCAATGCCGCGAGTGCCGTCTGCGGGGAGCGGCGGCACACAGCAGGTGCCCAGCACAGGGCTCCCTCCTGCCTCGCGCTCCCGTGCGTCCGGGTCCCAGTGAGCCAGATTCCGGGGAGGGACACCCCCTAACCCCACGGCCGGCCACAGCCCGGCCACAGGGCCACGAGGCCTCGGGGGTGAAGGGTCCGTGACTTGGCAAAACAGGCAGCACAGGGGCCGTGAGGGTGGGACCGAGGCCAGCCAGCACACCGGCAGCTGGAGGAGGAGGGGCTCCTCCCATCAGTTAGAGGCGATGACACCCAGGTGGCGGCTCAGACAGAAGCCCAGCCGAGCGGGCTGAGGGCCCCCCGCCTCCCGCTGCTGACACTTAAGGACCCGCCTTGTGCCGGTGCTCCGCTGGGCCCTCATGGACAGAGCTAGCTCTTTACCCTAGGTTCGGGGGCAGGTGGGGCGCCCCAGCCTGCAGACAGGAGTGTCTTGGTGGGGCACTGACGCCGCCTGGTTCCAGCCCGGCTCCAGGTCGGCTCTGGAGGCACCCGCACACACTGGGGCTACCACACCCGCCCTTCTGTGTAAGCCTCCCGTGCTGGCTGGAAAAGAGACCTGGGGTCTCGGGGGAGGGGCCACGGCTCTGGGCAGCTTCTTCCTGTGTGGTCTTGGCTGGTGATGGCACCACCGGCCAACTCCAAATGTTCACGCGTCAGAACAACACAGCAACACCCCTAAGGACCCCGGGAGTAAAGCAGGGGCAGAAAGTGTCTCAGCTGTAAACACACTCAAGCGCGCTCAGGCACACACACACACACGCACACACACACACACACACGCACACACACACACACATGCACACACACACACACACATGCACACACACACACACACACACACACACACACACGCGACTAGGAAACCGGGGCAAGCTGACTCGGGCATCTGGTGCTCGGTGCACACCCACACACGTTCATCATTCGGGTGAGGGTTGCCTGGGGCCTCCGCACCTCTGGCTTCCGGGAAGGCCACACCTGGGACAGATTTCAGGGCTTGAAGTGTCTGCGGCTTGTTTTGTCAGAAGCTGAGCCAGAGGGATGGGGCCATGTGTCCTCCTGCAGGTCTGGGGCTGGATCCAGGCTCTGCCCCCTGAGCCCCTCCCCACGCCCCGTCCAGAAAGCCCCACAGAGCCTCCAGAGCCAGGTACACCGTTCGGGTGGGCGTGTCTCCTGGTCAAGTCCTGGCTTCTCCCCCGGGCTCCCTCCGCTCTGCAGGCTTGCACAGGCCCCTCGCCCAGCAGGGCCAAGGCCTCTGATCTGCTCCCAACTGCAGACCTTCTTCAGGGACCAGCTTGGGGCGCAGAGGATGGGAGACTCGGAGTGTCCCGGGCCCAGCGGCGCTGCGAGGGGGGCTGTCCCCTCCCTACGCCACCTGCAGCATCAGAGCCCAGGCAACCTCCTGCCCTGCTCGCCGCTGCAGTGGGCGGGGCCTTGTGTTCCCTGAGGGGTGCCGCCGTGGTTTTCGCCGGCCCTGCTGACCAGCAAGAAGGAGCCATGAAGAAGGTGCAGAGAACAGAGTGGACGCTGGCAGAGCTGACCTCGGCTCCACACAGGCCGCTTGTCTGCTGGGCACCTCGCCGTCCTTGCAGGTCTCAGGAGCCAGGAGTGGCCCGGGGTGCAGCCGCTGGGCTGGGTGGCCGAGAACCTGCCACGCGCTCCCTCGGGGCCTCCAGGCCCAGCAGGGGCTCGTCCGCGGACGGAGGCCGGCCTGGCCCGGAGGTCTGTGTGCTGCGGCGTCGCCGTGGGGCACGGTCCTTCCTGGGCAGAGAAGGGTCCCGGGGTCCGCCTGCCACAGGCTCTGCACCAGGAAGCTGAGGCCTGGGGGCCGCTTGTGGCCTCGCCGCCCGGCCTCCGCCTGGTGCCTGCGAGGAGACTCGCCAGCAGGGAGAGGGGCCCCGGAGGGCGGCCCGGGGGCCGCGTGGGGCTTGGCTTCAGGGTGTCTGGGCTCTGGTGGGCCCTGGCTGTCTGCTCAGCTGCGGCAGCCGCGGCGTCTGGGGATCAAGGCTCACCCGGGAGCCGGGCGCAGACCATTAAACACCGCAGGGCACCTGCCCTTGCCCGGGCTCTTCATGGGCCTCACAGTGGCCCCGCGAGGCCACACGAGCTGCCTGCTGTGAAGTGCCCCGGCCCCCGGCCCTCAGCCTGCTGTCGACAGCCACTCGCGAGGGCGGCCAGGGATGCGGAGGGTCTCTGCAGTGGGCGGCCCGGCTGAGCGCGTTGCCGAGGCACGGCAGGGGGCCTCTCCTGTCCTCCTCCCCCAGGCTCCGTTTTCCTTCGGGAGCTCTGGCTTTGGGAAGTGGCTGTGGTCTGTGGGCCCCTGTCCCGTCTTCCCCGGCCGAGTCGGCAGTGGCTGTGCCGGCGAGGCTCCAGGAAGGCTGTGCTGCCTCGGCCAGAGCAGCTCCTGCACACCTGTGGCCACGTGCCCGCGCGCCAGCGTCTCCACCGACACGCTTGCTGTCTCTCGGTCGCCTCTCGGCTGGCTCTGCCCCCGCGCTCGGGTGGGCTCACGCCTGACAAAGTGCCGCCTGGATTTCGGCAGCCCCGGCAGCCCGACTTCCGCTCTGTCTGCCTCCCGCCCACCCGCCCACATGTCCCCCCACAGCTCTGCGCCAGAGGCTGCGACGGCAGATTCAGGAAAACACCGGGCTGGGCTTCTGGCCCTGAAGCCTGGAGGGCCCCGCGGTTTCCACGCCTGGACCTACCTCCAGGGCTTGTATTGGGGCAGCGCTGCCCACAGCCTGCAAGTCAGAGCGTCTGGGGACTGAGGGCCGTTCCCTTCGCTGGCAGGAGTTCCCACAGTAAACGGGGACCCGGGCGCCCACCGCGCAGGTTGGCGTCAGCATCGGAGACTCCGTGGCGGCTTAGACGGCGGGAGCCCGGGGGCCGGCTCCTCCACGGCTGACCCGGCTCCCTCCACAGACCGCTGGCCGCCCAGATCAGGAGGCTTTTGGCCGCCCTCACGGCCTCCTTTCCCCACTAGAGTGAGTTGTGTCGTGACAACAGAGAAAGAAAAGACGGGTGAAAACACAGAGAAAATGGAAACTTAGAAAGCAGCCTGAGGGGGTGATGGGCGGAGTGAGGCCGGGCGCCGCCGGTGGGCAGGGCAGGGCAGGGGGTGCCTGTCCTGTGTGGAGTGTCCCAGGCTGAACCCATGCGAGCACCGACGATTCCTTCCAGCAGGGTGGGCACATCAAACTAGTTTTGGCAGCTTAAACATTTGTCTTATTTTAAGTAACTTATGCTTGGTTTCTATATTATACAAGTACATAAATTGGCATGAAAAAAGCAAAAGTAATTCCAAAAGGTTTAAAATAGAAAGTAGGCGTTCCACACCGGGCATCCTCTGGGGCAAGGTCATGGCCGTCCCGGGGACGGGGCATGGGGGGGTGCACCTCCACCTCCCCACCTGCACGGGGCCAGCTGGACACCCCGTCGTCCTTCTGGGCCCTGGAGATGTCAGGTTACTTCTGGTTAGGTTCTGACAGTCCCCACGCAGCTGGGCACCCACGCGTCTCTCAGCACTTTTCTTGGCTGTTGCGGCAGTTCCAGAATAGGAATCGCGGGATCTAAGGGCTCCAGATTCCCGTGCGCATTGTCAGACCTCCCGTCTCTGTGGCTCTGTGGCCCTGCGGCCAGTGGACAAGTCAGGGTCTACCTGTGTCCTTGGCCAAAACTCCTGGGAGGTTCTGAGCTCGGGTGTGGTGGAAGGATGCTCTGGCCCAGGGGAGGGGAGATGGGGGTGGGGGGAAGCGGCCCGGACCTGCACTGACCTGTAGACAAATATCCTCCAATTCTCCATTGTCGCCAAGGATGGGGGACCCTGGGGAGGTCACACCTACCTGCCTCCCCATGTGGACCACAGTAGAAAGTTTACAGAATTACAGCTTCCACAGGAGGGTTGGACACTCAGCTGCTGCAACTGAAGGCCAGTTCCCACCCAAACCCAAACTTTTAGTTTGTTCGCAAACAGGATGCAAAGTCCCCAGGTTGGAGCTCACTTCACTGCAGGAAGCATAAGTGGAGAAGCTCCTTTGCACGAGGGTGGGGCTGCCAGCCAGCCTGAGAGGGTTTGGCGCTCGGGGCTGGGGCGTGAGATTGCAGGAAGACCCTGCAGGCGGAGGGTCCTCCGTCCAGGACGGATTCGGTAAATCCCACGCGGTTACAAGGGAAGGCTCCGTCTGCGTCTCAAGAAGACAGGGTCGGGAAGCAGTTAATGGGGGCCCGTGGCTTCCCCTCCAGTAACGCCCTCCACGCTCCACACCACCTGGTGGGTAAACAGCTGTCTCCAGGGCCTGGAAGGCAGTCCTCAGAACTCACACAACCCTGGCCAAGCGAGCTCTGGGCGCGAATGAAGAAAAGATGGAGGGAGGCCCTTGCTGCTCAGGCTCTGGGAGCTGCGTCGCTGCCTGGCGTCATTCTGCCTCCGACTTTGTTAGAAGGGAAGCAGAGCAGCCACTCTCATGGGAGGGGACAGGCACTGAGGTCCCGCCCTGCCCCCTGGGCGCCGTGGTGGTGACGGGTCCTCAGCCGCCCCCCAACACTGCCCGCCCAGCCTCCGGCCCCGAGTCTTGCCCAGAGGACGGAAGACTGAGGGGGGGCCAGGGGGATGCAAGAGGGGCACCTGCCGCCCTGCTGGGGCTGTGGGACGAGGGCAATGCCCAGGGTGCAGCCCACGGGCGGGGGTGCAACGGCCTCGCCTCGCCCCCTGGGCACAGAGCGCCCCTCGACACTGCCCCTCCAAGCGTGCTTTTCCCCGTGCAGCCGAGCGCGCGGTGTCTCGCACGCCGGGGTGTAGAGGGTGGGTCCACACTGCCTGACGCGCGTGGGGACAGACCACGGACCGGGTGGGCGTCTGTGTGGCGCTAACGGGCCACAGCCTCGCCCACGTTCCCGCCTGACTCTGCGCTGAAAGGTGCAGCCTGGTTGAAGGTCTCCTTGGAGAGAAAAAGGGACTTGCTTTTCAGGGAAGTGTGGCCTCTAGAATGAGAACGGGTGCCAAGAGTTCCCCCAAACACGCTTCTACGCTTCCGTTAACGGAGTTGGGGGGCATGTTGGCCGCTGCCTGGAGTGGGAGGGTCTCTGCCCCCTCTGGGAAGCAGCTGGTCAGCACTGATCCAGGCTCTCAAGAGCACAGCGACCTTCGGTCCGGTGGATTAACCGCTGGATTTGGGAGAAATCATTTAGTTCGCAGACAAACATTGGGCTGTAAGATGTTCTTTGCACTGTGCTTTATAATAGGGAAAACACTGAAACAAGAAAAATAAATGTTTAAATAAATTATGGCATATCAACATGATGAAATATTCCAGAGTCACTAAATGCTATAAAGTGCCCCGAGAAGGAGTCTAGGCTCCAGAGGCTGGAGCCGACGGCCTGGGATCAAGTTCCAGCCCCACCACTTAATTCCAAGGGACCCTGGCCAGGCCATATAACCCCCCCGTGCCCCACCCCTCGTGGCGAAGCGGGATTGTGATAGCACCTCGGAGGTAGCGACTGTTCAGTAAACAGGGAGCACGTACGACGGGGCCTGGCTCACACCGGGCCCTGCCACTCCTGCCTGGCGAAGGGACGGCAGTTCTTGATGTTACACGTGCAGTTTTCTGTTTTTAAAATGACACACTCGTTAGAAGACTGTGTGTGTATATATATATATATATATATATATATATATATAAATCATATCTATAGATGATAGATAGATGTAGATAGACATACAGAAAATGTCTAGAAAGATATTTATAATGGCCACTTCGTAATAGGTGGTAAGGTTATGGGACTTTTTAATTCTCTTCATTATTGATCTGTATCTTTTTTGTTTTTCTGCAATGGACATGGTGTGCTTTTGTAATAGTAAAAAGTCAAACTTATTAATGTGAAGAATGTAAACTGCACCCAGATGACCTCCATGCCAGTATGCAGCCCTCCTTCCAGGAAATCCTCTTTCAGAATTCCAGGATTTCGTCCGGCGGCGCTGGTCTGCAGCTCTTCCTCTTCCTTCTGAGTTAACCCACGACCTGCCAGACGTTTGTCAGTAGCTTCAGTTTAAGATTATTCCCCGTGAGTCACTTTAATACTTGTAAGCAACTCAGAAAAGTATTCTTTTCCTTCTTTTTCTTTTTGTTCCTCATCTGTTTCTTTCTTTCTCTCCCTCCCTTCCTTTCGATTGTGGGCCATTTCTTTTGTATCATAAAATTGTGATGGGAAAGGGATCCATAAAACATTGCTTTTCTCTGATCTTGCGACAGGGGAGCAATGGTGCATAAACACATGGTTACAATTTCAAGACAGAGCTAGTGAATCATATATTTGTAATAGTAACTTTTGCAAGACCTCAAATTAGAAGCGTCCAGGATTTGCGTATCGTCTGTGGCTCATCTGTGGAGCCGTAACTGGGCTTCCCGCTCATGGAATCCTCCTCACTTGCAGCCACCGTGCAGACTGCGGCCATAGAAACTTCACGAGGAGCAGACTTGCCCCCCAGGTGCTCGCTCGGGCGCTTCCTGTGGGATCCCCTGCGCTGGCCCCAGCCTGCTCCCAGGTCTCAGGCCCCTGAGCTTCCCTGAAGTGACGGGAGCTGCGTGAGTAACCTCCCTTTTCTCTCCAGGAACGTGGCATCGATGCAGGACTCTGGCCATGTCCTCCAGAGGCTGCACTCGCCCCTCAGACACTGTGACGGTGTTTTTCTTGGTCCCTGGCATTTGGGCTCTCCAATCACTTTTCTACATTTTCACCTGTCGATAAATACATCTGATTTTGCACCCTGGTTTCTCTCTGCTCGGCTGTCCTGCACTTGTTACGCAGCTGGTCAGCCTCTCCTCTTTTGCTGCCTGGCTGATCAATCGTCCTCATTTCCTTCTTCATATTTTGGACTCGAAGGCCCCTCAGGACCCAGAGTTCCATTCCCAGCAGGAGCCACCCAGGTGACCTGGAGGGGAAAGAGCCAGCTGGACATTAGTCCCTGAAGTGCTTGTTTAACCTGCACTTTTTGCCCTAAGAATCTAGGCTGGGCTGTCCCAGGCTGAGCTTGAACTTCTAGCGCCTCCCTGGTATTTCTGCAATTCTCCCGGCTCCAGCCATGGCAGGACATCATGATACAAAACGATGAAGCGGCCCCGTTTGTGTATTTGTTCCTTTGTCCATTACCGCCACCTCAACTCCAACTCACTGAACCAAACATCCACCAACTACGCTTCAACTTCACCCCACCTCACCCTACCTCACCTCACCTCACCTCACCGCTTTCACATGTAAAGCCTACACTCCGGCCTCACAGGAGTGAGGTTACACCCCTCTGGCTGCACCCCTAACCCTTTATGGCTGTTTCCCCCACTTCTCACTCCTTTCTCCTTCCAGAAATGTATCCGTTACCTCTATGGACTGTTGCCATGAAACAGGGCCGAAATCAATGTTCATCTTTCCTGGAGACATCAGCCCCTTGTCTTTTCCGCTTTGACTTTACTCAAAAAGCCATCCACACACACACACACACCTGGCAGTGGACGTGGCCTCCAGACTTGGTGGAGGTTGGACAACAGCTATTTATCTTGCCTGTTGTGCAAGCAGCTTTCTCACCTGCATCCACTCGGGAGGCCGCTTCCAGACCCTGCCCTCACCCCTTCCCCAGCCATGGCCACCTGGTGGTTGCTTCGGCTCAGAGGGCCCAGCATGAAGGGCCTCACTGAGGAAGGTCCCTCCTCGGCCTCCCTCCCTGGACACCCAGGGACCAAGGCAGCATTCATTCGTCACTGTTTTCTGGGGAAGCAACGGCCGGCATTTCTTGGACTTCTTGGGTACCAGGGGCAGAGCTAAGCAGTTCACGGGGCATCTTCACGCCACTGTGTGGGGGACCCATCACCTGCCTTCTCTCTGGGATGACGGTCCTGGGACGGGTCCCTGGAGATGCAGGGTTCATCCTAGAGCTCTCGCTCCTGTCCTCGGGGCAAGTCTGGGCCACTCGATTCTCTCCCACCAGGGTGTTCTCATCAACATGGAAGGCAGCCCAGCCACGAGGACGAGGCCACTGCTGGGACCAGTCGCTGTGAGGACCTTCCCTTTGTGGCTTTGTCGTGAGAGGGAGTGGCTTCTTGTGAGGGTCACCCGCACCCCAATTCTGCATCCTCCCAAGGGGTCAGGCAGTGACCCGCGGAGGGGCTGTCCAGACATGCGGGCGAGGTTGGGGGAAAGGTACAAAGGGCAGAAGCGAAAACATGGTGGAGACAGAGGCCGTCCTGGAAGCTTGCAGCTTTGGGGGGTGAGGCTGCCGTGGCCGAGGGGAGCACTCATCTTCCATCCTCTGTTTGTTCCATGACACCTTCTCAAAGACCTGGAGGATTCGAGAAAGTGCTAGATAAGGAAATCAGCACACACTTCACAATAAAGGTGGAGGTTACGTCTGCCGTTCCAGCACCAGGACAGATGGAAGCGTCTGAGCAGATGGTGTCTCAGTGCCTTCAGGCCACAGCGGTGACACACCCCATGCTGGGGGCCTCGTAACAGCAGACACAGACTCTCAGGGCTCTGGAGGCAGGACGTCCACGACCAGGGCCCTCTGGCTACACCCCTAACCCTGTGTCTGGTGTCTGGTGGGGCTGTCCTCACGTGGCAGGTGGGGAGAGACAACCGTGCGGGGTCCCTGTTGTCAGGGGACTGATCCCATCAAGGGGGTCCCCCCTCGTGACCTCATGACCCCAACACCACCGCATGGGGGTTACCCCTTCACAGCATGGATTTGGGGGACACAAGCGTTCAGTCTGTGGCACTGCAAGTCTCTGCAGGTGGTCAGAGGGGGGCTGGTTCGTCACACCCCCACCAGCTAAGAGGCTGCCTTGCACACAGTGAATCAGACTGAACTGAACCAAATTCTTATGGATTTCAAGTAAGATTTTTAGTTGTACCAAGTGAAGTCGAAAATTCACAGACGATGAAAAGGGAATTATTTCATCTAAATTTCTTGGCTGACTGTATGTCAAAATAATGCAGCCTGAAGGGGCAAAGCCACGCAGTGGGAATGAGCTCCCAGAGTCGGTGGGTGAGGAATCAGCCCGGGTCAGCACACCTAATGCACGCTGGCCGTGCTGTTGCTTCAGGGGGTAGCCGGTTGGTCTTGGCTGAAGCCCCAGTTCCGCTTATTAACGAGCAAGTTCAAATTGAAGTCTTTCAAGCCCCAATTTTGTCTGAAAAAGAAGGAAATAACACAGCACATGCGTAGGTTATCGTGAAGCTGAGTGCAGAGGTGTGAAGGGCCTGGACTTCCAGCTCACGTGGCTCCCGGGCGGCTCCCTTACTCTGTGAGCCCTTCCTCCGGAATCGAGCTGCCCAGTGCAGTTCAGCAGGGGGACACACTCCACATTTGGAAACCTGACCTTTCCCTTCAAACCTGCCGGTGGAACAGAGCTGCTCTGGGCAGTAAATGGTCTAGAGCAGGGCTGGCTGACTCCACCTGCCCTTCCGTGTAAGTAGAGTTTTATTGGAAAGCAGTCCTCTCCGTGGCTTTACTTGCTGCCCATGCGGCCTGCACCCTGCTTCCTCCCTCCTCCCTCCCTGCTTCCTCCCTGCTTCCCCACTGCTTCCTCCCTGCTCCCTCCCCCTCCCTCCCTCCTTCCCCACTGCTTCCTCCCTGCTTCCTCCCTCCTCCCTCCCTGCTTCCTCCCTCCTTCTTCCCTCCTACCTCCTTCCTCCCTGCTCCCTCCCTCCTTCCCCACTGCTTCCTCCCTGCTCCCTCCCCCTCCCTCCCTGCTTCCTCCCTGCTTCCCCACTGCTTCCTCCCTGCTCCCTCCCCCTCCCTCCCTCCTTCCCCACTGCTTCCTCCCTGCTTCCTCCCTGCTTCCTCCCTCCTCCCTCCCTGCTTCCTCCCTCCTTCTTCCCTCCTACCTCCTTCCTCCCTGCTCCCTCCCTCCTTCCCCACTGCTTCCTCCCTGCTCCCTCCCCCTCCCTCCCTGCTTCCTCCCTGCTTCCCCACTGCTTCCTCCCTGCTCCCTCCCCCTCCCTCCCTCCTTCCCCACTGCTTCCTCCCTGCTTCCTCCCTGCTTCCTCCCTCCTCCCTCCCTGCTTCCTCCCTCCTTCTTCCCTCCTACCTCCTTCCTCTCTGCTTCCTCCCTCCTTCCTCCCTCCTTCCCCACTGCTTCCTCACTGCTTCCTCCCTCCCCCTTCCTCCCTCCTCCCTCCCTGCTTCCTCCCTGCTTCCTCCCTGCTCCGTCCCTTCTTCCTCCCTGCTTCCTCCCTGCTTCCTCCCTCCTTCTTCCCTCCTTCCTTCCTCCCTCCTTCCTCCCTGCTTCCTCTCTCCTTCCTCCCTCCTTCCCCACTGCTTCCTCACTGCTTCCTCCCTCCCCCCTCCCTCCCTCCTTCCTCTCACCTTGCAGACTGCAGCGGCAGAGCAGCGTCTGTGGCGGCTGAGCTCGAGGAGCTGGTGGCCGTGGTGAAGGTGGCGCATGTCGAGGTAGACTGTGCACACGGCTTTCCTCGCCCATCCGCCGAATGGCACGTTGATTCCCAAGCCCGGGGTGGGCCTGGGACCCTGGCGGCAGGCTGCCTGGCTGAGGACTCCCGGCTCTGCTGACAGGAGAGCCCGTCCCACCACCTGGGTCCCCACGGAATTCCTGGGAACTTCCTGTGGTGGAGAGAGCAGGGGGCGTGCTGATGAGTTAGAGCGAAGGCGATCAAGGCCTGGGATGAGCATCCCGTCTCCCTCTCCTCCCGAAGGCCGCGCTGTGCGGGGCCAAGGCCTTCAGCTCCACCCCCAGAGCCTCTGCTCCTCGTCTCTCCACGCAGAACTGAAGCCTCTCCACCGCGGCTTCCCTTCCTCCGGGGTGATTCTTCCTGCACAGACTTCCCCTGCGGTCCCGACCTGGGACCCTGTCAACACGCGGAGTTGAGCAATGTTTTAACTTACTTGTTTATAGGTGCCGTGTTCAGTAACGATCCGGTGCACACGCCTGGCACACCAGCCGTCCCCACAACCCACACGACCAGGACCCGAGGCCTTGGGCTGTCCGGCCACCGCCCCCTCCGAGCTCACTACCTTGTGGCTTTCTGATGAAGCCCTCTCCTCGCGGGGGGTGGAGGTGGCTGGGTCTCTCCTCATACCTGTGGAGGTGCTTAACCTAAGCTCTCACGCCTGCGCATCCGCATGGGGTGCTAGCTCTGTAACCTCACGTGGAGAAACCTGGAGGGAACGGCCTTCAGGAGGGAGGAGGCCAGCCTTGCAGAGATGAACTGTGTGGAGGCCGTGAGCCCCTCGACCTGCGCACAGGACGGAGACAAAGGAGGCCCTTCCCCAGGCCGACGGTGAGGAAACGCCAGACAGACCCCAGATGCGGAGACTGCACAAGACACGTCATTACTGCTCTTCCAAAGGGCCAGGTGGTGAGGGGAAAGGAGAGTCCGAGGGCGATCTCAGACTGGAGGAGGCGGGCACGGCGTGGGGCCGAGGGGGTGGGAACCGTGGGCCTCAGCAGGTAGTGAGTTTCCTGATCCTGGGGCCGCCCTCTGGCCGGGGGAGATCCTCACCCCAGGGCAATGCTCTGTGAGGCTAAATTTAGTTCAAAATAAAAAGTTAGGAAAAAAAATACCTGTCTGACATCATTCGAAATTGTTTGCCCGTCAACGGGAAACAGAAGGAAACGTACAGGGCATATAACTCCCTGCACCTTTTAAAGGTTAACCTCATTCATCAAAGACCGAATTTACAGAACACCGACGCGAGTGTTTCCGTCCTGGACCAACTGTTGACAGGAAGGATGGCGGAGCCTCCCAGGCAGGTCCCCGAGCCTCTCCTGGGCCTCCCCTCGGGGGCGCGAAGCAACCTACTCTCATAAGTTTCTCAAGGTGACGCAAGGAAGCAGACACCTGTCTTATGAAATGTGCTGTAACCCTTCGAGAAAATTCACTAAAGAATTAAAATATGACTTTAATTTCAAGATGGTGATTTCCATGCCCATTTCCGGGGTGTGATGATCAGGTCTTCACGACGCTGGAGATGAGTGAGGCCCCCACCCCAGCGTGCGCCCGGGGGGAGGCGGGAGGGGGGCGCTGGGAGGGGGGCGCCTTCCCCGGTCCTCACGCCCGTCACCCGTCACCCGGGAGCAGGCCCTGTCCCCGCTGAGCCCCGCCTGGTCCCCCTGTCCCGGGCACCGCGGCCTCATGCACAAGCCCCTGACTGCGCCTCTGGGGAAGGCGCTCTTCCTTCAGCTTCTGTGAAGCTCGCTCTCCTGATTTCTCCTCCCCCGAGACCTTTGGGTTCCCTTTCCACTGCTGCCCTTGACCCCAGGGTCCCAGCCCGGGCCCCCCGTTGTGTCTTTGTCTCATCACAGGTGACCACTGCCCACCGCTCCAGCCCTTCCCGTCTGTGTGTCAGAAGCGCTGGGACATTGTCTCGGCTGGTCTGAGGCAGCGCCCACTCCCTGCCCCAGGACAGCACCCACGAGGAACCCTGGGGTGCTGCTTGTTCCTTTCTCAACGCAGCCCCCATGACGGCCCAGGAACCACACTCCGCCCGCGCTCTCCTGGGAAATGTCTCCCGGCTCCGGGTCACGCACGTGCCTGGCCCCCCGGGGCGGTTCCCGGCAGCGCCAGCTCTCAGAGGCCGGATGCGGGTGGCCTGAGGGCCCTCCTCGGGGGCCAGCGTGGGGAGAACCCTGTGGGCTGTCCCTTCCCTGTGAGAAGCTTGCTCAGTTCACACAGGGACAGCCTGGGCTCATTTGTCACCTCCTAACAGTGACAAAGTGGCAGGAAGCAGCTCCTTGGTGGCTCTTGAGGAGAAGAAGCTATTTCATGCAACCACGAAGGTGCCAAACTCGGGGTCATGTTTTTGGAATGGAACGTTTTAATTGGGATATTTGGCTAAGACAAGTAAGACTTTTCACAATGTCTCATTTGCTGAAAAATGAGGAGATTGGAGAACTTGGGAGGAGTAGCAGTGACAGAAATCACAGCACTGGACAGAAACGTCCACCAGGAGCTGGATAGAGTGGGCGCAGAGGAGCAGCTCAGTGCAGAGACGCTTCCTCCCCAGGTGGGGAAGGCCAAAAGGGTTTGACCCTGAAGAGCTGAAGGTGGTGAATCGGTGTCAAGCCCAGAGGAAGGGACGAGCTGAAAGGAGGGCCGAAGGTGTGGGCAGCGTGGAATTCTGCTGGGGAGGCCTGAGGATGGAGAGTTGGGCAGGCGGGTGGGCCCCCAAGCACCCCCCCGCCCCACTCTCACGAGGCCCACGTGTCAACATCGGAGCTGTGCTCTAATCAAACGTAAAAAAGGACGTGCGTGTAAAGCCCCAGGAGAGCAGGAACCGGGCTGATGAACCCATGCTCGGGGGTCAAGGTGCTAAAGGAAAGAAAAATGACTGTTTCACTCTCCACTTAAAAATCAAGAAACAACCATTTAAAAATATAGTTTCCTTTTTAAAGAGGCCCGTTTGAGAGCCTCCAAGGGCAGAAGTTCTTGGGGACCTGGTGCGTGTGGGGGTTGTTCGTGCAGGGGGCCACCATGGCCACAGGATCATCTTCTCTTTTACTCAATTCTACGGCTTTTCCATGACAATCATACATTATTTGACTTAAATTGATAGCGGTTATTTAGGAAGCATTAGAACAGCTGACGGGCATTTGAAAAAATTGTAGCAGTTCTGGAAATGAACCTCAGGATGATCATGAGGGGCATCCACATACCAAAATCCCGGTATAACAGACATGTCAGGGTGTTTAAAGATGCAGGGGGACTTCCTCCCGTTCCAACGGGACAAAAGGAGAATGCAAGGACCCTTGTCACCGAGTCACCGATTCCACTTTTCATTTGTTGTTAGCACAGGTCCTCACACCATCAACATGCTGTTTGCAAAGAGGAGCTTCCAGGGCTATCCGCAGGCCCTTGTGTCGTTTGGGAACAAAACATGACCCATAGAGAAGCAGGTCTTCTGGGTTTTTTGAAGCTTGAAAAGAAGAAAATTCTAAATTTTGGATCATAGTTTGAGGGTATAATACGTGAAAGTAATTCCATATTTTCATATACATCCAGTCCCTCAATACACCCAATAATTTACCTTAAATTTATTGATGAATCATGGGTTTTTCTTCCATTACTAATTGAATGCAAAGAAAATATATATTACTTGCTAAGTGAGTAACTCACAATTATTATTGAAGTTCATGTTTAAATGAACTTTATAATACATAACTTTAACAGTGCATAAATTTAAAGAAATTATTTATTACTTAAGAGCTGTTTTTACCACTCAAAATTGATGGAATTTTGTGATAAATCCTAGGAGATCATATACTACTTTAAAGAGTCCCTGAGTAACAAAGAGGGGCAAGGTGTGTCAGGTTCGACCCTGCTCACCAAGAATCTAAAACAGCAAATGCCTTTTGCAGAGGTAGCCAGTGAAACGCCTCTGATCCAGGAAAGCATTAGCAGCTAAGACGCTTATTAGACATGTTTGTTTAAACTTGTCTCTGCCCACTAGGCCGAGATTGCTGAGGGCAGCCCAGGCCTCCCAGACAGGCCACTCCGGACGGGAGCCGCTGAGCCCCGGCGCTGGCATGCTGTTGGGTGCTGGTTATACGCTTGGGAACGTGGTCCCACGCAACCTCAATTTTGATTCAATGGGATCACTTCCTGGGGTGTAAAGGGCTCTGAGCCACGTTGGTGCCAAGTGGGAGCAGAGCGGGGAGGGGGAGTTGGGCGCAGCAGGAGGGCTGGACCTCCGCCACGAGTTTGCTTTGCAGTCTTGGATGCGAAGATGGGGCTCGAGCTCCTTGTCCGTAAAACGGGGGGGGCGAGGCGGGAGCTCGAGACCCTTCCAACCAGCACCCTCTGCCACGCACCCCACATGCAGTGCACAGCACGGCACGGCACGTGCTTCACTCCTGGAAAGGCGTATCCGTGTGCATCAAGCCCCTGGTTTCTCGTAAGTGCTCCTCTGAGGTTTGCTTACTGTTATGTCCCTTTGTCATTCATGGGATGCAATCTTCGTGGGGCAAGCCCCCAGGAAGCTCCCCACCTTCCCCAAAGGAGGCCACGCCAATGGCGGTTTGCAAAGCTGCAGTTCCTTTTCTTCAGCTGTATTTTAACATGTTGTCTTATTCTGTATTTCTGCCACCATTCTGCCCTGATTATTTCTGTACTCTCCGGGAAGACAGAAGCTTTCTCACCAGCTCTCTTCTTTTCTTTCTGAGTCTTCACCAAAATCGCCTCTAATGTCCATATTTCTAACATGCACCTCAAAACTCCTCCGGCCTCGACCATCACCCAGACCTGAGGCTGCTCCCACTTTGTTGGTGTTGGTTACAGCAGTACTTGGCTTCTTGGTACCAAATCGGTCTGAGGCAGCTCAGGTCGCCACGACAACAGACTACAGGCTGGGGCTTGAACAACAGAGAGGTGTTTCCTCGCGGTCAGGGGCTGGGAGTTGAAGGTGGTTTGGAGTGCGCTTGGGTCCTGGTGAGAGCTCTCTTCCTGGCTTGCGGACAGCCGCCTCCTTGCTGTGTCTGCACATGGCCTTTCCTGGGTGTGCACGCGAGTGAGGAGATCTTGTCCCTTCTTACAAGGCACTGTCCTGTCAGATTACGTCTCACCTATGGCCCCACTTAACCTTCATCATCTCCTGTATCCATCAGGGTTCCCCAGCGAAGCAGAACCAACAGTATACACGGATGCATCATTAAGTGCGTTACTGGGGGGGTCTGCTCCCACGGTTTTGGGGGCTCCTGCAGGCTGGCGGCCAGTTGTGCAAGCCCTTGGGCCTGAGAACCAGAGCGCCAACCTTGGAGGGAAGGGGGCCTGGGCGTCCTTCCTCCAGCTTTGTGTGCAGACCATCACAATAAGGAGAACATCGCAGTCAAGCAAGTCGCGGCAAGTTTTTGGATTCCCGGCGCATGTGAAAGTAATGTCTACACTGAGCTGTAGCTATTTAGTGTGCAGTAGCATTATGTTTAAAAAACAGTGTGCACACCTTCTTTAAAAACAGTTATTCTAGAATTCACTAACCATCAACTGAGCCTTCAGTGTTTTGATTCACAGATCATCATAACACATGCAACAGTAATGAAAAAGCTTAAATGTTGCATGTTACCGAAGTGTGACACAGACACCAAGTGAGTAAATGCTGTTGGAAAAATGGCGCCGATAGACTTGCTCGATGCAGGCTTGCCACCGACCTTCAATCTGTAGAAACAGAATATCCGTGCGGTGCACAGTGAGAGGTCTGCCTGTGGCCGGCGGGGACTCTGGTGGTGCCGGCTCGGGCACCGCGTCCTGGCTCGGGATGGCTGCACACAGGCTGGCGGGCAGCACCTGGCCCTAGCGTCCCCGGCACGGCGCTCAGCCTCCTCGAGCCTCCCTCCGGCCTGGGGGCACAGAGTCCGCAGCTCGCGGGGAAGCCGAGAGGCCCAGGGGCGTGGAGAGGCCTCCGCTGGGACAGGGTGCCAGCCGGCCACCCTTGCCAAACGCAGGGCCTCTGCAGTCAGCGCCCAGAGGGGGAGGTCTGAGGCCCACTGCCCAGCACGAGGAGGGCACTGCACGCTCTAGAGCTTTCTAGAAGGCACTTCCCACTCCTGCCCCACTCTGTGCAGTCTGCCTCGCCAGGCTGCAATCCCCTCTCCCAACTGTCCAGCATTCTCTAGCGAGGGTGTCCTGCATGGAAGCCACCAGCCAGGACCTCCAGAAGCTTTCAGAACAGCCCACACGGCTGCGCTTTGAACGTGGCTGCGGACCCTGACCCAGACCACCTGGTGATGCGAGCCCGCGGCTGCCCTCGGTACTGGGAGTGCGCGTCAGGCACAGGCGGGGTGCTCCCCTGGCACGGGGACGGCCCCGGGGTGCCGAGCACAGAAGCTCTGCTCATTTGCACTTGGAGGCTGCGGGCCTCACACCCGACGAGCCGGAGGACGAGACTCAGAGAAGGAGGCGAGCAGGGGCGCCCACGGTGTCGGCTGCGGACAGCTCAGGCTCTGGGTGAGGCCCGGGGGTGGGAGAGGGGGGGGATCAGCTTCCAGACTCCATGGGGGTGGGTGGGAAGGTCAGTGGAGGCCTGTTTGGGGGCGGTGGGGCAGGAGGGAGAATTTGGTAACCGTTAGAGTTGCCTGAAATTAACAAGCTCTTGCATTCGGTTAAATGGTTATGGGGCTGCTTCAACCACGTGCACCTCAAGACAGCAGGGACCGGACCGCGGGCGGGGGCAGCTGAGTCCCGATCGCGCTGTCACTGCTGGGACAAAGAGTACCCAGCGCCATGCAGGGACTGGCGGGTATGGGCAGGGCTGGATGACGGTCCCTCCAGGTGCCGAGCTGCTCGGGCAAAGGGCCGGGAGGGAAATCGGGGCCAGTCTGTCCAGGTTGTGAGGGTCTCGGGAGAGGTGGGTCAGGTTCCCCGCAGGCAGAGCTGAGTGCCTGGGCGCGTCTGGGAGCCGTCACTGGTGACCTGTGAAGAGGGACCGAGTGGCACCCCCAGGGGTTGGGGCATGGGGACACCTTGGTGCCAGGGGCAGGCAGGAAGAGGGAACACAGGTGTGTCCAGGAGATAATTAGGAGAATGCAGTGAGGTGCCTCAGGGAGCACCAGCGGGGAGCCTGGGGGAGGTCAGAGCAGGTGTTGAAGTTGGAGGGCGCAGGACGGGAGAGGGTAGGACCCAGGAGGCGTACAGAAGTCGCCTGCTACCCCGCTGGGGACGTGGTTCTTGCCCGAGAGCCACCCCACCCCAGGGCCTGGCCGTGAGGAGGCCGCTGGGAGCAGGGAGAAGCCGTCGGTTGGGGCGACGGGGTGACGGTTGGGCCCTCAGCTGTCAGAGCCCGGGGCTTCCTGAAGGGAGGGGGTCAACGGGAGAGACATTTCCTTCTTTCTCCCCTTTTCCTGGACACTCAAGGGCAGGCCTAGAAATCGGCCGAGGCTCCGCCCTGCTGGTCCTGCCTATTTCTCCCCCCGACCCAGGTGGGCATGGGTGCCTCTCGGGCCCCAGGTCTGGTGTGCAGGACAGAGGGCGGGGCTTGCTTCCAGCTCCTCGCTGGCCCTGTGGTCACTCCCGCTTCTGGTCCCCTGGGTGTCGGAGGGTGTCCCTCCTCCCCCGACCACCAAGTGGGTGAGATGCTTCCTCCCTGATGGCTGCAGGCCTGTGGGCGCTGGACCCTTGCCTGTGCTCTCCAGGGCAGGGGCGGACAGCCCACAAGGGACGGCCACTTGCTCCTCTGGGACCCCTGACCCAAAAGCCCCCCCTGCGAATCTGGTGCCAACTCTGCCATTTTCCTCCCCACAGAAGCAGCTGCCATCAGCACAAACTGCTTCTTCTGCTTCTGCAAATGTCGGGTCTCCCGCAAGCGCTGGACACCCTGAGGCACACCCCACAGGGCAGATGAGCCCTGGACGCCCTCCCCTGTGCCCTTCGGGTCTCGGCGGCTAGGTGTGGCCCTCAGAGGACGCCCAGCTCGCAGGTGGCTGTTTCCGTCCTTCCTCCAGGACACCCCAGTGACACAGGTCGGCATTGCCCTCCACGATGGTCGGCGCTCTCTGCCTTTGGACTCACCGCTTTGGGCCGAGCGCTTGTGTGCGCACATGTCAGTACCGCACACCCCAAAAGCACACTTCTACGCACAGAGCTTCAGGGAGGGACACCGGGGGCGTCCCTGGAGCTTGGCCCGCAAGGGGACTGGGGTCTCATTCCCCTCACTCTGGGTGATGCGCTTGGGGCCGCCGTGGCTCAGGGCACCGTGTGGAGATGGCACCTGTCCCTCTGGACAAGGACGCAGACCTTGAGACCTGGTGTTGGGCTGCTGGGCCGGCGGTGGGTGAGGGGAGGGGCCGACTTAGTTAACGGGGTAAAAGCAAAGTATGTTCAGAAGCAGGACAGTGAACAAGGAGGTGGCGGGACCCCACGGGGCTTCGGGCGCCTCACCCTCACGGACGGGGACTGAGGACGGGGATTGCTTTCTGTTTGGCTGAGATGTTTCGTTCGCAGAGAACAAGCAGAGCACCCAGCGCCCTCCACGCAGAGCCTTGGGGCCCAGCCCTGCCCGTTGGAAGGGCGTCCTCGCCGCTGGGCTGCCCCCCTCCCCCCGTCCACTTCCAGCAGGCCAGCTGCACCCAGGCGAGTGCCTCTCAGCTGCTCTGTAAATATTTACTGGGCGGCCAGGATGCAGGATTGGAGGCTGTTGCCACATCAAAAAACAAGCAAGTTCCCGAAAACTAAGCGTCAGAGGAGGGCAGGGGTCTGGTGGACGAGGCCCTGCTCTGGCCCTGACTCCTGGCTGCAAGGGGCGAGGCGCTGGGGCTGCCCTGGCCGAGAGGAGTGCAGGCCTCCTGGGAGGGGAGAGTGGGGCCTGGGCCGGCGCTCGTGCGTCTGGGGCGGGGGTCCACCCCACCCCAGCCCCATCGGAAGGCGTGGCTCTGGTGGCTTATTAGGCCTCCTAAGGGTCCTCTTCAGAAAAGGAGAGGCAGGAAGCCAGCCGTCCACCGACACCTGGGCCTGCAACCCAGGAGCCGCCCCCAGGGAGCCTGGGATCAGACCTGAGGGGCTCAGGGAGGGGCTGCAGGCCAGTCGCTGCCCCACGGGGCACAGGCCGCTGCGCTTAGGGGTTTACACGTGGCTGCAGGGAGGCCCCACCCTCAGGTGTCCACGACGAGGGCGACGCGGCGGCGACGAGGGCGACGCGGCGGCGGCGGTGTGCGTGCATAGGCGAGAACACAGCGTGCATAGGCGTGCCTGTGTGAGCACCGTGAGCCTGTGCTCGTGTGCCCATGTGTGCGCGTGAACATACGCGTGCGTCTTGCGGAGGACCGTGCTCTGGAGCTTGGGAGGGGCACGTCTCCCTGGCCTGCTGTGTGATGGGCCGGGGGCGGTGAGCGGGGCCTGCGGGCCACGGGCCTGCTGGCTGCTGTGGGCCACCTGCCGTCCTCAGGACAGTCCGGTGCCCCCGCACGGATGAAGCCAGGTCTCAAAGGCCGTCTGGGGGGCTTTCACCCATGGTCGGCACTGTCTGTGGGGAGGCCAGCCTCACCAGTCACCTCCGTGAGCCTGGGCGGTGTGCGGGCCCTGAGCCCCGTCCAGGCTGCCGCCGGGCTTCCTCGCACCCTTCCCTGAGGGCCGCCTCCCGTGCCCTCCTCCCTTCCTCTTCACCCAAACCCACCACGTAGCCCCTAAAAACACTCCTGGTCTCCACAGCCTCTGCGTTTGGTGCTTTCTTGGTCCGTGCAGCACAGGAAGAGTCTGTGAAGGTTGCCCGCTGGAGACGGTGGGACTCAAGTGAGGACCAGCTAGAGAGATGCCCACATCCACCCAACCTCTGCCGTGGAGCCTGTGTGAGAAGAGGGAGAGTCTGGGGGCAGAGGACTGGCAGGGAGCACCGCCCAGCCCTACTCACTGTGGCACAGGCGACACCCCCGGGAGGGGCCAGTCCTGGCAGGGAACCCCCTCCACCCAGGAGGACAGACCCGCAGCTCAGGGCAGGAAATGCCCAGGGCAGCGCACCCCAGTTCAGGAGTGGAGTTTGGCAGAACGAAGACATGTCGCTGGGCGAGGGGGAGCCCAGCCAGGAGCGCGAGGCCAGCGCGAGGCCCCGTTCCCATGGTCGGGTCAGAGCAGCGGCAAGGTGAGCTGCCCCCAGAGGGCAGTGAGCTGCCCCCAGGCCCCCGGGCTGCCCGAGGCTGGGCTGGCCGTAGAGCCTGGACGCCCGGGTCAGCGGGCCACCTGGGGCCGGCGGAGCCAGAGGCTGCCCATCTGCCAGAGAGAAGACCAGGTGCCCCGCGTCTGGAGTCAGGAAACCTCGGCCTGTCTCTCCACGTGTGGGCTGTGTGGCTTGAGCATCCGTCTCCCGGTCCGCGAGGTGGGAAGAAAAGTGCCCATCTGATCAGACACTGGCTCGTTCAAGGGTTGAAGTCTCTGAGGCAAAGTGATTCTTTTACCGGGAGCTCCTGGTAAACCCTAGACTTTCGTGCTCAGTGAACCGCAATAAATTGTCAATACTCAGCTGCTTTGATCTACAAAATGACAGTCTTGTGCGATTGACCTCTGCGAGTGTTATTTTGTGGAAAACAAAGGGCAGAGAAGCACCAGCCGTCCATGGGGGCTCCTCCTGCAGGTGCCACTGGAGGCTCGGCCGCCAGCACTGCCGGTTTCAGAGACACCTGCTCTCCATCCGCGCAGCTGCTCAGCCCCGAGGGAGCCCGCATGCGGAGGTGGACGCGGGCGGCATCACTCCGAGCGTCCGGCTCGTGGCCCCAGCGGGTCCTGCCCCGGCCGTGTCCTCTACACGTGCAGGGCTCTTTGCACGAGTTTGCGCACAGCAGCTCCTGGGAAAATGCCAGCACAGCGGCTAGACTTAAAGCTTCCAAACGAGCACGGGCACCGTTCCCTTGTGCTCAACCCCCTCATTCCTCCTCCAGCCACGACCAGCGCATGGAGGCTGTGCCTCCACCTTTGAGAAGGTTGTGGGAAGGGAGGGAGTCGGGCAGAGCAGGGAGGGAAGGCACGGGGAGAGGGCCGCGCCTGCAACCACGCGGTGGGCTGTGCGCTCTTACTTCTGAGACTTACAATCACCTGGAGGGACAGGTTGTCCTTCAGGTCACATCCTAGCTCCCCCATCTGAACCAGAAGGGCTCCCCCGATCTCCCTCCGCGGAGATCTGTGGTGCCCGGCACGGCCCCGTCAGAGCAGAATGGCCTGCATCCTCCCTGCTCTGGGATGTGAGCTCTGAGGATGGAGAAGTTCTCCTCTGTGTCCTCAGCAGCCAGACCTGCTCATGGAAAATGCCCTGTAAGTCTGTGTTGGACGGATTGACGGACACATGGATGGGTGGGTGGACGTACAGAAGCCTAGATGGCCACATGGCTGGGTAGACGGATGAGCAGTGGACGTAGGGACGGATAGGCGAGGTGGATTGTTTGTGTTGGCTCAGGGACGGCACAGAGACCACTGCAGGCAGATCTGCTGTCCTCTCAGGCATGTGTGAAGCGGGTGATCACGAGCCCTGTGCAGGCTGCCTGTGCCCCAGCCCTGTGCACGCAGAACTAGTCTCAGATTCTGCACCATTTGGGCCATTTCAGATTCACTAGAGACATGCAATTGGTTCCATACATCTTCCCACAAAACCTGTGCAACGTTCCTGTTTTGCTGACTGAACTGCAGAGAGGCTTGAATCTCTTTCCCAAATGGAGGTGCTTTGCAAACAGACAAGAGGAAAGCCACACGCTCAGCAGTGCGTGAGGGAACCTCGACCCCAGCACGCATTCCCTTTGGACCCATCATGCACCCACGGTGGGCAGAGGCCAAGCCTGGGGCGGGGGGCTGTGCCTGCCCCACCTGACCCTCAGCTGGGTGGCGGGAGAGCCCGGGCGCTGTGCGGGGAGCCGCGTAAACCTGCCGGACTCGGCTCCTCCCGGGCGGAGACCACCCACCCCTCCGACCCAGGGCCTCTCCAGGGGTGGGAGTGGGCTGGGGGCGGCAGTGCCCTTCAGCCTGGGCCTAAGCCAAGTGAAGACACTCAGATTTTGATTTTCAATGTTATTTCCCAGTGTGGCCTCACCAATTATCACAAAAATACAGTAACACGGTTAAGAGGTGACATTTTTCTTCTCTGGGTTTCTATAAAGGTACATACTTTTTTAAACATGTGTCTCATTATCAGACCACCTTGCCAATAAAATAGTAGGAATTGATACATTTCTAAATCATACAATTATCTTGTGAATGTCATAATTATATATAAAAGCATTAATTTGCTAAATGCAAAAATTTAAAACGGGTCGTAACTGTTAAAAATCTGTTGAGGGGCTTCATTTCTCACTCTACTAGGAATGTCACACCCACACAAACTGGAAATAACCCTGGTGGCTCCTGGTTTCTGGAAGACTCTCCCAGTGTCCCTCACAGCACGAGGCTTTGCTTTCATGGGTTTTTACATTTGTGTCATTGATGAGGAAAGGAAGGAAGGAGGGAGGGAGGATCTCAAACACTGACTCCACCGTCACAGTGAGACTTCAGATCAGTACCCGGGACGTCAGGGATGTCTGGTTTGATCTTCCGGCGGGGTGTTTGGGGAAGGTGGTGTCCTCAGTAATTTAGGGCTCGGGCTCTGGGGTCAGACGGCGCACCATCCGTCCCCTAGGCCGCGGCATCTTCATCTGTATGTTCCGGATCAGAACTCACGGACGTGGGCGGGACGTGCTGGGACACGGAGAGGGCATAGGCCCAGCTCTGTCCTGGGGCCCAAACACAACTGCTGTCCCCAAAGAGCAACGCCGTGAAAACGCTCTGGAAACGTGGACACGGTTCTGAGGAATCGCGGGCGCCGGACAGGCCTTCACGCACCCACAGTGCCCGTTTGCGGGCCTTACGTCCGGGCCCCCGGTGCCTGCTTTGAGGTTGGAGGAGGCGTGTCGTGACCAGGTCTGGACTTTGACCAGGGTGCAGCGGGGGCCACGGAAGTTCAGGGAGAGGAAGTGATGTGAGGGAGGAGAAGTGGGCAGAGCTGGGAAGAGCGGGAGGTGGAGAATCGGCCTGGAGACCCCGGCTTCCCTGGCCTCCAGCGCCGCGACCCACGAGCCCCGGTTTTCCCTCCTTAGCGCGAGTGCCACGTCCCCACCCAGACGGCAAACAACCTCTGCAGCTGAAGACACTGCCAGACACCCACTTCCTTGAGGCCCAGGAGGAAAGCCCGTGGTTCCTCACCATGTTTCTTCTCGGGGATGCTTCTCCAGGCCCCCGGTGGGAAAAGGCACCAAGAGGAAGGGGCGGGGCCCAGGTCCTCACCTGCACGGGACTGTGTGTGGGGCGTGAACCCCAGAGACTGTGCTTGAAGACGCGGTGAGGCGTGGATCAGGGCGGGTCCTCATGGACGCGGCCGTGGGGCTGGCCAGATAGCCTGTAAGCTCCCCTCTCCTTGTCCCCCTCCCTGGGCTGAACGGCACGGCACCCTCAGTCCTGGAACCCCGGAAGCCTCCTGGTCTCTCTCTTGCTGTGTCCTGCCTTTGACGCCGCATGAGTGCTTACTGGGATCTGCTGGGGCCCGGCACGGGGCCCTGCCCCATGGGGACTACAGTCTACAGCAAGCTAAATATAAACCAAATAACCATGCGTCCAAATAGTTCATTGCACGTTGCCCTAAACGTTGTGAAGGTGAGGTAGCGGGCATTGTAACAGCAGGACTTGGTTTAGGTTTGGGGTGGGCACGGCCTTTGCCCAGAGCCCTGAACTGCTGGCAAGAGTCTGGTGGAGCCCGAGGGCTGAACGCCCTAGGCTGAGGGACGGTCATGGGTCGTGTACAAGGACCCAGAAGCAGGAGCAGCTTGAGAATTACCACTTGGGCCCAATGGGATTCAGATCCGGTCGGAGGCAAGCCCAGTGGGAGAGAGGCTCTTCCCGTGGGGGAAGGCACCCGCGGCCACGGCCAGTGCCACGTCTGCCCTGAGGCCCCCGGACACCGGTGCCACAGAGCAGCCCATCCGTCGTAAGGGTGGCCTGCCCCCCGACCCTCAGCTCTCCCACCTTTGCTTCAGCGTCACCGTGGCCTCAACCCCCAGCCCCGTCCCGACTGGCTGCCTTGCCAGGTATTCCGACGTGGCTGTCAGAGAGGCACTGCTGACGCAGACCCAGTGTGCCTCCTCTCAACCCAAATATCCTGCAGTGGCCCGCCATGGCCCCTGGGCCTAAAGTGAGGTCCAGTGAAGCCCCTCGTGACCAGCCTGCGCCCCTGTCCAGCTCTGCCCCTCAGCTCTCCCCACTCTCCACGTGAAGCTGCTTTCAGCCTCATGGACTCTCTCACGGTCTTGAACTCGAGATGCTCCCTCGTCCTGGACCTTTGCACACACTTTTCTCCTGGAAGACCCTCCCCTCCTCTCTCACCCTCAGGATCCGCCTCCCCTCTGTCCTGGGTTCAGGCTCCCCAGGTGCCCACTCTCTCTTTCCATCAGGCCCGGCGCCTGCAAACTCCAGACAGACACGCGCAAGCTCACTTGCCTGACCCTCCCGTCAGCCTGCGAGAGCCTGGAGGTGACGACCTGCACCTGTGTCTAGGTTATCTGCACCCAACACAGTACCTGAGCTATGGGAAGGAGCTCAAGAAAGGAAAGAATTTGGGATGAAAAAATGACTTTCTGTTCCTCTCTGATTCCTAGGGAAACCAAGAAGCATTCTTATGAGTCACAGAGTCTTGGACTTTGTGATACTAATGATTTATATGATGCACAAAGAGCTATAATAGGAGGCAATTCGAGGAAAACAGGGCACTGGGCCTCTGAGGGAATTCCCTAAACACCCCAAATTAGTAAGTAGGAACTGGTTGCCATTTCAGGGAATGATGAGATTTCTTTTTGGCAACATTGGTCTCTGAATTTTCACATTTAGCAGTAAGCTTTGCTACAGAACAAAAGCAGAGCAAACCTCAAATTATGCCCACCTAGCGGCTTGGTTGGCTAAAAAGCTAGGCCAGGCCTCCAGCAGCATTTATGAAGGAAAGGGGCCTCTGTGTCCCTTTGTTGGTTCACCATTATCTAACCAACTTTTCTGGGGGACAGGAATTTTTTTTTTTATAAATTTATTTATTTATTTATTTATTTTTGGCTGTGTTGGGTCTTCATTTCTGTGCGAGGGCTTTCTCTAGTTGCGGCAAGCGGGGGCCACTCTTCGTTGTGGTGCGCGGGCCTCCCACTATCGTGGCCTCCCTTGTTGCAGAGCAGAGGCTCCAGACGCGCAGGCTCAGTAATTGCGGCTCACGGGCCCAGCTGCTCCGCGGCATGTGGGATCCTCCCAGACCAGGGCTCGAACCCGTGTCCCCTGCATTGGCAGGCAGATTCTCAACCACTGCGCCACCAGGGGAGCCCCAGGAATTTTTTTTAATAACTGATCCTTACTGCGTATTTACGATGTGCTGTGCAATGTTCTAAGTGCTTGCACGCACTATCTGTCTTATTAATTCTCACAGCAAGCCTATGGCACAAGGAATTCTGTCCTCACAACCCTACAGCTGAGCAAGCTGAAGCCACAGAAGGTAACTAGTTGGCCCAAGGTCACACAGTTGCTAAGTACTAGAGCCAGAATTCAAACTCAGGAGGCCTTGTCCCTAATTAGCCATGATTCCACATTGTCATGTTTTCTGTAAGTCTCTCGAACAGCTTGATTTTCGACCAAGACCTTAGTATTTAAACAGGTATTAAGTGTGGTTTTCTGGAAGTTGCCCTCCCTGGTGGGGGCTGCTTTACCCTGATTTTCTCGCAGGCCCGTCACGCTGCGTTCGCCTGGGGTCTGACGGCATCTCTTGCCCTCAGTTCATCCTCACAGCTATGAGAAGGGGAGGTGGCGGGAGGTGGCGGGAGGTGGCGGGAGGTGGCAGGAGTGCCGTGACCTGTGCAGAAGGCCTTCGGGAGCCACAGCCTGCCCAGCCCCATCGCTCCTACCTCCAAACGCTGCTCTCCTTTCCGAATCCTTCCCGAGTCCCAGGACACCCAGACCGACAGCAATGACAGCACCTCCCAAGTGCCTTGCTGACCAGGGGACACGTTCCCTCCCGCGAGACCAGGTACACGTATGACCCTGATGCTCTGCACAGAAACGCCTGCATTTCAGACACATCAGAAACACTACTGTACAGGAACTGAGAGAGGAAAATCCCTTCTACTCCACAGGCCCTGAGCGGGGAGGATCCATCCTTTTCTAGTTGCCGGGGAGGAGGTCTGTCCTTGCAGCCTGATGAGGCGCCGTGATGTAGGTTGTGTCAGCAGATGCCTCGTGCCATTTGCAGCCTAGGGAGGTCACGCTGTCGGATGTATCCCAGTGTCCTGTGGGCCCCCGTCGGATGTGCTGGCCGTCCCCGGACGTGGATGATGTCACCCCCAGGGATGACGCAGGCCTGCTGCCGGCTCAGCATCCTGGCCACGCGGTCACGGTGCAGCAGCAGGGTGCCGTCGTGCTCTGCTAGTTCCCGCTCCTCTCCGTTTCGGGCTCCAGAGCTCCCCCGTAGTGTTCACCACGTGAAAGAATAAGTGAACCCGAGTCCTCTTCCTTTTCCCTGTGGAGGTGCTGCCTGGTCGCTTGGATTCGGCCTCTTCTCTTCCCAGTTGGCAGGACCCGTGTGTTGTTTGTCTCTCTGCCAGCAGCAAATCAAGAATGTCTTCTGGGGAGAGGCACCTGGGAGGGGGCAGTTTCCTCCGTCGGGGCAGCCCGGGGCACCTCTGGCCCAGGGCCCTGTGACCTCTCTGCCCTCCAGCTGCTTTCCTGGTGTGCTGTGCGTCCAGGGGAAGGGCCCCGGTCAGCTGCCGGGCGGGTAGGCCTCGCCCTCCCGGGAGGCGCCGCCCAGCAGTGGCCTGCTGGCCTCCCAGGCAGGGAATGAAGGACGGTCCTTTCCTTTTCCTTGGACGCTGCAGCTGGCAAAGCTGCGCAGGCTGAGAGCCGGGGCTCAGATCAGTGCTGGGGCACCTCTGGCCCAGGGCCTCCCTTTCTGGGCCCCTCTCAGCCCCGTGATTCTCCTCTGGGGTGGTACCACTGGTGTAGTTCGTAGCTAATCAAGCAGGTAGCCGGTTGATTCCAGCTTCTCCTGGGGCGCGTCTGAGTGGCTCTGCGCTGCACCCCAGGGCGGGAACGGGAGCATCGCGGAGGGAAAGGACCCTTCTCGGCCCTCCGCGGGGCCTCCCCCGCCCCTCCTCCTGCCCCTCATCCGCTTCTCCCTCCGTCTCCCCTCCCCCTCCCACGCTTCCCCGGTCTTGTCCTAGTTAATAAAGTTGGAGGGAGGACCAGTGACAACGGCGCACATGGAGGTGCTGTCGTTGGGAGCAGGGGCTGCACGGGGCCGGAGCAGGGCGCCCGCGTCCTGGCGGGGTGGGGAGAGGTCAGGGGAGACCCTGGAGGAGACCGCCCGGAGCCACCTCCACGGGGGGAGGAGAGGCTGTGCCCGGGGAGACGTGTCTGGCCTCCCCAGAGCCCCCAGTGACTCTCCTCAGGGCCTCCAGCCACTGTCGCGCTGGCTGAGGCCTGGCCTCTGTGAGCTCGATGACCTAAGTCCCTAAAGGGACACGAGGAGAACTGGTGCCGGCAGCTCAGAGAGTCAGGCGTGGCCTGCTGACCTCTGAGAGGGCATGGCTCACGGAAAAGGGCGCCGACACCTGGGTTGGCCAAAAAGTTCGTTCGGGTTTTTGGTCCATCTCACAGAAAGCCCGAACGAACTTTTTGGCCAGCCCAACCCCTTCTTCCTAATCAAATACGGCCAGCTTCTCGATACAAAGGCAGTGCATACACACGGATAAAAAATTAGAAAATATAAATATGGGAAATTAGAGGAAGAAAACTCACCAAACCCTGCCAGCAGCACTTAGGTTTACATCCTTCCATTGTTTTCCTGGGATGGGGGGTGTGTGTTTAAAGCAATATAGGACCATGCCTTCTGACCTGTGGAGTGAGATAATATTTTCACTTGGTAATAAATCATGAACGACTTGACAAATACATTTCGTTTAGAGGAAATTTAGCGTGAAGTCAAAGAGCCACACATGTTTATAAAAATCTACACAAAATGGGTTAGACAAATAGCATTCACTCTCTGAACCTCCCGGGTGTTAAAAGGCAAGTCACATTGTGTGTGTGTGTGTGTGTGTGTCTTTGTCTATGTGTGTGTGTGTGTGTGTGTGTGTATGTGTCTGTGTGTGTGTGTCTGTGTGTGTCTGTGTGTGTGTGATGGGTTGGGTATATTTACTCATTTAATAATATCCATTGAGGACTTCCCTGGTGGTGCAGGGGTTACGAATCCACCTGACAACGCAGAGGACACAGGTTCGAACCCTGGTCCGGGAAGATCCCACACACCGCGGAGCAACAACTACTGAGCCCATGTGCTGCAACCGCTGAAGCCTGCGTGCCTAGAGCCTCTGCTCCGCAACAAGAAAAGCCACCGCAATGAGAAGCCCGCACACCGCAACGAAGAGTAGCCCCTACTCGACGCAACTAGAGAAAGCCCGCGCACAGCAGCAAAGACCCAATGCAGCCAAAAAAATTAATTGATTAATTTTTAAAAATGCTTTTTTTTAAAAAAAATAATATCCATCAAGTAATTATTAGGCATTAAGCACTGTTTTAGGAACTGAAACTACATCTCTGAGTAAGAATGACAAGGCTCTTGTTCTCATGAAATTTATACTCTGGTAGCTATGAATTTGGCCATTTTTGGATCTAAAACACAGATTACAAGGAGGAGAAATATATCTGATGCCAAAATATTTTTGCTTACCGATAATTTTTGAAATATCAACGAAAAAATTGGTACCTTCTATTGCAACTGTTTCTAACCCCCAAGATGCTAAACTGTGATTTAACTGCTTTTTAAGGATTCATTCAAAATTTTCCCAAATTGCTATATTTTAATCTAAAAGAAAGTGGCATATTAATCCAATTTAAAAGAAATTTTTCTCATGGGTTTAATTCAATGTATTAACAGATTTAATTTTAAAAACCTTTATTATGTTTATTACAAGTTCAGCGATCAAAGCAATACCCAAGGGGGGTATGGGGAGGTCAGTTTTACAGCGCTGAGCCCTTGTTACTGCCAACGCTCACCCAGGGGTGTCCCGGATGGCTCGGTCGCTGTCTTCCTGCGACTCTCACCAGTTGTGACTTTCCTCCTATAGTCTTCCTGACTCAGCTAATGAAACCCTCAACATTCCGAGGAGCTAAAAACATGAACAGCCACCGCGTCACGCTTCATGATGGAGGCCGGCGGTGGTCCGATTACGGAGTTGCCATGGATACCACACGAGGGTCCCCACATCTCTGTTCTGAACACCCGTGAGTCTCCTTCCAGGGGTTCCACGCAGGCGACACCGAGAACGTGGATTCCTCACCCTCTTTGTAGACATCTCCTCAAATGAGCAAGTGGGCAGGCACGGGAGCAAGACCTTTGGAGGCAAATATTCTAAGGAAAGGACTCGTCTGCTGTGTCCAGGGTGTTGGGAGGAGCCCAGCTGGCCTAAAACTCTGCCGAGAACAGAATAACGTGTTAGGCTTGGAGCAGCTGGTTTCAGACGCACCTGCCTCACTCCTGGAAACGCCCCACCTCAGTGGTTTCAGACCATCTCCCGAGCCTGCACGCCCCTGTGGACCTCTGTCTGCTTCTCCTGGGGTCTCCCGGAGCCCCTTCGCACCCCACTCGGCTCCCCAGGGTCCCCGTGCAGGGCGTTGCTTCTTTTGGCAGCTCTGCAGTGCAGTATAAATTAACATCTTCCTATCATTATATGCACAGCACACACACACTAGGAGATGCAAAAGGCTGCGGGAAAACACAGGCTCCGCTCGTGCTGGAGCTTAATAAGCAGTAATCAGTGAGAAGGACACGGACGATTCTGGCTTATTATCCCCTAAGGAGCAGGGCCCCAGGCGGTGGTGGTGGCGTTAGGCGTCAGCTTGCATAAAGAAATCATTTGAGAAATTTCTGGGGTAGCTGGGGGGCGGGATTATAAACAACATCTATTTGGAGCATAAACTCTTGCTGCTTAGTCACAAGCTGGAGCGCAGGTCTGCTGGATGCTTCCCTAAGAACAAAACAAGGCAGGGCAGGACCTTCTGAGTAGCAGGGAGGGGAGCTGTATGGGCCCACGTGGTGGCCCTTTGTCATGCTAACGTCCATGCAGCTCCCCGGCTTTCACCTGAGGCAGCGGAGATGACACCCTGGAGTGTCTCGGGCGACTCGGGGTCCTGACATGGGGCCGAGGCTCATTAAAGCACCTGGCACGCGGACTGCTTGGTTGTGACCATCTGCCTGTCGCACACGTGAACATCTGATTTCTAGGTTCGGTCATAGGCCAGAGCCTGCGATGCAGGTGTCTTTCCTCTGGGATGCCAGTCGCCCGGGACACTGGTGTGTCCAGAACACGCCCCTCCGGGCTGCTCCTCCAGGACCCAGCCTCAGTGTGGATAGCGCCCCATCCGCCCGGTTCTGACCCGCAGCCTCCGAACCAGGCCTGGACACCCTCGGCCTGAGTCAATCAAGCCTGGCCAGAGGCCACTCCCCAGTGCACGAGGGGTCGAGGATTGTGTGTTGGGGGCCGGCACTTGCCCGAGGAGGGCGGGCTCAGGGGCTTGCTGTCCAGCAGGATTTTTTCGGGCCGGGCTCTGGAGAGAGCTCAGCGTCCCCTCACGCAGGGAACTTCTGAGGACACCGCTGGAGGCTGCTTCCAGCTCACAAGGCGGTGCTGGGGCCGCCTGCACGACCCACCGGCTGCCCTCAGGGGTCTGGACTGGACACCGTGGCCCTGGGCCCGGTCACTCTCTGGGGCAATGGCCGAATCTGTCCCCAGACATTGGCAAATACCCCCGGGGGCACCACCCCCGAGAGGACGGCTGCTCTGGTCCCTCGAGGGAGCTCTTGCTCTCCTCACAGGCGCTGCTTCCGTCCAGGCACAGGGCGGGAATCTAAGCAGGACCGGCCGGACAGTTTGCGAGCCCAGTGCAAAGTGACAACGCGGGCTCCTGGTTCAGTGTGATGTGACGCAGTGTTAGACCAGATGCCGGTCCTGCGGCTCGTGGCCGCCTGCCCGTGAGGGGAGCTGGCCCTGAACTGAACGTAATGCCCTGAAAACAGCGAATCACAAACACGGTACAGAGCTCTCTCACGGCCACGATTTAAACAAACTCTTCCGGACTCGGTGGGACACAGGCAGCGGCGTGGGGCCCGCGAGCATCCTGTGCTGAGTGGTCTCACCACGGGGAGGCCCCGAGCCTCTCCCACGGGCCCGGCCTCCACAGGGATGTGAGGTGTCCCAAGGCAGCAAGGTCTGCTCACCCGGAAGATCATACCTTTTCGCAGGGGTGAGTTCCTTGAAGGCAAGAACGGTTTGTCATCATATGTACCCGGTGCCTATCACAGGGTCTCAGTAATTCCTTTTATTGTGGTGAAAAATGCATAACATAGAACCATCCTCACCATTTCTAAGTGTACCGTTCAGGAATGCGAAGTACATCACACTGTTGTGCAGTCATCTCTAGAACTTGTTCATCTTGCAAAACTGAAACTGTCCTCATTAAACAACAGCTGTTTCCCCTGCCCCCCGCCCCTGGCAAGTACCGTGACTCCATGCAATGGACTAGTCTGGTACCGCAGACCAGTGGAATTGTACAGTATTTGTTTTTTTTGTAAATGGCCAATTTTACTTAGCATAATGTCCTCAAAGTCTATCCATGTTGTAGCATATTGCAGAATTTCCTTCCTTTTAATTTGCTTTTTCCTCTAGCTGTATTGAGACATAACTGACAAACAGCACTTTATCAGTTTGAGGTGTGCAGCATAATGGCCTGACTTCCATACATCATGAAGTGATTATCACGGTAAGGTTAGTGAACACCCATCATGTCATATAGATACAAAACACGAGAAAAAGAAAGAATATTTCCTCCTTGTGATGAGACCTGTTAGGATTTACTCTCTTAGTTTTTATATATAACCTACGGCCATGTTACTCATACTAATCATGTCTTACATTACAAACCTAGTACTTATTTGTCTTATAACTGGAAGTCTGTACTTTTTGATCATGTTCATCCAATTTCCCCACCCCCAGTAACCACAACTCTGATCTCTTGTTTGTTTGTTTGTCTTTGAAATCCTTCCTTTTTAATATTCCTGAATAATATTGCATTGTGTGCATAGACCACATTTTGCTTACCCATTCATTTGTCAACGGACACTTGGGTTACTTCCATATTTTAGCAATAGTGAACAATATTGCTCTGAACATGGGTGTACATATATCTTTTTGAGACCCTGCTTTCATTTCTTTTTTTTTTTTTTTCACACACACACACTGTATTTTATTTTTATAAGAGATAAATAGACTGACACCAAGCATTGTACATGGATGACCACAACAAAAGCAACAATGATTGCAATTACCAAGCATGAAACACACTCATACAATGTCATAATATTGACATTCAGTCCAGTAATCCTCCACTGTAACAGCTCCTTTACTTTGCAGTGAAAATTGATTTGTATATTCTTTGCCTCTGAGTCCTTGTGGGATTTTTTTTTTTTTTAATTCAGACAGAAAGTCACAAAAATTATACTCATCCTCATCAGTTCACTCAGTCCCATGTAATTCATTTTTTTTTTCATCTTGATATTTTGTTAGCACTTTTATGAGTTCATCAGTTTTTCATTAGAGTTCTGA
Source organism: Balaenoptera borealis (assembly GCF_965194805.1). NCBI lineage: Eukaryota > Metazoa > Chordata > Mammalia > Artiodactyla > Balaenopteridae > Balaenoptera > Balaenoptera borealis. The sequence goes on from NC_138873.1 coordinate 429,328, forward strand.
AAATGCTTATTCATTCAGTTCAGCAGCACAGTCAGTTACCAGAAACCTGTACTTGTCAGAGTCTTTTCCATGAATTTCTTGAAGATGAAACCCTTTTATAGGAACATATTTGCAAAATCATCAGAGTACACCCAGAACTGTCTGTAAATGACAAAAGACTTAAAAATGACCACGGTTAAAGATTTGATGAGAGTTCATAATAATGCAGTTGACAAGAAAATTAGTTATTTCTGAGATATACATTTTAAAGTAATAACTAGGATTATTACTTATAACATTATACCAGAACATATAAGATTTTTAGAAATTTCATGTAATGTCTGAAACATTTATATTAACATATTTCCATACATATTTCCATACAAATACAAATATAAGATTTTTAGAAATTTCATGTAATGTCTGAAACATTTATATTAACATATTTCCATACAAATAACCCAATGAAAGTTTAGTATTAGTTGTTTTGTTTGTTTTTTTATACTGCAGGTTCTTATTAGGCATCAATTTTATACACATCAGTGTATACATGTCAATCCCAATCGCCCAATTCAGCACACCACCATCCCAACCTCACCGCAGTTCTCCCCCCTTGGTGTCCATATGTCCATTCTCTACATCTGTGTCTCAACTTCTGCCCTGCAAACTGGCTCATCTGTACCATTTTTCTAGGTTCCACATACATGCATTAATATACGATATTTGTTTTTCTCTTTCTGACTTACTTCACTCTGTATGACACTCTCTAGATCCATCCACGTCTCAACAAATGACTCAATTTCGTTCCTTTTTATGGCTGAGTAATATTCCATTGTATATATGTACCACATCTTCTTTATCCATTCGTCTGTTGATGGGCATTTAGGTTGCTTCCATGACCTGGCTATTGTAAATAATGCTGCAATGAACATTCGGGTGCATGTGTCTTTTTGAATTACGGTTTTCTCTGGGTATATGCCCAGTAGTGGGATTGCTGGGTCATATGGTAGTTCTATTTTTAGTTTTTTAAGGAAACTCCATATTGTTCTCCATAGTGGCTGTATCAATGTACATTCCCACCAACAGTGCAAGAGGGTTCCCTTTTCTCCACACCCTCTCCAGCATTTGTTGTTTGTAGATTCTCTGATGATGCCCATTCTAACAGGAGTGAGGTGATACCTCATTGTAGTTTTGATTTGCATTTCTCTAATAATTAGTGATGTTGAGCATCTTTTCATGTGCTTCGTGGCCGCCTGTATGTCTTCTTTGCTGCTTTCATTTCTTTTGGGTACATAACCAGCAGTGGAACCGCTGGATCATATGACAATTCTATATTTAATTTTTCAAGAAACCGCCACACTATGTTTTCCATAGCATGTGCACCATTTTACAATGCCACCAACAGTGCACAATTCCAATTCCTTAACATTCTCACCAACACTTGTTATATTTTGGTTGGTTTTTTTTTTTTTTTATAGTAACCATCTTAAAAGGTGTGAGGTGGTATCTCATTGTGGATCTGATTTGCATTTCCCTGATGATTAGTGATATTGAGCATCTTTTCATGTGTCTGTTGACCATTTGTATGTCTTCTTTGGAGAAATGTCTATTCAGGTCCTTTAACCATTTTTAAATAAAGTTACTTTTTGTTGTTGTTGAATTGTAGGCATTCTTTATATATTCTGGATCTTAACCCTTTATTAGATATATGATTTACAAATATTTTCTCTCGCTCAGCAGGTTGCCTTTCACGTTGTTGATAGTATCCTTTGATGGGAAATTTAATTTTGATGAAATCCAACTCATCTCATCTATTTTTACTTTTTGGTGTCTGTGCTTTTGGTGTCATATCCAGGAAATTCTTGCCAAATCCAATGTCCTTTACTCCATGTTTTCTTCTAGAAGTTTACAGTTTGGGATCTTATATTTATGTCTCTGATTAGTTTGAGTTAATTTTTGCATACAGGGTAAGGTTAAGAACTCAACTTCATTCTTTTGCATGTGGATATCCAGTTTTCCCAGCACCATTTATTGAAGAGACTATTCTTTCCTACTGAGTCATCTTGGCACCCTTGTCCAGATTATTTGACCATATACACGAGGATTTAGCTCTGGGCTCTCTACTCTATTCCATTGGTCTATATGTCTGTCTTCCAAGACCACACTATTTTGATTATTATGTTTGTAATAAGTTTTGAAATCAGGAAGTGTGAGACCTCCAACTTTGTTCTTTTTCAAGATTGTTTTGGCTATTTGAGGTTCCTTGACACTCCATGTGAATTTTAGGATAGATTTTTCCATTTCCACAAAAATACCATAGGAATTTTGATAGAGATTGCATTTAATCTGTAGATCGCTTTGGGTATTATTGATATTTTAACAATGTCAATTTTTCCGATCCATGAACACAGATGTCTTTCCATTTATTTAGGTTATCTTTACTTTCTTTCAGCAACATTTTGTAGTTTTAAGTGTATGAGTCTTTTTCCTCCTTGTCTAAATTTATTCCTAGGTATTTTATTCCTTTCTGATGATATTGTGACTGGATGTTTTTCTTTATTTCCTTTTTGGATTGCTCATTGTTAGCATAGAAATGCAAATTAATTTTGTGTTCTGATTTTGTATCCTAAAACTTTGCTGAATACTTTAATTGGTTCTGACAGTATTTTTTGTGGGACAGACATTCAGTAATTTTTAAGCAAACATAATACCTGCCTTGGTCTTATTGGAAATAACAGTAGGTAACATTCATCGAACACTTATCATGTGCAGGTCCCTTTCATAGTTTCTAGCCTGATATTATATATAATACCTTTCTTTCCTTTTAGAGGGGCATTATCTCTTTAAAGGCCCCAATAGCCCTGCAAGAGAGATCATTTTCTCCATTTCACAAAGGAGAAAACTGGCGTTCCCAGGTTACAGAGTGCATAGGTACCAGACGTGGGATGTTCCCCTGACAGCCCTACCTCAGAGCCTGTGTTCTCTGCGTTAGTTACTGAATAAATGAATCATGACAGTTATTCATTCGTGGGTTTCTTTTGTTGTTGTTATTCCTTTTGATTTATACGGAACCCCTTCAACACATCTTTAACCACCATAGCAGCTTTAATTTAAAAACTTTTAGAAGACCTTTCAGATGATTTTGTCTGTAACCCCAAAGGGCCAGTGGATCAATTGATGCTTCATCTGTTTTTAATACAGGAACACAAACAAATAAAACCTAATGTGCTTTAGCACATCACACAAGCCTGGTTCAGAGGAAAATTACTCGCAGGCTGTGGAAACCAGCGAGGAGCGGCGATCCACCCAAGAGAACGCGTGTTCCGTTGAGGCTCGGCGGTCCATCGGGGGCCACGAGAAGCCAATGCCGCTGCGCCGGCCCCGCGGTCGCGGGGGATCCTTGCTCCACAGGTCAAGGAAGGTCCTTGGGAGATACGGGCGGCTGGACGAAAGGGGCTCTTGAAGAAGTGATTCCTTCCTTTGCGAGCTGTTGAATCTAACTCGACAGCAGAGCCCAGGTGCTCTGCCCAGAGGCCCGTGGCTCCTGCACTAACCCTTCGCAAGGCCTGCACGGAATCAACACTGGGGTCCCGCTGGCCGCCGGAGCCTCTGCCGTGGGGCAGGCGGCAGCAGCTTTTTGTTCTTTGTTTCCTCCCGGCTTGGAAGGACGGAGGCTACCATCTTGGAGGGGTCGTAGCTTGCGTCTTGGGGCAGGCATCTTCCCCTTCCGTTGGCACGCTGGCCGGGCTCCCCGACCCCTGGGGCCCTGGCCGTGGTCACAGGCCTCGGTTTTTTGCAGGGGAGAGGTCAGAGCGGTCGGGGCACTGGGGGATGTGTTGGAGGCTTAAGCCCAGTGGCAAAGCCGGCTCGGCTCCTCCCCGGGGCCCGTGGGAAGCTGAGGGCACGGGAAAGGCTGGGCTGGTGCTTTTTGTGGGCACAGGGAATAACTTGGGTCACTCACAAAGTTCCCACACCCCTGTAGTCAAAGCTATTCTCTCCATTTAACAGCCTGTCAAGACGCCATGTTTGGCCTTAAAGATGCAATTCCCCCAGAAGTGGTCCCCGCCAAGGGCGCCACCAGGTCAGACGGAGCCCTGAGATGAAGGAAAGAGAGCAAAGCACGGGGCGGGGTTCCCCAGGGTGGGAGGCACGGGAGAGAGAGCAGGGCAGGGGTGGGCTCCGAGGGGGAAGGTCACCCACGCAACACCCACCGCCTAGCCCTTCTGAGACGGCCGGGCCCCCGGCTGTGAAGGACGGATGCCTGCTCTGTTTACCTTAAGAAGAGAGGTCCTGATGGAAGGTGGAAGCCATCACCTCAGCAAGGAAGGACGGACTCTGGACCAAACCCAGATGGGAGCCTCTCACTGCCTGGACCCCAGCTCCCGGGAGGGAACCGGCACCATGACTGCCGGCCCCCCAAACATCTCAGGATGGAGTAAGGGCCCTGCGTACAAGCACATCCGGACCCTGAGAGGAGGGAGGAAAGGCCTCGGAGGGCACCAAACTCTACAGTTTGTAAGACAAACTGCTGCTCTCTTTCTCCACCCCGCTCACCCGGGCTAACAGAGGCCAGAGACCCACGGCCCACCAGAGGCTGCCTGCCTGGTCCCACCTGCCTGGCAGGCAAGGACCCTCGGGACCAGAGACTGAGGCGCGGCGGGGCCCAGCCCCTCCTCCCTGGCCTCGGTTTCGCTTCCCCAGGGTGAGGGAGTCAGTTCATTGGAGGGAAAAGGGGTCATTTCCCCTCCCCCGTGTGCGGCCTCTCGGAGGAAACACACCTGACCTTCGCAGAGCGGAAGCTCCACAGGCAGCTCTGACACCCGGCGGGGCCCCTGGCTGAGCTGCGGACGCGGCCCAACTCCTCCCCTCCCTCCGGGCAGGAGAGGCCGCAGAGGCCGTCGGGGGTCTCCCGGGGCGGGTTTCCTTGGAGGACGGCGGGGGTAGCCTCCCTGGGCCTGTGAGACCCCTGAGCGTCAGAGTCTGGCCCCTTCTTTGCTCCCGGATGAGAAACTGTGCGTTTAGCATTGAAAGTTACCGGCCACAACGCACTCCCCTGTTCCCACACTTCCTGGACCCGGGTGATTTCCGCCAGGGTCAGTTTTCTTTCTCTTCTTCTGAGAGGCATGCAGGACCCAGCCAGTGGTCAGCAGGGGGAGGTCCTCTCTGCCCTCCCTTCTGGGCGGTCGCACTTCCTGCTCCTCCTGGGAGATGTGTTACTTGCACAGACACCGACCGGTCTGCCTCCAAAGTCTCTTGGGGGCTACGCCATTTGCCCCAAATAATGTCTGCAAAATAACACCCTTTGTCTCAAAATAGCCAGGTTGCATGAATTTCAAGGCAAAAAAATAAAAACTCTGAAGAAGTAAGGAAACCCAGGAAATATCCTTAAAAGGAGGTGAGACTTTTAGCAATCCGTGTGGGTCCCGGGCACTTCTTCCTCCTCAGAGTGGGGCACAAGATGCAGGTGTGCTAGGCGAGGAGAGCGCGAAGCGGTGCCCAGCGTGCCCCGCCTGCCCCTGGTCAGCCCTGGGGCCTGTGGTGTCAGCCCTTCCTGGGAGAAAACATGGCCCATCATGAGGTCAGCGGAGTAACAGTCCCAAGGTGTCCACAGCGGAGTCTGTGATGTGGTCCCTCGCTTGGCAGAAGGACGGTGCTGGCGAAGGACCCGGGTGGAGGCCATTCGGGATTCTCCTGGTGGCCTGATGCAATCACACGGTCCTGAAGCGGCAGAGGGAATCAGAAAGAGAAGCAGAGAGTGGGCAGCGCGGGAAGGACACTTCTGGCTCTGAGGACGGAGGAAGGCGCCCAGAGCTCTGGAATGTGGGGCCCCCAGTTTGAAACTGGGCCCTGTGAGGAGGGACTGGACGGGATGGGAGCTTGGGCTTGTTCTGAGCGTGTGGAATCTGAACACCTGGCCTCTCATACCTGTGCGGGTGGCTCCTTGGAAGAAACGTGGGGACCCCGCTGTCCAGCAGTTTCTGGGACGACGACCCTTGGTTTGTTCCTGATCTAAGTTATGTTTCATCCGGGGTCTTGCTGGCTAACGGGTGAGGGGACAGTATGGTGTGCAGGCTTGGGGGAGGGGTGCAGGCTGGGGGGAGGGGTGCAGGCTGGGGGAGGGGTGCAGGCTGGGGGAGGGGTGCAGGCTGGGGGGAGGGGTGCAGCCTGGGGGAGGGGTGCAGGCTGGGGGGAGGGGTGCAGGCTGGGGGAGGGGTGCAGGCTGGGGGAGGAGTGAGGCTGGGGGAGGGGTGCAGGCTGGGGGAGGGGTGCAGGCTGGGGGAGGGGTGCAGGCTGGGGGAGGAGTGCAGGCTGGGGGGAGGGGTGCAGCCTGGGGGAGGGGTGCAGGCTGGGGGGAGGGGTGCAGGCTGGGGGAGGAGGGGTGCAGCCTGGGGGAGGGGTGCAGCCTGGGGGAGAGGTGCAGGCTGGGGGAGGAGGGGTGCAGGCTGGGGGAGGGGTGCAGGCTGGGGGAGGGGTGCAGGCTGGGGGAGGGGTGCAGGCTGGGAGAGGGGTGCAGGCTGGGGGAGGGGTGCAGGCTGGGGGAGGGGGAAGCTGGGGGGAGGGGTGCAGCCTGGAGGGGGGTGCAGGCTGGGGGAGGGGTGGAGGCTGGGGGAGTGGGGAAGCTGGGGGGAGGGGTGCAGCCTTGAGGGGGGTGCAGGCTGGGGGGAGGGGTGCAGGTTGGGAGAGGGGTGCAGGCTGGGGGAGGGGTGAGGCTGGGGCCCGTGCTACAGGCTGTGGGAAGGCCGAAGTACCCCCATGAGGCTGAGTGTGGCTCAACCCACTGTGGGAGGAGCTCCCAGACCTGGGTTGTATTTTTAAAGTGGAGCCTGGGGGTTGCTGGTGGGTGGGAGGTGGTGGGTGAGAGGAGGGGAGGCGGACCGGCCCAGGATTCCTGGGGCTCAGCAGGAGGAGGGCAGGAGCAGCTGGAGGTGAGGGGAGAAAGTTGGGCAGTGGTGGGGAGCCTGCGGTTGGAGGTCGTGGGTGATGCCACAAGGACGCAGCCTGGGACGCAGGGGCTTGGGGTGGCTTCAGTCCAAGCGGCTCCAGCGCGCGGCCGGGCTGCAGGGCTGAGGGGACCACAGGCCGGAGCTGCCCACAAGCTCACCCTGTTCTGAGTGTCTGGTTCCTGCCGCCTCCTCCAGGAAGGTGGTCGGGTCCATCGAGTTGGGGGACTTGGGTAGCACGCAGGGCCACCGCGTGGGCAGCACAGCCAGGCCAAGGGCTTCGTAGCAAGTTTGCTTCCTGCTCAGAGGAGCTTAGGTGGGCGGACCCCAAGTCCTCAAACCCCCCTCAGAGCGGCCTTCTCCTAGAAAAGGGCACAGCCACGGGCCAGGCAGGGGCTCAAGGCTGAGGGCATTTTTCTCTGAAATAAGGTAAACCTGAGGGTGCTTTTCTCTTCTTGGAATCAAATGGGGCAGAAGTAAAGAAATTCTTCTGGAAAACGCACAGCACCTACGCCTGCAGGCTGGTAACCCCAGGCCCGAGGGGCAGGCGCTGTCCCCGCTGAGAGCAAGGAAGAGGTCAGTGTGAGCCTGGGTCACTCGGCAGAGCGGCGGCCTTAGTGCGGTACCCGCTGGTCACACACGTCCCTGGGGAAGGTGGACAGGAGAGCCTGCATCTCTTCTAAGTCGTGCCGTCACTGTGGCTCCAGCAGAGAGAGCTGGGTCTGCCCGGTGGCCCCGCACCCAGCTCTCTGCTCCTGGGAGGTGGTCACTCGATACGTCCCGATTAGCCGATTTCACAGAGGCCGGAACTGATCGGTGAAGGGGGCAGCTTATGTCCTCCCCGCCCTGACGACCCCTCGCCAGCGTCCTGGACCGTGCCTGGAGCTCACTGGCCCTGGGCCTCCCCGAGCTTGAAGCCGCTTCTGACAGGAGAGAATCACCCCAGGACCGAAGCTCATTGCCGCCAGGCCAGCGGGCATTTGGGGGGCGAGGGGCCTCTGGCCTCGACGGGAGGGAGGGGTGACCTGAGCGTCCCAGGTTCCTGGGGAAACAAACCCGTGTGCCACACACTAGGGACCCCCCTCAGGACCCCGGGACGGGCTCCAGGGGAGAGGCCCGGAGGCCTCTCCCTGGGGGGCGCCCCCGCTCAGCTGCTGCAGCCCCGTCGAGTCCCCTGGCTGCGAGGCCCCCCCGCGGCTGTCACAGCTGCAGGCCTTTGATCTAAATCCCACCCTGGACTCAGCCACCGCTTGCAGCAGCTTCCTGCCGGTTTCGTGTTCCCAGGCGGCCAGAGCCTGTGTCCTCCACTCCCTCCAGGGCGCCGGGGGCCCTTGAGTGATGACAGCACATGGGCCTGTGCTGGCCTTCCAGCGTCTGACCTCAGGGAATCCCTCCCTCCCTCCTTCCCTCCGGCTGGTGCTCCACGAGGTGGCCACAACTCACCAGCTGTCGTCCCCGCCCGGCCCCCACCAGCCACTCACTTTCAAAGGCCTGCGTGTCCTCCTCGTCTCCTGGGGCGGAGCCGCATGGGCGGGGCTAAGCCCTGTGCTTCCCTCCGGGCGCTCAGCGTCCTGACCTGCACTTAGTGATGCCTGTTGCCTGGGAAACTAGGCAGGCGTTTAGGGTGAAGGCAGGCCTTGGATACCACCTGGAAACGGGAAGCTGCAGTGTCTGCAGTGTCCACCGCCCTGTCTTGGAGACACAGCCCTGCGCTGGCCCCAGGACGGAGCCCCAAGAGGGTCCGCACGGGAGCTTCCTTCTCTGGGTCTCGCGGGAGACACACCTGCGGCCTCCGCCCTCATCTCCTGGGGCCGCGGCCTCGGCAGGGCTGTCGGGCATCACGGGACGTGGGGAGCGAGCGCTCTGGGGGCGGCGATCACCGCCCAGCACCTGTGTGTGTGCAGAGACTGATCCCCGACCCCAGGGCCACCACTGCTCGGCAAGGCCCGTCCTCAGGCAGGAGCCCGGACCAACTGTTGCCAAAGTTTCCAGCAAGAGCTCCAGGCTTCTGTCTGCAGCAGCCAAGCTTTAACACGGGCCAGTGATTCAAATTAGAAATTCCACCTCACGCTAGGCCAACCCTGTCCAGGCAGGAGCTGCAGGCGGGCTTCTGGTCTGGCCAGGCCTGTGAGTTATTCCTCAGGAAACGGGCCCTAGGAACCAAACACACTGGAGGAAAGCCGCGAGACCCACATGGGCATTCCACACGTGGGTCCCACACGTGGGTTCCACACAGAGCGCAGTATCGTGTGGGTACTGATGGGATACAAACTGAGTGTGAGAGAGTGGTCTCAGGTTGTCCCGTGATGTCCATTGTGGCAGTTCTGTTACATTTCATCTGGAAGGCTGTAGAATATTCCATAAATTGCACCATAGTTCAACTGTTTCTCTATTCACGGATTTTTGAGTTGTTTTCATTTTTTTCCTTTTACAAACAATGCTGCAAAGAAAATTCTCACTCATGAATTGTGGACGCGAGGGGATGGGCTCCGCTGGATCGGGGGCTGCGTCCAGACTCAGTCTCCCGTGGACAGACGCCCCACGTCCCGGCAGGCCCCCTAACCCCGTATGCCTGACCTGGACACTGAGACCTGGGCCCGTCCCCGGGTTCTCTCCCTTCTCTGAGCCTTGCTGTTTCCCCAGTAAAGCCTGTATCTTTGCTACATGTTCTGTGTGCCTTGCTGGACGCTGCTCTGAGGCCGTGTGTGATGCCGCGGCAGACGTGGATGGAGGCGTGAGCTCAGCGCTGGTCGGCACCCAGCCGGGACCCCGCAGAGGCGTCTGAAGACCTGGGCGTGGCTGGAGTCAGGAAACGGGCCCCAGGAACCAAACACGGTGGAGGAAAGCCGCGAGACCCGCGTGGGCGTCCCACACATGGGTCAGCCGGTGGGGCAGCTGTGCTCGGCATCTCGGGGTCGTAGGGGAGGCCCCGGAGAGCTGAACACAGGCCCCGACCCTGGAGACCCAGCGTCCACCCAGCAAGGTAAGCCAAGGTCAGGGACAAAGGGGAAGCTGCAATGCCCGCCCGGGACCCCACCCACCCTTTGGTCCCGTCCATCTAAGAAAGACAAGATTAACGCTTGCGTCTTTACCTGTGTTCATCTGTTAAAATTTTTTAAAAACTTTGTTCAGTGGCATCCTCCAAGAATAACCAATTATATATTTTTTCTTAAAGATTTTTAAGAATTCCTTTGATATTGCTTACCAAGAACGGCTCTTCTAACATATTTATAAGTTTTATAATCATTATTTGCATTGATTGTGTTATTGTTTTTACTTGCTTTGTAAATGTTGATTTGTTCATAATACCAAATGACAACAATCAGAGACACCGATTCTATGTCCAGTGTTACCGTGAACTCATGGGTCCAGCATATTCAGTGCGTTTCATGTGCCGAGGTCACTGTCTCGCCGGTGTGAATCTTCCCGTGGTGAGAGTTTGTTGTTTATGTGTTTATCTCCGTAGGCGTCTGGAATCTGGCTTTGTGTCTGGGGTGAGGAGGGATCCCACCGCCAGGCTCCGTGGAAAAAGGAGAGGAGAGGTCTGTGCAGTGAGGGGGTTCCCCCAGGAGATACTGTATCGGGGCACCGTCCCTGAGCTCAGACTTAGACGGGGAAGCTCTGGGGCCAGCAGGGGACCAGCCACGGCAGAGCAGGCGAGAGGGGAGGGTCTCGACGCACCGTCGCTCCAGCAAACCACGGCTGATCCCAGAGCCGCAATCCAGACGCCCACCTGCCCCTCCTGGTGCTGCAGTGAAGTCACTGGGAACACAGATTATTTGCAACTGGAAAGCGTGTGAGTCATTGCTTTGTGGGTAGGAGAAAACCAGAGTCATGCTTAGAGTTGATGAACGGCAGGCTTGGTAGGGGCTCTGCACCCTGTGCTGTCCCTTCCCAGTGAGAGGCCTCTTCCTTGCCCGGAGGCCACAGGTGAGATCTCTGGATCCTGCCCCAGCCATGCTCTGGCTTGCTCAAGGACAGCTTCTGCGCAGTCTTAAATGAAAGGTTACCTGCTGTTTTTCTTTTCAACAGTTTTTCCTAAATATGCAGCTGTAGTCAAATGGATCCAGCAGCAGGTTGGTGGAAATACTATTTAGTAAGACTCTCTACTGATTCTTTGCAAATTTAAATTTCCTTTAATTAACGAAAGTACTTGATAGCTCTGAAGAAGCATTTTTAATAAGTAGGAATTAATTAATCCTTTAATAGCAGTAGGACAAATTAAGCAAGATTTTGAAAGGGAAGCTACTTCATATCTTTGACTGTAATTACTTCCTGCTGAATTTTTGAATAGTTTTTTTGACACTGTCCTCGACCTGAAAAGCACCAAAAGCAGGGTGAAAGCAGACATTCCATTCACTTGCTACCATGTTTATTGAGTTCCCACTTTTTTAAGAGCACTTTTGACGGGAATCTCAGCATCAGGGCCTCTTGGGGTGTGCGGAAGAGCCCAGCTGTTCATGGTGGGGTTGAGGTTTCCCAGAAGGTGCCTCCTTGCTGAGGACACTGGGATCTGCCCCCCATGATCCCAAGCATGTCCCCTAAAAGCCCCGGACCAGGCAGGAGCCTTTGACTGGCAGCTGGGGCCACGGGGCACCACGGGCCCCCCTTGTCTGGCTGCCATCCTGCCGCTCACCTCACAAAACAGCAGGCACCTCTGCCGAAAGCGCGCCTGGTCTCCTGCAGCCCAGGAGTCAAGTCCAGACTCGGGGCCCCCGCAGCCTCCTGCACACTTGCAGCCCGACCACGCACAGCCCCCGCCCCGGCCCGCCCTTCTGCCCAACACCCGCTCGGACGTGCTGGGCTGCCCGAGTCCAACCTCTCTCCTCCCTGCGACCTGTGATTCCTCCTGACCCCTCCCCCTTCTCCACCTGAGTGCCCACGAGGGCCTGTCACACAGCGTGAGATTGAAAATGTCCTTCGAGTGAGAGGAGGCGGGAGGAGGTGGTCAGAGGGCCACCAGCCGTGCGCTGACCCACACTTCAGACCCACCTGCTGCAGGACACGCAGCACGACCTTCGGGAACGCACCTCCCGAGGGACCTCGGGGCTCATGTGCGAGTGGGCTCCCAGTCTGCCAGCGTGCAGGCCGGGGCCCATGTGGCCCAGCTCCGCCGCTCCTGAAGGACACACTGTGCCCTGCGGGGGTGGGGGGAGGGGAGAGGCGAGCAGGGGGGAATCTTTCCCGCCAGACCTCAAAGGGCTCCTGCTCCCTCCGAGAGCCCAAGGGGACCTGGGGAGCCCTGTGCCCCCTCTTCACAGGTGGAGAAACCGAGGCACAGAGGGTGCACACGAACCAGCAGCTGGGCCGTGGCTGCCCTTCCTGGAGGACACGCCTGGGTGCCACGACACTTCGTTCCCACAAAAGGGCCCATTTGTCCCCATGGGGCCCTCTCGCCTTTGTCACCGAAGCGTCTGCAAGCGGAGGGCCCATCCTCCGCGCCCGTGGGTGGAGCTGTCTCCCTCCAACCCCAGTGCTTCCCCAGACCAGCTTTTTCCAGAAAGCAACAGGCAAAGATGCACTTTCACACTGACTATAAAATCCTAAGCCGGCTGCTTGAGGTGCAGAGGGCGTATAGTGGGGCTGCCTCGGCCTCAGGCAGGAGGGGTGCGCCCTGGAGCTGCCCCTCGGGGTCAGCGTCCCCGCCCGGCCTCACACAGGGTCTGTGGAGCTCGGGGTCCCTGCCGGCACCCTGAACAGCGGAGCAAGAGCCCGCGCCTCTGGCCAAGGGGCGTTTCCACCCATGCAGGGCCCACGCGTGGCCTGGCCAGGCTCTGGGCACCAAGGTGCCTGCGGGAGGCCAGGAGGCCGTTTGCCACCCCCGGGGCCTCCATCAGAACCTGCCGTCCCCCAGCCAGGCGGACCTGTGCCCACCGGTGGGGAAACGGAGAAGCAGCGTGGATGCAGGAGCCCGTGGGCCGGGGTTTCCCCGGAGCCCAGCCCAGGCCCGTGTTAAGGGGCAGTTCCACTCGAGGAGGCCCACGGGGCCCCTTCTGACCTCTCGGGGGAGGGGCCTTGGCTTCCCTGGTGCAGCCCAACCGTCCTCTTTCAGCTCAGAATTACTCACCACACATCCAGGCCAGTACGGGGCAGATGGTGCCCATGGCCCAGGTCCACAGAGAGGCCCCGACATCCTGAGAAAGGGGCTGCCTTCACCCTGCAGCGCGTGTGGGCCAGCCACCCAGAGAGGGTAGCTGCCAGGAAGGGGCTCAAACATACTAGCTGGGAGCTGGGTTTCACTGCCACCCAGTGTGTGTGTGTGCGTGTGCGTGTGCGTGTGCGTGTGTGTGCGTGTGCGTGTGCGTGTGGACACATTCCCAGGCCCCTCCTCTGTGCACATGTGCACGTGCGCGTGCACAGGTATAAATCCAGGGGCCGTGGGCCGTGTTCCCATCCGCATCCCGTTAGAGGACAGCCGCCGGTCCGCACATCTCCACCCTCCTGGCCCCGAGGAGCGTCCGCTGCCCCTGCTCCTCAGGAGGAAAAGTTCCGGCGGATCCAGGGCGCGAAGGACAGAGGCGAACAAGTGCCAGCGGAGCATTTCAACATCGTCAGGGACCAGCATCTGTGCGAGGACACGGGCTCCATAGACACAGCCTGGAGGACCCACAGCGTTCAGGTGTGTCGATGGGCATTCACACACCTCACTCAAACTGGTGCGTCTCCAGGTGCCAAATATTCCCGTCCTCTGCTCCAAATACACCCTGGGGTCGGGGTCACCCGTCCTAGAGAGGGACTGAGCACCTGCTGGGGAAGAGCACGGAGAACACTGTAAATTCACAGCACAACCACCAGCCACACAGACAACACCCACCCCGTCTACACAGTCACGCAGGACACACTCCGTCTACACAGTCTCCCTGGAGCCGACCTACCAGTCTCCCCCAGAAGCTCTGTGGGGGAGTTTGCTGGAGGAGCGGTCAGAAAACCCTAGGGGTGGACCTGTGTGCTTGTGGCTGGAGGTGACTGGGGTCCCTGGGTGGGCGTGGACACTGGCTTCTGCTGGCTGCCTGGGCCCAGACTTGAGCTCGTGATCCTAAGTCATGCTTGTTTAGGGGACAAGGGGGCTGGGGTCCTTCCTGGCCTCCTGTCCCTGTCTGGCCACCTGCTTCCTGGGCTCCCTCTGACTTCGAGGATGAGCACCCGCCCCCCCTCACAGTTTGCCCTCAGACCCCCAGGTCCCGCCAGCGGAGGAGGTAGACGCCGGCCCGTCCACCCGAGAGCTGGCCTGCAAAGCCTGAGGCAGCCCCGCCTGCCGACCAGGCCGGACACGTCCGCGCCCTCTGGGTCTCCGAGCCCCGGAACCATATCCAGAGGAGCTTCCTTGCTGTCGACCAAGAGAAGTTACCTAATCCTTAATCATCCTCAGCAGGCATGAGTGTTTCATGTCTATTTCTTCCCCAAAGTCTATTCTCTTATTATTGTGACAAAATTAAAAACAACTATTTCTGTCCAGAAGGCAAAGACACCCAGATTCATCTCTTTTTCTTCTTAAAATATCCTTTTCTTTGAAGACATAAACCACAGACGCAGGTGGGGGACAGCCCTCCTGGTGGTCTCCATGCTGGGCAGCCGGCTGACCTCCTGCAGGGGGGACTGGGGCACACTCGGTCCGGCTCTCTCTTCAACATAAAGCAGGTTATGTGACAGGACGGTGAGGGGAACGGCCAGAGCCCCCCGCTCAGGGCCACGGGCTCTGGGAGCGGGGCCGGGAGGGCTGGCGGAGTGCGGGTGCAGCGCTGCCCGAGGCCTCTCGGCATCACCGCCTGCCTGGACAGGACCCCGGCCCCCGCGCTTGGCCTGGGTGCTCGTGTGCCAAAGTGCGGTCACCCCAGACCTTGCTGTGTGCAAAGACTGTGAGGAGGGGGTGAGAGGCGCATCAGTGCTGGCGGACGCCGCCCCCGTGGTCACAGCCCACGCAGGGACATGACAGACAGGAGAACAACCAGTGCCTGCGGGCAGGGCCCCTGGGAGACACACCTGCAGGCAGGGTCCCTGGGGCTCTCTGTGCACTGAGGAAGCCCTACTTACTTAGCGATCAGTGAGCCAAAGGGACTTCCTCTTCCAGGGCTGCTCTCGGGCTGGATGAGATGCGCAAACCTCCAGCCCGATGGCTGGTGTCTAGCAGACGCTGTATTACGTTCATGATAAACTTACTGTCTTATCCATTATCTGGCCATCAGTATGCAGTTACTACATCCTCCTCACGTTAGATGATGAAAAGTTAAAATAGATTAAAGTTAAACTAGATTAAAATAATGACCCCTTCAAAGGCAAATAGAGCAGGACAGTCGTGTCAGGTGGGAACAGCTGATCACCCCCAGATCGAAGGACTGAGGACGCTCTTTCCAGCACGGAAGCCAACACTGAAGCCGGCGGGAGGGGTTGGGAGCCCGCCCTGGAACACCTGATTGACGCCCATCCGGCTGACTCGGCCCAGCGCCTGGGCTTCACTGGGCTCCGAGTTCTCGTCCACTGGACGGTCACTCACGGCTGCTCCCGCCCCAGACGCTGCCGCCCAAGGGGCTGGCTCCTCGCCTGCTTCCCGAGAGTAGGTGGCGGCCAGTGGGCAGGGACGAGAAGGAAGGCCAAGGCCGCAGGGTCCCCGGGGAGGCATGGTGGTGAGTCATCCTGTGAGATCTGAGTTAGTCCCTGTGTTGCATTCGGCCTCACTAAGTTACTTCTCTTTACTTTGTTCATCAGGAAGACAACAGCTTCAGGAAGGAGAAAGGGCGAGAACAAGAGGTCACGTGAGCTGGACGCACGTCTTGAAGGCGGCCACGTCCGTGTGGCTCGGTCCTCTCAGGAAGGAGCGGCTCCCGGGCCCTCCCCGGCGGTTCAACAGCGAGAGGTCACCTACCCAGCGGGAGCTGTTACTAGGCAGCTGTTGTTTGTTTCAAAATGTGTTACCGAGAGTCAAAGACATGGGTGCCCCAGTCTCCTCCCGTGGGTCCAGGTGTCGTGACTCAGTGGAGGGTCCCAGACCCTCAGTAAGGGGAGGGCTGCCACCTCCAGGCCCGCCTGGGGCAACAATTCCCAGGAAAAATATAGGCTGTGGAACTAGACGGCTCTATTTAGCTAACACCCTTTTCATTAATTAAACCTGTATTCTTTAAGTGCCTGCGATGTGCTGGGAGCAGAGACTATGTCCTTGGTCTGTAGGAAGAAAGTCTCCTGGGCCAGCTTTGGTCCCACCTGTCGGGCGTGAGAAATAAACTACAGGCGCTCCCTGCCTGAGACCCGGCTGGGAACTCGCTGGGACGGCTGAGACAGAGTCCAGACCTCACAGGCCACGGGCCACCCATGGGACCACAAATGGCACGAATTGAAAACAAGACGTGGACGCCCGTGCAGCTCTGGCAGCCCCTGGGGGGAGCTGGGCCTGCGGTCAGAGACCCGGCCTCGGCGCCAGCTGGATGCCCGCCACCACGCGACTGTGGACGCACCGGCACCAGCCAACCGCACGTTTCGTTAATAAAGTGTTGTTGGCACAGCTTCAGTCCTGCACCTGCGTGTCTCCTCTGTGGCTGCTTCAAGGATGGCAGAGTCGAGAGCTGTGACAGAGCCGGGCAGCCCGCGAGGCCGAGTGCATCCGCTGCCCGGACGGGAAGGCCGCAGGCTGGGAGGAGGGATGGGCTCACAGCAGGCACAGGCCCCGGAGCGGGCTCAGGGCTCCCGTGACCGTCACCAGCGGCGTGGATCCGACACTGCAGCAGACAGACGCGCCCGGAGTGCGCCACGTCCGCGTGCTGGAAAAGAGAGAATTATCTAAGATTCCATTCATTCACCAAAAACAAACAGGAAGACGCAAAGAATCAGAATAGAGGCTGCAGCGTCAGCTCACTCACTGCTTGCCCATCCAGGACCCGGATCCGTGGCTGCAAATGCAGGGACACGGGTGCGCTGTCCATGAAGACGGAGGCTGAGCTGCCACAAACCCACGGCTTCCTGTCTGGATGGAGACAGGACAGCCAAGGAGAGGCCAGGAGCTGGGGGCCCGGGGAGGCGAGAGCAGGGCCACGGCCAGCCCACCTTGGAGGCCTGCGAAGTGGCCAGGTCCAGCAGCCTGGGGGCAGTTGGGTGAAGGGGGACACAGGATGGTGGCTCCATGCCCCCCGGCCCAGGGCCCAAGGGGATGACCGGGCGTCAACAGCAGGGGAGGACGCCCTCCGGGAGGACCGGGACAAGCACCAGACTTGGCAGAGGGTCTGAGACCCTGCCCGCATTTCTGCCCCTGCCCTGGGGAGCTGCGGTGTGCACGCAGGATGAGCGTGGCCGCCTGCCATCTGTCCCCTGGGACAGCCCCCTCCGGAGGCCACGCCTGAGGGCTCCGCAAGCCCCGAGCCCAAGGCCTTCGTTCCTGGAGAATAAACACGACTCTGGGAAGTGTGCTCACGCCGGGCTTGCTCTGAAATTAGTGGCTTCCCTCCCCCCACCAACCCCATTCCCCGTCGCCTCCCCAGGGCCCTGCCTCTTGGAAAGGCCCCACCGCACACACTGTCGGTGCTCGGGTCCCTCAGGCCCTGACCTCATGGTCCCAGTGGAGCTGGGACATTGCGTGGGAGATCCCAGGTCCCAGCCCAGGCAGAGCCCACTCCACCACGGCTCTGCAGACACAGGGCTCCTCTCACTCTGCCCCGGACACACGCTCCAGCCCAGCCTGGAATGCGCTGACCACCCAGGCTCAGGCCTGGGGACGGCCTCAGGCTGCGGCTCCGCATCCGCGACAACATCTGGGACTCCGCGTGGGGCTTGGCGGCTGCGAGCCTTCACAGGCCCGCAGCTGGGACACTCCCAGGCCCCCCAGCGTCTGGCACGCTCCCTGCAGCCTCCACGTGCCGCTGGGCCGGGAGCTAACACAGCGATTCTTGCTGGGACCCAGCTGCAACCTCCCACCAGCTTCCTGGCCGGTGGCCACCCTACCTGGGGATGAATCCCAAACTTGTTCCTAGGAGTAAAGAGTTCTCCCTGGGACGAGAGCGTGGGCAGCAGCTTGGGGTCACTGCCCTTCCCGGTGGCCTTTTCTCCCTGACTCCTACTGCATGTTTGTGTCAGTGACACAAAGGACACCTGTGTGCCTGCCGGCAGAGTCCAGGGTCCCTCGTGGCCAGTGAGGGGCGTCCGCCTGAGCCCCTGCTTGCTTCCACCCGTGGTCTCCTCACACGCACACAAGCCTCGGCCATCGCCACCTATTCTGCTTGGCCTCAGACTTTGCAGAAGGAGGTCCCGCTCTGCAGTCTCCTGGGACCCGCTTTTCAGTCCTTGTGCAGGTGTCACATGTGCCCGTCCTGTGGGCCTCGACGTGGTGTCACCCCCAGGTCAGGTAAAAATCAGGCCGTGCCCTTGAGGACGAGCTTCCCCTGACCCCGCGGCCCTGCTTCCTCCATTCCTGGGGCTCGGGGCGTCCCCCACGAGAGGGGCCCTTCTCCCCGGAGCCCGGAACCGGCCCGGCCTGACGGCCAAGGAGAATGGCTGCTCTGAACGAAGCCCGAAGCCAGACACTGGGTGGGGAGGGGGGCGGGAGTGAGGAGTCACTGGGGACTCAGCAACCGGGGTGGCCTGGGTGAGGCCCCTAGTCCTCGTCAGAGCAACACAGCAGACACCCTGGCCCTCTGCGGGGGGGCTGGCATCACGCCGGGGCCGCTCATGGGCCTCCTGGTCCGGGGGAGGTGGCGGGAGCCCCAGCCCCAGGGTCACCGGAGTCCCTCCGAGCCTCCGGGTACAGCTCGGGGCGGGGGCTGGGATCCAGGCCCGGGGCAGCCATCAGCCACAAACCACAGCTGCCGGAGACAGGCAGATGGTCTCAACGGCCAAAGTCCATCAGAGAGGGAGAGACTCCGCACCCCAGAAGAGGGCCCGTGGTGAGGGAGAGGGAGAGACTCCGCACCCCAGAAGAGGGCCCGTGGTGAGGGAGAGGGAGAGACTCCGCACCCCAGAAGAGGGCCCGTGGTGAGGGAGAGGGAGAGACTCCGCACCCCAGAAGAGGGCCCGTGGTGAGGGAGAGGGAGAGACTCCGCACCCCAGAAGAGGGCCCGTGGTGAGGGAGAGGGAGAGACTCCACACCCCAGAAGAGGGCCCGTGGTGAGGGAGAAGGAAGCGCAGGGCCTCCAGGCGGGTGCGCTCGGGGTCTGGGCGCCTGGCCTGGGCGCCCACCCGGCGGCCAGCACCCTCCGAGGCCGCTGGAAAGCGAGCTGCCCGAGCCGACGTGAGGCCCTCAGACCACCACGCGGCAGGTCTGCCTCGGTGTGCAGACAAGCTGTTCGCGTTCAGCCTGCGAGAAATGTTGGAAACAAGCAGCTGAACCCCAGGGGCCGGGCTGGGGCCTTGGGGAGACCCGCTCCCCAACAGCACAACGTGAACCACCTGCCCCCCGAGCAGCCCCGGCCCAGAGTCTGGGCCTCGAAGCCAGCCTCGTCCTCATATACGCCGGGCCGGGGCCGGATGCGCGAGAACCGCCGTGGCTCCTGAGGGCGCCTGTGGGCCGCCGCGGAAACAGCACATAAACCCACCACCTCCACTACCCTGCTTCCCTGGAGACAGTGGTCCCCTCGCCCAGCCCTCCAGCTCCCGGCGCCCACCACCGACCCCTCGGACGGGGCGGTGAGGAAGGAGCCCTGCGCCCACCACGGACCCCCTCAGATGGGGCGGTGCCTTAAGCACCTTGCAGAGGGTCGGTCTCCGTTTTCCCGAGGCCCTCGCGCCTGCCCGGTCCCCTCATCGCAGGCGCAGGCCTGTGCACACACCTGCCTTCCGGATGCTCAGCGGGGACGGGGAGCTGTGGGGGGTGGGAGGGCGCCCAGGAGCTGAGGGGCGGCTGAGGGGCCGACAGGAAAGGCGGGCTGCGCACAGGCGACAGGCGACAGGCGACAGGCGACAGGCCTGCGGGGGCCGCACGAGGCCCCGCCAGCTCGAGGTGCAGCCGGGCAGGGAGACCCCGCAGCCGTCGTTTCACGGGAGCGAGGCTGGCTCCCGTTTGTCATGACTG
The DNA here is from genome assembly GCF_965194805.1 of Balaenoptera borealis. Taxonomy (NCBI): domain Eukaryota; kingdom Metazoa; phylum Chordata; class Mammalia; order Artiodactyla; family Balaenopteridae; genus Balaenoptera; species Balaenoptera borealis. Next base: position 449,233 of record NC_138873.1, read on the forward strand.
TTGGCAGGGGAATGGGATTCATGGAGAGAATCTCCTGAAGGCTGGAAAAAATGCACAAAGGATTAGAGCCGCTGCTGGGAGGTGGCCGGGGGAGAAGCACAGACACTGAGCTGAAACGAGCCCAGCGCGGTTCCTCTCTCCCACCGCCCACGGAAACCAGGCCAACGCCGGAGCCGCCCGCGCACCAGGGCTCCCGAGCCGCGTCCCTCCCCGCCTCCCGCTGTCCAAGACCTTCCCGTGCGCCCTCCCCGCACAGCCCTGCTCCGGCGTGGCCTCCAGCACAGGCCTCCCCAAATCCTCCGCGGCACCTCGACCCCCTTAATAATTAGAGGGCTTAGTTGCGCGAAACGGAGACGACTTAGACACCAAAGTGAAAGGGAATTTGTTGGCGGGACACTCGCAGTCGCAGAATGGACCTGAAGCTGGGAGGAGGTGGGCCCGAGCCCCGGGGAGCTGGGCGGTCTTGTGGTGAGAGCAGCCTGGAGGTGGCCTTGACCAGAGGCTGGGGGACGACGGCCCTGGGCACGGGCGGCACGGTCCAGTGCTGACCCTTCGAGGGGCAGGCTTGCACTCCAGAAGGAGCTGGTGGCGCTGAGGCTTCTGGGGGCAGGGCAGGCACCAGATCCACTGTCCCTCCGAGGCTCGCCCAGCGAGAGCGCACGTCCTCCCCAAGGGAACAGTGGACGCTGCGGAGAAGAAAGGATAGCGGGAGACCGGATGAATCTGAGTGTCCACTGCCCTCCTCTGCCCACTTCTGAGCCCTGGCTGGCCCTTCCTGGGCGTCCCCCACTGTGCTTTAATCCTTTATTCACATGCTCACCCCCTGGTGGATGCGAGCTTTCTGGGGGCTGGTCCTGCTGTACCTGTCTTTCTGTCTTGACACCCAGGAAACCTTCTCTGGAGAAAAGCAGATCTATTTACATGTACAAAGCTATCAAATTTATCTCTTAAGATTTATTTAATTTATCTATACTCAAGTTCAAGTGCCCCGGACAAAAGGGCAATCTGTGGAACACAAAGTAACACAGCCTCAGGCTGAGGAGGGGGCATCCCATCAGTTCCCTTCAGAAATTCTTTTTTTTTTTTTAAATACAGTAAGTCCCCTACATACAAATGTTTCATTCAGAGAGCACGTTCATAAGTCCAACAAAGTTAACCTAGGTACCCAACTAACACAATCGGCTCTATGGTACTGTACTGTGATAGGTTTATAGTACTTTTCACACAAATAATACATAAAAAACAAACAAACACAAAAAATAAAGAGAACATTTTTAATCTTACAGTGCAGCACCTTGAAAAGTACAGTAGTACAGCACAACAGCTGGCATCCAGGCTGGCATACAGTGAACAGGCAAGAAGAGTTACTGACTGGAGGAGGGGGAGGAGGTGGGAGATGGTAGAGCTGAAGGATGGTCAGCAATAGGAGACGGAGGGCAAGCTGCAATGTCGCTCACGCCTGACGTTGATGACACAGGTTCTGGTTCCTTGCTGGATTCAGTTCTATCTACCCTCTTGAAAAAACGATCGAGTGATGTCTGGGTAGTAGCTCTTTTTTTCTTGTCATAGATGACACGGTAGCACTGGATTGCATTCTGAAGGGCTGCTGCAACCTTTGTGTACTGTTCTAGGTTCGGGTCCTGTGCCTCGAAAACTAACAGTGCCTCCTCAAATAAAGAAAATTCCCCTTGCCATTTCCTGCGTCGTGAATCTCTTCAGTTCTTCAGTTACTTCTTCCTCTTGTCTCTCTTGGTGCTTCTTAGCAGTACCAGCTGCATCACTGCTGCTGTTACGCTTGCTTCCAGACATCCTGGGCTTGAAATAAAGATACTGTACTACTGTACAGTAAAGTACACAAAAGCACAACCACTTGTAGAGGATACTCGCACGTGACAATGTACGCCAGACACGTGAACTAACTTATGTAATTGGACATGCGAGTGCACGTTCCCATCTTGGAAAGTTCGCAACTTGAAGGTTCGTATGTAGGGGACTTAATATACGGAACGCTTCATGAATTTGCATGTCATTCTTGCCCAGGGACCATGCTAATCTTCTCTGTATGGTTCCAATTTTAGCCTATGTGCTGTTGAAGCGAGCGCCTTCAGAAATTCTTCATGCATTTGTGATTGTGAGCCAGTGATACCCACCTATGAGCTTCTCCTCACTGTGAACCTTATGTCACACTGGCCTCACAGGGTCCTTTGGAAATTAGCTGAGACAATGCACCCAAGTCCTGAGCAATGCACCCAAGTGCTGCTGTCATAACCACAGTGCCTTCTTGTTTGTTTGGTTCAAGACTTTGCATAATATAATGTGCACCCTTGGAGAGGGTCAGTCGGTTCTTCTCATCCTTACAGAATTGAGCTCTATCTCGAGCTTCCGCCAGGGAAGCGTCCTGCCCACGGTCAGCTCTGGGTCCACCGTGCTGCAGCCCTGTCACCCGTTACCGCTCACGCCTCGCCAAGCACAGGCGCTGGGAAGGGTCCTGGGTGTACAGTGGGGACAGCTCAGACCTTGGCTGCCTGCGCAGCTTCTGGCCCAATGGGAGAGGCAGACGATAGGCAAATAAAGCAAATGCGTTTGTAACAGTGTGGCTAACAGTACAGGCTTCGTACCGGGGCCTGCGTGAGGTCGAGGGCCCTCCACGGAGCTGCCGTTTACTGGCCCCTCAGGGACGAGCGGGCCGACCAGGGTGTGGAGAAGCAGGTGTGCTGGAGAGACAGAGAGCAAGGTGGGACGCGGACACTTGGCCAGCCTGGAGATGTTGGTGGGCCAGCCCTGCATGGCCACTGGGATCTGGATTTTGTTCTAAGTACAAAGGGCTACACAGAAGGCAGACGGCCATGCCTGCATTACTTTTAGGAAACAGACTGTGGTTGCACGTGCACGTCGTGGGTCACAGAAGGGGAGACAGGAAGCGGGGAGCTCCTTAAGGATGGTCTGGGGGAGGTCAAAGTTGCAGGAATCAGGGCGGAGGCTGCAGAGGGAGAAGGGGAGGCTTCTCGGGGCCTTTTGGAAGTAGCACTGAGGGGTTGGTGAGGGGCTAAACTTGGGGCGGGTGGGCCTGACGGAGAGACCAAGGGGGGAAGACCGTCCAACAGGACTTGGGTACAGAGCTGCCGCTGTCCCAGATGGGGAGGAGCTCTAGGCAGAAACAGTCTTGCAAGACAGCCCCGTGTGACAGCCCTCCACGTAGAGACCCACAGGATTACGGATGACACGACACGACCGCCAGCTCTGAGCTGGAACCTGGGTCAGGTCCGCCCAGCAGAGTGGAGGCCGTTTCCTGCAGCCAGCTCTCCAAGGGCCCTCTGTTCTCCACGAAACAGAGGGCGTATTATTCATCGGAACTTCACGAGGTGACGGAAGTCGCCCGGCTGTGCCCCCTCATGGACAGTGGCCTTCACCCGCTCCTGTTCGTAAGTGCCCATTGTGGTGCCAGGCAACGACCACGGCCCACACCCGCTCGGGCGCACCCGCCTCAGGGGTGACAGGGAGCGCGCGTCATGGAAGGATGGTAACACACCGAGCCCGGAGCACGGGCTGCGTTTCCCATCTAGTTGCTTCCATTCACGGGCCCACGCTCTCACATGCGTGTACGTAGACGTACCTGCATGTCTGTGCCACTGACTGTGGACAGAGTGGGAATCCTCTTTCCTTCCTCTGGCTAGATGACTGTGAGGGTGATGTACACCCTTCTCAGGGAACTTGGAAGGTAAAAATGTGTGTGCATCTGTGCGTCTGTGTAAAATGAACCATGACCTCTCCTTTCCCCCCAGGACCCACTGTCGGTATCTTGGTTTGGGTAGAACTTGTAGAAGGGAGTTTAGAAGAGACACAGGCATTCTTGACTCTGTCCCCACCAGACGTGAAGGGGTCACAGAGCCTCCCGCTTTCCGAGATGCTTGGGGACTTGCCATGGGCCTCGCACACTCGGGGGACCAGCCATGAGACCTGGCCCTCCGCCCGGTGGGCGCCGGCCCACACGTCTGTTCTCACGGGGATTGTCACCGTGTGCTGGAGACAGTTTTCTGTTCCTCGATCTTTACACAAACTTATCAGAATGAAATCAGCAGCGGCCGTAAGTAGTGAATTTAATGGCTTCCACACTATAGTCTGAGAAATGCTTTTAAATTAAAAATAGTCATTACTGTTTATTGCTTAACCAGAAAAACGTAGCTGGGGATGTTTTAGGAGAAGCAGCGGGCAGAGCTCAGAGAAAGAGGCCACGTTTCCCGTGCAGGCGCCTGTCCCGCAACTGTGCACACGGCCTCGTTTGATGCCGGTGGAGCTCCCATTCCTTCAAGGAGAAGCCCCCCACCCTAAGAGGAGAGAGCAGCTCGAGGCCGCGCGGCCTGTGCTGGGCGGCTGGGGGCCAGGCTCCGGCCTCCCGGCTCCTCGTCCACGAAGCTTCCCCCGCAGCAATCACCAGGCTGCTGTCCTTAACTCATGCGGGTGGCGGGGAAATCTATGAGATTCTCAAGCGCTCTTAGACGCTGACGTTTTTGAAAGGGCTTCTCATCGTGACTAAACGTTGTTTTAAGTGAAGTGTGAGTGATTTTAGGTGTTTCCTGGGAGCTGGGGTGTTGCTCTATGTTTTTCATATTTAGGTTCACACCTTCAACTGTGCCTAAATTATAGGTAAATGCCACGTTTCACAAAACAGATTTCGAGGTGGGCGAGACGGCTTGCTGTCGCCAGGCTCTCACACGCTTCAGTGGAACTTCTGCCTCCCAGATCTGGGCCCTTGGGGATGAGCTGGGGTCCCAAGGGCCGCAGCACCCCGGAAGGGCAGAAATTAGCTGGGGTCGTAAATACATCCACCACAGAGCAGGTAAAGAAGGGATCAATAAAGCCGCACCACCTGTCTCTAGGCGTTGGCGGCCCAGTCCAGCCAGTGTGTGAGTGGAGGGCTGTTGTGCTGTCCCGCTGACGGCCGTCCCCCGGCCCCATCCAGCGGGCGGGCGGAGACGCACAGACTGCACCCCACCGCTGTCGGCCTCCCCCCACCCCCGAGACCCTCGCTGAGGACAGACGAGCAGGTGTGGGCCCTGCCATGGCCCCTCGGGGACCACTCCCATCTTTGTGTCGCTGTTGCAGGGACCCCGCTTCCTGTTCACAGGCTCAGGGACCCGAAAGCTCTCTGTCTGCGCCTCCCCGCTCAGCCCACCTCTCTCTTCTCCCCGCCGGCTGCCTACGTGTTCAAGCCTGGGTCTCCAGCCCCTTTCTATCCTCCAAAAAGCAAAATGTTCTAGTCCCCGAAATTGCTCTGCTTTTGAGTCATTGCCTTTGCGCTTGGGCTGATTCTACAAGCAGAGTCTGCAATCCCATTGCCAATCCCCATGTGGACAGAAAGAAGAGCCGCTCAAATGCCTGCTTCTCTACCTGAATGATGCCCGTGAACCCCAGACAGAGACGTGAGTCTCCGATCAGTGGAGCCGGCCTCTCCTCCCTTCTCATCCCACTGCCCCAGCTTTCAGTGTCACCGGGGAGTAAAAGAAGTATAATAACTAAGTGTGGGGTTTGACCAGCTTGATGTGCACAAATACCCATGAAACCATCACCATAATCAAAATAACAAGCTTTTCCATCACCCCTGGCGTCTCTTCCTGCCCCTCAAACTCTATGGGGTGAAAAACCTGCTTCCAGTCTCACTCTCACAGCTGCCCACGGGCCCCAGTATCTTGGAGTGGACGGAAGGATGGACTCGGGAGGACAGAAATCCCACGTCTCAGGGTGTCGCCCGGAGCAGAGCCTTCGGCAGTCTTGCCAGGAAGCCAGGGCTGGAAGCCCTTCGCAGTGCCGCCAGGTCCCAGGAGAGCAAATCCTAAAGGACTGGCCCGTTGACCCTTGGCGGGGGTGGTGCCGGGTTCCTGGCGGACCGTCCACAATGGGGGAGGCAACCCTCCAATGGAGCGTGGGTGCCGCCAGGGGGTGGGGATGGAGCCTGGGCCGGTCATGCGTGCACGCACTCCCGGGCCCTGCCCTTCACCCGTCAGAGCAGATTTGCCTTGAGCGGTCTCTACTTTAACCATCTGTGGGAGGAAAAATACCTAGTATTTAAGAACTAAACTGGACAATGAGACGTTTTTTATTCAAGATTATTTTTACAAATGAATTTCAGAAGATGAGTGATGACGTCATCCTGCCGCCTGACAGGGGTCCCGGCCCCTGCGTCCCTCCCTCTGTGGTCAGCGGTACCGACAGCCCTCTGTTCCCCTCTCTCGGGACGTCAGAGCCCCAGGCAGCAGACCTGGTGAGGGGTGAGTTGGGGAGTGACAGGAAGACTCTTCAGAGCCACACGAAAGCAGCACTTTTAACTAACATTGTGGAAATACTTAGCTTCCTAGATGAAGCCCTTTCTTTCTTAACTTAGCATGAGTTAAACGTAACTGCATGTCTTGTTATGGTTACTTATTTCTCCATGTTTCCTGCTTACCAGTTGACTCAGTTTGCCATCGAATCTTAAATTCATTCTGATTATTTGAGCGAGTGAAAACAAGATTTCCATTACTCCTAACACCAGACCAGACATTTGAAGTCCACAAGCACATACGTTTCTCTAAGAGCTATTTGTCCCGGCCTTTTCAGAACCTTATTTGGAGTGGGGACTCAGTAAATCTTTGCCAACTTGACTTAAATTGAATTCCCTTCAAGTGAACTCCGTTAACAGCGGTTCAGGACATACTCAAGACGTGTCCACTTAAACTCTGAACCACCCTCCATTCAGCAGATGTTCTCAGAGGCCCCTGGAAGCCCCAGGGTTGGCAGCCAGCTCGTGGGGGCGGACGTGAGCGGGGGCTTCTGCTCCGGGTCTCCGTTTCCGAGTCCGGCTCCCCCGCTTTGTCCATGGTCCTCCCAGAATCCGAGACAGAACTTCTCCCTGTGGGCCATGACTCCGGCAGCCTTGGGTCTTGAACCCCCTCAGGAGCAGGGAGGTTGGTCCACAGTTGGCACTGGCCAACCCGCTGACGCGTGGGTCCTCTCTGTTGGATGGAGATGGCGTGGATGTCCCCCTGCTCTGGCCCTGGAGGCTTGTCTGGGACACAGGGATCTGGCCCTTGGAGGCCCGGTCCACCCGTCTGTCTGCACGGCTGCGCCAGAGGCCAGACCAGCTCTGTCCTCTCTGCCACTCTCCAGCCTGCTGCTTGGCTGCTCGCGTGCATTCAAAATTTCGCAGAAGCTCGTTTCTGCGATCAGGTGCCGCCGCTTCGCTTTCCCCTGGAGAGTCTGCCACTCTGTGCCCTCTCGGCAGCTCTGTGGCTCTCACGGCTTCGCAGCTGGAAGGCCGCCCTTGGTGCCGCACTCACCCGGGTTCTGAGCCTGGCGGATGTCAGGTGGCGCGATGTAGCGCACTTAACGCTTCAGCGCAGCGCAGAGCAGGCTCTGAAGGGGTGAGGGTGGCGAGGGAGGCCTCAGAAGTCGCGGGGGAGCTCAGGGACAGGGCGGGACAGGGCAGGGAGGCGGGAAGGATGTGGCATTTCCGCCGAAAGCATGCCAGGGGCTGCAGGCGAGCTCTACTGACTATTCGACACTTTCTAGAGGCCTTGTACTTAGAAGGGGAAACTTCTGCCTCTGACCTGACTTACAGGAGTTCAGGCTGCCGTGGTTTGCTCCAGAGAACAGACGAGGTCCCCAGGGAGGGTGTCTGAGCCCAGTGGCCTCAGCAGCCTGCCTCCTGGGAAAGGAACTCAGCTTGTCGTGAGTGAAAAGCAAAAGCACCATCCCCCCCACCCCATCTTCCCGGTCCCCAATGGTGAACTTACACGTCTTTGTGCAAAACTACCCAAACCACGTTCTGTGGAAAAGACCTGGCCCTGCAGCCGCCCTGAAAGCCACGTGCCCGTTCAGCAGACACCTGTTAGATGCTGAGGGTGATCAGATCTGGTGGGGTTCTGACTGAACTGACTTAACAGGATTCTTGCTCAGTTTGGACAAGGCAGAGGTGAACGGAGAAGCCCCAAAGTCGAGGCCTGGTTGAAACCCAGCTCAGGAGACCCGGAGCAGAGTTTGGTCAGGGAGAAATCTGTGTCAGTGGACACCTGGGTGGTGCCGATTTTTGGCTTTTGTGAATAGTGCTGCTATGAGCCTTCTTGGACACGTTTTTGGTGGAAATACATTTCCGTTTCTCTTGGGTATTTATCTAGGAGTGGGCTTGCTGGATCATATGGTAATTCTGTGTTACTTTGAGGCACTACCAAACCCATTTTCCGAAGCTGTTGCTCAATTTTGCATTCCAATTGGTAATGGATGAGGGCTCTGGGTTTCCCCACATCCTTGCTGATACTTGTCGTCTGTCTTTTGATTACAGCCGTTCTCATGCGTGTGAGCTGGTATCTCCCGTGGTTTTGATATATGTTTCCCTAGTGACTAATGATGTTGAACATCTTTTCATTTGCTTATCGTCCCTTTGTATATCTTCTTTGGAGAAATAACAATTTGAATCTTTGACCATTTTGTAATTAGGGTTTTTGTCTTTGTTAGTGAATTGTAAGAGTTCTTTGCATATTCTAGATATTACGTTCCTTATCAGATATATGATTTGCAAATATTTCCTCTGATTCTGTGGGTTGTCTTCGTACTTTCTTGAGAGTGTCATTTTAAACAAAAAAGTTTTTAATTTTGGTGAAGTACAGTTTATTGATTTTTTTCTTTTGTTTTCCATTCTTTTGTATATAAGAATTCATTTCTTAATCTAAAGTCATGAAGATTTACTCCTATGTTTTCTTCTAAGGGTTTTATAGTTTTAGCTCTTACATCAGGTTGTCGATTTTTTTTTTAGTTAATTTTTGTATATGATACGAGGTAAGGGTCTAGTTCCATTCTTTTGCATGTGAATATCCAGTTGTCCCAACACCATTTGTTGGAGACTGCCCTTTCCCTCATTAAATTATCTTGGTGCCTTGGTCAAAAATCAATTGACTATGAATATGTGGGTTTATTTCTGGACTCAGTTCTATTCCATTGATCTGTATGCCTGGTCTCATGCCTTGTGCCTGCACTAAATACAGACACTCACGGGGCTGTATTTCTAGGTCAGGGTGGAGGGATGAGAAGTGATACTTTTGAGACAAAGAAGGCGTGTGGCCATGCTGATGAGCAGTGGGGTTGGTTTTCACTTGTTAGACCTTCCCCGATGGTCCCAGTCACCCACAGCTGTGTAACCACCTCAAAACTTGGTGGGTTAAACCAGTGACGTGGATTCCGCTTGCAAACCCGCAATCTAGGCAGGGGTCCATGGGCACAGCTCAAATACTGGGGCGGCGTCACCCACAGGCATCCTTGGGCGTGGGGCTGGGGGCTGAGGGGGAGAAGGCAGAGCTTCGAGGCCTCTCCCTATGACTTTTCCATGCAGCCTCTCTGGCACAGGGGCTTCTCACACGTCAGCCCAGGGCTCCCAAGGAGTGTGTCCCAAGAGAGCTTGCTGGGAAAAAGCTACAAACAGTTTACTGGTTTAAAAAATCAGCTTTATCGACGGTAATTTATGTGTAAGGAAATTCGACAATTTTCACTGTAACATTCAGAGTTTTGGGGAAGTGCAGTTTTACAGTCATGAAATCATCACTGCAATCAATAAACAGAACATTTCTATCTCCCAAAAGTTTCCTCCTGGCCTTTCACGGTCAGTCCCCTCCCCAAACTCTGGACCTGGCCACCACCTCTCTTTCTGTTACCATTCTGTTGCCGCTTCTAAAATTTTATATACATTTTATATACATGGCATCATACTGTAGGTATGTAATCATTCGTGTCTGGCTTCTTTCACTGAGAATAATGTTTTTCAGATGCACCAATTTGCTGCAAGGATCAGTAGTTCATCCCTTCACCCATTTTGTGGCAGAGCAGTATCCCATTTTAGGAAGAGACCACATTTGTTGATCCACTCAGCAGCTGACGGTCATTTGAGTCACATCTAGTGCCTGAATATTATGAATAAAGCTGATATTAACATTTGCTTTCAAGACATTGTGTGAACTTACGTTTTCACTCCCTTATGTAAACACTTAGGAGTGAGATTGCTAGTTGTGTGGTAAGTGTATGTTTAGCTTTCTTAAGAAAAAAGCCATGTGTTTTCCAAAGTGTCTGTACCGTTTTGCATTTCTATCCACAATATATGAAAATTCTAGTTACTCCACATTTTCAACAACACTTAGTATTGTCAGATTTTTATTTTTTAAATTTGCCCATTCCTAGTGAGTGTGGAGTAGTATACTGTGGTTTTAATTTGAATTTTCATAACCACTAATGATGTTAAGCATCTTTTCATATGTTTATTTTCATTGGTTTAGCCCTTTCAATAAAGTGTTTATTAAACTATTTTGCTCATTTTTTTAAAAAACTAGGTTGTTTACCTTATTAGAGAGTAATGAGATTCTTTATATATTATGGATACAATTCTTATTTTTTTAAATATGTATATTTCAAATGTTTTCTACCAACGTATAACTTGTTATTTTATTTTTTCTTAAAAGTGTCTTTCAAAGAACAGTAGTTTTTAATTATGATGAAGCAAATTTATCGATTTTTTTCTTTCTTGGATCATGCTTTTGGTGGCATATCAGAGAAATCTTTGCCTAAACCCAGGTCATAAGATTTTTTACCTGTTTTCTTCTGGAAGTTTTGTAGGTTAAGCTCTTACATTGAAGTTTTTCCTACATCTTGAGTTGATTTTTGTACATGGTGTAAAGCAAAGGTTTATGTTTATTTACTTGCATATGGCTATCCAATTATCCCTATTGATTGTGTGGGTTCATTGTCTAACATCAGTTGACCATAAATGCAAGGCTTATTTCTGGACTTTCTGTTCTGCCCAGCCGACTCACACCAATGTCACACTGTCTTGATTACAGTAGCTTTATAGCAAGTTTTGAAATCAAGTAGTGTAAGTTCTCCAACTTTGTTCTTTTTCAAAATTGTCTTGGCTACTCTAGGTTATTTTCAGTTCCATATAAATTTTAGCATCTTGTTTTTCCATGAAATCTGAAAATATTTTCCTTTTATTTGGTGTGTTAGACACTTCACAATTCATGTAACTACCTACATAGTTGGTTAAATCTACCATCTTGCTATTTGCTTTCTACTTGTTCCGTCAGTTCTTGGTTCACTTTTCTTTCTCTGTCTTCTATTTGAGCTTTAAAAAAAATTCCTTTTTTATCCACACTTTGCTTATTAGCTATAGGTCTTTGTTTTACTTTTTAGTGGTGGCTCTAAGGCTTACAGTGTTGATTTTAATGTATCTAGTCTACTTTCCAATAATAATAAACACTTCATGTTTGGAGCAAGAACCCTGTAAGAGCACACTCCCCATTCACACCGCCTGCCCTTTGTGTTACTGTTGTCATGCATTTTATCTCCATACATTCTATAGATCCTACAATACACTGTTATCATTATTGCTTTAAACAGTCAATTATCTTTTAAATCTTATTTTTAACTTTATTTTTGTTGTTGACACTACACAGAGAACTACTACCAATTATCTTTTTTTTTTCTTTTTTCTTTTTTTTATTTTATTATTTTTTTAACATCTTTATTGGAGTATAATTGCTTTACAATGGTGTGTTAGTTTCTGCTTTATAACAAAGTGAATCAGTTATATATATACATATGTTCCCATATCTCTTCCCTCTTGCATCTCCCTCCCTCCCACCCTCCCTATCCCACCCCTCTAGGTGGTCACAAAGCACCGAGCTGATCTCCCTGTGCTATGCGGTTGCTTCCCACTAGCTATCTATTTTACGTTTGGTAGTGTATATATGTCCATGCCACTCTCTCACTTTGTCACATCTTACCCTTCCCCCTCCCCATGTCATACAGAGTGAAGTAAGTCAGAAAGAGAAAAACAAATACAGTATGCTAACACATATATATGGAATCTAAGGGGAAAAAAAAAAAGGTCATGAAGAACCTAGTGGCAAGATGGGAATAAAGACACAGACAAATTATCTTTTTAAGAGACTAAGAGAAAGATCTTTCCTGTTCACCTGCATATCTGCCGTGTTTGGCATTCTTCATTTGTGTAGATCCAAATTTTCACCTGCAGCACATTCCTCTAACGGAATAATCTCCCTTAACAGTTTATGGTGCAGGTCTGTGAATGTTTTCAGTGTTTGTCTAAAAAAATTTCACTTTATTTTCTGGAAAGTACTTTTTGGGGGGTAAATAATTCTAGTTTAACAGGGTCCCCCACCCCTGCCTTGTTCTTAAAGATGCATCTTCACTGTTTTCTAGCTCTTGTAGTCTTTACAAGTCTGTTGTCATTCCTGCCCCCGTCCTCTGTACATATTGTGTCTTCTCTAGCTGTTTGTAAGATTATTGCTTTACCATTGGTTTTCAGCAATTTGGTTATGAAGTGCTTTACTGTGCTTTTCATTTAGTCTGCTTTTGGGTTTGTTGAATGAATTTATCATATTGAGAAATTTGCAGCCATTTCATTCTTTCTTTTTTCTTTTTTTTGCAGCCACTATTTCTTAAATACTTTCTGTCTCTGTCTCTGTCTCTCTGTTTCTCTCTGTCTCTGTCTCTGTCTCTCTCCCTATCTATATGTAGATAGATACACACACACATATCCTATTAGTTTCTCTGGAGAAACTTAATACAGGATAGGAAGAAGTACTTTGCATTATACATCATTCTGTACTTTTTAAATTCCTTATAGGTTAAATTAATATTGAATTAACTTAAAATTTTAATTTTAAAATGAAAATTATGTTGTACACCAGAAACTAATATAATATTATATATCAGTTATATCTCAAAAATGTAAATTAAATTATTTTTCAATTCTTACTTTCAAATTGAAAAAAAGTTTTGAAAATTATGTAGATATCTCCCATTTTAAGTAGCAGCAGAATCCACTTGCCCTCAAGTAGATGGCTCTGAACTGGTTCATGAGATGTTCGTGATATATCTTTTGAGAAAAGTAGAGGGGGGAGTGATTCCATGGTCAAAACAATGGCATAAATACTGGGCTAAACCAGTTGGATCACCAGAAAGCAAAGTACCTGGCCTGCCACCAATTTCTCCTGCACGTTTAATTTGTTACCGCATGAATTTCCAAGAAAGGCTGGCGATCCGCGGTGTCCCCCGCTCTTCTGGGACACCTTTTTCTTAGGACCGTGGTGACATCTGCAGGGGCGCAAGGGCTCCCTGGAACACACTTTGTGAGGCAGCCCTCGGAGGCGTTTTCCGCATCCCTGCCAGAAGCTGTGACATCGCAGCAGTACGCTCCCGCGAGCGGCTCAGACCGCTGGCGTCGGGACGTTTGCCTCTGGTCGCAGTCGGCAGCCGGACTCCCCGAGCTCTCACCCCAGCTCGAGTGGGCGCTAGAGCGCCTGGCTGCTGACGGGAGCTGAAGGAGCTCGTTTCCAGAACCATCCACGTACAACAGTCTCTCTTCGGACCATGGCGTTGCCGCTGCTGCTGTGCTGTCCCCTCTCCGTTGGGTGGGCCACTGCCGCCCCCCCAGAAGCCCGCGCAGATCCGCTGTGCTCCGCCAGGCGGTCTGGTAAACCGAGGCCCCGGTGCTGATGGGCCGTTTCCAAAAGCATGTTGCCTTCTCTTTGAAAGGCAATAAAATCCATGCAACAAACAGCCCTTTCACTTCAGCTGCTAGAAGATCCATCAGCTCCTCTGTGCCTCCTGGAATCCCTTCTCTCTGCTCCTTTGAAAGAGCTCCATTCTGCCTTTCTTCCCTGCGGGCTCCCTTCACTCCTGAAAAGAAGAAACCCTTTCAGGGAAAGGTGGGTTAGGAATCCTTCCAGCGCTGCTATTTGTGTCTTGCCTCCAATCAGGGCCCTTCCAGCAGGAGAATGGGCACAGGTGAGAGCCGTGACTCACCTCCCTCCACAGGCCCTCCACCCATCCCACCAGCTGGTCACCAATCCCACGGCCCTTGGCATCCCTCCCCGTGCTGTCCAGGGACCCTCGTCCCTCCCCGTGCCATGCAGGGGCCTGCGTCCCCTCCCCATGCCTTCCAGGGACCCTGCGTCCCCTCCCTGTGCCGTCCTGGGGCCTGCGTCTCTCCCTGTGCCATCCAGGGGCCTGTGTCCTTCCCCGTGCCATCCAGGGGCCCATGTCCCTCCCTGTGCCATCTCCATGCCAAGCCCACTCCAAAGAAAACCGTGCTGGGGTGGCCTCTAGGCTGTAAACCTCCTGCCCCGCCACCTCTGCTCGCCTTCCTCAGAGGCACAGGGTGTTGACTTTGACAAAGCCCTTCCTGTCATCATGGCCTGTGATTTGCAGACTTGCCCTGCTTTCTCCTCCCAACAACCGATCACCTTACAGGAGCCGGGCCTGCAGGGTCACGCCTGGTGGCCTCCACCTACTTCCTGTTTCCTTTCCTCTGGGGTCCCAGCCCTGCCTCCCTCCCTTTTTTTTTTTTTTTTTTTTTTTTTTGCTTTCCTTTGGAAAAATAAATCAGGTAATGTGTCTGGAAAAGACATCTCCAGCTGGGTGTCTTCGGCAGACTTTCCCACGAGCCGCGCTGCTCCCTGTGGACGGACCACGTGAATGCTGACCCCGAGTGTGTTACGGTGGGCAGCCTTCCAAACAGCAGCGACTAGACCCCCGTGGGAGCAAGGGCAGCCCCCGGGGGAGCGATGGTAAGCCAGCCCCAGCCCAGGCTCTGACCCCAGGTGTCCTGTGCACCACTTCAGGACCATGTCAGGTGAGTGGCAGGTGACCTCCTGGGGTTCAGGCCACAGTCAGATGCAGCCCAGCTGCCTTGCATGTCTGGAGTGGCCTGCGGGGCCTCTGTCGCTCGCCCGCTCTGACCCTGGTGTTAGGGGAGGATTGCATCCCCCCGGATCCAGATGTTGAAGCCCTAGCTCACGGTACCTCAGCATGTGACCTTCTTTGGAAATAAGGTCTTGCCAATGCAATTAGTTAAGATGAGGTCAGAGTTGAGTTGGGTGGACCCTAATTTACTATGATCGTGTCCCTATAAAAAAGAGAAATTTGGACGCAGACACTCGAGGGAGAGCACAGTGTGAACACTGGCGTCGTGACGCCCCCAGCCAGAGACCTTCCAGGCGTCGGGGGGGGACCAGAACCCTCCCTGGAGCCTCGGGCAGCCCTGCGCCCTGACTTCCGGCCTCAGGGCCGTGAAAGGATGAAGTCCAGCTGTTGAAGCCAGTACGCAGTCCGTGGTACTTTGTTACCGCAGCTCGAGGAAACGACCACACTTGCAGCTTACTAATTTCTCTGGGTGGAAGTGTCCTCCTTTGTAAAACGGGAATGGCCTTGGATCATTGTGGGGATTAAATGGGATAAAGAGCCAACTGAAGCACTCGGCACACGGACACACGAGAACTGCAGTTACCGGAGGTGCGCAAACGAACGCAGGAGAGACCGCACACCCTCACGGAGCTAAGGCGGGGCTAAAGGGAGCCGTGAGGAATCATCAGTTCAAGGGTCAAGAATGATTCTGAAGTATGATTCACCTCTGTGTTTTCTCACTGGAAGACATGGCAGCAGAGGGATGTGTTGACAGGTGTCTGGGTCGTTCTCTGTCATGGGGAAGACTAAGGAATTCATAATTACTGGAAATTATAGGAGAGAAAACACATATGGAGATTCCTGAGAAGTTAAAATATTGACAATTTGAAAATGGGTCATGAAGTTTCCGTGATCAAAGGCAACCACATTGACGAGGCAGGTGGGGAGTTCGGGCCACCTTGGCCGCCTTCCTTAGGGTGGACGGTGACCTGTGTGCCTGTTTGGAGGTCAGCCCAAGGGATGCTGGTCTTGAAGCTCCAGATGAAGGTCCCGGGATGGCTCACGGCCCGCCTGCCTCAGTTTACCCACCGCCATGAGGAGCAGACGAGGTGGGCGGGGCCCAGCGTCCCCTCCTGACGTGAGGGGCCCTGAGAGGCGGGTGAATGGCTGCTACGTGTTCGGGGGGGGTGCTCCCCCAGGATGTTCCCCAAGCTGGTGAGAGCAGAGGTGCAACGACACCAATGTGGTAGAAATGCAGGCCAGAGCCCCCCAAGGCCTTCACGTTTCAAACCGAACCTGTGCGCACTTGGCTCTCGGGAGAAGGGCATCCGGGTTCAAGAGGGGACAGAGGAGGCGTGGAGACGGAGAAGTTCCCTGGCTCACCCTCCTCGGGGGAAGAGCTCGGCCGCCGTCCTCACCTGCGGTGACCGAGTCTCAGCAAACGTGCTGCAGAGGATTAAAGCCAGACTTGGCGCACACAGGTGATAGTTCCAATTAAGGCCCGGTTTTCAACCACAGTTCCAGGTCCCGGCATGCCAGGAGGTACAGTGCTCCTCTGGCCCAGGCTGCCTTCCCCTCGGCACAACCAAAAGCTCAAGTCAGCATTTTAATACGAGCAAGGGTGAACTGAAGATGCTCTCCAGAGCCTTCCCGAGCATGAGCGGATGGTAGGGGCCGTGGGTTACCGGGCCGGCCCCGCCCCGCACAGGGCAGGGCAGGGCCAGACCTCAGACGCCACTGCTTCGTGCGTGGAGCTCCAGGCTCCGCGGGGGACGGCGTGTGGGGACCCAGTGCCCCCGATTGCACCGTGAGACCCCTTCCTGCCGTGACTCTCGGTCCCGCCCCCTCTGGCGGGTTTGCTCTTCTGTCCGCTGTCCCTGTGCTGGGCCTGCAGGGAACCCTGGGGCCTCTCTGAGCAAAGAGGTGGTGAGGCTGGGAGCCCGGGCGGGGTTCTGCCGAAATCCAGGGTGAGGTCAAGGGAGCGAACACTTCCCATGACATCCAGCGGGCCATCCCCCAGGGGGGTTCCCCGTCCTTGCAGGCCAGGCCCCCTGCGTCTGCAGCTCCAGCTTCTACCTCTGCCTCCCGTGAACGCCCTCCTCTCGGTTCACCTGGCCTCTCCCTGTCCTTATCGTGCTTATTTTCTGCAGCTGCGCTTGTGCAGGTGACTCTGCTCCCAGGACGCTGTTCGCTCGTGCTCCGTGGGTCCAACCCCGCTGACCCTAAGAGCATCTCCCGATGCCCTGTGGGGACCAAAGCTGGGCGGGCGCTTCCTGACAGCACAGGGAGGGGTGAAGGCCCACGCTGAGGACAGAGGCCCTGCACCTCCGTCACACATATCCTTAGTGCAGGGAGCTGCCAGAGGCTGGGGTGGGGGAGGCCGGGGGGGCCCCAGCAGGTGCCCCGGGACCCTCACACCCAGGTCATCTTGTGCCACTCAGGCCTCTGGGCTGGTGGTTGGCGGGGTGGGGAGGGGGCTCCCTTGGAACGCCCCTGCTTCCTGAGGTCGGGGCAGCAGGTTGGAAAGGAAGGGCTGCCGACGCCGAGCAGGGCCAGGGCGCCCCCCCCTCCCCGGGATCTGGCAGCCGGTCCTCCGCGCAGCCGCCGTTTTCTGCTTTCCTGAGGCCGCTTTGCTCCTGAGACCTCAGGGGAGGAGCTCGGGCCGGAGGGCAAGTGAGGCCCAGAGAGGCCGTGCGGGGCCCTGACTGGAGGGAGGAGGAGGGGCGGGCAGCGGGCCAGGCCCGGGCCCAGACCAGGGACACGCCGTGCCCACCAGTGGGAGACACAGGCTTGGTCAGGCCTGGCCGGGCCAGGCTCGAGCTGAGGACCGTGCTCCCTGGCGCAGGCTGGACGCCGTCCTCACTGGGCAGGGGGCCCAAGGCGAGAGTCAGGCCCAGAGCAGTCTCCGCGGTCCGCTCCTGGTACCGCTTTGAGCCTCGAGGGCCACGCCTACCAGGCACGCCCGCCCTGGGAGCTGCTGGAGACGCGGGCCCCGCGCGTCCCGGCCTGGGAGGAGCAACGGGCCAGGGCGATGCTGTGCTGGCCGCAAAGTTTGCCGCGGACACCGAAGGGGAGATCACGAAGTGAAAGTAAACGTGGCTGAAGCCCCCAAGTCCTTGACGGGCGGCCGAGAAGACAGCAGGAATCACAGCCCCGAATGACGCTCCTCCGTGCACGTGGATGCATGTGCCGGCTGCACACCGGGGCCTTCCTCAGACCTCTGCGCCTGGAACGTGGAAGGGTCTGATTTCCACGTGACCGACGCCGGAAGAAGCGCTCCTGGCCCAGAGGAGCCTCAGAAAGACGTGCCGTGAGGCCCTGCTGGCCCTCCCCGCGCCTGCGCGCCGCCGCTGTGCGCACGGTCTGCCCCTCCCTCTGGAACCCCGCCCACCGGCCCTCTCCTTCCTGGGAACTGGGGGTGGGTTGGCGACAGTGAAGCCGCGGACCACGGATCCACGCTGGAGATGCTCCAGGCAGAGGGACAGCCCGGAGCCAATGCGAACTCCTGGCGCTTGGCCACGGGCCACTCACACCCTCTGCAGCTCCGCCCAGCGCCCCTACCACAGCTGGAAGAGCCCAGCTGACTGTCAGGGGCCCTTGTTCCGGGGGGCACCCTGAAGAGAGCCGAGAGCCCCCCGACGGCCAGGGGCCCGCACGCCCAGCCTGGCCCTCCCAGGACTGGGAAGCTGGGCTCAGCGGCTGGGAGCACCGCAGCCTCCAGCTTCCAGGCCCCAGGTCCCTTCGGCCTCCAGTCACCCCGCCCCCACTCACCCAGGGCAGGCGTCCACAGCCCGGGAGCCTGAGCCTCCGCCTTCCCACCTACCGGACAGGGTGCCCCGAGCTCCACCTGGTAGGCCTCGGAGCCCCGAGCTGCAGGCCTGGACACAGGACGCGGTGGAGCCTTCCTGCGTCCGGCCCGCTGCGAGCACGGCCAGCGGGTCCCACCGAGCGCTCTTTCCTCCCAGGCGCCTATAACCCTGTGCAGACACGCGGGGCCTGCAGGGGCAGGTCTCCTGTCCGGTGAGGACCGAGGCAGGAGTGGCCGGGGGAGACCTCGGGCCCCGGGGCTGCAGATGGAGACTGCCACCGTGTCCCGAGGAAGTGCAGGAGTCCTTCCCAGAGGGTGTTGCCCCAGGACAGGGGCGGTGAGAAGGGAGCGGGAGGTGCTGGCCAGACCCCGACTTGGGACTCGGGTGGTGGCTTTGTCACCTGGGAAAGATGTTAGCCCTGCTCCGTCCCGTCTGTGTGACGTGGACCGTGGTGAAGGCGAGCCTGGCACCAGCCCACAGGAGGGGCCTGGTCTGCCACGCAGGGTCCGAGCTCTCGCGCTTCTCCTCCCAGGCCTGTGGTTGTGGAGCCGGGTCAGGACGACACGGACACACGGGTGAGTCCAGCAGAGCGGGGGGCGGCGGGTTCGCCAGAGTTAGAGGAACAGGGCCAAACTCACAGCCTCTCGGTGACTCCGTGCGTCGTGAGCCAGGCACTGTGGGATTTTTAACAAACAAGGAAAGGTCTGCAAGATGGGGCTGGGGAACGGCCAGTCTGAGTGACGTCCTCAGGCTGTAGGCCTCCCTGGAGGAGAGGCAGGCGTCTTTGGCACTAGAGGTGCTGGGCCCTCGGCAGGCTGCCCCGTCCCCCAGCAGAGCCCTGGGGACGGGGCCTCATGGGGGTCTTGCTACCAGCGACGAGGGTCACCTGTGGCCGTGCCCCGTCTGTGCCTTTCGATGCCTGAGACGTGGGGGGAACACAGGGAGACAGAGCAGAGTCTGTGAGCCCCGGGCCTCCTGCCAGACGCCCCCTACCTCTCCGCTCTCTGGGCACCGACCGGCGGTCAGGCCGGCGTGGATGACCTTCCAGGGGGCAGCGATGCTCCGGTGGGGGGCCCACCCCGGCTCGGGGGCCCGTGCCCCACGGTCTCCCGTGGCTTGTCCGTCCTCACCCGCCAGCCGCCCCAGCGCTGCTTAAGGAGGAGATGGGCTCTGGGCGTCTGTGTCACGGGATGCCGTCCCTCTGCCGCGGATTTAGGCACACACCCCCTCCCTGCACCGCGCTCACGGTCGGTGTGCGTTCCCGTGCAGCTCCCGGCGACAAGGGTCCCGCTCTTCCCTCGTGGAAACCCCCAAACCTCCACACGGCCTCCCGGAGGCCGTCGGCTGCTCCAGCCCAGGCGGGCGCCTGGCGGGGCCCCACTGGTTCCACGGAGGCCCCTCAGCCCCGCCCTCCTCCCTCCTCTGCCTGCAGGTCAGCTTGGCAGCCGCAGGCCCGGGTGCTGTTCCAGAGGGTGGGGGAGGGGTGGAGCCGGCAGGGTGGGATGAGGCGGGGCCCAGGGGTCAGTGCCCCCAGCAGGTGCCGGGGGTGGTCCCGGCTCTCCTGAGAGAGGAGAGCGCAGCTCAGGTGTGCTCGGCTCCCACAGAACGACCGGCTCCCAGGGAACAGACAGCTGCCTGACGTGTAAGGCTCAGATCAGATGTTTGCAGAACCTTCAGCCCCCATCAGCACTTGTACGGAGAGCAGCTGTGCCTTACTGCATGCACCATCCCTCCCGGGGGTCCCGGGGGCCGGGCCTGGGGACCGGGGGCCGGGAGGTGGCCACCTGGCTGGAGCCGCCCCGTCACTGGGGAAGGCCCACATCCTGTCCTTCCTTCCTGCCTGTAAACCCATCTACGCCGTGCCGTCGGGCAGATCTGCGGCTCAGCGGGCAGGGCCGCGCCCCTGCCTCACCCACCCCTGCAGGAGATGGTGGCGACCCCCGCGAGGCACAGAGGGCGCCGCCCAGAGACCCCTCCACTCTGGCACTCGGGCCGTGGAGCCTCCATCCTCTCCCTCGTCTTCACAGGCCCACGTGTCCAGCCTGACCCCAGACCTCGGCCCCTGCATCTCATGCCACCAGTGCTCAGGAGGCTTTGTTTTCATCAAGGAAACAATAGGTCAGAGGAAAACCGTGGTTTTGTGCCAGCACATCAGTGATGTGGATTCACCACGGCCAGAGCTGAAGACTGTCCCCCTCCCTCTGACATCTTTGATGCTGAAACACTGCCGGGCGTCGTCAAGAAGAACAATCCCTTCCAGATGACTTCTGGGCACCCATGTAGGTTGTGCGTAAGGGCGCGTATGGGTAGCTATGGATACGCTTGTGTTCACGCTCGTTACGCTTCAGAAACAAAGAAGAAAACTGCCTTTACGATACTGTTTTCGGTGCTCAGACACGGCGGAAATTTATTGTTATGGTTATTGTGTTTTCAGCAGTTATCACCCAACGTACATCTGAATCTATTTAATGATTAATATAATGGGGTTCTCTCAGTGTGCAGTATCTGTAATGGTGGTGATGATTTGGCTGTTTCTAAAGGCCACCACAGGTCAGCAGGGTGCTGTGGACAAAGGACTTCTCACTGGGGACGAAATGAGATCCCCTTCTACTCAGGTTCTGTGCCACGGAGACGGCGTGCAGCCATAAGGCAACAGCGCATTTCATACCGGGGATTAGCCATGACTGTGAATAACAGCGGCTATAAAAGTGCTTGCCAAGACAAACACTGTAAGGGTTATCAGACTTTTTGTTCAAGAGCAAAGCCTGATTACCAGATGGGCCGAGGAGGAAACGGCTCTGCCCACCCGGCCCTGGTCACCGTCCACCCCACGGCGACGCGTCTGGAATGGACCTCTCGTCTCTCCTGGGGCAAGGTCACCATCTACCAGGCAGAGGATGCCCCTGGGTGGACCCTCACTCCTCAGGGCCAGGTGACCTTCGGGCCCCACATTCCCCAAAGAAGAGAAACGAAGGGCGCAGGGGCGTCAGGCTCACGCTCACACGCCCGCCCACCCCAGCTCAAGCAGCGGCCCCGCTCTTTCTGAAGGGAGGGCCGACCAGCTGGGCTCTCTCCAGGCTGACAGAGACCAGGCGCGGGGAGCTCGGCCACCACACGAGGTCCACGGGCCAGGGCCCGAAGAGCAGACTTGCACCTCTCACCGTCCGGAGGTGAGGAGCCCAAGGCCAGGGTACCAGCGGGGCTGGTGCTGGCTAGGCCCCTTCCTGGCCTGCAGGCCTGTGCGTTTGGGGGACGGTCCAGCCCAAAGCAGCCGCGCACCAGAGACGCCCTCTGGTCTTATCTGGTTAAGACACGGGCTCCTGTGTCCTGACGTCTTGGACCAGACAGACGGGAACTGATGTGACGTCGCCCGAGTCCAGAGGGCATCCTGCCCACCTCACCGGGCTGTTCCCCTCCTCCCGGCTGGGAGCTGCGACCAGCTCCCAGGCCTGAAAATCAATTTACGTGCACAGTGGAAGGTTCAGGGGGGCCTTTATTTTGGTCAGAGTGGAAGACAAAGCCCAAGAGCATCAGGGGAGGCACAGGGCGGGAGCAGGGTGGGCGCGAACCCTGCGTGAACCTCCCCCGACCCTGCAGCCAACCGCCGCTCCCCCACCCCCGCCCGACCCCGCCAACCAGGCTTAATTCCAAGGAGCACCTTTGCTCCTGGTGCCAAATTGCGGCAGAACGCGGCGTTGCTGAGGCCGGAGGCCCCAGGGGGCGCACGGGCGTCCCCCCGAGAGCTGGGGGCGCGTCCCCGCCGCGCACTCACTCGCCCAGCGCCTGCAGCGGAGCGTTCGGGGCTTCGTCTCACGCGGCTCGTGGCCGGGTCTGCCGGGACGTCTGGCATCTCGCGTGGGCTCTGCAGCAGCCTTTCCACACCGCGCTCAGGTTGCTTTCAGAATAAAGTGCCAGGAGTTGAGGAGAAGTTACAGCGCAGGCAAACTCCAGACACCAAGGGGGGACGTCCATGAGGACATGACCACCCTCCTTTTTATGCCATAAAATCTCAACCCCCGGTACACCATTGCTGTTAAAGCTAAGAGTCGTCACCTCTGGAGCTACTGGGTTCATGTTACCTCTGGGGCGCCCTCCTCTGAGCGGGAGGGAGGCCCGGGGACCCAGGTCCTCAGGAGAAGCCCCGGGGAGCAGAGGCAACGCTCGGGGCGGCACAGGGCATTCGGAAAAGAAGGCGGCCCAGCATCCAGTGACGCGGAGGAGCCGAGCAGGCGGTGACCCAGCGCCTTGTCACTGGGAGGGTGTGGAGTCAAAGGCTTGTCGAGGAGCCGGTGGCTCACAAAGGAGCGAGTTGCTGAAAGACACCTGCATCAGAACACATTTTACAAAGAAATGCAGTTGCGGTTACCATACCCACGGCAGCTCCGACCTGAGAAAGCAGCAGTGTGCACCGTGCAGCCCCCAGGAGCCCCTGTGGGAGGCGAAGGCCCGGGGCCCCAGGCTTTGATGCAGCCCCTCCTGCTGGCGCCCTTTGACACCTCCAGGGCTCCTTAGAACAGCTGAGCCCACATCGTGGTGCAGAAGAGTCAGAACGTACGGCGGTGTGGAGGAGGCCTGGGGTGGCCTGAAAGCACAGACGTCCAGCTGAGGAGGGCTTCGCCGCCAGCCGTGACGCAGCGACCAGCCGCCGTGTCTCTGGGAGCTGTGCGCCTGCTGTCGGGGAGCACGTGGGCAGCACGGGGCAGAGCTTCGGGTGACGTTACCAGGAAGGCGTGCGGTCCACCCCCGGCAGGTAATTCCATCAGCACCGAGCAGGGCTCGGACGGTTGCAAGCCCGCCAGGTCAGAATGGGCAGTAGGAGTTTGAAGACCCTGGGCTGAGAAGGAAGCTGGGCTTGCGGGGCGCAGGGATTGGTGGCGCCCAGGCTCCAGGAAGCACGTGGCCCTGAGAGCGTCAGGAAGGGCCAGCGGTGTCCACTCAGGGCTGTCCTCCTGCCTGGAGCCTGGGGCGTGCTCTGGTCTCAGGCCTCTCACCTGGATTCTGAATTCCTGTCTGACCTGAGACTTGACCGGACACTGGGCACACGTGACCTCAGGTGACCTGGGTGGCAGCTCCCCCCTGCTCCCTTTGGGGGCAGTGACCTCAGGAAGGAAGACAGCCAGGTGCAGACCCCACGTCGAGCGGTAACAATCTTACTATCTGTCAACTGGATGTGGCAACAGCTTGGTGATCATAAGGGTTTTGATCTTGTAATTTTCAAATGCATTTGAGCATTTATATGCACCTAAGGTAGGAAATTTGTGATTTTAAGAAAATTCTTAGGGGTTAGCGAATTGAATTTTAATCATGTTTAAATATTTAAGACCATGGTTCTGAACTTGCGGGGATTTTTGCCCCCATCCCCAGGGAATGTTTGGTGATGTCCAGGGACGTTTTTTATTGTCACAAGGAGGGGTTGCTCCTGGCATCTAGTGGGGGGACAGGACCGCCCCACAGCAAAGACTTATCCGCTCAGCATGTTGACAGTGCTGCAGCTGAGAAACTAATTTAAGAGAATTCGCTTTATTAAATCAAGCCATTTATAAACATTGTTTAATGACTTAAGAAGATTTTGTTGGTTAGATTTACGAGTTTTCCTTATTAGGTGTTTGAAGTACCCAAGGAAATCAGATATGTCAAACTTATAATGATGGTTTGAAATGTAACCTCTGAAGACATTTAGGCAATCAACTGGTATAAATTATTTATTTAAATTTAATCTAAAAAATGTATAGCTGAGTATTAAACAAAGAACCAGAGAAGAGGGGTACTTTTAATCTTAGTACAAAAGTACTATATTCATAAGTAAAATGAAGTGTATGAGTTACACTTACAGGGCTTTAATTTTACACCGTTGATGAGTTAGTGTTTCCTGAAATAAATAAACAGCCTCCGTGAGAGAACGGGCAGCAGCCTGGGGAGGACACCGCTTCTCGGCCGGTCTGTGCAGCTCGGACCCCGGGAAGCACAGTGAGCCAGGGCCTCTGAAAGTCCCAGCGGCTGGCGCACAGAGCAGGTGTCCAGCGACGGGATCGGCTCCTGAGCCCCGGGCGCTGAAGGAGACAGCGGCCCCAGTGGGGTGCAGGCACTGGGCAGCAATGCCCTCTGCGAAAGCGGGAAGGCGTCCCGAGAACCGAGCGGGGTGACGTCTGGTTCTCCCTAGTCCTGTGACCACCAGCCCCACCCAGAGACGGGGCTCCTGCTGCCTCGCTTGGCCGACACCAGGCACCGTTGTGCTGATTTCAGTGCTGGGACACCCAGGCCCACAGTCCTTATCCCAAATCATCCAGCTGTGGAAGTAGCTGGCTCACGGGGGCAGATCCGGCTCCATTCCCAAATTCCGCTCCCGCCGCCAGGCTGTGTAAGAGTGGAGGGTGGGGGTCAGAGGTCAAGCACGATGGCTCCTTTGGTCAGGTCAGGGAAAAGTGGGCTCTTCCGTGAGCCTTAGGACAGACGCCACGTGGCCACTGCTGGCCATTCGTCCTCGCTACTGACCACCGCGGCCTCCTGGTTCTGGGTCTGAGCCCTCAGGCCTTTCCTCCCCCTCACGGTCACGGGCAGCCCTGCGAAAACGAGCTCACCCCTTCCACCCTGCGTCATCTGCCAATCCCCGAGCTCACTACCGCAATCAGCAGCCCTGGCCGCCACGTGCCCCGTCTCAGGGGACCCGGAAGCACCGTCAACTGCCACACGCCGCCGCCGATAGGAGAGGACGGAACAGGACCAGCGCGGTGTGGGAAGACTGGGGACGGCGGAGAGAGACTCAGGGCTGAGCACGAAGAAAGAGACAGCAGAAAGAACATGGGGTGCGAGCCCTGCGACAGCACCCCACCCCCCGATGTGCAGGCTCAGCGCCCGCAGAGCAGAGCCAGGCCTTCCCACTGCGCTGCCCTCTCTCCTCTGGCCTCTTCCACCACCAGACACGTGGACAAAGGAGCGCCGACTGTGGGGCTTTTCCTCCCACGGGGAAGCCACCTGCAGCTCCATCGCGCCCGCAGTCCGCTGGGCTAGTCAGTTGGATCCTGAGAATGAGTCACGCGTGACGTTGTTTAGTAACTCTCTGGCTTGCAGGAAACATTAAGGAAGCATGTGGAACAGTAAACGGAGGAAGCCCGGGACTTTCCAGTCCATGCTGTTGCTAGTAACCATCGTTAATTCATCGTCAAACGGAGAGAGACCAGGTAGTGACGCTGGCAACTGGCAGCACAAAGGTGCCTCCAACTAATGCACGTTCCCAGGGGATCTGGACACACGGCAGTGGCCTGGGACCAGGGGGACGAGCCCCGACGTGTTTCAGAACACGGCCCTGATGTCTGTGGCTGCAGCCTCCAAGCCCACCCCCCAAAGGTGAGGGGCCGACGGGGCTGGTGCTGCGGCTTGCCTGCCGGCCGTGGTGAGCAAGGGTGAATGACTTTCTCCCCACAGACCCCCAGGAACCAGGGGACCCCCTGCCCTCAGTGCCTGATGGCAGACGCAGCTCCTGCCCAGCCACCGGCCCCGGGGACCACCCCTCACGTGCTCCCCGCCTCACCTCTTGTCACTTCTTAAAGACGTATCTTTAAAGTGGGCATCCTTAATCCCACCCAAGATGCAAGAGTAAAGAAAACTGTGCATACGTAGCAGATGGCTGCTAAAATGCCCCCAGGGACTCGCCTCCCACCCTCATCCAGCGTTCACACCCTTGGGTGTGGCTCTCACCTCTGACTGGTTTCCAACCAGTACAATTTGGCAGAAAGGATGGGGTGTGACCCCCCTGGTTGTGTCACCTGACCTTGTACAGCCAGTAGAATGTGGCTGGGCGTCACTCCTCCGATTCTGTTACGTAGAACCGTAATGTCTGCCATGCTGAGACGTTCTCTTCTTTGCTGGTTTTGAGGAAGAAGCCACGACGGGGAGGCCCGCGGGGAAAGTTGCTGAAGGCAGCCTCTGGCCAAAACCAGCAAGAGTCTGGGCCCTCCAGGATCTGAGTTCTGCCCAAAGCTCCACGAGCTGCCAGGCGAGAGCCAGCCCTGGCGACCCTGGACACAGCCTGCGGGTGGCCCAGCCGAGCCGTGAGCAGCTGCCTGGGCAGTGACCCCGGGAGATCGGGCCGTGGCCCCGGGAAGCCCTCGGCAGACAGCAACACCCACGCACGATGGGCCGCCTGCAGGCCACGTGCTCACTCCAGAAACACTGTCTTCTCCCTTGGGTCGGCCTGGGCCGCCGCACATTCCTTAACTCACCCTCCCAGCCCCTGGCACCTAGTTCATTCTTCTTAACACCTTCAGGGACTGAGAACCAGAGTCACTGCTCTGTGAACGGACACCTGGGCCCTGGCGGGGTGAGAGGGTCCCTGCTTCCACGGCGGGTAACACAAGACAGGCTGCTCCTGGATGGGCCCTTGCAACGTGGAGACCAGGACCCGAGAACCAAATCTGACCTCAGGTACTGAAGAGGGAGCTTCTGAAGCCCCCGTGGCAGGGAGAGCCTTGCCGACTCTTCTGAATGTCTGACATTTCGCTCAGCTCCTGGGCACCTTGCTGCACAGAGAAGGGAGGTTCAAAAGTGTTTCGGTCATCGTTGGACCAAAGAAATGACTTTCCAAAAACAGTATTCTGAAAGATGCTCATTTGAACATCTAACTTTATAAATGCTTATTTAAGATAATCTCATTATTTTAGTCACTTCAGCTAAACAATGGCCTATTAGGTACCTATAACAGGCCTGGAATTGAGCCTCTGTTCAGGGTTAGAGGAGGCGTAAGATGAGCTGCATTCCCTTTAGGAGCGTGTGTTCTAGGGCAGAGGTGTGCGGGGGCGTGGGGGTGTGTGTGAGTGTGTGTACGTGAGTGTGAGCCTGTGAATGTGAGTGTGAGCGGGTGAAGGCGGGACCAGGTGGGATTGGCTCTGGGGAGTGCGTGTTGAGTGGCCGGCGTAGCTGTGTCAGGTGTGGTTCTGTCGGGCTGCGGGGAGAGGTTCACGTAGACAGAAATGGGCACTAGAAGTAACTAGCAGAAAATAGTGTCTGGAGGTCGGTGACAGCAAAGGGCTGAGTGACCTGTGGTCTCCTCACCAGATGCCAGATGACAGCTGCTGTAGGGTATGCGGAGCAGGACCAGACGTGGGGAGCCTGGCAGGGCGTCAGGTCCCAGGTGAGCATCTCAGAGTTCAGGCTGGACTCAGGCTTTGCCTCAAGTCTCAGGTGCGTGGCCGGACAAATGACACCCACAGGCTGGGGCTCTAAGGCATGCCCAGCTCAGATGCTGCGGGAGCACAAGCCTTATCCCCGACACCTCACACTGGGAAATTAGACACCAGATCCAGACCCCTCCCTCCATTCCGAGAGGGCGCTTCCACATGGGGGCCTGGCGTCTAGAGGGCCCAGTGGTGACTCCTGCCAGAGGGCTAGGAACACAGAACCAGCAGCTACGACCCAGGGGCTGGAATAAGAGACACCTGGGTTTGCATCCCAGCTCTGCTATGGGGTGCTTTTCTCCCTTCTTTCTTGCAGGTAAAATTAAGACCTACCTCAGAGGAGTGGGGAGTTTGGTGCGTAACATGCACAGCCCCGTTAACACAGAGCCAGGCTCGCTCTCTGCTCTGAGGGTGGCTGTCACCAGCACTCTCCCTGCACGCCTTGCCAGAGCGCCGGTGCCATGCAGGCATTGCCACATCAGGCCAGTTCACGCTCTGATCCTCGGTGGCGGGTGTGAGCCAGGGAGGGGCACAGCTCACAGGGGCCACTAAGAGGCAAGGGGGGTGCTCCGGGGAGCTCAGGCCCTGAGAATCCTTCCAACATGGGACAGCTGCATGGGACGGGAGGCCAGGTGGAGCGTTTGTGGGTGTTCAGGTCAGACCAGGCTATCTTCTGATATCAGCTCCCTCACCTCAGCAGGGTGACCCAGGCTGGCAAGGTGCCTGACCTCCTGTGATTCCGTTCTTCAGACCACAAGATGTTGCAGCAGCACTTTGGGAGAGACTGTATCACACAGGGCAGCTTCACTTCAATTCCACTGCTCACCTGCTACGTGTCCTTGTGCGTTGGCCTATCTGAACTCAAGTTTCACCTCTGAAATGGAAACTGTAGATAAGATCTTTGCCATAGGGTTACAGGAGGATTCGATGAGATAGTCCATGCAATGTGTTTAACATAGAACCTAATGTAAATGCTCAAAATGTTGATGATGGTGATGATGGTGGTGATGATGGTGGTGGTGATGGTGGTGGTGATGGTTATGATGATGATGATGATGGTGGTGATGGTGGTGGTGATGGTGATGATGGTGATGATGGTGATGGTGGTGGTGATGGTGGTGGTGATGGTGGTGATGGTGGTGGTGATAGTGATGATGGTGGTGGTGATGGTGGTGATGATGGTGGTGGTGATGGTTATGATGATGGTGATGGTGATGGTGATGATGATGATGATGGTGGTGATGGTGGTGGTGGTGGTGATGGTGATGATGGTGGTGATGGTGGTGGTGATGGTGGTGATGGTGATGGTGATGATGGTGGTGATGATGATGGTAGTGATGGTGATGGTGATGATGGTGATGGTGATGATGATGATGGTGGTGGTGATGGTGGTGGTGATGGTGATGGTGGTGATGGTGGTGATGATGAAGACAACATACAGGTCTTTAATTGCTGTCCTGTAGCCAGCTCCTTTCATACGTGTTCTCTCCTATTCCTCTGTGATGCCCAGCACCCCTTGCTGGTGGCCCTCTGGGACCTCACCTGTTGTGGACGTCCCTCTAGTGTCCTGTGTGCCCCTCCCCCAGTAGAGTTGTGCTCACCGAGAGTCATGTGTGCTTGTTCGTCCCAAGCCAGTCTATGCCTGTGGTCATTATGTGAGTTAACCATTACGTGTCAGACACTTAGGAGGCACTAAATATTTTTTGAATTAACAAATTACACAAAACATTGCTTTACATATGAGCGTAAAAAGAGAAGAGAATTGTTTCTGTGAAAGCTAATAGGAATGACCTTTTAAAAGTGAGCGTGTAAAAAAAATTGTCAAATCAGATGTGGATGAGGCGCCATAAGCCAGGGGCTTCCCAGCTCTGGTTGCTCCTAGAGGGCCCCGCGTCCTCCATCCCCCTCAGTGAAAGTGAGTCCCGTCAGCCACGGCTGCAGTGCTTTGTACACAGAAGACATGTGGGGCTCCAATAACACAAGTGCTGACTCACCCTTGAAAGATTTGAAAAGCAGCATTTTGTTTTCAGAAAAATTAAAACATTATGTGATGTGTGTCAGAGTTTCCATAACCTTAAACAGACTTTTTCATCCAACAGGACAACCCCCTGCCCCATGTTGGACAAACCACCCTCCCCCATATCAACCGACTAGAATCAGATCCCAGCAGAAAAGGCAGCTGCTGCAGGTGGCACGACGTGGCCAGGGGCTGCTCCTGGGGTGCTGCGGGCAGGCCAGTGACACGGCCACTGGAGCAGAACCGCCACGGGAAGAGTCATTTCCTGACCCCTGACCGCGGGGCGGACGGCATGTCCTGGGAGCACCTCCAGCCGCGTGTCGGTGGCTCTTCCTCTTCGCTGAATCTCTGGAAAGTGCCTTCTTCCTCCTTCCCAGGCACCGTCCTGGGAACAGCCCGCGGGAGAGGAGCCGCCGCCTGGCCAGTGACCCCTGGTGACAGATTAAACAGACTTGGAGAAACTAGCGGGAAAGTAAACTTCCTGGGCCCGGTCTCAGCCTCCCACGCCTTCCCCTTCCTCTCCCCCCACCCCCGTCCCCAGTGCCCAGCAGCGCCGGGTGAGGACCCTACGGCCGCTGTTTCCCAGCAAGGCCAGGGCTCCACAGCCGCCCTCAGACCTGCCTCGCCCACCCCCCCAAGCGGGACGCGCTCCCAGGCTGAACTGTCCCAGCCTCGGTTTCCGCATCTACACACGGGGCTGTGGTCCCTCCCCTGAGGCCTGCCCATCGGAGATGACACACAGGCCGTGAGCTGGTGAGCGCAACTCCCTCGGGCCACAGCTCTGCAACTCTGTCCGCACCATCACTGGCTTGGAAAACCACGAAGGCCGCTTTCCTCTGTGAAAACCGCCACGAGCCTCTCACTTCCTATAAATTCCCTGTCTTAACTCTCATACGCGGCCTCAGAGAGACACGGGCTCAGCGTCGCTGGACCAAAGACAAGGGCGACGGGTCTGGGGTTTGAACCCAGCTCTAGCTTTAGGCATTTCCGTAACCGTCCCCAGCTGAAGTAGGAATTGAGGAGGACCTTTTGCTTTTATTTATTTATTTTCAATTGAGGCATAATTGATACACAGCATAGTTTCAAGTGCACAATGTAATGATTCGACGCTTGTGTATATTGTGAAATGATCACCGCTATCCGTCTCCTTGACGTGACCCTCTCATCTTGGCGCTCGATGGATTTCCATCAAGCTGTCGCACTGGCACACGGCAGCCCTGGCGTCCTCATGGGTCCAGCCCAGACTCCCGGGGACTGAGTCAGGCGGGAGCTCTAGCTCATCCGAAAAGCCACCCCACGGGGGGTGGGACGTCCGCCTATCCTGGCCACCCTGCCCCCCCGAAGCCTTTCCGGCCATGAGGGGTCGTCTGTCCCCCTTTTCTCTGATGCTGAGGGAGCGTTCCCAGGAGGGGGAGTCGTCCATGTGGCTATAAATTTGACGTTGCAGCAGAAGGTCGGAGTTGGAAGCCGTGACCCGTGAAATTAGACGCTCTCAGATGAGAGCCCTGCGCCCTGACTCAGGTGGGACTGCTCTTCCCAGGGCCTGAGGGAACGCAGGCTGTGGACACCAGGCTTTTCCTTTTGGTCCCCTCCCTGGCCCCACCGGTAACTGATGGAATCAGGCCCCTCGCCTTGTCTCTGAGGTGCGCAGGCCCACCGTAGGTCAGCTGCACACACACGCTCTGGACGCGTGTCCGTGAAACCCTAGAATCCACGGGAGACAGTAGGGCCCCCATGACAGGAGCGGTTCTTCGCTCTCCAGTACGGTGACCCCAAACACACATTCATTCACGACTAATTTATGCAACACCACCTCCACCCACCCGCCCTGGGGGAGGTGCACAGTTGGCGACACTCACACGCAGACCGCAAAGGCGTGGTCCCTGCCCGCAGCCCTACGGATCCGAGACTGCCCAGTGTCCACTTTCCCGCCGCGTGCAGTTCACAACCCTGCATTGATTCTCGGGTTTTTTTTAATTGCCTTTTTATTAGCAATTTGTATTTTTGCTTGTGTCATTTACCTGTACACATAATTTGCCTATTTTTCTAAAATTGAAGTATAGTTGATTTACCATATTGTGTTAGTTTCAGGTGTACAGCAAAGTGATTGAGATATATATAGATACACACATATATATGCTTTTCCAGTTTCTTTTCCATTATAGGTTATTACAAGTTATTGAATACAGTTCCCCATACTATACAGTAAATCCTTGTTGCTTATCTATTTTATGTATAGTAGTTTGTATATGTTAATCCCAAATTCCTAATTTATCCCTCCCAGCCCCACCCCCTTTGGTAAACATAAGTTTGTTTTCTGTGTCTGTGAGTCTGTTTCTGTCCTATAAGTTCGTATGTATCATTTTTTTTAGATTCCACATATAAGTGATATCATGTGATATTTGTCTTTGTCTGACTTACTTCACTTAGTATGACAGCCTCTAGGTCCATCCATGTTGCTGCAAATGGCACGATTCCATTCTTTTTTTATGGCTGAGTAGTATTCAGCCATATATATGTACCACCTCTTTTTTATCCATTCACCTGTTGATGGACACTTAGGCTACTTCCATGTCTTGGCTATTGAATTGATTCAATCTATTTTATGTACAGTAGTGTGTATATGTTAATCCCAAATTAACCAGGCATGACAGACCTCAATGCAGAGGTCTGTCATAAAATACTGGACAGAGCTGCCTACCAAAAAAGCATGCAAAAGTCAGCTGATTCAAAGACACGAGAGAGCAAAACTTTGCAGATAACATTTGCTTTCATGATTTATGTACATGAACATCAAAGTGACTGGTGGAGTTTTCAGTGTTCATCCATATATGTGTCCTTCTCTGGACCAGGACAAAGGTTTTTAATGACAGCTACCAACTCTGATAACAAAAGCTAGAAAACTAGAGGGGAAAGAAAATAGAAATTTTATTCAGCCCATGCTAGGTTATTTCAAGAAGGATCTAATTTCAGGTCTTCCGACATACTGTGACATTCTTGCTTGACCTTATGGCAAAATAGTTCCTTTTCTGGATCTGTGTATGAATAAAAATGTCAATGATCTTTTAAAGTATTTTGTTGGCAGTGTTCTCATCCTGGTAGTTGGGGAATTCCAGCAAAAAGAACAAAATGTTTGCCTTGTGTTCAATGTTTAATTACCAAAGCCAAACTTACAATTTTAAAATTCCAAGTTCATTCTCTTCTTAAACCAGGAAATGATGTAATTTAGTTTAAACCAAGAAATACTGAGTTTGTGCCCAGTCTTCTGGCACTGTTGCTGTAGCATAAAGTGGTTAAGAAATGAGGTCTTAAGATGATGGGCCTAGAATTTAATGGGAGAATGGAAATAGGACACATACATTCAAAGACACCACCACACCTGGCAAGTCGTGACCAACCACGAGGAAACAGCCCTTTAGAGGCTGCACACTTTAGAGATGGAATCAGCTGATTCTGTGCCTCTGGACCTTCCAAAGGCAGAATCAATGAGACAACAGGCACTGAGGAAAATATGGAGGAGTATACTACTTTGAGAGCACTCCAGACGGGAGTGCATAGCCCTTGAATGTGTACGTCATACAAACACACATTCAACAGCCCTGATGCCCCAAGCACCAAACAGCAGAAACAAAAGTGTCTTTCAGTGGTTTGCTTCTAAACTGGATCAATGTTTCTAATTGCAGAAGAGATTTCCTTACAGCACATAGATCTACATGCACACGTGCACACATGCACACATGCCTCACTGGCGGCCACGGGGGTTCCTCCCCTGCTCCTGGTCTTCACATGCACACACACTTTGGTGTCTAGAAACTCCTCCATGCCCAACATTTCCCTGGCGTTAACTCCATTTTCCTGCAGACCTCAGGGGCTCTGACCCCGACAGCTCGCGGTGGATGTGAGGTCCCCACGTGGCTGTGATCGCACCAGCGTCTCTGTCCCTCCAGCAGCCAGCCCGGGACAGAGGCTGGGGTTTCATGCAAGCCCACAGCGCCCGGCTCAGCGCTTTTTCCAATTAAATGTCCAGTGAACGCACGTGAGCGGCTGGGCTGTCGCTCTGCCACTCGCTGGCCAAGTGACAAAACATTAGTGACCATCAAGGGTGAGACTCTGGCCACAGCATCTTCCGGAATCTGCCCGCAGCCTGGCCAGGTAGATCTCACCTCCCAGCCCAGAGAGGTATCCACTTGTCACACGGAGGCCACACCTGAATTGGCTTCCCTCCGTCTCCCCCAAACGACTGAGCCTCACAAAGTCGCATCTGCCTCATTGTGACGAGAAGATAACACACGTACGCGACATTTCCTTATAAAGTGCAAACTGTAGACAAGTGTCAGCTGATTGGCTGTTCCCAGGCACAGAGCGTCGACTCTGCGGAACGATCGCTCACGTGTCTGCGTAAGCGTCATGCCCTTATGACACCAGCCTGCGCCGGGGCTCGGCACGGCTGGGGAGCCCCAGGGTTTGTCTGTCCCGGGACGTGGTGGGGACATGGTGAGCAGTGCCATCCACCCTGCCCTGGTCCCCAAGCAGGACCACCCCTGCTGGCGTGTGCCGAGAGGTCGGAATGCAATCCATCCCTCAGGCGTGCAGGCACACGCGTGCACACACGTGCCCACGCGGCTGCATCCTCTCTTGCTCCGTACTGCCCTGTTATCTCATCTCAGCGGGTACTCAGTGTTTTCACCAGGATTTGGAGTTTCAAATACCATGGACTGGCTTGTTAAGACTTGGAGAGCATCTTATGTTGAGGGGCCCCCTGAGGACCAGCCATGAAACGTGGGCTATGCCACAGAGATGGTATTCCATCGCTGTTTCTGTCTAGTGAGACGTAGTTTAAGTCCTGGGTTTTATGCTTTTTGTTTGTTTTCTGAAAATCTTTTCTTTCCTGTTCATTCGGAGGAGTAGAGAAAAGGGGGTGACTTTCAGGGGTTAAGAATTGGTTCCCATTATAATTTCAAGTGGTCCGCACCCTGGGCTCCAGAAGGCGACAATGAGCAGGGAGCAGCCGCCGGTTCCTGGGCTCCCTCCAGCTGCCCAGGGTCTTGCTGCGATTCGCAGGCCCCCCGCGTCAGGCAACGCTATTCTCCCAGATCGCTATCATCTCCAGCCCTCGCTGTGGACCAGGCAGAGACTTTATCTCAACCCACAGGGACTGACCTGGCTGACTCCTCCTGGAACAAACTGTGGTTACTTTCCAAACTCAGCAAATATACTCACATGGAAGGCAAGCAAGGGACACGCGGCCATGCCAGGATCTCACGACAGTCTGGGCCGCCCACGTCTGCTCCGACAGCACCAGGTCGACAGGCAAGCTCTTGGTGTGGACACACATCCGACGATACGGAACCCGCTGGGCCTCACTTTTGAGACAGGGCCGCTGACGGCTTATTCAGGCTGACATCTGGGAGACAAGATTTGATTGCAGGGGCTTCCCTGGTGGCGCAGTGGTTGAGAATCTGCCTGCCAGTGCAGGGGACACGGGTTCGAGCCCTGGTCTGAGAAGATCCCACATGCCGCGGAGCAACTGGGCCCGTGAGCCACAATTACTGAGCCTGCGCGTCTGGAGCCTGTGCTCCGCAGCGGGAGAGGCCGCGATAGTGAGAGGCCTGCGCACCGCGATGAAGAGTGGCCCCCACTTGCCACAACTAGAGAAAGCCCTCGCACGGAAGCAAAGACCCAACACAGCCATAAATATAAATAAATAAATAAATAAATAAAATTAAAAAAAAAAAAAAGATTTGATTGCAATTAACATTCAACCACAGAAGGAAGAAATGAAAAGACCAGAAAGAAAGGTAAGGCTTCTGACTGAATTCCAGAATATACACTTTCCATACTGTCCACAGTCATAGATCGAGATGAGCTCAAACCAAAGCTTTTTCATTAATTAAATGAGAAGCGTCTATTTTTGTGGAGACAACACCGGATGTTTACTTAAAAGGGTTTATACTGGTCCGGCTCTGCTTCTTATTAGCTGTGCATCCTTAGATGTGTCATTTAATCTCCCTGGACCAGTTTGCTTGTGTGTAAACAGAGCACAGACGTACCTCACCTGCTTAACTAGCGGGCCGTTGAGGGCACCAGATGGGCTCACGCGCGGATAGGCAGGTCCTCACCACGTGCTCATTTGGGAAACTGACCAGTGACATCCTGCACGCTATTGATAACAACATCAGCAATAAACCGTCAGGCTTAGAAATAAATATCAAGTCGTAACACCTCCCAGAGGTTAATATTCCTTATTCCGTTGAGCCCACTGGAAATAAAAGGAATAAAACTGGCATTCTTACTTATCATCTGGGTTCAAGAATCCTCAATTTTGTTAAGTGTTCAGTGGTGGTTTTCAATACTAAGTTAATAATATACAGAAAATGGAATTTTAAAAATTTACGACACCCAGAAAGACCTAATAGAACACAGTAGCAGCTTCCCTTTGTGCACAAGAAACATTAGCGTGAGTGTGCTGAATGGCCCTGTAAGTCAGCGATTGGAAGGTCCCCCAGTAGTTCCTGAGGGGCAGGAAGACATGCTCTGCCCAAAGGCCACTTTTCTCAAGGTTCAAGAAGACAGGAAAGCCCACCATGCTCTGCCCCTTCCTCAGCCAGGTGGGTGAGAGGCCAGAGGAACAGGGCGTGTCCGCACAGGAAGCGTGGACCTGGGTTTGTCCTGTGTCATGTTTGCTCTGAGATGACTCACTGAGGAACGTCCTGAAATGTTTCAGTCTTGTCCCCACTGTCAGCAAGCCGTGCGGACACGCACCCCCCGCCCACAAAGCTGGGCCCTTTTTGTGCCACGGCCCCCCATCCAGGTCCCACCACGAGGTGTGTCAGGGGCAGGCTGAGCTGGCACCTTGCCAACCTCATCTCGCTGTATGTTTCTCTTTCTTCCCACAGTAAAATAGCCTTATTGCTCTTTTCCTAATAAGTAATATTAAAAATATTTTCGTGTAAAAATTCGAACAAAACTTTAAGGTATTAAAAAGAAAGGAAATCATCAGAAACCCTTAATCCTGTGGTAACCATCATTTATGCATCTGTGCACAGACACACACACTGTCATGTAAATAAGATAGTATCACATGTGAAGTTTCTGTCATGGCAGAAGTTTTTTTTTCAAAAAGCCTGTTTTTGGCTTCTTGTCTTTCTCCTGCAACCTTCCCACCCCCATGCCAGACCGTCAATATAAGCCATGGGGGTGTGTCTTCCAGATTTTCCCCTTGTTCCAATGAACCACATGCAATTACACGTGCCCATGTACACATATGCAATTGCAAGTATATCATTGTTGAAAAGATTGAATAACATTATGTAATTTTACCTCGTCTTTGTTTTTCTCACTTAAGAATATGTTCCAAGTCAGCTGGTACCAATCTCATCATTTTCACAACAGCTACAAAATAGTCCACGATATGAACGTACCACAACCAATGAGCTTCAATTCTGTTTCCTTTGCAGGGAGAGGGCATTGCAAAGAGGGCAGTAAGCTTCCTTGTAGGCCTGCTTTCTGCACGCGTGTTCTCCCATGTGGAACGCAGAACGTGAATTCCTGGGTGGGGGGAGATTTTCTTCTTCAGGAGGTGGTACCAGATTCCTTTCCCCAAAGGCTGTAACTGTTCGCATTTCTACCACCTCCTCCGCAGCAGTGACTATCACTCTTTTTAATTGATGTCTGTGGATTGATATCTCCCAGTTCCTTTAATTAGCGTTTTCTGAATCTCATTAGTGTTCCTCTAGATTTGTCTTTCCGTTAATCACTGTTCATATCCTCTGTCCATTTTTCTTTCTATTGGGTTATCTTTAGCTTATCAATTTGTTAAATCTCTCCACAGATTATACCTTATTACAGGTTAGCCCTTTTTCTCTCGTAACTTCGCAGTTATCTTCTCATGTTTGCCGGTTGACTTTGATTAAGGTATCTTCATCTCTTTGCTGTAAGAAGTTACCATCTAACACGGAAACTCTCCCAACCCCTAGGTTGTACAGAAGGGCTTCTAAGTATTCTTCTAAAAGGTTTGTTGCATTTTTACAGTTGTCTTTACTCCGTGGCGTTTATTAAATTATCCTTTCACCACTGCATTGAAAGTGTAGCTTTGCCTTGCATTAAATGTCCCTCTCTCTTGGGATCTGTTTCTGGGCTCTTTGTTTTGTCTCACAGGCCTGTGTGTCCACGTGTCCTGGTGTAGCTTGGGACGTGGAGACCCCGGGGAGGTTTCCCTCCACCCCCAGGTGTACCAGGGGTGCTCAGATTCAGTAGCCTGTACGTGGCTCCCAGACCCGCAGCCCCAGCTGGGACAGTCTAACTTCTCGTTTGATTTTCGAAACAAAACCATGAAGTCGATTTGGATACCCCGTTTCAGAGACGACAGAACTAAGACTCTGGGAGTTAGAAGCGGCCCAGGCCTCCTGGGCACCCTTGTTTTCGACCCCACCTCCCCCCTCTGGGTTGTGTGCCTGTGTGTGTCTCACTGAGTCCTGACTCTCAGGTCAAGCTGAAGAGAAGGGTGATCTCCCGCCCAGACCCGGAGACCCTCTTCGCGGCCCCTGCTCCCTTCCGCATGTCCCACAGCACAGGACAAAGTCTCCAGCCTGCTCCTCCCAGTGAGACGCACGGCTCTGCAGGGCTGCATTGGCAAGGGACCTGGGACAGTCACCTTGGAGCAGGCCTGGAGAGATGCAGTGGGGTCTCTCTGGGGTGCGCTGGGGTCCCCGATGGACCGGGCCCCCCATCCTGGCCCTGAGAATGTTCCAAAGAACTGCCAGCTCCTGGCTTTGGGCTGGGAGGCCACTTGCTCTTGTCTGCAGACTTTTCCCGAGAAAAGCTCTTAACACAGACCCGCCCTGGACCCCACATGCCTCCTGCTGGCGGGTGGCGCTGAGCGCACGGGACGACTGTTGCAGGGTCAGCGGACCCCCTGCACAGGCGCGGGCAAACCCGCTTCTCACGCAGAGAACTTGCCACTAGGTGGTTTGTGAAATAAAAGGTGCCCTAAACCTGCAGACGGGGTCCTGATGCGCTCGACGCACCCCCGACCCCCCGGCTCTTCTCTCAAAACCTGTTACCTCGTCTTTAAGTCACTGACAAATGACACATAACCTGGCCGGTGACTTCCTTTGTTAGGGAGTCGCTTTCCGCCACCTGGTTTCCGATCTGCTCCCTGCACCGCAGGTGGAATCATCCTAGTTTCTTCGGGACCCCACTCCAGCGCGGCCACTACTGTTTTTGAAGTTGTAGGCAAGTCACCTCTTCTGGGGTCTCTTTCTCTTTGTTAAATGGGACAAATACCAATTACGAATATCTTAATGTGTGCCGTGTTCCCAAACGGCTCATGGGAGCCCATCTGTGCCTTTCCTGACAGTAACTTAAATTCAACAATTACTCTGTGTACATTGGTTCATGTCTGTCTCTCCCACTGCACTTTAGCTCCAGGAAGGAAGCGGCTGTCTGTCCGACCACTACCTTTCCAACACCTGGGAAAGTCCAGGCACCTGGAAAGGCCCTAGTCTCTGAATCAGCCGCTGAATCCAGGAAGGCAGGACGCAGGGAGACCTGGGCGTGGTGAGTGAGGCCCCCCCGGCAGCCCTGCCCTCTCTGTGCTTCTGAGCTTGGCTTCCAAAGGGAGTGGGTTCCATGGGATGTGGTGGGAAAGAAGCCTTCTCTCCCATTAAATTGCCCCAGACCTAACTGTCCCAGGAGGGCAGCGCTGCACACCTGGGGCCAAGGAGGGCCACACAGGGCGGAGGCACGGATGCAGCATGGGCCTCCCCGCAGGTCCCGAGCTCCCTCCACAAGGCTTTGGGCTCAGGCTGTTTAGTCTTAGTAGAAAAAACATAACATCCTGCCACCAAAGAAAAAAGTCGATCAGAGGAGTTTCAGGACTTGCTCAGGGCAGAGGGACCAGAGCCACATGGGTCAAGTCTCCTGAAACCACAGGTGACAAGGGAGGCATGAGGGTGGCCACCCAAGAAGCTCCCGCCTCATGTCCAAGGGTCCCTCTGGCTCACCTGAGAGTTCTCGAGGCCCCGCCCGCCACCCACAGTGTGAGCTTCCGGACGCGAGGGGCAGGTGACTTCCTGATGAGTGACCAGCATGGACGTCCCCTGACGGGCTGCCCCGGACGCTGGGCCCGGCAGGGCTGTGACCACCACCGCAGCTGCAGACACACAGTTTCCACAGACAAAGTTTCAAGGCCTGTTTTGTTTCCCTGCACAGGCGCCATCATGCAGAAGGCCTGAGTCATATGCTGATTACATCAAAGAGTGTTTGTCTTGGTTTGCAGCCTGTTTGGGTTAAAACCAAGATAAATTGCAAATTGGCTAAAGAAGCTCACAAACACGCCAGTTTCAGTCACTTCTGCTGGGGAATGTGCGGTGGTTCAGGCCCGGCGCACCTCCCCATCCTGTCCTTACTCAGCAAATTGCTGATGGAAAAAGCAAGCCGTGGGGTGCTGGGCGCTGGCCTCCACGTGCTCTCCCGGCGGGAGGGCGTCCCCGCGCCTGTGCGCTCACCGCAGCCACGGTGCCGCCTGCTTCCCTCCCACCCCCGGGAGCCGGGCGCGTGGCCGGGAGGGGGGCACATGGCAGCTCCCCGACTCCCACCCCCAGGCGGCTGTGGGACCAGCAAGTCCCCGGGAAGTTAGCCCTGAGCGCGTGAAGCCTGTGCGCGGCGAGGGCTGACTCAGTGCTGGGAGTGTGCGGCCTGGGGGGTGCGAGCGGTGGGCTCGTGTGTAAGGCCCGCACGCACGAGGGGTCAGGAGGTGATCCTGCAAGAGTGAGCTTGACCGGTGGCCAGCCCCAGCTGGGGATTCTCTGAGTGTCTGAAGATCAGAGCTCTGAGAAATGGCTCTAACAGGGTGAGGAGGACGCAGGGGTCCATCACATCCAGAGACGCTGCCCACGCCCCCATCTGCAAAGTGAGCCCCCGCCCACCTCCGTCCCAGCCCAGCACTGCCACCTCCCCTTCCACACGAGGGAAGGACACACGCTCATCCTTAGAGGACGTTTCCAAGGTCACATGGGCCATCCCTCCAAATTCTCCACTCTTCCTACCCCACAGTCCTGGTTGAAAACTCTCCCTGAAGAAGCTCTTTCCATTTCTGGAGACTCTGATAGCTAGAAAGTTCTTGTGGTTTCTGTCTGCAGGTCTTGGTTATACCTCTTGGGATGATACAAAAGAAATGTAACTCCTCTCTCACACGGGAGCCTTTAAAATTTGAGAATCACTAGTATTGAACATCACAGATAAACAAACATCCATGGAGAATCTGATTTGTGCAAATGCTGGAGGGATCAGAAAGAGTAAGGCATCATCCCTTCAATTCCAAGACTCTTGGAGAAGAGCCCATGACTTTTAGATACACTGATGACTGATAATAATAATAAGAGTGATGATGGATAGGTAGGTAGTTGATAGATGAATAAATAGATGCATGGTAGATAGATACACAAATAGGTAAGTAGTTTATAAATGATAGATAGATGATAGATAGATAGATAGATATAGATGATATATAGGTAGATATAGATGATTGATAGATAGATATAGATGATAGGTAGATAGATAGATAGATATAGATGATATATAGGTAGATATAGATGATTGATAGATATAGATGATAGGTAGATAGATAGATATAGATGATATATAGGTAGATATAGATGATTGATAGATATAGATGATAGGTAGATAGATAGATATAGATAGATAGATATAGATGATAGATAGGTAGATATAGATGATAGATAGATACATTGATAGAGAGGTGATAGATGCATCCACAGATGATGGATGGATAGATGATGAAGGTGGATAGATAGGTACATAGGCAGATGATAGATGACAATGGATAAATGGATGATAGATAAATAGAAAATTGAGAATTATGATTGATAGATGATAGATGGATATAGAATGATGATTGATAGACGATAGGTAGATAAATAAATGGATAATAGACACAGATGGGTTTTGTTTCAAAACAATGCTGAAGGGTTAAAGGAGGTCGTGTCAGGTTTATAGGAGCCCATCTGTGCTACTGGCAGCAGTGTCGGGGGGTTCTCCTGGGCTCCTGCCAGAGCATCAGCCCTGAGGGTGGGCTCCTGGGGTGGGTCCCTGGCCCTGGGGGACCCCCCAAGGGCAGCAAGCCTCCCTGTAGCTGCCCACCTCTGGGTCACATGGCCTTCCTCACTGGCTCCCGGCCCTCCTAAGACTCTGGCAAGTAATTCCCCACTTAAGGAATTCTCTTCAAATATCCACGTTTACTTTTGTTTCTCTGGTTTTCACAGCAAAGGGAGAGAGTATTTGAAAGAGGGTGTTGACAGCAAGGTCAGATGCTGCTGAGGGTTAAGAGCCACTGGATTTGGCACCAGGAGGCGTCTGCGACTTTAGCCAGAGTGGTTTCAGTGGTGGCGGGTGGTATAGACGGAGGTGCTGCTGTGGGTCGGAGGGAAGAAGAGCCTGGTGGGGGCGGGACAGGCCACCCCTTCAGACGTGTTTTACGTTGTCTTCTGTGAAGTGGAGGAAAGAGGTGGGGATGTGATCAGAGGAAAGTTTTTG
The DNA here is from genome assembly GCF_965194805.1 of Balaenoptera borealis. NCBI lineage: Eukaryota > Metazoa > Chordata > Mammalia > Artiodactyla > Balaenopteridae > Balaenoptera > Balaenoptera borealis. Next base: position 491,505 of record NC_138873.1, read on the forward strand.
TCCCGTGTTGTCTTGTGTTGTTTTTAGACAGCGGCTTTGGAGCCGGAGTCCGCGGGGCGTCGGGGGAGGGCAGGGGCCTGAGGAGGATGCAGGCGGAGACGGCTTTGCCCGGGGGCCCTGCGGCCGCCGTGGGAGGTTTGCGGGGGGAGAGGGCGCTGCCTGCTGCCAGCCTGTGCACCGGCCGGGGCCTGGCGTTGAGGCCACTGCAGGGACACCCGAGGGGCGCCGTCCACACGTCAGGCGGAGGGACCAGGGCCGCTCGCTCCAGGTCAGCAGGCGGCCTGGGTGGGGTCACTGCCCACCTCACGGCTCAGGCGGCCCAGCTGACCCCCCGGCCTCCGGGCACGAGCTCCCGGCCCAGTCAGAGCAGGACAGGCCTGGAGCTGGGCCCCAAGGCAGCGTCCAGAGCCCCCTGGGCCGCAGCCACCTCCGTCGGGGCTCCCAGTCGGGCTCCGGGCAGAAGTCTGGGCTAGACCCCCTTCCCTGCAAGCACCCCCCGCCCACACAAGCGTCTCCGAGAGGCAGCTGAGCAGCCCCGACGGGACGACCTCAGAGCCCCCGGACGCCCTCTGCCCCTGCCCGCGCTCAAGGGCCGCCCCACTCAGGACGCAGGTCCCCGGGCTGGTCCCTCAACCCCTGAGCAGGGAGGCCCTGGCCTGCAGCCCGCAGCCCTGGAGCCTCGCGGGCTCGTGTCGTGAGACCAGTTCCGCGCTCTGCACTGACACGGGGAGGGGGGCTCGCGGCCTGGTCGCTCCTTCCTCTGCCCGGCTGTGCGGCCCCGTGGCCCCGCATACCTGGAGGAGAGGGGGGGGCCTCTCCCGCCTTCGCTTTAAAGCCACTGGAGCGTTTATAAGCCGCACAGAACGTGTCAGGGCCTGAGAGTCCCACGCGGGCCGCTCCCGGCCGCTCAGGACCCCTGGAGGGCTGTGAGCTGAAGCACAGCCCCAGGGTCTCCGGGGAGGGCCCGCGGCCCAAGGTCCGGATCACAACGTGAGCTCTGCCCCCCATGCCCCCGGCGGGGCCCAGCCCTGCCGGGGGCCTGGGGTCACAGGGACCCTCGGCCCACGCGGGAGTCAGAAGTCCTCACTGGGGAAGGTCCTTCCTCAGAGTGAAGGGGCATTGGCCAGCATGCTAGAGCCACTTGGGGTCCCGGCTTAACTCCTGGGACCTCACGGAATGAGTCTGCTCCCTTTCCGTACAAGCTGACCATCTTCAACTTACAAATAGCTATGACATGCTTAGGACGGCTAGTTTACATGTCCACTTGGCCGGGTCAAACACCCACCTAGATGTTGCTGGGAAGGTATTTTTAGATGAGATTAACCTTCAGATCAGTCGGCTTTGTGTACAGCAGACGACCCTCCATAACCAGGGTGGGCCGCATCCAAGCAGTTGAAGATGCTGAGAGAAACGACTGAGGTTCCCGAGGATGAAGAGGTTCTGCCACGAGGCGGCCTCTGGACTCGAGCTGCGGCACATGCTCGTCCTGGTCTCCGCCTGCTGCCCCCCCCCTTCAGATCCACCAGACCCCAAGGTCCTGTGAGCCAATCTTTAGATAAATGTCTCCCTCTGCACATGCTCCTATGTTCACTCAGTGAGTCATTGTTAATCTTTTATCCATGATTGTGTCTCAGGACCTGTAACATTGCCCAGCATATAGCAGACCATCAAAACCTTGTCTGGGATGTATTTCATCAACAAAAGAGTGAATTAATGCGTATGTCTTTGCCAGCACTATGCGACGTGTGGGAGACATTTCCCTGTGCAGGGAAAACATAGTCCCATCTGTGAGAAACGGAGAGCATCCTCTAGGTGCAGCGGCCACAGCTGAGCACACACCCCAGGAGTTGCCTAGCAGGAAGCAGAAGGGACCCATCACCTCCCTCCCTCAGGACCCTATGCATTTGTTAACATGGCCAAAGACTACACTGGCTTCCCCAAGTTTGGAGCCTGGTGCAGACTGAACCCACTGCTACTCCAGGGCTCGCTTGCAGCCGGACTTGGGGGAGGGGCGGTTAGGATGCCCTGGATCTGCAGGAGGGCATGTGGTGGCGGGAGCGGCTGTGCCGGCCTCTCAGCTCCCACGGGCACGTTCTCCCTACGGCCCTGCGTACGTGGTTTTCTGTCCTGCAAAGATCTTCGCCTCTTCCCCTCTCTGGGCATGGTTTTCAGTCTTGACTCTCAGAGGGTTTGGGAAGAGCCGGGGTTTGGTGGGAGGTGACCCTCTGGAGTGACAGCCCGGGCAGGCGGGGCTGGGGGCCGTCTGGGGAGAGACTTCGGTTCAAATCAGTGTCTCCTTAACCCCTCCATGCTCGGGAGGGCCAGGTGGAGCCCCAGACCTGGGAGAACAGGGACAAAGCAGCCGCGGCCTGGGGCGCCCAAGAGAAAACTAAACTGACCGGGGACTGAGTCTGCACCGAGGGCCACACCCACCGGCTGGCTCGTCCCTAAAGCCAACGTGTGGGCTCCCAGGGGGGCAGACACAGCCCTGGGCGTCCGCAGAGGTGCCTCCCGTCCCCCAAGCCTCCTTCGTCCTCTGAAGCTTCAGCAGCTAGAGGTTACTATGGAGCAAAGAAGAAATCAAGACATTGAAGAGAAATCCTGCGTCTTTTCTGCTGAGATATGCGCTCCCTACACAACGAAGAGCAGAAGTGGAACCTCTGAGGCCTCCACACACCTTCGGGCGGAGCGGGCCCAGGGCCAGTGTCACCCACGGAGGCCTGAGCATCTCCAGTCTCCTGCCCAGGACCCAGGCCGCCCGTGCTCTGACCTTGCTCACTCCGCGCTCCCCTCGGAAAGCCCTCGGTCCACCGAGCGCCCAGCGCCCTTGCCCATCTTTCCAGAGAACCCAGTTCAAACCCCCCCCATAGCCAGCCACCCCACCCCTGCCCTCCCCGTGATGACCTGCCCTCTGTGCCCTGCCCCTCAGAGGCCCCTGTGACCCCCCCAGGCCGTGCTGCTGTAATCGGGTCACTTCTTCGAGCCCACAGGAAGGAGGCCCCTTACGGACAGAGGGTGTCTCGTCCGGGGCGCTTGTCCTGCCAACACCAGGCCCAGCGCACGTCGGGGGCCAGGGGGTCCTAGTCCCTCCGCACACTCGGCCTTCTCCTCCCCCCACGGGCCAACCCGTCCACCCCGCGCTCCCATCCCACAGCCGCCCTGACGGGACAAACAGAACAGTGGCTGGAGAGGGTGGGGAGGCCGTGGTGCCTTTTGCTTTCAGGTTCACAAAGGTCTGGCCGCTCGAGGACGAGCGTCTTTGTGGAGGTGGACACCGGGGTCACCAGGTGTCCCCAAGCATGGGCTATGGCGTCTGAAGACCAAATGCCCAGCAGCTGGGAGGCCAGCGGGCCGTGAGGTCATCCTTTCAGATGAAAGGGAAAGGCGAGGCTGGACCCCTCCAGAGGCTCAGCCCGGGCTCCCCCTTGGCCACACTCCCTCAGAAGACATGGGGGATCCACGTGTGTCGCCCTCACCCTTCCTGGCACAGCATCTGAGAACTCGTTCCAGCAGGAGCACGGGGCTACACCCGCTTGAAACACCAGCCCCGTGCAGGGGCGCCTGAGGGGACCCTGGCCGTGCTCTGCACAGGGAGGGGTCTCTGTGACCTGAGTTCCCAGGCCTCGCAGCCCAGGACAGCAGGGTGGGGTCACGGAGGGGCCTTGCCACCTGTGCTCTCGCTCGGCGGCACAGAGAAGCTGTTATGCCTTTGCTGTCCCCGGGGGCCGGCCACGGGGGATGCTGCTTCTGGGAACTGCTTTTCAGAAATCCAGTCCGGCATACGCTGGGAGACCAGCCGTCCACGTTCCCAGGCCTGAGACGGTCCCCCTACCCTCAGGCTGGGTGGCTGCACGACCCCATCCACCTCACTCACCCCTTCCGTCAGGCTGTGGCTTCTAACGGTGGCAGAGCTGAGCCACAGCTAAGGAGGGAGGAGGTCCAGGAAACCCCAAAGGACACCCCAGGGGCACTGGAGGGGAGCCCTGCACCCAGACCCCCGGCCCTGCTGGTGGGACGAGGCGGCCTCCCCACTCCCCTTCCCTGCGTGCACCTGCCTCTCGCCTCAGCAAATCCCCCCACAAGCACGCACACCCATTGCTCTACACACACACTCCCACACTTGACACAGACGCACCTGCCTCTCCCCTCCCCATCATCTCCCCTCCTGCATCTCCCCTCCTGCATCTCTCCTCCTTCATCTCCCCTCCTGCAGCTCCCCTCCTGCATCCCCCCATCATCTCCCCTCCTGCATCTCCCCTCTTGCATCTCTTCTCCTGCATCTCTCCTCCTGCATCTCTCCTCCTGCATCTCTCCTCCTTCATCTCCCCTCCTGCATCTCTCCTCCTGCATCTCTCCTCCTGCATCTCTCCTCCTGCACCTCTCCTCCTGCACCTCTCCTCCTGCATCTCTCCTCCTGCATCTCTCCTCCTTCATCTCCCTTCCTGCATCTCCCCTCCTGCATCCCCCCATCATCTCCCCTCCTCTATCTCCCCTCTTGCATCTCTCCTCCTGCATCTCTCCTCCTGCACCTCTCCTCCTGCATCTCTCCTCCTGCATCTCCCCTCCTGCATCTCTCCTCCTGCATCTCCCCTCCTGCATCTCTCCTCCTTCATCTCCCCTCCTGCATCTCTCCTCCTGCATCTCCCCTCCTGCATCTCTCCTCCTTCATCTCCCTTCCTGCATCTCCCCTCCTGCATCTCTCCTCCTTCATCTCTCCTCCTTCATCTCCCCTCCTGCATCTCTCCTCCTGCACCTCTCCTCCTGCATCTCTCCTCCTGCATCTCTCCTCCTTCATCTCCCCTCCTGCATCTCTCCTCCTGCATCTCCCCTCCTGCATCTCTCCTCCTTCATCTCCCTTCCTGCATCTCCCCTCCTGCATCTCTCCTCCTTCATCTCTCCTCCTTCATCTCCCTTCCTGCATCTCTCCTCCTGCACCTCTCCTCCTGCACCTCTCCTCCTGCATCTCTCCTTCTTCATCTCCCCTCCTGCATCTCCCCTCTTGCATCCCCCCATCATCTCTCCTCCTTCATCTCCCCTCCTGCATCTCTCCTCCTGCACCTCTCCTCCTGCATCTCTCCTTCTTCATCTCCCCTCCTGCATCTCCCCTCTTGCATCCCCCCATCATCTCTCCTCCTTCATCTCCCCTCCTGCATCTCTCCTCCTTCATCTCCCCTCCTGCATCTCCCCTCTTGCATCTCCCCTCCTGCATCTCTCCACCTGCATGGTGAGTGAGGGTACATCTCCAGGTCACAGGTGCTCATCTCTTCCCCAGGCTCGGCCAACCCAGCAGAAGGAACCTCTGGCCTATGAATGGGCCTATTTGGGGTTGGGGTGAGATAAAGAGGAACAGAGGGAAATTTCAGCTCTGAGTATCCACTGCACACTCCTTTTCTGACCCCTGCCCTCACCTCTGAGTCTTGGGCTTCATGCCAGGCCACAAGCAGGGACCACTCGTACTGTCTCCTTCCTGTGGTCTTAATAGATTAGTGATAATAATGCAACCATGTGAGATACAGCTGAGCAGCCACTGGAGACCCCAGAAGGTCAAATGCTGAATATCAGCCTGGAGAAGAAAGGGCCCCAGGGTCCCAATACTTGCCGGGGACACAGAGTCCAGCCAGGAGTGCTAGCTATGCAGAGTCTTGCAACGTGTCACTGAGGGGAAGAAAAAGCACTTCCAAGAAGGCCGGCAGGACAGGGGACGGGTCAACAGAGCAAGGGACAGGCCAGCAGGACAGAGGATGGGCCAACAGGTTAGAGGACTGACCAGCAGGACAGGGGACGGGACAGCAGGACAGGGGACAGGCCAGCAGGACAAAGGATGGGCCAGCAGGACAGAGGATGGGCCAGAAGGTTAGAGGATGGGCCAGCAGGACATCTAAAGCCCGGCAGTGCCTCAAGAGGAGCTAGAAGAGAACAGGGCATCACTCAGCTTCCTCCCGGTCCCTTCTGCCCACCCATCCCCCTGGAAAGGTCATGATTGGCAGGTCCAGCTGGGGAGGCTGCTGCAGGTCTGGCCCTCCGTGCGGTCCTGACAGATGTTTTAATCTACTGTTTGAAGAACGACTTCTGCGCAGCTCTGCTGTTCAAACATCTGTTTCTGTTTAGAATGACGGAGGGTTTCAAATGGTGCTGGCTGTGCCGCCCGGGAAGTGTTTAAACGGCGACCTCGTTGCTTACTTTGCGTAACAGCCAGTGGAGGATTTACTGCGGGCAGGCTGGACATAATTTTAAGCTCTGTAAAATAGATCATTCATTTCAAAAAAAATATGCGAACAGTTTAGCTTCCTAAATACATCCTTTCTGAAAGGCATCCAGGGGGCATAAAGCTTTCAGAACTGTTCACGTTCTAACCCCTCACAGCCCTTGTAAAGGAGCCTCTCTGCCGTTACACCCACCCCGCCCCGGCTCACCCGCCACACCCAGAGCTCGGAGGGTCCCGCAGCATGACGACAGCACAGCACGGCTGCGTGAAGGCCGGGGGGCCCTTCTCCATCCCACAGATCTGACCGTCTTTCTTGCTGGGCTCAGAAGGTTGCCCACCTAAGTCTGTTCTTATTTGTCTGCACGTCCCCAGAGTTTAGCACCCATGAGATCTGAGACAGACATTGAAAGAATTAGGAATCTCTTTCCACATAACTTTGAATGTGGGAACACCAAGAGGTGTTTGTAGGTAATTTTGAGAGCATCAGGCAAGGGGATCCTTTTTCTCCATCTATAAACTGGGTGTTTAACCATGTTGGAAAGACAGGAGAAGAAGATATTTGCCGAATGCCTCGAAAGGCTCGGTGCTTCCCCGTCACCATAAAGAAACTGAAGACCTTGATACGGTGCTGGCCCAGCGCTGCACACGCCCCTCCTCGGGGCAGTCTCCCCGACGCCCTGGGCTGGGGCAACCATTCTGCGGAGGGAAACAAAAGGCCCCAGGAGCCAAGGAGCCAGCGGAGTCCCGCCGCTCACAAAGGTGCCTCAGACCCCCTCCCCACTCTCCAGGCCCCGGACCACACAGCGGAGGCTGTGGGATTCTAATTCAGGTCTGCTTGTCACCAAAGCCCACTCTATTTCTAGTAAAATCCACCAAAGCTTAGAACACGTAATAAAAAATTGTATATCTGGACAATGTCGTTTGGGGCCTGTTCTGAGAAGGAACACTTTTTAATTTTAAATTAGTAGACAATGGATCTTTATCTTTTCACAGTTTTCCCACGTATATGAAAAGCTGCAGAAGCAGAGACGCAGTGTCTCTGCTGTGAATGACGGCCTTTGCCGGGGCTGAGCTGCAGGAGGTGGGCTAGCGCCCCGAGGGGTGCCTGGCACGTGCGGCCGTGAGATGCTCACACCGAAATGTTCCGTCCTTCCTTTCCCTCCTCCTCTGCCCGCCCTCCTCGTCCCTCCCCCAGGGCAGCTGGACGGCGGTGCGGTGCCTGCCCCGCCGGCACCACCCAGTGGGCTCCTCACACCGGCTGCCGAGCGGGACGGAGCGCCCGTCCGTCCACCCCACGCTCCCTGGAGACCGTCCACTCTGCCCCGAGCCCTCCCTCTGGCCGGTGGTGGCCGACTCCGCAGAGCAAACTCGCCTCGTCCCCGCAGGCCCTGGGCCCGTCCTGCCTGGCACCTCGGTCCAGCCGGCGATGGGGAGGGTGCCCTTCCGCTCCCCGAAGGGCTCAGGTGGAAGTACTCAGTCTTCATAGAAAACGAGCGCAAGCGTCTGCACTGTGCCTGGGGAGACGGCGTCAGGCAGCGAGCTGCCCTTCCCGAGGAGACCCGTCGGGGAAGTGTCCTGGGGGACACAGGCTGCACCCCTGGGAAGAACGCTGCCCCCGTTAGTAAAGCGGCTCGAGTTGGGAGGGGCTCCTTCCTGCTTGACGAGCGCTGAGGGCCCAGGGACCTCAGGGGTCTCCCCGCGATCTGGGCCCCGTCCCCGAGGCAGCCGGGCCACGAACCAGCAGCGTCTCCGCAGGAGCCCCCCGGGGGCCCATGTGGGTCCAGCTCTACTTGTTAGAGATGCGCAGTGCCAAGGACTCCTGTGCACTCGGTTCACTTACGCAGAACACGAAGCTCTGTGACGAAGGGGCGCCGGGGGCAGTGAGGACGGTGACGCAACACCAGCAAACTCAGACGTGGGGTCTGGACGCAGCCTGGGTGAAGCAGGACACGGATTCTTTACCTTGGCCACTAAATGGACAATTCTAGATCACCAGCTGTGGAGTTTTATTTTTATAAAATACTTAGTACCCTGTAATTAAATTTTTTGATAATTAAAGATATAGCTTTATTTACATAATTAAATATTAACTATTAAATAATTGATATTAATTAATATGATTAACTAATTTGCATTTTTTCTATTTTTACTGTATAACTTTGAATATTTAGAAGAAATATATATTCTGAAGCAAAATAATTTTTAAAATATTTTGTTTCTTTATATTTAATTTTTTGATGTTTATGTATTTAGATTTGGACGTTATAAATACAATTACATTTTTAATCCTAATTTAGATCACCAATGTCAATAGAACATAAATAACATGAAAATCTTGATTTTTAGCAACATAGTTTTTGCAGAATATACAAAAATTTATGAATTTTATATGCCTTTAGTTTGTATAATCCAGGCATTAACAGCCCGTGGACAGAACATCTGAAAGTGCACAATAGTCACTGAATTCAGTTGTCTTTGCTACTTGGCCAGTTTTCATTATATATATTAAGTATAATAATTTTTTGTGTGCAGTTCTGGTTCTCCACGTGGAAAGAGAGAAACGCTTTATCTGACAGCTTGTTGACCCAGTGGATGACTTTCCAGTCCTTACACACGTGCCACTCGGCCTCCGCTCTACTCTGGGCCCACACCCAGGGAAGCCTGGACATTGGAATAAATCTACTTGAAACTTTACTTTTCCTTCCTGGTATCACTGAGCAGCTTAAGAGCCCAAGGCGCCTCTTCCTCTCCAGCTGGCGGAGCCTGGTCCTCCGGCCCTTGCCTGGGAAAGGGGGCCCTTGGTGCACAGGAAACTCTTTCTAAAGCCGGGAGGCGGAGGCCGGCTGGCAGCAGTGTTCACAGAGCTCCGCTCCTCTCAAGGTCTGCGGAAATGGGGAGTCTGGGTGGCCAGGCTGAGGCTCCCCCAGACCTGGAGGAAGAGGAGCCTGAGCAGGTGGCCGGCAGCTGCGGCTCCAGGCCCCGCGCTGCGGCCCCCGGTCCCCGGACAAGCCCCTGGGCCCTCACGGCCAGTGTGTGCGTGGCAAGGGCAACGCTGACTTGCAGTGTCATGGTTTAGTTAGGTAAGCCTCATTCCGATGGAGTCTGTACGTGGAAATACAGAGGCGTACGAACCTGAAGCTGAAGTCAGATGCTTTGAAAAGACCCCACAGAGAAAATTCCCCAACAATTCATATCAGCGCAGGCGGGGCTGAGACAGCTGCAGATACATGGAGAAGAGGAACCGTCACAAAGCTGAGTCGCCGGCATGGCGGCAGCTTTGGCTCTGCCCGGGTCCACTTGACCACATTCAAACGACTCCATCTCACCATAAAATGGTCGGATTAAACGGGTGGCTGGACACGGCAATGGCTCAGTGTGTGGGAGGACAGACGGTCGGACGCAGCGATGTGCTGGTAAATGTTTGCCAACCTGCTCTCTGAAGAGAAGGGAGCCCTGATCTACAGCATTTGCCGGTGTCCGTGGTGTCAGGGAACCCGTCGCGGCCAGCTTCGCGCCCGGGCATGAAGTCTCTGGGCGAAGAGTCGGAGGAGATGCACACGGTCCGCCTGGCGGGCGGGGCGGCCGCTGCAGCCCCCGCCAGTCAGACAAGTGACGGCCACAGACGTGGAGGCACGTTCGTGGGGAGACCCCTTCGTGGCTGCAGGGAAAGGCGGCGGGAGGCCGCTGAAGGGAACCGCGGCCTGGCCCCATCAGCGCCGCTGACTCGCCAGCGCCCTCCCGCCAGCGCCTCGTGTTCAGTGAGGACCCCAGGCCGTCCTGACCAGCACTTTATCCACTCACCCTCGGTCACTCACTAAAGTCCTCCCGTCACCAGGCACCGTTCCTCCAGAACCTCCTGTGTCACCCCTCCCTCCGGCCTGACTTTGAAATTAACAAAGACAGCGTCAGACCCGCCGCCAGAGTCTGAGAACCTGGAGGTGCCACGCAGCACAGACGAGGCCACTTTGTGAGCGGGGTTGAGACTTGGAAGCTGTTTGTTTCTGTTTTTTTCTCTTGGCTTACTGGGAGCTGTTCTTGATTCCCAGAGGTAAGTGGTATGGAAGTGAAACAGAGACTTCAGAAATGTCCAGATCTTTTCTGGGAAAAAAACCTGGGCTCTGTTTGCTTTCCTTTTATTCTTAAAGGAATTTGAAAGAGGAAGAAGGTACCGAACACACAGATCCGGCCGGGTGGGAGCCTCGAAGAGGAGCGTGAGTCTATCTCGGCCGCTCTTCTCCTTGCGAGGGTCTGGAAAGTCCGCGACGGGCGAGGGGAGCTGGCCAAGGGGTGCAGGCCTACGGGGTGCCTCGGGTCCCTCAGCAGCCCCGGCCTTTTGGTGTCAACGGCGCATACGAGGCTGAGCCACACAGGGAGGCCCTGGAGCCCGAAGTCTGTGCGTCTGTGGCCCCGAGATAAACGGAGCGGCGGGCCTGGCTTGGACTTGCAGTGGCCGAACGCGAGGCGTGTTGTATACAAGAGGCTCGATCTCGCAGCCCTGGCTCCAGACTCCCCCTCGCTGTGATCAATAACGTGTCATGTGTAACTAAGACAAACGCCGCATGATGGCCCCATGTTTATGAAGTCAATATATGGCTTGTAGGGAATTCCTTGGCGTTGTTTGTATGCCGTATAAATATTTTAAGATTGTGCCAGTAACAGGAGTTTCTGTGTATATTACACAGAGTTCTCTTTTATCCGGTTTGGAGAAGTCGGTCCAAGGAGCGGATGCATATTGTCCAAACAAACATTTGTTCCCTCCTCCAGCCGGCTGGGTGGACTGCCCTCCCCCCGCTCCCCGGGGAGCCGGGCGGCCCCAGCGTCTGTTCACCGGTGGGGAGCCACTGGGCCGGGATCCTGTGGCGTGTGTGGTGTGTGTGTGGTGTGTGTGTGGTGTGTGTGGTGTGTATCATGGTGCGTGGTACTCTCTGCTATGAATGCAACATCTGTGGATGGAATTTCAATTAACAATGAAAAACTTTAAACCTCCCTCGAGTCCAGCTCCCGGCGCCCGTGTGCTGATGAAGTTCTACGACCGTCTCACAAGGCACCACTTCATGCGCTAAAAGGGGAACATGAGGCTGCTGTCAAGCTTCCCAGATACAAGGAAGAGACGGCCCATGTGCCCGTGAGCCCCTCCTGGCCCTTCCTTCCCCAGGATCGCCATGCCAGGCGAGGCCTCACCGCGTGTTGGGCTCCCTGGGGCACGCTCCTTCCGGAAGTGCCGGGAAAGGCGGGCTGCTGGCTGCAAACCCAGACCTGTCACGCCGTTCAAGGGACTGGAGTCAGCTTCCAAAGGAAGCCCGGGTCTGGAGCAGGTGGAAGCAGCGCAGGAGGAAAAGCAGCCTGGAGGGTCTGTGGACGCCCTCCAGGGCCCTAATCTGAGTAGCAGGACCACCAGGGGGTCCAGTAGCCGCGAGGAGCTGCTCACACGCCGGGCGAGGGGCTGGGGGGAGGGGCTGGGGGCGGGGGGCTGGGGGGCGAGGGGCTGGGGGCCGGGGGCTGGGGGGCGAGGGGTTGGGGGCGGGGGGCTGGGGGGCGAGGGGCTGGGGGCGAGGGGCTGGGGGCCCGGGGCGGGGTCTGGCCCTCAGGGGAGGGAGGGGCGAAGAGGCCCCAGAGGAGGGAGAGGGCGGGTGGGCGCGTGGGGGACAGGGACGTGGAGTCCCTGGGAGAAGACTGCGGAGCACAGAGGCCGGGAGCAGCCCAGGCCCGTGAGAGGGACCCACATCCTGGGCTCTGGGGGCGCAGACCGCTCCTCGGCCAGTGTCCTCTTCGGAGGCCCTCGGGGGGCCTCGCTGCCCTGAGACGGAACATCTCCATTTCCAGGCGGCCCGAGAGGCGGCCAGTCTTCATCGTGTTAGAACAGACATGACTTAGGACGTAACCCAGAGCCACCTGGGACCAAACAAACGACAGAGCTGAGAGTCAGCGTCCGCAGTGCAAATGAGGGCGGCTGCAATTGCGCTCCTCAACCGGAGATTTGCAAAGAGCTCCCCAAAATCATGTGCCGAGCTCCGTCCCCTGGAACGAGCCCAGAGCCCTCTGCTCACACACACTGGATGCCCCCCCAAGTTCAGACGCGTTTCCTGAACTTCAGCCCCATTTCTTCCGTCTTATCCCAGACAACGCCTCTTCCTGCCCGCCAGCGCATTGACTGGACGGAAATGGGCTGAAAAGAGCAGGGCTGTCTGAGGCGGCTGAACCAGACAGCAGATGCTGGGCCCTTGCCCATCACCCGCCCGGGCCGCACCCCCGAGCCCCGTCCCCTCTCACAGGGGAACAGGAGGCAGAGCACACGAGTTACCCCGAAGGAGAAGCAGGTGAGACACGTCAGGCCAGGGACACTCCACCCCTCGCGTGGTGTGCCCTCGCAGGCGGGGGTCCCTCATCAGGCAGGCTTGGGGGTCCCTCGTGGGCAGGGCGCTGGCTTTCCTCTAGGACAGGGCCTGGCACCCGCTTGCACCATGAACAGGGCAGAGCACGTGCGTGTGGCCCGTCGGCCTGGCCTCAGAGTCGGGTGGCTGTGACAGAGGCTGTAGGCCCGCGAAGCCTGAAATATTGACCATCTGGACATTAGCGGGAAAGCCATGCACAGCTACTGTGTTCCTGTGGCTTAGAGAGGGGACCTCTAGTCCCTGGGACGCAGCCAGACCGGTGCCTGACCACATGGCCCCCGACCTTCTTCCTGAGCCCGCCCTGGTCCCACACTCAGCGGAGAAGGGCGTGTGCAGGCTGAGACCCCCTGGACGCAGGCCCTGGGCAGCCGCAGCTGCCTCCTGGTCGAGCGGGCTCTGTTCCGCCGGTGTCGTCCGTCTGCTCGAGCTTTCTCCACGGGGCAGGAGCACCTGCACGCATTTCCTGATGCTCAGCCATCCGGGCGATTAGCTCATCCGTCGCAACTTGGGCCCCGCTCACCCTCTGTGATCAGGGAGGGCGTCTGCTGCTCAGACGGCGGACGGGAGCTGGAGAAGCAGAAAGGTTCTGAGAGGCGGTGGATCCCTCTGTCCGCTTGCACACAGTAGGCACTTAATAAATGCCTGGTGCTCAAAAGAACCCCTGCTCCAGCCCCTGCGGCGGGCAGAGTGCCCTCTGGCAGGTGGCAAATCCTAGCTCGCGCCCTGAGGCTCAGCCAGGAGGCACCGGGCTGGAAGGCACAGGCGCAGAAGCACCTGCTCAGGTTGCGGCTTCTCAGCGGAAAACCAGGTGAGCACAGGTGTGACTACACGCAGGCGTCTGGGCCCCTCCTGACTCAGCGAAACCACGGCCCTCCTTCCCTCCCCTGGCGCGGCCCCCATCCGCTCCCAGGTGCTCCCCTGGTGCCGTCACCCCACCTCCACCCGGAAAGGCCACCATGGACCCTGGGGACCCTTCATGCCAGAGAGCTTCTCTATGCCAGGCCTCCGCCCACCCTCCTGCTCACTGATTAAACCTCAAAGTCCAGCCGTCGTGAGAGACCTGGGCCCTGCCAGGGGGGCCTGTTACCCTGGCAGTTTCTGCACTAGGGCTGCCTCTCCCTGGCTGTGGGAGGGTGCGGGGAAAGCAGAGCCATGGCGGCTGTGAGACCTTAACTCTACGGGTTCCCTGTGAAGCCAGGTGCCACGGGGCACTGGACACGGGGGTACCTGCCTCGCCGCTCCACGTAAGCCTGGGCGCGTGTGCCTGTGCGTGCACGTGTGTCAGTGCATTGTGTGTGTGAATGCACGTGTGAGTGTGTGTGCATTGTGTGGTGTTTGTGCCTTGCCTGTGCACACACGGTGCACGTATGTTTGCGTGTTGGTGCACATGCGCATGCGTATGTACTTGTGTCAATGCCGCCTGTACAGATGGAACCACAGTGCTCCTGGAGCCAATGTAGAGAAAAGAAAGGGAGGCCAGGTGAGGGGAAGGGCTGCAGCCTGCTGGGCGGCTACTTACAGACCCGAACACCCCGGCAGCCTTTGGATCCAGCCCAGGGACGCCCTGGGCCTCGGGGGAGCGAGGGCTGTGCTGAAGTGTCGGAGGCCCTGGGGCGGCCGGGCAGGAGGACGGCCCTGCTCTGCCTGCTCACAGCACGTGGTGTGCAGGGGCCCCTCCCAGCAGCCCACCTCAGGGCCTCCCGGTGCAGACACGGGAAGCGCCGACACTCGCTCACGTGTGGCGCCGAGGCCAGGGCACCGGCGGGGACAGCTGGGTGTGTCTTCAGACCACAGGGCCTCTTGGCTCCGTGTCCTTGGGCAATGCTGGCAGTTGGGATGTGCAGCCTGTCTGGGGTCTCTGCAAGGACGAGATGAGACGCCCAGCAAGTTGCAACGCCCACGTGCAGGGCCAGCAGGACCAGCCCCCGAGCCGCCTCTGTTCCTCCCGGGGCCCCGCCTCCCACCGGCCACGCAGATGCGAACTCACACCCGCACACATCTTCACGCTCGCGCACTGTCGGTCACACCCACCGAAGACAGGCCACCCAGCGTCCGGTAGGAAGGCAGACCGTGTGAGTCCTGCGGCCACACTGGCCTGGAGCCCAGGCACCACAGCCTTTTCTCGGGTCCCTGAGCTGCAGGGGCGAAGCCAGCAGGTGCAGATGTGGGCCCAGACCCAGGGCCGCTGGACACTTCGATGGTCCTTCCAGCATCTGGAACCATCCACTGTGTCTCCCTTCAGATCTGCCGGATTGGCTGGAGTCGGAGCTGCCCCTGCTTGAGGTTCTTAGTAACAAAATGCAAACCGGGGTGATGCAGACACGGAACTCCCTGAGGACCGTCAGCCGAGGGGAGAACCAAATGTAAGACATGTGCATCTCAGGAAGATTCTTAAACATTTAATGTCATAGAGCCTTCTGAGATGGTGATAAAAAACTGTAGACCCCATCCTTGGAAACTTGGAATTATTCCTCTACCAAATATTAATTTATATTTTTATGTTAAACATTAATTTATATTTTTAAATACTTCAATTATTATTATTAATGTAATTATGTATGTCCTGATGCACAATATCAATTTTAATATGCAATTTTAGGCATCAATGCAATTTAGAGGAAAACCAAGTTCACAGACTGGATGTTTAGATCACGGGGGAGGTGAGTGGTTTTTTTTAACAAACTCTGGGGTTATTCTCCAAGTCATCCAGAAAAGTAGGCTCCTGAAGGATTAGACTTAGGAAAAATCTACTCAGGGCTGCGCAGCAGAGTGAACGATTGTGTTGGAAAAATCTATCCATAGCGGTTTTAACAGGTGGGTGGTGGAGCCAGCTGTGCTCTCGCCTCCCCGTCACCCCTGCAAGAATCTCTGCGACGGGAGCCCCGTGGGGAGGGGGCTCGTGGGTGATTCTCACAGGAGGGGATGCAGCCCCGCGTCTCTTCTGAGGCATCGTTAGGCGGTGAGCAGCTATGGGCCCCACCCTCCCAGTCTCCCCAGCTCAGCACGGCACCTGGACGGAGCATCTTATGCTCCAGGCTCTTACCCGGCAGCTCCCTCGCTCCACGGCAGGGAGGGAGATGACCCCGATCTGGACGTGCCCCCAGGCAGGCGTAGTGACAGCACAGACAGGCGCGAGGACAGCACTGCGGCCACGGCCGTTTGCCCTCGCGTCAGGCCCCGCACGTGCAGCGACCAGCCCTCACGCAGGCCTCGCCCGAGCTGCACGTCCACTCCACTGTCTCCGTGCACGTCGGGGGCAAATG
This sequence comes from Balaenoptera borealis, assembly GCF_965194805.1. Taxonomy (NCBI): domain Eukaryota; kingdom Metazoa; phylum Chordata; class Mammalia; order Artiodactyla; family Balaenopteridae; genus Balaenoptera; species Balaenoptera borealis. The sequence continues at coordinate 507,365 of NC_138873.1, forward strand.
GGGCGCCACTCCCTGCTACCTGCTCCCAGAGGAGACAAGGGTCTGAGTTTTGTTGTGATTTATGTGGAGCTGTCCTCCTGGTGGAGGCCAAGATAACCACTTCTGAAGACGCTGCCTCTGACGGTGACACCTGCACACAGAGGTGGCCACAGGCCGGCCTCCACCCAGCCTGGCCAGTATCTGGGCCACGTGGGTCTTAAATTAACACCGATTCTCCACATCGCAGCCTATTCCCACGGTGAGGACAGAGAGTAGACACACCTAGTGATCCTACAGCAATGCCACCCGATCACAAGGGGCTGTGTTCAGTGCCTTCGCTCATTTGCTTCAAAGCAGGTGTGAGTCCGGCCCAACTTGACGATGAGGATGGTCCCTGAGTACAGCCCACCCGCCCACACCGAGCAAGGCTCAGACCCTAGAGCCACGGTGCGTGCGCTTAAACAGCCCCGCACGCCTGCAATTATCTGCTTACGTACCCGGGGCTCCCTGGGGAAGCGGCCTGCCGTGCCATGGTGAGTGTCAGGACACGCCATCTGGGAGGCGACAGGAGCAGACTTCCAAGGGACCTGGACGTGGGGACCCGGGTGAGCCCTGCTGGAAGAAGTGCCAAGTGGGTCAGACAAGAGCCGTGGTGGCAGGAGGTCTGGGGAGCTCTGTGAACCGCCCCGAGCCCCCCGTGAAATGTGCGTGTGCACACACGTGCCCACATACCTGCACATATGCACATGTGTACCCTGTGCCCACGCGCGCACACACACACACCTGTGCGAGGAGCCTGGGCCAAGTGGAAACCGGTCGCCTCAGGGACCCATTATTACTTAAGACGTGCAGAGTCATGGAGACCTTCTCCGTTCCATCCAGTAACCGCGGCAGGTTGAATAACAGCCCCTGGCCCACACAGGTCCATGTCTTAATCCCCAGAACCTACGTCACCTTACATGGCAAAGAGGACTTTGCACGTGGGATCAAGGGACGGATCTGGAGACAGGAGATTATCCTGGCTTAGCTGTTGGGCCCTTAGAGAGGGACGCAGGAGGGGCCCAGCCGGCGAGCACCGGAGGCCCCTGAAAGCTGGGGCAGCAAGACCATCACTCTCACCTCCAGAAGCAGCCCTGCCACCGCCTGGACGTTAGCCCAGTGAGGCCGATTTCGGGCGTCCAGGACTGTAAGAGTACATTTGTGCTGTTTTAAGCCACTACGTTGGTGATTTTCTATCACAGCATCAACAAGGAACTAATACAAACACCTTAGTGCTTTATTTTAATGAACAGGAAAAAAATTTTTTTTGAAAATCTGTAATAACTTTCATAGGTTCACACTCAGCTTTAGACCTCTAACCCTACTTTTTCCATAAGATTTTATGTCTTTCAACTACAAATTTCCTATCATGAAGGTTCACGGAAACTTGACTCCTAGACTCAGGGAAGAATTTCTTTGTTAACCATCTTCAGTCTCTTGTCTTTTATCCAAGAGGTAAATCTGTTTTCAGGGGGTCCCACTTCTTCCTCATGAAGGGGGCTGGTGTTGGTAAGACAAAGCCTCAGCAGTATTGTTGGGCAAACAGATGGCTTGATTTGTTTACACTCTACATGTGGCAAACTCGGGGCCCAAAAGCCCTGGAGCAGAATTCTGCACGCGCTTCCCATCTTGGCCCCCAGTATGATCTCCTCTGCACGACAGAGGCAGAGGTGGGATTCAGGTCTGCTGTATGCTTTTCCATCCTGACCTACTCCGTTACCCTGCACCCGGGGCAGAGATGGAGCCGGAATACTTACAAACGGCCCAAATGATGAGCTGCCAGTTGAGCACCCCAGTTACCCTCTCCCGAGCCAACCTGCCCACCACCTTCCAGGGGCACGTATCCTGGAGGACAGGCCACACGGTCAGGCTTCCATGTATTGGTCACTCCACTTACGATGTCTGCCGATGGCTGCAAGGCCGGCTGTGGCGGAAACACCAATGCATGCTCACGCGAGGTGGGATTGGCTTAGGCTTGCAGGGGAAGAGGGTGGGTTCAGAACTGGACACTTTAAGTTTGCAACGCCTTGTGGTATCTAAGTAGAGATATCCAGTACTCTTAAATAATCCAGATCTCAAGAGAGATCGGGGGCAAAAATGTAGACTTTGGGCCATCAGAATATGGTTCTCCATTACAACTACAGGAACGAGTGGGAGAAGGTGCAGTTATAAGGGAAGGTGGTCGGTGATGGAACAGGGGGATCCCAACATTAGGGCACATGCAGGGAAGAGCATCAGAACAACAGAGAGGGTGGCGTCTGGGGAAACAGAAAAGGAGAGACTCTTGGGAGAGAGAAGGGGGATGGAGACCCAGGGGCCCCCGCTGGATTCGGCAACGAGGGTGCGTCGTAGCAGCCTGGGTAGAGCGACGGTGGTGTACTAGCCAGATGGAGGAGGGCTCAGGGGAGAGCACAGAATGGAGGCGACTTCGGCCGTCCCTATGACAAGGGGGAAAGACAGCGGGTGAGGAGGAAGGGTCGCTCTTCCCGTGACTTAAAGGGAGGGGAGAAGAGATGGGTTTTAATGCCTCTGTTTGCAGATAGAAGGACACAAGCAACATGCCATTTGCAGCAACATGGGTGGACCTAGAGATTTTCATACTCAGTGAAGTAAGCCTGACAGAGAAAGACAAATATCATATGATATCACTTATACGTAGAATCTAAAAAATGATATAAAAGAACTTATTTACAAAACAGAAACAGACTCACAGACACAGAAAACAAACTTATGGTTACCAAAGGGGATGGGTGGGAGGGATAAATTAGGAGCTTGGGATTAACAGATACACACTACTGTATATAAAGTAGATAATCAACAAGGACCTACTGTACAGCACAGGGAACTCTACTCAATATCTTGTAATAACCTATAATGGAAGAGAATATAAAAAAAGATTATATATTTTTACATATATGTATAACTGAATCACTTTGCTGTACACCTGAAACTAATACATTTTAAATCAACTATATTTTCAATAAAAAAAATCTTTTTAACGCGCCCACCAAAACCTTTGCGGGGAACACAGCTGAAGCAAGCAGAGGAGAGCGCTGCAGAGCTCACCAACTTCTCACTTTACTGTGAGGTCTGAACATTTTAAAGAAAAAGGTTTGAAAAGAAATGGGCTTATTGTCGCCCTACACCCTCGGTGTGTGGTTTTTAATCCCCCAGCGTCCCCTGCCCACCACTCAGATGACCCCACTTCCCCACGTGCCCAGACCCGGCCCTGAGCATGGTCACGTGACACGACCGGCGCTACAGGAAGGAAATCCCAGCAGGCAGACCACCCCCAACGCGGCGAGGCTGCAGACCTGGGCGGGGAGAGAGGGCACTCTGCCTTAACCTGGAACCCAGGCCTTCCTGATCCTACGACTTACAGGAACTGTGCTGCGTTTGAGTTTGCATTTGCGGAGGTTTGCAAATGAAAAGGAGCGTAGAAGGGGTCGTGACAGTGGGGAGAAGAGGAGGAGGAGTGACACTAAGGGCAGAAAGGTCAGCATGGAGACTGCACTCCACGACGGATGTGTACCAAGCTCAGCTTGGTGCCTTTTTATGCCCGAGCTCAATAGGCCGCAGTGCGCACGGCCATTGCCGAGCAAGGGTGACAGCTGCTGATGCGGAGGCCCGAGCGAGCCCGTGGGTCTGGGGGTGCGGCTGGCTGCTGGTAGATGTGTTACCCTTGACAAAGTGACATCGCAGGGCCCTCGGGGCAGGAGAGTGGGCTTTCCTCCAGGCAAAGGCCTGTGGGGCTTAGCGCGCAGCCGGGCAGCTCTGTTCTCAGACCGGCTGAAAGCGGCGGTGCTCAGAACAGCTTAACCCTCCCCAAGCTCAGACAGCAGAGGGAGATGCTGCAGGGAGATGTCAAACGGTCAGTTCTGCAAAGACCGGCGCTCAGGCCAAGCTCCTTCGTCAAAGATGGAATTCTCTGTACAACGTGAGTCAAGGCAACTTACACCCATTAACGACGACCTGCTGAGTATATGTCTCCCCGTTCGTCCTTCAACAAGACACACGAAGACGGTCTCGTCTTGCAGGAACTAGGAAGAGAACTGACACGGCTTCTCCAGTCTCCAGGTGGTCTGTGCTCCACGCCAACCCTCCCTCTGTCAGCTCCGCTTCTGAGATTAGGGGCCCGTCAGGGTCAGGATGACAGGGCACAGCCCCACCGTATGCCAAGGGCAATGCCAAGGGGGTAGCCATTCAGAAGTGGAACTCATAATGCTAATCCTTTGATTTTCACTCTCCACCAGAACTTCCTCTGATTATGGAAATGTTCTACAGTCTGCCCTGTCCAATCAGGTGGCATACGGCTACTGAGACTGAGGAGCTGAATTTTAAATTTTATTTCATTTTAATTAACTTTAAATGGCCACATGTGACTCATGCTACCACATGGGACAGCAGAGGCAGTCCCTGGAACTCTTGTTTTATTTACAGACTTTCAGGTCCGAAATACATTTGATAGAGTCTGAAGGTGACAGGGAAAAATGCATTAACCTAGCTAGAAACTTTATCTGGAAGAGACTAACAAAGACAAAATGCAGTTGTAAGCCCTTGTATTATTAACTTTGTATTTTAAACTGTGCTCTATTTGGACAATACTCCTTAAAATTTCAATCTTTTGTTTGGTTGCCTCCAGAATTCTGAAAACTGAGAATTCCTAAGACGTGCCATGAAGTGCTGGCACCCAGAGAAATAAATGTCTCCTAATTACTCCTAAAGAACAGCTGCTGGAAGTGAAGCCTGGTCCAGCTGTCTGTGTTCATCACAGACATTTTGCAGGTGATGGGCAAAGGGTCAGGCTCCAGAGGGGAAACCACACCAAGGGGGTCTGCCCCAGACGATGGATCAGGGGCTGGAAGGGACCCGGCAAGGTCATTAGGTCGTTAGCTTCCAGCTGATCAAGACCGTGTACCAGTTATCTGTTGCCGCGTAACAAATTCCCCCAAATGTAGCAGCTCATACCACAAATACTTACTATCCCACACGATTAATGGAAGTCTGGGAGTGGTTCTGTCAGGCGGGTCTGGTTCTCGTGAGGCTGCAGTCACCCAAAGGCTTGACAGGACCCAGGACCCAGGACCCACTTCCGAGATGGCACACAGCCATGGCCAGTGGCAGGAGGTCACAGCCCTGACCATGTGGCCTCTCCCCAGGGTGACAGGGCATCCTCACAAAGTGGCAGGAGACGTCCCTGGGAGCAAGAGATGCAGGTGAGAGCAAGCGGGAGGCCAGGTCGGCCTCTGTGACACAGCTGGGAAGTCATGCAGCATCACTTCTGCGTGTTCTACTGGCCACACAGACCAACACGGTACAACACGGAGGGTGTGAGCACAGGGGACAGGGTCACTGGTGTGATCTCGATAACACTTCACCCTAACTTCTCATATCCATCCTGGTTGCTGATTTCAACTTCTCTTCGTTTTAAACTCCATCCAAGTTCAGGTAACACATCATCTCCTTTCAAAATAAGAGACGGAGTTCCCGTCCATGAAGAAAGCCCTCGTGGCCTCCCAAGCCTCACCCTGCTCGGTCATCACCCCATATCCTCAGGAGCCACCCCTCCCGCTGTCCATCTGCCGCCCACGGGCCGTGGACACACCCGCTCCTTGAGGAGACGGGGCGCGAGGGGTAAGGTGGCGCCAGCGACGCAGAGGAAGAGACCAAACCGCGGTGCTGTGTGCACCAAGGGTTTGCTTATTCAGCACTTATTCACTGAGCCCTACCCTGTTCCGGGTGGTATGTGGTGCCCCAGGATTCAGAGTGAGTAGGGGTGCTTCAAAGAACCCAGCCTCGCCCCAGCTGGCTTCCGCAGTGTCCACGACGTGTGGACACCGTGCTGGCCGTCTTGGAGCGCACAGACCTGCTCACGGGACCTAGGGTCCTGCTGTTCAAACAGCGCCTATGACCCGGCATCACCAGGAATTTATGGGTAAAAGCAGAACCTGTCCCACTTCATGCACATTGAGTCCGTCTTATTTTGACAAGATTCCCAGGTGACTCGTTGCCCATTAGAGTTGAGAGATGCTGCTCTAGGGAAGAGCTCACACACGTTAACACAAAGGAACGTGTGGTCGAGGCCTTGGCTGGAGATACCACAGGGGATGGTGAGGCGGACAGTCACTGAACTCTCGTTGTGCTGATTTTGTACAGATACCGTCTTACCTGACCTTTTCTAGACCCTCATCAGGAGATGATGTGACTTACGGATGAGACTGAGGCCTTGCGAGCTGGGTGTGTGTGGAGTCGACTCAGCTGGTCCGTGCGCAGCGCAGATTAGACCCAGGTTTGCCTGAACCGGAGCCCGCGAGCGTCTGCCCTCACAGACGCCCTGCCCCCTTCTCAGCTCCTGAGCCGGCTTACGGGTTGGGGCCGCCGCAGACCTCCATCTAAGGCATTGGCCGAATTTTCTCCTGACCAGCTGGCCAGTCTCTACTCATTTTCTCCCAGAAATGTCCACCCAGACCCTCTGGTCCCCAAGGCCCTGGAGGTTACTTGAGCCACAGCGATGTGTGTGCTTTCACGTGTTCAGCCAAGCAACCCCAGAAAAGGTGGGATCAGGGGGGCCGACAAGCCGGAGAAGAGGGAAGAAACGCAGAGGAGACGTTCAAGCAGCCTTCCAACTTCCACAGAGAGCTACTGGGTATACTGTACATATTAGCGTGTGCTCCCTCTTTGCAAATTCACTGCATTTGTGTTTTAAGAATGTCCCACCCAGGAATGCCAGTGTATATTTTGAATAAAGAATAGAATTAGCTCAAGTCAAGCCATGCGGTCTTCTCTCTATTATTTATGTAAACACTGAATCTCAAGCGATATCTCACTTTTACTTTCATTGAACTTAAAAGTCTTATATTAACAGGAATTAACAACCGACTAGGCGTCCCAATGGGTCATCTTCTTAAACCTTAACTATGTTAACTATCCCTTCACTACCTTAATTTCAACACCGAGGAGAAAAAAAAATGCAAAGGAGACGTTCAAACAGCCTTCCGACTTCAGCAGAAATTCAGACACTGACCCGTGTCCTTCTGATGACCCTGCTGGTGCCAGGCTGGGAGCTACGGTCCCTCCGAGCTGTTGGCCGGAGCAGCTGTCTGCCTGCTCGGGTGGCAGAGCGGGGGCAGCCCCCAAACACACAAAACTGCTTGGGGGGTCGAGTGAGAGAGGGGCCTGCCCCGGCCCGCTCAGCAGGGTCCCATTCCTGGGTGGGCAGGTGCCGCTGGAGAAGAGCCTGGTTCAGGGACAAAATGAACGCGCCACGCCCCCCGGGGACCGCGCCACGCCCCCCGGGGACCGCGCCACGCCCCCGGGGGACCGCGCCACGCCCCCCGGGGACCGCGCCACGCCCCCCGGGGAGGAGCCTCTGCGCCAGGACAGCTCCTCCCCCACAGGCCCTGCAGCCCCGCGTCCTTGTGGCGCCGCTGCACAGACAGCGCGGTGCGGAGAGCGAGGCCTGCGTGGCTGAAACGCCCCGGGTACCGGCGACGCGGCTCGGCTGCACGGCTGCCAGGACCCATCAATCTGCACAAGCAGGAGTTACTGTTCATTTCGCCGTCACCACACCCTAAATCTGTGGGCTCTTTAATGCATGTGCAAATATTTTCCAGAAAACTAGTTTTTATTTGCATATTAAAAATTTCCCTTTGTGCTTTGTCTCCAATAAGTTCCAAAACGTATATTTGCATGACGTGATATTTCTTGCTTTTTCTCTTTGACTTACACCTAGTCAACCCTCCACCTAGTTAGTACCACAAACACGTGATTCGAGTATTGTCTCCTCTTGCTTTTGTTGTTCTGTTTCAGCTGATTTGTTCATGGTGATAAATACAAATGTCATTTTACTCCTGCTTGATATAAACTTTAAAGGGTAAAACTTTCATTTCTCTTGGTGGAAAACATCAGCCCAAAGTGGAAGCCAAGCCACAAATGTTTCCCTTTTCACAACAGTGGGTTTCTCTTGTGGCAGCTACAGCAGGACAGTGTGAATGAACGTGGACCCGGGCCAGGAAAGAGCCCTGAGGCCACGGCCATGGGGAGGACACAGGAGTGGGCCCAGAGCAAAGCTCCTCCGACCACAAAGTTCTCTCGAAAAGTCAGCTTTCCGGTGCCTTTTAAACAATTCCGTTTGCAGTAACCCAATTATACTCAATTTTAGCTATACATCGGCTAAGTAAAGTGAGGGGCATGTCTGGTAACTCTTCTCATAAGAAGAACCATTGTAGTTACACACCCTCATCATCTGGTCACACCAACCCACACCTATCCTTAACACGTGAAGCCAGGATGCTGTGTACAATGGTAAAGGCATGGCTATAGACTCCTGGTTGTTCAGCTAGAATTAAACCTCTCACTAACTGATGTCCACTCTCGGTCCTAGGACATAGTTTCTGTTCTCATATTTGTTGATTGCCCACTACATGTGAGGCAATTCATGGGCTAAAAGCTAAGCTTCCTTCACAACTAGCCTTCTTCTTGGAAAAAAGTCTCAAAAGTCAGAAACTGAGTAGTCACTACTGTTAATTTATACCCATTGGATAATAGCTATAATAACAAACAATAATGTAACCATTCAAGGGAAAGGACAGTCACCCTGGGCTCACAAGGTCACCAACAGTTCCACAAGGAGACAGACCTGGGCAGAGGGTCTGGGTGCAGCTCTGGAGGTCGGTGAGCAGGGTCCACGTGTGGAAGGAGTGGTAGCCACAAGGGTGCAGCCAGAAGGGTCCACATCCCAGGGAGGTGTGTGGAGACCGGCCGGCCCAGAGCAGGTGGAAGTAAAACCCTTTCCCACAAACGCATGTCTTGTTTACCAGAGTCCAGCGTAATCACCCTTGGGTTTTGTTTTTTTTTTGTTTTTGTTTTTTAAAGGATTATTTGTTTATTTATTTATTTTTGGCTGTGTTGGGTCTTCGTTTCTGTGCGAGGGCTTTCTCTAGTTGCGGCAAGTGGGGGCCACTCTTCATCGCGGTGCGCGGGCCTCTCACTATCGCGGCCTCTCTTGTTGCGGAGCACAGGCTCCAGACGCGCAGGCTCAGTAATTGTGGCTCACGGGCCCAGTTGCTCCGCGGCATGTGGGATCTTCCCAGACCAGGGCTCGAACCTGCGTCCCCTGCATTGACAGGCAGACTCTCAACCACTGCGCCACCAGGGAAGCCCACCCTTGGGTTTTAGTTCAGGACAATTCAATGATCAGCTATTGAGTAATATGGCCGATTGTCTCCATTGCATTGATTAATCTCTAATGAAACAGAATAGGTGGTGGGACGTGTCCAGGTATTCCAAGCCTGACAACTGTGGCTTCTAAGCAGTAGTAGCTCAGGAAAACAGTCAAGGATATGGGGAAAAGCCTTGTCCTCAAGACAGCCAGTCCTTCCGGGGGGGTCTCACTGGGCCTCCTGAGGGCAGGGCAGGGTTCTCACCAGTGATCGCCTGCTACTCATATTTGAAGGCCCAATAAATCAGCTGATCGATTGATTCCACTCGAAACACACCACCTTGCCTAACGCTCTGTAAACACCCAGGACCCCTTCAGCAGCACTCGCTGAGGAACCCCTTCCTTCCAAATTTCCAAAAGACTAAGGGATGCCTGAAGGAAAGACGGTCTCTTTAGAGACCAGCCTCTGAAGACCAAGGGGCTGTGATGGATTCAAGTCTGGATCCAGATTCTACGCTCTGTTCACTGGGCTGGACTCACTGAACCCCACGGGCATTACCCTCCTCTGAAGCCGCCGGGCTCTGTCCTCACAAGAGGGACCTCTGCTTAGTCCAGGTTTGGCCTCCTCATGTTCTTTACTGACTGCAGAAAAGGGAACAAATTCCGTAGCTTGAGGCTGTCTGAAGGTGACGAGTGGCAGGGAAAGAGCCTCACTGGGTGGATCGTCATGCTTACGTGCTGACGGCAGCGCAGCCACTTCCAGAAGGTTCAGCCCTGGTGTAGTGGGAAGCAGGTCCTCATGGAAGCGTCTTCTGTGAGTACAGAGTTGGCAGACTGATAAATTTAGGCTGAGCACTTAGAACAGAGACCCTGCAGCAAACTGAAATAGGCTGGCGGGTGGAGCCCAGGTCTGGCGCCCCACACGAGCACTCCCAGGCGACACGTGTGCATTGCCTGTCATCTGACCCACGAAACATAGCACAGGTAGCCCTGGGCTGTAGCTTAGGTGACGTTTCCTGTCCCGGACCAGACAAAAGAGCAGGTGTCCTGGCTCGTGGTGAGAGAAGACGCCCCAGGTCTCCAGGAAACAGGACACTCTAGAGTGCGCAGCCCTGCTCCGCCCCGGCTGTGCGTGTGTCACTCCCAGCACGTGTGCTTGTGCTCCTGCATGGCTCTCAGTGAGGGGGTGCATCCTCGTGGAGGGGCCGGACCGCCAGGCCACTTGCTTGTGCAGCCACATTTGCCACAAGCAGGGAACATTCCTGAGCCAGCGCCCGTGGTCGGGGGGCGTCCTGGGATGGAGGCAGGTCAGCCTCACCCATGCCCCGTGGATGACGTCCCAGACGGGCGTGTTCCCGGAGTGGAGTCAGAGTGACCAGGGAGGGAAGAACCTGGGCTCCTGCAGGAACACAGCCCAGGAACATCCGCCCTGAGTGCCCTGTCTCATCCAAGAAGGAAGAAGAATGTCGAAAGTTCAGGCAAAATTAGTGGCAGATACATTTTTTAGGAGACATTTTCTGTAGCTCCAAAATTGTGCCCAAATATAACACAGATCCTTAGACCCTAAAAAAATCGAATGATTTCCAGAGTTGTCCTGCATATTTCCCAGTCATGGGGGAAGAAGAGCAATATTCTGAACGGAGGGAGGGTGGTCGCTGTTTGAGTATCTTCCTATCAGAAACTCACATTTCAGACTCAGGGTTTCCCATGGAAGCGGAAAAAGCTGCAAAGAGTAAACTTCAGGGAACTGTCATTAGTGAAACTGTCATGCGTCAGACAGATTTCAGGGAAAGCAGATTATAGTGAAAACATATTTAAAATATGGAGATGATAAAATAGGCTGCATGCTTCCTTCAAGAGCCAGGAAGTCATCCAAGAAATGTTGTGTGTGTGATGCAGAGGGCTACTCCAGACTCACGAAATGGGAATGAGATCCAAAGCCCCAGTTAACCATGAAAGGCTGTAAAAGAACGAGCTAATCCACTTGGACAGGAGAGAGAAATGATACGTAGAACCTGGAACGAGGCGAAGAAGATGATTAGTATGTGCAGGTGACGTGATTTATGTGGAAAACCTTATGACGACAGGCGGGTGCAGGCACGGAGCGCCACGTAATTGATGAACAGAACCGACAGGTGACGTGGGCGGCCAGCGCTGGGATGTTGGAGAACCAGCCGAGGGGGCAGGAGGGGGTGGGGGGAGGAGGGCGCAGGGCAGGCAGCACCCCGCCTCAGGCCTGCTGCCCAGCATACAGGAACGCTGCCCCCTGTGGGGTTTCCAGCCAGGGCGGAGCCTGGACTGATTCCCACGTTTCAAGGGTCCTTTCGGGTCCAAACGGGCCGAAGGACCAGGGAAGGGTCCCAGCTGTCCCGTGGCTGCGATCGTGCTAGGAGGGGCGGGCAGCCCCTGCCCTGGGGTCGGTGGGGTGGAGGGCCACGGGGGAGCCCTGGGGAAGGAGGCGCCGCCCCTTCCTGCTCGGCTTCCCTCCTGGCCCAGCAGCTCCAGGCCCCTAGCCCCGTCCTGGAGCCTGGGCGCCGCTCTGCGGCACAGGCGGGGCTTGAAGGGGGGGTCTGAGGAACTCCCCGGGAGGCCTCCACCACCTTCTGTGCCCCACTTCCTCTTCCTGCCACTCCTCCCTTGCAAGCGTCCGGGTGCCCCATCCCGCCACGCCTGTCACAGCCGCCCCGTCGCCGAGGCAAGGCTGCTGCAAGAGCCCTGTCCGGGTCTCCTTTCCACGTCAGGGGGTTTAGACACGAAACTCCCCAGGTACTTATCTCAAGCCCCCCCCAAACCCGGGACCTTTCCAGGAAAAGGCGGCCCGTTTGGTGAGAGGGCTCGCGGCCGCCCACGGATTCCGAGAGGAGCCCGCACACGGTGAGCCCACAGGCCCCTCTGGCAGCCCTGGCGTTTGATCAACTAATCGCAGCGCGCTCACAGGAGCACGCAGAGCCTGGCACTCAGAGCGCACTTTTCCTTCCGATTCATTTATCATGAGCCCCCCAGGGGATGGGGCTGTAATTGTCCTTCCATCTGCCAGTGCGGCTCTGAACCCCATTCTGCGCCCACGGTCTGAGCACAGAGGAGGGCAGTAGGGGGTGGAGGAGGCCGAGGGCCCAGAGAGTGTCCCGGACACGACTGACACTCAGCAGCCGTGCGCTTCGCCCAGACGCACCGAGGGAGCCGTCGTCAGGCAGACGAGCTTGGTGACGACCTGGAAGCGCTCTCTCTCTCTCTCTCTCTCTCTCTGTCTCTCTCGCCCAGGCTCAGTCAACGTGCCCTAAAACACTGATGGAATGCTGGCCGCTGCGTTGCAGCCAACAGGCTGCTGAGGGGTCAGCATGGTCATGGCCCGTGGCCTGGCCCCAGAGAGGGCTGTGGGGTAACTGCCCTGGGCCATGCGTTTCTGCTCCCTGAGGGACGGGCCTGGAAAGCCCCAGGGTCTGCCTGGGGGTGGGGGGCACCTGTTCTCCAGGATCCCAGGACAGTGCCCCCCTGCAGTGGGGCAGAAACCTGCAGAAGCTTCAGTCTCTGGGCCCCAGCCCCAGGATTCTGACTCTGGAAGTCTGGACGGGGCTCTGAGCTTCCCGTCACACCCGAGGGACCGAAGCAGGTGGTCCAAGACTACACCTGGGGCAGTTGAGGCCTGCAAGACTGCAGATTAGCATCTTGCTATGACAATTAACACCACCTAGCAGCTTAAAACAACGCTAACTGCGCATCAAAGATTAGCAGGTGTAAAGCCCTAAATAGGTCGCACTAGGCTAGAAACACTGTGGGCAGCAGTGTTCCTTCTGGAATCTCCAGGACAGAATCTTTTTTCTTTTTTCCTCCTTTTCCAGCTTCTGACGGCCCAGTCCTTGTCCCCTCCTCCCCCTCCAAAGCCAGCAATGGCCAGTGAGTCCTCCCCACATCCCACCCCTCTGACCTCTTCTGCCGCCACCCCACACATTTAAGGGCCTTGCGATTACATCGGGCCCACTGCATAACCCAGGATCACCGCCCTATTTTAAGGTTAGCTGATCGGCAATATTCACACCATCTACCTAGTTCCCGTTTGCCATATAAACTAACATATTCTCAGGATCTGGGGATTACAGCATGAACATCTTGGGGGTCATTAGTCTTTCCAAGATGAGAGAGAATTTTAAGGTGAAATCTTTTTTAGTTGCAAAGGGGAAACTCCATCAGTGGCTGGGAAGAATGACTGAATCTCCCTGCATGACCGATCCAAGAAATCTGTGCCTCATATACAGACGTTTACTGTGCTGGAAAAATTACAATCATCCACGATGAGGGTTAGTACATGACTGATAATAAATCAGGACATATATTTATAGCTTTAAAAAAGTAAATTCTTCCCAATTTATGCGTGCTTTTAAAAAATTTATGTACAATAAAATAGACCCTTTTTTGGTGTAGAGTTTTATGAGTTTTACCACTTTTGCAGATTCAGGTGACCAGCCGCCACTACGACATTCCATCAACCTCGAGACACGTCTTCATGCAGCCCTGCAGTCGCGCCCTCCCCCTGCCCCGACCTGATATGTTCTCTGTCCTGACAATCTTGCCTCCTCTGGAAGGTCACCTAGATTGAATCAGACGGTGTAAGACGGGCTCCTTTTGTTCAGCGTGATGCCTGTGAGACCCGCCCATGGCACGGCTGTGTCCACAGCCACTGCTTTCCCCGCAGGGTCATACTTCTGTCGCATGGATGTACCGCATGAAGGACATTGGGCTTATTTCCTGTTTTTGAAGATTATGAATAAAGCTGCTATAAACATTGGTGTACAGGTTTTTATAGTTACATGAGCTTTTCATTCTCTACAGTTTATAGTGGAACTTTGGGGTGTTATAATAAGCAGCTGTTTAACTTTGTAAGGAACTATCAAACTGTTTCCTAGGGTAGCTGTACCATTTTGCATTGCATTGTCATCAAAAACGTATGGGAATATCTGTTACTCCACATCCTCATACAAGTACTGATGTGTGTTATTCCTTTGTCAGTATCACACTGTCTTAATTAATGTAGCCTTAGATTGAGTCTTAAAAGCAGATAGTGTGAGACCTCCAATTTTGTTCTTTTTCAAAATTATTTTAGCTATTCTAGTTTATTTGGCTTCCATGTAAATATCAGAATGAGCTTATTTATATGTGTAAAAAAATCCTACTGAGATTTTTTTGGAATTGTGTTAAATCTATAGTTCAATTTGGAGAGTACCAACATGGTAACTAAGTTCTCCCGATCCATGAACATGATATGTCTCTGCATTTGTTTGGATATTCTTTGATTTATTTCATTAGTGTTTTTCAGTTTCCATCAATTACTGATAAAGGGACATTAAAGTCTCCAACTATAATTATTGATTCATTGCTTCTTTCAGCTCTATGAGTTTATACTTCCTGTACTTTGAAGTTCTTCTATTAAGTGCATACTCATTTAGGATTGTTATGTCTCCTTGATGAATCGACCATTTTATCATTAGTCATCTCCTTTATCAATAATTTTCCTTCTTCTGGAGTCTACTTTGATTCAGTGTAACCACAGTAGCTACATAAAAAGATATTGATGTTTGAACGGTGCATTTTTTTACCTCTCTATGTCATTATTTTTATTTTTTTATTAAATTTATTTATTTATTTATTTATTTATTTTTGGCTGCATTGGGTCTTTGTTGCTGCGTGTGGGCTTTCTCTAGTTGTGGCCAGTGGGGTCTACTCTTCGTTGCAGTTGTGCGAGCTTCTCATCGCGGTGGCTTCTCTTGCTGCAGAGCACGGGCTCTAGGCACACGGGCTTCAGTACTTGTGGCTTGCAGGCTCTAGAGCACAGGCTCAGTAGTTGTGGTGCATGGGCTTACTTGCTCCACGGCATGTGGGATCTTCCTGGACCAGGGATCGAACCCGTGTCCCCTGCAATGGCAGGCGGATTCTTAACCACTGCGCCAACAGGGAAGTCCCATATGTCATTATTTTTAAAGTAGGTTTCCTGTAGACAGTACAGTGGGTCTTTTTTTTAATCCAATCTAATAATCTCTGTTTTTAATTGATATGTTTAAGCCGTTTATATTTAATGTAATTATTGATATGTTTGGATTTAAGTCTACTATTTTATTGTTTGTTTTTCTGTCTGTCCCTGTTGTTTTCATCCCTCTATTTCCCCTTTCCTATCTTTCTTAAAATTATTAGAATGTTTTTAATATTGCATGTTAATTTCTCTATGGGGTCTGGTCTATAGCTCTTCCTATAGCTTGGAGGTGTGTGGCTGCTGAAGTCACTACAACTTACAAGTTTAACTTTTCACAGTCTCAGAGTTAATATCTCACCACTGCATGTGGCATAAAGAAATTTTCCCTGCCCCTTTACATTGCATTACATCTACATAGATCGAAAACATGACGACAATGTTATAGACTCTGCTTTTATTCATCATACACATTTTAAAGAAATTAAGAGAAGAAAACAGCCTATTTTATTTACCCAGATATTTACCATTTCTGTACTCCTCCTTCATTCCTGAAGCTCCAGGTTCTCTCTGGTATCATTTCCACCAGAAGAGGTTCCTTCAGCATTTCTTCTAGCACAGGTCTGCTGGCCACAGATCATCTTAGCTGTTCTTTTCTGAACATTGCATGCCTGCATTTCACTTCATTGTTGAAAGGTATTTTTGGCTGGATATAAAATTTTAGGCTGACAGCTCTTTTCCTTTTTGACCTCCCTGGTTTCTGGTGATGAATCCACAGTCATCTGAATTGTTATTCCCTATATGTAGTATACTGTTTTCTCTGGTTGCTTGCAAGATTTTTTCTTTGTCTTTGGGTTTTAGCTGTTTGATTCTGATGTGGCCGTGTATGAATTTCTTTGACTTTATCATGTTTCAGATGGCTTTGTAAATTTCACAACCAAGTTACCCATAGCTTCTTAAATGGCTCTTAGTGATTTTTAATTGGCTAAAGGGAACTCTAGAGTCTCAAGGAGCTACTATTTTCCCCTAAAAGTAACTGATCAAAAAATAGACAGTATTTTACCATTCTTAGACACATGTAGGTTCATTAGAAATAAACAAGGAAGCAATAGCCAAGACATGGAAGCAACCTAAATACCCATCGATAGATGAATGGATAAAGAAGGTTGGTACATATACACAATGTTACTCAGCCATAAAAAAGAATGAAATAATGCCATTTGCAGCAACATGGATAGACTTAGAGATTATCATACTAAGTGAAGTAAGTCAGACAGAGAAAGACAAATAACATAAGATATCATTCGTACATGGAATCTTAAAAATGTACAAATGAACTTATTTACAAAACAGAAACAGACTCACAGACATAGAAAACAAACATATGGTTACCAGAGGGGAAAGGTGGGAAGAGATAAATTAGGAGTTTGGCATCAACACATGTGTTACTTTCTGGTGTACAGCAAAGTGATATATATTCCTTTTCAGATTCTTTTCCCTTATAGGTTATTACAAGATATTGAATATAGTTCCCTGTGCTATACAGTAGGTCCTTGCTGATTATCTATTCTATATATAGTAGTATGTATGTTGATGCCAAACTATCGATGTGGGGAAAGAAGAAAAAATGAAAAAGAAAAAGAAAACCATAGGGGAGCTGTTTCCTAGAAGAGCACAGAATCAGGGAACCAGCTCTGACTCCACGTTGGGTTTATAAGCATGATTAGATGTGTGAAAAAATAAGCAATGTCTACTCTTCTAAAGAGTGTCTTTTAAGAGAGATTGGTTTAAACCATGCCTCTTTTTTTCCCCCAATAAGAAGAAAAGCACACGCTGAAATAAGGACGTACAGCATCCAGGGGTAATCTATGGGTAAGTGAGATGATTTATTAACTCTGGCACAGAGATTCCTCGGGACGTAAAAGGACTCATATTAGCTTACAGTCCAATGAGAAAAACTGACACACGCAAACAGCAGTATTTATGGGGTCTTGTCCCAGGGCCATAGCAGACCCTGAAAATGTCTAGATTTCACATAGACAGTTCTGGTTTTCACCAATAGGTCTCAAGGTGCAGACAGTGTATAATTCACCTGGGTTAAAACCTGACCCCTGCACCTGTGTCTCGTCCTCTGGCCACCAGCATCCTTATCTCAGCACCTCCAGTGTCCATCATGTGTGCTTAAACTCCAGACAACTTGCAAGAAAACCCATGGCAGATGGAAGAAAATATTAACATTTTTATTTTACATGGGATAAGGTATCTCATGTAAAATTCTACATTTTTCTTTATAATGTAGATATGTTAGAACAGTTGTTTATGGATATCATTTATAAATAAATAGGCATATATTATCAGCACATGGTCAAAAATGTTTAGTTATTTAAAAAAAAAAAAACTCCCAACAAACAAAAGTTCAGGACCAGACAGCTTTACAGTTCTACCAAACATTTAATGACTATTCTTCTCAAACTATTCTAAAAAAGTGCAGAGGAAGAAACACTTCCAAACTAATTCTACGAGGCCAGCATCACCCTGATACCAAAGCCAGACAAAGACACCATAAAAAAAGAAAATTACAAGCCAATATCACTGATGAACATAGATGCAAAAATCCTTAACAGCATATTAGCAAACCAAATTCAATAATACATTAAAAGGATCATACAACATGACCAATTGGGATTTATCCCAGGGATGCAAGGTTTGTTCAATATCCACAAATCAATCAATGTGATACACCACATTAACAAACTGAAGAATGAAAATAATATGATTATCTCAATAGATGCAGAAAAAGCTTTTGATAAAATTCAACATCCATTTATGATAAAAAAAAAAAAACTCTCAACAAAGTGGGTGTAGAGGGAATGTACCTTAACATAATAAAGGCCATTTAGGACAAGCCCACAGCTAATATCGTACTCAGTGGTGAAAAGCTGAAAGCTTTCCCTCTAAGATCGGGAACAAGACAAGGATGCCCACTCTCGCCACTTTTATTCAACATAGTATTGGAAGTCCCAGCCACGGCAATCAGAGAAGAAAAGGAAATAAAATCCATCCAAATGGAAGAGGAAGAAGTAAAACTGTCACGACTTGCTGATGCCTTGATACTATATATAGAAAACCCCAAAGACTCCACCAAAAAACTATTAGAATAAATAAATTCAATAAAGTTGCAGGATACAAAATTGATAAACGGAAATCTGTTGTGTTTCTATATACTGATGAACTATCAGAAACAGAAATTAAGAAAACAATTCCATTTACAGCTGCATCAAAAAGAATAAATGGGGGCTTCCCTGGTGGCGCAGTGGTTGAGAATCTGCCTGCTAATGCAGGGGACACGGGTTCGAGCCCTGGTCTGGGAAGATCCCACATGCCACGGAGCGGCTGGGCCCGTGAGCCACAACTACTGAGCCTGCGCGTCTGGAGCCTGTGCCCCGCAACGGGAGGGGCCGCGATAGTGAAAGGCCCGCGCACCGCGATGAAGAGCGGTCCCCGCACCGCGATGAAGAGTGGCCCCCGCTTGCCGCAACTAGAGAAAGCCCTCGCACGAACCGAAGACCCAACACAGCCAAAAATAAATAAATAAATAAAGTAGCTATAAAAAAAAAAAAAAAAAAAAAAGAATAAATGGTCTAAGAATAAATATAACCAAGGAGGTAAAAGACCTGTTCTCAGAAAACTATAAGACATTGACAAAAGAACTGAAGACAACACAAACAAATGGAAAGATATTCTGTGCTCATGGATTGGAAGAATTAATATTTTTAAAATTATCATACTTTCCAAGGCAATCTATAGATTCAATGCAAACCAATCAAAATACCAATGGCATTTTTCACAGAACTAGAACAAATAATTCTAAAATTTGTATAGAACAACAAAAGAGCCCAAAGTGCCAAAACCATTTGTGAAAGAAAAACAAAAATAGAGGAATCATGCTCCCTGATTTCAAACTATACTACAAACTACAGTAACCAAAACAGTAAGGTACTGGCACAAAAATGGACACATAGATCAATGGAACAGAATAGGAGCCCAAAAATAAACCCATGCACCCACAGTCAATTAATCTGCAACAAAGGAGACAAGAATATACAGTGGGGGAAAGACAGTTTCTTCAACAAATGCTGTTGGGAAAATTGAACAGCTACATGCAAAAGAATAAAAATGGACCACCTTCTCACACCATAGACAAAGATAAACTCAAAATGGACTAAAGATTTAAATGTAAGACTTGAAATCATAAAAATCCTAGAAGAAAACACAGGCAGTATGCTCTTTGACATGGGTCTTAGCAATATTTTTTTGGCTATGTCTCCTCAGGCAAGGGAAAAAAATCAAAATATTTAAAATGGGACTACATCAAACTAAAAAGCTTTTGCAGAGCAAAGGAAACTATCAACAAAACCAAAAGGCAGCCTACTGAATGGGAGAAGATATTTGCAAATGATACATCCAATAATGGGTTAATATCCAAAATATACAAGGAGCTCATACAACTCATCGAAGAAACAAAGAGTCCAATTAAAAATTGGGCAGAAGACCTGAATAGACATTTTTCCAAAGAAGACAAAGAGATGGCCAACAGGCACATGAAAAGCTGCTCAACATGACTAGTCATCAGGGAAGTGGGGATCAAAACCACAAGGAGATTCCACTTCACATCATCAGGAAGGTTACAGCCTGAAAGACAACAAATAACAAGTGTTGCTGAGGAAGCGGAGGAAAGGGAGCCCTCGTGCACTGTTGGTGGGAATGTAAACTGGTGCAGTCGCTGTGGAAAACAGTATGGAGGTTCCTCAAAAAACTGAAACTAGAACTACCATATTACGCAGCAATTCCACTTCTGGGCATTTTTACAAAGAAAACAAAAACACTCTTTTGAAAAGATATAAGTACCCCTACAGTCATTGCAGCATTATTTACAATAGCCAAGATACAGAAGCAGCCTAAGTGACCATCACAGATGAATGGAGAAAGATGTGGTACATACATGCAATGGATTATTACTCAGCCATAAAAGGAAAATGAAATCTTGTCATTTGTGACAACATGGATGAATCTAGAGGGTATTATGCTAAGTGAAATAAGTCAGGCATTGAAAGACAAACACTGTATGATCTCACTTATATGTGGAATCTTTAAAAAAAAAAAAAGAACAAACATAAAACAGAAACAGAGTCATAGATACAGAGAACAAACAGGTGGTTGCCAGAAGGGAGGGGAGTGGTGGGATGAGAGAAATAGGTGAGGGAGGTTAAGAGGGACAAACTTCCAGTTATAAAATAAAAAAGTCCCGGGGATGAAATGTACAGTGTGGGGAATATAGCCGATAATATTGTTATAACTTTATGTGGTGACAGATGGTAACTAGACTTTGTGGTGATCATTTTGAAATGTGTAAGAATATCAAACTACGTTATACACATAAAATAATGTAATATTGTAAGTCAATTATACTTCAATAAAATAATGTTTACGTGTTTAATGTTAGGGTAAACAATCAAAAATTTGGGAGACCAAACAATACCTCCGAGTAAGTCCCAGAGGGCAGTAAACTGGGGGGTTGGTCAAAGCCTCGGGGCACATCCTTGGCAAACCTCAAAGACGTGTAGTTAACAAATAGGTGTGTTTCTAAAATAATCCCAACATCTGAACAATATTCAGCACAGACACCCACAGACGCACAAATAAGCAGACACCATGCCAGCTCTTGCCGGGAATGAAGGCAGGATTTCCACATCTGGAGGACAGAATATTCTAGGTGGAACTGCTCAAGGGAACAAAGATATGGGGGTGCCTGGGGGACTGGGGGACTTTACAGGCCTTGTTGCTGCCAGGACTTAACTCTGGTCTCATGAAGCTCCCCTGGGCACCTGGGGGTGGGGGGATTATGTTTGTCTTAACACAATCACTCCACCAGCGGAGCTCTGGCCACAGGGAGGTGGCAGCTCCAGCCAAGGGGCCAACTAGCAGTTCCAGAACTAATTGCCCCCTGACTATATACGCTTCTGCTCAGACACCAGCAAAGCAGGCACATCGAAAACTCAACAACAACAAAAGATTTGCACAAACTTACCAAGAATTTTGCAATCGGAAAATCTAGGGGAATTTTTTAAAATTTCATCATAAAGTTTGTTTTGTTCCAAAAAACTTTTTGCATTTGAATTACACGTGGGAGGGAGCCATACGGTCTTTTCAGTGTTAGGGCCCTAAATGTTGACATCAGGGCCTGCCCACGACGAAACCCAGCCAGGAAACAGAGGGAGGTGAGAACCTCGCAGAGCCCGTGGTCACTTCTCCGCGGCATCCACCTCCAGCCTCTGCAGGACGCCTTGCTCCCGGCCCCCGGAAAAAATGCCCCTCCATCTCGTGGGCTGCATGCGCTCGCCCCTCGCTGGCTTCCCCCCACCCCCTACCCACCCCCAAGTCCCGTGACATCACAGGTGCTCGTCCACAGCCCTGACCTCGCCCCCAGGCATCCGGCTGTGCCTGTGGATAGACCGTGCAGGCGAGGGCGGCAGGGTGGTCCCCACGCCTCTTGCTGCCCTCGCTTCCTCCGTTTGCCTTACCCCACCCCAGATTCCACCACTGTTCCAGTAGCTTTAACCTCAAAATGCACTGCACGCCTTCCTCTCCCTGTGTCCCTTGACCGGATCCCGAGCCACTGCAGGGCCGGCCTCTGTTCTCAGGGGAGCGAGCTCTTCAAATACCATCAGCGTCGGCTGTTCCTCCCCTCAGGGTCCCCCTGCAGCAGCCCCTCCTCCCCCCAGCTGTCACACAGCCTCCCTTCTCGTCCCCAGAAAGGCCACTCACTCCCCCTCAGGACCTCTGCACTCGCTGCCCCTCTCGCTCAGATTTTAACCCGAGGATCCTCTCCAGAGGGACGCCCTCCTACATGTTACCATGTCTGGCCAGCGCCCGCCCTGTCAGACCCCCTGTCTCTCCTGCTCACAGGTCTTACAGCCTGCAGGGGTTCCGCCTGTCATCCATAAGTTCCGGGGAGCAGAGACTTTTGCCACCGCCTTCCCAGCTTTATTCCAAGAGCCAAGACCAGTGTGTGGTTTATAGTAAGTGATAAGTAAGTGGTGTTGATTTCACAAAAAGGACAGAGGAGGGGTAAGGGCAAGTTGCAAACTTGGGCCAATGACCCTTAACTGGCCTGCAGATGTGCCTTATTTGGCCTCTAATTGTTTCTTTTAAAAAATGTTCCTGTTTAAAATCAGGAGATTCTGAGGCAAAACCCAGATTTCCAGATGTCCTGGCAGCCGTGCCCTCTGCGTGGGCGCCCTGGGTTTTCGAGCCCCTCCTGGCCTCCCCGCGTCCCCCCGCCTCCGAGACGTGGGCCCGGTTGACGTGGACGGGGCGCAGTCAGAGGCTCCTTCCCTTCCTTTAAGGCTGGAGCCTGACCAGGGAAGGGCATCCGCGCTGCTAGGGCTGCGGGCGGGGGGCGACCCCAGGGCCACGGCAGGTCCGGGCGAACCTCCTCCTCAGCCAGGACCCCAGGCAGGGGTCAGGCGGCCCCCACAGCTCCCCCCGCAGGACTCGGGGCTCAGCCGGGAAGAGCCAGACGCCTCTGCAGCCCCAAGAACCGGGCCGGGGTCCCCAGACCCCGGAGTCACAACCCGGGCCTCCCCTCAGGGTCACTGGTGAGCTTTCAAAAATCACTGATGTCAAAACAAAACCAGCAGCAGCAGTGTCAGGGCCTCCGGTGAGGGCAGATCAGGTCACGGTTTCTGGCTGTCGGGGTTTGTGAGACGCCCGGTGATTCTGGTTCACGCCCAGGATTGAAAATCTGGGCTGCGATGTCAGGCCAGGGTGCGTGAGAAGAGCCCCGCAGGCAGAGCACGAGGAGAGGCTGGTGAGGACGGGCAGAGCCAGACGGAGCAGAGGTGAGAGTGAGAATCCGCACAAGCTCCGGGAGGACGGGCAGCCCCTCAGCCCCGCAGGAGGCTCCCCACCTCCTCCCTCTCCACCCGCAGTGCCCCCGAGCCTCAGTCTCAGGAGGGAAGACGTGGGCCAGGGGCCGCCCGCCCCAATGCCCCCCCCCAGCCCGGCCTCTGCCATCACCCACCTTTAATTATGAAACACGGCGGGCGAGGTGGGCTCAGCCCAAGGACCCCCAGAGGTCCCGGGGACTCCAGCGCCAGGCTCTGGTCACCCCCGGAGGGCCCCTGGGGCACGTGCCCCATGGGAGAGACACTCCTCTTCCCTCTCACAGCTGTCTGTGTCCTTTGTATGAGTGGCCTCGGAAGGTCACTGCCAACCGGAGTTTACAGGACATGCTGCCCCTGGTCCCCTCCCCCCTGCTCCCCTTCCCCACCCACCCCACTGGGTCTCTCCATCTCTCTCCATCTCTATCCCTGTCTCTGTCTCCCCCTTTCCCCTCCCACTCTCCCTCCATTTCAGGGCATCTCTCCCATTCTGAATCACATGTGGGAGCCTGGCCTGCACACGGGGAGACTTGCTGAGCTGTCCCTGGGTGAGCAGACTTCTTCTCCTTGAATTCAGTCCAGATCAAGAAAAACACACTCTCCTTGCTGGAAACACAGGGGAGGGTCTTCCTTCTTGGGGAGCATCTTCCTTCTTGTGGAGCAAGAGTTTTCGGGGTTACATGCTGGCCCTCTAACCCAAACCGACCTCACTGTGCTGACTTCTAATCGAAGAAGCATCTCTGCCTGTTAGAGTTTGTAGTAAAGGGGCCTCTGATAACAAAACTCCGGCCCAGCCGGCCGAGCACCTACACCCACACCTTGAGAGAAGCACGGCCCCTGCATGAGCAGCTGCAAATCCAAGGCTCTTCCCCCAACTTGGAGCCAAAAACGTCGGTCTTCTTTCCATTTGCAGGATGGAACCAGGGAAATTTCTTTATGTCATCATGGCAGATACATAAGACCAAGTGTCCTCCGGTGTTGGAGTCCCGACAGGCGACCTGCTGTCCTGGACGACCCAGCACCTCAGTGCCTTGTCCTGATGGGTGCGAATTGCTCCTGCCATGGCCTGGTGTGGGTGAGGCCAGGGCTCTGCCCTCTGAGGTTGTCCAGGGGCCCTGCACACACCTGGCAGCAGAGGCGAGCAAGCTGGTGGTGGTGTCGTCGCCCGTGTCCCCGGGACCCACTCGGCAACGCAGAAGTCCAGCAGTGGACCAAGAGGAAAACCAAATGGGGTTCAGCCAACATGGCACATGGTCTTCGCCCTCAGTGTAGGAAGGGGCGGTGGATGGAGAGTGAGTCGTCCCTGCTCTGGGCTCACTTGGCCTCTTTCTGATGTGGCGATCGTCCTACCACTGGGACCGCGGCCACCAGCTCCTGGTGGGCTGGTGGGGGGCACTTTCCCTGCGGAGACACAAAGTGGAGATGGGAGTTTGCCCCAGAAGGGAGACCATTCGGGCGAGTTCTGGGACCGCACGGTTGGCACGGAGCTGCGGGGTGGCGGGACCCGCCTGAGCGCCTCGGGCTCCAACGCGCACGCGCCTGGCTGACGGGTCAAAGCCAGGGGGCCGCTCGCAGCGCTCAGCCAGGAGCCAGGAACGCGGGGGGCTGAGCATCGACCTCACAGGATACATGTTCTCAAGTTAAATGGCGACGAGACAGAAAGAACGAGACAATCCTGACCCTGGTGGCTGGCTCCTCGCGCTTTTCTCCCGTATTAATTGTGACCATTAACGAGCCAACAAGCGCCAAGTAAACAGTGTTTCAGAATTTAATGGATAATTTAAGATTTAAACCTTCACTGTTGTCATTTAGGCCACATTTAGACAAAAATAAAGGCTTATCTCAGAAGATGGAAATCTCTCAAAGAACGTGCACTCACACGGTTCGACGCAGATGACACACAGATGACGTCTCAGGCGCGGGGGCCTGGCAGGAGGGGAGGGGGCGTGGTGGCCGCGGAGCACGGCACGGCATGAGGGGGACTGAGGGACACGGAGAGCCCCTCCCTGGGTGAGGAGCCGCAGGTCCACGGTGTAATGGGCACATCACAGCAAAGGTCATGGACGAAAGGCAGGACACCCCGTGTCCCTCCTCAGCAGTGGGTCCACTGGCCCATCAAAGGTGATGACAGCCTATTTGTTCCTTGAAAGTTCTGACCTGAAGACCCATAACCTCCTTAGTAGATATAAATCCCATATCATTAACGTGCTCGACGGGGACTCGAACACCCCAAAACACGACGAGCAGCTCTGAATCCCCCCCAATAACCAGCGCACAGAGGCGACCTGCTCTGTGCCCCACGGCAGGGGGTGAGGGGGAGGCTCTCGGGGCATCAGCGCCCCCAAACCATCTGAGGACAGTGGGAGAAGGTGCAGAAGTAGTGACAGAAGGAGCAGAGAAGCGTCAACTTTTGCTGAACAAACCTGACCTCATTTTCTTCTGCTCTTGGCAAAATAACAATGACAATAAATTGTTTAATTCCAAAAAAAATGAGTCAAATTCCTTAGGTGTCTGCACAGAGCTGTGGTTGGTACAAAATGTAGGTTGATGGCTCCTGGGATGAGCTCGGAATCTAAGAAATTAGTAGAATTTCTTAGAAAATAAGTTTTCAATTTAGTGATAATCAGTAGATTCAAGGGAAAACAAGTTCTCATAATTTCATCCTAACAGCAATTATTTGGTGATTTGTAAGATACCTCTCTTTCAAAAAGATTAAAACATTTTGAGCCTATGTACGTTGTTTTCACAATAGAGAAACCAAGAGGGGCACCTTTATCCTCTTTCTGATAAACATGAACCGTGGCAACCCTGGCTCAAAACCTACCACTCCCACCAGAAATTAATACAGAAATCCCAGTAAAGACGGCCTTGGCATTTCCAGAATAACGAGGTGGCCTGATTCTGGCTGTGTGTTTGCCCTGCCTTCGGGAGCAGAAATATGGCCTGGGAGATGCCCGACATCATCTAAAATTGGCGCAGATTCAAGGAGAACCTAGATCTTTAACCTAATAGTCTGTCAGCTGACCCAAGTAAACAATGTACAATTTTAATCTATGGCGAGGCCGGCCATAAAATTAGTTAATAAATTTTCAGTGGAAAAACCATCCGTGACGACGGTGTCTCCAATCTCCCACTTAAGCTTTTCATCTGGCATCTGTCCCCTGACTCTCGGACCTTCTGGAGTCGATAGGATCTTATTGTGTGACCTTGTCACTGAAGGTAAAGCACATCCCATGTGACTTGTGTTCTGTATAAAGGGCCTTGTGAACGGCTGCAACACCAGTTTACAGCCTCCGTAGCAGGTGCAAAAGCCGCTGGGCTCTGAGTGACCAAGCGTGCTGGCAGTCGCACCCCCAGACCCGGCTGGCATCCCTGACAGCCAGGTGCTTTGATGAACTCCTAACGGCTGTATTAGGTCTGAGTAATATGTGGCGCTGCATGACTCAGATTCTCCTAAGGAGGAGCTCCAGTATTCACATCCCTCCCCTGAGAAAAAGGCTGAAAAGTCCGCATGTTCCCCCCGTGCAGAGTAACTGGATCGAGGCCACGTGCCCACCCCACGCCCTCCAGCCCGCAGGGACACGCCCTCGTCCGCCAGCCCCTCCAAACGTCCCCACGCTCCTGGCAGGCCTGGAGCTGCCTCGGTGCCTGTGAGGACGAGAGGCCCCTGACGATCATTTCAAGACCCAAACCCCAGATGGAACCCACAGTGAAAAGAACAACCCCGTGGTCAAGTCGGGGACGATGTGATAAAAGCCGAGGGGCGGGGTCCGCGTCTCCTGCTCTGCTCGGCGGCTCGGGCCCGATTAGCAAAGGCTCATCCCTGGGGACAAGCCGTCTGTGAAATAAGATCAGCCGAGAGATGAAAAACCCAGACCCACCCGCATCGTTTTCAGGAGTGACTGTGGGCCTCACCATCCCGCGTTGCCTGGCAACGTTCGCCTCCGGGCCGCCAGGGGCTGTGCGCGAGGCCCGAGCTCCCAGACACGGGCCCGAGCACCCGCTTCCCGGGAGAGACGAGGCGGCGCTCGTGAAGACGGGCACCGGGAACCGGGGTCGGCAGAGGCCGCGGCCTGGGCACGGTGCCAGCCCGGCTGTGCCGGCAGAGCGTGGGGCAGGCCCTCCCCCCGGGGCCAGCTCCGAGCAGGAAGGCCCCGCGGCCCGCGCCGGGGGCGCTGTGAGTGGCCGACGAGGGCGCCCCACGGCCGAGCTGCTGCGGGAGGGCCGGCGGCCTCGCCGCGCACCCACTGTGGCTCTGGGCCTCCCGCTCGCCCGTGGCCCCAGATCCCCACATGCACAGAATCCTCCCGAAGTCCCCAGAAGGCGCTGAGCGCCAGCCTTTCCCACCTCCGACGCCCTCTTCTCAGCTCCAGGTTCAGACATCCCCTGGGGTCAGCCGTCCGGCATCCGCGACAGAGACCGGCGTTTCCGAGGGTCACCGGGAGCCACCGCCACCGGCCGCCACCCCACACGCGGTCACAAATAAAATTCAGAAAAATGTCTCAAAGCTCATTTTTGTGAAGACGCTTCCCAAATCCGTGAGTGAAAAATAGAGCAGCGCTCCTGGAACTGCTGAATTTCTACTTAAAACGTCGGTTTCACAAGCTGTCAGACGTCACTAGACCGATGGAGCTACATATTCGGTCAGAACGTCCTGCGCCCTGGGTAGAAAATGGGAGATAAAAGACGAATCACCCGTGAGACGCTGAGTCCGGAGGCACAGCCCAGGCGTCAGGAGGGGCCAAGAGCAGAACAAGGCCTCCCACACAGCAGGAGGTGAGGCGCCGGCCTCACAGCCCAGGGGGAGGGGAGGGGAGGGGAGGGGGAGGGGAGGGGGAGGGGAGGGGAGGGGAAGGGGAGGGGGAGGGGAGGGGAAGGGGAGGGGGAGGGGAGGGGAGGGGAGGGGAGGGGAGGGGAGGGGGAGGGGGAGGGGAGGGGAGGGGAGGGGAGGGGAGGGGAGGGGAGGGGAGGAGGAGGGGAGGGGAGGGGAGGGGGAGGGGAGGGGAGGGGAGGGGAGGGGAGGGGGAGGGGAGGGGAGGGGAGGGGGAGGGGAGGGGAGGGGAGGGGAGGGGGAGGGGAGGGGAGGGGGAGGGGAGGGGAGGGGAGGGGGAGCGGAGGGGGGAGGGAGGCCACATGAGAAAAGAACCCACTAGCGCCCACTTAGAACGCGGCAGGAGAGCCCCGCGAACACCACACACGTCACAACATCCAAAATGACGATGTTTCTAATCAACTGCCGGTCACTCCTCTAAGTGTTCCTCCTCCTCCATTTTCTCGGCTTCCTGTCTTTGCATCGTCACGTGAGAACAGTTTTCACATATTTTCCATAAAGAGAGAATTCAGCCTTTCCTTTCCAATGTTGTATACAGAGTTGTTTTTACTATGAACGGCTCAGAACAGTCTTGCAGCTTCATATCTTGTCACTGGTCTAAACTCTTAGAGGAGCACCTCGTCCTGGAAGGCCTTCCGGCCCCGGGCAGCGGCGCAAAGCAGCTGGACCCCCTGATGCCTGCGGCCTGGCCGCCCCCAGAGGGGTGGAGGAGGGGAGGTGCAGGAAGGCGAGCCCACCCGGCAGCCGCTGGGCCAGCAGGGTTAGGGGCCGAGGAGCAGGCAGAAGGGCCTGGGAAGGTGGGTGCAGGGGTGCTTATGGAGGGAAGTCGGGAGAAGCCACTTGTCTACACGGCACACAGAGGCCCCGGCGGGGCTGGGGGCTGGGATTCAGCAGAGGAGTCTGGACAGAGGACGGCCCCCAGGGACACTGGTGGGGAGGAGGGAGGGAGGGGAGAGCTGGGAGGAGGGGTGACGGGCACCCCGGAAGCAGGGCCCAGCAGAGCAGCGTTTCCTGGGGGAGGGAAGGAGGGCGACAGGAGGGACAGGCAGGGCCCCGCCTCGCCCCGCAGACTCTCCGCAGAGACAACTCAGTGACCCGAGCGCCCTTGCAGGGAAAGGCCAGTGGGCACCCACGGCCCCCGCCAATCCCGGCCCCCATGCGGGCTCCCTGCTGGCTGCGGGGGACACTCACAGGGCCTCATGCCTGCCTGCTGGGGGCCCCGCTTTGCAGAGGGGCTTTGGGGCCCGCAGGCCACGTGGAGGTGGAAGCCCGTCGCGGCAGGGCTGCGTCTGCAGCGTGTGCAGGCAGAAGAAAGGCAATTTCGATCCGATGAGGTTACCCTCCGGGGGGGACTCTGATGGGCGGGGGACGGGGACGGGGGTCTCTCCCGGTCCCTGGAGCATGAGCTCCACCTCCGTTTCCCTACAGGACCCCCGGAGCAGGTTGCTCCCATCCCCTCGGAGCCCAAGAGTTCGCTTATTTGGCTCTTGACAAACCCCACTGTCCCACTGAGTCAGCTGGCAAAGCCCCGTGAGCCGCCCCCGAGCTGGTAAAGGGTCGTGTCCAGAGGCTCAAAGCCGGCCTCACCCCCAGGGCCGCGTGCCAGGGACAGCCCCAGACAATGCCACCAGCCTCTCCGTCCCCAGACCCTAACTACAGGCTCTGCTGTAAGATTAAGACACTAATCCACGTTCATCTCCGGTCCTTTGAGGCCATTTTTAAAGGTAATTCGGGGCCAGGGGAACTGAGACACAAAACCTTGGGCAGGAATGACCTCTGACCCCCTCTGGAGGCCACACTAAGGCGTCAACAGGTGAAGCGTTTCTATCCCATCCTGACAATGCTGATTGATAACATGGAGCTAATCTCCCGCCTTTGTTCCCAGGGGGCAAAGGTTTGCGCTGGGCCTTTGAGTCCGGGCCTTTCAACTCTGCGGTGAGTAGCTCATAGCAGGACCTGCGGCCCCAGGATTAACTCCCTGCGGGGACGCTGTCCTGGCCCCTGACAACCGCGGCCTCCCCTTGGCTGCACACGCCTCTCCCACACCTTGGAAACAGGGAAACCCTGCGTCTCGTGGCCGCTGCACCGCGAAGGGGGGATCAGGATGAGAGTTTAACGCTCTGCGGGGTCCCCGCAACTCATCTGAACAGAAGCCAGAGCCAGGAAACCAGAGTGCACGGCGTGGCAGACAGGGCTCAGACTCCGGACTGGGTGCCGGGCTGGCGGGTGCTCGGCCGGCCTGGAGGACGGACCACCGGCTCCAGAGACGAAATCGGCCACAGGTGAAATGCACCCTCCCCAGAGCCGCGCCCCTCCCTCCCCTCACGCGCCGTGGACCCAGCACCGTCATGCACCTTCTGTCCAGGGGTGGCCTCCTGATCTGCTCCAGGCCGGCTGCCCTAGGAGAGCCCCGCGCTACAGACCAGCACCATCAACAGAGATGCTATGAGAGCCACACCAAAACATAACAAGGAACAGAGAGATCAGTCTCCACAATATATTTCATTAAACCAATGTATTCAAAAAGACACATGCACCCCAATGTTCACAGCAGCCCTGTTCACAATAGCCAAGACATGGACGCCACCTAAGTGTCCATCCATGGATGAATGGATAAAAAGGATGTGATATATACATAATGGAATATTATATTATGTATATATACAGAAATGTTATTCAGTCATTAAAAAAAATCTTGCCATTTGTGGCAACATGGATGAACCTGGAGGGTATTATTCTAAGTGAAATAAGTCAGACAGAGAAAGATATGGTATAATCTCACTGGTATGTGGAATCTGAGGAACAAACCACCAAACAAAAAATCCAAGTCCGTGGGTGTAAAGAACGGATTGGTTGTTATCAGAGGAGAAGGGGGTTGGGGGAGGGATGACTTGGGTGAAGGGGGTCCACCATCTGGTGATGGACGGTGACCAGACTTGGGGGGGGGGTCACCCTGCAGTGTACACAGATGTCATAGTACAATGCTGTACTTGAAACTTATATTTTAAAAAATCAATAACTAATTTCATGTTTAAATGTAGGTGGTTAAAAATGCTAAAATCCTTTTCCTGTTTGGAGGGGTAGAAATACTGAACAATTTTGGGTCTGTTAAAAATAAAAATACAGTAAGATATAGGTATTAAAATCTTAGGGTAATTTTAAAAAGAGAAATTAAAAATAAAAAAGAGGAAAAGAGGAGGAAGTTATTTAGATCTATTTACCAAAACCAGTAGCACTCATATACCCAAAAATTATGAATTAGAAAATATAATAGGAAAGAAGACATCATAAACAACAGCATGAAAGCTATTTTTAAAACATCGCTACAGATATTTGTCTAAAAAGGACATCCACAATCTTTGGTGGGGAAATATTAAAATATTGAGGAACATAAAAAGATTTGAACACATGGAAAATATACTGTGTTGAGGGATGTTAAGACTAATATTGTGAATATGGTGACCCTCCCCCTTAAAAGCTGTGAGTTAGATGCCATTTCAATCAGAATTCCTGCTATATTTATCGTGGAACTTAGTAAGCTGATGGTAAAGTTTATTAAAGCAAAGAGCTAACAATAGCAAAGAACATTTCAAAGGAGGAGGAGGAGACGGTGGTACCTGCCCTGCTGGGTCTCAAGACTGACTCTAAGGCTGTAATGAGGCAGTGGTGTCAGGAGAAGCAGAGGCCACGGAACAGGACAGAGAACCCAGAAACAGATACACATGTTTCGAGAATTTTGACATATGACAGAGGTAGCAGTAAGAATGAGTAAGGAAAGAATGCACTATTAAAATGTAAAAATATGACACCAAAAGCACAGGCAACAAAAGGAAAAATAGATGAATCAGACTACATCAAAATTAATAATTCTGTGCATAAAGAACAGTATCAAGAAAGCAAAAAGACAACCTACAGAATGGGAGAAAATATTTGCAAATCCTCTATCTGATAAGGGATTAATATCCAGAATATATAAAGAACTCCTACAGCTAAACAAAAAAAAAAATTAAAAATGGGCAAATGACTTGAACTGTCATTTCTCCAAAGATGATATGCAAATGGCCAACAAGCAAATGAAGAGATGTTCCACATCCTTAGTCAGTGGGTGAGACAAGCCAAAAACCACAGCTGAGATGTCACCTCACACCTAATCGGACGGCTGTAATCATTGTTGAAAAATGCAAAACAACGTATGCTGGTGAAGATGTGGAGAGCCTGGAGCCTCACGCACGCATGGCGGGTGAGAACGTCCAGTGGAGAACAGCTCAGTGCTATGTGGCCCAGCAATTCCCTCCTGGGTATATACGCGAAAGAACTGAAAGCAAGAACTCGAACAAGTATTTGCACAGTCATGTACACGGCAGCCAAACAGTGGAAACAACACCAGTGTCCACCAGCACATGAAGGATAAAGATGATGTCACACACACACACACACGCACGCACGCACGCACACACACAATATTATTCAGTGGTTAAAAAGGAAGGAAAAGTTGATACATGCTACATCATAGACAGACCTTGAAAACATTATGCTTAGTAAAATAAACCAGACACAGAAGGGCAACCATTGCACGATACCAGTTATAGGACGTACCAGAATTAGCAAATTCAGAGACAGAAAGTCAAAGCGAGTTACCAGGGTGGGGTGGGGTGAGGAGTTACTGATGCGTGGGC
The DNA here is from genome assembly GCF_965194805.1 of Balaenoptera borealis. Classification (NCBI taxonomy): domain Eukaryota; kingdom Metazoa; phylum Chordata; class Mammalia; order Artiodactyla; family Balaenopteridae; genus Balaenoptera; species Balaenoptera borealis. The sequence continues at coordinate 539,952 of NC_138873.1, forward strand.
ACAGAGCTGATGTCGGGGATGAGGAAGAAGCTTTAGGTAAAGAGAGTGGTGATGGTTACACAATACTGTGAATGTGTTTAACGCCTCTGAATGGTGCATTTATACAAATGGTTAAATGATCAATAGCATGGTATGTACATTTCACAGCAAGCGTCCTCAGAAGCGAGCGAGAGGATTGTGATTGACTCCAAGTCTGTGCTGCCACCAGACATGCCCTGGTTTTTCAGCATTAGAAGAAAATAGGCAGAATCCATGTTGCTGGACACGAGAATCTGCCCACAGAGAAGGTGTGACTCGCCCAGGGTCCTGCAGCTTGTGAGCAGCCTTGAACTCAGACTCGGCGGAGAAAGCGCAGACCTGAGGCCGGACAGGCTGGGTTCCAGCACGACCTCCGCTGGCTGCAGGACCCGGGAGCCCGCACAACCTCACCTGTACACTAAGGACAGAAGCCGGGGGCAGCGTCAGCGGGCCGTCAGCCCAGCCGCACGCGCCCCCGCCGTGGGCAGCGTCGCCCTGGGGGAGCCCGGCCTCCGTCCCCTGCCACTGGCACCGGGGTCGGCGGGGAGAGGACCTGCCACCTCCGGGCAGGGAGAGCACGCCGGCCCTCCCCACCCTCCCGTCCCCACCCCGTGCTGGCCAAGCAGGGTCAGCAGCCGGCAGCCCCGCCATCCACTTCTCCGCTGCAGGCGGACGGGGAGCTGGGCCGAGACTGCCCCACCCCCGCCCCGGCTGATCTGGCCCCTGCCCCACAGGAGGGTGGAGCCGTGAGACGGAAGAAGCCCGGGTCCCTGGACGTCCGCGGGCATGGGAGCCACAGCGCCTGGGGTGGGAGGGGGATGAGCCCCTGGGAGTGGCCGTCCCACCCTGCGGGCACACCTACTCTGGGCAACACGGGCGCCACGGTGAGCGTGCACCCCTCGAGGGGTCCGCCCGGCACCACCAGGGCTGGCGTGGGCTCAGCTCCTCCACTGAGCTGCACCCTTCGCTCCCCTGACGGTCACCTCCGGGGCCGCCACGCCGTGTCTGGCTGACGGCGGACCCAGGGCTGCAGCGCCAGCATGGTAACGTCACACACGCCGGCGGCGGGGCGGCCAGCGGGCGGAGGGCGGCTGTGACGGGCAACGCTCGCCTGGGAAGCACGAGGGCGGGAGCGGGGCCTGGCAGCTCCAGCTCCAGGGGGCGCCGGGTCAGCGTTCCCTCCTGGCCACGCCGCTGACGACAGCAAACCAGCCCGGGCGTGACCCAGGGGACGGGTCTGCTGGGTTCCTTGGGCGAGCGGCTGGAGCGTAACTGAAGGTCGTGACCTTAAGGTGACCACGGATGGCGCAGAATTTAGAATCCTGCTGACAGAAATGCCAGCCTCCAAGCGCATCTTAAAGCTCCTGCAGCCCAGCCCGTGTTTCCGGGGCCGCCGCTCCAGTGCAGGGTCCCCGGGCGGTGGGCTCCACCCGGGCCGTTGGCCAGAGGCCGGTGTCCCTCCTTCCAGGCAGCTGACCAGGAAGCCAGGGTCCCAAGCGGGACAGCGGGTTGTCGCTGGGAAGCTACTCAGGAAGCTTAATGGCTTTACAGCCGAGGCCGTGCGGGGGCCCCGTCCCAGCCTTCGAGAGAAAGTAGACAAATAGTCCGTTTGGAGTGGCTCCGGCCAACGGCTTGAGGTCATTTGTAGGAAACGGTGAAATAACCCAGAGTCTCCCCGAACCAGTACGATGCCCCCCACTGGGGCCGCGACAACGGCTTTTCCGTCTGAGGACTTAATGCCACGGTCAGCGGGCCAGGGCCAGGCTGCCAGCCCCACGGACGCCGGCCTGTGTGCAGACAGACGTGCAGACAACCTGCGCCCCGGGAACCCGGCCCGTGGTGCTTCGTGGAAAGACTCTCCCAGGAGCGCCCCAACCGGCCCCATCCCAGGACCTGGGACCCAGCCCCTCTCGCCGTTGTCCCGGCCACTGGGCTGCTCCTCACCGCCCCAGCGTCCTGCCCCTCGATGCCCAGCGTGGCCTCCTGTTCACACCGTTTGCTGCCTCCTGAGCCCCGCAGGGCTGGCTTTTGTTTCTCTGTTGGTCTCACCAGGACTGAGACAAAGAGATGCCGCCGGGTAACCAGCGGTGCGGCCCCAAATGCAGAGCAGGGGCCACAGGAAGAGCCCCCCGTCCGTTCGGGATGCACGGGAACCACTCTCCTGGCACCGGGGCAGCTGTGAATGTGAACACGGACGTTCCGGGCACCAGCTGGGCTTACGTCCCACTGTCGGAGCCGCTGCCAGCCCGGCCTGGCAGGAGCCACTGTTGCCGTGAGCTGGAGGGAAAAGTGGATTAAGTGCCGCCGAGCACACCAAGCCCAAGTCAGATGGAGACCCAGGCATCAGCGGAGGAGCGAGGGGCGGGGGGCCGGTTTCAGGGCCGTCAGGACAGATTGTGTTTTGGCAGCCGAGGTAACGCCTGGCGGGGAGGTGGGAGACCCTCTGCGCAGCACAGCCGGATGAGGTGTGTGATTAGAAGCCGCCTGGCTGCGGCCCCAGGTGAAAGAAGGGACCCCCGGGCAGTGGGGAGGCCATCCGCACAGAGCACGCCCGGGGCCCCGCCAGCGGGAGCCGTGTGCACAGCAGGCGAGCGGGAGAAACATTAACCAAATCGCCGGAGTCGGATCATTTGTCTGATTGCTGCTTCGGGAGTAGTTTACCTTTCAAACAGGCCCACCTGTGCTCCTCCTAACACTTTACTTGGGCTTTTGGGGGCGTGTTATCTTGTTCAAACATTCCTTTGCCGAGCTGGGCAGTGGGGCGGGGGGAGGGGCTGTCGGAGGAGGAAGACCTGCCCCTACCGTCTGGCAACCTCGTGGGGCCCGGCTGACTCAGGACAGCAGGAACCCCTGGGCGGGCATCTCTGTCGGGAGCTTGGTTTTAATTCGCCACTAATGTTTTCAAACTCCTTCCTGATACATGAACGTGTCACCACCTCGTCTCAGCCTCTGCCAAACTGAATGGCAAGTGTGTGTACAGTGTGTTTTCTGTTCTCCGGGAAAGATAAATAAATAACACTCGCTTTGCATAATGGCTTGGCCCTCACCAGGGAGCTTGCTAGGAGGTACTTCTGACAAACACGGGTCTTCTCTCGGTGTAAATGCTCTAGTCGGGATTATCCCTAAAGAAATCCAGGCCAAGGAAGGATTTAACTTTTGACTGAGATATTATATTGTGCTCCCGGAAGCTGAGTCCGCAGGATGGACTTGGGTGATGGAATAAGCCTTCCTGCTTATCTGATGCCTGCTCACGTATGTAAAATGTCACATCACGCCAGCCCCTCCGTCCAGGGTGCGCTGTTCACCAGCGCTGCCTGGGGGCACGTGAGCCTCGGCTATTTTGTCCTGTGCGTGGATGACAGGTCCTCCTGATGGAACAGGAGGCTTTCCAGGCACAGGAGCCCTGGGGCAGAGCTGAGCACACAGACGGCCGTGTAACGCCAGTTAGTCAGCAGATACGCACGGGCTGTAGGCCGCCTTACAGCGGCTTCTTCGTTAAGCAACCTTTACAACGTTGAAGAAGCCGTTCTGCTCCTCTGCTCGGCCGCCCACCCCCGGATCACCCCTCCCGCAGTTTACCCGCCGCCCAAGGCCCCTCTGCACACGTGACCTCAGTGGGCCGAGATCCGGCTGGCTGGTGGGGCCTTTTGAGCGGGAGCCTGCCTGGTGCCTTCTCATTCGTTTCCAGTCTTTCGCTTCTGGTTAGTCTCTTGTGCGGCTTTTACCCCACGTGCAGGTGAGAGGCGGCGGCACGGACAGCACGCGGGGAAACCCTTGGTTCATCTCGCAGGGCTGCTGCTGTGGGGATGAGTTCTGTTATTTTCAGCCATGCTTTGCCTCTTTTGAAAAATGGCAGCGTCAAGGCTTTAAGGCTCGTGCCATCATCAGAAAGCGTTGATTGGTTTAAACAAACATGTTCCAGGAGCCTTGGATCGGACAGCACGCAGGTGCTGGGCTCCACCCGCAATGGCAGCCGCGTGAGATCCATCACCCAGCGTTACAGCCGTCGCAGAGGCGGATGCGGTCCCTGCCCAGCTGTTTAAGGAGGAGGTCATGCCAGCAGGTTAACAGCTCTCGACTTGATGAGGCTTTCCCAACACCCCTACCTCAAGGTGGTGTGTTTATTGCCACCTGCACTGCAGAGGCGACAAATAAATAACCCACAAGTCAGTGTCTGTAGCCCATTTACAGGCACCTCCACGACACACATAATATCAAAAACTGGGTCCTGCGTGTGATGCTGGAGGTTTACGCATCCAGACCCAGGGCTTGGGCTCCTTGCACCTGACCAAAGTCCCGGGGGATAAATATTTTGTAAAAAGCCTCAAGATCGCTCCCCTTTAGTGGTGAATGCCTGCTCCATCTTGGAGGTAGAAATCTTTTCTCCTCTTGGTTTCCAGCCACCACAAAATTGTAATGTGATTCTGTAAAATTGAAAGGCAACAAGCAAGCTTCCGAAATGAAGGTGTTCAGGGGATCGATGGGTTTACTGTGGCAGCGCCTCAGTCTCCGGTCCCTCACTCTGCTGTTGCCATGGACACCGGCGTGCAGGCAGGTCCGTCTGATAGCAGGCATCTGTGAACTTAGATTTCCTACTTATTTGCTTTCTAACTTATTTCTTATGTTATTTTTAAAAGGCAATTTAAAAGTGTGTATCCCGTCAATTTAAATTTATTGACAATGTTTATCGAATCCTTCTAGCTTCCTACGTACCTACTTCTGTGCACTCTTGCTTTAAGACGCTTGCTTTGTTTAAGACGAGCATACTGTATGTCACTTTCTTCATTAAAATATATGTATCTATTATTTTTCAAAGTCAGAGAACGAATGTCAGCTTTTAAATAATGGCATGACTGCACAGCTCTGTTTTTTTGCCGTAAGGCTTTGTTAAATGAATTCAAGATGCTGTTGAACTCCAGATGCTTGAGAAAATAGTACGTCCTTATGGAAAATTGGGTTTTCAATAATACATGCTATAGAGCTCAGCTAAACATACTTACATGTCAAAATAAAATTCAAAACTTTTAAAAAGCTGGTTGCAAAAGTGGTTATAGGTAATTTGTTTTATCTCTTAACAGATCTAAAGATTTAAAAAATAATAGGATCATCTTCAGAGAAGCTGAAAAAGTATTTGATAAAATTCAGCATTAAAAACCTCAATAAAATAGGATTAAATATTTCCTTAACATGGCAAAATACATCAACCTCAGCCCAAAGACAACACGAAGTGAAAACCTTCTACAAATAATAAGAAAATTTAGTAAGATATCAGGGTATAAAATTAAAATAGAGAAACCAATAGCTTTAAAAGATATAATGGAAGAAATTACCCCCATTTAATTATCCAAAAAACAAAGATAAAGTTTCTAGGAATAAACCTAAGAAATTAAGATCTATTTGAGAAACATTTTTAAATACCCTAAAAAATTCATATAAGAAAACTTGAACAAATGGAGAGGTTACCACGTTCTTCACCAGGAAGACTCAACATCACAGGACACAGTCTCCCCAACCTGTTTCATAAATTAACGTAACCACAACAAAAATAAGGATGGATTGAGGTTTTTCTGGATATTTGATTTTGAATTTTTTATTGTGAGAAGATGACTAGACAATTTGATTCGAAAGTTCAAATAGAAAAAGAAACAAGAATAGGTAGGAAAATCCAGTGTTAATCATTAGACCATTGCTGTGCTGGAAGTATGTGGTAAATTAGTATGTAGTAAAGGTGACATCTCAGATCAGTAGTGAAAAAGCAACCGTGGGATAAACAGCATTAGGACAACAGAGTAGCTACCAACAAAATAAATAAGAAAAGATAAAAGCTGCAACCATGTGTCACACTGTAAGTCAAAATGAGTTCCAAATGAGTCAAATATTTAAATGTTAAACATAAACTCAGAAAAGTACTAACAGAAATCATGGGCAAATTCCTTTATAACTTTGTAGTCAAGGAAAGACTCTTCTAATTAAAACTGAAAATCCAAAAGCAGTAAAAGAAGGATTTATAAATTTAACTAAACAAAAATAAAAACTTCTGCATAAAAAAAACTACCATCATCAAATTAAGAAATAAGGAAGACAATGAGAAAAATATATATATGTGTGTGTGTATATATATATATATATATTCACCTCCTATCACAAGCTATATCCTTAGTATATAAAGAGCTCCTAGAAATCAACAAGAAAGACAAAGATCTGCAACCCAATAGATAAATGGGCAAAACCTCTAGATATTCCAGGGGAAAAAAATACAAACAGATGCTCAAACTTATTATAATAGAAAACCTATTAGATTGGCAAAAGTCCTTTCCCAGAGCCAGCCAGAGAAGAGATCAGAGCTGTCAATCGAACCCAGTGGACTTGGGAACTTTGTGTTGGTCCCACAGAGGCTGAAGTTCCAAACCCTACAGGGGTGACGGGCCACAGCCCACAGCCTGGCCACGCTCGGTTCCTCCATCCTCAGGTGGACCCGCAGGCCTCACTCAGCATCCAGTCCAGGCCGCGCGCTCGGGTCCGACAGGAGCCTCCCGTCCGGCCACCTCGGCCACGGTGACCGTGCTGCTGCCTTTGTCCGCTGGGTCCCATTCCTGTCTCACACGCGCTCACCCCGCGTGGGGTCCCTCTGGCACCTGCAGCATCTTCTGCTGCTGTGAAGCATCTTCCTTCACTTTGGGGTCGTGCTCGGCCCACTCTCTGGGGTTGAAACACACCCGGCTCTGGCTGACCGCTGCCAGCCCTCTGCAGGGTGTCCCCGCCCCCCGCCCCTGCGGCTGCCCCGCCGGCTCCCCTCCTGCCCGCTGAGGCCTTGTGGGCGCGGTGCCCCCGCACTGAGGCAGCAGCAGGGCCTGACCTGTCCTCCACCCACTTCAGCGTCCACCTGGACCCGAGGACGCGGCGGCCCCACGGGTGCTCGCAGGGTGAGCAAGGAGTCTGGGGAGACGCTGCCTCAGCGAGCGGCTGATTGGTCCGAAAGTTGGTGTGAAAACTGCCCCCCCACCACATCCTCAGCAATCAGACCTCCTGTCGCGAATGCTCCAGAAAAGACGGGACGGTGGGGGGTAAGTTGGCCGCTTCTTCTCGGACCCGCCGAGCGGCGTCCTGGTAGCCACGGCAGAGCTGCCACGCGGGCGGAGGGCGTGCCTGCATGGCTGGGTTCACAGAGCACCTGCTCTGCACGAGTGACAGCTGAGAACGTGGCGACCTCTGTGGCGACGAACACCGTGGAGTCGGCAGTGCCGGCGCCGGCCTCCGGGGGGCGTCCCTCTCGGGATGGAGACGCCCTCTCGTCAGTCCCTGGGGCCTCGGCCCTCGGATGCTCGTCGGGCGCTGGCAGAAGGTGGAGGAAGCCGCGGGGACTCGGGCGAGCAGAGCCGGGCAGGCAGGGCCTCGGTGGCCCCGGGAGGCGGGGGGGGCAGCGGGGGGGGGCCCTGAGGACGTGTTACAAACACAGCGACGGGGCTGGACGGGCGGCAGCCATCTGGACACAACAGGCTTTACAGGCAGTGACACCCCAGCGTTTGTCTCGCCGCCGCAGCCCCACCGGGGTCGCTCTCACACCTTCTTGCGTTCCTGCCGCGCCACGATAAACAGTACGAAGCAAATGGGCCTCGACTGGTTCCCAGGCGCCCCCAGCACCAGTCCGTCCTGAATCCCCGCTCGTGGACGCGATGGCCAGGCTAAAAGGGCCACAGGGCTCCCCTGACCTGTAAGTAACCGAGGTCGACCATCCATAGAGAAAGAACGGGAGGATGGAGCCAGCTTGCTCCCGTGTCCTGGGAGGCATGGTGGCAGGTTTCCTCGCCCCCCGGCTCCCGGGCAGTGCTGTCCTCCGCTGACCGACGCCCTCACCTCCTCCAAGCCCTCGTCCCACATTCCCACCCTCAGCCCCTCCTCCGACCTCTCCGGTCCCGGAAGACCCATTCTCTTCCTGCTGCACCGAGGGCATTTAGCTGCTTTGTGTCCGTTTCTTCAGCTTCTTTCCTCCCTGAAACCCTCTGCAGCATGTTTTCCCTCCCTCTTCTCTGAGGTCAGGCGGCCTCACGCAGGGCTCCGCACACCTGACCATCTCACCTGCTCCAGGATCTTCTCCTCCTTCAGACACTCTGAGTCCTGAGATGCACTGGTCTCCCCGGCCCGCTGGGCTCTCCAGCAGAGCCCCTGCCAGGCCCCTCCCCTTCTCTGTGAACCCACGGGGACACAGTCCGTGGTTCCTGCCTCCTGCCCCCTCCCGCCCACCTGACCCCGATTGCCAGAGACGTGGACGTTCCCCAGCCTCGTCCCGAGACATTTCTGGGGTCATGTCTTCCTCTGAACCCCCGGGGCCTCCCTCTTGCACTCGGCTGGATCCTTCTCGGCCTTCCTGGTTGTGCTTTGTTCTAACCATCATTCCTCCCAAGGGTCCGTCCTCACCTCTCTCCTCACCTGGCATACCCCCCAAGGCCAATCTGATGACTCCAACCCAGACTACGGATGGAGAGGGAAACAGCAGGACCTTATGGCACCTGGGGCCCCTGCTGACCCCAGACCCAGCGCCTCTCGGACGGCACTTCCTGCCATCCACGGCGACGGCCTCTTCCCTCTGCGGCCTCTTGGGACCCTTCAGCATCCCTGGCAGAATGCCTTGCCCACGGTGGAATGAAGTACTTATTTTCTGATTAGTTATGTCTATTTATTATGTAACTCTCATCCAAGCCAGAGAAATCGGAATTATCAACTACTACAGGGAAGAAAAAGAAAGAAATGAGCTGAAATACAGGAATCTGATCCCAGCAACAAACTGGGCCCCTCCAGAGCGCTGACAGCGCTAACACACGTTCACAGGAAGGGCAGGCTCGTGACATTTCCTCACTGACACTCAAAGCCGTGTCACGTCTTACAAATGGGAGGGGAGAGTCGCAGTAACTCAGGGGCGAGGTTTGTGAAATACAGTTATTCATGGGCTGCAGCTGCCAAGTTAAATTCCCACGCAGAGCTGCAGGAAGGCCCAGGAAGACCCCTGAGCACCCTCAGGGGTCTCGTAGTAGAACAGAGAACACGCTTAGGCGGGCTGAAAGGAGGTCAAACTCGGTGCCGCCACCCAACAGGCCTTGCCTCCGTTTGGATGAGTCCCCGGCCCAGAACGCAGGCCTGCATCAAGACCCTCCCCTCCGCGACGCTGGGAGCCCCTCTCTCGGGTCCTTGCTCTCTCCCTGTAAAGCGGGTGGGATTGCGCCTTCACGGTGCTGCTGTGGGGATTCGCCCTCGGGAGACCCCACCTGCAAAGCCTTGTAGAAACGGGTCTGTGATGAGATGGAGAGCAGATGCCAGGTGGCACGTGCCACGCTGGCCACGCCCCCTGCGGGGAGAGGACCAGCCCCACCCCGGCCCCGCCCTCCTCCCCCGAGGAGATGGCTTCCCGGGGCCCCTCGCTCTTGAAGGAGCTGTGCTCCGGGGTGGGTGCGGGTGGAGAGGGGGCGGACGTGAACAATTAGGACCTCGAGGTACTCGGGGAACAAGGCGCCCACCCGGTACTTACACAGACGCACCTGTGCCACCGCCCGCCCCGACTGTAACCAGTGATGTGGGGCTCAGCCCGTGACGGGCTTTTTTGAATGTACCCTAAAACACTCTTGTCTTAAAGGAACTGAATGACGTGTCAAAAGAACTTCCTGCATCATCCAGGGTCTTCTTTGGAAAAGCTTAAGAACTGATCTTAGATGGGCTGTGAACGGTCCCAAATCGATTCACTCTGGTGCCACATTATCCAGGGCCCCGGGGGCCCGGAGGGGTCCAGCTGCAGGTTATGTCTGCCTCGAAGACTCGGGGGCACGGGCACCAACACAGCGACGTCGTCTTCCTGGAACTGCGCAGTGTGGCCGCAGGCTGGCCGCAGCCACGCCCTGCGGAGGCCTGCGCCCCGCGGCTCCTCTCGGCCGCCCCCAGACGCCGCAACGCCCGCCGGGAATTCGCGGTAAAGGGGAGCCGGCAGGAGGCCCCTTCCCCGGCGACTCCGCGCCGAACGCCGTCCTCCGCAGGAAATCAACCCCAGTCCTCAAACAAAGAGCTTCTCCCCTGCGGTTCGTTCTCTGAGCTACAGGGTCAGTCCCGCCCGGGCTTTCCTCCCTGAGGACGGAGCTCCTGCCTCGCCGGGCCGGAGTGAAAGCTCGTTTCCGGGGAAAGCCCCGTGGGCGCTGCCGACAAGCTGGCGGCCGCCCTTCACCCTCCCGGGCAGCCCGGGCTCTGCCCGCTGCAGGCAAGGCCGAAGGAAGGAGCAGGTGCCGCCTGCATCCATGATCCCCCAGCCCCTCCCCTCAGAGGCTTCCAGCGCCCCCCGCGGCCGCCGCGGCCGTGCTTTGCTGAAGAGCGCCGCCCCGCGACCCGACAGAGAAGCGCAACGCCGTGAGGCGCGGGCCCCGCCCGCCCGACAGCGCTGACGGAGCCCCGGAGCGAGGCAGGAGCGGCCGAGGGACGCGACCCAGCGAGCCTCCTCCGGGTGTGCGCGCGTCTGGGCTCCCCCGACACCCACCTTGCGGGGCGCCTCCCGTGGCTCCAGTGCAGTCCCGCGGCGCCGCTCGGGCCGAGGCGGCCGGCTCCCCGCCCCTCCCTCACCGAAAACCCCGCAGAGATCCGGAGACGCCGGTGCGGGAGGGGACCTCGGGCTTAGGCCGGGACGTTCCGCCCGCCCGCAGCGCGGCTGCCACACGGCGGCACCCGCGTCCTTCCTCCCGGCAGGGCCACCGACGCCCGGGTCAGGAAGGGGCTGGGGGCTGCCCGCACGTGGTCGTCACGCCAGCCTAATCGGGGCGGGACGTCTCCTCCACACGTCACCCACGAGAAACCAGGGCGCGAGGGGCCGAGCCCGCGAAGGAGCGTGACGCAGCCGGGGTCCAGCCCGTGTCCCGCGTCCGAGCCCGTGGCCTCTGACCTCCGCGGCCGCGCTCCTGAGGCCGGCACGAGCTGGCTCCCTCTCGGGCTCGCTCTTGAATGGCTTGGAGAGCTTCTGATGGAGAACAAATTTAGCTCATCTTCACTTCTTTCCTTTTCGCCAGCAGTTTCCATCTGCTGAAGGTATTCGGCCAGCAGAGAAAATAAAAAGCGTCCGGGGGGAGCTTGAGGCCGACTCGCTAACATCAGGCGCCTCCGGCCGCTTCTCAGTCGCTTGGCCTCCTCAGCCGTGACGGACGGTGCCCATCGAGTCGTGGACCTCAGACACCGGCGCCCGTTACCCTGGCGACTCCCGCTGGCAAGACGGCCGGTGTGGCTCAGCCCTCAGGACGCCTGCCCCGCGGAGTGAAGTTCCACATCAGCCCCACGGTGAAGAGCAGCTCACCAGAGACGTGTGACATTGTCTGAGGAAAACAACGAGCTTCAGCCCCTCTGCTGCGCTGCCGCCCGCGTGGCCGCAGGGAAGCATCCGATCAAGGCAGGGGCTCTGCAGTAGCAGGGCGGACAGAGAAAACAGAGCGGACGGAGAGGAGGAAGCCCGCGGGCAGCGCCCAGCCCAGCACCGGCCAGGAGCGGCGTGGCCTCCCCGAGGGCGGGCAGGCACCAGCCACGCCGCCCTAGCGCCCGGCACCCCGGCAAGGGCGGCGCTTGTCACGGGTGTCACGTTGCCGCGGGAAGGGCCTGCAGACGCAGCGCGACACCAAAAGGATGCACGCCGCTCCCTGTGCGAGCCCACGCCGGGGTCCTGGGACCACGGGGGCAGCACCCACGGAGGCCTGCGCCCCGGCGCACGGGAAGACAGCTCCCCCACCTCGAAGCCCAGACCAAGACCGGCAGAGCCCTGGGCAGCCAGGAGACCGTCTTGGGGCAGGATGGACGGAAAACCGACGGCGAAGTGGCGGCCGAACGTGCCTCTGAAGTTGCCAGCAGCGGCGTCCGGGGTGTGGGTGTTGAGCCTTCGCGGAGGCTCTTGGTGAGCGGGCGCGGCCTGTGCGGGGCTGGGGCTGAGCCACGAACAGGCCCACAGCACAGACCCAAGGGTTCCGGGACACAACCATGACAGTAACTCTCCTAGCTGCCCTCCGGACCCGTGTACCGGCTAGAAGCCCGGCTCCCCCGAGGCTCCTAGTTTCCTCGTGACCGAGACGGTGGGAGGTGTCGCCTGAGCCGCCGCGGCATCGGGTCGGCGCCTGCTGGAGCATCTCCTGAAACCGCAGACGCCCTCGCAGGACCAGGCTGCGCACGTTCCAAGGCCCAGGTCGGAGACAAAAGGCTCTCATGCCCACGCCTCCTCGCCGTGTGCCCACAGGCTTCAGGAGAGCTTCCCACGGCCGGCTGCCCCAAGTACGAGTTGTTTATTTCTGCAAAATCCACTGACACCACCTAAAGGAGAAAGTTGTAGGGTTACAGCCTCAAGGGCAGCCCCCCACCGTCTCGGGGGGCAGGTCAAGCGCCGGGAAGGACCCATGGCCGTGAGGGTGGGTCTTCAGGGAGGAAGCAACTGGTAAGTGCGGCCAGGTGGTCAGGGGCCTGGAAGCAAGGAGACCGGAAGTCGAGGGCCAGAGGTATCCGAGTGGTTCGTGGGTGTGAGGAGGAGGTGAGTGCACAGCACGCCGACGTCTGTCCCACGAGAGCGCCACTGCTGGCGTCGGGTGACGCGGTGACCTGACTGCGGACGTCAGTGACCCCCACCCCCCATCACCACGGCGCAGAAGCCTCATCCGCTGGGTGGCTCTCCCGGCACCACTTCCTCAGCACGCGCTCCAGCCCTGCGAGCAGCCCCTGGAGGAAGTGGCGGAGACGGGGACACCTGGGGCTGCTGTCCACCCGACAGGCACTGTCCTCTCTGAGCCACCAGGACACGTGGTCGATCAAGGAAGCAGGTGAGGGGGGAGCAGCCCTGTGACCCCCTCGGAGCCACGGCTTGTGGGGAGGCGAGGCCCCCAAGGCAGCCCTTACACAGACGGACTGAGGGCGCGCCCGCAGCGCTGGCCTTGCGCCAGGGAACCAAAGGACCGAGAGGGGCCGACTGTAATGGGGGTGACTGCCCCCCACGCCCCTGGGGACAGGGCTGCGGCCACAGGCGGGGACTTGGGGGCCCATGGGAAAGGATGCCCATTTCCAGGGATAAAAGTCAACAGAAAACTAGTTACCAAAACTAGGAAGATTTCTAGCGGGAAAGCCCTTTCAGGAATGAGGTGTGGGTCAACCTACCAGGTGAAGACCCACAGCCAACAAGAGGTGGGCAGCTGCGGGCAAAGGAACGCGATGAGCTGCAGAGCGGCAGCACTTAACACGAGCTTCCGCCAGCCTAGCGGCCGCTGGGCTCTACACACCCTGCACTGGCCTGGTGATAGTACAGGTCAGTCCATTTTCCCCCTTGCCCGTTCCAGCGCCAACACCAGGAGGGTTAGGAGTGGTTAAGCCTTCGAGCCCACACCCAGGAGGCCGTGACCGACCATAGGAGCACCTCCTCCAGAGGTGGACACTCGACGTGGGCGTCTGGCATCACATCAGGCAGAAGCAGGTTTCACTGTCTTTACCCACAAGTTCACTTTACTAGGGGGTTGCAGGTACTGGGCTGGTGAAGCAACAGATGGAACACGGATGGCTGTTGTCACACGGCCCCACCTCCCCCACGGCGGCCTCCACGCTCATCTCTGACAGCTGAGAAGCCAGAACAGGCTGTGGGAAGTCCTTCCTGGGAGGCCAGACCTGCCAGCAAGGCTGGAGGAGGCCGTGCATCACGGCAGGTGGGTGCAGCCGAGCACACACAGACTGGGGTTGGGGGCAGCCCTGCAGGGGTTCCTGGAGAACCACAGCCTTGCTGCTGCCACCTAAGCAGACGAGGAGCTTCCTGCAGTGGCCACCCAGGGCCTCCTGCGAGGGCTGACCCGGCTCTTCCGGCTGCAGCCCTGGCCCTCACTCCTCTGCCTTCCTGGTTCCTGCACTAAACCCACCAAACCTGGAAACCCAGGGACGTGCTGACCGTTAGGCTTGCTGCCCAGCGCCTTCCAGGAGCTGTTCCTCCCCAACCCTCTCCCTCGAGATCTGAATCATATCAACCTTACTCTCAGCTCCAGGGACAAGGGTGACCAGCTCAAGCCCTCCCTCTACGCCCCAGTGGCCGGTCCAGGAGTAGACGTCCACCCAGCCTGACTGGTGAGTGCAGGGCAGGGTCTTGGCCACAGCCATCGTTTCAAGATTAGGCCTGTGGCCAGTAAGATGAAGCTGCCCATTCCTGGGTGACACCTGGGTGAGAAAAATCTCTCCTCTGGACAGTATGCATTGGGAGATGAGGTCCAAAACTGCTACGGCCATTTGGTTCCCAAGGATTCAGCCTGAGGTTCACACCAACAACTTGCGAAAAGCAAATCAGGAAACTGCAGAGCAAGGGACCTTGTGCCCTGATCAAGCAGTACCTGGAATCCACCCTGCCTTTGGATTTTCAACTCACATGCTGTGAAGTCTACTCAGGTCGGGTTTTCTGATAGATCCCAAAGCATCCTGACTTATTAGACTACTTTACCGGCGGATTTCTTGGCTAAATGTATTAGCATTTGTTTCTTCTCACTAAAAGTCCAAATTTTCAACAAGGCCGCCTGTGTGAGATTGACAGCTTCATCCCACTTGTTCTTGTCTTGGCTGGTGTAAGCCGCCAGGTTCTCTGTGTACTGCAAGATGGACTTTAAGAACCTGTTTAAAAGAAAGACATCAATTTCTTTATCTATTCCCTTGTAAAATGCAATAATGATTTAAAGGTATCCCCTTCATTTTGAAATTACAACTAAAGTTCTGTAGTTAATTTTTGTCTGAGGATTCAAGAAAAAGAAATACATTCAAAACAGCAATGAGAGAATACAAATTGGATGAAGGAGAAGAACGCCGAACTAGAGTGTCACTGGAGGGGGTGGACGCCCAGACTCCACACAGCTCACACACCCTCCATCTTTCTCTCCCAAATCCACATACGACGGATGCTCTTAGCTGATGGGACTCGGTTCCAGAAAGGACCTTAGAGGCCGTCTGGACCACACTCACGCGTAGTAAACCCACAGGACACAGGACCTCGGGAGCTGTGCCTCCTGTTCCCACCCTGATAACCAGCCTCACCCGCCCTGACGGAGAGAGGGGCCACCCCTTCAAAGGAGACACGTCCCACCTGGAGCAGCTATTGCTGTTGAAAGGCTTTTCCTGAAAGATAATTCGTCAGAAAGTTCACAGGGGAATTACCTCTGACTGATGGGAAGAAGTGCCATTTTCACATTTTCCAAGTTCTCCTCAAAGTTTCCCAAGTAGCCTAAAATTTTCTCCAACTATGAATTTTTGAAATTTTCACACTTAGGGAGAAGTTAAAAGAATAATACGATGAAAATCCACAGACCCTTTGTCTAGAGGCGTAGCTTTCACTTAGGGTGATTTTGCCCCCAGAGGACTGTGGCAATATCTGAGCCGTTTTTAGTCATCACAACTGGGGGCTACTGGCGTCTAGTGGGTGGAGGGCACCACCCTACAGTACCCGGGGCGGCCCCGCGGCAGAGACAGTCCACGGTTTTGAGCCGCGGCCTGGCCCCAGGCATCCGCACAGCTGCCCGAGACGGTGGCAGCCTCTCCAGCTTCCTCCCGATAACACTGTCTGGACATTATTCTTACACCAGAGGGAGGAATTCCGAAGTCATTCACATGTAAATCACATTAAATTTTCTGAAACGTGTCAGTTTTAAAGGCTCACAAATTTGCACTGAAGTCCACAGAGAACAGTTCAGGACCAGACTGTGGGGTTGAAAAAAATCACCAAGAAAATAACCAACAGGAGTGAACATGATTCAGAATTACCAAATCACAGCTTCGTCTTCTGTAAGTGAGGACACTGACCTTAGATACTGCTGATATTCTGAAGTATTTTTCCCAAGAACCACATGAATGTTGACCGATTCCAGTGCAATCAGCAATAAAATCAGGTAAAGCATAGGAGACAGAAGCTTAATACTAAAAATAGATAAAGTAAGTTAAAAGTTAATAAACTAAGTATTTATCACCTTTATAAGGAGAAAAATGTTTCCCCTAACCACTCCTTCCTTCAAAAGTCCTTAAATCCAAACTTCTCAAAAGAACACTCTTGGGCGGACAGCCGTTTTCCCAGGGGCCCTGGCCCCGGGCCCTGCAGGCCGTGCGGGATGCCCCCCACCCTTGGGCCTGAGCTCCTCGCCCGGTTCTGAGCCCGCGGCGCCCTGCCGGCTCTGAGGACCGGGCTCCGCCGCTCGGCACCCGGTCCCGCCGCTCGGCTCCCGGTCCCGCCGCTCGGCTCCCGGTCCCTTTGCCCAGCGGCGGCTCCTTCCTTACAAGTCAACGTTCAGCAAAGGACTCTCCCAAGAGGAGAAACACAAATGGCTTAAACGTGAGAATGGGTTCCACGTCTCTGGGACCAAATTCCAGTTAAAGTCAGACTCCAGTCTTCCCGGGAGGAATTTTAAAACATATCCCGTTTTCGGGAAGGATGTGATGTCACAGCATCATCTCATCAGCCGCCGCTGAGGGTGTAAATCGGCTGTAACCTTCCGAAAGCAAAGGAATACTTACTAAAAGCTTCATAAGCACAGATACCATTCAACCCAAAAATTCTAGGAATTTGTCCAAAATGGTAATTTCGTGAGAATGTAGCACATTCTAAAATACACAACGCTGGCATCCCCAGGTAAATCTGCTGTTATATTTTAAATCCAAATATTCATTTGAGTCCGTAGAACCCATATCCCAAAATTATAAATGGTATTTTAAAGTGACACATATGTAACTTTTCCTGAAAATAAGTATTTCTCTGAAGTCAGGGGTAGAAGTGTACCCAGAGGTTAAGAGCTGCCCAGAAGAGCTCCTCTAAACGAGACCCGCGAGCCGCGCACCTGTGAACCAGGCGCAGGTAGTTCCGCCGCTGCCGGGAGCGCAGGCTCCTGTCCTCCCACTGCCGGCGCCTCAGCTCCGCGCAGGCGGCCACCTGGCCACACACGCGGCGGCAGTGGGCGCCGATCTTGCGGAGCATGGCCAGCACCTCCAGGACGGCTCGGGGGCAGAAGAGGGTCCGGACAGGGATGCTGCAGAGCTCACGGAGCAGCTGGGGCCACCTGCAGGGCAGAGCGAGAGTCCCGAGGGCCTATGGTCGCCGGTCCTCCGCGGCCTGCACACCTGCCGCGGCCTCCAACGCGGTCTCGGTTTCCTGCTGCAATCGTTACACTGGGCGGGTGTTGATGGTGAGAACAGATCGTGTGTTGTAACGTCCGTCAGACAGACCAACGCACGCACCATCAGGGCTTATCTAATAATTCCTCCTGGGACACAGTGGGATTCTAACACTACCTTCAACGTGTAAGACTTCAAACACAGAAAACTGCGAAGTCAGCGACCCCAATATACTTCACCCAGGATACCCTGAACTTACTTCTCAGGAGGAAGGTGCTCCGAGTCGAGAGGAACGCGGTGGGTCTCGGGCACATGGTGACACAGCTCAGCCACGATTTCTGTGATTAAAGAGCGGCAGGCATTTATTTCAGAATTACCTTCTGATCTGAAAAACAGAAAACATTTAAAGATACATGACAATGAGCAAGATGCCTAATTAGTGCCAGTGCAGAATAATATTTATTTCAGTGGTTCACCGAGCAAAGCACTCAATCTGCAACTTGCTTTCCCCAAAAATAAAATGAAAAAGCCACCATCAGAGGGAGAGGTAAAAATAAACGACACAACACACTGTGGGTGATGCACGTGCTGTCAGAAGATGCCGTGACCCGCGAGAGTCCTCCCTCGAGCTGACT
This sequence comes from Balaenoptera borealis, assembly GCF_965194805.1. Lineage (NCBI taxonomy): Eukaryota > Metazoa > Chordata > Mammalia > Artiodactyla > Balaenopteridae > Balaenoptera > Balaenoptera borealis. Next base: position 557,708 of record NC_138873.1, read on the forward strand.
CTGCAGCGTGTCCACGCCCACTCCTCTCCTGAGCTTCAGACCCGCTGTCACACCGTCCACTAACCATTTCTGCCAGATGCCACCCTCCTCCCCACGAGGCCTGCCTCTCGTCCCTGTGCCCTTGGTCTCTGCAAACGGTTCCCCCACGACCGGGCCCTGAACCCCCAGTCTTGGCCCTCCAGTCACCAAGACCTAGCAACCCCTCCTTGGGATCTGTCTCCCGACGGGCTTGCCAGAGAAAAAAAACCGTTCAGAGGCTGATGTTCTCGGACCCCCAGGAGGCCTGCGTGACTTGGGGGGCACTCACCGCTGAGCCTCCCTTTCGGATCCTTCAGGCAAAGGCAGCAGAGGCCAAACTCCGATGCTCCTCTCACAGCTCAGCACCTGACAGGACAATGTACAACTGCTTTTCAAGATTTTTAAATAATGTTCTAGAAAATATGTTTTTAAGTTGTTACAGATGTTGTCATCACTTCCAAGAAAAGACACATCTGTAAAACTGTTACAGATGCCACACTTTAAAACTCGGTGATGGGTCTGTTACTCGATCAAATCAGGTAAAGGGAGACAGGTGAAATATGGGATTCCAAGGAAGTGTCCAAAAGTCTTCTGACGCCTCCTGGTGAGAGTTGGTCCGTGTCCCCGCCCCTGGTCGGGGCCAGCCGTGGCGAATGGCCGTGGCCTTGAGAACACAGGGAGAAGCAGGTCGGAGACGGGCCCCTCCCCTCGTCCCCACCTCCGCTCGGGTGCAGCTGGCTGAGCACCCAGCACAGACTTCCACTCCTCAGATGGGTTCCTGCCCGGCAGAGCCCGTCCCAAATTTATGACCCACAAAAGCACAAGCAAATTAAGTGGTTGTTGTTGATGCCACCAAACGAGGTACTTTGTTACGCAGCTGACACCCCGAGCAGCGGACTTCGAAAGAACAGGATGCAAGATCGGCTGCAGAATAAAAGGTGACTAAATCACATGCGGCGGGAGTACGATGCCACGGAAAAGGTGAAGGTGCAAAACGCCCACTGTGGGGAAAGGAAGGGGCGTCGACCAGGGACCTGGAAGCAGCAGCCAAGGAGCAGGAAGGCTGGCTCCTCGAAGCTTCTCTTCCTTCCAGAACCTTCCCTCCTTCGTTAAAGCCTCCCTCCCTGAATGCTTCTGGGTCCTCCTTCTACCGGCTTTTGTTCTGGAAGCTCGGAATCACTATGGGCAGACAGTGCGATGAGAGTGGATAAAGGTACCAGAGCAGCCCAACGCGCCATCGCAAACAGGACCCGCTGACACAGGAACTCAGGCTGCTTCCTTCCCTCAAACAGCAAGGACAGAACGCCGCTGGATTCTGCTCCTGCACATCTGCTGATAACCCCCTCCCACCTGACGCTACTCAGGACCTGTCTTCTCCAGGCTCGGCTTCTCCCCAGCGCCACTGCAAATCTCCCCAATCCATTCTGTGCTGATTTTACAGCTTCCTTTTAGAATTTCTCAGTTAGCAACTATCATGATTATTATATATTCTTGGAGACGACCCCATTTTTGCCCCCTCGTACCGCCTACCATACAGAAAATAAAGTCCCTAAGCTACTCACCAAATTGTAACTTCCTGGTAGAAATGCTTAAGAAAGTTTGTTGCTTGCTTGTTTACTTTACAGGTTAACAGAGGCTGGCCTCATAAAGCTGGCGTCCCTCACCACCGAAAAGCAACACCTATGACCGGTCCCAGGTTAACAGCACTCAGCCACCCATCAAGTACCAAGAACGCCGAGGACACAAACTCCACCACAGCCCTAACTGCTGGACCTTAGAAAGACACAGTGGCTTGGCCAAGGCCATGCGTCCAGGAGGCGCACAGGCTACAAAGCCAGGTCTGCGAACTTGCAGCCCGGCTGGACAAGGCCGGCCTGTACCTCTCAAATCTCTGCAACAACTGACCTGCACACGCCCCTCCCCACACACCTGCTTTTTAAGCTGAGAAACTGGATGGCAGCGAGCGCCGTAGGCTTCTGCAACACTCACCAATGCTCTCACTGCTGCTTTTTCCTGCTTTAGAGAAAACAGACAATTGTTACTACAACTTCTGGTCAGGCTTCTACTTTTCTTCTATTGCATCTTAAGTCATTTAAGAGTCCCGATTTCCAATTAGCTTCCTTCACATAGTTCTCTCAGCTAAAAGAAAGCAAAACTCTTCATTAAAATAGGTCTAACATAGTAGTCAAACCATAACCAACAAAATTTTTAAATTAGGCTGATCAACAATGATAAATTACAAAGGCCACTCTGTCCACAATGCAGCAAAACAAGAAATAAATGGGGGAAAAAAAGATGCTAAACAATTGGAAAATGTAAGAGATTCTCCTAAAAAACTAGGACATAAGAATTTAAACATTGGGCTTCCCTGGTGGCGCAGTGGTTAAGAATCTGCCTGCCAATGCAGGGGACACGGGTTTGAGCCCTGGTATGGGGGGATCCCACATGCCGCGGAGCAACTAAGCCCGTGAGCCACAACTACTGAGCCTGCGCGTCTGGAGCCTGTGCTCCGCAACGGGAGAGGCCGCAACAGTGAGAGGCCCGCGCACCGCGATGAGGAGTGGCCCCCGCTCGCCGCAACTGGAGAAAGCCCTCGCACAGAAACGAAGACCCAACACAGCCAAAAATAAATAAATAAATAAATAAATAAATTTTAAAAAAAAAGGATTTAAACATTAAAAATCAATATAACTAAAAGAGGATTACATACTATAAACACTCAATTGCCAAACATACATTTTTAAAAGAGTAAAAATAACATTATTTACAGCTGACACATCTGTATAACTGGAAAACCCAAGTTGGCGGACTATTACAAAGTCAGTGAGTTGAGAGTGGACAAATTTAATACACAAAAGTCAAGAGCTTTCCTACGTATAAGCAGTAACTACCTAGAACTCTCAATAGCACAAAACAACTCATATGGTTAGTCGTTACTTGGAGAAGAGACGCACTCAACTCTCACTCACGCAGATACCTACACGGGTGCTACACGGAGCAGAGAGGAACCAGCCCTCACTGTGTGGTGAACGTCCGGCGGGGTCGCCAGGACTCACACCTGAAGTCGGTGACGAGCCGGCAGCCACCACAGCACACGCGGCTTCTCCCCGAGACAGGAACCCCAGGAGAGCCTCAGAGCACAGTGGGGACACATGGGGGCCACACCCCTCCCAGGGGCTCAGGGGAGCAGTGGGGGTGGCAGAGGAGGGGGACGCAGATCTGGGGCACCAGCTTGAGGTAGAGGATTGAACGTGGAGACTGAAGAGTGGGCACTGGCCTGTGTCAGGGGACAATGTTCAATCTTGCAAAAATGTCAATTATCCCCACATGAATCCATCAGGAGCCCATTCCTGTGGGCTGGTTGTTTGGGCTTGGGCTTTGTGTTTATTTTAACTACACAGGTTCACTGGAATAATAACAATTAGAGAAGAGGCAGGACAATTCTGAAGAAGAAGAGGGGCGGGAAAGTAATCTCTCAGATATCAAACTGTATCATGAAGCTTAGTAAAGACAGGCAGAGAGAGTCCAGGTCTGGAGTCCAGTGCACACAGTATAGAGATATTTATTCTCTAAATGGTGTTCGGCCAACTTGCAAGCAATTTGTTAAAAAAAGAAAAAAAGTACAGCTAGATTCTCTAACTCACTCCCAGGTGAAATAAATTCCAGCTGGATCAATAGATGTAAATGAGGAAAAAAGCTATAAAACTATACAGGAAAACATATGAATACATTTATAATTTTGGAAAGCAAAGGGTCTTTTAACAACGACTTCAAATGCATAAGTCAGAGAGAAAAAACATCAAAACCTAAAGACCGGTAACAAGCAACACATACTCTGAAAATGGCAAATAAGGCTAACAAACCAGTGAGGAAAATGAAACTGAATAAAACAGAGCAAAGACATTAACGGGAAGTTCACAAAAGAATTTCAGCATCATAGTTAGACATTTTCCACAGCAGAGAAAATTCTAAATCACCCATCAATGAAGGATAGCTTAGACAAATAATGACACATTGATAAGATGGGGTATCAAGCAGCTGAGATACAGTAAAGTAGAACAAAGTTGCCAAAAATAAACTGTTAATGAAATGCTAGTTACAAAACAGAGTATGTCCTGCTTTGGAACCCGCACTGCAGGCTCATGGAAAGATGTGGAAGCACAGACACCCAGCTACTGACAGCAGTCACCTCTGGGAGAGGGATTCCTGAGAACTTTCACTTTTTGTATTAATTTTTCTATCCTGTTGGAATTTTGAAACAAATTTTACCATAATTGTTACATGTACAGTCTGAAAAAAAGATTAAAATATAACTAACAATCTAACCTAAATTATTTCTTTTAAAATATAAAAGAATTACAGTTTATTGACAAATGCAAATATTCTACTCTCTCATTTAGTAGTACTCTGTAAATTTTTCCAATTTATTTAGTTAATACTGTTTTATACTTTGTTCTCTGGTTTGCAATATCCCATCACTGTTAAAAACACAAGCAAATGTATGCTTAGGAAATAGGGTGAATTATTTTAGGTGAGATCAAGTAATATTGATTTATTTGTTATAGACAAGACCTGTACACATGTACACATGTTCAGATGGAGGCACACTGTACTCATATAAATTAAAACAAAAGATGATTAAAATATAATTAATTACATTTGAAAATAAACTACATTCCTTCATAACTTAATGACAGTGAATCTAATTAATTTTCTTTCCTACACATTACCTTGAACATTGATAATAGATCTTCATCAATAAATCTGAGTAAAAGTACAAAGGAAAATGCAATCAACTGATTGGCTGCTTCTTTCGGAAATTCAGGTAAACTGATTTCCCCATGGCTTAAACGATCTCTTAGACGGGGACCTTCCTGATGGTTCAGGAAATCCCAGAGAAATTCCTATCAAAAAAAGGACACAGAAAATATTTGGTTAGTGTTCTCAGCAGAAAGAAGGAAAGTCCGAAGGCCCAGAAAGGGCAAGCCCGAAACATCTGAGGAGCTGCAATGTTGATTACAGAAAAGTTAGCCTGAAAAAGAGAGTCATTCAAGGTCACACAACGGAAAAGTATCAAGTTACGATAGTCCCTGGGACCTCTTGGCTTTATCGCTGCTCTGGACTACCTCAGGCAGGACCGCACCCCACTAGCTCAGGACGGCCCTGAGGAAACCCCGTCCTCGGTACCTGCACCCCACCACCTCAGGCAGGACCCCCCTGAGGGAGCCCCGTTGTCTGTAACTGTACATCCTGCTCCTCAGGCAGGATGTCCTGGGGAGCCCTGTTTCTGTATCTGCTCCTTGGCTGATTGATAAGAACCTAAGAAGTTTGTAGAACTCACCACCAGGGCTACAAAACTGCTTGCATGGCTCCAGTGTTTAGTAAAAGCACCCTTTCTCATTCTCACCCTCCTGAAAAACGAGAACTGAGTTGACCACATTTGGAAGCCAACCTTCCAATCAATAAAAGAATCCACTGCTGCGCTCTTGCATGGACAACACCATTTTTCTTTCCCCTCTGGTTCTCCTTCTTACAAGTCCTCTCTCACATCACTTGTTTACTTTTGAAGCCCTATGAAGACACTGCTTCTTTCTTAATGGCAGAAATCCAAGGACTCTTCCACAACATAGAGGAAATTGAGTCAGAAAACCCAATTTGCTGACCCAGGCAAATTGCTGATGGACAAACAGAATTAGACAAACTAGTTCAATCATCCTAATTTCCTGATGGCAGAAAGGATGCCCAGAGAGCGTATGGAATCTGCCTAGTGTCACACAGCCGGAACTGGAACCTAGGTTGCTAACTCCCAGTTAAAAGGAGAAAATATGAAAATTCTATTTACAGTCCAAAGTAGTCACTGCAGTAACTTCATAAAATACAAAACTGTGATAAGTAGAAAATGGCTCTAAATAACCACCTTCTCATCCAACACTCTGTCTTACTAGTCGCATCTGACTTTGCTGTCATTCACGAAGCAGATGCAGTCCCTGCTACCAGTGCAATACAAAAGCCACAAATTCAAATATTGCTCAGAATCAGGTCAGCAAAGTCATCAGGCCTTAGGAGAAGGACATTTAAACAAAAAGCATGAAGCACAGTACCTGAGCTGGGCTCAGAGCCAGCAAATGACAGTTGCACAGACAATGAAGTTCAGACATGGCAATGCTTCAGAAGCATTTCTTATGGGCACGTCACAAGCCAAAATTAACATCATTTTCTGAGAAGTGCTAATCACATCCATAAATAAAGGATGTTAGATTGTAAATGCCTAATACTTTACCATTGCAGGCTCTCCAAGGAAAAGAGGAAGCTGATTGATTTTACCATCATTCAAGTGTTTTGCCAATATCTAGAACACCAAAAAGAAGTAAGCTGATTAACACAGTTAATCTGTACACATACAGAACTTTCAGTGTCAAAAGATATTGTACATTTGGTACGACATGCTGTGTAAGTCCAAAGCAGATTAAATGAAATAAGGACAGTCTTAAGAACGTAGCAGCCACCTGTTCAGAAAAGGTTTTCTCAACCAATACAATGACTTTAAGAAGATATATATATATGTATTCTTAATTGTATGTGTTTATGTATATTTACATGTATATAGGTGTGTGTATGTGTGTTTATGTATATTCATGTATGTGTGTGTGTGCATTTATGTGCATATATATGTATATGTGTATATGTGTGTTTATGTATATTCATGTATGTGTGTGTGTGCATTTATGTGCATATATATGTATATGTGTATATGTGTGTTTATGTATATTCATGTATATGTGTGTGTGTGCATTTATGTGCATATATATGTGTATTTATGTGTGTTTATGTATATTCATGTATGTGTGTGTGTGCATTTATGTGCATATATATGTATATGTGTATATGTGTGTTTATGTATATTCATGTATGTGTGTGTGTGCATTTATGTGCATATATATGTATATGTGTATATGTGTGTTTATGTATATTCATGTATGTGTGTGTGTGCATTTATGTGCATATATATGTATATGTGTATATGTGTGTTTATGTATATTCATGTATGTGTGTGTGTGCATTTATGTGCATATATATGTATATGTGTATATGTGTGTTTATGTATATTCATGTATGTGTGTGTGTGCATTTATGTGCATATATATGTGTATATGTGTATATGTGTGTTTATGTATATTCATGTATGTGTGTGTGTGCATTTATGTGCATATATATGTATATGTGTATATGTGTGTTTATGTATATTCATGTATGTGTGTGTGCATTTATGTGCATATATATGTATATGTGTATATGTGTGTTTATGTATATTCATGTATGTGTGTGTGTGCATTTATGTGCATATATATGTATATGTGTATATGTGTGTTTATGTATATTCATGTATGTGTGTGTGTGCATTTATGTGCATATATATGTATATGTGTATATGTGTGTTTATGTATATTCATGTATGTGTGTGTGTGCATTTATGTGCATATATATGTATATGTGTATATGTGTGTTTATGTATATTCATGTATGTGTGTGTGTGCATTTATGTGCATATATATGTATATGTGTATATGTGTGTTTATGTATATTCATGTATGTGTGTGTGTGCATTTATGTGCATATATGTGTATATGTGTATTTATGTGTGTTTATGTGTAGTGTGTGTATACAGGTATACGTGTATATGTGTGTTTATGTGTATTTGCATACACTGTGTATGTGTATATGCATATATGTGTGTATATATGTATGTTATGGCCTTTCCATAACTTTAGAAACTAGGTTAATAAGACTGGGTCTCAATTAGTCTGAAAACTATATTCAACATTATCAACACCTTTTTCTTTTTTCTTTTGCTTATATGACTATCAACATTTTCCTGTAAGCATATGATTTATGGCTGATCTTTAATTTTAATTTTAATTTTAAAAGAATACAATGTTTTATTTGTTTCAAAATACCTTATAAGTTTACTTACCTCATCAAAGGTAGTATAAAGAGCTGTTGACTTCAGAAAAGGAAATAAAAGAAATAATTAAAGCAAAATACAAGTAGTGTGACACTATTCAAAGCAGGAAAAAATTCTAGCACAGGGCCACAAATATGAAACCTTCTTTTGTAAATAAATCTTTATCTAGCAACACTTTGGGAAGAATGTCATTGACAACATAAACACAATATAAAAGACATGAAAATACAGCAACCCTGGTGGTTTAGCCGTGTTAGAATACTGCTCTCACAAGTACTGTAGCTCAGATACTTCTTTTTTTTTTTCTTTTCTGTTGAGAAATGTTTTTTTATTGTTCATGGACTACTGATCACAGACAGAAAGCATCTGGCTTATTTGTGACTTCAATTATTAGCTCCACATTTTAGGTTAATGCCAATATTTGAGAATCAGGCCTGAGTGAAAGCAGTAATAAATACTGGATAGAAATGACAATAAAAGTCAGAAGTATCATAGTCCAGATTTCCAGAGGTCTGATCTAAATCAGCATATCTCAGTTAAGGGGTCTTTATGATCTTATAGATTTGAATTTAAAGTTTGTAATTGAGTTTAAGGACTTGATAAGAAAACAGCATTTTTATTTTGCAAATTAAGGATAAAATGGCTGTTCAATTTCTTCATACAAACTGGGCTTTTAAAGCATACATTTGACTAGCATACTTAAATATTTTACCCTCCAAGCATTTTTTTTCTCTTTTTTTTTTTAACATCTTTCAGCTACTTCTAACACTTATGATGCCACAACTTCACAAATCACTACTCACACAGAGCACTTCTACTGATGGCTGGTATTTGTGTGCAAGTGAGCACAACTGAATATTTTCTCCAACAAATAACCTTTGTTTCTCATGCGTCTTGGTATAATTAGCCCAGACTTGATAGACACGGCTCGGGGCCAGGCTGCCTCAGCACTCTAATTCCATCGTCCACACCTTCTACAAGTGAAACCCTGAGCACCTCCATGCTCAGGTTCCTCTGCAAAACTGGAAGTGAGGAATGCCCATCTCAAAGGCTGCTGGGGAATTCAGCAGGATTTTACACACCGTGTGTCAAAATCAGTATCTTGTGGAAGTCAAGTGCTCAAGAAATGTGTTATACTTATTAATGCTTATTTACATATTTTCATTTTAATATTATCAAATACTCCTGAACATTTATTACTGTGCAGATGACTCTAAAGCCCATGTATTGCTGACCTAAAATTTTTTCCAAGCTCTATTCTAAATACTCAATTGCCTACTAAATATCCCCACTACTTCCTCAAAAAAGCTGAACTTTTCATTCATCGCCATAAACGATGTGAATTAACTTCTACCTTTTTTTTTTTCTGCCACGCCGTGCAGCTTGAGGGATCTTAGTTCCCCGACCAGGGATCGAAGCCGGGCCACGGCACAGAAATTGCGTAGTCCTAACCACTGGACTGCCAGGGAATGCCCAACTTCTACCTTATTTTATGGAGTTGGTATAAATGTCTTACCTCTCACCCCTAATACATACAAGCTTCTAAAAGTCACTAGGTCTTTGCTCATCTTCATATCCTGCACTGATTCTGAAGAGACCTTACGCCATAACAAGTATTCAATAAATAATTACGGCATTTGCACAGCACTTTATAATTTTCATGTATGTATTGCTTTGTAAATAAATTGATGCTATGTTTATTCTGGATAAAAGCCTGAGCTAAAATTTAAGATGTTCTTCGATAAACTACATCCTCTGTAGAAACAGTCACACTATTTATTTGTGCAGTGAAATGACAACTAAATAACCAAATTCATGACACCACAGAGCCGTGCAGTGACTGGTCATGTTACCATGAAGTCAATTCTAAGAGCACTCGAGTGAGAGCTGTGACAACTGGGGCTCTAGTTTCTGCTGGAAGACCCAGGCTTCACTCCACAACACTGGACTGGGCAGAGCCTACATGAAAGGCACCGGGTGTGGGCACCAGCGGACATAAATATGGATGACCCACTCCAAAGGGGCCTACACCAGAGAGCTCTACAAAAATGCACATAAGGCAAAGCGGAACTGCCTCAAGATAAGACAGAAAGAGAACGCAGAGAAAAGCAGCTGTTAGATCTGAGTAGATGTGGCTCTGGGAGGTCACCACTGTGGCCGGGAGTGGTCAGGCAGGGGACAGTGGGCAAAGTGAGAGGAAAGACACGCATGTTCAGGAACTGGCGAGGAGCTTAAATTATGCTGGGGAATCAGAGGGAAAACAAACTGGAGAAAGGCTGAGGCCAGACTCTGACATCCTTACAAGCCATGCAGAAGCGTGAGCCTTGCAGGCAGGCGCTGGGAGCCATGGAAGGTTTCTAAGCAGAGGAAACCATAAAAGACACAGGAATACTCGTGAGTCTAGAAAATAATTAGTGGCAGTGTGAGAATGGGTTAGAGAAGGAGAATCACGAAGACTTGTGGGAGATGAGTTACCAGGTGAGTGTGATGGGGAGCCAGGTGAGGCCTCAGCACTGAAGGACCACAGACAAATCAGGGGTAGAACCGATCGGCAGGGCAGGTCCATGAGGAGAATGGAGTGCAGGCAGAGCATATGATGGTGCTAAAGCTTGGTGCAGAGCAATTCAGAGGATAAGGATAATAAGGAATACCAGAGAACAAATTTGTGGAAGAAAAAATTTGCTTTTCTGAAATAAAGTAAATTTGAGATGCTGGGGAAAACTCATATGAAGATATTCAACAAACAGGTGCAAACCTAACTCAGGAGATCAAAGAACCATGAATTAGAGACAATGCCTTGGAGACTGCTGGAACTTAATGCTATAAATTGCCCTCTTGGCACTGCTTTAGCTGCATCAACAACTTTTGCCATGTTGTGCTTTCATTTTTATTAGTTTCAAAGTATTTACTAATTGGTGTTGCTCCCACACAGGCAACAGCTTAAGGCATGGTATTATGTGAGGTCTCCCAAGGAATAAATATAAAGAGAGTACAGGGTTGAGAACAGAATTCTGAGGAATGCCTATATAAAGGGGCAAAAAGAGGAAGCTGAACTAGTGAAAGAAACAAGAATACCAAGTATGGCAGATGCTGCTGTTTGTCCCATAATATATATTCTCCCTTTCCCCTACCTAATGGATTCTCCCACAGCTGACTAGGCCCACGGCCAGCCAGAGACATTGCTAGGCCTCCCTGGCGGCTTTGGCCAAAAGGAAGCAGTATCCTTCGAGAAGGGCGTGCTGTAGACCACCCACGGCCCACCTCACGGGGTTACAGTAGTACACCAGTAAATATGGCTGCAGAGAAAACATAAGCATCAACTCATTTTATGACACCATTAGGTTTAAAAGACTGCTTGGAAATATGACAGAACCCTCAAAGACAATCACAAATAAAATAAATATGTAACATATAAAATCACAATAGGAAGCCACAAAAAATGACAGTCAAGCCTTCCAAAGAAAGTTCTTAGCTAAAAAATTCATTTAACAATAAGCAAAAATATGATATTAAAAACTTTTAATTAGGCACAGAAAAATGTCGATACAGCAACAACAGTCACCATCAACCATTTAAAGCAGTGTACCTCAGCAGTCAGAAGTCTCTTTGGACATTTGTTAACTGTGGCAAAAACTTTCCTAAGTCCAGTCTCTAGTTGCACCAATAACAAGATGGCACAGTCAGCAAACCTGTGAAATTGAAGGAAATAAGCAAAACTTCATGTTTTCAAAGTAAACACTGGCACCAACACCATAATAAGGGTACTGTATTCCAGATACTACCAATATGTGTCCAAAGCAAGGAGGAGTGACATTACTCATTAATATGAGAAACAAAAACAGAATCGAAGTCTCATTAGACTAGTGACTACAAAACTATTTTCCAGTGTTTTAATGTATGATGAAACATTTTTAGCAGCTGCAGTAGAATAAAGTGTCATCAAAGATCTGCTAGACTTGTTTCATCACTTCTAAAAAATACTCAGAAACCAGGATTTCAGTGGGTTCTCAAGGTATCCAATCAAATGTACAGATCAGGATCAGGTAACTTGAAAGGAAGCAAAGACCACTGACCTCCTGATGCTTATGCTCCTGGGCTTGCTCCCCAGGGAATACAGAGACAAACTCACATCTTCTTTCTCTCATGATTCTCTAACATTGGACACCATGTTTCAGTCACAATAAGAACTCAAAAAAATATTAATAAGTTGATTCTGAAAAATAATTATCAGGGAGTTCCCTGGTGGCCTAGTGGCTAGGATTCCGGGCTTTCACTGCTGTGGCTCGGGTTCAATCCCTGATGGGGGAACTGAAATCCCAGAAGCTGCACAGTGCAGCCAAAAAATTTTTTTTTAATTTTTAAATAAAAATAAATTTATTAGTTAAATAAAAAATAATTATCTTTATTAATTGTACAAAAACTGTACAAAAAAATAATGTTTAAATCACAGTTACAAGATGCCTTTTAGTTAATTATATGAAGATATTCTATGCTCGGGTCTGCTCTTGAGTCAGTCCCGCTCCTCCCTGCTCCAACTCCAACAACGACAAAGCAGGAAGGTTAGGGTTTTAAGAAGGCCTGGCCTCCAAGCTGCCAATGACCACTTTGTAATGCCACACTTCAGGTACCTGTTTGACTTGAAGTTGATTAATGCAACTTCCCAATATGGCAACATGATTTTTAGTATAAAAGTGGATTTCTTCATCACTTCTTCTAATACTGAAAGCACCTCATAAGTAACATCTGTAAAAATAGCAAATATTTTTAAGCACGACCACACTAATCAACTGAAAAAAAGGTGTGAACACACTTAGGGAGTGATGCCACTGAGCCGACCTCTTCAGGAAGATAAACCGTGGGCCCCGGGCAGCGTGCCACCTAAGCGTGAGACCACCTGAACTAGGGCCAGGGTTGCAGGTGACCACAGATACCCTTGGAAAAACGGAACGTAGGCAACTACATCTCTTTAGTGATTTAAGCTACAACAACTTTGAGTAGAGGAGTTCAGGGTCAACAAGCTGATCACACTGACCAAGAAAATTAAATATATCTTCAGAAGATACAGGAACCAAGTGTGAACCCAAAGGTAAACTATGGACTTAAGGTGATTATGACTTGTCAATGTAGGTTTATCCTTGGTAAAAAATGTACCCTCTGGTGGGAGATGTTGATAATGGGGGAGGCTGTGCATGGGGGGGGGGGTGTGGACGGGAAATCTCCACACCTCCCTCTTGATGTTGCTGTAAACTTAGAACTGCTCTACAAAAATAAAGTCTTAAAGAATATATACATTATTGGCAGTCACCTGACTACCAGAAGGATCCATGATACAAAAAGGCTAAGACTGCCGGGACCAAGATGATCTGTACTGTTCCCTCCAGGATTAACATCAGCAAATACAGACACAAGACTTCAGCCAAAGTGGAAAAGAATGAGCCTGGAGCAAACACATGGTTTAATTGCTCTTTCAAAGTCCTGTGTCCCCCAACCCCACTAATTTGGTAAATGGCTTTCTCGTGAAAACAAAAGATGATATAGGAGAACATTTATACTACTGGTACTTTTGGCATAATGATTATGAGTACAAAGGCACGAGAGCTAAAAGGAGAAGGGAAAGTGCATTAGAAACTGGTCCAAAGCCATTTGTATGCCAACATATCTGCACAATGAACTAACTTTATCATTAACGTTGAGTCACATAGCCGTGGCCCTCAGACAACCCTGGGGGCACTGTGGGAAGAGGTAAAGGTTGATGTGGCCAAATTTAAGAGGTTCTTCATGAAACTGTCAAAGGCATCTTGCCCCTGGAGAATAACTATTCCACCTACGGAGTTCAAGTCTCAGTGCTATTTAATAACTCTATAAATATCTTTACAGAAATATATTCAGGGGAAAATGTGGCATGTGGTACTTACCAGGGAAAACGATCAAATCCTCTAAGCTTGTAAGAGTTATGAAAGGTCGATGTGCCAATGTGAACTTAGTTTGTTGAAGGTAACCCTTTAGTAGTTGACCCAATCCTGCTGTCAACAATATCATCATTGAACAGTATCTAGTGGAAAATACCATAGAGATCCATTAGAAAAACGAACTCAGCACACATATAAAAAGCTCTACTTTCAAAAAACAAAGGTTTAAAATTAAGAAAATAAAACAGCATTAAATTGCAGAAAACTCCACGGGCTGTGGGGATGGAGCTCTGCAGTGGTCAGGAAGACCACTGACGTCTCAGAAACCTGTGAGCTTGAACCTCGGGTCTCCCACGCACCAGGGTGCTGTGCCCGTCACTACCTGCGCTTCTGGGGCGCAAGTCAGTGAAATCATAACCCTATCACCACACCAGTCATTCTGCCACTAACATTCAGTTTTATCTTCAAAATCCTGTCCCCAAACTCTCATTCTTCTCAAAATACACCTTTCCTTGATGTGAAATTCAAAATAAAACAAACTCTTAAGTATATCAAAAAAGAGAGAGAATCCCTCCCCCAGCACCTTACTTTGGAGGAATCTCCTGAGGTGCCGCGAAGCCGTGCCACAGGACGTTGCGAAGGTTGAGTCCGCACGGAGAGCCCACGAAGACCTTGAGCACGTCCATCTAGGTGGAGAGGGGGCAGATCACCGGGTCACTGAGCAAACCAATACAACACTGGGATTATGTGAGCTCTCTTCTTGGAATTAATGGAACCAACGCTATACAGTAACGATGACAATAATAACAGACCAACACTTGCTGAGCATTCAACATGTCAGACACATTTTGTGTTTGTTACTCACTCACCCTCAGGACAACCTCGGAGGAAAGTACTATTATTCCCACTATGCAGAAGAGAAAAATATAAACAAGGAGAGGTGAGACCAAGGTTTCAGAGGCCACAAAGCCACAATGGGGGATGAGATCCCACCCAGGCTACACTGCTTTCATACCATACACCAACACTGTCAGTATCTAGATAAAATAAAACAGAAAGTGATAAACAGAAACTCCACAGTAAGCAGCATGTGCTCGTGATAAAATACAGGGGCAGTGACGAAGGGCCAGACCACAGAGGCTCCAGCCTCTTCTCTGACTTGAAGCTCACCGTTCACCTGCTCTGTCCCTCCATCTACAAAGCAAAGACCCTCCCAATACAAGGACCCTGCTTATCAAACTGCAATAATTATACCTTTCCATGGGCTACCTCTGGGTCTGGAGCACCACACCTTAGAGGAGATTCAGAAGAACGGAAGCCGTTCAGAGACAAAAAGAACTCAACCCCATGTCATACGAAAGAAGAGCTGAGCCTCCAGGAGACTCAGGAGAGGACAGAAGCTGTCTTCACACAACTTAAAGGCTCGCTGGGAAGAGGAGACAGATGCATTCTGGATTTCCCTCGAAGGGCAGAAAGTTATAAAGAGGGGTTTCAATTCAATGTCAAAAAGCTTGACAGCCGGTCCTTCGATGCTATTCGGGGAAGTCTTGGCTCTCACACTAATTTTAAATACTTTACTATTAACTTAATTAAATGTTAATGACTATAATATTAATAATTTAATATTGTTTTAAATTTAGTATTATTTTAAATTAATTGTTCATACCATCTGGGCAATCAGAAATATATATGCCAACGAACTAGGAAAATTATCTGGGAGCTAAAAGGGCTGCGGGTAGGCAAAAGGCTCACTGCACAACACAGGCAGGAAACAAAGAGCAGAAGAAAACGACGGAACTTAAGAATTCAGCGTGACACCAAGCAGTCTGCACTTCCCTCCACACCCTCCGCCAAAGAAAACAATCCTTAAGCTGACAAGGGGTAAGGAACCACAGTAAGAGTGGGAAAGCTCTACTGACAATGGATTTCTTAATGTCTTGTTTGTAGTGTCCTCCCGGCTTGGCACTACCCTGGCTTCCTCCTTCACCTCAGCCCGGCCTTATTCAGTTGCCTGAAGGTTATTCACTGGTCTTAAACGATCTTGATCATGTGGCCTCTAGAAGGTCTGAAAACGTACATAGCTCTGCATGTTTTTTAATTGGCATCTAAATTTTTTTTCCACGGTAAGTTTGAACAGCTGCAAAAGGTATAATTTCTCGCATGTTAAAAATATTGATTTTTTTTAATAATAAAACTATAATATCACTCTTTAAAGGGTTAAAATTTTATTCTAGAATAAGTTAGTATTATCATTTATAACTTGCAGAATTAGTATTATAATTAATACGTAATCAGTGGATCAAAAGACTTCAAGTTGCTCATTTGCCTGGCCCCCCGGAGGTTATTATATCAGAGGCTATCCCACCAGAGGTCATCACATCAAAGGTTACCACTACACCTGAGGCTCTTACACCTGAGGCCCTCACACCAGCAGTCATCACACCAGAGGCTGTTATCAAACCACATTAACACTCAGGACAAGAGGGAGGTGTGTCTTTTGGCTGGAAAGGGGATGTGAGAAAGGAAAATATGCTTGAATCACTGAAATTAATTTTTTCCTAACAGAGCATCAATTTTTGAGGAACAGAAGTACAGCTAACATCGACTGTTTTGTGCTGTGTCTACTCCATCAGGTTTAGGTGAACAAGCTTACCACAGACTGCCCAAAGACTTGAGCGAGCTCCTCAGACGCAATCAGATCTCTTAAAAGAAAGGGGCATTCCTTCCCAATCAGTAAATACACCTAAAATTCAAACAAATATTGTGTAACAATCGTATTATGAGTCAGATGATGTTAACAAAAAAATCGCCCATAAAGCAAGCGTCTGTACAAATGAGAGGACAAAAGTACCGAAGACACTGCCGTTTTTGATCTCATAATCATTCAAAAAGAAAAATATTTTAAAAATCTGTGCTAAGTGATTGTATAGGAAAACAATACTTAAAATCAAGAAATCTGAGCGAAACTGCAAAACAGGTTAATGTTCTTTCTGACACTTTACTGGACCAACAACGAAAGAGTCCTCAAACTTACGTCAGCCAGGGCTCGCTCCAGACATGATGTCAGCTTCATTAAGCTAAGAGAAATAGCAAGAGATTGAAGACTTCCCAAGGCATCAAACATTTCAGGAAATAACTGTTTAGAATAAGACATATGTTAGAATTCGTGTTCAATAAGTATTATTCTCAAAGGCACAGTTCTATTAATGGAGTTCAAACCTCTAATGATTTCAATTGGCATATTTTAATGACTTTTTTGGTATAGGTAAACATTTTCTATATAAATATAGCAATATCCAAAGAATCAAGAGAGATGTGTAACTCCTTAGACGTTCAATATCTAAGGAGTTTTTGGAAAGTTCTTTATTTATTTAAATGCTTATTAAAAGCAATAAATCTGGCATAATTGTAAATTGAAAGGTCAAATATTTTGACCTAAATCTTATTTCCCATTTTGATTAGTTCTTAAAAATAGATAAACATAAGGCAGCTCACCCTGCCACTTAAGGGCGCTACTACACAGGGAAAAGGGAACACCCTTCCACCCTACATTAGGAAATCCAAAGTATTTTAGAATTAGACTCTTTTATAGTTACTGCTCTACTGTAATCATTTAATGTTCCAAGTGAAATGGTTGGTTTGAACCAACCACCAAACCAACCATCAAGCCATCCAAAACAAGGTCTGGGCCCCAAGCTACTCCTCCTCCCTTCTATTCGCCCTCAACAAGCCAAGCACCCCCACCTCCGGTCTCCCGGTCCCACCGTCTCAGGAACACCTTACTACCGGTCTGTAAGGTCTTTCTTTTTTTCTGGAGCTGTCCATTTTTCTCTGTCCCAGGACCAGCACCCATGCACCAAACTACGTCCCTAAACCCCAATCCTGACACCGCATCCAAAAACTTCCTTTGGTCAAAGGATGTCTCTCAGCTCAGGCTTTGCGGGCTTTGCAAACAGCTCCAACTTTGCCTTGCAACACTCAAGCCTTCTTACAGCTGAGGGCCCAGAGGATGGAGGAGACCCCTTTAAAATCAGCAAGTAATAAGGGCCTCTAAGTGGAATCTGCAGTCTTTTATTTCTAAAGGTTGTTCAAAAGCCGAACCTCTGGAACACCTGTCCACTGGAGCCCCGGAGAATATCGCGTTTCAAACTGCCCCTTGGTCAGAGACGACAAATGTAAGTGGACAGCCTGGCACACAGGGCCCAGCAGCCTCACGCTTCCCCCGTAATCCAGACCCTGGGCTTCAAGGATAAGAAAGCAAGTTAGTACCACAGCTCCACATCGTGTGATGCAAATGCCTAAATCATCAAAGAAAAAGGGTTTTAATTATGAAATTTCCATAAAGTTGGCAACAAGTTTATAATTGAACTTACAATACAGATACTCATGTTGTTGAAAATAAGTTACAAAGTGTTCATCTGATTATAAAAGAAAAACTCTCATTAGCGAGTTTGAAAAATACAGAAAGGTTCAAAGAAGATAACAAATATTTTTTCATTTTTTCAATCTCTTTATCTGTATATAAGTTTGTACAAAATCAGCTTCATGTTGTTATATAAAATATTTTAACCTGACTTTTTAATGTAACATTATTAGACTATGAGATTTCCAATGACATTATTAATAATAATTATTATTAATTATTTTGGAACGTATTTAGAATATGAATTTTTGGTTTTGTTTTTTTTGATAAGTTTTGGTTGAACATTCACATGGTTCACGACCAAAAAATATAAAAGGGTGAAAGTCTCCCTCCTGCCACCAGTTCTCCTTCCTATAGCAGCTACTGTTATAAATTCCTTGGGCGTATTTAGAAATATTTATACATACACAAGCAAATAACACAAATATGTGCTCCTCCTATATTTTCACTCAGCCATACAGCTCAGAGAGATTTCTGGATCAGAAAGATGGGCCTCCTCACTCTTTTTCACCACTGCATAATATTCCCTTGCAGGCATTTTTTTTTTTTTTTTTCCCCTAATTTACTTAATCAATCCACTACTGCTTGACATTTGGCTATTTGCAATGTTTTTTCTTTCTTTCTTTCTTTTCTATTACAGAATGCTGCAGTAACTTGGCACAAACACATGTTCATACCTGTGACTGGGCCTGTCTTGTATGTTCCTGGATGGAATTGCTGGGCCACAGCACATTCGCTTATAATTTTTACAATTATTATTATTTTTCCCAACCCACATCCCTACTTCAAAAGACATACAAGAATGCCTGGAAGACATTTAAAATAATTGCACATATCACTGGTCACTCTATACCCTGAATTCATATGACTTCTATCTTCTTCCCTCTTCCACCTGGATCACGGGCCGTGAGCTGAGAGCCCCTCAGCCCTCACTGCCCCCCGACCCCTTCCTTCTCACACCTGGTTTTCAGAGCCCAGCTTTCCCTTAACTCTCCTATGCTTCTCTGGCCACATTCCCTCTTTCCACACCGATTCCTTTTCTCTTTCAAATTAAGCCTGTACTATAACTTCAAATTAAGCCTGTACTATAACATCTCCTAACCCAAAAAGCAATGAGCAGAGAGGGAAATTTTACAGGTCAAGACATTTTAAATGCAACAGTATTGACGGGCGTTTGGGCTTCAGAGAAAGTACAAACCTGATTCTGTATAAACCACACAGTCTGTAATTGTCGTCCAGCATACTTCACCATTTTGAGTTACAATACTACTGATATCGCAATTTTCTCTGGCTTCAAACCCGAGTTTACAAATCATATCATACACTGAAGGAGAAAGACACGTGGTAATAGGATCCTCTATTAATATCTGAAATATAAAACATAAAACACACTGTTTAACAGGAAGTAAAAATTAATTTTAGTATGTATTTAAGTCACATGAAAATTCTATTCTGTCTATTCTGAGTATATTCTATTCTGAGTATAGAATATACTCAGGTATAGCTACTGTATTAACACACTTTCCGAATGCCATGAGAACTATACAATTAAAACATTGTGATCAAATATTAACTAAAGATTACTTATGCAAATATTTCCAAATAAATGTTTAAAGATTTTAAATTACTTTATTAATCATAGTATTTAAGAATTTACAGAAGCTCAGTATATTTTATGGATAGGGCCTTATTCCTTTCAGCATTCCTTTGCTATCCCAAAGTTATCAAAATAAGCATTTTTAATGAGGGGTGGGAGAACAGAAAATCAAGCATAATGAGTTAAAAGAGAAGCAAAAAGCATAACTCTGACTCCCTATATGGTGTAAAAAGCAGCAAACCACACTGCTTTTCCATGAAGGATTAAATAAAACCAAATTTTCATAATTTTCCCGACATTACACGAAGCTCATCTTATAAACCTGCAAAGAGATCACATTCTAGGTCTGAAACTGACCCGGGGTCTTTATGTGATGTATCAAGTTCAGGGGTCTCTGTGTTCTAACATCAGTACGTGCTGGCAGCTCCCTGATCTGGAAGCCAGCCAGCCTCGGTTCCTCCCTCCCGGTCAGCGTCACCCTGTCACCCTGTCCCCAGAGGCTTCACTTCCCCCTCTCAGGCCTGGTTGTCAGGCACTCCTTTCAGGCCCTAGCAGGTGAGGTGCTGCCGAGACTCGTGTGGAACATTCAGTGGTCCTCTGGGACACCTGCTCAGCCAGCCGGTGCACACCCCTAGGAGCACTGCGGGACGGCGGCGGGAGAGGGGACTTGCTCCCGCCGCCTGCAGCCTGGGGCTTCCTGTGCGCTTCCTATTCCTATTCCTATTCCTTCCTATTCCTATTCCTTCCTATTCCTATTCCTTCCTATTCCTATTCCTTCCTATTCCTTTGTTCCTATTCCTATTCCTTCCTATTCCTTTGTTCCTATTCCTATTCCTTCCTATTCCTATTCCTTCCTAT
This sequence comes from Balaenoptera borealis, assembly GCF_965194805.1. NCBI lineage: Eukaryota > Metazoa > Chordata > Mammalia > Artiodactyla > Balaenopteridae > Balaenoptera > Balaenoptera borealis. Next base: position 578,476 of record NC_138873.1, read on the forward strand.
TCCTATTCCTTCCTATTCCTTTGTTCCTATTCCTATTCCTTCCTATTCCTTTGTTCCTATTCCTATTCCTTCCTATTCCTATTCCTTCCTATTCCTATTCCTTCCTATTCCTATTCCTTCCTATTCCTTTGTTCCTATTCCTATTCCTTCCTATTCCTTTGTTCCTATTCCTATTCCTTCCTATTCCTATTCCTTCCTATTCCTATTCCTTTGTTCCTATTCCTATTCCTTCCTATTCCTTTGTTCCTATTCCTATTCCTTCCTATTCCTATTCCTTCCTATTCCTTTGTTCCTATTCCTATTCCTTCCTATTCCTTTGTTCCTATTCCTATTCCTTCCTATTCCTATTCCTTCCTATTCCTATTCCTTCCTATTCCTATTCCTTCCTATTCCTATTCCTTCCTATTCCTATTCCTTCCTATTCCTTTGTTCCTATTCCTATTCCTTCCTATTCCTATTCCTTCCTATTCCTTTGTTCCTATTCCTATTCCTTCCTATTCCTTTGTTCCTATTCCTATTCCTTCCTATTCCTATTCCTTCCTATTCCTTTGTTCCTATTCCTATTCCTTCCTATTCCTATTCCTTCCTATTCCTTTGTTCCTATTCCTATTCCTTCCTATTCCTATTCCTTCCTATTCCTATTCCTTCCTATTCCTATTCCTTCCTATTCCTTTGTTCCTATTCCTATTCCTTCCTATTCCTTTGTTCCTATTCCTATTCCTTCCTATTCCTATTCCTTCCTATTCCTTTGTTCCTATTCCTATTCCTTCCTATTCCTTTGTTCCTATTCCTATTCCTTCCTATTCCTATTCCTTCCTATTCCTATTCCTTCCTATTCCTATTCCTTCCTATTCCTATTCCTTCCTATTCCTATTCCTTCCTAGTCCTATTCCTTCCTAGTCCTATTCCTTCCTATTCCTTTGTTCCTATTCCTATTCCTTCCTATTCCTTTGTTCCTATTCCTATTCCTTCCTATTCCTTTGTTCCTATTCCTATTCCTTCCTATTCCTATTCCTTTGTTCCTATTCCTATTCCTGCACTGCCCTGCAGCGGCAGCTGAACTCAGTGTGCAGTCTTCCCGACACCTGTAGGCCCAGCTTTACCACCGAACGCCCACCACAGACACGACACCATGCGTCAGTGCCTTCCCTTCAGAACTCTGCTTCCCAGACTTGCCAGGCCCTTACACGTAGCTGGGCAGCTCAGTTTCCTCCTTAGACCCCTGAGTTTCAGCCATGCAGGGGCCCTCCTCTAAGTTTCTAAGCTTTAAAATTCCGACCACTTCCCTTAGCTCCCTCAGTCCTAGGGGGAGTGACTGCTTCCCGCAGCTGCCGTGTCCACAATACTACTTGCAGAGCTCTCTTTTTATCCTTTCAGATAACTAGTTAACAATTTTTACCTAGTTAATTCTTTATATCAAATTATCTTAGTGCAAAAACTAGTGTGGTTTGTCTCTGGACTAACACAGAAATATAACTCTAAAAGGTCACATTCGCATCAAAAGGGACTCTCTGCATTTTTAAAAAGGATTCGAACTCTAAAGGAATGAGCTGTAGTTCTGGAGTGACAGGTGACAGGCAGAAATGATATTTCTGCACAAAAGCCCATCTACTCCACTAGCAAAGCGGGCCCTGGATTTGGCACCTGAAGTTGTAAAAAGGGTCTCTTTTGGTTGTAGACACTAGATCAACACAGTTGTCCCTCAGACTCAACCAAACAGTAAGATCTTAGAGCACAGAGACCACGTCTTATACAACATTGTATCCCCAGGACACAGCATAGACCCTGGCACACAACAAATGAAAAATAAGAGTTACATGAATGATTGGCTCCTCCTACCCTGAGCTGCAATACACCCCTCCAAGTCTCCAAGACCTTCAGATTTAAGGAATGGCTATATTCTACCCCTACCAACACACATACAATTCTACAAGGTGGCTTCTATGTTAACTTTTAAGCCCATACTCTGTTAGGCAATAAAATCCAACCTCAAATCAACAAACATTAGATGCTGCAATGCTCTGATTGTCACTCATGACAATAAATACATCATCCTGTGTATTACACTCAGGAACATGCCTGTCCCCCACTAGAAGCCAGAAACCCTGCATGTTTGTGTGCATGTATGTGCACCTCCCACGCCATTTTTGATACTTCAGTGTCTTGTCCAGAGCAGCATGGGGTAGTGCAAACACCTTCTCTGGTTGCCGTAATTAGAGATAATACTTGAAAAGCACCTAGCACATACTACTCAGAAAGTAGCAGCTAGTGCTAAAACTGCTGATAGATGACTGACATTGAACTCCCTGAGACAGGAATGTAAGTAAAATCCTTATTTTGAGGCAACCCCACTGAATCCGATCTACGGTCAGTTAATGAGACCCTTGTGATTTAGTTTTACGTTATCAAAATGGCCTAAAAATGTCCAATGTAATTCTGACTTGCAAATGTGAGCCAGAGGCGAGTATTCCTACACATACTTCCCACACTGCTCAGGGTACCACCTACCGAAAACTTCCCTTAGGGGCGAAGGCCACTCAGAACAAAAACTATAACCAACGGCGCGTTGTGCGAGCACGCCCCCGGCCCCGGTGAACAGAGCCTCCACACGCGCGCAGGGCATCCCCTCGGCCCCCACACCACGTCCTCGCGGACTGCCGCCGGGACCTCGGGCCCCAGGAACGACGTGGGGTCGGACGGCGCCAAGAGGCAGGAGGGCGGGCGGGACGGGTCCAGCAGGCGCCCACCCAGCGCAAGCACGGCCGCCCTCCTCCGCCGCGGCACCAGCTGCGGCCCGGACGGCGCTTCCCGCGCCGCACTCCGAGGGGCGCGCTCAGGAGAACCGGTGACACCAACTTTACCTCCATGACTTACGGCTCCCGGCCGCGGCGCCGAGGGATGACGCAAGCCACGCCACGCCACGCCACGCCACGTCACGGCCCTCCCTGCGGCGCACTTCCGGCTTCTGCGGCGCAGGCGCGAGCCAGACCCTCTCGCGGGAATCGTCCGCGAGAGCCTGGGCGATGGAGAAGCGGGGACGGGGTGGGAAGCCGCCCTCTACTGCGGCGCCTTTGCAGCCACCGATGACGCCTCGGAAAGAGAGGAGGCCTAGCATGTTCGAGAAGGAGGCAGTGAGTGAGGAGACTCGGGACGAGGGCCAACCCCTAGGCTGCAGAGCTCCGGCTTTTGTGGTGTAGACCCTAGACCACCGCGCTAACTGACTGAAACAGCTTCTTCAGTTCTCTTCAGATTTGTTCAGCTCAGGTTTCCTAAGAGGCGCTTTCCCCAGAAATACGTAATTTTAGTGTGTTTAGTGCCACCACACAAACCGCAGCTTTACTAGCCAGAAGTAGGTGTATGTGTGCTGTGCTTCAAAATAATAATGATAATAATAATAATATTTGGATTGGATATACCAAGCAGAACAATGAGATGTTTTGAGTTTTTGTAAACAGCAGCAGCCTCAGTATTTGAAGAACATACGAGAGAGGAAGTTAAATTGAAAATAATTCTGTCCATTAACTTACTGTCTGAAATTAATGCAAAATGATATTCAATTTTATTGGTGGTATAACACCAGGATTTCTGTATGAGCATAGTGTGAAAACCATTACTGTGATGGACACTCCATCTTTTATTGAGACTTTGAGAGAGAGAATAATTTGTCCAAGGGTACAAAACTGTAATGATAGAGCTGGGACTTCTGGTCCACTTGCCTATAATTGTTTCTTTTCATACCTACTTCGTGGGACCCATAATCAACAGGATGAAGGAGAGATAATAGGCAAAACACTAATTTTTGAAGATCCTTATTTCAAATAACAGAATCCTTCCCACTGCCCCCGCAAAAAAAAAGTCCTGGCAGCATTTCAGGTTCTAATGACTGCTCTTTGGTGTCTGCATTTTACAGAGGAAAAAGAAACAAAAGGAGGAAAAATAAATAGGGCAAGTTCGCAGAACCAAGAAAAAGCACAGCAAGGCTAGAAACCTTAATATATTGGATTTTAAATTCATGCTCCCAGAAACTTTGTTGTATTGCCTCGTAATAAGTCTGAGAAACAGATAGGTCGCCTGCAGTAATGAAAAATATTTGTATTTTGAGGTGCCTTTTATAAACTTACTGTCTACTGAAGATCTGAAGTCTTGAAAAGTGAGGAAGTCTGAATCCAAAAGGAGGGGACGACAGATAGGTTCACTTGGTATATAGGCCAGAATCTGGGGAAAGGGGGACATGGACCAAGGCAGTTCTTGCTTATTTGCTATGAATGTGATTAACCATAGCTGTCTTTAAAATCTGGGCTTCTACAGGTAAGAAAATTGAATTGGGAAGAGACTGAGAAGAGATTTCACAAATGCTCACTAAATGTGCCTGAGGGCAGTGAGTCACTAATTAGTTATTCCTAACTTTCAGGTAGCTGATTATTCTCATGATCCCGAGCATAAGAAAGATTAGGACACACAATTTAATTGTTATAAATGTCTTTTGATTTTTTCTCTCCTGCATCCATTTATTTTCTTCTACTAGTAGGAACTCAATTTTCCTTTGGAGAATTAAGTAATTCCCTATTGGATAGAGTTTTGGTGGGACTGTCAGTCACCTTCCTTAACTTTGTGGTGAGGATGAGACCAAAACTAGGCTGATTAGATGAACTCTTCCTGTAATAATTAAAGAAAATGGTTGAGATTAATTTAAATTGAAGGCGGCATACTGACCTGCCTCAAGTGTCTGACTCTTTAGGCTTCTCTTCCATTCTGTGAGCTACTCCATATCTTTCCAATTAGTTATGTATATGGTTAACAAGATTCCGTGCTTATTGTTTGCAACCAAAGATTCCAAAACCTTAAACAAATTACTGAAAATTGAAAACTTGGTTAGTCTCACTCGTCTACGTACATTTGAAAATCTTTAATACTAGCAAACAGCTTTTAGAAATACTTTAATGTAATGGCATCTCATGACCATGCTCTTTTATTTCTAGGATTGTAGGCTCAACATAAGGAAATGCCATATCAATAGGTTAAATAATTAAACTCAGATTTAACTCAGGTTAAATAATTAAACTCAGATACCAAAAAGTTCTTCATATTTAAAGCCTATTTCTAATTTTTGGAAGTGACTACAAAGATTCTTCCTTAATTAAGAGATAAAATACTCTTAATAAAGAGAATACTAAATCAGAAAGCCAATATATATATATGGAAGAAATGGCAGAGATGTGAGTTTTCAGCATGTTAGAATCTCTGATTGTTATTTTTAAACCACAAATGCATGCCCTATCCCCAAGGAATTCATTGCAGTTGAGAGCCACTGTTAATGATATAATATAGTTGTATCCATTGGGTGTATTGTGAGAGGAAAAGGAGATGGCAGTACCCTGGAGAAGCATTCTATTAATGGAAAAGAACAAAATAAAAATTTCATTTTTAAGAGGTTTGGGGAGCTATAATGCCTTTCTTCCCCAACTAAAACATAAAGCAGTCTGACAGATGATTAAAACAGCAGGTTTATTTCTGATTAAGGACTTCTACTAGAAGCCAACATGGAGTAACTCCTACCAGAAACTACAGAAAATTACACAAAATGTATGAAGTACTTATTTCCACTGGCTGGAGGTAAGGTAAGACAGGATTGTGATCTTTGAGAGATGAGACACAAGAAAGGTGAGCCCCAAGATTTCCCCTAATGTACTGCCTGGTGAGGGCTTCCAGCCCATACCTTATGGAGGTGTCTCCCTTAGTTGAGAATGATTTGGGAGTCAGGGTAGGTCAGGGTGATATAAGAGCAGAGTATTAGAGAGGAGAGAGCTGTACAAACAGTTCCCAAGATCTGCAGAGGATTTTCCTCAAGTCTTCAGCTTAGTACATCAGTGCATCTGGTGAGGAAGTCAGGTGTGGCTAGAGAAAGAACCACCCAAAAGAAACAGAAAAAAATCCTTGGACTCACACAAAATAGATTTTTTTTTCCCACCAGTAAGAGTGGAAAACCATGTAAATCATAGGGCATTGGTTAGAGTGCTAAGAAGTGTATTGTCTCAGTATTGGGGGAAAAAAGCCCTAGACTTAGGGTTTTCTCTAGTTTGGCCTATCAGAGCTTAAAGACATGCCTCGAGAGGATTACAGTGTTTCCAAGTTACTGCATTCTAGAAGAAAGCTCAAGAATGCATGTGGGAATACAAAAATATACAGCTAAAACAGAAGGTAAAATTCACAATATCTGGTGTTTAATTAGCATACCTTCAAAGAAGCAGAAAAGTACAACTCAAAATGGAGAGAAGAAACAAAACACCCAGAAATGATAAAAAGATAGAAATAGTATAAAAGGACACTAAAGTGGTTATTATAAAACAGTTATTGTGTTATATTAGTTTTCATCACATTAAAGCAGTTATAAAATACTGATATTATAAAAGAGTTAATATTATGTTCTGTTCAAGAATGAGGAGAGGGACTTCCCTGGTGGTCCAGTGGTTAAGACTCCATGCTCCCAATGCAGGGGGCCTGGGTTTGATCCCTGATCAGGGAACTAGATCCCACATGCCGCAACTAAGGATCCTGCAAGCTGCAACTAAGGATTCTGCATGCCTCATTGAAGATCCCGCCTGCGGCAACAAAGATCCCACCTGCTGCAACTAAGACTTGGGCACAGCCAAATAAATAAATAAATTTTTTTAAAAAAAATCAGAAAAGATTAAGCGTGGTAAATCCAGGTCAAACCTCTACAGATGAAAAATATAATGTTGGAAATGTAAAATAAACTGAGTGGAATTAACAGCAGATTTGACACTGCAGAGCAGGCTTAGTGAATTTAGAGACAGCAATAGAAAATCTGAAATGAGCTATGGGAAAATTTCAGGCAAAACTTTTATTATCTTTGGATCCCCAAGTGAGGAGAGGGGACAAACTGACCAAGACTTGAGAGAAAACTCAAATAAATAAAATCAGAAATTAAAGAGAAGAAATTAAAATTGATACCACCGAAATACAAAACATCATAAGAGATCACTATGCCAACTAGTGGGACAACCTAGAAGAAATGGATAAACTCCTAGAAACATACAACCTTCCAAGACTGAGTCATGAAGAAAGAAAAAATCTGAATTGACTGATTACTAGTGAGGAGAGTGAATCAGTAATCAAAAACCTACCTAAAACAAAAGTCCAGGATCAGATGGCCTCACTGGTGGATTCTACCAAATATTAAAATAAGAATTAATACCAGTCCTTCTCAAACTCTTCCAAAAAAATAGAAGAGGAGGGAACACTTCCAAACTCATTTTCAAGGCCAGCATTACCCTAATACCAAAACCAGCCAAGGACACCACAAGAAAAGAAAATTATAGGCCAGTATTCCTGATGAACATAGATGGAAAAATCCTCAACAAAATATTAGCAAACTGAATTCAATAGCACATTAAAGAGATAATACACCATGATCAAAGGGATTTTATTCCAGGGATGCAAGGATGGTTCAACATCTGCAAATCAATCAGTGTGATACACCACATTAACAAAATGAAGGATAAAAATCTCATGATCAAAAAAAAAAATCTCATGATAATTCGAATAGATGCAGGAAAAGCTTTGACAAAAATTAACACCCATTTATGGTTTTTTTAAAAAACTCTCAACAAGGTGGTTACAGAGGGAATGTACCTCAACATAATAAAGGCTGTATATCAAAAGCCTACAGCTAACATTATACTCAGTAGTGAAAAACTAAGCTTTTCCTGCAAGATCGGGAAAAAGCCAAGGATGCCCACTTTTGCTGTTTTTATTCACATAGTCCTGGAATTTCTAGACAGAACAGTTAGGTAAGAAAAAGAAATTGAAGGCATTCAAATTGGAAAGGAAGAAGCAAAATTGTTGCTTTTTGTATATGACATGATATTATATATAGAAAATCCTAAAGACTCTGCCAAAAAAAAAAAAAAACTATTAGAATTAAAAAACAAATCCAGTATAGTGGCAGGATACAAAATCAATATAAGAAATTCTGTTGAGTTTCTATGTACTAATAATGAACTAACAGAAAGAGAAAACAATCTCATTTACAATTGCATCAAAAAGAATAAAATACTTAGAAATAAATTTAACCAAGGAGATGAAAGACCTGTCCACTGAAAACTGTAAGACATTGATGAAAAAAATTGAAGACATAATAGAAATATATTTCATGCTCATGGATTGGAAGAATTAATATTGTTAAAATTTCCATAGTATCAAAAGGACCTACAGATTTAATATAATACAATCCCTTTTGAAATTCCAATCCCTATTCCAATTCCAATTCCAAAAAAAATCTGATGAAAAAAGTGGGCAGAAGATCTGAATAGATATTTTTCCAAAGAAAACATACAGACGGCCAACAGATACATGAAAAGATGCTCAACATTACTAATCAGGAAAGTTTCATATCAAAACTCACAACTGTTAGAATGGCTATTATCAAAAAGACAAGAGATAAGTGTTGGTGAGGATGTAGAGAAAAGAGAACATTTGTGCACTGTTGGTGGGAATGTAAATTCATGCAGCCACTATGGAAAACAGTAGAGAGGTTCCTCAAAAAGTTAAAAATAGGACTATCATGTGATCCAGTAATTCCACTTCTGGGTATTTATCTGAAGAAAACAAAAACACTAATTCAAAAAGGTATATGCACCCCCATGTTCATTGCAGCATTATTTTCAATAGCCAAGATATGGAAATGACCTGAATGTCCATTGATGAATGAATGAATAAAGAAGATATGGTGTATATATACAAAAAAGAGTGAAATCTTGCCATTTGCAAAAACATGGATGTGTCTCAAGTGCATTACGTTAAATGAAATGTCAGAGAAAGACAAATGCCATATGATCTCTCTTATATGTGGAAGCTCACAGATGCACAGAACAGATTGGTGGTTGCCAGAGGTTGGGGGTGTGGGGAAAGGGCTGGAGGGTGGGCAAAATGGGTGAAGGGGGTTAAAAGGTACAAACTTCAGTAAAATAATAATATGCTCAAGTGTGGTTTATTCCAGGAATGCAAGGTTGGTTTAACATTCAAAAATCAATGTAACTCACCATATTAACAAACCATTAGGGATGAAAAATAGGATGGAAATTGGTAACATTTCTACCTAAATTAAAGCAGCTCACCTAGTCATGGGTCTATCTGGATGATGACCTATATCTAAGATGATGTCCTATCTCTGTAAAGCATATGCACTGGTGGAACAGAAAATATGTACTTCTTATAATCAGATGTCAAGAGGCGAGCTGGGGAGATTCTGCACTAAACATGCTCTTCCTCTCCCTAACTTGCTTATCACATAAACTCCCTCAGAGAGGAACAAATGAGAGGGCAAAGAAGGGGAAGTATTGCTCCAATAACAGTTTCTGCCACATAGAAACATCAATGGTAGAGAATAAATATTTTCCCATAGTATTCCTGGGAATATGATTTTTAATATATACATTTTAAACTACTGGTCTATGAAGTAAGGTGTGAAAAATGAAGAGGAGTGATAGAAATACGTAGAACTGTAGGAAAATCAAGATGTAATAAACATTAAAATTAATAAAATTTTAGTAGGGAACAATGGTATTTTTATGTTATACAACTCCTAAAAACATAAAATGTGTTTATAAATCACCTTAAATGGGACATTGAAAGAATATCAAAGGAATTAATGCTTCAGAATAAATTGAAATAAATTTTTGTAACATAAAAAATTAATTGTAAATAAAAGTTCTTCTGTAAATGCAGAAGCAAACCATGTTCCTGGTTTGAAAAGCTATTGTAGGGGCTTCCCTGGTGGCACAGTGGTTGAGAATCTGCCTGCCAATGCAGGGGACACGGGTTTGAGCCCTGGTCTGGGAAGATCCCACATGCCACGGAGCAACTGGGCCCGTGAGCCACAGCTACTGAGCCTGAGCGTCTGGAGCCTCTGCTCCACAACAAGAGAGGCCGCGATAGTGAGAGGCCCGTGCGCCGCGATGAAGAGTGGCCCCCACTTGCTGCAACTGGAGAAAGCCCTTGCACAGAAACGAAGACCCAACGCAGCCAAAAATAAAAATAATAAATAATAAATTAAAAATTAAAAAAAAAAGAAAAGCTATTGTACAGTTACAAAGTTATTTATCATTAACATTATTTGTAAACAAGTATTTTAAACTATAAATTATTACCTCAGGCCCTGATCTCCTTATAATCTATTCACCATACAGCAGCCACAATAGTCTTTTAAAACTGTAAATTAGAAAATATCACTTGCCCGTTTAAATCCTTCCAATGGCTCCTCATTGTTCTGAGAATAAATTTCAAATTCCTTTTCAAATTCTACTTAGTCCTACATGATACCTTTTTGTTTTTAATGTATTTATTTGATTTATATTTGGCTGCATTGGGTCTTCGTTGCTGTGCGCGGGCTTTCTCTAGTTGTGGCGCGCGGGCTTCTCATTGCGGTGGCTTCTCTTGTTGCGGAGCACGGGCTCTAGGTGCGCGGGCTCGGTAGTTGTGGCTCATGAGCTTAGTTGCTACGCGGCAAGTGGGATCTTCCCAGACCAGGGCTCGAACCCGTCTCCCCTGTGGCAGGTGGATTCTTAACCACAGCGCCACCAGAGAAGCCCCATTATACCTTTTTAACCTTATTCTGTTACTACTATTTTCCTCACTCTAAACGATCCAGACAACCAAACACACGTCTATTCTCAGAACATGTTCTTTGTCCTTCCTATTTCCTGTTCCTTTTAGACTTCAGCCCAAACCAGACTGAAGGGACTTCTCCAATTATTCAGTCCAAATTAGGCCCTCATGATGAGTTTCTATCAAGTCATGTGATTTTCTTTGTATAGCAATTACCACTATTTAAAGTGGCTTATTCATTTCCCTATATATGTTTTTATTGTCTATCAGTCCTCCTCCCCACTAGAAGGATAACTCCATGAGTGCAGAGTCCTTGATTATGAGTTAATACAAGTAAAACAATTAATTCCTGGTTATTATAATGAAGTTCACCGCTGTAACTTCAGAGCCTAGAGTACTTAACTGAACCATAGTAGCCACTAAATCAGTAGTTCTTTAAGACAGGTTGAATGTCATACAATAAATGTTGAATGTAAAAAGCACAGAAAGATGTATATACCAAATCAATACACTTTTGTTATCTTTTCAATTTAAGACAAATGTGTTATGTAAATAATTGTATTATTCAAAGATAAAATAATTAAAATTATAAGAAGACAATAAAGGATAATATTTTCATAATGTCAGGGCAGGGAACATGAAAGGTTTTCCTTACATACCAGTCTTCTAGCCACTCAGTTGCCCTCTCAGGGGCCACTCTTGTTTCTAGTTCTTTTGCATCTTCCATGGATGTTCTAAATATATGCATTCAAATTTGTGTTTGTGTGTATTTGTGTTTATAGATAAATAGATAGATGATAGCTATATTCTTTTTTCGTCTTTTACCAAATTGATAGCCAGGAGTGAATCTAGGATTTAGCAACCACATAATCATAGAAGTCTTATAATGGATTTCCAAGCTTTGTGTCAGTCCTGTCCCATTGCACCAGGGTTCTTAAAACCGAAATTTCATTTTACAATTAAAAAAGTAATCTCTCTCTCTCTGTCTCTCTCTCCCTCCTTTCAGTATGCACAGATTTTAAGAGAAAGACTGAGAGAATCAATTCATGATGTTCAGTACGTAGAGCCACCATTTGATGACTCAATTGCTGATACAGGTAAAGAATGGAAGAGTGCCCTGGCAAAACTACAGTTTGCTAATTCATATAGAATGGAGCCACTGAAAAAATTCCAGGCTCATTCAGTAGAAACGAAAGTCCAGCAGATATTAAAGGTAGGTTGATAGATATATATGATAGCAATATCTTAGCTTTGGGGGTTTGATAAACTGTATTAAGATTTATGGCAGTATAGTTACCCTGATTGATTTTTTTGTAGCTTTTATCTCTGAAAACATGAAAGTACTTTGTAGTCATACACAATAATCTTCATGTTGATGCTATGATTAAAGCTAGACCAAAAGGAATATTATTTTGCTATTTCATTTAACTCTTAATTATCCATAAATTATTTATCCTCCAGGTTCCATGTGTCTCCCATATTTGGAGGAATGAATTAAAAAAAACCCATATTGAATATGTGTGAAAAATTGATTCATGACGACACTGAAACATCTTAAGAACAGGCAATCCCCAATTTATGCATGGGTTTTCTTCCCAGCTGGAATCTAAAGTTCATTTAAGACAGTTTGAAACTCAGACACATGTTTTCAGGCTAGTCCAACAAAGCTTCTTCAATTTTACAAAATTAATACTGTAATACTAATACCAATATTAATTATACTACTGTTGGTATCTGAAGACTACATGGTTCAGATGGAAAGAATTCCCTTGACCATCTTTCCTAATAAAGGGCCAAATTAAAAACTTTTAAATTATAGAATGTTTGTTTAAGGGACCTCTTTTTCTGAATCCCCTTTTCACCTTTGGGCACCAGGCACCCAGGATTTTTCTGATGACCAGATTCCCTTTGTGGGACTCTACCCAGCCTAATCTCCCTCTCCCACCTCTAATTTACAAGACGCACTCCTTTAGTAATAACTGGTGTAAGCTAGCTATTGGGAAGAAAGCATATGTTTAGTTTATTCTGTATAAATGATTAATGTCCCTTTAATTGTATCAAAGTTAATTCTTAAATGAATTAACCTTTATTAATGCAGAAGAATATTTAGGAAACCTACCCTCCAACCTCCCTCCACCACCATAGACATAGATACATTTCTAAGCTGAATTAATAATTATCAGATAATATTTGGTAAAGATATTATGGCTCATAACTTCAGGAAATAAATTCAATTCAATACAATAAAATAATTATTAATTCTCTGATCTAAACACTAATAGCAAGCATTTGTGATTGAGTATACATTTTGGTGTGTCTCTCACTCAGCCCTACCACATAGACTGAGTTCAAGTTTATTGAATATAGTAGAATTTCACATTGTATTTGCTTATGATAGCTTATAGAATTGCATTGAGCATGATGGGGCCTGGAACAGCTTATTGGAAATATAGGTGGAAGGCTAGGGGTCATAGAGAGGCCAGGGATTTTCCTTTGCGTTTAGGGAAAGTTGAACACAGTTCTAGACACGGAAACAGTATATACTGATGGAGCTTATAGGTATCTTCCTATAGCACATGCTCTTTATTTATTGAAAATGAACACTTCTGTAGATAAGGCCCGGGATCTCTTAGGCAGATTCAGAAGGGAGAGTGGATGTTGCTAAGTGTCCAAAAGATTGAGCCAATTGCCTGAGGGAACTGAATGCTTCTAGACCCAGTTTAGATCCAGAAGCATTCTAGGAGGGAACCAAAACCAAAAAATGGGTAATTTATTTGGTTTTACTTGCCTATAAAATTACCAGGTAGGCATCCATTTGTTGTCATTAGAACTCAGAACATTGGTTAATTTATCATTGGTCTGAGTCAGTTAATCAAAGCCAGGTGCCACCTGCTCACCAGCTGGTTCAGGTCTGCTTATGGTTTGTAGGAAAATGTAGTCCTTCATGGCCCACATCTGTCTCCCCACCTGCCCCCAGCTATATATTAATTTAGTAAGAAACATGAGAAATCTTTGATTTCCTTGATACTCTCCTGGAGGCCACAGAAAAAAGCAGTAGAGTGAGAAGCCATAGAAACAGGATTAGAAAGCAGTGGCCTTTAATTTGTGGAGACAAGAAGACAGGAATAGGGACTTCCCTGGTTGTCCAGTGGTTAAGACTCTACCCTTCCAGTGCAGGGGGTGTGGGTTCAATCCCTGGTCGGGGAACTGAGATCCCACATGCCACGTGGCCAAAAAAAGAGACAGGAATAACATAATGCAGGCTCTGCTCCTGAATTTTAGCAAATATATAAATTTGAAAAAGATTTAAGATTCTCTACCTAAGAATTCCCAGAAGCTTTGTTTTAAAATTCCTCTTGTGTCTCCCTAATAACTGTTTGGCACAGTAATCTAGTAAAGGAAAACTTAAGCTTAAGGGTTGCTAATGAAGGGCAATTGAACATAATTTAAAAACCAAACTAGGGGGCTTCCCTGGTGGCGCAGTGGTTGAGAATCTGCCTGCCAATGCAGGGGACACGGGTTCGAGCCCTGGTCTGGGAAGATCCCACATGCCGTGGAGCAACTAGGCCCATGAGCCACAACTACTGAGCCTGCGCGTCTGGAGCTCGTACCCCGCAACAAGAGAGGCTGCGACAGTGAGAGGCCTGCGCACCGCGATGAAGAGTGGTCCCCGCTTGCCGCAACTAGAGAAAGCCCTCGCACAGAAACGAAGACCCAACACAGACAAAAAGAAAGAAAGAAAGAAAGAAAGAAGCTTTCATTAAAAAAAAAAAACAAAACACCAAACTAGGGCCTCCCTGGTGGCACAGTGCTTAAGAATCCATCTGCCAATTCAGGGGACACGGGTTCGAGTCCTGGTCTGGGAAGATCCCACATGCCGCGGAGCAATTAAGCCCATGCGCCACAACTACTGAGCCTGTGCTCTAGAGCCCGTGAGCCATAATTACTGAGCCCGCGTGCCACAACTACTGAAGCCCTCATGCCTAGAGGCCATGCTCTGCAACAAGAGAAGCCACTGCAATGAGAGGCCCGAGCACCACAACGAAGAGTAGCCCCTGCTCCCTGCAACTAGAGCAAGCCCGTGCAGCAACAAAGACCCAATGCAGCCAAATATTAAAAAAGAAATAAAGAAATAAAACTAAATTTTCTTCAAAATTATTATTGAAATAAATTGGTAAACATATCAACCATTTAATATTATTTGGTTAGAAATATGTATATTTTTCAAAAAGTTATATGTATTAATCAGACACATATTCTACTTCAATTTTTGTTTAGAAAATATTTGGTTTGAAAATTAAAATATTTTTCTTAATTTTTTTAAAGGAAAATCTTAAAGATGTCAAATATGATGACAAAGTCCTCTCTCATTTGTCGCTTGAATTAGCAGATCGCATATTGCTAGCAGTCAAAGAATTTGGGTTCCACCGTTATAAGTTCATTATAAAAGTATTATTTATTCAAAAGACGGGTCAAGCAATCAATGTAAGTACCTCACTGATCAGCATCTACCAAGTTCAACTATGAGGTCTCCCCTCTAAGTGACTTGATATTTATTGCAATGTCTCAAAGGCATATTTGAGGTGCATCTTGACTGAAAGGATAATTATTGAACTATATTTTCTTTCACTTTGAATTATTTGAAAAATACTAAGCTAGAAATGGTAATTTTCTGTTAATAATTTATTAAATTGCATGGGTATTCTGTTCCTTGACCATAACAGTTTTGACAATTTAATGTCATTTAATAATTGATTAACCAGTAAATTTATTTAGGGCACTAAATAATGGGTATAGGTACTGAGGAAAATACAGAAAATTATATGACATGGACCATGAATGCCAAGGAGTTTTTACTCCAGTCAAGAAAATAAAGCAACACAATTTTGAGTGTAAGAAAATAAAATGATGCAGAGAATGTAATAGCCTAGGTTTTAGCGTGCAGTTGACCTGGATATGAATCCTGGCAGCAACACACACTGCCTCTGGCCTGGACATAGTTTTTTCTTCTGTAAAATGGGGCTGATAAAACCTACTTGCTAGAGTTAATGTGAAGATTTAATGAGATTATCCGTATTAAAATCCTTAACAGAGTGCCCAGCCCAGAGTCCTCAATAAACAGAAAGGCTTATTTTTTTTTTATTACTTCAATAAATATTTATTGAGCAATTCCTACATGAGAAAGGCTTATTACTATTCCTTACAAGTAAGAGTGCTATACCCCGAGAGCTGTGTGCGTTTCTAGTGAGTTGAGCGCCAACTGTGTGGGGCGGGACAGTCTGAGGGGCTCCACGAGGAAGCCCGGCGGGAGCACTTGGCTGGGCGGAAGGCTGCCGCCCACACGGCGGTCAGCAAGGCGCCCGGGGAGGACAGAATTACACCACAGCCTGCGTGCACGCTCGGGGAACGAGACGCTTCTAGATGGTGACAAGTGCTCCATGCACGGAGTGACTACTTGGGATTGTCTGGAGACGGGGAAGGGCCTCTGATGTCTGAATGACAAGAAAAAACCAGCCGCGCCAAAGATCAGGGAGAAGGTCCAAGCAGGGAAAACATGGAGCGCAGAGACGCTAAGGCGGGGCGAACTCGCTGTGCTTGACTAATAACCAGAGAGGCTGTGGTGTATTTAGGTAGCCCCACCCCAGAAGTTAGCAGCCTCAGGCACCAGCCATGTATTTGCTCATCGTTCTGTGGGTCAGCTTAGCCTGGATTAGCTGTTTGGATTTTCGGCTGGTCTCACGGATGCACTTGCAGCCACCCAGTGACTCAGCTGGACCTAGAGTTCCACCGCGGCCTCACTCACAGGTGTGACAGTTGGTGCTGGCTGTTGGCTGGGGCACCTGGGTCCCCCTGCACAGGAGCCATCATCCTCCAGTGGACCGAACGGGCTTCCTTACATGTGGGGCTCCTCACAGCATTCCAGGAGGTGAGAGCAGAAGACCTCTTAAGGCCTTTCTTGGAAGTAGCACAGTGTTAACATTCTTTTGCTCAGAGCAAGTCCCAAGGCCAATTCATATTCACAGGGTGGAAAAATAGACAGCCTCTTGATGGGAGATGCCACATTGGATTTTTGACCATTTTAGAGCCACCACAGAAAAAGATGATGTGTGGCTTTGCAGGTGAAGCAAGGAATTAGGGTTTCTCTTTTAACAGCCTGCTCAGAGTCAATACCATTTTTTAATTTCAAGACAAACTTCCGGTCGAAAATCTTTTAAGGGTGGGAAGAATAATTCCTTATTATGGACTATAACACCGCAGAGTAGTACCGCACGCAGAACTACTAGACCCAGATTACAGAGTGCCTCCTGTTCCTGCCCCCGAGACACTCTGCTAAGGGAGCGTCTTTCTGTGTTAGATAACTTACCAGCTCCAGTAAAAGAAAAGATGGACCCAGGAAGCATCACTGTCAAGTCTTTTCAGCAAAGGGAAGATTGGACAAATTACTTTTAAAGTATAACTTTCTGAGATAGTGATGCATCTTCTAAAAAGTATCAAACTTGTATAGATTTAAAAATTACTACTTAACATGTTCGATCTAAAGTGGGTCTTCTAAACATTTCTCTCATAGATTGCCAGCAGATGGATCTGGGATGTCGCGTGGGACACCTGGGTTGCTGCGAAACATGAAACTGAAACTTATGTGGCATTGGCCTTAGTATTTGCTCTTTACTGTGAATAGCTTGTTACATGTACTAAAGAGTGTTTACTTCTCAACTTTTCAAAAATACATGAAATTTATAGATTTGTGAACCTCATAGTAGTTTTGATTAGCTATATTTTTATATCTCCAATTGAAGCTTAATTGTATTCTTTTAACAATAAAGTTAAAGCTGGATTTTTACCTTTATACTTACTAGTTATCGTATTTATTAACATTGTATTACCCCAAAGTATAAAAGTATAAGAGGTATATGTATATGCCTTTTTCATATATATATATACAAATACATGAATGCTTATGATGGATTATAATATGGGGGAATTATTTATCATCCTAGTTAGATTTAAGAAAATTAGAATTTGCTACAGGATATTATGATGCAAACTTGTAAAATGTCAAATTAAGTAAATGTTAAGATAGATTTTTGGAAAACTTCCAAAGGCAGATATTTTGAATGGTATCTTAATATACTACATGCATTCTTTTGAAAGAAGTTACCAAGTTTGAAAGAAAGATGTTGATATATTTAATACTTCCCTAACTAACACCTCTCCCTCCAATCAAAACACTTCCAAGTGTGCAGTCTTTCTATTTGTTAGTCCATTAGTTAAGCTCTTTTTAGCTGCAAGAACCGAAAAACCTAACATAATTATTTTTTTAAAAGAGGAAAATTGTATTTCCCAGGCATTTGATCAAGGATCCGGGTTCTTTCTGTCTTCCTGCTCTCCCCTCAGATTCTATGTACACGAGTTTAACTTGGTAGAATTTAACCACATTCTCATGGCTTTATCATCATGATTCACTCCCTGAGCTGGGCTGCAGCTCACCTTCCCTGAAGCACATGGCCGTGTGGAGAGTGGACACCACTGTCAATCGGGGCTTCTCCTGCAAGGAGGCAGGGGGTGGGGCTTGGTGGAGCCAAGCAGTAGTGTCTGTGATAATTCATGCTATTTTCAAGTTATAGTCAGAACTTGAAAACACATGCCAAACTTAATGGACAGTAAAAATACTGATTAGTTGAATAATCTATAAACAGGAAAACAGAAAGACAGAGGAGAGCTTTCTTTTCACTTGTGTGTTTTAATGCGTTGGATAATCCAGGACTGGCAGTTCCATACTACACAGCATAGACATGATAGTTGTAGCCCAAAGAATCTTTAAAACAGGATTTATTGTTTGCTAACTTTGGTCACAGAAAAATCAGTAATAACAAACCTAAGAAGGGCTTCTGTTAAGCAATGTTCCTTCCTGATGACCTCATCAGGATAAACACACTTCCTGGTATTGAGCAGACGCTTATAAACGTGACTTTGTAAAGTGAGAATCATGCCTTCCTCCTAGGGTTGGTTTGTGAATTAAGTGAGGTAATATATATAGTCAGGCACTTATGTCCAGCACTTAGCATAACCCTGGAGCATACCAAATCCTGAAATGTTACCTGTTATCATTCAGTTTGACAGCTCAGAATTACCTTCAGTTCTGCTTTCTCTTGCCCTTGTCCCAACCCCCATTCGTACTTAATTGTTAAATTCTATGGATTCTGTTTTTTTGAAGTGACTCAAAATCATCCCCTTGGGACTTCCCGGGGGGTCCAGTGGTTAAGACTCCCCCTTCCAATGCAGGGGGTGAGGATTCTATCCCTGGTGGGGGAGCTAAGATCCCACATGCCCCGTGGCCAAAAAACCATAACATAAAACAGAAGCAATATTGTAACAAATTCAATAAAGACTTTAAAAAATGGTCCACCTCAAAAAAAAAACAAAAAAACAAAACCTGCTGTGATATCTCTTGCCTGGGTCCTCACTCTCTCACAACTATTTTGATAGTCCTTCTTTTATTTATTCATGTGTTAATTGTTTTGTTCAACATATGTCACCACAGAAATCTGAACACCCCCTAATCTGATTCCCTGCTTCTCAAAGCTTTACAGCAGGTTATTGACCGTCGTTTACATGGTTCACAGAACTCCTCTGTCATCCCACCCTCTCCTCCAGATGCATTTTGAGTTTCTTTCCTTAACAAGGACCTGACTTTTCCCTGAGGAAGAGTCCCACTGCAGCCCTCTCAAGTAAAAGCTGGTTTTTCTCTCATCCCTCATCACTAATGCCTCAGAGCCAGGAGCTAGGTAGGCAACCCCACTGACTGTAAAAAGCTCTGGCTCCTGGAAATTTATGCAATCCGGATGTACAGTTCTTCACTTCTCTGTGTCATTGTTGCCTACTAGTCCCCTGGCCTGTTCCTTCTCATTTCTTGAAAACCTGAGCTACTGGATTGCAAGCTTCATCTCCACTCAACTCCTGCTGTCATTCTCTGTGACTTCAATATCCACGTAGATAATCATCCAATAAGGCAGCTCTCGCTTTGCACAAGTTGTAGTTACTACAGCTTAGTTGAATCACACCAGTCCCCCAACAACATGGTTCACATTTCAGGGACCACATATTATATATGTATATTAACCGTGAGTAACTTCATAAGGTACAAACTCCCCAGCCAGCTCTTCAGTTCTCAAGTCACTACGTAAATAGCAGGTGGGCGTCATGAGCCTTCGTCAAAGTCCGTCAGTCACTGGTCACTGCACTTCTGGTATTCAGCTCTTCAGGTCACAAGACAGCAAAGCATGTAGTTGTGTTGCCTCCTTGTCTCCCAGTGACAAAAGCACATGATGTTTTACAAAAATGGACCACCAAAAGAGGAAATTGGGCAAAAAAAGGTGAAAGTGCATCAAAGAAGTAAGAAGTGATGATGCTAGAAATGAAATTGGTTAGGAAATCTGAACATGACAACAGCAAAACCAAGACAGGATGAGACCTAAGCCCACATGGAAGTACTTCAGGAATCATGGGGAGAAAGTCCAATAAGTAAGAAAAGTAAGGTGAAATTGCGTCAACATCTTTTAGCTTAAATTGTCCAGGAACAGAAAGCCACTTGTGGTTGTGAAAGGCTTTCTTCTACTTTGGATAGAAAACTGTATGGTATCTGCTGTTCCACATCCGTGGATTTAACCAACGGCAGATGGTGTAGTAGTGGATATATTTAGTGAAAACAATCTGTGTAAGTGGACCTGCACAGTTCAAGTATCAACTGTAATAATAATTTTAAAAAAATCTCAATCAGTTTGGCTAGCATTCAGGCCAAAGCGTTGAAGTTAGTTACTCTGTTGAAAGAAAACTGTAATTACAAAGAGACAGAAAAACAACCTTTTTCTGCCAGTAAAGGCTGGTTCCATCATTTTAGGCGTCGACATGAACTGATTCATGTCGACCTATCTGGTGAATCTGCTGTGAAATATGCACCCAGATTTCACAGGTTAGTTACAGACAGTGGTTGTGAGAAAATGATGGAGATGTCCAGAGGAAAGGAGGCTAATAAGACTTCACATTAAAGAGACTCTTGGAGATTACTTACAACATTGAAAATGCAAAAGATAAAATGCTGGAAGCCATCCAAACTTCGAAAGAAGTATGACAATTTATCAAGGCATAGGAAAGATAAGTTACAGGATGAGAAAAAGGCAAGCACAATTTAAATTACTCTTGGTAAAGTTTTTAAAAGAAAATACTAATTCTCAATGTTTGTCATGTTTCAAATTACACTGTACTAAATATAAGTTTTACATTGAAAAAAATTCTGTATATGTGTATAATTGTCAGTAAGGGAGTTTTCAGTTTTTTAACGAAAGTTTTTTAAAGTCGTAGAAGAACTCTACTTTTTCTCTTTGATTAATAAGATTACTTTGTACGACTCCAGCTTCCATGGTCGTTTTTATGGCCCTGTGCTATCATGCAACTAGGACTGTCTGTGCTCTAGGTTCCCAGTTCCTTGACCAACTCACATTCAAGGACCTTTTCATCTAGCACACGTTGGGCATCTGCTCCTTGGTTCATCCTGTAGACCTTGTTAGCCTCAAGATCAGCATGACCTCTGAAGTCTCAGTTTCGAGCAGGTTACTCTCATGCAGTGGTTTCCTGTCCTAGCTCACCACCTGGCACACCCTGAACAGTCACTTTTCAGTCCTGTTGAACCCTCCCGCTCACTGACCTTCCTCGCGCTTTCACAGTTCTCTTGTTTTCTGCCTCAGATCTCATGGCCCATCTTTATAACTGCTGTACAGTCACTCCCTGACAAACACACTCCAGATTCCTTTGCCCCTCTTCTTCCTTTGGGAACACCCCTTCCCGAACAATCCCGAATCCCCTTGTCTGCTTTGTCCAAGCCTGAGTTCAAATAGCTGAGCTTGACTGACTGGTTTCACTTTAAATTCACGACCACAAACCTCCAGTGGGCAAACACTTGGCATCCTAGAAGCTTTGTTTTCCTATCCCCACACCTCCTCTCTCCCCCGGTTTCCTATATTCCTCTCCTCTGCTCACCTTCAGCTTATGACCTCACCTCATACCTGATCAAGGAAAGAAGAAGTATCAGAGGAAAAGTCCCTCAAGTTCCCGCCACCTGATCTCCAAAGCCACTCGCATCTGCAGCCACAGTCTGGTTTCCGTCTGGTTACAATAAACGGACTGTGCTTCCTCCTGTCAAAGGCTTATCCCAACATCTGTGTGGCCTTCCACCCTTCTCATGGCAGGCACTTTCCAGCACCTATCTCCTCTCTCTCTTGCATCATGATTTTCCCCTTCTACTGAGTCATCTTGTCAGCATGCAAACATGCTCTAGTGTCTTCTGTCGTAAAAACGACAGCAACCCACCTCTCCACCCACCCTCTTTCTCTGTTACTCACACTTCTCTCTCTGCAGCACTGTGGTTCCAATTCCTAGCCTCCCATTCCTTCCCTAATCGACTTCAGTTTAGCTTCTGCAATCGCCATACCATTGAAACAGCTTGGGACAATAAAGATTGGTAGTTACTACCAAATTTCTAAATACAATGGACATTTTCCTGTCCTTATCTTACTCAACTTCTCAATTGACATGTTGATCAGCCCCCTGTTTGAGACACTCTACCCTCTCAGCTCACAATACTTGCTAGTTTTCTTCCTTCTTCTCTATTTCCACCAGTATCTCTGGAATTCTTGACCTTGGGCCTTTTTCTCACCTATATCTACATATGCTAAGTGGTCTCATACAGTTTTATGTCTTTTTTTCTTCACCACTCTATTGCCAGTGCTTTACTCAGGGCCTAACAATACATAGTAAGGTAGTATTTGATGAATGAATGAATAAATGATTCCTTGTATTTCTATCACCTAACATAGTTCTTAGTTGGTTTCCATAAAATATTTGTGAAATAACTGAATGGACATTATTATTCTAATCCTGCAAATGAGGAAATGGAGGGTCAGAAAGATTAAATAATTTATCCACGATCACACAGCTAATAAGTGGCACAGCTGGTATTCATTTGGTCTTAATTCCAAATCTTTGTTCTCGCCATTACATCAAACTGCCTCCCTGTATATTTCACTCCTGACTCCAAGGATCTACCTTCATTTACCCTATTCTCAAGCCACAATGGAATGACCTTTGCACTTGAATATGCCTCTTATTTTCCCACCTCTCAGTCTTTTTCAGGCTCGAACCCGTATTTCCACTTCTAATTGTACATTTACAGGAAGTTGTCCTACCAGTCTCTTAAGATACTTTTCAAATTCTATGTCAACCTTAAAATCTTAATTTTTCTGGTTGCAAGTAAATTTTCTCCCACCTGTGAACGAAAAATGTTGCCTGCCGTATCAGTAAACAAAGGATGTTGCAGACATCAAGCCATCACGTTATGGCCACCCGACAGTCGGCCCTGGGGGAACTCAGGATGGAGGTAGGATGCCCCGCCGTCCCGCAGTCAGGTGCTGAAGCACCCGCCCACCCCGGCAGTGCACCCTGAAGAAACTCAGGATGAGAAAACACAGGATACTGGCCCCCAGTAGCTGAGGTGCACATCAAAGGAATGCTTTCAGTGAGCTCAAACTCTTGCATCTTCCCATATATAGAAAAGTACTAAATTCCTTAACCTGAGATATCTGGTTTTCTTTAAATAACTGTAATCTTTTGATGTTCCGACTACCAGGTCTTTGTTGTAAAAACACCTGTATATCCTGGCTCCCCCATTGCCTCTTCGCAGCCGTCCCTCAGAGTGATCTGAGAGTCCTGTCTCCTGGCTTGAAGTCCTCAGAATGTCCACCGAATAACACGTAACTCTCAACTTCTAGGTTGTGCATTTTTTTTCAGTCAACACACCTAAATTGCCTTTAAGTACAACTGTATATTTGTATCATATTCTTTCAGTGTTGAAACTGCCTATGTGCAGCGATTGTAATCCGCAGGGTGCCACCTTAATATTATGCCTTACCTTTCACGTTGAAAGGCTGAATCAATGTTTATTGACTTGGAATGAAGAGTTTTAACTTTGTATTTGATCTAAAGACAGAATACCCAAGGGACATGAGTAGAGCCAAGTAACTGAATATACAAATATATATTTAACATTAAACTCTATCCAGAGAATCTAACTGAGGGTCTGGATCAGTTGAGGGAATTTGGGGGAAAGATGTTGGTTCTTCTTGGCTCATTCAGACAATTAGGCCATTTTCTTCAGTGGGCTTTTGACAGGGAAATGGGGAGCTGCTCTGACTGAGGTTGTGAGATAAAGCAAAGTCTAGATTAGCAGCAGCTTGTGAGTCTTGGGTTGTTGGTGATGCCATCTCTGATCTGATGCAAGTGGAGAAGCCAGGAAAGGGTGGGCTGGGAGAGTCAAAGGAGGTCCTTTGTGTCACCGTGATGGGCTAGAAACAATCCCTTTGTCTTATCTTTCCAAACTTGTCTGCTGAGTGTAAGCGAAAATAATGAAGGAAAGGGAAGCCATATTACATTCTAAATCCAAGAATCTTCTCTGTTGCCATGAAACAAGTCATCTACACTCTCAGATACAAAGCGTCTGCTGAGAGGTCAACTTTAACACATTTCTGGCACCATTGTCATCTTATCACAGCTGTCTCTCGTGTTCTTTTAAGGTTCAGTTACTTTGTTTTTTGCTTTTAATTTTTGGTGAAGTCCAAAAGTGACCAGGTGAAGCCTAAGAACGAGGATTAATAATAAATTCAGTTCAAATAAAACAGGTCTCTTTCTTGGTGACTTTTATGGGCCTACCATTGTACGCACTTTACAACAACACTTAAGATTCAGTAAATGATCGGCTAAGGCTACGCAGCCAGGAAAAGCGGAGCCAGAACCCAGCGGAGGCCAGCCTGCTCCCCAAATGTTCCGCTGCGGAAGCGCTGTCCTCCCTCTCCGCATGCTCGCTCTCCCGTCCTGGGTGGGAGCTGCTGCGGCAGCTACATCCCAACAAAGTCGAACGTGAACTTGTAAGTTTATGATTTCCGCACGCACTGAGGTGAATGTGGATAAACTTTTCAAATGAAAGCAAGCTGAGGATGTCTTTGGAAAGTACACATTCCATGGCAGGTGGTTCAGGAACCCCAGACAGCTCGAGGCCGCGAGCAGAGAACAAAGGCGGACGACGGGCAGCGACTGGGAACCGGGAACACCGGGAGATGAGGCAGGGCCCCCACAGCCCACCGCGACGAGGCCCCCGGGAAGGAGGGTTGGGGAGGAGACCCCCCGGGAGGGAGGGGACGCCCGGAAGGGAGAGGACCCCCGGGAGGGAGAGGATGGGGATGAAGACTCCGGAAGGAGGAGGAGGAGGGGGCGGGGCGGTGAGGACCCCGGGAGGGAGGGGAGGGGAGAGGCGGGAGAGGGACCCCTGTAGGGGGAAGAAGGGGGCGGGGACCCTCAGGAAGGAGGGGGAGGAGGAGGGGAGGGGGAGGGGCGGGGAGCCCCGGGAGAGAGGGGGAGGGGACAGGGGCGCGGACACCTGGGAGGGAGGGGCGGGGAGGGACCCTCGGGATGGAGGGGGAGGGGGAAGGGCGAGGAGCCCCGGGAGGGAGGGGGAGGGGACAGGGGCGCGGACACCTGGGAGGGAGGGGCGGGGAGGGACCCTCGGGATGGAGGGGGAGGGGGAAGGGCGAGGAGCCCCGGGAGGGAGGGGGAGGGGACAGGGGCGCGGACACCTGGGAGGGAGGGACCCTCGGGATGGAGGGGGAGGGGGAGGGGCGGGGAGCCCCGGGCGGGGCGAGGTGGGAGGAGAGGGCTGACGTGTGAGGGGCTGGGCCGGGGGCGGCGGGGAGGGGGCGGCGGCGAGCGCGCCCAGGGCGGCGGGCCGGGGCGGGGCTGGGGGCTGAGGGGAGCGGCGGGAGGTGGGGCCGCGGAGCGCGCCGGGCTGCGGCGGCCGGTAGGCGGGGTAGCGGCGGGCTAGGGCCGCGCGGGGCCGAGGGCAGCGGCCGGGGGGCGGCGGCGGCGGCGGCAGCGGGCGCGGCGGGTGGCGGCGGCGGCGGCCGAAGGAGCAGAGGGCCCCGCGGGCGCGCACGGCGGCGGGCTCGGCGGGCGGCGTCCTCGGCGGCGGCGGCGGCGGCGGCGGGCGGCGCGCTGGCGGCGGCCATGGCGGTGGCGGCGGCGCTGGCGGGCCGCGGGGCGCGTGGAGGCAGGGGCCGGCCCCCGGGCGGCGGGCGGGCGGAGGGGGCGGGGCCCGGGCGGCGGGCGGCCCGCGCTGCGGCGGCGGCGACGGCGGCGGCGGCGGCGGCGGCCGGGACGAGGCGGCGGCGGCGGCGGAGGCGGCGGCGCGGGGCGCTCGGGCTGATGGCGGCGGCGGGCGGCCCCGGGACTGCGCTGTCCCCGCGGCCGTGCGACAGCGACCCGGCCACCCCCGGAGCGCAGTCCCCGAAGGTGAGGAGCGGCGGACCGGCGGCGGCGCCTCGGGGCCGGGGCCGGGGCCGGGGGCCTGGGGGCGGCCCCGGGCCGGGGGCGGGGGTGGTGGCCGTGAGGGGGCGGCGGGGACCCGGCGCCGGGCTGGCCCGTCCGGCCCACCGAGCCCTGGCACAGTCGCGGAGCCCCGCGCGGGTCCGGGGGCGAGTCGGCCTCGGTCCGAAGTCTTTTTGGCGGTTTCTGCGCCGAAGGAGCTTCTGAGCACGTCCCCCGGGGGACGTTCTGCTCCGCGTAGAAATAAAACTTTCCTCAGAGACGGAGAGAGTTTTCTTCACGTTAGTCTGGGATACTATGTATGTTTTTAAAAGCGCCTTCATTTGAGGAGTATCTTTCTGAAATATTTGAGCTCTTCCTAAAAAATAGAAATGTGTACAAGTGGAAAAACAAGCCAGCCAGTTAATGAACTTGGTTTGAGAACAAATAACCGTTCTGTTATTTTCAGGCCGACTTTTTTGTTTTCAAGTTTTGTAGTTTGCACTGTTTTAAGGAAGTAAAACGGACTTAGTGTTTTAAAGTCAGAGATGAGTGGAGAGGAATCGAGATGAGCGGTAGGATGTCGTGCATTAAAACATTTTGTTTTCAAGGTTAGTTTACTAGTTTGTGACAGAAGGTTGGAATGGAGCGATGATTCGTACAACCTCAGTATTTCAGTTGTAACTGAAAAGTTGGAATTGGAATGTGATGGGGACCGGAACCCCAAGGACCCGTGTCTTCGCTGATCCGGGGTCAGCGTTGACATAGGGACGGATCTTCGGTCACCTGGAGAGGCTGCCCCTGCCAGGAGCCCCTCCTGTGCGGTCCTCTGTGCACGGGGACTCTCGGGTGCCCCGACCGGTGACAGCGGCCAGGCGGTGCGTCTCCGCACCGCTGTGCTCGCAGAACCTGAGGCTGGGCCTGCGTGCGGCGGGGGGCCGGGGCCCCCGAGTCCAGGCCCAGCTGGAGGAGCGTGTCTGAATCAAGTGTGGGACCCCCAGAAACGGGTTTAATCCCAAGGTGGGAGCCGCCTGTGACTCTGAAATGCAGATAGCTGATATCGGAGATCTCGGCAGCCTTAAAGCTTAGGACTTCTGGGTCAAGATAGAGGTTGCAAGCAAAGTTCTTTCAACTTAATAGTATTTCATCATAATATTAGGAGGTATATTGCTGTTTGACCTCTCCGATGTTCACCTTATGTAATAGCACATTTGCCTAGAATTTGTAATAGTAAATTCAAACACTACTTGTGAAATTGTGGTTTCAGCTTTTCTGAGGACTTCGCATTTTTAACTTTTTGTCTCTTTTTGAGTGTCTAAATTTTTTAGCCAAGGGAAATGTGCTTAAATGGATATTAAAATCCTTAAAGTGTTCAGAAGCAAGTAAGATAGAAATGATAGTCGAATGCTTATTGAATATGAAATGTTTCAATTGGGAGACTTACTGTTATGTGTAAGTTTTTGGGGAATGGATATAGACTGTTCTCCGTCTCCTACCTGGTTGCTTTTCTTAATAGGAGTATACAGAGCTCTTCAATTGAATGCTTATTTTGTAAGAACTGAAAAGGAGAATATTCCCCGTTTTTTGCTATTTGGTAAAGAATCTGAGTAAATTCCTAACAGGTGGAGCCTTTTAACACTTTATAATCATATCATCATAATCATATTAACTAACTTTTACTGGGCACTTAATTGTTCCCTAGGCCTTGCTCTAAGGGCTTCCCATGTATTAACTCATTTAATCCCTACATTAGCCAAGTATTGGAGGCAGTATTAGGGTCCCAGTTTTACAGATAAGGAGCTGATCACAGAGGAGAACCACTCAGCCCGTGAAGGGCACTTTCCAGTAAGATTCCAGGCAGGCCAGCTTTGGCATGCTTGACCAACATACTTACTACCTCTGTATTCTTAGAACCGTGGTATTTAACAAAATTGTATTGTCTTAGGAAGCTACATTACCTTGATTTTTTTTTAATCTGTTTTTTTAAGCCTTAACTAATATGCGATTAAATTAATTTCCTGACACTTGATAACATCATTCACTGCCTTAATGAAACGGTCTAACTTAACAGCCCTTCATATTGTCACGTAGTGGAAGATGTCGCTTAAAATTTTTTTAAGCCTGTCCTTTTTGGGAGGTAGTGTGTGGTTTTATATAGATTGATGGCTCTTACTAGGGTATATTTTTGCTAAATTTTTGCAGTGTAAGGAAAAAATTAACAGGATTGATCATCTGTTTTTAGTCCTTTTGTATCCTCTTTTCACAGGGATATAAGTACCTAAAATAGCCAATTAGAATAGTCCAATAAACCAGCTGTAAGTTGAGTTAAACACTGAATGATCCGTACATTTTTATCCTAGCTAGGGTAGGAGGATTTGCTTTAACTTCAGAGTATTGCAGCAATTTTATGTGTTTCTCTAAAGCAGGAGGCATTTTAACCTCTTGGTAAGAAAGCAAAAGTAGATTTAGACTTACAAGTTTACTGAAAATTTTCTTACTTTGATTTGTATTGATTTGTATTAGTTATTAGTTTTTCCCAGGTCTTGCCCATTCCAAATTCTTGTCCCTCGTTAATTATAGTAGGAAGTTAACATTTGTATAATCCTTAGAAAGCCTTTAAGTTGAGCCTTTTAGCAAGTCTGGGAGGATACATAATTAATCTTTCCTTATTTATTATTCTTTGTCTTGTTATTTTTTGAATCTTTTAAATGTTTAGGATGATAATGAAGATAATTCAAATGATGGGACCCAACCGTCCAAAAGGAGGCGAATGGGCTCAGGAGATAGCTCTAGGAGCTGTGACACTTCCAGTCAGGATCTTGGGTACTGTCATTTTATTGCTTAATAATGTTTTTTGTGGTACGTGTCTTTTCTCTGCATTAGCTCCCTGCTCCCCATCCCCCAGCCCTGGCAAAGGCAATTATTAAAGATTGTAAAATGTTTTTATTGTGTTTTACAATGTGACAGCAAAGTTGCTTTTTGCTACTTAGTGCAATTGAAAAAAAAATTTTTTTATTGTGGTAAAATACACTTAAATTCACCATTTTAACTATTTTTAAGTGTATAATTCAGTGGCATAAATTACATTCACAGTGTTGTGTAACCATCACCACCATCCATTTCCAAAACTTTTACGTAATAAAATTCCCGTTTCGCGTATCCCCAGCCCCTGGCGGCCACCATTCTACTTTCTGTCATTATGAATTTGCCTATTCTAGGTACCTCATGTAAATGGAATCATACAGTGTTTGTCTTTTTGTGTCTGGCTTAATTTGGTTAGCATTTCTTCAAAGTTCATTCATGTTGTAGCTTGTGCTAGAATTTCCTTCCTCTTTAAGGCTAAATTATATACTCCATTGTTATAATTATACTCTATGTTATGTTTATCTCTTTATCTGTTGATGGACATTTGGGTTGTTTCTACGTTTTGGCTGGTGTGGATAATGCTGCCTTGAACATTGGTGTATAAATATATTTGTCCAGACTTCTTTGGGTATATACCTAGGAATGGAACAGGTGGGTCACATGGCAATTCGATGTCTGACTTTTTGAGGAGCTGCCAAACTGTTTTCCACAGTGGATGCACCATTTTATATTCCCACCAGCAATGTACAAAGTTTCTGGCTTCTTCATATCCTTACCAGCTTGTTATATTTCCTTTTTTTTTTTTTTTTTTTTTGATAACAGCCATTCTAAAAGGTGTGAAGTGGAATCTTGCTGTGATTTTGATTTGAATTTCCATAATGACTAGTCAAATTGAGCGTCTTTTCATGTGCTTATTGGCCATTTGTATATCTTTGGAGAAATGTCTGTTTAAGTTTTCTGCCCATTTTTAAATTTTTTTTTGTTGTTGTTGTTTAGACATTCTTGTCAGACGTAATGATTCGCAGATATTTTCTCCCATTCTGTGGGTTGACTTTTCACTCTGTTGGTAGTGTCTTGATACACAAAATCTTTCATTTTGCTCAAGTGCAAATTATTTACTCTTTCTTTTGCTGCTCATGCTATGAATCCGCTGCTCAGATTTCGCAGTGGATTCATATCTAGAATCCATTGCTAAATCTGAGATCATGAAGATTTACCCCTATGTTTTCTTGTAAGAGTTTTCTAGTTTTAGTTCTTACATTTAGGTCGTCGATCCATTTTTTAATTAATTTTTCTGTGTGATATGAGGTAAAGGTTCAATTTCATACTTTTGCATTTGGTTGTCCAAATTCCCAGCACCACTTTTGAGAAAACTGTTCTTTTGTCTGTTACTTTTAATTGGCTAGATGCATAAAATGGTGTTATATTCTGCCTGTATTATCCACTGATGAAGTTTAGAGGTTGAAATGGTCCAGGTCCAGACATCTGTAGTCTTTACTATTCAGGATTGGGGATTGATCTGCAGTGCACTGGGTATGTGGAGTCTATGTGGTTTATAGTTCAGTTTATTGAGAAATAGGTTTTTAGAGTTCTGCTTTCTCTGCTGTTTGTGACTCACTGAACAGAAGATGGGAAACAGAAGTTGATTATACTTTGGGTGCCTGAAATAGTAGCTATGGGTGCTAAGCCCGTGAGAAAGAATTCAGAACTGGTATCACTACCCCGATTTGCAAAAGCTAAAAAATGTTGCCTTTGTTGCTGACAGTTGTGAGTCTTTGTTCTTTGTGATATGTGGAAAATGTTATTTCCAGTGTACTTTTTTAAAAAAAAATTCATTTATTTTTGGCTGCGTTGGGTCTTCGTTGCTGTGTGTGGGCTTTCTCTAGTTGCAGTGAGTGGGGGCTACTCTTTGTTGCGGTGCGCGGGCTTCTCATTGCGGTGGCTTCTCTTGTTGCAGAGCATGGGCTCTAGGCATGCGGGCTTCAGTAGTTGCAGCACGTGGGCTCAGTAGTTATGGCTCGTGGGCTCTAGAGCGCAGGCTCAGTTGTTGTGGCTCGTGGGCTTAGTTGTTCCACGGCATGTGGGAAGAGATCTTCCCAGGCCAGGGATCGAACCTGTGTCCCCTGCATTGGCAGGCGGATTCTTATCCACTGCGCCACCAGGGAAGTCCTCCAGTGTACTTTTTTGCTTTGGTATTCCAGATGGTTGTTTCTTTTATCTCTACCTCTTTTGTAATTTCATTGATGCACATGAAATCATAAGAACTTCCTTGTATTACAAAATCATAGAAGACTGAGAATTTAAATAATTAAAATAGTTTTTCCAAATCCTTAAAATATATTCTCAGAAATGTTTAAAAATGAATATCCTTTAAAACAAAAATGATTAAAATTTTATAAAAGCTACATTTAAGGCATAATATATATTTCTGTGCTTAGCTTTAGCTACTATCCAGCAGAAAATTTGATAGAGTACAAATGGCCACCTGATGAAACAGGAGAATACTATATGCTTCAAGAACAAGTCAGTGAATATTTGGGTGTGACCTCCTTTAAACGGAAATATCCAGGTATTAAGTCTTAGTTTATATAACAGATTAAATCTAACTTTTAACTAATAGTAATTCTTTTTGATAGGTTGTCAAGTTCTGAATATTTGAGTACGGATTATTTATAACGTGTTTTATATTCTTCTGCTTGCTGATTTTTATTTGCAGCTTTCATTCATTCAACATCTCTCTCTTATGCCTTGTAAACTGATTTACAAGTAAAATGAGGAAGATGAATTTCCTGGAAAAGCTTTAGGGAGAAATCATTTTGTAGCCACATGAATGAACTAAGGGTTTTGTTTCTTGACTGTTGCTCCTTGGCCTTAGGGACGGAGGTAGCTACATCTGCTATATCTGAACTTGGGAGAGGCTGTGTTTCGTCAGCTAGTTTAATACAGTTATTTGTCTTATCTTCTGGCTTTGGATTACTCTGTTTTCAGTTTTATTTTAACTTTCATTTTTTTAATTTGTAAGCTTTTTTGTGTAGTCTTTTAATAATATTTGGAATATATAACAGGGAGTACTTTTTTAAATCCATGAAGATTTTAACTTTAAACATTTTTTTTAAGTTTTTTAAGCTTTTAAGAGTTTTACAAATGCAAAAGACTATTTTTGATAGTCTTTTATTCTTTTTTTTTTTTTGGAGATTTAGAGCGACGAGATTTGTCTCATAAGGAGAAACTGTACCTGAGAGAGCTAAATGTCATTACAGAAACACAGTGCACTCTAGGTAATGAACATTAATGAGGCGATACCGGATGAGTATTTATTTTCTTTCCCAAAATATTTTACAAAATTAATAAATAGATTGAATTATTTAAATGCTAAACTGTTAACTTCATTTTTGATTATTGTTAAAATACAAAAGAGAATGATGTTTTATAACAATGTCATTTTCTAATAACTTTAACAGAAGTGTCAAAGTGTGTGTATGTTTTGTGTGCAAAATTTGTACAGTACTTTTTAAAAGTATTAGTCCTTGTCTCTTAAAAGGCAAATGTTGCTCAATTTTTAGTTATGTATAGTTATCTCCCTGCTTTATTTGTAATTTTCCCTTCATAAATATATTAAGGCAACTTTTTAATATAAAACCATGGGAGCTCATCTCAGCAGTTGGTGTAATCTGATACCATGAGTTTCGAAAATTGCCTTTGTGACTTGTGTGTGTGTGCTGATGCTTTTGGTGAAATCTGAATTGGCTCTGTAACATTTCTCGTGTATCGAATTTGAAGACTAAGAACTGAAGCAAACTGAAAAAGCCTTTTCTCGTCTAGTATCCCACGTTGATGCCCGTGGTTAGTGCGCGTCATTATGTAGCAGGTGTTTCTAATAGAGGGACATATGTTGATATATAGTACGTAGATCTTAAAAAAGTTTTGGTTGAAAAATTGATTTATTTGCCTTTGCAACTTTGGTAATCTATTTCTTTTTAGTTCTTTGACTTTGTATTATGAATATTATTTTTTATTATTTTTGAATGTATTAAACTATTTTGCTTTGACTATTGGAAAACTTCTTAAATGTAGAGTAGTTTGAAGGAAAAGCAAATTTTGAAAAATGGTATGTTCACTTAGCCTTGAAAAAGCTTCTTTACCTTTTCTTTGGTCTGAAATAGGCTTAACAGCATTGCGCAGTGATGAAGTAATTGATTTAATGATAAAAGAATATCCGGCCAAACATGCTGAATATTCTGTCATTCTTCAAGAAAAAGAACGCCAACGAATTACGGATCACTATAAAGAATATTCTGTAAGTATCTAGGTAACCACCGTCTTGGTTTGGGGGAATGACGTTTTATAAAGTTAGATGTGACTTCCAACTGTAATATTTTTATTTCAGCAATTGCAACAACAGAATACTCAGAAAGTTGAAGCCAGCAAAGTGCCTGAGTACATTAAGAAAGCTGCCAAAAAAGCAGCTGAATTTAACAGCAACTTAAACCGGGAACGTATGGAAGAAAGAAGAGCTTATTTTGACTTACAGACACATGTAGGATCTCTTACATTTATTAACCCCTGAACCTCGCTAATTGCTTGTTACCGTAGGCTACTGAACACCCTTACCGTAATGTTTTGTACCAGCAGTGTGTCCTTTTCTTCCCCAGAACCGAAGCTGTCGTTTCTCATGTGCCTGATGCTGTTTGCTTCACTTCTCTGCCTGTGTGCGCTGTGCCCTCTGCCTGTGTGCGCTGTGCCCTCTGCCTGTGTGCGCTGTGCCCTCTGCCTGTGTGCGCTGTGCCCTCTGCCTGTGTGCGCTGTGTCCTCTGCGTTTTGGTTGGCATATGCTCCTGAAGGAATCTAGTAGCTGCACAGCACCCCTGTGTGACCCAGGGGTGGGTATAAGAGGTTTCCATAGTAGTGCGTGTACTTCTCACTCTTACCACACGAGGGTAAAACTTACTGTTTCCGTTTCATACATGAGGAGGTTGAGCTCCAGAGGTTTTATAAGTAGCCCTTAAGTGGTGAGCAGACACACTGCCTTTCCTCAGAAATGATGGCCATGGTAAACGAGACAAACTCACTAGAACTAGGAATACCAGCCCCCTTAGGTCATAGCTCCTAATGTCTCTTACATTTTTAGCTTTTGGGGGGAGAAACACGGTAGAGAGCAAGAGGGGACTGTTTTCCTAAAGCCTTGATTCTTCGCCTGGAATCGGGCGTGTCTTTCTCTTTGTGTTTAAACCAGGTTATCCAGGTGCCTCAAGGGAAGTACAAAGTGTTGCCGACAGAGAGAACCAAGGTCAGTTCTTACCCGGTGGCCCTCATCCCTGGACAGTTCCAGGAATATTACAAAAGGTACTTAGTTGTTTTTTTTTTTTTTTTTACCATTAGTATCAGTGTTGGTGAGGGACTTCAAAGCCTTGTGTTTGTCTTCTAGAAGTTTTTAGCTCTATAAGCATCACCATAAGATGTATAAGATTTGTGTCAGTCTTTTCTATCTACTGTGGTTCTGTGGTGAAGAATGCTCTTTACAGAACTTGAACATCTGCTGACAAAGCCTGGGGTGCCATCTCACTGCCCACCTGTTTGTGTTTCTGTGGACAGGTGCCAGGGGTTCTCCAGACCTCCATCCTTAAAGTATGGTCCATGGCCCAGCATCGCTGGTGTCACCTGGAAGCTTATTGGAAATGCAGACTCTCAAGCACGCCCCCAGACCTTCTGCCTGGGCGTCTGCATTTTCACAGATGCAGAGGGCGTGAAGGAAGGCACAGAGTGGCTGTGGGGAGGCATGGCCACCTGGGAGCTCCTGCTACTCTGGCCTGGCCACTGCTTCCATTCCTGTAGCAAGAACGCTGCTTGTCTCTCCTTTCCAACCTGGATGTAACTGAAAACAGGGCCCACAGCGTCGCTTGTGTCAAAATCTCAGCTTTTACTTCATAAAAAACCTTATGCTTTCTAGGATAGAGAATATTCTTTAGACAGTAGTATTTAAAATAGACTATACGGGCTTCCGTGGTGGCGCAGTGCTTAAGAATCTGCCTGCCAATGCAGGGGACACGGGTTCAAGCCCTGGTCCTGGGAGATCCCACATGCCTTGGAGCAGCTAAGCCCATGCGCCACAACTACTGAGCCTGCGCTCTAGAGCCCAAGAGCCACAACTGCTGAGCCCGCGTGCTACGACTACTGAAGCCCGCATGCCTAGAGCCCATGCTCCGCAACAAGAGAAGCCACAGCAATGAGAAGCCCGCGTACCTCAACCAAGAGTAGCCCCCGCTCGCCACAACTAGAGAAAGCCCGTGCGCAGCAACGAAGACCCAACACAGCCAAAATAAATAAATAAATAAAATTTAAAAAATAAAATAGACTATACAATCATACTATTTGAAAGTCAAATTTAAGTCATAGGTCAGCAAATTTTCATTTTCTCACTTTGGGCAAAGCACATTATTGAGTGATAGGCCTGTGTCCCAACCCCTGTGCTTTTTGGTGTGACGTCCTAGGTGAGCGGGACGCTGATCCAGTGTTCGCTCCGTACTGCGGTTCCGAGATCGTCGCCGCCTGTGCGATCCTGCGGGACGGCTCGGACGGCATCAGCGGGCCGTGTGCTGACTGACCTGGGGAAGGGGTTGCCGATCCCGAGCTTCGGATAAAAGAGATGATTACATTTGTTAGAATACATGCTTCACACATTGGTTTAAAATAATTTGTTACTGGAAATTTTGTTTCTTAAATAGTATCTTGTACGGTGCACCGCTGTGACTTACCTGTGTTAATTTATTTGATGCTCATGTTCGCTCTGTGAGGTGGACTTGTTATCATACCTGCTGTACAGGTGAAGCAGCAGCAGCGCACAGGCAGTGAGGACTCAGGCAGGGTTCCGTATGGCCACAATTCCGTCCTTGTCTGCTGACATTTTTTGTGGGGGGAGGGTGTTGAGGGTAAAGGAGAGAGGCATAATCTTTTGATAACAAGAATCAAATATATATTTTATACTCTTAGACTGGTGAAAAAATGTTTAAGCTTTTTTTTTATTCCTTGTCCCTATTTGAGTACCAAAATGAAAAAATTATTTATTGCCCTTAATCATTTTTCAAAAGTATTTGCGGTTAATATTAAGGCTATTATCGTAGTTCAAAATTAGTCCATATATATTTAACAGTAAAGGAAAACTGGGGACTTCCCTGGCAGTCCAGTGGTTAAGACTCCGAGCTCCCACTGCAGGGGGCACGGGCACGGGATGGAACCAGTTCCATCCCTGGTTGGGGAACTAAGATCCCGCAAGCCATGCGGCACGGCCAAAAATAAAAAGGAAAACTGAAAATCCTCTCTGAACTATAGGTACTCGCCAGATGAACTGCGGTATTTGCCATTAAACACAGCGCTTTACGAGCCCCCCCTGGATCCTGAGCTCCCTGCTCTCGATAGCGATGGTGATTCAGATGATGCCGAAGATGGTCGAGGTGATGAGAAACGGAAGAATAAAGGCACTTCGGTGAGAACGTTTATCTTCAGTAGGAGGTGTCTCCTTTTCCTTTGAATTTTTGCTCATTGCTTTCCTGGAGTGTTAAATTGAACTTGTATCACTACCCTCTTTTTGAAAAAGGACAGTTGCATGTAAGTTCCAGAAAGCTTCCATCAGGAAAAGTTATTGATTGTGTGTGTTGATACGGACTATCTGTGTGTGGCCTTTGGTAAGTTTTATCCTTAAAGTTGCCCCTTTGTGGTTTTCACAAGCAGGTTAGGCAGGGTACTAGACATTGGTTTACAATCTTACGCTTAACCATCTTGGGTTAGGGGGAGCACGTTAACTTGTGTTCCTGTTGCTTAATTAATAGTCTTCGGCCTCTTCTAGGATGATGTTAAGGTTACCAACATGTGTGCTGTTAGTTAGGTTTTCCTGCATGACTTTTTTTTTTTTGTAGCAAAATGCAATTGCAGGACAGTGGGGAAGTTGGTGTGCTCTGTGGAACTGAAGGAGAACAAAAAAGACAGTAGTCAGCGGTTTGATTTTTATTTAGCATGGCATATTAAGCGGCTGGCCGTTTTATACCTTTCTAGCCGACCTGAACCTGGGGTTGTGTTAGCATTAATGGGCACTACACTTTGTCACTAACAGCTTCTAAAACATATTTAGTGATACATGTCGCATAAAGTAAGATGCTCTTCAGATACTAAAGTGATGACGCTGCTTTTCTTCCGTCACGTTGGTACAGGGGTGCGGTGTTGTGACGAGGGTGTGATGAAGTCGACTTTCTCCTACACTGCTAGTGGGAGTGTCGGTTAATACAGCTTTTTGGGAAAGCGTTTTCACAGTCTGTACCAAGATTTTTAACTTCCATGGAATTTGACTTGGCAAATACACTAATAGAATTTATCCGAAGAACCTGATCAGATGGTAACAAAATTTAATTAGGAAAAAATGTCCATTGGAGTGTTATTTTCTATAGCAGAAATTAGAAATATCATGTCCACAGAGGGTTATATATTACACTTACATGGTAGAAATGCGGTTCAAAGAATATTTAATGATGTGATGAAATGCACGTAACACTTAAAAATATTAAAACGCAGATGCACACACACATACAATGTAATTCAGCTTTGTGTTTGTGTTTTAAAAAATGAGGGCACACATGTAGGTAGGATATGTGTGTGTTAGTGTGTGAATCTGGGTATCTGTACAAACACGTAACTAGAAAAGAGATACATCACGTTCCCAGGCATTGTCTCAGGATGTTTACCAGGGTGGTTATGGATAACCTGATCTTTTCTTGTATAATTTTCATAATTTATATGAACATAACATTTTTATTCTAATTAGAAAATTTTAAATTAAAAAATGAAGAATTAAGTGATTATTGAACTCCTAAACTTTGAACATGTACAGTATGTCTGATACTGTTGTAAATACTTGACGATATTGGCCCTCTGCCTAGTTTAACATTAGGAAGTTACAGGTGTGGGCCTGAAGAACTTCTTTAATAACCGTTATTACTCAGTAAAAATACCCACACTTAGTTAAAGCAGTTTCTTTTTTAAAGAATAGTTTTGTGTGAAACAAATATGCTCCCTTGTGACATGGTAAAATGTTGTTGAAGCTGTGTCGTGTAATAATAGCTGAAGTAGATAATTCTGGACTGTTGACTGAGGTCAGAAAACAAAGTCGATTAAGGTGCTTGCTGATATAAATGGAACTAGCTATAATGTATTTATAAGATGGATAAATGATTCTTACCATGACTTCTTTAGTCTTGAACTGGAAAATGTTTTCTTAGATTAGAATTATCTCTTTAGTTTTGAATTGATGGAACTTTAAAGATTTTCTTGGATATCTGCTGTAGTTTTCGAATCTGCATGAGTTCCAAGGAACCTGTGTTTGTGCCTTTGACTTGCAGGACAGCTCCTCTGGCAACGTGTCTGAGGGCGAAGGCCTTCCCGAAGGCCAGGACGAGCCTCTGCAGGGAAGACAGAGGTCCAGGGACAAGGCTGCTTCTGCACGAAGAGATGCTTCCAAACGTTCCGTACTGTCCAAGCCGGTTCCTGGGTACAAGGTAGAAGAAAAAAGCCCCTGACTCAGCTTCCTTCCTGACCAGCCTCTCTCCCTGAAATATTTTAACTTTGAATTGCAAAGTTGTGGAGCTCCTGCCTGCTGCACTTCACTAGCTGTTCTTTTGTGGTGTGTGCCCTCTGTCAGCCTCCTTCCTTTTTGCTTTATTTTCCTGGTGGCTTTTCTATCACTTTGGCCATGGTTTAGCTTCTGTTTTCTGTATACGTACAATTGATAAGAGAATCTTTTTTTGTTCTTCTAAGTAATAACCAGGCAAGTATGGGTTTTTAAGGAGTGATCCAATAGGCAGAACTTCATACTCGTTTCCTCAGAGTAAAAAGCGTCGTGGTCTGACACTGACCGCGCCCTGGTACTGGTACTGGTGGAGCTGGGCCCGCTGAGCCATGCAGTGGGGAGGGAGCCCCCTAGGCCAGGCTGCATCTCTGCAGTGCCTTTCGCTAGGAGCCATCTGGGTTCAGTCTAGGAACTCTTCGGTCCACTCACTGGCCACGTTCAGCTAACCCTCTGGTGGAGAACAGTAAAACTGGTCTACGTTGTGGTGGCTTTCAGCCTAACCTTGGCAGGTAGCCTGTGCAGTTCTGTGACAAGGATTTACACATTATCTGGCAGGTGATTTGGCTTAGATGCACTTGTTAACTTTTTGATCCGGTTATTCTCAGAGTCAGGTAGCATGCTGTCAGCAATAGGGTTATTTTTATCATTTCCTCCTGCCGTCTGCCCCTTCCCCTTCAGAGGGTCGGGTGAGAGATGAGTAGCCTTATTCATATATGGGGATTTAAGAGTATCATAAAAGGAGTAGAATTAGCTGCAAGCTTTATGTTTTGAATGGTGACAGTAAGATACACAGTTTTCAGTCTGGTATGTATCAGTATGCTTATTATGTGGTTATGAAGGTGTTTTGAAGGAGCATTTTAGAGTAAGTTGATCAAAAAGTTTTGCTGAGCGGAGTTGCTGAACACTTGTGTATGTCAGGTCAGGGTTGTGGTGTATAATCCAGAAGCACAGGTTCAAGTGGGCGCTGGCCAGTGTCCCTTCAGCCTAAGCAGAGCCCTTCTAACAGTCCATTGCCTTTCTTTTCCTGAAGTAAAAAAGCAACGTAACAAATTAGCATGTTCCATATTTAATTAGAAAATGCCTTTATGTCATCAGCTTTCAAGTATCTGTTTTTTCAGCCCAGCTTCATTCAGCAAGGACGGCTGCGCTAGGCTGCAGCCATGTGATTTTTGTCCTTGTTTTACATACATAGCTTATCTAATTTTTTTAAACTAAAGATTTAAATTAATGCTTAATAATTGAAAGCAAATGAACTCCAGAGATTACGTTTTGGAAAGTTAGCCTGCTGTGTGTGCTAAACAGTGTGCTTCTGGTCCGAGAAGAGCTTGGAATGGGAGTTGCAGCTCAAAGCACACTGTCAGTGTTACATAGACCTTTCAGAAAGTAAGCCTGGATTAATCATGGGTTAAAAAAGAAAGAATACTGAAACATGTTTAGAGGCTGAAAATGAAGAACTACTCAATGCTATCATTGATTTAAGGTAGAAGAAATAAATTGATTAACCTAAATTGGTAGTACTCAAGGGAGTGATATGCAGAACGCACGTTTTATAACCTTCTGTGAACATTCTTAGTACCTAAAAATGTTTCAGTTATTTCAAAGTTTGGAACAACCAGTATCTAGACAATACATTAATGTGAACATGTTTATTAAAAGTTAACCTCTCTATGAAAAGTATTAATAAGCCAAGATGTGCCTAAATATTAGGGTACTTTAAGCTGAAGGTCATATATATAAATATGTTTTAAAATATGGGAGTTAAGAAAAATTATAATGTATTTGATGTCTTGCTTAATAAGATTCACTAGTGCTTGCCCTTAATTTGTAGGACAGTATTGTTTAGGTTACATTAACCTGAAATTAAAGCATAATCATTAGGATTCAGGCCTATGTTAAAAGTATATAATTAAATCTATACCATATTAGTGCTAACATGAAAGTCTCACTATCTTTGGTTGTTTTTCAAGCAGGAAAATAAGCGTATTGTGAGCCTTTTATTTGAGATGCTGAGAACTCTTAGGGAGATTATTTTAATTTTCTTGTCAGTAGTGAAATGTTGATGTTGTGCTGTTACGAAGTAGGACTGTCTCCATCAGACAGGTATGGAGGGCTCCGTTCATTAACCTTCAGAGAGCTCCATACACTGTTCCCTTCCTCCGTCACCACTGCAAAGCCCGAGAGACGAGCTTCCCAGCCAGCGATTGGTACCCGACGTGTACAGTGCTGGATGTGAGCAGTGTGGCTTCTGAGAGAGCTCAGAGTGCTTGAGTGAACAAAGTATTTTTTTATATTGAGCTGTGGCATCATCATAGAAAATGCTGCAAAGCTCTCTCTCTCTGTCTCTCTCCCTCCCTCTCCACCCGTCTCTCCCTCTTTTCATCAAGATGAAGACTATTGGGTAAGAAAAATTTTAAGTGGTTTAACAAAACATTATGATTTTAAGCTTAGAAGTAAACCTAGAATTTTCTTGGTATCCCTTTTATCATAGGTGTTCAATGTATATTTTAATGATTGTAGAACTTGAACTGCTCTAGAATGTGAATGACTAGCTTTGTGTTTTATTCCTTTTGATTTTTTGTAAAGGATCTCCTATGAGGAGTTCTTGATTTAGATTTTAATATTGTGTGGTTACTTCCTTGACTTTACTGAAAAATATTAAAGTACTTAGTATGCCAGTATCTAACTTGAACTATAAGTATTAAATAAGTGTATCTTTTACATTTAGTGCAGGTACCATAACCAAAAGATATTTCTTTTTTTGGTGGATTGAGAGGTAGCTTTCTGCTGTATATTATGGCAGTTACAGATTTGATCATAACTGAACCAGAATTTGGATCATAGAAGTGCACTTCCTAGCTATTTTTTATTTAAGTATAAGAAAACACAATGAGAACCTTTTATGCTTAGAATGTAGCAGTAACAACAGAGGGTAACTACACTGCAAGACTTAAGAGGTTTGAGCATGTGACACTATCCTTTTGTTGGGGAGCAGGGTATAAAGATATACAGGAGATGTAGAATAGTCAACAGTAAAGTTTTATATGTATGTTTTAACTTCCATGATATTTATTATTTTGTAGAGACATTTGTGATTGTTTAGTTATTGTTTTTATTATATTTATGTATAAGGTTGACTTTTTTTTTAAATAAATAAGCCAAAAATTATTTTTGAATGCCTCTGTCATCTTTTGTAGAGAAAGATAATTTAAAAAATAAAAAAAAAACCCTAAAGAATTAAGAACAAATTGTTTAGGCTGTGCAGGTTTTGAAGGTGGCAGTGAGACATTTCAAAGCTGGAATAATACAGTATGCAAAGTTGGAATTTTGTTTAGGCTCCTCTTTTGTTCAGTAACTTAGGAAAGGGAAACATAAGATGCATTTGGCTGGGTTGTATTAAACAGAAATACAATAGTTCTATTTGAAGTACTTTTTCTCCCAGTTTTTATATAAATGAACGAATGAATGAGTGAATGAGTGAATGAACATGCCCCCGGCCCCCATTTCCTACTTGGCCCCGGCTTGCTCTCCTTTCCTACCACTGCTCCATGTTCATGTGGAGCCAGTGAACATCATGTTACTACGGTCAAGGCTGTGATGTTCCAATGTCCCCTTTCCCCTCCCAGTTTCAGGTGTAGTGAACCTTCTTCTTTGTTCTTTTCCATGTGTTGCCAAGTGTTTTCTTAAAGCCCAGATGCCTTCATTGGATACTGCCTGTTTTTAATCTGAGAAATGAATGGTACTTAAAACATAGGGTGTCTGCATATTTTAAAGTGATAATTTTATATTTTGCCTATCTGAGAACTACTTTTGTCTTTCATGTTTTGTATGTCATAGTGAATGCTTTTTCTCTTAAATATAGGCTCTTTTATTAATGTATTAGGTATGCAAAGGGAATAATCACACAACTCGGATTCCCACAAACCTTTTTTGCACATGACAATGTATGCTGAGACATCTTTCAATTAAAAATGTTAAAACATTGATTTTGTAACTTAGATTTTATAGATCTAGTTTTGCAACTTTGGAGAGTATCAGGTTTTAAACAAAATGAGCATATAAGCTGCTTACAATGGAGTCTTCTCTTTGGGAACAAGCCTAAAACTTCCATGTAATGGTCACTCAGTACTTGCATTTTTCTCTTTCAGTTAATAGTGCAGTTTGACAATGTATTAGTCTTCCCTTCCAGTTCATTATACAGATCTTACTGGGCATGTAGGGAGTGTAGAATGCTGTATCTAATCCTAACATGAGATCATGCCATTGACAACATTTAAAAATGAAATCTAAAGCTTTAGTCGGTAGGCTGTTGTACGTTGAAGGCAGATTCATGTCAGGTTATGTCCTTCAAAAAGGTCCTCATTAGCAAGTTAACCAGAAGTAAAGATAAGGCAATACAGTGATAA
The DNA here is from genome assembly GCF_965194805.1 of Balaenoptera borealis. NCBI lineage: Eukaryota > Metazoa > Chordata > Mammalia > Artiodactyla > Balaenopteridae > Balaenoptera > Balaenoptera borealis. Next base: position 621,382 of record NC_138873.1, read on the forward strand.
TTCCTTTTGAACCCCCAGTAAGTTCTTCTGGCATGAATTTATAGCCCTCTTCTACCCTTCCAGCCAAAGGTCATTCCAAGTGCTCTATGTGGAATTTGTCTGAAGGGTAAGGAGTCCAACAAGAAAGGGAAGGCTGAATCCCTTGTGCACTGCTCCCAGTGCGGTAACAGCGGTGAGTATTGACACGTCTTCACATTTTCACCACCCTATTTGTTGCTTCGAAAACTAGGATTCTTAGTTGTCAGCTAGACTTGAACCAAAGAATCATCAAATATAGGAAGTCCATGTATTTTTTTCAACTTTGTGTTTTCATTCCTCTTTGGCAGTTAAACATTGTAGCCATTCTTGAGATGTCCAAGCAAACTAGCATTTTATTACGCCATATTAAGTTAAACATTCTTGTGTGAAATACAACTAATACTGGTTTTGGTTTAGGCCATCCTTCTTGCCTGGATATGACCATGGAGCTTGTTTCTATGATTAAGACCTACCCATGGCAGTGTATGGAGTGTAAGACTTGCATTATATGTGGACAACCCCACCATGAAGAAGAAATGATGTTCTGTGATGTGTGTGACAGAGGTTATCATACTTTTTGTGTGGGCCTTGGTGCTATTCCATCAGGTAAAGATTAAAAAAGAAGGAATGTTATCTTTGAGTGAAGGGACTCTTCCAGCATTTTTTTTTTTTTTTTTTGAGGCTGCATAAACGCCATAATCACATGAAGGGCCTGGAGATCCTTCTATTCACAAGAAGTGACCAAAGCTGTGATCATGTCCACCTGTTTTTCATCCCTAGACAAGCTGACTAAAGGACAAGTGACTGCCTATAAGTTTTGGAAGTAGAGCTCAGTGTGTATAGATTGAGCCAGTGTTCTACTGAAATAGCTAAAGGAGTAGCATCAATTTGTTTCAAAGCCTTGATTTTATACATCATTTAGAAACTTAACAAAATGACTGCTATGCCTTTATACATATTAAAGCAGATTTTTGTAAATTGAGGCAGCATAACAATTCCAGATAACTTCAGAATGAACACAGAATCAAAGAATAAATCACAGTAGTCAGACTAAAACATTACACACATAATTGTGTAATTTTAGAACTTATTTGCATGGTTGACACTGTCTAATACTTTATAAAATATATGCCTAGGTTTCCTGGGACATGTTGAGATGCAAGCAACTTAATTATTCAGAGTTGCTTAGTGATTGAGATCAAGTACGTTGTAGAGCTCATCATAATGCTGTCAGATACTTGACACACTTCACGGTGCCGTGTGAGCGCAGCACACGAGCACTTGAGAGGATGCCGGCAGCGCACAGCTGCCGCTGAGCAGCACAGAAGGCTGAGAATAAGCGGAAGCAGTAACAGGTTTTATATTGGGATTTGTACGCTTGAACTCTTAGAGTATGATAGTGTTTGAATTTCAGAAAGGATTCTAACTGTTTAAAAGGTCCCTACCATTATTTAGTTCCTCCCATGACCCCTTCCCTCCCCCTGTGCATTTCACAGGGCATTGATGACACTGATTACCTTAAGGGAAGTTTGCATTTTTCTCCTTAAATTAAGGAACTCAGTGCCCATCCCACCAGAAATCCAGTGAGGATTGTCAATAGCCATTGCTAAGGAAGGAGAGCTAACTGGGTTTAAAATTCAGTCCTAAAAAGTTAAATTTCATCCTGTATTAACTAACAATTTTTCTCCTAGGTCGCTGGATTTGTGACTGTTGTCAGCAAGCCCCCCCAACACCCAGGAAAGTGGGCAGAAGGGGGAAAAACAGCAAAGAGGGATAGTTTTTGACCCCAATACTGTAATGTGCATTTAAATGAAGTATTTGGTGCCAATTTACAACATTCTCATTTTTACGCCAATAAAAGATTTCTGAAACTATGTGCTTAAAATCTGCAAGTTCATTCATTTTGTTATAAGCTACTCTTACCCTTGAAACCAATTTCAGGTAGAAGAGTAGTTCCATCTTCCAAAAGGTCTTTATTTCTTAGTACTGTGTCTCTTTCCAGAAATTCGGTGGTACTATCATGCAGCTTAATTTGAAATACTTTATTACTCCGTTGGCCTAAAAGTTACTATTATTTTCATGAAATTTTCCTAATCTATATGCTTTCTGGTCTACCATGGGTAGCATAGCAAAGTTATTTAATAACGGAAGGCTTTTAATAGGAGCCCAAGATGATAAAATTACAAATGACCCGATGAGATTTGGTGCAGCTGGGTTTAGACCTGTCTTTAACTGGCACCTGCCTACCAGGAACTCCCGTTTGGACAGGAGGTGCTGTCCCTGCTTGGGGTGTAGGCATGGGGCTTCAGTCCATGCTCAGGCAAGTGTGGAGAAATCATTACATTTCACACTTGCTTTTAGTAACTCTTCAAAGCTGACACTTTGTAACTTCATAAGTCACTGCAATCATCTGTTTAGGCACCTGACAAACTAATCAAAATGGGGTTTAAACATTTTATTATGCACATTCCTTTTACAGGAATTTTGATGTTTAGAAAGAAAATAAATATCGTGCTTGATGCTTTTCATACTTCTGGGGTGACTGAGGTAACAAAACTGTATGGCTTTATTTTTCCATCCCCCATCTAGGAAAGGTAACCAGAATTCCAACCAGGTACAAGTAGCTAGGTCCACAGCGAACTGCACTCAGCTTCACAGATTAAGGGTATTATGCTCCCCAGGATGTTCAAAGAATCAAAAAAGAATTTCAAGTACCAATTTCAAAATACTAATTAATATCGTCCAAAGGACAGATTGCTCTTCTTGAGATGCATCTTCTGGAGCAGAAGCCTGCTTGCGACTCGTGTCTGTACCGTCTGAATAAGCAGTCTCACCAAACGGGTGCTGTTCGACCGTCGTATCATAATACACTTTCATTTCAAATTCACTCTCGTGGTGAGACGGGTGTCCATAGATGCCTATTCCCACGGGGCGCTGGAAGTGCGCTGGTATGAAAACCACGTCCTGGCCGCAAGTGACAGACTGTAAGTCGTACTCATCAAAGCTCGGGTGGAGGGTGCTATCGGATACATACAGGTCCGCATCACCTTTCAAGCTCTGCATCTTAAGAACTATCTTCCCCTCATGATTTAACCTCAAATAGCTGTAATTCCCAGCTCCTATCTGACCCTGAACAACGTGCAGAAGGACCCATTCTTCTGGAACTTCCTCCTCGTCAGAGACGTTCACCGAGGAGACAGCCTGAGATGCCAGAAGCAGCAGCAGCGCGCTCTTCCACGGAGCCGCCATGACTGGGGCGCCTAGTGCGGTGCCTTCCTCATCTGTGACTTGTCCTGCGGACACACGACAGGGGGAGGACGCGCTGAGCGCGTCCGGAGCCGCAGACTGCGGGCGGGTCCCGGCCACCTCGGCGGCCAGGCCCGCCCCCGGCCCGGGGAGGGGACCCGCGGGGAGGAGGACGCGCGCGAAGGCGGGGCGGGAGGGGCGGAGGAGGGGAGTGGGCCGGGGACCCACCGAGCGCGGGGTCGGGCGGAGGGCGGCTCGGGGCCCAGGGCTCCGCCGGGGTGGGCGCGGGCGGCAGGTCCGGTATCCGCCCCTGGACTCACCACCGCTCCCCGCAAGCGCCGCGCCGGGAGCATGAGGGCCGGGCAGCCGAACCGGAGGAGCCGGAAGTGAGGCGCGCCCGGAAGTAAGGCGTCCGGAGGTGGCACGGCGCCCGGAAGTGAGGAAAGCTGGCAGTTGGCCGGCGCCCGGAAGTGAGGCAAGGCCGGAAATGGGGTAGTGCGTAGACTCCGGGTTCTCGCGAGAATGCCGAGGTGGTGAGGGCGCCGAGCTGCGGGGACTCGTAACCAGGGCGACGGGGGCGGGGCGCTGGTCCTACGCCGCCGGGTGCTCACCTGGATTGCGCGTCCACTTGGCGAGTTCAGCGTCAGGTCCCAGAGGGTCCCCAGGTGAGAAACAGGTGCGCCCGAGGGACCGTTGTCCGGGCACCTGGTACCTGTTCTCTGTTTCTCGTAACCGTGTTACTTCTCGAAATGCTCCTAAGAGAAGCTTCAAACTGAAGTTGTATTTATATTCAGGATTTATTTTGTTAATTTGGAATATGGTGTTAATGGACGCCTGTTGGCCATTGGAAAAGATTCTCCTAAGAAAGATTATGTGCATTTTAGTATCACACTTTCGTGTTGATTCCAATTCCTGTGTTTCATTTTAGAACTTGCTGAATCACTTATGTGGAAACAGGTGGAGTGTAAATATTAAAAACAGGCAATGACCCTTGTGCTCCTTTCTACAGAACCTGAACTCTGCCAAGTAGCTACAAGATGTGGGTTGGTCATGTTGCTAAGGAGATTGTCATGTGTTGGGTTAAAGAATGTGTCTGTTGCTGCATTGAATAGTTACATTTGCTGTCACCTTTGGGCATGTAAAAGAGACATGACAGACTTAAGGCTGATTATTTTTAGGGGGGTTGATTTGCCTGAAGTTAGGAGAAGTTGTATCCAGGTGGGTAGTTACTGGTTTGGGTTGATGATGAGATGGCACTAGTGGACCTCAACACTTCCTCCTGCAAGAAGTATCTGGTTACCTGTGACACCCACTGAACCGGGGCTGTTCCCAAGTTTAACATTTTCCTGTCAAGAAAGCATATCAGACTGGAATACAAGGGAGTGTGTAGGTTATAGAGATACATCTGGATCTATTTTAAATCATTGGAAAAGATTGACTTTAAAACTTCAGCATCATTACTGCTATTGGTAGTCAATGATTTGTGCTTGCCTAACAAGTCATGGTGGTGTGGACTGAAAAAAATGCACAACCTAAAAGGTGAGAGTTATGTTTTATTCGGTGGACATTCTGAGGACTTCAAGCTCAGGAGACAGGACTCTCAGATCACTCTGAGGGACGGCTGTGAAGAGGCAAGGGGGAGGCCAGGATATGTAGGAATTTTTGTAACAAAGACCAGGTAGTCAGAACATCAAAAGATTACTGTCAATTAAAGAAAACCAGATATCTCAAGTTAAGGAATTTAGTGCTTTTCTATATATGGGAAGATGCAAGAGTCTGGGCTCACTGAAATCATTCCTTTGATATGCACTTCAGCTACCTAGGGCCAGTATCCTGTGTTTTCTCATCCTGAGTCCCCTCAGGGTGCACCGTTGGGATGCTGTAATGTGACGGTTTGATGGCTGCAACATCCTGTGTTTACTGATATGGCAGACAACGTTCTTCATTCACATGTCATAAAAGTACAAAATTTGTGTTTCAAGAACCACAGGTTTGTAAAATCAGGCTTTCCTCAGCCTGACCAACAGAAAGAGTGTATCAATTTTTTTTTTAATTAAGCAGCTAAATATAAAGAGTAGTAATACCTTTTAAAGTGTTTAATAACTTAAGAAAGGACTTAAAGTCACGGGAATGCCTGAGTATAATTTGGTAGTGTTCCCATACCTCCGTGATCAGCCATTGCTCCATTTTTATACTAGTTCTGTCCTCAGAGGAGCTAGAATTAGAACCTGTCTCTGGTTTTGGTGAATGTGGAGAACTTTATATTTTCTTTTGCTACAAAGTAAGCCATTAAGGGTACTTTAATTATGCTGCCTGTGGGCACTCAACCTGCTGTCTGACTACCACACTATGTTTTCCTAACTCAAGAATAAATTGGCACATCTCTGGCTGGCTTAGCTGCTAAAAGAGAAAGATTATGATCTTTTTTACTCAAAAGGGAGTAGTTTTCTCTTTCTAAAAAATATACATATACACATTTATACAAAGAAAAAAAAAACAGAAGGAGATGTGCAAGGTCTTAACAGTGGTGCCCCTTGTTTTTTTTTTCTAGTCTGGATTTTCTAATTTTGTGCAATTTACATGCTCTGCTGTATCAGTGAAAGGGTCTTGAATGTACAGCCTCTAGCTTTCTGGGATTTACTGACTTAACTTTAAAACAATGGTCTCTCTAGCAGCCACTGTCTCCAGATTTTCCTAAGGTGCTTCTGTAGCCTGAGATACACGAGAACCTTATTAGAAACTAACTGTAGTGTGTCCTCTCAGACTTGTTCCTGTGATGCGCATATTGGACTCTTACATTGATTTTCCACGGGGAAGACACAGCAAGGAGGGGAGGTAGAGAGGGAAAGGCCAACTCTATTGTTTTTGCATTGTTTAAATATTTTGCATTGTATTGCTTTTGTACATGAAAAAGGTTAAAGGATTTCTGTCAGTGTGGGTAGACCAGTGCAGAGGCAGAGGACCCTGACAGATAATAGCATGTGTGCTGCCCACAGGGTCCTTGTGGCTGTTCGGGCCGGATGCCGCGCCTCAGCGTCTCTCCGTCTGGTGGGTCCCTCCTCAGCAGGCCCTCCAAGGCCTCTCCATCTAGCCAGGGGGTGGGGGGAGGGAAGAGAGTCGGGTGGGAGGGTTTTCTGGGCTGGGTTGTAAGTGGCCTACGTTGCTTATCCCACATACTCCCTTGTTCCTGCTGCCCTGGCCAGAACTCAACCACGTGGTGGCACTTAGCTCCAAGGGAAGCTGGATCTTGTAGTTTCCAGAAGGGAAGGGAATGGCTTGGGGAACAGGGGCAGCCTCCGTTATCTGACTAAAGCCAGAAGTCCGCTTCGGCTCTGAGCCCACAAGGAGAACCCACCTCCCCGGGGCACAACCTGGGCAGGGCAGCCAGCAGGACACAGAGGACTCCCAGCATGCACTGCTCTCCCCGTCAGGCCCGGACGTGGTTCCTCATGGTCCCGTGACCCATGAACTGCTCCCCCTCCGGAGACTCTCCCCTTCCTACGGGAGACAGGTCCACAGCAGTGCTGAAATCGGGTGGAGTGGGTGTTGGAGGAGGTTCCCAAGTGGACCCTGACTGCTGCCTGGGGACCGGACGGTGGTTTTCTGAAGCCTGTGGTCCTCCCCTCAGACCTTCCCCTCCATGGCCTCGTGTAAAGTGGCCTGTGAGGAGGGGGCTGGCGTGGTCCCTCTCCTGCAGCCGTGGAGACGGGGGCCCAGAGACGCTCGGTCCTAAGCAGTCAGCCGTCGTGCCTGCTGTGCCCTTTCTCCGGCCTCCTGGCTCTCCCAGGAGCACGTGGGCTCCTGGCTGTGTTCATCCTGTCAGCTCCGCCTGCCAGCCGGCAGCTCTACCTCCGTCCCGCCGGCTGTGCTGTTCAAGCCTGACTTTCTCTTTTCTTTGTGCGTACTTGCTCTCCTGTCTCTCTTGAAACTGAATGGCTGAGACCTGGAGCTTATGTGGAACTAAAGGCTTGAGTGGGAAGGTAACCATCCTTGACCTGACCTTTCCGGGAAGGCTGAGTCTAGATGGTCCCTGGTCTCTTTGGCGCTTTGAGGGGCAACCCATTCCAGTTTGCCTCCCTGAAGCCCCCAGGCTTCTGGATACTTTCTGTTTCCACTCGTTTCTGCTTGCTTGAGCCAGCTTTAAGTGTGGGCTACCAATGCTGGTTCTTTCCCATCATTTCCTTGAGGGCTACAGGATCAGAGAGAGGGGTCTGCCTTCCAGGTCATTACAAAGTGGAGTTTAACCAGATGCTCCGTCACCGTGGGCCATCTGCATACCGGGTTCTGCGTGCGTCTGGGCAGGCTTTTGCAGATAATCTCACGTTTCAGGGCCTGACACAGTAGAAGTTCGTTTCCTGCTTTTCACCACTCCAACCCAGTGCTGCTGGTCAGGGGAGCCCTACTGGGTAGCAGCTCAGGTGACCAGGTGCTTTCCACTAAGCGCGCTGTCTCTTGGTGTTCCGGTGGACGGAGGCTCGTGCCGCTGGGGCCGAGCTGTGCGTAGGGCTGCAGCTTCTCCCTGCGTTCAGCTGGGTTGTGTGACTTCCAGAGAGGCCAGGAAATGTGGTTTGGCTGTAGGGAGAAAGTGGAAGGGGTTTTTTGCTGAAAAACTAGCAGGAGAAGAAGGCGTACTAGGAGGCTGCGGAATTCGCGTCTCCGCACAACTAGGGCACCTACCAGGCACCGGTGGGGGACCACGGACACCAAAGGGGATAGGAGGAACCCCGAGCGACTGGTTGTTTCAATTATAGTTTTATTTTTCCTAATATGTTTTTTATCTTTCTAATTTTATTTTGTTTTCCATTCTTTGATATTGTACGGCTTCTTTCTTTCTTTCTTTCTTTCTTTCTTTTCTTTCTTTTCTTTCTTTCTTTTTCTTTCTTTCTCTCTCTCTCCCTCCCACCCTCCCTCTCTCTCTCTCTTTCTTTCTTTCTTTCCACAAAGCTTGTGGGACCTCAGTTCCCAGGCCGGAGGTCGGGCCCAAGCGCCTGTGGTGGGAGCTCCGAGTCCAAACTGCTGGACTGACAGAGAACCTCAGACCCCAGGGAATATTAATCGATGTGAGGCCTCCCAGAGGTCCTCATCTCAGCACCAAGACCCGGCTCTATCCAACTGCCTGCAAACTCCAGTGCTGGACGTCTCAGACCAAACAACCAGTAAGACGGGAATACAGCTCCACCCATCAAAAAAAAAAAAAAAAAAATGAAACGACAGAAAAATATGTTATAGACGAAGGACCAAGATAAAAACCTACAAGACCAAATAAATAAAGACAAAATAGGCAACCTACCTGAAAAAGAATTCAGAGTAATGATAGTAAAGATGATCCAAAATCTCAGAAACAGAATGGAGAAAATACAAGAAACATTTAACAAGGATCTAGAAGAACTAAGGAGCAAACAAACAGTGATGAACGACACAATTACTGAAATTAAAAATACTCTAGAAGGAATCAATAGCAGAATAACTGAGGCAGAAGAACGGATAAGTGAGCTGGAAGATAAAATGGTGGAAATAACTTCCAGGGCACAGAGTAAAGAAAAAAGAATGAAAAGAATTGAAGGCAGTCTCAGAGACCCCTGGGACAACATTAAACACACCAACATTCGAATTATAGGGGTCCCAGAAGAAGAAGAGAAAAAGAAAGGGTCTGGGAAAATATTTGAAGAGATTATAGTCAAAAACTTCCCTAACAGGGGAAAGGAAATAGCCACCCAAGTCCAGGAAGCACAGAGAGTACCATACAGGATAAACCCAAAGAGAAACACACCCAGATACATATTAATCAAACTATCAAAATTAAATACAAAGAAAAAATATTAAAAGCAGCAAGCGAAAAGCAACAAATAACATACAAGGGAATCCCCATAAGGTTAACAGCTGATCTTTCAGCAGAAACTCTGCAAGCCAGAAGGGAGTGGCAGGACATATTTAAAGTGATGAAAGGGAAGAACCTACAACCAAGATTACTCTACCCAGCAAGGATCTCATTCAGATTTGATGGAGAAATTAAAAACTTTACAGACAAGCAAAAGTTAAGAGAATTCAGCACCACCAAACCAGCTCTACAACAAACGCTAAAGGAACTTCTCTAGGCGGGAAACTCAAGAGAAGGAAAAGACCTACAGAAACAAACTCAAAACAATTAAGAAAATGGTAATAGGAACATATATATCAATAATTAACTTAAATATAAATGGATTAAATGCTCCAACCAAAAGACACAGACTGGCTGAATGGATACAAAAACAAGATCCATATATATGCTGTCTACAAGAGACCCACTTCAGACCTAGGGACACATACAGACTGAAAGTGAGAGGATGGAAAAAGATATTCCATGCAAATGGAAATCAAAAGAAAGCTGGAGTAGCAATTCTCATGTCAGACAAAATAGATTTTAAAATAAAAACTATTACAAGAGACAAAGAAGGACACTCTATGATGATCAAGGGATCAATCCAAGAAGATATAACAATTATAAATATTTATGCACCCAGCATAGGAGCAACTCAATACATAAGGCAACTGCTAACAGCCATAAAAGAGGAAATTGACAGTAACACAATAATAGTAGGGGACTTTAACACCCCACTTTCACCAATGGACAGATCATCCAAATTGAAAATTAATAAGGAAACACAAGCTTTTAATGACACATGAAATAAGATGGACTTAATTGACATTTATAGGACATTCCATCCGAAAAACAACAGAATACACTTTCTTCTCAAGTGCACATGGAACATTCTCCAGGATAGACCATATTTTGGCTCACAAATCAAGCCTTAGTAAATTTAAGAAAAATTGAAATTGTATCAGGTATCTTTTCTGACCACAACGCTATGAGACTAGATATCAATTACAGGAAAAAAACTGTAAAAAATACAAACACATGGAGGCTAAACAATACGCTGCTGAATAACCAAGAGACCACTGAAGAAATCAAAGAAGAAATAAAAAAATACCTAGAAACAAATGACAATGAAAACATGACAACCCAAAACCTATTTGATGCAGCAAAAGCAGTTCTATGAGGGAAGTTTATAGCAATACAGTCCTACCTCAAGAAACAAGAAAAATCTCAAATAAACAATCTAACCTTACACCTAAAGGAACTAGAGAAAGAAGAACAAACAAAACTCAAAGTTAGCAGAAGGAAAGAAATCATACAGATTTTAGCCTCAAAAGGGATGTTTTCCTGGCTGCAGGATAATGGGTTTTAAGCTTTTTCTCACTTATTTATAATAGCGCTCTAATTTTTAAGGATAGTGGATAAAGAATGTCACTTGCCATCCCAGTAAACAATGAATGTTGTCTGCCATTAAGCCGTCTGCCACCGTGCACCCTGAGGGGACTCAGGATGGGGAAAACCAGGGTACTGGCCCTAGGTAGGTAAGGTGCATACCTAAGGAATGATTTCAACGAGCCTAGACTCTTGCATCTTCCTATGTATATAAAAGCATGAAAAGCATTAACTTCAGATGTCTGTTCTTTGTGATTAGCAGTAATCTTTCATTGTTCGACTACAGGTTTCTTGTTCGTTTGTTTGTTTTGGTTTTTTTTTCAGCAAAAACTCCTGTATATCCTGGCTCTTCCCTGACCACTTTGGAGCAGGTCCTCAGACCCATGTGAGAGGCTGCCTCCCAGGCTATAGTCCTCAGTAAGTTCCCCGAATAAAACTTAACTCTCAACTTTTAGGTTGTGCGTTTTTCTTCAATTGACAGGATGTTGATTCTTTGTCTTTATTGTTTCAGATTTTTTTGATACTTTTTCTCTTTGTTTTTTATTTTATTTTATTTTATTTTTGAATTTTTGAATTTTATTTAGTTTATTTTTTTTATACAGCAGATTCTCATTAGTTATCCATTTTATACATATTAGTGTATACATGTCAATCCCAATCTCCCAGTTCATTCCCCCCCTCCCCCCCCACCACTTTCCCCCCTTGGTGTCCATACATTTGTTCTCTACATCTGTGTCTCTATTTCTGCCCAGCAAACCGGTTCATCTGTACCATTTTTCTAGGTTCCACATATATGCGTTAATATACGATATTTGTTTATCTCTTTCTGCTTACTTCACTCTGTATGACAGTCTCTAGATCCATCCACGTGTCTACAAATGACCCAATTTCGTTCCTTTTTATGGCTGAGTAATATTCCATTATATATATGTGCCATATCTTCTTTATCCATTCGTCTGTCGATGGACACTTAAGTTGCTTCCATGTCCTGGCTATTATAAATAATGCTGCAATAAACATTGGGGTGCATGTGTCTTTTTGAATTATGGTTTTCTCTGGGTATATGCCCAGTAGTGGGATTGCTGGATCATATGGTAATTTTATTTTTAGTTTTTTAAGGAACCTCCATACTGTTCTCCATAGTGGCTGTATCAATTTACATTCCCACCAACAGTGCAAGAGGGTTCCCTTTTCTCCACACCTCTCCAGCATTTGTTGTTTGTGGATTTTCTGATGATGCCCATTCTAAATGGTGTGAGGTGATAACTCATTGTAGTTTTGATTTGCATTTCTCTAATAATTAGTGACATTGAGCAGCTTTTCATGTGCTTCTTGGCCATCTGTATGTCTTCTTTGGAGAAATGTCTATTTAGGTCTTCTGCCCACTTTTGGATAGGGTTGTTTGTTTTTTTTTTACTATTGAGCTGCATGAGCTGTTTATATATTTTGGAGATTAATCCTTTGTCCGTTGATTCGTTTGCAAATATTTTCTCCCATTCTGAGGGTTGTCGTTTTGTCTCGTTTGTAGTTTGCTTTGCAAAAGCTTTTAAGTTTCATTAGGTCCCATTTGTTTATTGTTTTTATTTCCATTACTCTAGGAGGTGGATCAAAAAAGATCTTGCTATGATTTATGTCAAAGAATGTTCTTCCTATGTTTTCCTCTCTGAGTTTTATAGTGTCCAGTCTTACATTTAGGTCTCTAATCCATTTTGAGTTTATTTTTGTGTATGGTGTTAGGGAGTGTTCTGATTTCATTCTTTTACATGTAGCTGTCCAGTTTTCCCAGCACCACTTATTGAAGAGACTGTCTTTCTCTATTGTATATCCTTGCCTCCTTTGTCATAGATTAGTTGACCATAGGTGCGTGGGTTTACCTCTGGGCTTTCTATCCTGTTCCATTGATCTATATTTCTGTTTTTATGCCAGTACCATATTGTTTTGATTACTGTAGCTTTGTAGTATAGTCCGAAGTCAGGTAGTCTGATTCCTCCAGCTCTGTTTTTTCCCCTCAAGACTGCTTTGGCTATTCGGGGTCTTTTGTGTCTCCATACAAATTTTGAGATTTTTTGTTCTAGTTCCGTAAAAAATGCCATTGGTAATTTGATAGGGGTTGCATTGAATCTGTAGATTGCTTTGGGTAGTATAGTCATTTTCACAATATTGATTCTTCCAATCCAAGAACATGGTATATCTCTCCATCTGTTGGTATCATCTTTAATTCCTTTCATCAGTGTTTTATAGTTTTCTGCATACAGGTCTTTTTTCTCCCTAGGTAGGTTTATTCCTAGGTATTTTATTCTGTTTGTTGTAATGGTAAATGGGAGTGTTTCCTTAATTTCTCTTTCAGATTTTTCATCATTAGTGTATAGGAATGCAAGAGATTTCTGTGCATTAATTTTGTATCCTGCAGCTTTACCAGATTCATTGATTAGCTCTAGTAGTTTTCTGGTGGCATGTTTAGGATTCTCAGTATCATGTCATCCGCAAACAGTGACAGTTTTACTTCTTCTTTTCCAATTTGTATTCCTTTTCTTTCTTTTTCTTCTCTGATTGCCGTGGCTAGGACTTCCAAAACTATGTTGGATAATAGTGGTGAGAGTGGACATCCTTGTCTTGTTCCTGATCTTAGAGGAAATGCTTTCAGTTTTTCACCATTGAGAATGATGTTTGCTGTGGGTTTGTCGTATATGGCCTTTATTATGTTGAGGTAGGTTCCCTCTATGCCCACTTTCTGGAGAGTTTTTATCATAAATGGGAGTTGAATTTTGTCATAAGCTTTTTCTGCATCTATTGAGATGATCATAAGGTTTTTATTCTTCAGTTTGTTAATATGGTGTATCACATTGATTGATTTGCATATATATTGAAGAATCCTTGCATCCCTGAGATAAATCCTGCTTGATCATGGTGTGTGATCCTTTTAATGTGTTGTTGGATTCTGTTTGCTAGTATTTTGTTGAGGACTTTTGCATCTGTATTCATCAGTGATATTGGTCTGTAATTCTCTTTTTTGTAGTATCTTTGTCTGGTTTTGGTATCAGGGTGATGGTGGCCTCATAGAATGAGTTTGGGAGTGTTCCTTCCTCTGCAATTGTTTGGTAGAGTTTGAGAAGGATGGGTGTTAGGTCTTCTCTAAATGTTCGATAGAATTCACCTGTGAAGCCATCTGGTCCTGGACTTTTGTTTGTTGGAAGACTTTTAATCACAGTCTCAATTTCATTACTTGTGATTGGTCTGTTCATATTTTCTATTTCTTCCTGGGTCAGTCTTGGAAGGTTATACCTTTCTAAGAATTTGTTCATTTCTTCCAGGTTGTCCATTTTATTGGCATAGAGTTGCTTGTAGTAGTCTCTTAGGATGCTTTGTATTTCTGTGGTGTCTGTTGTAACTTCTCCTTTTTCATTTCTAATTTTATTGACTTGAGTCCTCTCCCTCTTTTTCTTGATGAGTCTGGCTAATGGTTTATCAATTTTGTTTATCTTCTCGAAGAACCAGCTTTTAGTTTTATTGATCTTTGCTATTGTTTTCTTTGTTTCTTTTTCATTTATTTCTGCTCTGATCTTTATGATTTCTTTCCTTCTACTAACTTTGGGCTTTGTTTGTTCTTCTTTCTCTAGTTCCTTTAGGTGTAAGGTTAGATTGTTTATTTGAGATTTTTCTTGTTTCTTGAGGTAGGCTTGTATTGCTCTAAACTTCCCTCTTAGAACTGCTTTTGCTGCATCCCATAGGTTTTGGATCATCGTGTTTTCATTGTCATTTGTCTCTAGGTGTTTTTTGATTTCCTCTTTGATTTCTTCAGTGATCTCTTGGTTATTTAGTAATGAATTGTTTAGCCTCCATGTGTTTGTGTTTTTTTTTCCCTGTAATTGATTTCTAATCTCATAGTGTTGTGGTCAGAAAAGATGCTTAATATGATTTCAGTTTTCTTAAATTTACTGAGGCTTGATTTGTGACCCAAGATGTGATCTATCCTGGAGAATGTTCCATGTGCACTTGAGAAGAAAGTGTAATCTGCTGTTTTTGGATGGAATGTCCTATAAATATCAATTAAATCTATCTGGTCTATTGTGTCATTTAAAGCTTCTGTTTCCTTATTAATTTTCTGTTTGGATGATCTGTCCATTGGTGTAAGTGAGGTGTTAAAGTCCCCCACTATTATTGTGTTACTGTCAATTTCCTCTTTTATAGCTGTTAGCAGTTGCCTTATGTACTGAGTTGCTCCTATGTTGGGTGCATAAATATTTATAATTGTTATATCTTCTTGGATTGATCCCTTGATCATTATGTAGTGTCCTTCCTTGTCTCTTGGAACATTCTTTATTTTAAAGTCTATTTTATCTGATATGAGTATTGCTACTCCAGCTTTCTTTTGATTTCCATTTGCATGGAATATCTTTTTCCATCCCCTCACTTTCAGTCTGTATGTGTCCCTAGGTCTGAAGTGGGTCTCTTGTAGACAGCATATATACGGATCTTGTTTTTGTATCCATTCAGCCAGTCTGTGTCTTTTGGTTGGAGCATTTAATCCATTCATGTTTAAGGTAATTATTGATATGTATGTTCCTATTAATATTTACTTAATTGTTATGGGTTTTTTTTTAAGCTATTTAAAATTATTTATTTATTTATATTTATGGCTGTGTTGGGTCTTTGCTTCTGTGCGAGGGCTTTCTCTAGTTGTGGCAAGTGGGGGGCCACTCTTCATCGCGGTGCGCGGGCCTCTCATTATCGCGGCCTGTCTTGTTGCGGAGCACAGGCTCCAGACGCGCAGGCTCAGTAACTGTGGCTCACGATCCTAGTTGCTCCGTGGCATGTAGGATCTTCCCAGACCAGGGCTCGAACCCGTGTCCCCTGCATTAGCAGGCAGTTTCTCAACCACTGTGCCACCAGGGAAGCCCTGTGGGTTTGTTTTTGTAGGCCCTTTCTTCTCTTGTGTTTCCTGCCTAGAGAAGTTCCTTTAGCATTTGTTGTAGAGCTGGTTTGGTGGTGCTTAATTCTCTTAGCTTTTGCTTGTCTGTAAAGCTTTTGATTTCTCCGTCGAATCTGAATGAGATCCTTGCTGGGTAGAGTAATCTTGGATGTAGTTTCTTCCCTTTCATCACTTTAAATATATCGTGCTACTCCCTTATGGCTTGTAGACTTTCTGCTGAGAAATCAGCTGTTAACCTTATGGGAGTTCCCTTGTACATTATTTGTCATTTTTCCCTTGTTGCTTTCAGTAATTTTTCTTTGTCTTTAATTTTTGTCAGTTTGATTACTATGTGTCTTGTCGTGTTTCTCCTTGGATTTATCCTGCCTGGGAATCTCTGTGCTTCCTGGACTTGGGTGGCTATTTCCTTTCCCCTGTTAGGGAAGTTTTTGACTATAATCTCTTCAAATATTTTCTCGGGCCCTTTCTCTCTCTCTTCTCCTTCTGGGACCCCTATAATGCAAATGTTGTTGCATTTAATGTTGTCCCAGAGTTCTCTTAGTCTGTCTTCATTTCTTTTCATTCTTTTTTCTTTATTCTGTTCCACGGCAGAGAATTCCACCATTCTGTCTTCCAGGTCACTTATCTGTTCTTCTGCCTCAGTTATTCTGCTGTTGACTCCTAGAGTATTTTTCATTTCAGTAATTGTATTGTTCATCTCCATTTGTTCTTTCATTCTTCTGGGTGTTTGTTATACATTTCTTGCATCTTCTCGATCTTTTCCTCCATTCTTTTTCTGAGGTCCTGCATCATCTTCACTATCATTATTCTGAATACTTTTTCTGGGAGGTTGCCTATCTCCACTTCATTTAGTTGTTTTTCTGGGGTTTTATCTTGTTCCTTCATCTGGTACATAGCCCTCTGCCTTTTCATCTTGTCTCTCTTTCTGTGAATGTGGTTTTTGTTCCACAGGCTGCAGGATTGTAGTTCTTCTTGCTTCTCCTGTCTGCTCTCTGGTGGATGAGGCTATCTAAGAGGCTTGTGCAAATTTCCTGATGGGAGGGACTGGTGGTGCATAGAGCTGGGTGTTTCCCTGGTGGGCAGAGCTCAGTAAAACTTTAATCTTCTTGTTTGCTGATGGGTGGGGCTGGGTTCCCTCCCTGTTGGTTGTTTGGCCTGAGGTGACCCAACCCTGGAGCCTACCTGGGCTCTTTGGTGGGGCTAATGGCGGACTCTGGGAGGGCTCACGCCAAGGAGTACTTCCCAGAACTTCTGCTGCCAGTGTCCTTGTCCTCATGGTGAGACAGAGCCACCCCCGCCTCTGCAGGAGACCCTCCGACACTAGCAGGTAGGTCTGGTTCAGTCTCCTATGGGGTCAGTGCTCCTTCCCTGGGTCCCGATGCGCACACTACTTTGTGTGTGCCCTCCAAGAGTGTAGTCTCTGTTTCCCCCAGTCCTGTCGAAGTCCTACAATCAAATCCCGCTAGCTTTCAAAGTCTGATTTTCTAGGAATTCCTACTCACGTTGCCAGACCCCCAGGTTGGGAAGCCTGACGTGGGGCTCAGAACCTTCACTCCAGCGGGTGGACTTCTGTGGTATAAGTGTTCTCCAGTTTGTGAATCACCCACCCAGCAGTTATGGGGTTTGATTTCACTGTGGTTGTGCCCCTCCTACTGTCTCATTGTGGCTTCTCCTTTGTCTTTGGATGTGGGGTGTCTTTTTTAGTGAGTTGCAGTGTCTTCCTGTCGATGGTTGTTCAGCAGTTGGTTGTGATTCCGGTGCTCTCGCAAGAGGGAGTGAGCGCACGTCCTTCTACTCCGCCATCTTGAACCCTTAGTTGTTTTTTATTTTTTAATGGTGTTTGGTAACCTGCAATCTATCTGAAATTCATTGGTTTTTGCTATTATTTTCCAAGTGTTTGTCTAGTCCCTGAAAATTAAAATGGTCTGTTTCTTACACTCAGGGTGATATTCCTTCGTACTGTATGCCAGCTCAGCTGTCTGTCCAGAGTTCTGTCCTGGGCTCTGCTCAGCCTGTTGGTTAGAATTAGTTGTGATGGGCTGCAACTCAGTGCAAAGGAAAACCACATCTATGTCCTGGGAGAGAGCAGCCCAAACCGTGCATTTGGTCCCGAGGGTTGGCAAATCCTCTTGGGGCTCAAGTCAGAATAAATAGGGTGAGTAGGTTTGGAGGTGGCAGCTCCGAGCATGGTCACCTGCCACTGTGGGCATAGATGCCAAGCCACTGAGGTGGCCCTGAGTGGCAGACCACAGACCCACACTCCTCCCCTCAGTGTGTTTCCTTCTCTGCTGAGGCAACGCTTTCTGGGACCAGATGGGCTGTGAGGTTACATAAAAGCACCTGGTGGAGGTGCCACCCACCACGAGTCACAAAGTGTAGGTGTGGCGATTCCACTGACGAGTCTTATCACTTTCTAATCTTTCTGATTTTGTTCTCTGGAAAATGGGAAAAAATATAACCATTTTAAAGGGTTATCGTAAGAATTAAATGGTATAATGTATTATTGATAAACACAAATCTACATGTTAATATCTATGAAAGTACTATTTGCAAATCATGGTGCTAAATTCTATAGGAATTACAGAAGAGATTAAGACGGTTGAAATAAGACAAATACCATACAGTTTATCACAGTTTGATGGGTGGATTCTTAAAAATTTTGAAACAATTGTGACTTTTGATATATTATTTCATCTGTTTCTTGAAATGTTTATGCTTTCAAAACACAGTGGAAGGAGGCACAGTAACTTCCTTTCATCCACTGGGGACACGTACACCCATCACTTCCATGTGCCGGCAGTGCTAGGCACTGGGTACTTTAAAATTATAAAACTTGCAAAGGAAATCATGGTAACTTTGAAACATTTAGCTATTTTTTATATGAAGCTCATTACTGTATCTTGGAAAATGTAAAATAAGTAAGTAAAACCAATTTGTAAATTAGAGAAGAATGTGGTTTAAAATATTCAACACATTTTATTTTTGTTTTTCTCCAAACATCGCAGGCTTCTCAAGTCTTTCAAAGTCTCTGATTTATTACTGCAGAGAATGTGTGTCCTGGGGAGATCGGGGCGCACACAAGGCCTGACTGGGTCTGGTGTCTGGCCTTACAGGTGCTAAAATAAGGCCTTCTATCCACCTCCTATTGGAAGTGCTTCCTGCCTTCTCGGGGGTTATTTCCAACAGAGTTTCTTAGGTAGCATGGTTTTGTTTGTCTGCTTTGTCTTGTTAAATCGCGACCCCTGCACCTGCAGGCTGGGAGGTGATTACAGCCCCACCCATCGACCCAGGAGGTGTATGCTGGGGGGTCACCCTCCATGAAGTGGCCTCGTCGTGCGGGTGGGTGCTGCCTGGGAGCCCCAGCCTGAGGCCCCTCGGCCGGTCCCCTCTGATGGTGAACTTCCCACCGCTGCGGTCCTGCGCTCCTGCTGTCTCAGATTGTGTGCTGTTTCTTTTCACAGTTGGAATGAAATCAGATAGTCCATTATTTAGGGCTCTCTGGTTGGAAATAACAGAATAGCCTAGACGAAGGGAAACCCCACCAAATCCAAGACAGAAGGAGTAGAACCACATGCTGGGACCCGGCGGCCCAGCCCCAGTCCTGCTCTTCTCTACACAGCGCGTCCTCTGCTCCCCAGCCCACGGCAGCCTCCCGCCTGCCCTCCGCTTCCGCGTTCTTGGCCTCTGTGCTAATGGGATTCTGGCCCCCGAGACAGAGAATCACTGCAATTTTGGCAGGTAATCCACCAGGTGTCCACAGCAGATTATACCTTTAGGATCGGCATGACCCTTCACTCGCTGGGTGTTTGAGGGACAAATCTGAAATTCCCCACGAAGAAAGAAAGGGCTGGACATGGATTGGATAGGAGGGCAAAAAGAGGAAGGAATTAATATTCACTCAAGCTTTGTGCCTGGAAACTTGGAAACTAGGAAAACGGTTGTGCAGTTAAGAGAAATGTGGGCACAGGAAGGGTCTGCAAGGGAAGGAGAGGGTGGGAACTGAGGTGCTGGCTGGCCTTCCGTTGTCCTGCAGAGCCACTGAGCAGGCTCTCTGGGCCAGACCCCCGGCCTGGGCTTGGCTTTCCCCCATCCTCCCCACCCAGCCCCTCTCGACTCTGACCCCCGGGGCTGCGGCCAGATGGACGTGTGCGTTTCCGGACGGGCAGCCCCGATTGTCTCAGTTCTTTGTTCAGCAGCCGTCAGTAGCTCCCCAGGGTCACCTGAGCATAAGGATGAGCCCAGCTCTGCGGTCTGTCGGGCGGCGAGCATCCCAGGCTCTCCCCTCGGAGCATCAGCTCCCCCCGCTTCTGAGCCCCGCCCCCTCTCCGCGGGTCGCTGTCCAGAGTCGTCTCCTGTCCTAACTACCACTTCCCCGTGAGGCCTGCCCAGGCCGAGCCCACACAGCCAGCGCGGCGACCACATGGCTGGGTTCTTTGAATCTGAACAGCCAGCTTGGTGACCGGATGGCTAGGCGCTTCGCTCACGCCTTTGTAGCTGAGGCCTCAGGTGTGTCTGGGGCCCGTGAGGCGGCGCGGAATCAGGGGTGACCCAGGGCTACTGCCGCGTGTGTATAACCTGCTCGCCATTACGAAGTTACTGACTGTGAAGTGGGGCAGGTCTGAGACTGTTTCCATGTCTGTCCGTGTGTCACTGATTGATGCTTTATGAGACACAGCCAGTGAACCAGTGGTTGTATACGCTGAGATAACCAACTTTAACGACCTAGAATGTTGTGAACTAGTTGAACGAGTCCCAGATGCGCAACGGGTGTGGATTTGTGTTGTAGTTGACCACGGACTTTGTTCATCAGTGTAGAACATAACTTTGCATCTTAATCGTTGGTAACAGCCTTCGATTTTGGTCGTGGCTCGCCGAAAGCACTTCTCGGTGCCGGTGCTGGAGCGTCGTTTGGTCCTCACGAGGCCTCTGCGAGGGTGGCGTTCCCTCCGCTCCCAGTGGGCGAGCAGGCGCTCCGCATCGAAGCAGCGTCTGCTCAGTGGGAGCCGTGGCGCTGGAACCGAGGTCTGCTTAACTTGAAAGCCCGTGGGAGCAGTGAGCAGGCATGACAGGGAACCTCCGGGGTGTGAGTGATTTTCTTTTTCTTGGGGGTGGGGAGGGAAGACGAGTCACCAGGTGTGACATGTGTGTGTGATCATACTGGTGATTATGAGTAAACAACAGACTGTCCTCTGCATGAAATACCATACCCATAGTCCTCTTACCTGTACTTTGTGTTTCAGGTTGAAGATGGAAGAACCACAAGAGATTTTCTCCATGAATGATGGCCACGCAGGTGATAGAGTCGTGGAAAAATACCTGGTGGATTCTAAGAAGTCCGCATCCCACGTTCAGCTCGCCTGCAGTGGGCAGTCCTGTGCTTTCCCCTTAGATGGAAACGAGCTTTGTGTACGGGACACCAAGCAACCTCCTCACCAGGTATTTAAAAAGTTAAACGTGTTTTTTGTTAAGTCACAGAGACTTGCCATCAAGCTCTGTTTCTCTGATGCTGTTTGGGTGATTTTGCCCTTTGTGGATTCAGTTACCAGCTATGGGAGAAAAATGCTAACAGAACAAAGCATATTAAGTTTTGACTTTTAGGAAATAAACTGGAATCACTTTATTTAAAAATAAATTTAAATAATTTAAAATCATTTAAAATTTCTTCTTGACTAAGAATATAAACAAGAAGAGGTTCTTCTTAACACAAGACAAGTTGAACTTTTAATTTTAATTGTAGATTTTTAATACAACATTTAAGGGAGTTTATTGTGTTTATTGCAGAATCTTTAACCTCAAACTGATAGAATTTTAAAGACATCAGTTTTCTTTCTAAAGATTATTTCATGACTAATATAATTATCTTAATACTCTTAAAAACAGGTTTTATTGTAAAAAATAAAAAAGCAAAGTCTATCAACATTTTTGGTATTGGGATAGTTTTTATCTTCATTTTGGGCTTCAGGAGTTTGAGAATAGTGATTACAGTACATACAAACCAAAACTGTATTTGCTTTGAATTTTTCTTTAACTTTCAGTTATGCTGGCAAACACTTTACTAACAGTGGAAGCTGTTCATCATTGCTGAAGGGAAATCTGTATTTTGATTTCTTTCCCACTGAGTTAAGAGAGGTTTTTTTTGTTTTTGTTTTTTAAGGAACTCCTTTATTTATTTATTTATTTATTTTTGGCTGTGTTGGGTCTTCGTTTCTGTGCGAGGGCTTTCTCTAGTTGCGGCAAGCGGGGGCCACTCTTCGTCGCGGTGCACGGGCCTCTCACTATCGCGGCCTCTCTTGTTGCGGAGCACAGGCTCCAGACGCGCAGGCTCAGTAGTTGTGGCTCACGGGCCTAGTTGCTCCGTGGCATGTGGGATCTTCCCAGACCAGGGCTCGAACCCGTGTCCCCTGCATTGGCAGGCAGATTCTCAACCACTGCGCCACCAAGGAAGCCCAAGAGAGGTTTTTATGTGTTTCTTCAACACAACTTGCATTGATGAGTTGACCCTACATTCTGATCTCTGGCTTGATCTCTCTTGTTTTTTTATCGAGCATAAAATACTTAGAAAAATGTGTCCCAGGTGTTAAGTGCACATTGTAGTGATACTAACAAAGTGGATGCAGCCGGGTGGCCACCGCCCAGGTTCTGCCTCAGCTGGTGCTCCCTTCTCTCCTCCCCAAAGGTGGCTCTGGCCCCACTTCTAGCACATACCTTTGCTCGTGTTTGAACTTTGTATAAATGGTGTCACACATTACACATTCTTTTTTGCTGGTCTCTTTGGTTTGCCATTATGCTTATGAGATTTATCCACATTGCTTGTTTTCATTGTTGTGCAGTATTGCATTGTATGGCTAGACCACACTTTATCCATTCTACTATTATTGGAGATTTGGTTGGTTTCCATATTTTGATTGCTACATTCTTTCATATGTCTTTTGCCGCACATGTATATACAATTGCTGCGTCTTAAGGAATGCATATATTTAGTCTAAAAGTTAAAGCTCAGATTTCCAAAGTGGTTGTGCCAACCTGTTCTTCTTCACGTGGTGGGCAAGACTTCCAGCCGGTCCACATCCTCACCTGCACTTGGTCCTTTTAATGTTGTCCCTTCTGGTGGGTGTGGTGGTACTTAATTACGATTTGCAATTCCCTGATGATTAATGAGGTTTAACTCCTTTGTGCACATTTATTGGCCATTTGGACATTCTCTTTTGTGATATATGTGTTCAGTCTCTTGCCATTTTTCTACTGAATTATCTGTCTTTTTCCTATTGATTTGAAGGGGTTCTTTATGTATTCTAAATATAAACTTTATATTAGTGTGCATTTTCTAGAGTTTTATGTAAGTGGAGTCACGCAGCGTTTACTCATTTTGTCTGGCTTCTTTCACTTAGAATAATTATGTTGAGATTTATCTACATTGTTGCATGTATCAACAGTTTGTTCTTTTTTTATTATTGAGTAGTATTCCATTGTATGGATATATACTGTAATTTGTTTATCCATTCTCCTGCTGGTGGACGTTTAAGTTATTTTCACTTTTAACTATTATAAAGAAAGTTGCTATGATTATTTGTGTGTCTTTTGTTTCAGTAATATCAGTTAGATCGAGTTGGTTGATAGCGTTCTTCATGTCTTCTATTTGTGACCACCTGCTCTATCAGTTATTGAGAGGGGCATATTGAAATCTATGACTCTAAATGTGAATTTGTCTATTTCTCTTCTATCAGTTTTGCTCCATGTATTTTGAAGCTCTGTTATTAAGCATGTAAATGTTCAGTATCTTTATGTCTTCTTGGTGAAGTGACTCCATTAACATTATGAAGTGACATCCTTTATCGCTGGTAATATTTCTTACTCTGGAATTTTGGCTACACATTTCTTTTTGGATTCTACTTTTTACTTGCTTTTTGTATTTTGAGGCCATTATTTTTTAAGAGCAGTTTTAGGTTTACAGCAAAATTGAGGGGAAAGTACAGAGAGTCCCTATATACCTGTGATATGCACCCACACGTGCATATTTTCCCCCGTGCTCGGCATCCTCCAGATGGTACATCTGTTACAGTCGATGAACCTACATTGACATTGCTTTCACCCAAAGTCCATAGTTTGCCTTAGAGTTCACCCTCTGTGTTGTACACTGTGTGGGTTTGGACAAGTGTATAATGATATGTACCCACCACTCTAGTACCATACAGAGTGTTTTCTCTGCCTGAAATTCCTCTGTGCTCTGCTTATTCATACCTCCCTACCCCCTATCTTCTGGCAACCACTGATCTTTTACTGTCTCCAGAGTTCCAGAATGTTGTATGTTGGAATCATACAGATTGGCTTCTTTCTCTAGTAATATGTATTTAAGGTTGCTCCGTGTCTTTCCATGACTTGATAGCTCATTTCTTTTTAGCGCTGAATCATATTCTATTGTCTGGATGGACCAGAGTTTATTTATTCATTCACCTACTAAAGGACATCTTAGTTGCTTTCAAGTTTTGGCAATTATGAATAAAGCTGCTATAAACATAAATTTTTGTGCAAATTTTTGTATGGACATAAATTTTCAACTCCTTTGGTAAATACCAAGGAGCAGGATTGCTGAGTTGTATGATGAGAGTATGCTTCATTTTGTAAGAAACTCTAATAAGGTGGCCACACCACTCTGCATTCCCTCCAGCAAAGGATGAGAGTCCCTGTTGCTCCACATCCTCGCCAGCATTTGGTGTTGTGAGTGTTCTGGATTTTAGCCATTCTAACAAGTGTATAGTAGTATCTTACTGCTGTTTTAATTTGACTTTCCCTGATGACATATACTTTTCATATGTTTACTTGCTATCTGTATATCTTCTTTAGTGGGGTGTCTGTTAAGGTCTTTGGCCCATTTTTAAATTGGGTTGTTTATGTTCTTGTTGTGTCTTAAGAGGTCTTTGTATATTTTGCATAACAGTCCTTTATTATATATGTCTTTTGCAAATATTTTCTCCCAGTCTGTGGTTTGTCGTTTTATTCTCTTGATAGTGTCTTTCACAGAGCAGAAATGTTAAATGCTAACGAAGTCCAGCTTATTAATTCTTACTTTCATGACTCATGGCTTTGGTGTCTTATCTAAAAAGTCATTGCCAAACGCAAGTTGTCTAGATTTTCTCCTATGTTACCTTCTAGAAGTGTATAGTGTTCTCCACTGTATTGCCTTTGTTCCTGTGTTAAAGGTCGGTTGACTCTTTCTGGCTCTCTGCTCTCTCCCAGTGATCTGTTTGTCTTTTCTTTTGCCAACATCACTCAGTCTCGATTGGCGGAGCTTTGGAGTAGCTTTGAGCTCAGGTAGGTCAGTCCTCCAACTGTGTTATTTTACAGTATTATGTCGCTGTTCTCGGTCTTTTGCCTCTCCGTGTAAACTTCAGAGTAAGTTTGTTGATTTCATTCGGATTGTATTGAATCTATAGATTAAGTTGGGAAGAACTGACATCTTGACAATGTTGAGTCTTCATATCCACAAACATGGAGTATCTCTCCATTCATTTAGTTCTTCTTTGATTTCTTTCAACAGAGCTTTATAATTTTCCTCATGGTGATCTTATGCATATTTTGTTAGATTTGTACCTATTTCATATTACATTACATTTTTGCTAATGTAAATGTTATTGTATTTTTAATTTCAAAGTCCACTTGTTTAATGCTAGTATATAGGAGAGCAACAGAATTGTATATATTAACTTTGTGTCCTGCAAACTTGCTATAAATTGCTTAGTTTCAGGAGTCTTTTGTTCATTCTTTTGGATTTTCTACATAGACAATCATGGAAACATCTGTGAACAAAGACAGTTTTACTTCTTCCTTCTCAGATGCTATTCCTTTTCTTTTCTTGTATTAGTGCATCAGCTAAGACGTCCAGTATGATGGTGAAAGGAGTGGTGAGCGGGACATCCTTGCCTTGTTTCTGATCTTAGTGGGAAAACTTCAAGTTTCTCACCTTTAAATATGATAACTTTTGATATTTTGTAGCTATTCTTTATTATGCTGAGATACTAGTATACTGAGAGTTTTTTTTTTTAATCATGAATTGTTGTTGGATTTTTAAAATGCTTTTTCTACCTTTATTGATGTTTTTGTGTGATTTTTCTTCTTTAGCCTGTTGGTATGGTGGATTAGTTGCTTTTTGAATGTTGAACCAGCCTTGCATACATGGAATAAATCCCATTTGGTCGTGGTTTCTAATTCATTTTGTACATTGTTTAGTTTGATTTGCTAATATTTTAAATATTTTGTTGAGGATTTTTGCATCTCTGTTCATGAGAGATACTGGTCTGTAATTTTCTTTTCTTGTCATGTCTTTGTCCGCTTTTGGTATTCAGGTAATACTGGCTTCACAGAATGAGTAAGGAGGTATTCCCTCTGTTTCTTCTGAAGTGTTTCCTCTTATTTTTCTTCTGTTTTCTGAAAGACGTTTTGGAGAATTGGTCTGATTTCTTTCTTAAATGTTTAGTAGAATTTACCAGTGAGCCCATCTTGGCCTGGTGCTTTCTGTTTCGGAAGGTTATCAATTATTGATTCATTTTCTTTAACAGGTAGAGGCCCATTTAGATCACCTGCTTCTCGTCCTGCTTTTAATCCCACTCAGTGTGTTTTTCATCTTTCATTTTAGTTTTCATCTCTCTTTTTTTTTTTTTTAATTTATGGCTGTGTTAGGTCTTCGTTTCTGTGCAAGGGCTTTCTCCAGCTGCGGCAAGCGGGGGCCACTCTTCATCGCGGTGTGCGGGCCCCTCACCATCGCGGCCTCTCTTGTTGTGAAGCACAGGCTCCAGACGTGCAGGCTCAGTAGTTGTGGCTCACGGGCCCAGTTGCTCCGCAGCATGTGGGATCCTCCCAGACCACGGCTCGAACCCGTGTCCCCTGCATTGGCAGGCAGATTCTCAACCACTGCGCCACCAGGGAAGCCCTAGTTTTCATCTCTTGAAGTTAGAATTGGGTCTTTTTAAAATATATTCTAAGCCTCTGTTTAACCTTTTGAACATATGAAATGAAGTTATAATGACTGTTTAAATGTCCTTATCTAGTAGTTTTGACACCTGGATCAGTTCTGGTTTGGTTTCAAGGTCTAAATGACTTGTGGGTGTTTTCCATCATTTCTTATTTCTCTTGTTTTTTAACCAAATGGTCTTGTCTCCTTGAGTACCTGATTGTTTTTGATTGATTGCTGGACATAATATATGAAAAAAAATACAGCTAGTTTGAGGCTCTGTATCTTAGCTTCTTTTTTTTTTTTTTTTTAAAACTTTATTTATTTATGGCTGCGTTGGGTCTTCGTTTCTGCGCGAGGGCTTCCTCTAGTTGCGGCAAGTGGGGGCCACTCTTCATCGCGGTGCGCGGGCCTCTCACTATCGCGGCCTCTCTTGTTGCGGAGCACAGGCTCCAGACGCGCAGGCTCAGTAGTTGTGGCTCACGGGCCCAGTCGCTCCGCGGCATGTGGGATCCTCCCAGACCAGGGCTCGAACCCGTGTCCCCTGCATTGGCAGGCAGACTCTCAACCACTGTGCCACCAGGGAAGCCCTGTATCTTAGCTTCTTGCAGAAAGAATTTATGTTTGCTTCTGGTAGTTGGCCAGCCGTGGGCACTAGCAACCCCAGATACCCTGATCCAGTCAGGGATTGAGGGGACTCAAAGGTGGGTCCAGGGCTTCCCTGGTGGCGCAATGGTTAAGAATCTGCCTGCCAATACAAGGGACACGGGTTCGAGCCCTGGCCCGGGAAGATCCCACATGCCACAGAGCAACTAAGCCTGTGCACCACAACTACTGAGCCTGAGCTCTAGAGCCCGCAAGCCACAACTACTGAGCCCACGTGCCACAACTACTGAAGCCTGCGTGCCTAGAGCCCGTGCTCTGCAACAAGAGAAGCCACCGCAGTGAGAAGCCCGCGCACTGCAATAAAGAGTAGCCCCCACTCACCGCAACTAGAGAAAGCCCACGCACAGCAACGAAGACCCAACACAGCCAAAAATAAATAAATTAATTAATTAATTAAAAAAAAAAAAGAAATTATGTTCAACTTTTAAAAAAAAAAAAAAAAGTGGGCCCAGTGCCTGTGAGGGCTCTTGTGTTTCCAGTTCATCTTCCCTCCTTGGTCTGGTCCTTTGGGTTCCTGCTCTAAGCCTAGAAAGTTTGGCAACATACCCCTCCCTCCGACCTGAGTAGGCTGTATTCTTTTTTTAAAGCAGAAATTTATTAAAATCCACTCGTAGTGTTTTGTTTTGTTTTTTAAAATTATTTGTTGTTATCTGAAATTCAGTTTTAACTGAGTATCCTGTATTTTTTTTTTAAAGTCCTTATCGAATTTGTTACAGTATTGCTTCTGTTGTTTTATGTTTTGGGTTTTTGGCCATGAGGCCTGTGGGATCTTAGCTCCATGACCGGGGATCGACCCCGCACCCCCTCACTGGAAGGCGAAGTCTTAACCACGGGACCGCCAGGGAAGTCCCCACCTGTAGTGTTTTAAAGAAAACAGCATATAGAGTCTCCACCTTAAGGCTATTGAGTCTGTTCTCAGAAGTACTTAGTAACGGGACGGAATTCTTTGCTCTTCTCCCAGTAAGATCCTTCGGTTTATGCCCTGACACAATGCATCTATTTACACCGTTTTGTGCCTCCAGCCCAGTAAATATCTCACTTCTCACATGCTCCACTGGAGTTGTCAGGAGCTGCCTTTTGTAGCTCGGATCCTTCCCCTCACTTTTCTTCTTCTCTGATCTTAATTCTGCATTGCCTTCGTTACTCTCTGATGTCTTAAAAATATTTTTTTTGCAAAATTTGCCTGGCCTTTCTTGTCCTTCTCGTCGGGAGGGTGGTGCAGATGAGCCGGCTGTGGCCGGAGGTGGGGCTCCCCCAGGCCTCGCGATTGGAGCAGAGCCTTCGCAGCAGACTGCCTGCTGTCCACTGAGGTTGGCTTGAGAGCACCTCAGCTTGCCTTGGGCCAAGCGCCCCACGTCCATGCAGAATCCACCCCAGCCTCCCTTGTGTTTCCTCTCTTTCTTACGCCATTATTCACCCAAGATTTCAGCCTGTGAAGCTGACTGTCTTGGCTGTTGTCCTTTCTTCCATCCCTTTGGTCCATCGGTCATCCCCTCCCATTTCCACCTCTGCCTCCTTAGCTCAAGCCTATGCTGTGTCTCCTTTGGAATATTTTGGTTTCCACTGTATCCCGCACTCTGGTCTCTCTTCTATACTTGCAGATATTTATGTTCCTGAAAAACAAATCTGGTCATTGCATCCCTCTGCTTGTACACTGCTGGCCTCTAACTCCCCAGAGCTGCATCCAGGCTGCGTATGTAGTTGTCAGGGCATTTGCACCCTGACCCAAACTTCCTCTCGCTTCGTCTTCTTAGTTTACTCGGACCAGCAGTTTCTTGAACATGCTTTACTTCCCCAGCGACCCAAATGCTCTCCTCCTCTTGTCAAATCCTTGTTATTTTCCTTATCCTTCAATATTTAGCTGTTACTCTTCTGGCATGGAGTGGGGATGCAATATGCATTGTTTAATTAATAAATAGAGAAGAAACAGAGGGAGGACGTAATCATTTGTGTGCCATTTGTGATCCTGAAAAACAGTGAAATGGTTTACATGAGAGAGTAATTTAACAGTGCATGAACAGCAATTTTAATAGATGAAGTTGAAATGAATGTATGAAATAAATATGTTTGAAAAACTCAATGCATTTAATTTCTTAGGATTGAGGTTATATTATGTTCTTCTATTTTTTAAATGTTTTCTATAATCTATGCTTTTTCTGTTTTTTGTTAATTTCTTCAGCTGCTAATCCTAAGAGGACACCATCAGCCAATCACCGCTGTGGCATTTGGAAATAAAGTGAGTCCGCTTCTCATCTGTTCTGCATCACAAGATTATGTCATAATGTGGAACCTGGATGAATGCAGACAGAATGCTTCAAGGTAAAGGAAAATTTTAAACACGTTTAAAAAATGCACAAAGGGAATGACTCGTTCTTAAATAAACGCAAGAGGGTTTGGGATCATTTTTGCCTTGGTGTGCACGCTGCTGTCGCTCGGTTTCCAGCCTGTGGTGTGCACGCTGCTGTCGCTCGGTTTCCCGCCTGTGGTGTGCACGCTGCTGTCGCTCGGTTTCCCGCCTGTGGTGTGCACGCTTCTGTCGCTCGGTTTCCGGCCTGTGGTGTGCACGCTGCTGTCGCTCGGTTTCCGGCCTGTGGTGTGCACGCTGCTGTCGCTCGGTTTCCGGCCTGTGGTGTGCACGCTGCTGTCGCTCGGTTTCCGGCCTGTGGTGTGCACGCTGCTGTCGCTCGGTTTCCAGCCTGTCAGCACCGCCCGGCAGGGTCTTCTGTGCAGCTGTCACACAGGCGGGGAGCCCGCCCGCTGGGAAGCCCACCTGTGCGGGGTCTTGCGGGGGCTGATGTGCTGACCTCCTGTGACATCAGAGGGGAGAAGAACCTCCATCCAGAGTTGAGTTGGGCCCAGCTTGTGGCCCTTTGAGCTCCCTGTCTTCCCTGGACAGTGGGTGTCTAGGAAACCCGGCCCCTGGGATGTGCTGAGAGGTTATAAGTGATCGGACTGGCCTCCTGGGACACAGGCAGAGGGACCCTCAGGTCCCCCAGGTTGTGCGTCACCTGTTCCTCTCACGTGGATCCAGCGCAATTCTCGGTGCCCTGGAGCTGAGGAAGAAGATCAGGACACTTTCTTCTCTTTTCCTTTAAAATTAGTCTTTCTTCTGAGAATGCCAGCTGCTTGTTGACTGGAATCTCAGCGGGTTTGTTCATATCTAACTTGACACACTCTGAACTGGAGGCCATTGTACGTGGCAAGGGTGAGATCTGTGTTCAGAGAATCTTCGGTGTGAATTTCGTGTAACTTTAGAAGTTTGCTTTGTCTGCCGCGTGCGGAGGTCAGAGGTGAGGACGAGATGCGCCGACCCCCAGCGCCAGCTGCTCTCACCAGGCTGGCGGGTCACCACCGCGCCGCCCGGGCCTCTCCTGGCGTCCCCAGTCCCGCTGGCAGCCCAGCGCCCTCCCTCCTCGTCCTGTGTCCCGTGTGCATCTCAGCCCCCACCGCGGCCGCGCTCCTGGGGCTCGGCCAGGCCGCGTCAGGGGCCCTGAAGTCGGCTCTGCCCGTGTTCGCGCCGCAGCCTTGGTGTGGCGCCTGGTCACCCTCATGCCTGTCAGGCCGAGCGACGTCTCCTCGCCCCTCCTGGTGTCCGCTGAGCTGCGGGGATGACCGACTCCTGCCCGCCCCCCCGGCCCCCCGTGGGCCCTACAGCCGAGGCCACTTCTGAGCCGGCTGCCTGCGCCCTGCGCTCTGCGGGATCCCGGCCGCCCTGGGGTGGGGCCCAGGCCACAGCTCACCTCCTCGTGGGACGTCACCCCTCCCTTGTCATCTGTCCGCTCACGTGATGGTCCCTGAACTCTCCAAGCCTCCACTGGCCTCAGTGCCCACGCCTGCCCCCCATCCCGCTGGTCTGTCCTTTAAGATCCAACTGGATGTCCCCTAGACCCGGCTCTGTGTTCTCACAGGGACGCTGCCCTTCCCAGCACTTCCACAGCCATGTTACGTGTTCAGTCTGCGGGCTTGGGCCGGGTCAGCTCTCCACGGGCCGGGCCTTGAGCTGCGTGCCCCAGTGGCAGGGCCTGTCTGCTCCCTCCTAACGTCCTGGTGTCCTAAGGTCCCAGCCCCCGGCCCAGCCTGTGTGCAGCAGGCGCTCAGGGAGACGGCAGGGAGCACCCCTGACATATTGCTTGTTTGTTCCTCTTTGCTGGAAATTACGATTTCGGGAGCCTCAGCATTCAAGTTGCTGGATCGTGTGCCGTGATGAGCAACACCAGTGGCCGTGAGGTCAGTCGTAGACCATTCACCGCGCGTAGATGCACAGCGCACCTGCCTGTACCGTGGTTTATCCTTCTTTCCTTCCAGTGGCGCTGTAGTGGCTGCGTACTGAGATTGTGGGTGTGAGGGTGCAGGGGATCACACGGGGCTGCAAGCAGTGTAACCATCAGCACGACTGAAGCTGTGTCCACAGCTCGAGTTCATAATTAATTCTCGCACAACCGGTCCGTGCGGGCCTCCTGCTTGCTCACATCCGTGTTCGAAAATAATATCGCCCTGGTGGAGGTCGACCCCGCCGCCCCGGTGAGGTCTCAGCAGCGCCCCGGCCTGGGAAGGGATCCGTCAGTGCTGCCCAGGTACAGTCTTTCAGGAAGGATGTGTACGTGTGGGTTTATCACTCGGGAGAATTTAGATTCCTTTTTATCTTAAGAAATAGAAGTAAAGTTTAGTAAACTCCCAGCTATACCAGCAATAAAGAAATTATTGCTCACACCATGGCTCCTATCTTGTTTAAAACTAAATGGCTTGTGGTTTATTTTCATGTGAAACATTATTTCAGGATAGAAGGTAGACTTTACAACAGCACTTTTATTAAAAATATAAAGTCATTTTTTAGCAGGATAAGAATAAGCTTGATGGTTTTCCTCACTTCCAAATGCTGCACATCCGTATCTGCATGAATTAATTGTCCGAAACTGCCTTTAAGATGCATGTCTCCTTGAAATAGCTCCGTCATATAAGTTTGCTCTCATAGACCAGTTTTGTGTTTTTATTTTAGCTCCTGTGTCTTATCGACTCTTCCGCTGTATTTCGGACTTGTTAAGGAAAAAAGTACTAAGCCGGCTACTCAGAAACAATCTGGTTAGTATAATGTAGTCTGAAATACAAAATGCAGAGAGGTTCCTTGTCTGAGTTACCTTTGTTTAGCTTCGCTCTGTCGTTTTGTGAATTCATGTTCGTCGAAGTGCAAATTCAGCGTTTTCTTCTTCCTTCACTCCTTCCTTTCTGTGCCTCTCGCGTGTTTTCACACGGTGTTTGTGGTGGGGAATGTGCCGACATTTCTTCTCCTGAGTTGGGTATAATTCATAGGAATTCAAAACATGAAAAATACTGGTGGTGGTTGTTTGGTGGCCGGCACATTGTAGACTTATCCTGAGAAAAGTTTGTTCTTGTTTCCCTTTGCTGAAGAGTTTCACATTTTAAAGCAAATCTCAGACATGATGCTACTTTACTTCTGCATCCTGCATGTGCATTTCTTTTTTTTTTTAATTTTTAAAATTATTTAATTACGTATTTATTTTTGGCTGCATTGGGTCTTCATTGCTGTGCGCAGGCTTTTCTCTAGTTGTGGCGAGCAGGGGCTACTCTTTGTTGCGGTGCACGGGCTCCTCATGGCGGTGGCTTCTCTTGTTGTGGAGCATGGGCCCTAGATTCATGGGCTTCATTAGTTGCGGCACGCGGGCTCAGTAGTTGTGGCTCACGGACTCTAGAACACAGGCTCAGTAGTTGTGGCGCACGGGCTTAGCTGCTCCGCGGCATGTGGGATCTTCCTGGACCAGGGCTCAAACCCGTGTCCCCTGCATTGGCAGGCGGATTCTTAACCACTGTGCCACCAGGGAGGTCCCTGCATGTACATTTCTAAAGCACACTGACGTTTCCTTACCCAGCTACGGTGCCAGCATATCAACACCAACAGGGATTCTTTGGTGTCTTGTATTAGCCAGGCCATGCTAAATTATTCCTGTCTCAAAAATGTTTTCTCATTGTTTTATTCTGAGCAGGATCCAAACAAATCTACATGTTGCTTTTTACGCAAGAAATAATTTTACAATTAACTTCTATTTTAAGATGGTAGATTTCATTATATTCCACTTACTTCCATTGTAAGAATCATTGATAATGTTTTCTTTTATTCCCTTCAGTAACCAAACCAAAGTCGCCATCAGTAATCAGTCTTGTTAAGTCTCGTATCGATCTGGTTAAAGACGAGTGAAGCGCCAGATCACTCCCTCCCTCCCCCGAGTCTCTCGTCTCTCTGTCTCTCTCTCTCTCTCTCTGTCTCCATCTCTCCCGGCCTCTCTGGTGCCCACTTCTGGTCCCTGCAGCTCCGGACACGGGCCCTCCCCACTCCCCTCCCAGGCTTCTCCTCGGGGAGGTCTTGCTGCCGCGTGGGCCATGCCAGCAGCCCCAGATCCTCGCCTTCAGGACAGACATCCTTCCTGAGCTGCAGCCGGAGCTGTGTGTTCGCCCTCAGCCGCGTCTCAGTTCCCGTCACTGGTGTCCCCACGCCCCCTTCTCCCCTGAGCCTCCTCGTCTGCCCCTCTCCTGGCTCGGTGACGGCCTGTGGTCCATCTCGCGGGAAAGCTAGGACGGTCGTCCCTGCCCCCCTTTCCTTCCTTATCACCTGCATCTGGCTGATCAGTAGGTCCTACAAATTTGTCTTCTTTACTGTGCACCTCACACGTTTCCCCGTTTTTGCCTCTCAGCCATAGTCTCAGCGAAGGCTCTCATCACGTCACGTCTCGAGGTGCGTTGTCATGCCGTGTCCCACGACGCCACACCCATCAAATATCACGTCACATTATGTCACATCGCGTCATGTGTGGAATATCACATCACATGGTGCACAGACCCATTTACTCAGCAGGTTGTCGAGGGCTGTTCCACGTGCTGGGCACCGTGCTAGAGCTCAGGATGCTGTTGAAGCAGTGGGACGGACAGATCCCCGCCGACCCTTGGAGCCCACAGTCCGGGGCAGGGGTGGACGTGTTGTCACGAGCCATGCTGGCTGGCCGTGCGGGCTCTCCCCCCAGGACTTGACAGAGGCCCTAGTGCGGGTGTGATGGGTTCAAGGACGTGGAAGCCTGAGAGAGGTGGGTTGAGCCGAGCTCCCCCGGGGCTGGAGCCTGGTCTCCTGCAGGGGTGAGTGTGAGAGTGGAGGTGCCCTGTGGGGGTGTCCTGGGGGGGGGCCGCTCAGTGCCCCGTCCATGCCTGCACTTCAGCTCACGCTCCCTTATCATCATTGCTCCTTTTTAAGAAGATTAAAAAATTTTTATGTACAATTTTATTTTTCTTCTGTGGGAGGGTCAGTCTGAACACCTAATGCAGGTATTGCAAGGGAAATGGGAGTCACTCCACTCTAAATAGCAGCTCCCACAGAGAATTTTAAATTCCTATGTGGTCGTTAGAAAGTCTTTACTAGGTATGTAATATGATCTTATACTTTATTGATATGGTTAAAAGTCTGTTTTTCATATTCTTTTAAAAAACATTTTCTGTTCGTTTATTTCTTGTTTCTTTTTTTCATTTTTTAAAATTGAAGTATAGTTTTTTTCATTTTATTTTATTTTTTTATACAGCAGGTTCTTATTAGTTATCTGTTTTATACATATTAGTGTATATATGTCAATCCCAATCTTCCAATTCATCACAGCACCACCACCTCCAAAACTGAAGTATAGTTGATTTTTATAATATTGTGTTAGTTTCAGTTGTACAGCAAAGTGATTCAGTTATATATATGTATGTATACATCTATATTTTTTAAAAATTATTTTCCATTATAGTTTATTACAAGATGTTGAATATAGTTTCCTGTGCTATACAGTAAATTGTTGTTGTATATCTACTTTATATATGGTAGTGTGCAGCTCTTTGCTTGTTTCTTGTGTGTATTTTTTATTGTGGTAAAATACAAATAGCATAAAATTTAGCATTTTAACCATATTTAAGTGTACAGTTCATTGGCATTAAGTAACTTCATATTGTTGGGCAACATAAAAAGTCTTCTTGAATCATTTTCTTATATAATACCAAAAATAATTTTATGTTATGTATAGATTTCTTTTAAAATTCTTTGGGAAAACTTGTGACTAACAAATATTAAGTAAAATTGCTAATAGTTAGAATAATACTAGGTTGTTCAGACAATATTCCAAAATTCTAAACATGTTTTCACTCGGAGAAAATTACCTGCAGGGTGAACTCTGTTAAATGTGATGCTGTCTGTCTTTTACGCCTAAGAAGGTTAGCTTGTTTTGTCAGCCACGCTGATGACCTTGTTCCCAAGTGTAATCTGATAGCGTACCTGTATATGGAAAGTTGGTATGAAATGAGACGTGATTTGCTTTTTTTTTTTTTTTTTTTTTTACTGAATTCATTTGTTTCTTTAGCTTTTGTTCTTTGATATGTTTTACTTAGATCACCCCTTAAAATGGAATTTAAGAATTTTTATTTTATTTTATTATTTATTTACTTATTTTTTTATTGAAGTCTAGTTGATTTACAATGTTGTGCCTATCTCTGCTGTACAGCAGAGTGACTCAGTTATGCGCATATATACATTCTTTTTTTAATATTCTTTTCCATTATGGTTTATCCCAGGAGATTGGATGTAGTTACCTGTGGTATACAGTAGGACCTTGTTGTTTATCCATTCTAAATGTAATAGTTTTTATCTACCAACCCCAAACTCCAACTCCATCCCTCTCCCCCCTCCCTCTTGGCAACCACAAGTCTGTTCTCTATGTCTGTGAGTCTATTTCTGTTTTGTATATAAGTTCATTTGTGTCATTTTTTTAGATTCCAAATATAAGTGATATCATATGGTATTTGTCTTTCTCTGTCTGACTTATTTCACTTAGTATGATAATCTCTAGTTGCATCCATGTTGCTGCAGATGGCATCATTTCATTCTTTTTTATGGCTGAGTAGTATTCCATTGTGTACATATACCACACCTTCTTCATCCATTCGTCTGTCGATGGACATTTAGGTTACTTCCATGTCTTGGCTATTGTGGATAGTGTTGCTGTGAACATAGGGGTGCATGTATCTTCTTGAATTATAGTTTTGTCTGGGTTTTTTTTTTTTGTTGGCTGTGTGGTGAGACTTGTGGGATCTTAGTTCACTAACCAGGGACTGAACCCGGGTCCCGGCAGTGAAAGCGCTGAGTCCTCACCACTGGACCCCCAGGGAAGTCCCTACTGGCGTGTGTCACCTTACTCCAGATGACTGTGCTTGCTGTGCTGCGCTTCGCAACTAAATGATGCTTAGAGTTTAGAGCACAACCATACTAAGAACAATTGTGTAAACAGTAAGATTTATTACAGAGGTTATAATTTCTCTATCCAGGGAGTGGTGAAATTTTAAAGCATTGACTTTTTATGACAGTTTTATGTGTTGTTTAGAAACTATTCATATGAAAAATTAAAGAAGATTACTGATTTATGTCATGCTATAATCTCAAAATTTGCATCCCTCTACCTACAAAATCTGAATAGAAATAGTGAAAAAATTATATGTGATGAAGAACATCATATATTTTAATGCTTCAAGCATTTGTTAAAACAATATGCAGTTATATATTTATGAACTTTATTCTAATAGTTTTAAGACTTTCTCATAATCAAGTACACTAATGTGTCTCTAACTTTATTGTCTTATCCTGAAATTATTTTCCTGTTGGCCTTATTTTTCTCGGAAGAGGTTTATCCCCCTCACTGGATGCTGAGCTGGAGAGAGGTTTCCTGGTCCCCTCTGGGTGCATCTTTATTTCCAGTCCCTCCCAAGGGCCTCTGGGGTCCCAGCTCCCTACTAGGTGCCTCCACACCCAGTGGGTTCACTGGATTTTTGATGGGAATGTGTCTCTGTGTATCAGGTTTGAAACAGAACTGAATTTCTTTGTTTTTTAAGAAAAAGAGAACTATTTTTAGAATTACTCAACGTTATGTAATTATCCATTTTCTAAAGCTATTTTATAATATTGTACAGAATATTCATATTGAATACCAAGTATTAAGTGTATGTAGAAATAAATAATTCTGGCAGAATTTTATTTTGTCTGGAAGCATCTTTGAGATTTGTCAGTATCTGTGGTGAGTTCATGAGGTACCAGTTCTGATCAATCAGCAGGGCTGTGGGAAACTTACAGTATGTTAGAAACAGGGTAAGAAGTTTCCTTGCCGTTAAAAGGCACTGATACAATTATGTCTTAGGGGCTTGTCTTTCTTGTCATTCTGTCGTGATAAACAAAAGCACGAAAGAGAAATCTGAGTTGGTTTAAGAGAATCGCCTCCCTGTTTGTGCCTGTCACTGGTCCACAGAGTGACACGCTCCACGCTGCTGGTTTCTAGGGTCCCGTGGACAGAACTCCGCAGACCGCGTTCCCTGTGGCCTATTGCATCCCCACGTGGGCCGCCTCTTCCAGGTGACACCCCTCTGGCCAGCACTGTGAGGAGGGCTGACATTTTAGTCCTTGAGTATTTGAAATACACAGTAGTAAACATGCTGCAATCCAGTATCATTTAAGGAAGGAGAAACACGTTTTTGTTGTTTTTTTTGTGCTTTTAGTGGCCTTGATTTACCCTTTTTGCTGGTATTGTTGGTTTGGCATCAGGTGTGAAACCTCTCCAATCCATAGGTTGTAAACTCATTCCACTTGTGTGAAATTGGCTGTTTTTAAGGAACTGTGTTCTTGTCCCTAATGAAATGGCGGTGTTAAAGATTTGCTCCTTTTTTTTTTTTTTTTTTTTTTTTTTTCAATGTTCAGTTTCCTTTAATGACCCCCATTCTCCCTGAAGGGCAGGTGCAGGCAGCTAGGTGATGGCAAGAGACGTTCACTTGAAGATCTTGCCCTGATTGAAGGCTTTGCCCACATGCTGGAAGGCCCCATCCCAGGAAAAGTATTCTCGAACCAGCGTCTGGGTCTCCTCGCTGCTGGGATCCAGTTTCCGCCACGTGTATGACTCATAGTCCACCTGCCAGTCTGGACTCAGCGGAAAGGCAAGCTCCTGGCCTCGGAAGACCCAGACTCCAGAAATGGAGCTGCTATTGTTGGTTCCAAACAGAATGACACTGGCAAAGGCATTCTTCCTCAGTTTGTCCAATCGCTGGAACATTCCGGTGATGAGGTTGCAGCTCATGAAGGTCTGGGTGAGCTCTTCAGGGAAGCGGCAGTCAGAGTACCACAGGGACCAGCCATCTTTATCAAAGTGCTCCCAAAAGTACGGCAGCGCCACGGAGAGTGTGTCCTCGTTGGAGTACTTGCGCTTAAATTCATCCAACACAAAGGTACTCTTGGGCAGGTGAGCAAAGGGGTCCTTGGCCTTCGGCTCCGCAGCCAGCGCCTGCTCACATTCGTCCAGCTCCTCCTCAGGAGCAGGGGCAGCTGCCTTCTTCTCCTCTTTCCGCTCGGCCTGGGGCTTCTGCTTCTCTTCTCGAGAAGCTTTCTCTTTCCGTGGGGTGTCGTTTTTAGGCTGGCTCTCTGCAAACTTTTTAGCATCAAATTGGGCCATTTTCTCACAGAGTTTCACCTCCCCCAAGACCGCCCGGAACTGGGGCTGGTTAATGCAGGTGAGGAACCAGCGGTTTGTATTAGTGAAGGCCTGGCGGAAAGAAGGCTCCAGAACCTGTTTATAAAGCCACAACAGGGTGCAGACAACTGTGATGTCAGCCAGCGTCACACGTTCGCCCACCAGAAAAGTCCTGGTCTTCAAGTGAGCATCCAGCAGCCCCAGAATTCTCCTCACCTCCTCCTTTGCATTCTCTGTGGCCTGCTTGTTGTGGTGCATGATGCCCAAGGTGGGGAACACCCAGGTACTGGCTGGGGGAACTATGTCGCTATCAGCAAAGCTCACCCACTGCACCATCTGGGCTGCTGCTTCAGGAGTACTTCCCCGCAGCTCCTCGTTGCTCACATAGTAGGCAATGGCATTGCTCTCGAACACACAGAACCCATCGTCACCCTCAAAGGCTGGAACCTTGCCAGCAGGAAATTTACGGAGAAATTCGGGGGTGCGGTTGGTTTGGCCAAAATGGAAGTGGGGTGGTGCGGAGAGCACGCGGACCTGAGCCCCGCTGTACTGAGCGGCAATGAGGGCCTTGAAGGCCCTCCAGTTTTCAGGATATGTGTACAGGGTCCCAGCCGCCATGGTGATTCCGCAGAGAAAGGGCTGCTCCTTCTTTAAACGCGTTTTTATGCAGCTGCTCGGATCGTCGTAAAGGACCACCCGCTGGTTCTCCACAGTAAAGTCCGGTCATCGGGCTCCACGGCTGCCCCGCGGTGAGTGGACCGGCCCGGAGACAGACCAGGGGCCTCGGGGTGCGGGTGCGGGTGTGGACAGAGGCGGACCCGTGGATCCCAGCCTGCTGCCATCGCAGAAGTGGCAGCAGCAAGCACTTACTGAGTGCTTACTGTGTACGCGGCCTCAAGTCAGCCTGTGGTGCTGGACTGATGATGGTGAGAGTGACAGTCTAGGGGGGTGAGGGGAAGGCTGGCGACCG
Source organism: Balaenoptera borealis (assembly GCF_965194805.1). NCBI lineage: Eukaryota > Metazoa > Chordata > Mammalia > Artiodactyla > Balaenopteridae > Balaenoptera > Balaenoptera borealis. Next base: position 660,934 of record NC_138873.1, read on the forward strand.
AGGTCTGGCTGCACTGCCCTGGGAGCCCAGCCCTGCCCTGACCCCCCCAGCATTAAAATGCAGTGCGTTCGAAACTCGCAGCTCTGTTTGAGCTGGGCTGGGTGGGCCCCAGAGGCGAGGAAATAGGGAACAGGAATTCAGGTGCAACAGAGCCTTGAAGTCCCCTGGTTCTGCAGGACCCCTACGTTTCGCAGAGGCAGATTTGGCTTTTCCGTATGAAATGCAGACACGCCGCCGCTCTCCTCCCACCCCAAATCTTGCCCCTTTATCTGTTCTTAACACAGCGACCAGACAGCCTTCTTACTGGGAAGCCCCAGGGGGCCTCCCCCTCGGAACACAAGTCGGGGCCTTTGGGAGGCCCCACCCGTCCCCGAAGACCTCCCCTCTCCTGTGCTCCCCTCCTGGCCCGCTGTGGCCGGCCCGGCCCCGGCCTGCCCTGCTCAGGGCCCTGCGCTCCTGGCGTGCTTCCCTGAGGCTCACGGGCCGTGCTCGGCAGGGGGCCAGGCCGTCGTCCCGGCTGCTCGTTACAAAAGTTTACATCCTCCCTTCCCCTCACCCGCACGGGCTCCCCCATAGCCCTTTCCTGCCTCACTCCTCTTCTCCGGCCCAACCACTGGCTGGCATGGTTTCGCTTGTTATCTGCTCTGTAAACTCCTGGGCCTGGGACAGCGCCTGGCACCTGCCGTTTTCTGGTTTCTCTGACCCCGTAAGACGGTGCCTGGTGGGCGGTTGACATCCAGCTTGCGGGGTGAGTTCTGGGCGAGGCGGGGAGGGGGACGTGTGGCCGTCTCCTCCATAAGCTCCAAGGGAGCCTGGAGGAGGGCTGCACATAGAGGCTTATTCACAGGCAAAGAGAAGCTGCAAAATAGCCACCAACTGTCCCCTGGAGGCCTGGTCTTCTGGTTCCTCAGTGGGTTGAGCCCTTCCTCCCCCAGGTGGAGTAGGGCACTCAGGGCCGGGCGCTCTTGGCCTCGTGGCAGCACTCTGATGTCAAGTGCATCAGAATGCCTTTAATTCCTTTCTGGGACCTCAGCAATTTTCTCGGTGAAGTTTGGAAGAAGTCGGGAGGCAGTTTTCATCCAGGCAGCTTCACTCTGAGCTCTTCTTTTCAGAAGTAAACATCATTTCTGGTCCCTAGATTTGCTTACAGGTGAGAACATGCCTTTGCTCCCAACCCAGGGTCTGTTGTGCACCAGCACCCCCTCACCCTAACCTCCGTGAGTGCTTGACCAGCCGGCCATCTGTGCAGAGCAGATCCCTAAAGCTTACAGTTATTTGTAACTGTGCTGACTTCCTTCTGTTTTTCATATAATTCTAACCAAATAATTTTTTTGAATAATTTTAGGAAATTAGATATGTAGTGTTATCAGTCAACTGAATATTTTTGTGATACTCAACATGCTTGCTTACGGAGTGTTTAATTAAAAAGTGGGCCCTCAAGTTTGAATGTTGGGGGATCTATAACTCATTTCTCCCTTGTTTTAGGGAACTGTTCAAATGGAACGGCTTAGCCGAGTATGCCTCTTAAAGAGGCGCTGAGTGGGCGGCCTGGGCTCAGACCCGCGTCCTGGGCATGACCCTCGGCTCCCAGCCCTCAGGCTTCTCGCTGTAGAAGAAGTCGGGCCACGACGTGAGGCACCCGGTGGGCCCTCGGTGCCCGGTGATGGGGAAACACTGTTGTTACCTGTTTCAGGTTTCCTCACTAGCTGAGAAAACGAGCATCAGGTTAACTGGAGAGTCTACCTTTTATGTGCCGCAAGTGTGGCTCCTCTGGTTATGATTTATAAGGAGTGCCTCTCACGTGTTTAAGCAGGAGATGGACGGCTGCTGGCCTGTGGCTTAGCCAGCCATTTGTCCCTGGTCTTCAGTGACGATCAGGGACACCTGCTGTTTTTTCAGGTAAAATGTAGAATTTTAGTTCATGTGGATTTATGAGTGGGTCTTGTTACCAAACCAGGTCCGTTTGCCAGACACTGAGGTGCCATGGGTTTATTCATGACGAGACGGGAGAGCACATCTCAGATTCACTCCTCAAGGGTGGGGACTGAAGCCCCCGTAACCATGGGACCCGTACGTCAGAGGCGTTGTCTATAGAGGTGGCTAGGGAGTCAAAGATAAGGCGAGCTTGGTCGGGACGCGTTACCAGTGAGGGTCCTGACCAGCTCTTCCCTCACCTGCTGTTCTGTAGGACGAGCTCAAGGGTTTCTGTTGGTCACCCATTTCTGTTAACCCTGTGGGCATGGTTTCAGGACAGGCTTTTAAATCCTATGGGGCATGGTTTCAGCCTCATTATGGTCCTGTTATTAGTTGCTAAGTGCAACTCTTGTTCCCTTCAAGACGAGGACAGACTAGAACCATGGCTTGAACTGGGGAATGAAATGATTTAACAAACCAGATTCCACTGAGCTCCGCTAGACCAAGAAGGGTGAGTGTAATTCGTGAGACCAGAACTGCGGGCATATTTGTGGCAGGGGCCCCGAGGTTTTGGGGGAGTGAAGTCGTCTTACAGACAGAACAGAAACATGGTTTGGAAGTTAGTACGTTTGTAAATAAACATTTTTATGAACGGAACAAGGCAAAGAACTTTTTTAAGCAAGCAGGTTTGAGATGAGGGCAATGATGTTAAAATTACGCCGCTTTGGCTTTGTAACCAGGACCTGTAGGTTCCTGGCCCTAAACCTTGAGATCTCGCCCCTCTTCGTGAGACTCCTGATGCTGCTTGCTTCAAAACTTACACTTAGTAGGTATTTTAACAACAGCTGAAAAAACAAAAAATCTTTCACTAGTCCGTGTGTTCTTGTGAACTATAGAGGAGGAACCAGGGGTCACGGGCCCTGGCCGGTGAGGAGGCCAAACCCGGCAGTGGATGAGAGCACGCCCCGGCCTCTCTCCGGGTTCCCGGCCTCGGCTCTTCCCAGAGTCTGCAGCCGGCTCCGGACAGAGTGAAGGAGCGGCCCTTCCCAAGGGCAGACCAGGGCCCGGGGGGCGTGCTTCTTGCAGCGTCTCTTTTCCTCACCCACCCAGCCTCCAGCCCACGTAATTCCAGGACGTCCCGTGGCTCCGCCGGGCTCAGTGCCTGTGTCGTGAGTACGCTCTTAAGGCCCCTCGTGCGCGTACACAGGGCAGCCCCCATGATGGGTGTCCACGGTGATTGCGTTGGTTGTGGACGTCTCTCTGTGGATTTTATTGTTGGCAAAAGGGCTTCTGCTGAATTAAGAAAATGCAGTGGATAGTCCAGCTCGTATTTTAAAAATGTGCTCTATTTCCATTTGGGGGAAAAGAGTCATCATTACCCACCTTTCCTGTTACTAGCACAGCATTTTACCCCATGCGGGTAGTTGGTTAATGGGCATACAGTTCAGCTTTGAAAATAGGATTGGTCTCTCAGCGCTCACCTGGAAGGCAGGAAAATGGGTTTTTGTTTCCATCATCGTCTAAGAGAAATAAGAAAAGTGTATTCTGGATATTTTGATTGTGGTCAGTATTAGGTGCTAAATTAAAATTCCCTCCTGGAGGACCTGACCTCTGAGAGCACAGGCAGGTGGTGTGTCCCGTGTGAAAACCACGGATCACAATGATATTTAATTTAGTAACGGGGTCTGTGATTATGCTGTAGGCTTAGAACGTTTCCCACCACACGCAGCTGTCCGGCCCGGGGACGTGGAGAGCCCAGCTCCATGCCTCCTCTTAGCCTGCGCCTGGCGCCGGGCAGACGCGGGGAAGGCTGGGTGGGTCTGAACGCGTCCCTGGGCGGCCCACCCCGTCTCATGTCGGGCTGACGGCAAGGGGTGTAAAGCCAGATCCTGGGGTCAGTCACTTCGGAAGATTAAAGTAATTAAAATTTCATTAAGTATTATGGAATTGTATGAAAACGAATTCTTATAAAAGGATGCAACTGAGCTGAGAACTCTTGCTTCTGGGTCTTGAGTCCTTCGTCTGTCTGGGCGCTGCTGAGTTGGCCCCCTTCCCGCGGCCCTTCCTGTTGGTGGGGACCTCGCGCCCCGTCCCTGTCCGCCCACCGTCCGTCCTGCCCCTCGCTCGGGCGGGAGCGTCCTCCCTGGGGGAGAGAGGACTGCGGGCCTGGGTTCTGTGTCCTGCGCACTCTGTTTCTAGAGCGAGTCCCCGCCCACACCCGGCACATCGGTCTTCGGAGGCGAGAGAAGACGTGTGTGCCACGTGGACACAGAGGAAAGCGCGTCCTGGCTGGGGTCCCTGGGGTCCCGGCGCTCACCCCGAGGCCACGCGTCTGCACAGGCCTCCGGCTCCGCGCTTCGTGTGCCCAGGCGGAGCTTAGAGGAGAAGGTCCCGTTGGGGTCCCGTTGTTGTCACCGGGAGTTGGGGGTCTTTCCTGAGGCGCCGGGCAGGCTCCTTGCGGGGTCTGCTCCGCGGCGCCCCTGCCTGCTTGGGTACCGCAGCCGCGCCGTCGGGAGCCGGGGATGCTAGTCAGTGGTGGGAGGGCTGGGAGGACGAGAGGAGGGTGTCCCGCTCCGCCGTGGATGGCGGGGGCCCCGCTGAATCCACCGCGCGTGGCCCGCGGCCTCTCGCCGCCTGGGGCGGTGGCGGTGGTGCGAGCGCCCTCGTTTGACGTGCGAGGAAAGGCCGCTCAGCGCGACGGGGGCGCGTCTGGAGGCCCGAAGGGACGGTGTGGGGCCCTCGGCGCCCAGGCGGGGCCCGCAGCGCCGTCTCTGCGCGGGGGGCGCGGGGGCGCGGCGTCCTGAGGAAGCGCCGAGGTGCCGCCCCTTCTCCGGCCTCGGTGCTTCGGCGAAGCTCCCGGAAACTTACACCAGAGGGCAGCAAAGCCATTTCGGATATTCTGCTGCTCGGTAAATTTCAGCGCTCAGTTTTCTCGAGGTCATGCCACAGAGCTGCAACGCGCCCTTGTACGTCTTTCCCGGCGTTTCCGTTTCTTCCTGTTATTTTTCTGACAGGTGTGATGTGGGGATGTTGCAACTCACTGTCTAATCTCTAAATTACCGTCTGTAATTCACACGCCGAGCCCACGTGAGCACAGGCTGCTGGTGGTGAGCCCCTTGCGACGGCGAGGATGTCTCCTAGCCCTGCGATTTCAGTCACGAAGTGTCAGACTCGGGCGATCTGAGGCCTTGGGTGGCCCGGGATCACGGCGCCCAGGACGCGGGGCCGGAGCCCTTCCCAGCGCGTGGCAGCGGCTCGGAAGCGCAGCTTTGCTGCAGCACCGGGAGCATCGCTGGTTCTCTGGCGCGTGTGTCTCCCCGTCGCCCGCGCGCCCGCGCGCACCCACCGGAGTCCAGTGGGCAGCCCAGCCCTGCCCTCGTTCCGTTTCGCACCACTTCTCGCAGGACCGCAGTGTTCATTCCCCAGAGTCCAAGAGCCCACCTCCAAGAAGCCTCTGGCCGCACGGCGCACGGGCTCCTCAGCGCGGCAGGCGGTGGCAGCGTCTGCGGGTGACTTAAGGGTGCCCCTCCCCGCCGCCGCTGCGAAGGCCTTTCCAGGTGGTCGCTAGGGCGGGACGGGCCGGGGCCCAGACAGAAGCCACAGCGCTTCCCGCCGCTTCATCAGGACGGAGCTGACGGGCCGGGCAGCCCAGCGCTGGGCCCGACGGCGCGCGGGTCCCCTCGTCTGGACGGCCGTCGCGCCGGCCAGCTGCATGACCTGGGCGGTACTGCCGTTCCCTTCCTGAGCAGGCGCTTCTTTTCCTGGCACAGGAGGGGATGGATGCAGCAAGCGATAACCGGGCCGTTCTCTGCAAGTTTAGTTGTTCTGATGCTGTAGTCGCTGGTCAAGCCGACGGGTCACGTCACAGCTCAACACCTTCTTCAGAAACCGTATTTAGCCTTTAGATAAAGTAAAGTAAAATCCACCTCCTTGGGCGTTGGTTCCCCTGGGCTGCTTGGCTCGGAAATGCCTCTGGCTTCCAGCGTTGCTTCTTCCTGGACGAGGTGCGGTTCTGGTGTTTTGGATGAAGGTACTAGGCCCTTCCTTCCTGCTCTGTCCCCCTCAGGTCACGACGGAGCAGTGAGCCCTGTCCGCTTCCTGGGACGGACGCTGAAGGTGTGGTCGGTCCGCAGGACAGAGCTGGCACCGCGTCTGGTAACGGTGACCCCGGGGAGACTGTCGGGCTGTCAGCTGTCCGAGCAGAGCTTCTCCAGGGTCCCCGTCTCCCACCCTAACCAGGAGGCCGGGCAGCTGGGCAGCACAGTGACACTGGTCGATGATGGTTCAGGACTTTCTTCTGCGTGTGCGTGCGTGTGCGTGCGTGTGCGCACATACGTGACATGCATGCACGCACAGCGCACAAGTACATACATGTGTGCACATACACACGTGCGCACAGTTAAATAGGCCTTTCGTTTGTGTGGCCTAAAAATCACAGAGCGATTAATACTAAAACACTGGAATAATTTAAATATAAGTTCAATGTGATTTTATAGTACAGGTGAAAATATGCCCAAGGGATACTATGTGGAGGAAGTACCTTCTGGGGAAAAAAAATGCCTTGTTTCAGTGAACTTATAGGAGATCATCTGGCAATAGAATGGGAAAGGGGGGCAGGAAGACGACAGGAAAAGAGGTGATGACAGGAGACGCGGCTTCGATTCATCAGATTATGTGCTGGCAAAAAGCAGATTTTCAGGAAAGCTGTTAGCATTTATTTTCTATGAGTCTTGTTGTAAAAAGGGACTGAATCCTGGGGAAACTAATCAGGAAGGGAAAGTTGGTTAGTTCCCAGGCCTCTGCAGGGCGAGGCGCTCGGCAGCAGTGAAGAGAGAGGGAAATTGTTTTAGGCCCTTAGTCCTGTCAACTTCTACCCCGTGACATGGGCTGTGCAATGAGGCAGCAGACACCTGACGACTATGTTTTAAAACAGGTTTAGAATTTTGGCTTGAATATGTTTACTGCCCAGTTATTTTAGAGTTTTTAAAAGGCCAGAATTCAAAACACTCATTACAGTAAAATTTTAATCATGTAACATCTTTTAGAAAGTCAGGAAGAAGAACCAGAAACTAAGCTGGTTCTAACAAAGTACATTCTATACATTTAGAATAAATAGATGTTTGGTGTTAAGATGAAAGGATTTCATATTTAGAGCAGTAGAGTTTTTATTGACATTTATTTTGTTAGTAATGATTACTGATTTTCATTGCAGGGCAAAGACACATTTCCTAAGCCTGTACAGTCTGTGCAGTTTTATTACATAGACGCGTTTATTTTGTCGTCCTCGGCCTTGAGTTTCAGCTGCTTGAGCATCACATCGACACCAGCAAAGGCGCCGTATGAAGGCAGTCGCCTCCTCTCAGGCCTGTCCTCTCTGGACTTGGGGCGCCGCATTTCAACAAGGAGTTATGTGTAAATAAAGTGTTTACATTTACAAACGCCATCCAAAATGTGATAATAGCCTCCAGTTACCAGAAATCCCCCTTCTCCACATGTGGAGCTTCCCTGTAGGGCCGTCCCTGGGCTTGGGGTGATCTTGCCAGTGGCTGGGGCTCAAGAAAGGGGGTCATCACCCTGGTTCAGCAACATGTTTAACTCATTTCGTATGTAGAACCATTACTGTGTATAATAAGTTGAAATTACGGAATATTTCATATATATCCACAGATGTACGTGTGTGTGGGCTACTAAACACCTGCCTGGCCACACCTGACCTTGGCAAATATTAATGCTTTACTGTCTTTGTTTTCAAAACTTTTTGAGGAAACGAAACCTTGCAGAGAAGATTGGAGGCCTCCCCTCCGAGCCCCGTTCCCCGCTTTCCTCTTCCCGAGACCAGCGTGCTCGCTTCCCGTCCCTGCTCTGTCTTTGCTGCACATCCAGGTGTCCTTGTGGTTTGATGGAGGGGTCGCGTGTGACGCACCTTTCGTGCTTATGACCGCGCTTGCGAGCGTGGCTGCTGTCCGTGGGTTTACCTGCTGGGACGTGTCAGGCGACAGGAACGCGCCACAGCTCTTCCCGGTTCCCTGGTGACGGACGCCTGGCTTGTTTCCGCCTTCGCCTTGTTCCAGTGGTTCTGCCCTGGGTCTCCTCCCTGCTCACGTCTGGCGGCGGGCCTGTGGGGGGCGCTTGGGCATCTCCAGACTCGCCTTCTCCAGCTGCTCCACACCCATCGGGGGTGGGCTCGCCCTTCCCTGGAAGGCTGTGTCCGGGGTCTCTCCTGTCCTACGTTCTGCAGGGTTGGGGTCCACCAGCCGACTTCCTTCCTGTTACCGACTAGCCGCTCACCGTGTTCACACCAGTGGTGTTTCCTGGCGGGGGGAGGCTCAGTGATTCCACCCGGAGCTGCCCACCACCCCCTGCTGTGTGGGTCTGTCCCACTGCTTCTCACTCTACAGAGCAAGGTGGCTGCTCTAGCTCCAGGCATCGTGTCCGTGTTTCTCACAGCAGGATGGAGGGGATACCTGGTTGGGCCTGCAGGCCTGGGACCCCCAGGAGCACACTGGGTGTCAGGGTGGCACTGGTCTTAGGGATGTCTGGGTTTGTATGTAAACATCAGACTGTGGCGAGTCACGCGAGCTGTTTGCCTCTTACCCTCCCCCTTCTCTCACTTCGGGCCTGACTCGTGGTGGGCCACGCGCACTGAGGACGCCTCGGCCCTGGCGCGGGTGTGGGGTTGGGCTGGGAACGCCTGCGCCCTAACCCACCGCCGGCAGGGGTGTCTGCACACCCCTTGGTCACGTGACTCTTCTTCCGAGACCCTTTCCTGGGCTGTTCTGTCCAGGTTGAATGACTGCTCTCGGCCTCCTTAGCCGTCCTGCTGGCTCCGGGCAGGCTCGCAGCAGGAGGCACAGGGGTTTATGGAATCTCTGCAGTCATCAAGCTTCATTCCCAAACCGCCCCCGCGACTTGGCCCGTCTTGTCCCTTGAGTCTGCGTGTGGCCCTTTCTCCGGGGACTGGGGACTGGTTCCCTGAGTCACCCTCCCTGGGCCTGAGACCGAGGCCCTGCATTCTGTGTCACCCCTCTGGGGGCCCACTCTGTGCCTGGCCCTGCCTGTCACGGCCCCAGACCCCCGCCTGGCATTTACCTCCCTGTGGACGGGATGGGCTGATGGCCTGCTTCATCCTCACCTCAACTGCCCGAGAGGTTCGGACACGGAGCCCCCGACTTTGGCCGATCGCCCACCTGTACCTGCGTGTGCTCTGTCCTCGCCCCCCCGGGCCATGATCACGTCCTGGGGTTGCTAGTGGGTTCCTTTCCTTTATGGAATATTGTTATGAGGTTAAGATCATATGTTTATTAAGCCAATGCTAACTACTTACGTTACCCTTTAGAAAATATTAAAAACTTACGTTTAAATGGAAATAAAGATAACTTATAACCCACTGGATGTCTCCTTAAGTATACAAAATTATTTTAGAATTAGGAGAAAGATTTGTTTTCTCATAGATAGGGATGAATTCCACTTGGCTATATATTAAACTAATATTTTTTTCATGAAGTTTTACTAAAGGAAAAACTAGAGTTACCCAAAGGATAATTTAGGTACTCGACTTGCTTATTCTTTTAGTGTTAGTAAAATATGATTATTAAGTGGCATGAAAACTTTTTTTTTTATTTTCAAGTTTTTTAAAGGTAGAATCTTTAGCTGTAGTGAAAGGGAAACAAAATGATGGATCATATTTCATTCTCTTCCAGGTATAAACAGAAGAGCAGATGCACACCTGTTTTCAGTCTCCGCATGACAGATGCAGCAGCAGATTACTAGCTTATCAGCAGCGAATGATTTTTATTCCTGTACCCTTTCTCCTGCTGTCCTCCCGTCACACCCTTACCATTGCCCTTCCAGCAAAAGCAAGTGCTGAGGGTCCAAGCTCCAGGCTTGGGCTGAGCGCCGGGAACTCGGGGAGCTCTTAGTCCTTTGTGTAATGGCTTCATCTCAGTAGTGAAAAGAGCCTCAAAGGAAAAATAAAACTGGAGGCAGTAGAGCATATGACATATAGCAGGGTGATATAAGCTGATGCTTCTGGTCTATTAAATAACATAGTAATTTAGTACATTTAAAAAGTAAACTGCTACACTTAGTATGTGCATCCTGTGATGAATTGAACAGTTTACCCCATGTCATGTGGAAGATGGCAAAAATTATAGCAGTTGCTGTTGAATAGGAAATTGATTCCAAAACTTTAAGTTTTGAGCTTTTGTGGCTAACATCATGATTTTAAATTAAAGAGCACTGGTTTTAATTTATTTAGAAGCAAAGCTCTGAGCTTCAGAAACTCATTTTATACACTTTTAATTTATTCAAAGGTCTAAGTCAAATTCTTTTGAAAAGTGTTATACTTGAAATTTCAGAAGGACTGATACAAGGTGTTACAGGTTCTAGCATATTTTGGTTGGAAATGTGACATTTTTATGCTAGAACCTTTTGCTAAAAGAAAACCCCAAACCAACCAAATAAAAAACACCTAGCAGAAATGTGTCATTCTGATTATTCTGGCCTTTAGTGAGGATTTCTGCATATTTTGGTGTTAGCATTGGGTTTATTATTGAATCTAGTACTCTTTCTACTCTATACTTTTCTGCCACATATACTTTTTTTAAAAATTTATTTTACTTTATTTATTTATTTTTGGCTGTGTTGGGTCTTCGTTGCTGTGGGTGGGCTTTCTCTAGTTGCGGTGAGCGGGAGCTACTCTTTGTTGCCGAGTGTGTGCCTCTCACTGCAGTGGCTTCTCTTGTTGTGGAGCGTGGGCTCTAGGCACGCGGGCTTCAGTAGTTGTGGCTCGCGGGCTCAGTAGTTGTGGCACGTGGGCTCAGTAGTTGTGGCTCGCGGGCTCTAGAGCACAGGCTCAGTAGTTGTAGCACACGGGCTTCATTGTTCTGCGGCATGTGGGATCTTCCCGGACCAGGGCTCGAACCCGTGTCCCCTGCATTGGCAGGCGGGTTCTTAACCACTGCACCATCAGGGAAGCCCTCCCGCATATACTTTTTAAGACAGTGCTCTGGGCTAAACATTGAAGGTTGGGTCGTTGGTACATTGTCCCTCCTGTGCCACATTGATGACGTTTACCCACCACGTGCTGTGTCGAGGGCTTGTCCTTCACGTGTGCAGCCTGTGCCTGGGGTCTCTCCCGCCCACAGCCTCGCCGTCTAACCTCTGGCTCAGACCTGTCTTCCAGCTCAGTACCTATGTGCCGGACGGCCGTTCCACCTCTGATTTGCGGTGTCTGACATCTGCAGCCTCACTTACCTCTAAGTAGACTCTTGGTCTCCCACCTGGAAATCCATACCGCCCGGGTCTCCCCACCGTCTGAGCAGTGCGCCCACTGGCTCCGGCCAGTTGCCTGGGATCAGCTAGGGGAGGGGCTGTGGTCAGGCCTCTCCTGTGGGGCCTCAGAATCGTACCTAATCATCCATCTGTGCGTCTCTGGTTGGAAGGAGTTCCCAGCCGAGTCACGGGCCTCGTGGTCGCTGCTGGGTCGCTCCAGGACCCTGGAGGTTTCGACCTCAGTGCGGCGGCAGTGCCACCATCACAGCGGGAGCCCATTCTCGTCCCGTCCACCAAATTTGTCAAAGTAAAGCGAGTGAGTTTTTGACAGTGCACAGCCTTTGTCAACATTGTTTAAAGTGTTTAGCAGATGCAAAGGTACGATGCAATCAGTTTGCTGCCAGGTTCAACGGTAGTTTTTACTGGGCATGAAATTCTTTGAAGCCTTGACGTTTGACGTTAGAAGACATTTTAATTCTGTATCGAATGTTAATGTTTACACTTTTGTCTTTGATTAGTTTATGGGCCCAGTTTTTGATTTTACTGGTAATCCATGTTCACTTAAAACGTGGTGGAGCGTTTGGGTGTTTCAAGCGCTAGGTGCACTGGGTGACAGCCGTGGAGATTCTGCAGGAATGCGAAGCAGCCTTTGTGAATCCGCAGGTTCTCTCTGTAGGATGTAGCTAGTCTGTCTCGACAGAGGACGTGTTTAAAAATACTCACAGCTGAGGGTTCAAAATCGGGGAGTTGAGGAGGTGGCCACTTCAATGAATTCATTGCCTCACAGTTTAGTTCAAAAGACACTTTGTTACCCAAAAGAACAACTAAGAGACTTGTGAACAAAACTTTTGCTTGTAGGACTACAGCTACAATTTTGATGTTTGATATATTTGGAATGGCTTTCTAAATTAAGGGTTTAATGTATAATGCCTCCTGAAATCTGCATTATGATTCAAGGGTATCCTCTTTATTTCAGTGAAGTCTTACCATATTGCTTAAAAGGACTCTCTTATCCACAGTTTCAGTATGTTATTCCAGGTTTACTTTAAGTTTCTGTGTAATAGGGGAGGCACGGTCTGATAATCTGTGAGCTTTTGTAACTGGTGTGCATGGGGACAGAACACAGATTCTGGACCGCGGGCCTGAACTCTCTCGAACGGACTTTGTTCCAGCGTCCTTCTCAGTGAGTGGGAGCTGGACGCGCTGGACCCAGAGTCAGGCTGTGTCGGGGTGCAGCGGGGGACCCCCGATTTGGGGGGCAGGCCTGGGGCTCCACGTCCGTGTCCTGGGAGCTCAGTCTGGATGGCTCCTGCGCATGGCCCAGAGGCAGAGCTTCGGGACGTGGGCCGGGCAAGCGGCCGGGGAGGCCGCCTGGGACGAGGGGCCCCCTCTACTGGGGCCAAGCGCCCTCTCCTCACTGTGGGCACCTGCTCTTGGATGAGAGCCCTGAAGGCCCAGGTAGGATCCTAGCTTGACGTTGCCCCACGTTTTACCCTTGGGGGCTAATTGATTAGGACGTTTTCAATGATGATAGGAGGAGATTTTCCTGGTTTGTGTAATGCTATCCGCTATCCGCTTGCTGAGAGCTGTGGAAGTAAAGAGTATTTTTCTGCATCTTCCTTCTTTTGAACAGGATCTTACTGCATAAAGAACAGAACAAAAATATTTTAAACCCTGTGCAGTAGGTCCCCCGATGAATGAAGGCATCCCTTTGAAGAATTTTGTGACTTCATGAGGCTACTAAAATAGCAGACTTCAGAACTGGAGTGCGTGTTGTTAGTGGCTGTGTGTCGTGACACCCCTGTTCTCCTGGCGTGTCTTCTGGGAGGGCTGTGATGGGAAGGGTGTGTCTTTTATGGCAGGAATGGGGTTTGTGTTTGGGAACCGTGATCTTATGCTGCTCATTTCAGAGTAAGATCTGCCAAGGTCGGCTTTCAGATTGATTATTAGACCTTATGTATTTCTGGGCTTTTAAATGAATTTGATAATTGAGTCATGTATTTAAAATGATTGTTAGCCTAATACCCACCTAATTTCTTAGTTGTTGTGTTTTTCTAAAAAATTAAAGTGCAACTCAGTGAGCTATTGGCAGGCTGTTCTTGGCGCAGAATCTTAAAGGGCAGAGGCGTTCACCTCCAGACGCGGGTCCTTGTGCCCCCGGGATGGCTGTCCACCCCTGGAATCTGCTCACCTGAGTCACAGCTGACTGTTACCAACAGAAAGCAAAGGATACAGTCCCTTACAGGAAATGAGATGTACGTGCTGAGGGCAATGGGTTTCTTGAACAGACCAGTCTGCACACAGACTCTAGGGGTTACAGTTTGACGAATAGCATTTAGAATGTTTAATGTACTATTCTCAAAATGCAGTATGTAAAATTTATCTTAAAGATACATATTTCTAACATCCAAGCGTCTCTCTTGAAATGTTACATAGGTTGTATATTTGATCAGTTTTTGCAGAGTTTCTTAGAGTCTTTAGTTAATATAATGCAGTAAGAATTGACTAAATTTACCAGATATTTCCATTCTTCAGTTAAAATGTTTCAGTCATGAAGATAAATATGAATCTCACGTGTGATGTTCCTTTAATGCTGTAAGTGTTACATTTAAAACATACTTCTTTCCATGCTCTCGGACACTTGCTGTCTCTAAAGTATTATGACTTACAGTATTCGAAAAAGATTTCTTTGCTCATTTAACTTGTGAATTTATTGTTCGTGACTCTTGTTGAAGGAGGTCGTTTCAGGGCTCTCGTCATCATCACTGTTGTCATTTTTGCGTGTGGAAAGTGGCTTGTCAGCATTTTCATTATAAATTTTTTTTTTTTGCATGTTCTAATCTTTATTTCTTTCTGGAGTTTATCACAGAGTCATAAAGACTTGATTGAAACTTGGCATATTAGAGCTTAGTGTGAGATTTTTTTTCAATTTGGTTCCCAAATTTGTTTCAGCTGTTTAAGTTAAAAATGCAAAATATAATTTTGGAGTTTTAGATGCTCTTTTACTTATAACATAAAAATAAAGCCCTGGCTTTAAAATAATGGTAAAGACAATTCTTTTAAACTTAGCTAACCAGTTTTTCTCATATTTTCAGAGAAGCTATTTCATTTTGAAAAGTAATGTGATGCTGTTTTGTCTGACATCTTCCTCTCTGTTTCCATTTCATAAAAGAAGATATTTTAACCTTTTGCATAGAATACTTTTCTCTGTTATAAAGATTAAGTAAGATAATGCATGTGAATTTCTTAGCATATGCTAAAGTCATTAAATGGAAGCCATTTTTAAAATACAAATTTAGGAAGGCTGGTGGCCATTGCCTTAGAAAACGTTTAATCTTCATACGCAACTAATTTCACACAATTTGTTTGTTCCCATGAGTTTAAGGAGAAATGCACAGAATTTTGCTTCCTGCTACTGCAGGAAGGTCAGAAACTGAATTAGAAATGATTTCTGCTTTCAAAGAAATTGCCGCCTAGAAGGTGGTAGACGTGGGCGTGAATAGCATTTATACGAAGCTGACTCTTTAAGCATCGTAAAATGAGAGGAAAGGGCGCCGCGGAGCAATGAGGACTGGGATATTTATTCTGTCTGGAAGATGAGAGAAGGCTGCGTCTGGCTGGAATCCCATGTCCTTCCTCTTGTTAGACAGAACTTGATTTTATGGGGACTTTGAAGGTACGTAAAATAGAGAAGCAGGTTGACTTAACTCGTTCAACTTCCCAGGTATTGGAGGGTCTGGCCTGGTCCCCGGGTCTCCCCCGGCCTCTGTCTGTTCCCAGACTGACTCGTATTTAAAATCCCGGAAGAGGGTCGACGTGTGTTACCGCCGTGAGTGCACACCCTCAGAAGGGAGGTCCAGGGGTGTGCGGTCCCGCCCTCTGTCAGCCTTCCTGTCCCAGCTGCCATCTCCTGCCACTCCAAGCAGCCCGTCTGCACCGGGCTCTTCCTCAGCCACCCTGCTGCTAAAACACACATCACCATTTCAACGTCTGGCTTTGAATTCCTCCAGGTCCCAGTTGCTTCCGAGTTGGAATCAACTTTGCAGACAGACTTTTGCCACTGCTCTTGTCTCATCCCTGCCTGGTCTCCTCAGGTGTGGGTGTGGACCCTCTGGTCTCGGGCCGGGCATCCAAGGGGGCCCGAACTGCTGGGCCCAGGCCGTTCTCTTGCACCGTGGGCGCTGCTGTGAGATGCACCAAGCCCTGGAGAGTTTTAGATGCCCCAGGGGCCCTGACCAGGACAGACGAAGGGCAAGCCCCAGATGCTTCCCTGTCCTCTCTTGGGTGCAGATGGTGATAAATAGTGCTCACCGAGGGTCCCCATGCACCACACGCTCTGGCGTGGTGTCCTCACGGGAATCCTAGTTCACAGACGAGGCGGCTGAGACCCTGGCACTGGCAAGTCCCGAGACCTGTGGGCCATGAGTGTGACCTCAGGCGCCGGCTGGCCGCAGATCTCATGCTCTTAAGCCTGGAGGAAGGCCGCTGGGTGAGGGTCCCCACGCCGGCTTCTTCCCGTCCGTCCAGCCTCGGGGAGCTGTTTCTAGAACACAGATGAGCTCACATCCTCCACGTCTCCAGCGCTCCCCCGGGAGGTCCTGGCGGATGGCCACGCTGCACCTCCCACCACCTGCCTCCGCGGCCTGGACCAGCGGCAAACTCCTGCGTCTGCGTCAAGCCTGGCCCCGTCGCCGTCCCACGAGGCCGCCCCGGCCTGTCTGCTTGGAATCGGGGCCTGCCTTTGCCCAGCGGCCGTGCCTCCTTAAAGCTCTCCGTGCCGGGGGGTGGGGGGGGCGGGGGGCGGTGTGTGATTCCCCCTCCCCGTGAGAGCCTGAGACTCCGACCTCCTTGAGGACAGAGCCGTACCTGGCTGGCATACAGTTGGCGCTCAAAAATGCCTTGCGTAGTCAGAGCCCAGAGGGCTGCCGCGGGCAGTTTAAGGGGCCCATTTGCATGGTGCGGAGGCGCGTTCTGTTTGCCCACGGGGCACTGGGAGGGTCTGTCCTGCCTCAGGTTCTCCGCAGCCCTGACTGAAAGGCGGCCTGTGAGTCTCTTTCTGCTGGAACCTCAGCAGGGGTCAATCATAGGCCCTTTAACACCCTGTGAACGTTTTATGTTTTGGCATTTTGTCATTTTAAATACATGTTCTGCTCTTCTAAATTGCCTTTTTCCCCAAACACTGTTGGTTCACGTTAAACTCCTTTCTCCGTGGCGCAGTATTTAACCAGGCTGGGCCGCCGCCGCCTCCTCAGCTCCGAGCTGAGCCGTCGGGGGCCTCGCCCCGGGCAGGAGGGACCCCGCGGGCCGTGGGTGTGGTCTCGGTGATCGGTGAGCTGCTGTCTTCGATGAAGGCGCTGGGTGTCCTACGCGGGAAGCAGAGCTCCTGTGTCTCGCCCCACGCGGCCGGGGCCGGCTCGGCATGGATCTGGTGTCGCTGCCACCCGAGGGGTCGCTACGACGCGCACCTCCCGTCCCGGGCGGCGGGCGCGGCTTCCCCTCGCGCAGCGGGCCTGTCCCGCACGTGCCGGCGGCGCCCTTCCCGGCCCTGGCGGAGCAGAGGTCTCGTGGCGCCCGGGTCAGGCCGTGCGCCGCTTCTCCAGTGGGGGCCCGGGTGCGGCTCGATTCCGAGCAGAGCCCGCCGGGCCGCCTCGGGAGAAGGACAGGAACAGCCGGCGGACCCGCGGGGACCGGGGCCGGGCGCCGGGAGCCTCGCCCCGCACGACTTACCCTGCAGCGCCCTTTCCAGGAGATGCACCTTAAGAAGTGACTTATTTCTTTGAAGGGCTCCCTGTTTTTATAGCTCTGACAAAAATAATGAGTAATAGTGGATTTTACATGAAACTTTGAGGAGATTAAGTTTTGTCAAGATCTGGTTTTCCAAGTGCTTCTCTCTTCTCTCTGTAAAAAATTCAGTCGAAATAACCCAGGGTGGTTTACTCTGTCGGTGTTTATTTCAGCTCCTCGGGCCTTAAGGCCAGTGTGTGGGTGCATATGTGTATATCCATGTAACATGCATGTACACACATGTACATATACATGCGCACACACATGTGTAGGCTTTATGTGTACGTATGCACGTGCACCTTTGTGTATATGTACATGTGTGTGTATACATACGCATATGCCTGCACGTGTGTGCACATGTGTGCGCATGTATAGTAACCTACCTATGAATGAATCCCTTTAGTTGTATCGTACCTATTGGCAACCACTGGTACTTGGCACTGTTCCAAGTACAGGGACACATGAGTGAATGACACAGCAAGGTCCCGACACTTGAGAATTTTGTAGTCTTACAAAGAAAGAAGCAAGTGGGTTCAACGCAGGTCAGACACCCTGAGCCTGAGCCCCTTGGGGGACCCTGCCTGACAGGTAACCTGAGCCGCAGGTG
Organism: Balaenoptera borealis; assembly: GCF_965194805.1. Lineage (NCBI taxonomy): Eukaryota > Metazoa > Chordata > Mammalia > Artiodactyla > Balaenopteridae > Balaenoptera > Balaenoptera borealis. The sequence continues at coordinate 678,512 of NC_138873.1, forward strand.
CGTGACGTGGGGAAGGGAGTCAGGCTGATGGGGGAGCAGCTCTTGGGAAGCGGGGTCACGGAGCAGCGGGCTTGGACTGGGGGCCCTGACCCGGGCAGGGGTCAGTCCCTTGGGCTCAGGGGCCTTGGTCGCATAGGGTTTTGTTCTGGGTGGGGGGCCATCAGGAGGGGTTGAGGGGGAGGCCGGTGACGTCACAGTGCCTGAGTGCACGCGTGTGGGTGCTGCGTATCCCCTTGTCTACGCGGACGTTGGAAATGGTTCAGTCGTGCCGCCAGGGGCTCCGCTCAGCCTCTGGGTGCGGCTCTGCCTGTGGGGAGACGGGGCCGGGGTCGGGGCCGGGCTGCAGGAGGGTGAAGGGGCTTCGTACTGGGCTCCTTCCTCACGCTCCCGAGAGCAGGCACTCGGTGACCCTGGCGGCAGCCCCAGCCAGGCTCCTGCTCAGGGACCCAGCACCAGCCTCCGAGGTTCCCCTCTGTTGCGGGTGTTCCCAGGTCCCCCGTGCTGGGTGGGTCCTGCCGTTGCAGTCTGAGGGTCCCTCGTTCCCTCGGGAGAGAACAAAGCCGCTCCAGGAGACCATCCTCCCGATTCCACGTGCTCTGCCCAGCGTCTGCCGTGGCCCCTGTCCTCCCGGTCCCTGGCTCTGTGGCCGTGTCTGGACCAGAGAGCCACGGGGCGATGCGGGGAGGGCATGGGGGCAGTCCAGGCGGGAGGTGGGCCGTGACGAGACCCGTCTGCACACGGTGCTGTGAGGCCCCTCACAGTGGGCACCTCTCTGAGCCAGTGCCCTACGGGGGGGTGACCCTACAGGGGTCCTGGGAAGTTTCCTGCCAGATGCTCCCTCCTGGGCCGTGAGTGACCGTCTGGGATGCCAGCGCGGGGAGAATTCCTCTCTCTGAAAACCGCGTGTCTTTTCGTTAGGAGTTTTAGTGCATTTGCTTTAGGAAATGGCTGAGGATGTCCTCTGTGCTGGGCAGCTGCTCGCGCAGGGACAGGACAGGGCCCGAGTCACCGCAGACCCCTGGGCCTCTCAGTGCCGAGTGTGGTGTTCCAGGACTCGCCGGGGCGTGCTCTTGGATGAGAGGTGTTAGGTTGGGAAAAACAGTTCTGAGGGGTTTTGATGGGAAAATAACTGGTTTTACTTCCTGAAAATAAACGTCTGAATGGTATACGATGGAATGAAAGGACAGGAGTTTAAGGTTACGGAGGTTTACACCATGTTTTAATAGCTTGTTTTCTTAAACTTCTCTTAAATTTCTATTCAGTTACGCAGTGTATATCAAAGGGTTCCAACTAACCACAGCCCCATAAGACCTGTCATCCTGCAAGTCCAAATTCAGGGGAAGCACAAATCACAATTGGCCCAAATGTCCTGTTTCCAGTAAAATAGAAAATAGGTCGTTTCTAATTTCTTTTAAGCTTATTGACAAGCGTAGCCACGTTTATCACGCGTCAGTGATGCTCCTTTGCAAGCATCCTGCTGCACCGTAGTGACCTCTTCTGAGAATTACCCCTGTAGCTGTCTCCTTGTGTCGGACAAGCAGAATTTAACTCATTTTATCATCCAGTTCACAAAAAAGTGAGGGCCATATCTTCCTATTTTTGAATTATGTTTTATATCATTAAATGGCTTATTTTTAGAATGAAAGTACGTAAATCTTTTTTATGATTTATTGATATCTTTAAGAATTGTAGCAGATGTTTTTTCCTTATATATTTAAAAAATCTGATTGGCTATTACTCTTTTGTTCTGTGTCTGAATGAGATTTTGCATTTGCATTTTTTATGATGTAAATATGTAATACAAGACAGCTAATTTGAATTGAAAAGCTAAAAAATGTAAAGGTTTGAATAGTGTTTTTTTTTCCAACATCTTTATTGGAGTATAATTGCTTTACAATGGTGTGTTAGTTTCTGCTTTATAACAAAGTGAATCAGCTATACATACACGTATATCCCTATATCTCTTCCCTCTTGTGTCTCCCTCCCACCCTCCCTATCCCACACCTCTAGGTGGTCACAAAGCACCGAGCTGATCTCCCTGTGCCATGCGGCTGCTTCCTACGAGCTATCTGTTTACATTTGGTAGTGTATATATGTCCATGCCACTCTCTCACTTCGTCCCAGCTTACCCTCCCCCCTCCCCGTGTCCTCAAGTCCATTCTCTCTGTCTGTGTCTTTATTCCTGTCCTGCCCCTAGGTTCTTCAGAACCATTTTTTTTTCTTTTTTAGATTCCATATATATGTGTTAGCATACAGTATTTGTTTTTCTCTTTCTGACTTACTTCACTCTGTAGGACAGACTCTAGGTCCATCCACCTCACTACAGATAACTCAATTTCGTTTCTTTTTATGGTTGAGTAATATTCTATTGCATATACATGCCACATCTTCTTTATCCATTCATCTGTCGATGGACACTTAGGTTGCTTCCATGTCCTGGCTATTGTAAATAGAGCTGCATTGAACACTGTGGTACATGACTCTTTTTGAATTATGGTTAAATAGTTTTTTAATGAAACTATTTTGTCACACAAAAACTTTAGATTTTCAAAAGTAGTAGTCACTTAAATTGATATAATTGCTTTAAAATAGATTACTTCATTAGCTTTAGGTCTTGCTTTTCTTTTTTTTTTTTAAAGAAATGATTATTGATGCAGGTAGAACTACCCTCTCTCTTGTTCTGACCTCTGCTGAATTTGGTGTGAATCTTTCCTAAGTGTCATTTCAAAAATATACACTGCCCTCTTTAAGTGTGTGCACTCTTTTCCATAATGGCACTGACCTCTGTGTGTCCTGTGCTACCTCATCTTCGCTCCACATTATGTGTATGAATTCTACCCACTTTTGTGCATTTCTTACATGTGCATTTAAGCCTATAAATTTCCCTGTGAATGCTGCTTTAGTTGTAATTTGCCAGTTTTAGCACATGGCATTTTATTATTTAGCAGTAAATATTTTCTGATTTTTTTCAACCCAGGCTTTATTTAGGTTTGAGCTTCTAGATTTCCACATATATAAACTAATTTTTTGGTAATTTTTTTTTGTTACTGATGCCTAATTTTATGGCATTGTGTTCAGGGCACATGCTCTACATAACACTAATTTTCTTGGTATCGGTTGAGATTTTTGTATTTATTGAGAAACTTAGCTCTCTGGTTCATTTTTATAGATATTACATGTGTGTACGGAAAGCATGTGTTCTTGCTAACTACTGGGTGTGTGTCTGCATAGATGTCCATTGGCCCAACCTTATTAATTGTATTAAATTATTCAAGTTTTTCTAATTTTTGTGTGCTTGTTTTTTTAATTAGTGAGAGAAATGTATTAGCATCTCCCTCTGTGATTGAAATTATATCAGTTTCTTCTTGTATTCTATTAATTTTTGCTTTACATATTTACAGGCCATGTTATTAGGTCTGTTTAAGTTCAGATGTCATATATTTTTATGTGCAGTTGTTCTTTTTATCACTTTCAGAAACTATTTCTAATTAGGTGTACTTTGCCTTCTATCTATTTTTTCTGGTACTTATACAATCAATCTTGCTTCCTTTTACTTAGCATATGCTGTTGTTCCCCCCCACCCTTCACTTTCAACCTTTAAAGTTAACGTATTTTAAGTGTTTTTATTGAAATCCATCTTAAGAATCTTTGTGGGGTTTAGTCTGTTTGAAATTATTATGATGACTCATCATTTGATCTTCTTTTGTTTTTCTCTTCAATCTTTTTTAAAAAACTTACGCACTTTCTATTAATCATGAATTTTCTTGGCTTCATTTTTTTCCGCTTCAGCCTCTACTGGATTGATCAGAAAAATTTTTTAATCCTTTTCTTTTTTTCCCTTGAAAGGTTTGACCACTGTATATTGTTTCTGGTTTATATATTATTATTTTTTTCCATTTGTTACTGTTCAGTTTCAAGAAACTGGTAATATTGTAAGCTCTTGTAACTATACACTCATCTGTCTATTAAACTAGATCTGTGCTTTGTTCTTTTATACTCAGGGCCTTGCAGAGTGCCCAGCATTTAGTAGATAATTTCTAAATGTTTGTCCAGTGTCTGTTGTTTTTATGTGATGAGCTATCTTAACCTAGCCTCAGTTTGTGGAACACTAAGCTGTGTTGATCTTAGTAGCTGTGTGGCAGTGAATGGACCCCTCTGTGTGTCATGTTTTTCCTCTGAAAATGAGTATAAAATAGTTTATACTCCACAAGTTTGTTAAGAGGATGAAAAGTAAAGTGTTTAGAGTTAAGACTCAATGTATATTTGTTTGTTATTCTTATTATCAAATTTATATAAGCCTTTATTTCCTGTTTGCAAATGAAGAATCACTTGTAGGCATGTGTACACTTTAAGCATAAATGCTTCTGGATATACTTCATTAAATTTGTCTTAATATTTGGATATTCTTGACATAGAAGGAAGATGGAAATTGTTATGAACCACACTCTATTTAAGTAATGTTTGGGGCCGAATGAATCTGTAGATGGAGTTCAGTTCAGTTTCAATCTACGAGACATTTAAAATCGTGACAGCATTTCTTCTGATGGCAGCACGGGGAAGGCGAGAGTGCCAGAGGGCTCTGGTGACCAGATGGTCAGGTCCTCAAAAGGATCAGCGTCTGCGGTGACACAAGCTAGATTTCACCCAAGTCACCATCACAGGCACCTGCTCAGGGTGTCTTGGGGTTTGATAATCAGAAAACTAATAACTGACCTCAAACTTCAAATGCCTTAGTAAGGCCATCTTTCAGATAATTTATTGAATATGGCTTATGACCTATACTTTAAAAACATAAATTTTGTTGCATTAATATTAGTCTTTTGATCTTTTACCATTTGTAGTTCTATATCTTTCAGTGGCATTACATATAGAGAAAAAGTACATCAGTAGTTCTTGAGGTCAAAATGTACCATTAGCAATTATTCATAGGAAGTTTTTGGAGTCCAGTTCTGAAATTTCTATAAATAAGAAGAAAAAGCTTTTTGTTAATTTCTTACTTTAGATTCAATGTTGTTAGATATAGTGTATCATTTATTAATTCAGCCTGTAAAATAATACATCTTGATTTTTCCCCTTACAATTACAGGGATCGTCATTTATGACCCAGCAATCCCAGGTTTATAATCTTTTTGCAACCACAGCCATTGGTGATGGGATAAAACTTTGGGACCTGAGAACCCTGAGGTAAGGCTCCTTCTGCTTTTCAGATTGCAGTTGGGGCCAAGGCTAGACAGACCATATAAAATGTATTTTTATTAAAGCTCATTATAAACTCAGCTTGATCTCGTTTTTCCGGATAAGACAATGTTGTGGTGAATCTGTTCACATTGACCAATCTAAGAAAAGTCTGATTTATACACAGAAAAGGTCACATAATTTGGAATGATAAAAAAGCAGGTGCTGGTCTTTCCACACACAGTGATGCATACATGTAACAGTGACATGTGTATGTACACACATATGTATACACACAGTGATGCATACATGTAACAGTGACATGTGTATGTATATACACATGTATACACACAGTGATGCATACATGTAACTGAGAGGTATATATAAGTGTGCACAAATATATATATATACACACACAGTGATGCATACATGTAACAGTGAGAGGTATATATAAGTGTGCACAAATATGTATATATATACACAGTGATGCATACATGTAACAGTGAGATGTGTTTATATATACACACACGTATACACACAGTGATGCATACATGTAACAGTGACATGTGTTTATATATACACGTATACACACAGTGATGCATACATGTAACAGTGACATGTGTTTATATATACACACACACGTATACACACAGTGATGCATACATGTAACAGTGACATGTGTTTATATATACACACACGTATACACACAGTGATGCATACATGTAACAGTGACATGTGTTTATATATACACACACGTATACACACAGTGATGCATACATGTAACAGTGAGAGGTATATATATGTGTGCACAAATATATATATATACACACACACACACAGTGATGCATACATGCAACAGTGAGATGTGTATGTATATACACACACATATGTATACACACAATGATACATATTACAGTGAGATGTATATATGTGTACAAATATATATATACACACAGTGATACATACATATAACAGTGAGAGGTATATATATGTGTGCACAAATATATATATATACACACACCATGATACATATATATACATAATTCTGTTCTTTAAAAATGTTCTGATTGATTGTTGTATTACAGCAGACAGTCATTAACTATATACTGTATCTAACAAAATAGAATACTTACATCTATTTATATATCTGTGTGCATGTATATATATTCACAAGGACAGCATTAGCAGACTGTCTCTGCTTTTCAATCACTAAACAAGTATAAACCCCCTGTTTCTATCTTGTGTGACATTTATATACTCTTCATATATAGAAATTTTATTTAATGTTAGGTTGGTTGTTTTGTGAATTTATGATTTTAAAAAGTGTTTTAATTATTTTTAAAGGTCTCCAGAATAACCTGCTCACCATTTAATAATCCTCACCTATAAAAATGTTTTGTCACTGTTAGTTTGCTCATTTTTGTGAAGAAAAGCAACAAGTCGGTATCTTTCTCCTAATTTATGTTAAAAATTGAAAAATCATTTGTTCTCCTGTTGTTTCTTTTTTTCCTCATAGGTGTGAGAGCCGTTTTGAAGGACATCCAAAGTGCTGCTACCCGTGTGGAATTGCTTTTAGCGCTTGCGGCCGATATGTGGCTTGTGATGAGGATAAGCATGTAGGTGCTGCTGTGGTGCGTGTGTTGGTCTTTTTTTTTAAATTATTATTTATTTATTTATTTATTTGGCTGCGTTGGGCCTTCGTTTCTGTACGAGGGCTTCCTCTAGTTGCGGCAAGTGGGGGCCACTCTTCATTGCGGTGCGCAGGCCTCTCACTATCGTGACCTCTCTTGTTGCAGAGCACAGGCTCCAGACGCGCAGGCTCAGTAACTGTGGCTCACGGGCCCAGCTGCTCCGTGGCATGTGGGACCTTCCCAGACCAGGGCTCGAACCCGTGTCCCCTGCATTGGCAGGCAGATTCTCAACCACTGCGCCACCAGGGAAGCCCCCAACGTGTGTTGGTCTTTAAGCAAAGAGTCTACACTCATTCTTGTGGAGATGGTTAATACTGCTGCATGTTAGGACAGAAATCTAATTTAAGCTTGACTATGGCCAAGTTTTTTGAGACTATCACATAACAGTGGTATTTTAATAACAATCACACACGAGGTATGACAGGCCTTCATGGTTTTTTTTTTTAAATTGAAATCTGATACTTTAAATACCAATCATTAATGAATTAATTTCTTTATTCATTTATTAATCATTGCACTAATTGTCTGTGGTGTGTTTTGTATTAGTTTCCTGGGGCTGCTGTAACAAATTAGTACAAACTTGGCAACTTAAATCAGCAGAAATCTATTCTCTCACAGTTCTGGAGGCCAGAAGTCCAAAATCCAGGTGCTGGCAGGGTCGGTTCCTTCTGGAGTCTCTGAGGGAGAATCTGTCCTGTGCCTCTTCCACTGCTGGCGGTGGCGTTCTTCGGTTTGCGGTTATTATTCCAGGGTCTGCCCCTGTCTCCACGCAGCCATCTTCCCTGTGGGTCTCCTCTGTGTGTCTGAAATCCCCTCTCCCTTCTCATATAAGGAGACTAGTCACTGGACACCCTAAATCCAAGCTGATCTTACAATACTTAATTACATCTGTAGAGATCCTATTTCCAAATAAGCTCAGGTATTCCAAATAATTCACAGGAATTGGTGGTTAAGATTTGGATATATCATCTTGGGGGACACAATTCAACTCACTCCTGGTCTATAAGGGTTATCTAAACAAAAAAACATAAAGAAATTTCCAAAAATTCAAGGAAATCATAATATTTATTTGGAAAAAAATTACTTTACAGTTTAACTGAGAGTCCACTTTATTTTCTAAACTTTTCCCCTTATTCCATTTAACTGGTGATAATGGAATTTAAGAATATTAAAGACTGTTTTATGGAACTTTTAAATAGGAAAAGTTATTCTAAAAATTTACTAGTTTATGACTAACTAAACATGCTCCTTTGACATCTTTGTCATCTGTTATGATAGATTCTTGAGTTCATCTCTAAATGAGGTAGTTGATGGTGTGAAAAACGTTTGCTTCAAAGGCTTGAGCACTACTTGTATATTACCTAAGAAATTCATGAGATAACTAAAGTATGAATCTATTCTTACAGGACCAAATGCAGTCAACTGTGTACACTGAATTTTCTTGAAATTTTTGATCACCATTTTCTTTTATGCAACATACATGCAAGTGCAGCTGATAAATATAGTAACTGAAATTAAGAATATTAACACAAAAACATTGAAAGTAGAAATATGGGAAATGAAGCTGATGTGAGAATACTTAAATGTAGACTTTCAGGATTAAAGCATTACTACAGATAATGAGGGACATTTAACAGTGATAAAGATGACAGTCTATATAAAAATGTTGTAATTCTAAATCTTTATGCACCCAATAACATAGTTTCAAGATATATAAAGCAAAAGTAGTATAAACTCCAAAGAGAAAAAGAAACATCCTGAATCATAATGGGAGACTTTAACAAACTTCTTTTAATGGCTGGAAAACAAATTATTGCTGATAATGATGCTTTTCTGCTTAAAATATCCAATATCATGTATAATATAGACTAAGTATCTTTTGTATGGCATTGAAGAACCTTCACAATGTCAAACAAACTCTGAATATGTGCTTTTTATAATACAAAAAGATAAGGATGAACCAAAAAACACACTCACAGACAATGAGACCACACCAGAAAAATATGTTTTCTAGGCAGATGAAAACTAACAATATATTTGCAAATGAGCTGAAGGGAATTAAAGAAAACACATATACTTTACTTTTAACAAAGAAGGTAAAGCAGAAACAAAAAAAGTTCAATGTTCATGGAATTCAAGGATGGTTCAATATCAAGAACTCTATTAATAAGTGCATATTTTAACTGGTATGACCATCTTAAAATATGCAGAAAAGCCATTTCAACAAAATTCCACATTCATTTCTGATAAAACACCTATGATGCTTCTTTCAAATGATAAAATGATGATCTCACTCCAGACGCCAGCATCTTATGAGAAACCATTAGAGGCATTCTATGGCTGGGAACAGAGAAACAAGGCCCTTTAGTTCCACTACTATTTTGGAGTATTGGAGGTATTTACCTATGGAATTAGGCAAGAGAACTTTATTGGAGACATTATAATTGAAAAGGAATAGTTTATAAGTATCTTTATTCATAGATGTTAAGATTGCATATCTGGAAAACCCAAGAAAATTAATGGGCATTGTGAACAATAAAATAATTCAGGAAAGTATTAATAGTAGGATTTGAGTTAATATTTGGAATTCAATGGTCTTTATGTATAAAAACAATAACCTGTGAGAAGATATAATGAAGAGGAGAGTCCATTTAGAAGAGCCTTAAAAAGGACAAAATATTCAGGCATAAATGTAGCAAGAATTCTGCAAAACCTATATGAAGAAAAGTTGATTTTTCCCCCCAGAAATATAAAGTCTTATCTTGTTCTTGGACAGGAAGATTCAACCTGATAAAGAAGTCAGTGCTGTATAAGTAATATGTAAATTTAACACTGCCCCAGTGAAAATATCAATAGGTTTCCCTGTAGCTAGGCAGTTTCATTGTAAAGTTGTTGGAAACAAGTGACAATTGTCAAGACACCCTGGAAAAAAGAGCATTACGTTAAGGGATTGTGCTTTACTAGGTATTAAAACATATTACAAAGACTCTCTAGGGACTTCCCCTGTGGTCCAGTGGTAAAGAATCTGCCTTCCAATGCAGGGTACGTGGGTTCAATCCCTGGTTGGGGAGCTAAGATCCCACATGCCGCGAGGCAACTAAGCGTGCGCCACAACTATTGAGCTTGCGTGCCTCAAAGAGAGAGCCCCTGTGCTGCAAACTACAGAGCTCACATGCCCTGGAGTCTGCGTGCCACAACTAGAGAGAGAAAACCCACCGCCACAACTAGAGAGAAGCCTGCGTGCTGCAATGGGAAAAAAGGATCCTGCATGCCTCAGCGAAGATCCTGCGTGCCACAACTAAGACCGGATGCAGCCAAAAAAAAAAAAAATAATAATAATAAATAATAAAAAAAAGAAAGACTCTCTAATTAAAACATTGTGGAACTGGTGCACGAATATAAAGACAGGTGAGTGTTTCCCAGCTCTGGCCACTGAAAATGCTCAGAGGCATGGACATTCCTAAGACCCTCCTCAGTGCAGTCTCTCAATGCTGTTCCCCATCATGGAAACCAGAGTTTTCTGGGTGAAGAGCTGGTTGCAGGTCTGTTGCAGAGTAACCAGGAGCATGTTGTGCCAGAAAGAAAGGAAGAAATTGAAAAGGAAAGGGTCATATAATAAGGCCACAGGAGGGAACATCAAAGGCTATTGGCCAGAGAAGACCCAGTTGAGCATCAAAAGAATAATGACTGCAATTGATTTTAAATCATTTTATGTCTAAAACCTCATGATTTTAAAAATGCCATTCTACAAAGGAGATAAATAAAACAAAACAAAAACAAATATAAAACAGAACCTCATTGGTCCCCATTGGGAAGTAAGTAGGGTACCAATTCCTTACTCAGAAGCATGTCTTTTCAAGGGAAAGGATTAAGCATTTGTTTTGCCTGTCCTGTTTGAACTATGTTTCAAGTTAACCAAATACTCAATTTGAAGAGGAAAAGTTCTGTTTTAGAGACAAATTCCAGACAAGTGGGATGAATGGCAGAATTAGAAAATCACCCTCTTGCAATCTCAAATGAAGTAATTGATTTTAGCAAATGTCATTTGTAGATGAAACAATCAGATAAAGATCATAAAGATGAATGACTCACAGGCAGCTTGAATAGACATTTGTCCAAAGAAGACATGCACATGGCCATCAGGTACATGAAAAGATGCTCAAAATCACTAATCATCAGGGAAATACAAATCAAAACCACAGTGAGCTATCACTTCACACCTGTTAGGATGGCTGTTATCAGAAAAACAGAAGATAATGTGTTGGCGAAGATGTGGAGAAATTGGAACCCTTTTACACTGCTGGTGGGAATGTAAAATGGTGCAGCCACTATAAAAACAGTGTAGAGGTTCCTCAAAAAATTAAAAGTAGAATACCATATGATTCAGCAATTCCACTCCTGGGTATTTATCCAGAAGAATTGCAGTCAGGATCTCAAAGAGATATTTGTACTCCTGTGTCATTGCAGCATTATTCACAATAGCCACATTGAGGAAACAACCCAAATGTTTATTGATGGATGAATAGATAAAGAAAATGTGGTAAATACATATAATGGAATGTTATTCAGACATAAAAAGGAAGGAAATCCTGCAATATGGGACATCATGGATGACCTTGAAGACGTTATGCTAAGTGAAATATGCCAGTCGTAGAAGGACAAATACTGCGTGATTCCACTTATATGAGGAGTCTAAAATGGTCAAACTCACAGAGGCAGAGAGTTGAACGGTGGTCTCCAGGAGCTAGGGGTGGGGGAAATGGGAGATACTGGCCAAAAGGCACAGAGTTTTAGTTATGCAGGATGAGTAAGTCTGGGGCTCTCTGTAAACACAGTGTCTGAGGTCAACAGCACTGTATTGTGTATGTGAACCTTTGTTAAGAGGGTGATCTTATGTTAAATGTTGTTACTACAATTAAAAACAAGATTGATGGGAAACTCTCCCAGGGAGCATCTTGCTGTCACAACCTGGACCTTCTGGCCAACGTTAACATCACTAAGTGTGGAACAGTTTAGACTTTAGGTGTGTTACTAATGCCATGTAAAGGTACACACCACATTAGTCTTCCCCAGGAAGTAGTCCTGTGAAAAAAAGTGAGCCTGAGCTAACTGAGTCTTTGTAGGTAATTTGTGACTTTACAGCAAATACACAGGATAATGGAACACGTTGAAAGGCATCACAAGGAAGCAAACAGACAGATCCTGAATATGGAACATCCTTCAGGACACTGGTCCAGTTTCTTCAACATGTGTATGGCATGAAAAAAGAGGCAGGGAGAGGAAGATTGCTCCAAAATAAAAGAGACATAAAAACAATGTACAGATCTTGTTTGGATTCTGATTGGCCCAAAATAATTGTGAAAAGACATTTGAGAACATTGGGAAATTATTGATATTTACTGGGTAGTAAATATCAGGGAATTATTATTTTAGTTAGATGTAAAAATGGAAGCATGGTTATGTGTAAAATGTCCATATTTTTAGAGATACTTACAAAATACATAGGCCATCATCTTTGCAATTTGCTTCAAAATACTTCATAAAAAAAAATACTTCATAATTCTTTGCCCCCAAAAACTAGAAAGAAAAAGAAAAAAGAGATGGTAGTTGAAGCAAGTAGAGCAAAATCTTGATAATGTTGTGTTTGGGTTATGTATAGATGGAACTTGTATAATTCTCTGCACTTTTGTACATGTTGGAAATTTTTCAAAATCAAAAGGCAAGCACAGGCATTGAAGCAGTATGGGACATGGACTGTCTTGACTTCACTGTTGCGTGAGCCCCCTTTGCCGGCCTCCTGGAGGGCAGTAGCCGGCCGCTAAGGGAAGCCGCTCGGGTCAGGAGAAGCCTGCGTCTGCGTCCTGTTCAGCTCTGTACGTTTGGGAACCGCTGATTCTCCGACCCGTAGTGTTCTCATCTGCAGCAGTGCACTGTAGCGCCTACTGTAGGGTAAAAGGAAGTAATACATGTTCGCGGTTGCATTTGAGAAATATGGCTTGAATCTGACTGTATAGAAAGCTGTGATTACACCGTGATGACTTCATCAGGATAACGGCAAAGCTCTGGGTTGATAGAAGCTACTCTTTGGCCAGACCCTTTGGCCCCAGTGTTTCACTATAGGATTGTATTTTCAAAGAAATCAAAATGAATGAATGAACTAATGGATACTTACAGATAATTAGTTGTATATTTGATCATAAGTCCAAAGATGCTGAAAAAGACCAGGCTGTTATTAGAACTAAAGTTGATAAGGATTTGTATCCAGACCATTAAGGCTGCTACTCCCCTAGGTATGTGATACTAGCGGTTAGACCAGTGGTCAGTGCCATTCCAGTGATCTGCTGTGCACACACTCTGCAAGAGGAAGTGGGGGGGACCTGCAGAACCTGTCACTTTATTTGTCATAGTTCCTGTTGCCAGAAGTTGATGGAGCTTGAGGAGGGAAGGAGATTGTGTGTCCGCCTCAAACCTGACAGGAGAGCCCAGAACAATGTCACTAATGTTTTCTAATGGAGTCTTTGCTTCCTACTGGAAGTAGGCAGTGTTTCTGTCTCAGTGTGATTTTAAATAAGGCTCTGTATTAAACCTTGAACATTTTGGTCTTCTGAGAAAAGATTATTATTTTTTTAATACAAATTATTTTTTAAATATTTTTTTAAAAATAAAAATATTTTTTAATAAAAATTATTTTTTAAAATAAAAATTCAGTGATCTGAAGAAATGTGCACACTTCTGAGAAATATCATTTCTGGAAATATTTTAAAAAGCAAAGTAAGTGACCATAGTATGATAGTTGATTCCCCTGTGGACAATATCACTATTATGAAGTTTCAGAAATACAGAATTAACTTCTGTTTGCAATTCTTTTTCTCTTTTTTTCTGTGGGGATAATTCGGGGAAAGGAAAAATGAAGAACACATGTTAGAGCCCTATGAGATGAAAAAATGAAAGACACTTCATCTTCATGGACATCAGCAGAATTGCAAAATAGTCATAATGAACTGGTCTAGTCCTGTTTGCAAGCCATCGATCTTTTTCAGTAGTACATTCAGTCCTTTACAATTTTTGTGGAAATACTTTCGAGCAGTAAAGCGTTTTTCCAGCACCTGTTTGGTTTGCGCCACACCCTCATTTTTTGCCTGCAAAAAATATTGCTTTCTTTTTTTCTCACCCCTTTTCTCAGGGCTTGATTTAGTTTCAGAGTAACATTTACTCTATACAGGTTTTATTTCAGGTTTCTTTTGTTTCTTAGTATGTTTTAGCTAAAACTTATTTCTCTTTGATGAGGAAGAAGTTGCTTCATGAATCAAATAACTATTATTACCTCTACTTAAAACGTTTTGTTTTTCCCATGGATTGTAATGAAATTGAATCATCTGCAGAATTCTTTCTTACTTTTCCACCATTTCTATAAAGCACATTTGTCCTTTTGGACTGATAGTTGCCACTCTGTGGAAGTACAGCTCATGACAAGTGCGTATCCAACAAAATATTTCTGATATTTGGAGCTGCAAACTGCTGCTTTCATTTGACTCAAGAACCTTCTGGGTGAAAAGATATGTTTCATTTACTACCATTTTCATATAGAACACAAAGGCCTGTTTTTTAAATAACTCTTACCTAGACTTCCTTCACAATAAATATCATGGTGTCACCTTATGTGCATTTTGAGGTTCCATGCAAATACAAGCTAGTGTTAGTTCCCATTTAGATTCAGGTGAAAACGAGGAGTCTCGGGAAGGACTTTTCAGCAGGAGATAATTATACGATGGAAGCTGATGAACCGCAAACCCCGCCTTCTGGTTTTCAGAGTTGCTCTTTGCCCGTCAGCCCCGTTGGCTATGTGTCTGCGCTCTTGCTTGTTCGAGGTCTTTCAGGGCAAGAAGCAGGTGCAGCCGCGTCCCCGCGGGCTGGCTTCACGGTGCCTGGCCCATCCACTCTCGCCCTGCCCGGCACGCTGCTGTGTCGGAGAACTTTCTGGCTCCTTCTCATCCCATTTTCCATTAGCCACAGGCAAGTTCCCTGGGTCCAAAAATACTAACCGAAGCTAGAAGCTTGCACTTAACTTACTTTTGTAATGCGTCCGTCATGTATCCACTGAGACGCTTCCTGACAAGTCACAACACCAACCCAGTTACCTCCGGGCCTGTTTCCCTGCCCTTTTCTTATGTCTTGAAATCCTTTGCTCTGGTGGCTTCTCTTTAGACGCTTGTCTACTTCTTGTTCGACTCTTCTTCCTCTTCTCACACCTTCTGTTGTAAATTCAACACTTTTGTGGTTTGAGCTGTTCCCCCCGTCACAGGTTGAACGCACGTCACAGTCTCTGACACTGGCCTCTTTCCTGCTTCCCGAATACGCAGCAGCTGCTGGGCGTCGCCTACAGACCTGCTCGTCACCGGAAGCTTGGAAACAGTGAGCCGTTCCCCTTCGACACTGCTGCTCAGAGCCGGGCCTCACTTCAGTTCGGATCTGGTGGTTTTCAGTCCGTGGTGATTGTGAATCTGCTTTTCCCTGCCCTCTGTAGCTTGGAATCTAGAGGGTGTGTGTGTGTGTGTGTGTGTGTGTGTAGTAATTTGCACTATATTCCTCCAAAATTTATAATTTTATTGACATACAATTTATAGATAGGTCATAAAGTAGTTGTATGTTTAACTTTTTTGAATGAAGTTGCTATGAGCAGTTTTGTACAAGTCTCTGGGTGGACATCCATTTTCATTTCTCTTGGGTGTATACAGAGGCGTGACATTGCTGGGTCAGAAGGCTGGTGTAGGTTTAATTTTATCGGAAGCTGCAAAACAGGTTTCCAAAGCGGCTGTCCCATTTGAACAATCGAGCATCAACTGTTTGGCACACACATGTGCACACACAGTACAATTAGGGTGACAAATGATAAAACAAAGCTGATGCACAATATGGAGCACACAGCACGAGGCAAAGGCTCCGGAAAGCGAGCACAGTGCCTTGGTGAGGCGTTCAAACGCTGAAGTTGGCAGCCCTGGAGTCGAGCCTGGTCCCAGTTCCCATAGCTGCGGAGTCTGGGAAGAGTGCCCACCTCCAGCCCCGGCTTCCTTGTCTGTAGAAGCGGGACAATAATTGTGTTTTCTTTGTAGGACTGTAGAGAGGACTGCATGAGGAAATTGATACAAAAGTTAGGTTCAGTGAGTGTTTGGTGTTGTTCCAAATATCTTATCTTTGGAAATAGCGTATGCAAAAGAGGTGTGGTTACTGTAATTTCCCTTGTCCACTCAATCTAAACAGCAGATGAGAAGAGAGTCCTGAATCCTGAGAAACCCTCCAAAATTACTGGGAGCATCCCTCACTGAGTCGGTGAGAAACGGCAAGGATGGTTCCGAAGCATGTGTGGGACCAGAGGGCCTCTAGAGAAGCCCGAGTCCTTCAGGAAGGGCGTTGTCGCTGGCAGCCCCGTGAAGCAGAAAGTTCAGAGTCAGAGAAACCAGTTGAGAATCAGTCTGACACGTGATGACTGTACTAGTAACTTGTTCCCTACAGGCCCTGGTTTCCTCAATAAAATGAGGGATATTAATAATTTCAAGTGCACGTACCTCGGCCAGTTGTGATTTACGTAACTGTTGTGAAGTGTTTTGCAGATGGTGATATACTGTGAAAGTGTTACGGTTACTCTGGCCCGGTGGTTCTCAAAGTGGGGGCTCCTCTGGGAACCCATTAGAAATGCACGTTCTCAGGTTCTCTTGAGACCTAACCCCAGTAGCTGCGTGAGAACTTTTAGGGCTAAGTAAACGTATATGTTTCAAATAAACACATGTTTGGGCCAGAGGGGAAAAGGCAGATATTTTATTCCTTTACTTTAGTTCAAAATATATAAAACATCTATTTGTAGACTTTATTTCAAAACCACTGTTTAGCCAATGACAGAATCACTTGGAAAGTCTAAATTTGAAGGACTCATTGGTACATTAAAGTAGATTATTTTGGGAAAAGGAATCCACTTCAAGATCTTTCTCCTGCAATGTGGCACTTGTCTTAATTCCCAGTAGAGCTGAGAAATACTTGTTGGAACATTTCGTTGCTTAATAATTGGAGCAGTTCTCCCACCTCGTATGTGGCGTCAGGATGGTGTCCTGATACCCGCATTTGTTCCTAAAATGAAGCATTCAATGGTGACTCCAGATATATATCTTTTAATGTAGTAATACAATTAGAGAGGGATGTATGTTTTTATTTTTCATTTCATCAACAGCTATGGAGAAAATTCTAAATATTTGCATTGCTCAAATTCCAAGCTGATTAGTAGGAAGCAAAGTATAGACATTCCTCTCTCAAATTTATGGAAAAGGACAAAAAAAACCACAACCATTTTCGCTCAATTTGGGACTTCCAGGTAAGGTTGAAATACAAAATCTGTACCCCTTTCCTTAAAATTAGTCATCAAATATAAGCATATATATATATATATTTTTTTAAACATCTTTATTGGAGTATAATTGCTTTACAATGTGTTAGTTTCTGCTGTATCACAAAGTGAATCAGCTATAGGTATACATATATCCCCATATCCCCTCCCTCTTGCGTCTCCTCCCACCCTCGCTATCCCACCCCTCTAGGTGGACACAAAGCACCGACCTGATCTCCCTGTGCTATGCGGCTGCTTCCCACTAGCTAGCTATTTTACATTTGGTAGTGTATATATGTCCATGCCATTCTCTCACTTCGTCCCAGCTTACCCTTCCCCCTCCCCGTGTCCTCAAGTCCATTTTCTACGTCTGCATCTTTATTCCTGTCCTGCCCCTAGGTTCTTCAGAACCATTTTTTGTTTTTTAGATTCCATATATATGTGTTAGCATACGGTATTTGTTTTTCTCTTTCTGACTTACTTCACTCTGTATGACAGACTCTAGGTCCATCCACCTAATGAGCATATATTTAAAACTGTTCACAGGGTATTGTGGAAGCTTATCATAGAAAATAGAAAGTATGAAGTAAATTCGTGAAGATGATAAACTTTCTAAAAGGGAAAAGAGAAAAGCACATTTCATGAAGTCACTTCCATGGCTTAGGTGGCATTTTGTCGACCAGCTGCTTCTCTGATGCCTGATCAGCTGGCGAACATACTTCAGCTTTGCACAATTCCTTGTGGATCATCCGAGTCTGCAATACGGAACACCTGTGCGTTCTGTCTTCTAGGCGTACGTGTACAAAACCAGCTCCAGCACTTTCTGCTGCAGACTGGCAGGACACATGGACCCGGTCACGGCCGTGGCCTTCAGCCCGGCCACTGCCCAGGTATGGTCTCCTCTGTTTCGTACAAGTCTCACATCATAGCTTTTCTATCTGTCAGCCTGTATTTTGGTGAAATTTTGTAATATTTAAGATTACATGACAGTTTTCATCGAGTGCAGGGAGATGAACTTAGGAAATAGACCTTTACTGGGGAGAAAGAGAAATAGAGGGTGTTTTCTTTTTTTTTTTTTTAATTTTATTTATTTATTTATTTATTTATTTATTTATTTATTTATTTTATTTATGGCTGTGTTGGGTCTTCGTTTCTGTGCGAGGGCTTTCTCCAGTTGTGGCAAGTGGGGGTCACTCCTCATCGCGGTGCGCGGGCCTCTCTTGTTGCGGAGCACAGGCTCCAGACGCGCAGGCTCAGTAATTGTGGCTCACGGGCCCAGCTGCTCCGCGGCATGTGGGATCTTCCCAGACCAGGGCTCGAACCCGCGTCCCCTGCATTAGCAGGCAGACTCCCAACCACTGTGCCACCAGGGAAGCCCGAGGGTGTTTTCTTTCACAAGGAAAGTGTTTGTCATTCGGTGCCGATGGACATTTGCTCTAACTGAAATATAAAAAAATAATGAGATATCCATGAACAGGAACATTGAAGGAAGAAAGCAAGTACACGGCAAGTAAGGAAATGATTTTGAAATTCTCGTGAA
Source organism: Balaenoptera borealis (assembly GCF_965194805.1). Lineage (NCBI taxonomy): Eukaryota > Metazoa > Chordata > Mammalia > Artiodactyla > Balaenopteridae > Balaenoptera > Balaenoptera borealis. Next base: position 697,290 of record NC_138873.1, read on the forward strand.
GAGGATTTAGATGGAGAAGGACGACCACAAAATTTAAAGAATCTTAATTAGGAGAAAGGATTAAGAGAAAGTAACATCAACTGCAAATCAACCCAGAAAAGTGAATGATCTTGTATTAAAATGCAGAGGGAGATTTTTTGGTAAAAGATGTAAGCAATGTTAAATATTAATGAAACTTGAGTATTTGGGAATATTGATTTCATTTTGTCCCTTTAAGTTTGAAGCTTTGATTCCGAGAGTACCACCGCTGTGTGATTGCGCACGCGAGTGTGTGTGTGTACTTTGTGGAGCTGTACCATCGATGCTGTTTTCCGTACCTGCTTCCTTTCCCTGACACTGGATTGCTGCAGCCCAGGGCGTGTTATGGTGCCTGGCAACATAGTTTACCTTCCATTTGTATTGAATGTTGGAAAAATGAATAAATGAAGCTTGTCGTGTCCTTGACTACAGAGCTTCCATCGCTGTCACCTGAAGTCTTCTTTGCACCCTATCCATCAATGACCCTAATTTAGCCTTTGCATCCTCTGCTGATGGGTACTTAGGTTTAAATTTTTCTATCCTCTTATAAACAATACTGGGATGTACACTTGATTATGCTTCACTCATCCCCAAAATGAGGTTGTGCTACATATACTGTAGTGTGCCAGCTTTTCTTAATTCATAGTATGAGTTGCAATTACCTATTTTAAATTTTTAGTGTGGTTTTTGACATTGTTGGATTCCTTTTTGAAGCCTTTCAGTAGCACAGCCAGTAATACTGAGGAGTGGTCATGAGTGACAGAGCCAGAAGATAAGAGCTAGGCTAGGAGGCAAGTAAGGTGTGAGGCAGGGGGCTGGGTGTGGTGATTGACAGGTGGAATACTGAAAATTCAGTGTTGGCCTCAAAATACCCTTTAGCATAACTGAACAGAGGAACTTTTTTGAATACTTGAAAATTTTCAGTTAGAAAATGTTGTGTAGGTCTCTATTGCCATCGAGATTATTTTCATGAATAAAAGAAGCAAGTGTGACCTACGTGTATGAGAAAGAACGGGAGGAAGAAGGACCGGGTGCTTCTCAGGGATGCCGGCTCCTGACGAGATGCCACCCAAGAGCCGGCAGTTGGAGAAGCTGATGTTCTCGTTCAGCAACTCAGGAAACCACGAGGCCGCACAGAACCTGAAGGAAGGTTTTCAAACGTTCATACTCTCTACCACGCTTGTTTTTGTAGAACTGCTATGAAATTGGAGGAATGATGATAAAATAATGCAGTGCTAAATGTCTTTGTAATAGAAAGTTCTAACCAAAAGCCTCATTGTTCCAAAGCCCTGTGTTTTGTCTGAGCACGATGATCAGAAAGGTCTCTGTGAAGTAGCAACACTTCTTCAGTTATGGACTCAAGGAGTGTTTAATGGGCTTTGTCTCTTAGTACCGTATTTATCTGATTTAAGATACATGCTATCCGTTCACTAACATTTCCCCGAGATCAGGGTGAACCTTAGAAACCTCGTGCTTCCTTTTCAGTATGGAGTATTCTTCTGTTTCATTGAATCTCTGGCGCACCTCACACTGATGTTTAAAATGGTGTCCATAGAACGAAATACTGGACTCAAGCTTTGGTTTTAAAACATATACTAAATGGTCCATCAAACAATAATTTGAAATTTCTACTTGTAGAAAAAGACCGCTCTGAGTTCTAATCCAGGCCTATTAACATTTAAAATGCATGTTTAGGCATAGAGGGTGGCTTGGTCCGTTTCCTGACCAACAGAGAGGGGCCTGGAAGGTTCACCTTCCACGGCTGAGGTGTCTGCATCTTGGGTGGTGATACTTACCTCCTAGTAGGGGCAGGAGGGTAAAAACATGCAAGGGCTGGTTTTGCGGTAGGCACCTTATAAATGTTCCCCTCTCCACAAGAGACAAAGCAAGTAATACCATAGGTGTACTACCACAGGGAAGAGTTACACGTGACAGATTAGTGGGATAGGTACGTGGCTCTAATTCCTCTGAATCTTGCAGATTTAATGCTACAGCTAAAATGGCTGCGCTCCCCTTCCATCCCCGTCCTCATTTTCTTTGTTATTATTTTTCATCTCATGAATTTCAGGTGACTTCCCTGGATTTGAATACATGCGTGTAGTTCTAAGCCATAATCCTCCAAGCCCCTTCTTCCTGGTTGTGTGGTCAGCCCTGGCCGCTCCCTGGTGGCAGGTGGTGCCCAGCCCTGTCCAAGGTTGTTCTTGCTGGACTGTGGAGAGAGGAACCGCCAGCCCCGCACGCCTGCTGGGGCGCTCGACATTCCAGACCTCATGAGAATCAGCTTTGTCCCTGAGAGTCGGCGAAGTGGGCATTAGCTCCTGCATCTCGCAGCCAGGAGGGTGACGTGGAGCTCCCGGGACTTATTCGGGAGCTGATGCAAAGTGGCTGGCATGGTGCTGACTTGGTTCCGGGGACATAGCATAACTCTGGGGAAAGCAGGAGACAGATCCCATGACTAGTTTTTTCTTTTTAAATAAATTTTAATAGAGATATTATCCCCTTTCAAAAATTAAAGATTTGAGCCCCTCAGACTAAGTTGCGAGATATGGTTCAAAAGTAGTGTTTTTCATCATTGACGTTACTCAATTGTCAAAGTAAGACTTGTGAGTCTTTTGGAAGAAGATTATACTGGTACTAATGGAATTATTATCAGCAATGCATGCAGCTAAGAGACGGGCTCTGAAAATGAAGGGGAATCCTACCAGCTCACGGGGAGCAGGGCCTCCGCAGGGCAGCTGGGACCCGAGAGGCTGTCAGGATACTGCTACGGTCCTGCCAGGAAACGCAGCTGTGCCACGCGGGCCTGGTCCAGTGTGGCTCCAGAGGGCGGTTGTCAGCTTTGGGCTTATTGGACGTGCGGAGGGCACTGGTGTATTTGTCTTAAGATATATCCGTTTAGATACTTCACTGTTGAGGTGGGAATAAGTTCATAGTTCATCTATCCTGGCTGAGGTGATAGCCAAGCAAGGCTGTGATTTCTGGCAAAAAAGATGCATGGTATTGAAACCAGAGATCAAAAGAAGACAGAGGAGCAAGACGTAGAGGGACGGGTGCCCTGGGTGCGAGTGTGGTCTGGGGTAGGGTGGCTGACCCGTGAGAAGTGCGGGAAGGAAGGTCAGGGAACTTGTAGGTGAGCCACGGAGGAAAGCCACTCCACATGAGGACAAAAGTGCACGAAATTTGTTGGCAGGTATAACAAAGAGTCACAAATATACCTTTGCCTTATGCCATCAAATTTATCTTACATTAATATCACAACCACCAATTTCATCTGATGTCAATGATAAAATAATGAAATGACAGCATTAATGAAAGATAATATAAAAGCCCTTTCTTATTGACAGTGGATATTTAGGGTATTTAGTAGGTATTTATTTTCAGTTTTCCATTTCTGTATCATGTGGTGTTTATTATGGACAATTCTGCTTTGGTCTTTCCAGCGTTACTGGGTTGCATTTAACCATGTCACTAATGTTACCCTAGGACTCAGAGGAGAAACATGGGAGACCTCAAATAGTTTATGCAAAGAGACAAGATATAGGTGGAGTCCAGAGCACGGTGTGGTTTAGTACCTGGCGGGGGAGGAACCAGGAGTAGTTATGGGACGTGTGCCCGATGCTGGGACGGCTGTCCTTCCCCTGAAGCCTGGCAGTACCCGGGGAAAGAGAGGGGAAAGTAAAGAAATGGAACTTTGAAAAATTATTTCGCTTTAAGAAAGTGATACTTCACTAGCTTCTTATAGTGGACATTTAAGTTGTTTTTGGTGTTGTAAGTAATATTCTGATGTACATATTTGAGTATACAGGGGTTTGTATCTAGATACAGGGGTTTGTATTGAGATACAGGGTCTGTATCTAGATTTATCTTCTCAAGATTATTAGGAGTAGTAGTGCTGAGTAAAATAGCGAAACTTTGAAAGGATTCTGATAAATATAGACAAATACTTCTCGAAGAGTTTTTTGTTTCCTTACAAGCTTCGATTATTAGTACCGTCATTATCTTGTTAAACTCATTATCAAGAAATAGCATCCCATTATTCTGATTTGCGTGTCTTTGACTATTAGGGAGAATATGTATCATCTCATATGCTGCTGAGTTGTTTTCTTTTCATTTTTAAATTGCTTGTATATCCTTCATATCTTTATCTTTTGGACCCAAAATTTTGCTTACTGATTGTTCTAGCTTTTAATTTAAAATTGACACTTTGTCCTTTGTATTAGAGTCCATGCTTTTTCCAGATTTGGTTTTGCTTTTTATTATCTTGTTTTCTCTTTCAAACATTTTATTTACTAAAGAATGTGAGGATGAGATTGAAATCCGCCTGTTTTAATTGGGCCGTGTTACTTTGAGAGTTATGGTTTAGCTCTTCCAAGGAAAAAGAACCTAAGTCTCTACGTGGAAAAAGTCTGTACATGTCAATTATAGAATAATTAATGAAATGACGGCATTTTTAAATGGAATTAAATTTGAAGTTCGTGATATTTATGACTGTTTTGTCAGTTTGGATCTGTAAGCCCCTTCTAAGTGCCCGTACTGCACAGGAGCTGCTCTTGTGATGGTCTCGGGCAGCCAAGCGCAGGCTCGGGGAGCTTCCTGGAGACACTTGCTACCTGGCTGACCTGTTCCCACCATCGCTGCGCGGTCAGGGCTCCTGGTCCTGGTCTCCCTCCACAGGCAGACAGATTTCCTACTTTTTAAAGACAACACACAGGATGAGCTGAGAATGAGTGCACCTGCGTTCCGTAAAGAGAATAGATGATTTACTAAAAGTGTTTCCAGACCAGGAGGCACCAGGCACCCTGGGTTTTCTTGTCTCCTTGCACAGTGATGAGAAAAACACCCCGTTTCTAAGTCCTGTCTTCTCTCTGGGTCGCGCGGTCTAGATTACTCATTTGTGCTGAAATTTCTGCGTTTTATTTCTGTCTTAGTCCTTGTGTTTGTCCTGGATCAGAGTTCAGTTTTTCGCTACCTGGTCCTCACTCGTTGACTTTTCTGGAAGGCTGTGCTCTTCCCCAAATTCTCTGGGAAAGCTGCCTGTGGGTTCCTCGTGCCCGTGACTTTGATCGTGGAGTCAGGAGAAGGCAGGAGAGTCGAGCTGGATCCGCGTGCGTTGTGACCACAAAGACCAGAAAAGTAGCTCAGAGGGAAGCAGCATTCAAGCACGTGGTCAAGTTGAGGGGGTCACGAAGGGTTACGTGTGAGCGTAAAATCCCTCCAAGCTGTTCTTGGCAGTGTGGGGAGACAGCAACACACCTCAGGAAGACTAAATACAGCAAAGGTCAACGAAGGTAAGGAGCAAGTAAGCTGCCTGCAAACAGGGCAGGAGAGTCAGGAACAGTGATGCCCTGGACCTCAGACTTACAGAGCCCTCCAGGGCGTAGGCTGGAGGACCCCGCCATCATCGCGGTGGTGAAAAGGGCTCACCTGCACGTCTGCATGTGGCCTGGCTCCCCCAGAATGAGACCCCAACTTCCTTCAGGTCAGAAAGTGTTTCTTTAGTGCTTAGAATTAAATTTAGAGATAAGTACATCCAACCCACACTATTAATAGATTTTCATAAATTTAGGAATAATCTGAGGATAAGTAGTATTTAAGGTTCTTGTAAATGTTTTAAGGACTTTGATATATTAAAATATCTGATTCTAATTTGAGGTGTGAACTGGCCTTAGACTCATGACTTTTTAATTGAGAAAAATAAGAAAATTTCACTAAGTTTGTGAGCAGCGTTTTCATTTTTAGGAGGGCTTGAGAGTCACCATTCTTATACGGTTTAGTTTTTTAGATTTGTGAGAATTAAGAACATGGGAGCATTTTGGTTTTGTAGTTTTGTCATTTAAAGTATGCAAGAAAGTGTAATATCTTAATTTGAAATGAATCTTGACAATTTTAAGACAATTTAAATTATATTAAATCATTGCCTAAGGGATTTTAATCTGTTCATCATGAGTAGATTCAACATAAACTGAAGGCCACTTCGCGTGTGATTGTTAAAATCTGCTAGATTTATAAATACAATAAATAAGATATTAAGTTAAACGCTTAAGGAAACTAGGTTTTAAAATTTAAACCTTTAATAGATTGGATGATAATTTAAGAAAATGAAAATGAACACAAATCATTTTCTTCTGTATGAAACCCTCTTGGCACGTCAAAAACTCACGTTGCCATGGCGTCCCAGCACCACCCTGGTTTGCATTGCTGGTCTCTCTGGCATTACTATTTCCTTTGTGGGATTGCGATTCACTGCGTGCTGTGTGGGTGAAAGAGGGCCACACAGAGTGAACGGAGTCTTCTGCTCCTGGGATGGGTGCTGGGAAGGTACGTCACTGCCAGAATCCCAGCCCCAGAGCCGCCAGGGTCATCACTCTGCCTTTACACCCAAGATGCAGTGCCACGTCCCACACAGAAACGCTTACATACGTGGGACCTGACGTGAAAGAACTCTATGTTTTCTCTCAGTTCCACTTCTTTTTTTTTTTTCGGCTGCACCACACAGCATGCGGGACCTTAGTTCCCCGACCAGGGATCGAGCCCATTCCCTCAGCAGTGGAAGCACAAAGTCTTAACTACTGGACCGCCAGGGAAGCCCCTCCTCTTCTTAATAAGACTTGAAATCTTAGATGAAACAACAAAGAATACATAGGAAAGAAAACCCTTCAGGCCCCGTCAGCTATTGCGAAGATGCATTAATTCATAAGGAATTGTGAAATCATTCATCTCTTTTTGTTTCTACTCAGGAATATGCATTATTGAAAAGTAACCATCTTGATCTTATTTTCTGGGGAGAGAAAATGATCAAGTCCTCCGTTCTCTTCCTCAGCATCATGAGAATGGGTTTCCCATGGCGGTGTCCGTGACATCATTTACTTCCCAGCTTCCTGCCTTTACTGATTTCAGCGGGTTTAGGTGCATTTGCATTTGCAGTCTGTGCATGGCTGTCGTGTTCTATGCACCCCTCCCCCATAATTTGTATGTGGACATCTCCTGGAATAGACTGGCCCCCTGCTTTGTCTTCTCTTTTTCAAGTTACCCAGTTTATTGTTGGAGTTGCAGCCTCAAACTGACATAGAAAAAGAGGTGCTGCTCGGGAGAAGGTCCTAAGAGTGTCCTGACGTTGCTGAGCCAGGGCCAGCCAGGCAGCTCACGGGCGGGGGCTTCTTAAGGTCTCGTCCTGCCCAGGGCAACTGCGTTGCTTCAGAGGGTGGCACATGTGGAGGCCAAAATTTGTTTCTCAATCCATCTCCTTTAGTCTTGTGGTTACAGGAAAATACCTTCCAGATTTTTGCAATCGAATGTTTGTGGCTGGTGCTTGTTTGTGATGTTATAATTTTCATCTTTTATTTATTTATTTTTTGGTTGGAGACTGTTAGGGAGGTGCCATTGAGGATTCTGAGACTGGTTCCATTTTATTTATTTTTTAAAAAATTTATTTATTTTATTTTTGGCTGTGTTGGGTCTTTGTTGCTGCGTGTGGGCTTTCTCTAGTTGTGGTGAGCGGGGCTACTCTTCCTTGTGGTGCGCGGGCTTCTCATTGCGGAGGCTTCACTTGTTGCAGAGCAGGGGCTCTAGGTGCGTGGGCTTCAATAGTTGTGGCTCGTGGGCTCAGTAGTTGTGGCTCGCAGGCTCAGTAGTTGTGGCTCATGGGCTCTAGAGCGCAGGCTCAGTAGTTGTGCACGGGCTTAGTTGCTCCGCGGCATGTGGGATCTTCCCGGACCAGGGCTTGAACCCGTGTCCCCTGCATTGACAGGTGGATTCTTAACCACTGTGCCACCAGGGAAGCCCTGAGCCTGGTTCCATTTTAACCTAGAAGTCGCCATAGAAATAAAACTATTTAGGAAGAACTTAAGGACATCTCCTGTGATAATTAGTTTTCTGTGTTGACGCCTGGTGAGGGATGCCAGATGGCTGGTAAAGCGTCATTTCTGGGTGTGTCTGGGAGGATGTCTCCAGGAGACATGAGCATTTGAGCTGGTGAACAGAGTAAAGACTGCCCTTTGCACTGTGGGGCGGGGCCTCACCCAAACTACTGAGGGCCTGGAAAGAACAAAAAGGTGAAGGAAGGATGAATTCCCCTCTCCCCTTGAGCTGGGCGTCCACCTTCTCCCGCCTCGGACTTCAGCTCTCCTGGTCCTCAGGCCTTCACCCTGGACTGAATGACACCACCAGCTCCCCTGGGTCTCCAGCCTGCAGACGGTGGATCCTAGGACTTCTCAGCCGCCATAACCACGTGAGCCAGTTCTAGAATAAATCTCCTCGTATGTAATAAGTCTATATCCGTCCTGTTGGTTCTGTTTCTCTGGAGAACCTAACACATCTCCTTATTCAGAACTTCCTTATTCCTATTTCGTTACTCCTAAAGTTTAAATGCTTTTGGTACCAAAATAGAAACGCGCCCTGTCCCCTGCCATACAAACCATCTTGTCAGGGTGCCTTACGCTGTAGCCCCTTGTGCCCGGATTTCTTGTTTTCGTAGGAAAATGCATTCAGTCGGTTTCTCAGGGGACAGTCCTGAAATGGGCACGGCAGTCCACTCACGCCAGGGCTTGTCGCATCCCTGGTCCCTACCCACTGATGCCAGGAATCCCCAGCCCCCGAGGAGCCGTGCCACAGCCCGACGTGCCCCGATTCACTTCCAGACGCCCCGGGGGACCGCCGGGTCAGAGCAGGCCCACACGGAGCCCCAGCCCCAGCCGTGCCCAGTTCCCCCCAGTTCTCGCTTTGTCTGAGGGGCTGCTCCGCCTGGGCCACTGTGTGCCTTTTTAAAAAAGTTTCAATAAAACCAAGCAAGCATATTAAATATTCTTTTGTCATTGGAATCGAGTCCTCAGTTTGATTTCCCACACTTTGTATTAACGCACACGTTTATGGTCAAGCCCAAACCATGGCTGGTACGTTCGTTCTGAGTTCTCCAAACTGAAATCTGATGATCTTTTTTTAGAAAACATTTCTCCAGTTTCATTTTGCTTCTTAGATACCACTCTCTAAAGAGGAAGAGGTACTAGGGTGAGGACCAGATGGTAAACTTAATAATAGTGATATTTATCAACTCATTTTTAAAAAATTTTATTGGAGTATAGTTGATATACAATGTTGTGTTAGTTTCAGGTGTACAGCAAAGTGATTCAGTTATACATATACACATATCCACTCTTTTTTTTAAGATTCTTTTCTCATAGAATATTTATCATAGAATATTGAGTAGAGTTCCCTGTGCTATACAGTAGGTCCTTGTAGGTTATCTATCTTACATAAAGTAGTGTGTGTATGTAACCCCCAAGCTCCTGATTTATCCCTCCCCCCCTCAACTGCGTTTTAACTGCCAGGCTCTGAGCTGGGCCCTTGCTTGGCGCCGGTTCATCTAATAGTGCCGGTGAGTTAGCGGTAAGCGGCACTGCTGCTTCCGTTTCTTCTGTTTGAGGAACTTGGGCTCAGAGACGCTCCGTGATTTGTGTAATAATCACAGTAAAATGGAGACATTTTGTATAAACGTGGTTAGGCTGCGGGCTTGGAGCCGTGGCCTCGTCAAGGCGTGCTCCCTCGCTCAGCCCTGCGCGTCTGTCTCATCACCTACGTTGTGGGGAGAGGGGCTCCCGCACAGAGCTCTGTCCCCAGGACGTGACGCGTGCGTGGTGGGCACACGAGGCCTCCCTTCCCGGCGGTTCAGTGAAAATTTATGAGTGGTCATCCTCCAAATAGCTCTGTATTTTCCTTCGAATGTAGCATGTTTTGAGGGCCAGGAACACCATAAGATTGCGGTCTGGGTCCAGGAGGAGAGACACCTGCTCTCTGTGACTCTGGCAGGTGCCAGGTCACCAGCCCATGGGTGACTTGATCCCTGCCCTCCTTAGGGGCCCCATGCCAGGGAAGAGGGCTGCTGTCTCTCAGAATTAACCCCAAGATTTTTAGAAATCGGAAGTAGGACTTTATTAAGTGGTGCTATTTTCTGTTCTTTACAAAATGCTTTTCTTTGTTACCTAGTTGATCAAAGGGTTCCTTTTAATGTGTAATCATTCACAGACCAAAACACCGGGCTGTTGAAGAAAACTTGATAATAAAGGTAAAAAATGAACTTATAATATCGGCTAATGAGAAACTGGTGCTTGGTTTACAAAACTCATTTTTTAGCACTCAGCTTTTTAGGAACAGGCCGATTACAGGAGGTAGGAGGCCCCTCTGTGTGCAGACCCGGACCTGCCAGTGTCCGTGGGATCAGTCAGCACCCACTGCTAAAGGAACGAAGGAAGTCATTGCATATATCATAGATGTTTAATATTTGGGGAACGTATTTTTGGTAGATGGGACTCAATGATCCCCTTAAAATATGGAACAAGTAATAGATCAGGGCGGGCAGTGTTCTGTCTAATTTGGAATAGGGAATCAATTGCCTGAGGTGTTTCTAATTTTGAATATTGTGGAGAACTAATATTGAAATTCAGTCCTCTGATGATTGATTCAGAATAAAGTTTCATTTTGGTTTAAAATTTTACCAAAGAAAGTTAGGCTCTGCATTTAGGAATTGGCCTTAAAGTCCAGGCAAAAACATATGAAACAGAATTAACGTTTCGTTGGGAAGGGAACACTGCATTTCTCTGCCGGTTCTTAGCTGCCAACAGGCAAAGTATGTCAGGACAAATGCAGTGCCGTTCAAGCAACATGAGGGTCCATCTCCCAGACCTGCAGTCTTCTAAAACCTCAGAGGTCACATGAAGCCCGCCAAGGCTGAGTGACCTTGGCTGTAATTTCTCTAACTGGAGCAGCTCTCCTGGACTGTGCCTTCAGCCAAGGGAGCATCTGAGACAATGGCTTACCTTCTGGTTTTTTTGCGCTTGGATTTCAACGGATGGTCATGCATTCACATGTCTGACTTTTGTCAGGAAGTTCTCGAACGTGCACATTTTGGGAAGCGGTAGGCGGGAGTGGGGACTCTGTGTGTGACACGAGTGGACCCGAGCCCCTCCGTGGGCACCAACAGTGCGTGTGTCCTTCAGCCCGTCCGCATCTCGGCGTCTGCAGCCTCAGCTGCGAGCAGTGGCCTTGGCACTGACTTAAGTGACACCGGGTTGATCTGTTCATTTACTGGAAGTATTTCGAGAGCTCACAGGACTGGTGGCAGCACCAGAGCCAGGCTAGGAAACAGGCAGAAGCCAGGGTGTCCACGGGCTGGGAAGCAGGGGCCAGAGGAACTTTCCAGAAGCTGGGAGAGTCTGGTCAGGGCCATGCCCAGGACAGGTGGGTTCCAGCCGAGCCGTCCGTGCTGGAGTCAGACGGGAGTGCAGGTGTGTAGCCGTCTGGCCGCGTCTGATGCCGCTCCCCGTCTACACTGGGCAGTGTGGCCAGAGCCGGGGCGGAGGGGCCGCCACCTGTATTTAGGTGTCGGGTGCCTGCAGTGGAGCCCGCAGGTTTCCCAGGACGAGGAAGAGTGGATCACCCACAAAGTGTCCGGCGCAGTGATGACAGGAAGGGCCTCCTGGGAGTGAAAGCACAGCCCTTACGAGGGACGCTGCCCTCTGGTCATGGAGGTTAAATGTCATGTAGGTCCAGTTTTGGTACCGGCCTGGCTCTTCTGAGGAAAGAGCTCGAGAAACGCTGATTATCCCTTTTAAACCTTCCTCCTACCCTCCTGCCCCCCAGGATCACACAGTTAAGCCAACCTGTGAACTTGGAAAATAGATTTCCTTATCCTCATGGTTTGGATTTTAAATTTTAGATTTTGATTAACCTTAGTCCTTAAAAATTATGTTGACAGGAAAAAGGCTTTTGCTACCACATCTAACTACTTGAACCATTTCTCCTATCTTTTTGTCTCTTGTGAAAAAACAGATCCTTACAGACTCCTTTTGTTCTTGATGACAACAGTTAGAAAAAATTCTGCTTGACATTTTCAGTAGAAAGCAGCCTGTGGTTAGTTACAGATGTACTGATGTCAGCAGATGCACACTTTTGAAATTGAAGCCCGTTTAGTCTGATTTGGTGCAGTTGAAACTTTGAAGCACCAGCATCACTTTTCATCAGAAATACTTGCTTCTATCAGACCTGTGACCACCGCAGCTGCTCACTGTCAGTTTCTGACTTTTTCTTTCTTTAAAATTGACTCCTTTTCCTCTTTGAGTCAGTGATTCTCCTCCCTGGATGCTCTTAGAATTGCAGGAGGTCCCCAGCAGACCTCCCCTAAGGAGGAGATTAATCCCCCAACCAAGCAGATTAAGCCAAAGCCTTGGCCGTGTCACGGGGGTCCTGGGGGTAGGGTGGCCCCGGGTGAACCCCGTCTTCTTGGTGCAGGTTTCCTCCGGTGGCTGTACGTTCTATTCTTTCTCACTTTGCGTGCTGCCTCTCAGTGCTTTGTCATTTCCCTCACCTTAGACTCCTATCTCTGGGCCTCTTATCCTCTTTAGACCCAGATTCCGTTTGCTGCTGGGCCTTCCCACCGGAAGCCCTCAGCGTTTCCAGCTCCACGTTCCGACTCCAGACCAAGTGTTTTGTCCCAGGCCCTGGCCCCCGGGTGGGTCCTTCCTTGTTTGACTGTCTGACCGCCGCCCACCCGGGAGCCCGTGTCCTTGATCTCTATCCCCACCTCGTTCACTTGCCATCAGACATAATCCGATCGACTATCCATCTACTTGTGATTTCTCCTCCACTCATCCTCTCTGCTCCCCACTTCACTTCTGGCAGGTTGTACAGACACTTCTTACCCGCCTTCCCCATGCCTGGACTTGCATTCTGCAGCAGATCCCGTCGCATGCCTCCTGCCCCCCGTCCCTCACCCCTCCCCTTTAATCATGGCCATGCTTCCCGTGGACGGTGAGACCCCGTGCGCCGTGACGTGTGAGGGCGAGACCAGACTCCTGATTCCCGCTGGCTGGTCCTGCCGTCTGCCTGCTGCCCTCATTCAGTCCTCTTTATGATCAGAAGGGTCCTGGCACAGGTATTCTGCCTCATAAATTCCCCTCCTTGCACTGCTTTTTAGCAGCGTCCCCCCAATTTTGATATGTTATCTTTTCATGTTCATTTAGTCCAGAAGACCTCCTATTTTCCCTTTTGGTTTCTTCATTGGTTCATGGATTATCTAAAAGTGTGCTATTCTGTTTCCACTTATTTGGGGGCTTTCCCAAGATCTTTCTTTTATTGATTTCTGATTTAACTCCATTTGGTACATTTTTTGCATGATCTGAATTTATTGAGCTTTGATTCATGTTCTGTGTTCACTTGAGAAGAATGTGTATTCTGCTGTTGGTGGTGGAGTCTTCTATAAATATCAGTTAAGACAAGTGGGCTAACAGTGTTCTTCGAATCTTCTGTATCCAGAATAATTGTCTGTGTGTCTGTCAACACCGAGAGTGGTACTGAAAACTCTGACTATAGTCCTGGGTAAAAGACTCTGCACTAAGAGGATCTCTTTTCCTTGTAATTCTGTCAGTTTTTGCTTCATGTATTTTGAAGCTCCTGTATTAGGTTTAGGATTGTTATGTCATTTTGATGATTGGACCCCTTTACTGTTATGAAATGGTGTTCTTTCTTTATTTGTTTTGAAATATACTTGATATTGATATGGCCACTCCAGCTTTCTTTGGATAAGCATTAGGGTAGTATATCTTAAAAAATTTTTTTTCTTCGACCTGCTTGGGTCTTTATATTGGAAGTGCATTTCTTACAGGTGGTATTCAGTTTGTCTTACTCTTTTATCCAATCTGATGTTCTCTGGCTTTTAATTGGTATCTTTAGACCATTTACACCTAATGTGGTTATTGATATGATTGTGTTTAAGACCTTCACTTTGCCTATTTGTTTTCCATTTGTCCATCTGTTATTCGGTTTTTTTCTTGCCTTCTTTTGGCTCAATTGGATATTTTTTGTATTTCTATTTTATAACTTTTTTTTCTGGATCCTAGGTGTAACACCTTGTTTTATTAATTTTACAGTGTATACTTTAACTTATGCCAGCCCACCTTCAAGTGATATTATCCCACTTTGTCTACAGTAAGAACCTTACAGGTAAGTAGAAGTTCACCTCCATTTCTCCTCTCCAGGTCTTTAAGCTATGATTATGGGGTATTTTTCTTTTCCATATGCTATAAATTCACATTATGTTATTATTAATTTTGTTCAAACATTATCTCTTAAACAGATTTAAACAATAACAGTAAAATCTTATATATTTGCCATGCATTTCCTCACCAAACCTCTTGAGCCTTGATAATCTTACTTCTAAAACTGGGTTGTTGAATTATATGATCTCTGTGGTTCTAGAATAGCTTTCTTCTCCACTAAGAGGATTGCTATAGTGTTGAATTCTGTGTGCAGGTGCACATGTGTGTGTGGTATTTTTTTGTATCTATGTATATATATTATTTATTCCCCATACCTTATATATACATATATAATTATATACAATATACAGTAAACCAATCTTAATGATTATCGTATGTACTGGATAGGTCACTGAGGATTATAGGGGTAAGTTGACCAAGGTCTGATATACAGTGAGTGACAGAGCCAGTATTAAGCCCATCTTTGTCTGGATTCAAACCCATGAGGCATCAACTCTCAGTTCTGATTTTGCCTCTGATGCCACTTGTGTTTTCCTGTCAAGTTGCTGCCAGCCTCTCTGTGCACTGGGCTAAAATGGATGTCATTTAGAGTTTCTCTTCTTGGCCACATGCCCAAGCCTAATTTCTTATTTGTAGCCAACGACAAAATGCTTTGAGTTCAATTTAAACATTTCCTTTTATTTATTAGATAGGTACTGTGTAATATCACTATTATAAGTGCTTTATTTATTTAATCACCACATCCTAGAGAAGTGGGTACTTAATTATCCTCATCTTACAGATAGGGAAACGAAGGCATGAGGAAGTTAACATACTTGAACAATCCTTACTGTTGGCAAGTGGATATGCTGAGATTTGCTTCCCATTGAACTGGCTTCAGGGCCCACCTTCTGAAGCACTGTGCCCGCCTGCACACCCAGTGAGCTGTGTAAGAACAGGAGAGAGAAATCCTAAGTGCCCCCAGTGAGGACCGGAAGGCTCCTAGGAGAAAAGGGGCTTGAAAGGCACAGGACTTTAAGAGGCAGGAACAAGAGGGGAGACCACCTCTTACTCATGGCGACACGGGGACCAGCAGTATATTCTCCATCTTAGATCATCTGACTAGAGATGAATTCTAAATCAAGATTTCAAAAAAGTTACTTGTTTCCATTCTATGAGAGGCAATATATATCCGATTAATGTGGCATTCATGCTTTTTTTAGCCATCAAGTGCTTTCAAACATGTGTTTTCATATACAGTGTTCTAGTTCTGAAGAGTATTTTATTCCCAGACACTTCCTGACTTTCCCATCATGCCCACATCATAAAAGTTAATTTCACTTCTAAAGAATCTACAGTATCTCCCTTTTGGAAAATGTTCTGCAGATTCTAGCAAAGTCAACAGCCAAACCATATATTTAAATGTAGTACAGACTTGAGGAGTAGGAAGCCTGCTACTGTCACATTGCTTATTTTATTTTTTAAAAGTTTATTATTAATTTATTTATTTTATTCATTTTTGGCTGCATCAGGTCTTTGTTGCGGCACACAGGATCTTCATTGAAGCATGTGGGATCTTTTGTTGTGGTGCGCCGGCTCTTTCTTGCGGCACGCGGGCTTCTCTCTAGTTGTGGCATGTGGGTTTTCTCTTCTCTCGTTGTGGTGCGCAGGTTCCAGGGCGTGTGGGCTCTGTAGTTGTGGTGCGTGGGTTCCAGAGCTTGTGGGCTTTGTAGTTTGTGGCACACAGGCTCTAGTTGAGGCGCGTGAGCTCAGTAGTTGTGGCGCGTGAGCTCAGTAGTTGTGGCGCGTGGACTTAGTTGCCCCGCGGCATGTGGGATCTTGGTTCCCTGACCAGGGATTGCACCCACGTCCCCTGCATTGGAAGGCAGATTCTTTACCACCGGACCACTGGGGAAGTCCCTGCATTGTTTATTTTAACATTCAAGCAATTTCCTCTGATGGCCAAAAAGATGTACCACAAATTGATCTTTCACTGTAACGTAGGCATAATCTGTCAGGATGATTATTTAAGATGAAACAAATAAGGTATTGACTTCAAGATTTCTGGCTGCTGACGGAATTTCTTCAACAGAAGAGGAAGGAAACTGAACGCTGAAACTAGTAGGGAATTATTGTTTGTGCTGGAAACCACCCGAGTCGACGAGGCTGTCACAGCCACATGAACAGGGTGTCGTGTTGCACAGCGCGAGACAGAGGATTTTCAGCCTGAACCGTTAGTAGCAGAATTTATTCCAGGACTCAAATGTGAACGACTTACCTCTCGCCAACAGTAGTCAACTGAAGTCTGCTTTTGCTATAGATTTATGGCTCATGTGTTCTGGAGAAGTACTGGATCTATTTTAGCTGAGCAACAAGTACTTGGGTTGGAAAGTCATGGTATACAAGATGTACTTGCATAAAAGTCTCCTAGAGTGTTTCTAAAAACAGTAGGGATATTTGTGTCCTATCCCAGATGTGCTATTTCCATAGATCCATGCAAGAGGCTGGACATTTGAATTTTTCTCCAGAACATCAGCATTTTGTTGCAGCCGGGCATCAGATCCTACTCTGAGAGCTTCCTTATTAAGTTACCTAGATGGAGGTGCAAGGCTGTCCACCAGATGCACTGTCTTCCTGATCGACCACCAGTACTCAGCTGTCCAAGCTCTGGGTTTCAACCCCTGACTTCTACCCATTTTTCTAGGAAGACCCACATCCATCATTCAATAGCAAGAATCCACGTGGATCTGAGCCCAGGGCTGTTCTTGAGCTCAGTGGTCTGGGTTTGCCAGGCTCCATCTCCAGCCTGGCCAATGACAGCACGGGCATAATTACCTGCATGAAATCCATGCTGCCCGAGGCCAGTAGGTTACACGTTGGACTGACCTGTTAAAACAACAAAGAGAAAGTTCTAAATTCAGATATGATCCAAAATCACTAATTAGTATACTTTAAATGCAGATTACTTCAGTGAGGAAAGCATTTTATATCCAGAAACCATCATTAGTTTGTAGGAAATGGAAAAGTCAAGAGGAACGTTGGATTTAGACCAATTTCTGATGAAACGCAGGTCACACTTGCTTGTTTGAACCCAGAAAATATTAAATCACGTGGGGAAATACGATGACACGATTTACTCAATACTCATGGTTTTTAGAAATCATAAAATACTATAAATTTGAAAGGGTTTTATAGACATAAAAGTTTCTGTGAACACTGAGAAATATGTCTGTGCATTTTTACACTATAGTCAATGTATTTTTTAGGTCTAAAGTATTGTACAGTGTAGAAAATTACAATGAAGTCAGTCATTGTTGCTTCTAACCCTCCTTTCTGGCCATTTTTTTACATATGTGGAGGGGAAAGCAAGATGTTTTTCTACATTTTGATATTTTTAATCAAAATGAAATAAATACTTTAAAAATAAGAGATAAAAAGGAAAGATTGAAGGTAAAAGAGGACGAAGTTTTGAACGTTTATCCACAGTAGTGTTAAAATAAGCGTGTGTGGTGAATCCTGGAGGACGACGCCTCTCTTTCTGTAAGAGGTGCGATTGTCCCCCAGAGCTTGGGGCACAGCTCGCTGGGGCGGGGGCAGATCCACACACCTGTGTGACCTCGCCCTCCAGATACACAACACCCTGCCCCCCAGGATCTTCCACACCCTTCCCGCCCTCCCTCCTGTCCGCACCGCGGGGTGAAAAGTGTTCGAATGTCACATCTCAGAGGCTGGTTTGTCTTCTTGGATCTTCACGTGGATGGAGACCTCGGCTCTGCTCAGCGATTTTGAGATGTGTGCAGGTTGACACCTGCGCCATGGTTCCTAACTTCATGTGGTGGAGAAGGGTCCCGGTGCACGCGTGCAGCAGGGGCTAACCGTTTCTCAGTTGGGGAACTTATGATGTGTCCAGTTTTTGGTGATTGTGAATATGATTATGAAAATTCTTATAACAAATTCTTGCGTGGTATGTAGTGTGTAACCTCAGGTAATGGGGTGCGCAGGCTTCAATTTAAAGTAACTGCCCAGGCTTCCCTGGTGGCGCAGTGGTTGAGAATCTGCCTGCCAGTGCAGGGGACACGGGTTCGAGCCCTGGTCTGGGAAGATCCCACATGCCGCGGAGCAACTAGGCCCGTGAGCCACAATTACTGAGCCTGCGCGTCTGGAGCCTGTGCTCCGCAACAAGAGAGGCCACGATAGTGAGAGGCCCGCGCACCGCGATGAAGAGTGGCCCCCGCTTGCCGCAACTAGAGAAAGCCCTCGCACAGAAAACGAAGACCCAACACAGCCAAAAATAAATACATAAATAAATAAATAAATTTAAAGTAACTGCCCGTTAGCTTCCAAAGCGGCCACGCGTTTACAGCCCCACCAGCACTGCAGGAGGGCCCCAGGAGTCCCACATTCTCAGCTGCATTTGGCTTTGTTAGTGTTTTTAATTTTAGCTATTATGGTATTTTTATTGTGGTTTTAATTTGCATTTTAAAAATAATGAGTGATACTGAACACTTTATTATGTGTTTATAGGCCTATTATTATTATTATTGATGAGTTGTAGAATTTTAAAGAAGTGTATTCTGGATACCATCACATGTCAGATGTACGTATAGTGACTATTTCCCCCTAATCTATTGTTTGTCTATTTATAATGTATCCTCTAATGAACGTAAGTTTTACATTTTTATGAATTCCAACTTCTAGTTTATGGTTAGTGTTTTCTGTGGCCTAAGACAGCTTTGCCAGCCCAAAGGCAGTGAAGATATTCTCGTTTTCTTCTAGAAGGTTTACAGTTTTTACTTATACTCAGGTCTGCGACCCACTGGGTTAGCTTCCATCGCTGCCCGGCGGTGCTGGCAAAAACAGCACACGTTTCTTATCTCGCACTTTCTGTGCTCCAGCAGTCTGGGCACGGCCAGCTGCTTCTCCCCTCGGGGTGGCTCAGGGCCAGGGCCGTGTTCTCATCTGACGCTTCAGGCCCCCTCGGGTCGTTGGAAGGTTTTAGACCTTTGTAGTCGAAGGACCGAGAGCCTCAGGCTCTGGCAGCTACGGTCCAATCGGAAGCCGCCCTCAGCTCCTAGAGCCCTGCAGTGACCCCGGCAAGGCCACCTGCTTTCTCCGTCAGCGAGGAGAGACTCCAGCGTGGAGCTACGTTCCATCCCATCTGCTCTGTTGTGCAGGCTGGGAGCACGGCACAGGCCACCTACACTCAAGGGGGGAGGCGTGGCACAGGGCGAGAGCACCGGGAAGCCGTGTCGCCTTCACACCGCCTTGGATGAGCTTGGGGGCGTGGGGAAGGGTGGAGAGTGAGAGTCGCTCTCTCCTGTACGAGGTCATTTGATCTAGCAGACAGTCCTTAAGAATGTTTTCATCTTCCGTTGAATTTCGTTAGTGTCTGTTGAACATCGATTAACTCTATAAGTGTGGGTGAAATAGCTTGCTTAATACCTAATCTTTTTATAATTTGGGAAGATATTTAAGTTTATTAACTTGGTTTTACTCCCAATGGTATGGTTGTCGTTGTAACTGTCTAGCGGAGAAAATTGTTGCCTCTTCTGATAATGGCTCTACGTATTTTTGCCATAAGCATCTTTGCTCTCAGCGTTTTTGCTGCAAACATTTTCGCTGCATAACTGACTGGCTGCAAGTCAGTTTTGCCATAAAAGATAAAATAACCAAAAATTAAAAGAGGTACATTTAAAAGGACATAATAAGAAATGAATAACAAAATTAAAAAGACTTTATTGTGAAATACAAAATATTTGAATAATATAAAATGTGTGTAGATTCATGGCGATACTGTGCTAATAACCGATTTTATTTTGTGGGTTGTACCCAAGCACCTGCCTTCCAGGTCTTTCCTTCATAGTATTTTATACTTCTTTTTGTTTGATTCATCTTCTCATTCAGAATTGCACTTTTTCTTTTTTTACTAATATTTCTTTCTTCATTAAGAGAGGTATCAGTTTCCAAATACTGGGATGGTGTTTGTAACTGAGCTCTGCATCGTGTCCTGAGGGCATCTACCCTGCTGTGTCCTCTGGGTACACTGTCACCTGTCACATGTCCGTGTGACAACTCTGCACCTTCAAATCACCAAAGAATTTGCAAACTGATGTGCTATCATTTTCTGGTAGAGTATGCAGTATGGCTTTACACTTTCTCATTTCACTCTTCCAGTAAGTTTTATCCCCATATTTTCAACCAAGTTGATAGGCATAATTGTTATCACCCACTGTTTTAAGGCCGCCATATACACTTGTCACTGTGTAGACTGTGAGGGCTTCGACATACGTCACATGAGAACGGGAGCACTGCATCGATGGAGAAACAAAACCAAACCGTCAAACAAACTGCCAGCCAGCTCTTTAATCTTTCACTGCAGAATTGCCCTGTGGCCAGTTAGTCACGTGGTGGAAGCGCTTGTGGCCAAGGTGCTTATGGGGAAAATTCTGGACGCGCCTAATAACACTTCTAAAATGTTTTACAGCCTTGTGATTCCATTATAAAACTGAGTGCTCAATGTCATTCTGGAAAATACTCAATATAATATTGTAATTGACCTCATGGTAATTACATGTAATGTGACCTCATGTAATGTGATCTCATGGTCACAGTTTTGCTTAATTACTGTATAATTTTCCCTCTAGGGTTTTAGTGAAAAAATGTAAATGAAAATTGTAAGTCCTCCAGGATTTCATCCAAACTCCCTGGCTTGGTCAACGGGGTCTTAGCCAGCCCACTGCCCAGCTTTGTCACCCCACACTGTGTACTGCGGGTCCCGTGCTGGCCCGGGGACCACTCCTGTCCTCGTCCTGCCCCTCAGGGCAGACGCCCGCCCACCCCGGAGGCCTCCTCTGAATGCTGTCTTCTGTGACATTTCCCCTGAAATGAAGTCGGCTTCCTATCTTGGCACTTCAATAACAGGTTTTAGATACGGATGTAAAGAGCACATAGGGGGTTCCATTCTTAGATTATCAATTTATGTGTCACCTTCTCCACTAGAATTTGAGTTCCTCGGGAGGACAGGTTTTCATCTTCATTTTTATCTTTATTCCTGAGACTCAGGCCCATCACCAGCAGAGCAGCGGCTTACTGACTCTGGGAGAAGTGCATCAGCCGTGTGTTATGTGTTACGATAGCATGGTTACTTCTAACAACTTTGCTCACTTCCATATTGTCTCGGAATTACACTGCTTTTCCTCTGCAGGTATTTCCCTCATGTGGAGGCAACGGTGCGCATCTACAACACAGAATTCCAGGAAACTAAGCTATGCAGCCGTTCTGCTTTGAAAGCATTTAAAGTGGCGAATCAGGTGTTAGAAACAGAGTGAGTTTTATGCATAAAATGTAGGCTGTAATGTAACCGCAGGGTCTCTCACTGTACAGCGCGGAAAGGGCAGCCGCGTCCACCGCTGACTAAATCGGAGGCTGGTGGCACCGCAGCCCTGGGAGTGAGATGCTAGGGTCTGGATGGCAAAGGGGCTGCACAAGGGACATCTATTTTGTGGCTTTAAAAGTTTGAGATCTGGGATCCTAAGATGTTTATATTTTCTAAGGATTCACTGCTTCAGTATTTTTATTTGGGTACACCCGTGCTATTTCAGTATTTAAAACTGCATTTTCCCAGTAATGACATATAAAAATATGAGAGTCATAAGGCAGGGCCACTCATCATGGCGCATCAGTGATTTTCTGCAAACAGCCGCAGGCCACGTGCAGCTCTTCTTCACATCGTCTTGATCAGAGGAACTTCCGGCGTTAATTGCACTCCCCGCCCCCCTCCTGCACAGGCCCATCAAGTTTCCGTCAGGAGCCTGTGTACATCTGTGCCCGTCTGCCAAGCCACTAAGTTCTTCCAGATCGTGAGGCTGAGGGAGCCTGTGGGCCGGGCTGTGTAAACCAGCCCACAGTTCTAGGCTTAGAAACGCGGGTCGGTATCAAATTTCCACGATTGCCTTAACTGGGAAGGAAAGTCCCGTGCGGTTCTTACTTTGCTGGTTCAGATAATTGTGACTTGTTTGTTAGTCTTTTTGCTCACGTTAGATTTTAACGGAACTAGAACACTGCACTTTAGAGCTGACAGTGACTGAGACATTATAAAGAACCATGTCTTCATTTTCCATTTTTGATAACCACCCGCCCCCCATTTAGAAGAGTCAGGGCCACAGAGCTAAGGTGTAGCAAAGCGCAGCAGGAAATCCAGGCTGTGGCCCTCCCTCCCCTCACTCCCGTCCGTACCCCAGCTCAGCCCGGACACGTCAGCAGACACCCTGTGGCTTGTGCTCCGCGTTCATGGAAATAGCTTTCATTTTTCTTTTCACTTTTCTAGGACCTTGAGAAATCATCCTGATGCTTCCATAGCAAGTTATCATGTTCACATACAATAAATATCTTTTTAGCCTTCAAAGTCATCCTAAAAAGGTGTCATCATGTCTTATAGAAAAATAAACAACTACAGCGAGGTTGACAATGGACCCAGGGTCACACAGTGGCTTGGGAGACAGTTTTGCAGCAGAAATCCCATATCCAAAACCAGAGACTTCCCACGATAGCATAGCTGATCTGCTTTTTTCTGCCTTTCCGTCTTATTACATTTATCCTTTTGTGACATTCATTCCTAATGTTTTTGGATAATAGCATTTCATTAAAACAGCAAGTGCTTTCTGTTGACTGTAAGCTTCATGACTACCAGTAAAGGTGCGGGGCTGCTTCTATGACTCTTGCCCAGCTGTACTGAGGTGTAATTGACACGTAACACTGTGCAAGCTTAGCGCGCTGATGTGACATATGTTCCAAAATGATTACTGCTGTAGTATGAGCTAATGCCTGCATCATGTCACATATTTACCACCTTTTAAAGGTGAGAATATTTAAGGTCTACAATGAATTCCTAATTTCTATTCTCAGGTACATTATAAAGATTCAAGAAAAGTTTGGCAGAGACTATTGTAATATTGCTCTTACTTTCTAAAAAAAAGGCACCAGCACTTCCTTCTGACATTTGTACGGGAAAGGGAAGAAGGGCTTAGTCTGCAGGGAGAGAGCATGGCGGCGGGAAGGGGCGAGGCTGGAGGCCCTCGGGGCGGGTGTTGAGTGGGTCGCCTGCCGCAGGCCGGGAGCTGAACCCAGGGAGCCGGCCCGACGGAGGACGGCCGTCCTGCGCACGCAGAGCAGGTGCGTCTGGATGCGGCCGTGGGCACTTGTCACGTGGGCTCCACTCGCCTCCCCGTCCGGGGTCCCAGGCCCCGCCGACTCCACCCGAGGGACACACGGAGCACACGAGCACCTGGGCGTCAGCTGCCTGGGACCCACGGCTCCTGTGCATGTCAACCCTAGGCCTCAGGGAAGGGGACCATGTCAGCCTCACTGGAGAGGCAGAGGTCTTTTAAAATAGTTAAAGACTCCAAATACGCAGAGAAACGCAGATTAATTATTGTTACATACATGGTGATAAAAATTCAACTAACAATGTTTCGACGTTAAGTAGTAGAGAAAGTGATGTGTGACTGTATGACGTCAGTGCGGCTCCAGGGCAGCCGTTTATTCACCAGAGCGGGTCACCCTGTGTGACCTTGAGGGAGTCACATGACCTCTTTTAGTGCTAGTTTCCTCTAGTGAAGTGCATTTATTCTACAGATATTAGTGAAGCACCTACTGTGGGGCGTAGGGCTGTTGGGAATAGACGTCACCCGTCCACACAATCCAGGTGCACAGGTACGGTGACTCCCACGAGTCCTGGGGGGATTTTGCGGGTGTGAGTGGGGCAGGCGGAGGCTCACGATGACGGGAAGGATAAGCCAGAGACAGAGTCGCTGAAGGTGACGCTGAGGAGGGGCAGACGCTGAGGAGGGTCTAACCTCCGTGTTAGGGGAGAGGTTGGCAGACAGAACCACGTCCTGTGGGCGCAGAGCGGCAGAGTTGGCAGTCCTGCCTCGGTCCTATCTCTCCCTCCCGGGCTTTACAGAAGCCTCGTCCCGTGGTAAGAGACCCGCGCAGGCTGCTGAGTCAAGACAAGGATGTGGGGAGGCAGTGGACACTGGAGACGGGGGGTGGGGATGGTCAATCAGGAGAGAGAATGGGGACACAGGCCGGCCAGGTGCAGGAGGGGGAGGGGACACATCCTATGAAACATGAAGCAACTGATTTGAGAAAATGCTCCTATTGTCCCCTTTTCAAGATTTAGTGGAACTTAGTGAAATCCCCAAAGAGAAGGGGGTCAATGTGAGTTTGGATGTGTTTCCCAGCTTTTCAGGAGAGCTGAGGAGACATGGGTGCATTCCACCCTATGCTCAAGACGCCTGAAGATTTCTCATGTGAAAAGGGACACAGCCTCAAAGTCCTGAGTGGGAGTGGAGGCACGTGGAGTCCTGAGGCCTGAAGTTGCTTCACGTTTCGTAGGATGTGTCTGAACTACAAGGGAAAGGGACAGTCTGCTCGTGTGGACGTGTAGTGAGCTAGGTTGTCAGGGAGGGCGATTCCTCCCACTTTGTCCTCTGTCAAGATCGTCTTAGTTATTCTAGGGCATGAGCCCTTCCACATAAATTTTAGAATAAGCTTGTGTTTGAAGAAAAAAGTCCTAGTTGGGGTTTTGATGGGAATTGCATTAAAACTATAGATCAATTTGGGGAGAATTGACATTTTGACTTCACTGAGTCTTCCAACCCATGAACATGGTTTGTCTTTCTGTTTATTTTGATATTTGATTGCTTTTGTCAGTATAATTTTCACCTTACATATACTGTATATGTTTTTAAAAGTTGTGTCTAATATATCATTTTCTTATTTATTTGTGTAATTATTTATTTATTTATTTTTGGCTGCGTTGGGTCTTCGTTGCTGCATGCGGGCTTTTCTCTAGTTGTGGTGCGCGGGGGCTACTCTTCATTGCAGTGCACGATCTTCTCATTGCGGTGGTTTCTATTGTTGCGGAGCACGGGCTCTAGGCACGTGGGCTTCAGTAGTTGTGGCACGTGGGCTCAGTAGTTGTGGCGCACGGGCTTAGTTGCTCCACGGCATGTGGGATCTTCTGGACCAGGGCTTGAACCTGTGTCTCCTGCATTGGCAGGCAGATTCTTAACCACTGCGCTATCAGGGAAGTCCTATAATTTTCTTTAGAGTAGTTGTAAGTGATACTGTGTTTTTAACAATGATTTCCACAAGGTCATTGTTAGTATATAGAAATGAGATTGAGTTTTGTGGTGATAGTGTATCTCGTGACTTTGATGAATTTACTTATTAGTTCTAGGAGTTTGTTGTTGTTGTGTGTGTGTGTGTGTGTTTGGTAGATTCCTTGGGATTTTCTAGGTAGACAGTCATGTCATCTGCACATAGGGACAGTTTGTCCCTCCAACATGTGCGTACTTTACATCTTATTCTTGCCCTGCTGTAACCGCTGGAGCTTCTGGTGGGAGCAGGCTTTCTGTCATTGTTCCCAGAGTCGGGGGAAAGCATTCAACTTTCATCAGTACGTAGGATGTTTGCTGTAAGCATTTTGTTCATGGTCTTTATCAAGTTGAGGTAATTTTCCTCTTTTCCTAAATTGGTGAGAGCTTTTTATCATAAATGTGTGTTGGTTTTTGTCAAATGCTTTTTCTGTATCTGTTGGTATCATCTAATTTTTCTTTAGCTTGTTGATATGGTTGATTGTGATATTTTGATTCTGTATAATGTAATGTGTCAATATTTGAAGATCTGCATAGCTCAGTGAACTGATGTTTCCACATGATTAATGCATGGTGTTACAAAACCATGCACTGGTAAAGATCCATTCATTCAAAGTGGAAGATAGGCCAATAGATTTTAATTCTTAAGGTTACAAAAAGTTTGTGGATATGGTTTCAGATTCTACAACTCACATAGCCTTTAAGAAACATGCACTCGTCCTATTTTGGAGTAGCATCAAAGATTATTTATGATTATCTGAAAGAACTATTAAAAATACTTCTTCCTTTTCCAACACATATCTTCAACCAAAACAACATATTGCAGCAATTTGAATGCAAAAGCAAGTATGAGAATCAGCTGTCTTATTTTAGGTTAGACATTAAGGAGATTTGAAAAATATAAAACCATGCCACTCATCTCACTAAATTTATTTTTGTTTTAGAATATATATTTTTCCAAAATAGATTATTTATGTTGAAACATAATGGATTTATTATTGTTAACTTAAATGAATTAAAAAGTAAATGAAAAATTCTTAGTTTTAATTTACAATTTTCTAAATATTGGTAGATGTAAACTACATAAGTGAAAGCTCTTTGAGGTCCTCAATAATTTTTAAGAGTTTGAAGGGGTATTGAGACCAAAAAGTTTAGGAACTATTGTCCTATGATAGGATTACTCTGGCTTTAAATAATTTCTTGGATTCATTTTAGTAAGATATTTTTCTAAAACCTTGCCCATTTGCTAAGATTTAAAATTTATTGGCATGAAATTATTTATTGTATCCTGTATCATTTTTATTATTTGATTTTTATTGTAATTTTAAAATGTTGATACTGCTTGAAACTTATAGAAAAATTGTAAGAATAATACATGGACATACTATATAGTTTTTACCCAGATTAAAGAATAATTTTATTTTTGTTTTATACTATTTTTAATTGATTTATTGTTTATTCATATCCCTTCTTTCTTACTCTCTCTACATGTAGCTATTTGCACTTGAAATAAGGCTAGTTCCAATTGAGATGATCTGTAAGTCTAAACTACACAACAGATTTTGAAAACTTGGTACAAAAAATATAAACTTTCTCATTAAAAATTTTTATATTGATTATGTGCTGAAATAATATTTTTGTATACTGGGTTAAAGCAAATATCAAAATTAAATCATTTATTTTGATTTTTAAAATGTGGCCACCAAAAAATTTAGAGTTATACATATGGCTTGCATAATATTTCTATTGAATTACATCCATATAAATTTATTTTTCAAAACCACTGAGAGTAAGTTGGAGACATAATAGCCTTTGTGCCGAAACACATTATCATGCCTTTCCTAAGGACAATGACATCCTCTTACATAAATACACACAGTTACCAAAGCCAGGAAATGTGACATTAATACATAGTGTACCATCATCTATTTGTCTGATCCACAGTTCATTTCCAATTAACATTTAAACATTTTTAATAACTATCTTCCCGTTCCAAGAAGAGGCATTTCACGTAAGGATCATGTCTTCTAGTCTCCTCTAACTTGGAAGAGACTTTCTTTGTCTTGACCTTGACTTTTTGAAGAGTACAGGTCAATTCTTTTGCAAAATTTCTTCCTTATGATTAGATGCTTTTTTGTCAGGAGTGATGTGTTCTTATTGTAGCAACACGATATTGGTTTGTTTTGATGATCTTGTTTATGTTCATAACTTAGTTAATATTCTTTGCATCAGGTTTCTCTATTATAAAGTCAATATTTTTCCTTTTATAATTAGTAAACATTTTTGGAGTGGATACCTTGTAATTATATAAATATTCATTTGTCATCAAATTTTTACCTACTAACTTTAACATCCATTGATGAACTTCGCCATTTGGGAGCATAGATTTTTACTTCCTTTCTTTAAACTCATTTATTTTTTAATAAGTTATGAGAAATATGAAACAGTACAGATTAAAAGTGTTATCCTCAGGATTTCTGCGAATGTCTAAAAATTATACCCCCTTTCTATGTAAAGTTTTGAGCCAATAGCAGTGAAGCTATTTAACAGTTTGTTTATCTTCATGAATCATAAAATTGTCCCTTTCATCTATTATTTTGTTTCCTGTTTATTTGGAAGAGGAGAAAGCCTGGAAATGGTCAGTCATTAAGAAAAAAATCAATCTTTGTTAACTGGCCTTTAAGATTTATCATTAGTTATTACATTCAAATTTCTTAAAGTCTCAAGATATTTGTCTGATTTGTGTCCTTGCAGACACACCTGTCGGGTAAGTGTCAACACAAATAAACACCTTTTCTTTTCCTGTTGCTGGGTCGGCTCATGGCTGCATTCACGGGGCACTTTTGCTGAAAACTTTCCAGTCATCTCCTGGTTAGATGAAGCTTATCTTTGACTACATTCCTCAAAAGGGCTCATGGTGACAGAACACCCTGGTTCTTGCATGTTTAACCCTGTTTTCTGTGCCTGGTACACAGGTTCTCTTACTGAACTTCTGCAAATGGTGCTCCATTGTCTTGTACGTGGTTGTTTTTAGAAGCTAGATGTCGGTCTGATTCCTCGAGGCCTTGAGGGTGTTGCCCTTCACCTTTGAAGCCTGAGGTTTTACTGGCCCACATCTCAGGGGCCGTTGTTCCCCTCAGTTCCCTGTCAGGCCAGCCCTCTCCACGTGTGGGTGCAGGGACTCCTTTCCTCCCCTGGGAAGTCTCCCTAGATGACAGTTTTACATGTTTACCCCATCCCATTCCTCGGGTTCTGGTTTCTAGAGATGTCTTTCATCTGCCTTTCATCCCACTTTATTCCATTTTCATTCTTAACCCTTTTACTTCTTTACCCCATTTTCATTTTTTTGGTTGTTTTCTTGCCTTTCTTCAATGCTCTTAATTACATTTTTTTAACATCTTTATTGGAGTATAATTGCTTTACAATGTTGTGTTAGTTTCTGCTGTATAACAAAGTGAATCAGCTATACGTATACATATACCCCCATATCCCCTCCCTCTTGAGCCTCCCTCCCACCCCTCTAGGTGGTCACAAAGCACCGAGCTGATCTCCGTGTGCTATGCGGTTGCTTCCCACTAGCTATCTATTTTACGTTTGGTAGTGTATATATGTCCATGCTACTCTCTCACTTCATCCCAGCTTACCCTTCCCCCTCCCTGTGTCCTCAAGTCCATTCTCTACGTCTGCGTCTTTATTCCTGTCCTGCCCCTAGGTTCTTCAGAACCATTTTTTGTTTTTTTTAGATTACATATATATGTGTTAGCATACGGTATTTGTTTTTCTCTTTCTGATTTTACTCTGTATGACAGACTCTAGGTCCATCCACCTCACTACAAATAACTGAATTTTGTTTCTTTTTATGGCTGAGTAATATTCCATTGTATATATGTGCCACATCTTCTTTATCCATTCATCTGTCGATGGACATTTAGGTTGCTTCCATGTCCTGGCTATTGTAAATAGAGCTGCAATGAACATTGTGGTACATGACTCTTTTTGAATTATGGTTTTCTCAGGGTATATGCCCAGTAGTGGGATTGCTGGGTCATATGGTAGTTCTATTTTTAGTTTTTTAAAGAACGTCCATAATGTTCTCTATAGTGGCTGTATCAATTTACATTCTTATCAACATTGCAAGAGGGTTCCCTTTTCTCCACACCCTCTCCAGCATTTATTGTTTGTAGACTTTTTGATGATGGCCATTCTGACCGTTGTGAGGTGATACCTCAGTGTAGTTTTGATTTGCATTTCTCTAATGATTAGTGATGATGGGCATCCTTTCATGTGTTTGTTGGCAATCCGTATATCTTCTTTGGAGAAATGTCTATTTAGGTCTTCTGCCCATTTTTGGATTGGGTTGTTTGCTTTTTTGATATTGAGCTGCATGAGCTGCTTGTATATTTTGGAGATTAATCCTTTGTCAGTTGCTTCATTTGCAAATATTTTCTCCCATTCTGAGGGTTGTCTTTTCGTCTTGTTTATGGTCTCCTTTGCTGTGCAAAAGCTTTCAAGTTTCATTAGATCCCATTTGTTTATTTTTGTTTTTATTTCCATTTCTCTAGGAGGTGGGTCAAAAAGGATCTTGCTGTGATTTATGTCATAGAGTGTTCTGCCTATGTTTTCCTCTAAGAGCTTTATAGTGTCTGGCCTTACATTTAGGTCTTTAATCCATTTTGAATTTATTTTTGTGTATGGTGTTAGGGAGTGTTCTAATTTCATTCTTTTACATGTAGCTGTCCAGTTTTCCCAGCACCACTTATTGAAGAGGCTGTCTTTTCTCCACTGTATATGCTTGCCTCCTTTATCAAAGATAAATAAGGTGACCATATGTGCGTGGGTTTTTCTCTGGGCTTTCTATCCTGTTCCACTGATCTATATTTCTGTTTTTGTGCCAGTACCATACTGTCTTGATTACTGTGGCTTTGTAGTATAGTCTGAAGTCCGGGAGCCTGATTCCTCCTGTTTTTCTTTCTCAAGATTGCCTTGGCTATTCGGGGTCTTTTGTGTTTCCATACAAATTGTGCCATTTTTTGTTCTAGTTCTGTGAAAAATGCCATTGGTAGTTTGATAGGGATTGTATTGAATCGGTAGATTGCTTTGGGTAGTATAGTCATTTTCACAGTGTTGATTCTTCCAATCCAAGACCATGGTATATCTCTCCATCTGTTTGTATCATCTTTAATTTCTTTCATCAGTGTCTTATAGTTTTCTGCATACAGGTCTTTTGTTTCCTTAGGTAGGTTTATTCCTAGGTATTTTATTCTTTTTGTTGCAGTGGTAAATGGGAGTGTTTCCTTAATTTCTCTTTCAGATTTTTCATCATTAGTGTATAGGAATGCAAGAGATTTCTTTGCATTAATTTTGTATCCTGCTACTTTACCAAAGTCATGGATTAGCTCTAGTAGTTTTCGGGTAGCATCTTTAGGATTCTCTATGTATAGTATCATGTCATCTGCAAACAGTGACAGTTTTACTTCTTCTTTTCCCATTTGGATTCCTTTTATTTCTTTTTCTTCTCTGATTGCTGTGGCTAACACTTCCAAAACTATGTTGAATAATAGTGGTGAGAGTGGGCAACCTTGTCTTGCTCCTGATGTTAGTGGAAATGGTTTCAGTTTTTCACCATTGAGAATGATGTTGGTTGTGGGTTTGTCATATATGGCCTTTATTATGTTGAGGTAAGTTCCCTCTATGTTAATTGCATTTTTATTTGAGTCTGTTCTTCCTTGTTCACCTTGTAATTTATCCTACTTTCTGAGGAAGACTCAGGTAGACAGCAAGCAATCGACTGATTTGCAGGCTAGATACAGTCATTTTCAGTAACACATAGGTATGAAGTTCACTCCAAGACACTCTTTCTGAGGAAAGAAATTTACTTGAGCAAATATTCCAATAAATTGAGGGTTGGGAAAAAAGGGAAGCCTTGAGATCCAGAACATAATTAATCCAACCCAGGATATAATGAAGGGAATCCCCAGACTTCAGCTGTGCATCAGGTTTAGAAAACACTAGGTCCAGATTCCTGCAGGTGGATGGAGGGTTCTGGGGAAATCTCCAGGTAGAAAGGGGCTCCAGGCAGTAAATGGTGATATTGAAAAATAGAACATCTTTAAGATATGATGAAAGTTTTTTAATTAATAAAAAGTAAAAAGAGAATTAGATCGTTTAAGAAAATGAAACAAAGCATTTATGGTCCTGGTATGAAAGAAATTAAAATGAGTTTAAGCATCATGATTGTAAGCAATTTATGTAATGTGACAGTGTGTATTTGATTAAGCTTGATGCTAGGAATATTTTGCTTCTGATGCCTAAATAGTTGTCCTGTGGGGTCTTGGAGAAGTAGTGTTACTTGACTGAACGATTAATGATATTTACACAAGTATCATAAGGTAAGTGCTGGTTATGATTTTGAATTTTTCCTTATCGTCCGTAGACTAAGGATAGAAAATTTGGTTATAGTTATAGAAACCACATAACTGTTGACACCTTGACCATTTAAAATTTGGCTAAGAGATGTGAGAGGTGAAAGTGGGAGGCTTGGTTGTGAGGGTGGGATGGCCTGTATCCTCGCTGTACACAGGTGTACACTCTGTGGACCACACAAAACGAATCACAGTATAATTGTGAAGCCCCAGGACCGAGAGGTCTGCAGAGGGCTCTGTGTTCTAACTGAGGTACATTCTGTTCTTTTGCAGTAGAGAGCCAGTAGGTACAGTTGGTTATAAACACGGAATCAGCCTTGCTGTTGAGAGACGCGCCTTTGGGGTGGGCTTGTGAGTGGGGAGAGCTGAGATGAACGGGTGCTGATTTTGAGCACAAAGTCTGAACCGCATACATCATCACCATGAACATCCCATTAATGTGATGATTTTTTTGTGCTAAAGGGATACTGGCGAATGTTTAACATGATTCTGAGAGTAAGAAAGAAGTTCAATATTTGGGGCACTTTGATTAATATGAAACACTGACAGAAAGAACTGACTACAATACTTTTATTTTGAATTGTTACTTCCTGTCAATATGAAGTGGAATATTATTGTTGGGTCAGTTGCTGTCCTTGGTCCGGTTAACTGTGGACAAATGACATGGCAGTTCTGGCTATTACCCCTTGGGTATGGGCGAGCTCCAATGCTAGAAATTATATAGTCTAACAAGTAGTTTTGTACTTTTTAATTTCTGTATGAGATTATGTCACAGAAATGTTATTCACTATGTGTATTGCAGAAGAAAACAGATTGAGAACTATTGCTGTATATATTTAGGATTTATTCAATATGGGGACAATGTATGTGAATAAACCAGTGAAAAGAGAGGCCTTAATTGAAATTGCAAGGTCCTAGAAGGAAGCTAAGAATACCTGGGCTTGGGAAAAAAGGAGGAGGAATAGGAAGAGAACAATTTGTAAGGAAAATATCTCCTTTTGGTTTTAGGAATGATTTAAAGGATCAGAGTTTCAGCTTGTAGAAGACAGGAGAGCTGTCCTTAAGTCTGTAGAGTTATCATGTAGGAAGAGTCCACTTGTTTCTTGGCTTCCATGTTACTGAACTGGGTCCCAGGGTTGGAAGTTTCTGAAAGATTTATTTTTAACTCAATGTAACAAAGAGCTTCCAAACTACCAAAGAAATTGATCATTTCCACCAATTAAAGTGGCTTAAAAAGAGTGCCTTCTGTTCAAAAGACAGGAATCACAGGTTACAGTGGCCATGTGTGGGGTGAGTGGTTCCACCAGTAACTCACAAGTTGCTTTACAACCCCATGACCATAGGAGTCCTGTCCCCGGACTGTTCAATTTCAAATATTTTATTATGAAAAAGTTTAAGCATATATTCAATACATAATAGATCTCCATGTACCCATCACCTAACTTCAACAGTTATCAACTCAATTCTTGTTTCAACTCCCCACCCCCAACACATGCTCTATTTATTTTGAGGAAATCTCTGGCACGGTATACTTTTAGCTGTAAATATTTCAGTATATAGTAATATCCTCAAAAGATAAGGACTCTTGGCCATATATATTGAACCATACGTTATTGAGGTGTAATTTACACACCCCTGGCCATA
The DNA here is from genome assembly GCF_965194805.1 of Balaenoptera borealis. Lineage (NCBI taxonomy): Eukaryota > Metazoa > Chordata > Mammalia > Artiodactyla > Balaenopteridae > Balaenoptera > Balaenoptera borealis. The sequence continues at coordinate 730,557 of NC_138873.1, forward strand.
GTCTTTTTTTTTTTTTTTAATATTCAGAGAATTTTTTTTTAAATTAATTAATTAATTAATTTATTTTTGGCTGTGTTGGGTCTTCGTTTCTGTGCGAGGGCTTTCTCTAGTTGTGGCAAGCGGGGGCCACTCTTCATCGCGGTGCGCGGGCCTCTCACTGTCGTGGCCTCTCTTGTTGCGGAGCACAGGCTCCAGACGCGCAGGCTCAGTAGTTGTGGCTCACGGGCCCAGTTGCTCCGCGGCATGTGGGATCTTCCCGGACCAGGGCTCGAACCCGTGTCAGCTGCATCGGCAGGCAGATTCTCAACCAGTGCACCACCAGGGAAGCCCTGGCCATAGTCTTGATACGTAAGACAAATCCCTCCGTTTCTTGCCATGTTTTCCTTCTACCACCTTAGTCCAACCACCATTATCTCTCTCCTGGACCACTTTCGCATGACTGCCTCTTGTCCGCCCAGCAGCCAGACTATCCTTCTGAAACATCAGTCAGACTGTGTCATTCTTCTCCTACTCCCTGTGGTGGCCATCCCGCTGCCTAGAACAAGATAAGAGCTTCCCACTGTGGCCTCTCAGACCTTCCCGGGCCCCACCCCCACCCACTCTCCTCCTGGTCCAATAAGCTCCACCCGTGTAGGCGTAGTTTAACATTTCCCAATCATTTCTGTTTCACACCAAGCCGTCTACTTTAGGACTTTTGCCCTTGCTCTTCTTCCCGACTAGAATGATTTTCCAGAAATTTTCTCATGAACGGCTTCCTGTCTTTCAGATCTCAGTTCCTTAATCATGTCTTCAGAGAGACCTCTGACCACCTGATCTGAACAGTCTTCTCTCTTATTCTCCGTCCTATCGCCCCGTTTCAGCCTCCATAGCACACAGTTCTCTAGAAGTAGCCTGTCTATGCATGTGTCCACTCTCTTACTGGCTGCTTCTCTGCACAGAATACGAGCCACATGAGAAGGGGGTTGCATGGCTGTCTTGTTTAATATCAGGGAGAAAGGAGTTAGGGCAGCTGGACTGTCATCTGTTTCCCTCTAGGTTACTGGGAACACACAGGGGCCACTCGGGAGAAAGAAGGCAGGTAGGCTGGACTGTCTCTGTCACCAAGGCAATAAGCCATCTCCTGGTACATAGACTCATGGTATTTGCTGGGAACAGAGTCTTAATCTATGTGATGCTTTTAGCAGGATGTCTCTGGGTTAGGATTGCGTGGGGTAAGTAAATCTATGATCTATGGATCTGTGAGCCATGGCTCCCTCAGAAACGTCTACAAGCTGCACAAATACCTGAGGTATGAAATGGAGATATTCCATAGCCTGAAGTTTCCCCGCTGTGTGAACTGACCCTGTGCTTGGCCCAGAGGCCCGGGAGGGAAGGAGGCGCAGAACTTGAGTCTGCTTTTTCATGCCTCTTGATGGCTTCATCCTTGAAACTGCTAGTGAAACCTGATCCAGGATAAGATCTCTGATTCGTGTGAGTCCAGTTTGACTATCTGATCGATTTGTTGGCTTCACTGTCTGATGCCCAGAGCCTACAGCACTGCTTGGCTCGAAGAGCAAAATAAATCCTTGCTTGTGAATGAATGAGCACAATCAAATATCTTGGGGACGGTCAACTGGAATTAAAAGAGCCATCTTTTTTGTAGCAGTTTTCTTCATTTTTAAGCAATCCATGTTACATGTTTTATTAGTTCCATACTTTAAATGGGATACTCAGATATAAGAAATATATCCAGATTAATAGTGACAGTGGCTAGAATCAAGGTTCATAAAAATAACTGCCGTGCTTTGGAAAATGCTCCCTTGCAAGCGTGTGATGACTATGTGTGGGTGTCGCGGTGGCCGTGTGGGACTGAGGAGGGCTATGTAGGGCCTGGCGGTGCTGGCGTCCCACAGAACACACGGTAGGTGCGGTCCTGCTGTACGGCTTATCATTACATTTTTAAAAGCTCCTCCACAAGGGAATCTTAAAAGAAAAATTCCTCAAGTCAGAAACCACAGAGGCTTTCGCTCTCATTTGAACTATCAGCACAGAACTTCACTTTTGCTCTTTTGAGTCTGTTTTTGTTACTGGCACAGAAGGATACTTTAATATTTTCCAGAAATGAAGACTTGCAGGCACGCTGGCAGCTTCTGGATTTGCTTCTGTAAAGTGATCCCTCAGTCTTGTGTGTGGTTGTTGGTCCTGATTCCTTTAGATGAAAGTATTTGGGAAAGGTATTGGGTTAAATGGAGACAAAAATCTGAAATAATGTTGCTATTTCCTGCTGGAAGCAACTATTCCAACGTGGATGTATTGGGCATGAAAACTAAACAATAATTGCTTTTATTTATCATGAACAAGTCACACAAATCTATATAGAAAACTGCATTCTCTGAAGTTCATCTTTGGCCTCCTTCATTGCCCTTTCCTAACTTGCCAAGTTTTGTATTATCCTGACTTCAAAAAAGATGGAAATTTCTCAAGTATGGGTGGTCTTTTTTCAGGCAGATAGCACATTGTTAAATTACTACACCACATTTTAACCAGAGCACAGTTGTTTTAAGCTATATTAAGTACATCTGGGTAACAGTTAGTAAGTTTCATTTCCAAGCATAAGGTGAACTACTGGAAAATATCTTATTGCTTTTAAATTTTGCCTTTGCTTTCCATGATTTATGTCAGATTATAAAAGAAAGAAAGAAAAAAGAGCTTCTGATGGATGAGTCTGCTTTTTCCCCTGTTGCTGAATTTAAGAATTTGAAATAGTTCATGGTCTCCTTTACGAATATAAATAGTTCATGAGGTCTCCTCTCATGCCTTTTAATTGTCAAGCCCAAGAAAATCTAATAATAGATCTTTGAGCTTTAAAGAAAATTATGAAAAGGGAATATGGGCACTAAGTAGTGCTACCTTATGCTTGGCATGTCAGGAGACCTATGTTCAGACTTTGGTTCTGAACAGAGTTTATTTGCTGCTCCTCAAGTTCTCTGTGATTGATGGCAATGTATTAGCTCACAATCCTGCCAGGGATGGGAATTACATTTATAGCCTAAAGAAAATAAGTGACCTATTGAAAATTATGGAGCTAGTTCATAGCAGAGCATGTGTTATAAGAGGCCTCCAGAATCCTTAGGTGGGTGTTTTCCCACTCTACCATGATAGCCTTTCAGTACAATTTAGAATTTTACTTGTGAATGATTAACTATCTTAATTTTTAGATAAGTCATCTTATAAAATTATACTTTAAATAGTTCACAGAAGAATTAAAAAGATATTCATAGATATCTTTTACATTAAAATATTCTTATAGATGAGTAGAAAATACAAATGATTTCAAGTTTTACCTGGATGAGAAATTTGTATATCCAGACGTTAGAGTATATGAAGTTACCAAGGAGGGAATTTAAGAGCTAAAGGTGACCAAGAAAAAAGAAAGAAGACTCAAATTACTGAAATCAGAAATGGAAGTGGAGACATCACTGACTATCTTACAAATGAGCTACTGTATGACAGTAATGTATGTAGCTTGGGTGAAATGGAAACAGTCCTAGAAAGATACAAATTAGTGAAACTGACTCAAGAATAAATAGAAAATTCTAGTAGGTTTCTAACAAGAGACTAAATTGTAATAATAATTTAAAAACTTCCCACAAAGAAAATCCAGTACAAGATGGCTTCATTGGTAACTCCTACCAAACATTTAAAGAAGAATGAATACCACTTCTTCACAAAACCTTCCAAGAAATTAGAGGGAACACATCACAGCTCATTCAGTGAGGTCAGTATTACTCTGAGAATACTGAAAATCGGAATAAAAATAGGAAGATATGCCAGGCTTGGTGACAAGCACTGCTTCCACTCGCTGCTGACTTCCAGACTGAAGTCTCCTGCAGGCACCGGCATCGAATCCATGAACCTGGGTCAGGGCTACACGTGTGTGCAGGGCGCTAGGAAACCGCCTCCTGGCCTCTGCCTGGAGATCAAGAGGTGGCCGATTCCCTAACATGGGGAGGGTCTTCAGAAGGTGCTCAGTGGTGAGAAAACATGACAAATATCCTTTATGGACGACAGACAAAAGCCTTCGCTAAGTGAGTGCATGTGCGTGTGATGCCGCGATAGTGGGATTACACAGAGGAGGCTGAACAGTTTCCTCTGTGCTTCTCCTGCAGCTTGGTAGTGATGTGGGGACATTATTCTGTTCATATCTGTTAGAAGGGAGAACGTTTGAAGATGCTTGTTGTAAAATCAAGGATTTTAAAATGTAGGTGGTGTTAATGTGTACTTGTTTCCCCACTAAGAGTTAATATCGCAATAGTCTTTGTTGGTCCAAGGAGGGACACAGCAAGGATGATCTCCAGCAGGAAGACGTACAAAGGCTGAAGGTCATTGTTAATTGCAGAAAACATCATTGCTTCCTAACTCTTTCACATAAATATGTAAATATGAGCGTGTGAAAACTGACCTAAGGAAACTGGCAGCAATCACTTTTATTAAAATATTAAAGTCAAGAGAATATAATTTTATGTATCAAATGTAACACATTCAAACTTTCATACATTCATTCAATCAAAATTATTTAGTGCCATGAAAAACAGTAACAGACAGGCTGGCGAGATCCTTGTTTTCATGAAACTCAATCTAGTAAAGAACACAGACAGTAAATGTGAAAAAACCAAAATAATGCTGGGCAGTGTTAGGGTCTCTGACAAAAGCAGTGGGATTTGGTGTGGAGGGGCTCTCACGAGTGGGGACTATGAAATCAAAGCACAAATAAACTCTCTAAAATGCAAAAGACGTTGCTGTTATTTCAGAAATCATGGGTGTGTGAGTGTGTGTGTGTGTTATGTTTTAGGTAGGTTTGTAACACTTCGCAGAAAAATAATTCTCTAATCATAGACTTTAGACCTGTGTCTCAGGACAACGTTAAAATTCAACCTTTTGGTAAGCGATGTATTATTTTTATCTGATTCACAGAATAGAGAGGTAGAAGGCATCGTAAGCGGGGTAGCGGGGAGGCGCGGCCGCTGGACCTCTGACCCCCTTCAGGACAGAGCTGTTCTTTACCAGCAGCGAACACCAGGCTCACACACCCTGGAACCAAGTCCCTAAGGCGAGAGCCCAAAACCTGTGTTGGGTTTTTGCACAGTTGAGGCCATTTCCTCCCCCCGTAAAAGTCAAATGGGTACATGTGTTGTGAGGCAGACGTGGGGACCAACGTGTGTGCGTAACTCACGGAGAATGGATGCGTCTGTGCATTTGAGTCCAGAGAACCAGAACTTTGTGACAGGAGGGCTTGAGGCCGCGGAGGCGAGGTCCCCCCTGCAGCTTGGGGACCGTCGGTGTGCTGGGCCCCGCGTCTCCAGTGACGTATCTGTAGCTGTTTGTACTTGCAGCTTTTGAGCCCTGGCCACGGAAGATGGTTCGTATTATATTTAACGGTTGTTGATCTAATATCTGGCAAGTGTGAGAGCTCTGCTCCTGACGGTCTGGCGGGGCCCTGAGCTCTGCACTCCCTCGCCGCTGCGGCCTCCAGCCCCGAGCAGCTGTGGTCACATCGCAAGAATGTGACAGTGGGACTGTAGTTTCAGTCCTGCTCAGTTTCTTTGTAAATGATTTATAAGCCCAACTTGCAAAAAATCTATCTTTAAATAAGTTGCAGCACTGGAGTTATGTTCAACACATAGGATTCCTATTACACATAATTCTATTATTACTAGTTATGGCACAGTCCTAACAAAGTCTGTGAATTATAAAAATATGGCAACTTTTTTTTTTTTTTTTGCATTTAAGGATAAATGGTGTTCAAGAGAACAGAATACCAAAGGAAAAGGTACAATAACAAAAGTTTCCACATATAAAGCCCACAGACTTTACTGCAAGTGTGCTGGTGGTAATCTCCCTGAATTTTTAAGATGGTGGCCCATTTAAACGGGCTTTGTCCAAAGCTCACTGCTTTCATTTACTTACTGAAGGACAAGCCAGAGTTGAATTAAAAAGTGGATCATTGCTCTGATATAATGAGTGTGGTTTGTCCATGATTAATAAAAACCTCTATTCTTAGTATAATTTGTAGAATATGAAGTCATTTTATGGGACATTTAAGATACAGATACACAGAAGTATGTTGGTGGAATTTTTTATTTTACTTCAGAGATGATATTATTTCTAAATGCGTGCCCACTTTTAAAGGAACAGTATATATTATTTTGGAAAATAGAAAATATACGTGAACAAAACAAAGCGAACAAACAAAAGGGAGAAACAAAAGCTCTTAGTTATTAGCTGCTCACACCCGGAAGTAAGCGCTGTTGACATGTTAATGTTTACACTTTGAGATTTTTTTTCCCTGAATATGTGTGTATATAACACATGCACATGCATATGTACATAGGAACATGAGATCCTATTGCAGATCCTGGCTTTTAGTCTAACTTTTCAGGTAATCAGCTTTGATGTTTGCGTCTGGTTCTCATACGTGGGGGCCCCACGGTTCATGTATTCAGTCTTCTGGTGCTGCATTCAGACTGCTTCTCATTGTTTTGCTGGGATGTACAATGCTATCATGAACACCTAGTAGATGCCTTTTTATACTTGTGTGATTATTTCCCTACAATAATTTTCAGAAGTGTAATTGCTGAGTCAGTTCCCTCACTTTTTTAACAGCTTTCGATAAATATTGCCAAATTTTCTCCAAAAAGGTAGGGCCAACATATATCTGCTAGTAGAGTGTGAAGAAACTGTCTACATCAAAAAATAAAAATTATTATTTAAAAAATATTTGTTAGCCCAGATCACAGGCCTACGCCCAAACTGTAAGGGCCTAGGAGAGAGAATAACTTACAGTTTCCGTTCCTGTGAATGGAGTTCCTCATTTTTGCCTCCACAACTCACGAAGGGGCTTCTCCAAAGCAGAAAGAGTCTCAGTTATTAGACAGCAAGAAAGGGAACTGTGCTTAGTATCTTGGGCATGTATTTCATTTTTCTGTGAATTATTTGTTCACCCTTTAAATTATTTTTTCATTAAAATACCTTTTTTGGGGCTTCCCTGGTGGCACAGTGGTTAAGAATCCACCTGCCAATGCAGGGGACACGGGTCCGAGCCCTGGTCCGGGAAGATCCCACATGCCACGGAGCAACTAAGCCCGTGCGCTACAACTACTGAGCCTGTGCTCTAGAGCTCGCGTGCCACAACTACTGAAGCCTGTGCGCCTAGAGCCCGTGCTCCGTAACAAGAGAAGCCACTGCAATGAGAAGCCCGTGCACTGCAACGAAGAGTAGCCCCTGTTTGCTGCAACTAGAGAAAGCCCGCGTGTAGCAACAAAGACCCGATGCAGCCAAAAATTTTTTTAAAAATACCTTTTTTTCTCTTTAACTATTAACCTCTTTCCATATGTGAGCAATATTTTTTCTCAATTTATGATATTTAAAAAAATTCCAAGATCTGTTTTTTTTATTAGACTTAGGAGAACTGCCCCCAAGATTACATATTCATTGATATTTCCCTAATTTTGTTTCATATTTACATACTTTGTTCTTATATATTTTAAATTTTATTTAAAATATAATCCTTGTGGATTATATTTGTATGTATGGTATGAGGTAAGGCTATTACCCATTTATTTTTCTTCTAAAGGATTATCTAGGTACCCCAATTACTGATCATTTATTTCTTACTGATTTAAAATTCCAAATCCTTCATATAATGTTCTTGGGTCTGTTTCTTAACATTATTTTCCATTCCAACACAGTCCACTGATTTCGATTATGTAGCTTTATAATAACTATTCCTCAGTATCCTTTTAAAAACATTTTACTTAGTTGTTCTTTGAAAATAATTTTATTATGCAAAGTTCCAAATATATCCAAAAGTAGGGAGAATGCTCTAATGAACCCACTGTTACCATGGCCAGCTACAAGTTTATCAACACTGAACCAGTCTATTGATATTATTTATTCCAACCCCTAACCTCAAGATCATTTTGAAGCAAATCCCAGATGTTATTTCATCTGTAAATATTTTAGTATGTATTTTTATTAGATATTTTTATTGAGGTACAATTTACATGACTTAAAATTCATCATTTTCAACTGTGCAATTCAGCTGGTTTGAGCATTTTTGTGTATTGTACAACTATCACCACCCATCTGTTCCAAAACATTTTTATCATCCCCAAAAGAGGCCCCATACCTATTATAATCAGTGTCAATTCCGGCACCCCCAACCCCCTGGCAGCCACTAATCTACTTCTGGCTCTTTGGCTTTTTTTCTTTTCTAAATATTTCATATAAATGGAATCTTACAGTATATGTCCTTTGTGTCTGGTCCTCTTCATTTAGCATGATGTTTTCAAGATTGTATCAGTGTTTCATTCCTTTTTATGGCTGAAAAATATTCCAGTATGCATATACCACATTTTGCTTATGTATTCATCTGTTGAGGGATTTTTGTGTTGTTTCTACTTTTTGACTATAACAAATAATGCTGCTGTGAAGAGTCATATACAAGTTTTTCTCTAAACATATCTTTTCATTTCTCTTGTATGTATATGTAGGAGTGAAACTTCTCAGTCATATGGTAATTCTATTTTTTAGAAAGTTTGAGGAACTGCCAAGCTTTTATACAGTGGCTGCATTATTTTAAATTCCTATAGCAATGTGAAAGGCTCCTGATTTTTCCACATCTTTGCCAACACTTATTATTTTCTATTTTCTTTTTTTTATAGCTATTCTAGTGGGTGTGAATGGCATCTCATAGTTTTTATTTGCATTTTCCTAGAGATTAATGATGTTGAACACCTTCTCATGTGTTGGTTGGCCATCTGTATATCTCTGTGTCTTTTCTGGAGAAATTCCTTCCTTTGGAGATATTCTATTCCAATTCTTTGGAGAAATTTTATTTAAGTCCTTTGTCCATTTTTAAACTGGGTTATATGACATATATTGTTTAGTTTTAATATTTCCTTATATATCCTGGATATTGGACCTTTATCAGATATTTAACTGGCAACTATTTCCTCCCATTCTGTGGGTTGTCTTTTTACTTTCTTTATAAAATCCTTTAATACACAAAAATCTTTCATTTTAATGAAGTTCAATTTGTCTTTTTTTCTTTGGGTGCCTGTGATTTAGGTGTCATATCAAAGAATCATTTGCCAAAGCCAAAGCTATAAAAATGTACCCCTGTGTTTTCTTCTAAGAGTTTTGTAGTATTAGCGCTGACATTTAGGTTTTTGATTCACTTTGAATTAATTTTTCCCTATGGTGTGAGGTAGGGGTCCAAATCCATTTTTTGGCTCGGGGATATGCAGTTATCCCATACTGTTTGTTGAAAGGATGATTCTTTTCCTCCATTGAATGGTCTTGGAAACCTTGTCAAAGATCAATTGACCATTGATTCTGCGTGTATTTTTGGGCTCTCAGTTCTATTCCGTTGTTTTAAATATCTATCCCTATCCCACTACCACACTGTCTTGGTTACTGTAGCTTTGTAGTAAGTTTTGAAATTGAGAAGTGTGGGTCTTCCAACTTTGTCCTTTTTCAGGATTGTTTTGGCTATTTGGGTCCCTTGCATTTCATATGAGTTTTAGGATCAGGTTGTACTTTTGTGCATAAAAAGAAATTGGAATTTTGATAAGGATTGCATCGAATCTCTAATTCAATTTGGGGGGTATTTGTATTGTAGCAATATTGTTTTCCATACCATGAATATGGGATGTCTCTTTATTTATTTATTTATTTACTTATTTTTATGGATCGTATGGTAGTTTTATTTTTAATTGTTTGAGGAACCTCCATAGTAGCTATACCAACTTAGAATACCACCAACAGTGCATGAGGTTTCCCTTTTCTCCACATCTTCACCAACACTTGTTATTTGTTGTTTTTTTGATAATAGCCATTCTGAGAGGTGTGAGGTGGTATCTCATTGTTGTTTTGATTTGTATTTGCCTGATGATTTGTGATACTAAGCATCTTTTCATGTGTCTGTTGGCCATCAGTATGTCTTCTTTGGAAAATGTCTATTCAGATCCTCTGCCCATTTTTTAATCGGGTTGTTTTTTCTTTTGATGTTGAGTTGTATGTGTTCTTTGTACATTTTAGATATTAACCCCTTATTGGAAATATCTTTTGCAAATATCTTCTCCCATTCAGTAGGCGACTTTTTCATTTTGTTGATAGTTTCCTTTGCTGTGCAAAAGCTTTTTAGTTTGATACCGTCCCATTTGTTTATTTTTGCTTTTGTTTCCCTTGCCTGAAGAGACATATCCAAAAAAATATTGCTAAGACTTATTTAAAAGAGAGAACTGCCTATGTTTTCTTCTGGGAGTTTTATGATTTTAGGCCTTATATTTAAGTCTTTAATCCATTTTGAGTTTATTTTTGTATATGGTGTGAGAAAGTAGTACAGTTTTATTCTCTTTCTATTTATTTAGATCTTATTTAATACAACAGTGTTCCATAGTTTTCACTGTAAAAGTCATGCACATCTTTTGTAAAATTAATTCTAATGAATAAGCTAATTGTTAAACTAATTAATAAAACTAGTATTTTATTCTTTTTGATGCTATTTTAAATTGAATTGTTTTCTTAATTTAATTTCAGAATGTTCACTACTAGTATATAGAAATGCAACTAATTTTTGTATATCCCTCTAGTATGCTGAAATCTGGGTGACCTAGTTTATTAGCTATAACAGATATTTTTAATGGATTTTTGAACTTTCAATATATAAGCTCATGCCATGTGCAAATAGAGATAGCTTTGTGTCTTCTTTTCCATTGTAGATGGGTTTTATTTCTTTTTCTTATCTAACTGTTCTGGCTGTAACCTCCAGTACAATGTTGTATAGAAATTATGAGAGCAGACATCCTTGTCATGTTCCAGATCTTAGGCAAAAGTGTTCAGTCTTTCACCATTAAGTATGATGTTAGGGACTTCCCTGGTGGCAAAGTGTTAAGAATCTGCCTGCCAGTGCAGGGGACACGGGTTCGAGCCCTGGTCGGGGAAGATCCCACATGCTGCAGAGCAACTAAGCCCGTGCACCACAATTACTGAGCCTGCACTCTAGAGCCCGCAAGCCACAACTACTGAAGCTCGCGTGTCTAGAGCCTGTGCTCTGCAACAAGAGAAGCCACCGCAATGAGAAGCCCACGGACCGCAACAAAGAGTAGCCCCCACTCGCCACAACTAGAGAAAGCCCATGTGCAGCAACAAAGACCCAATGCAGCCAAAAATAAATAAATAAATAAATTTATTAAAAAAAAGAAAAGTATGATGTTAGCTGTGAATTTTTCATAAATGGCCTCTATCAGGTAGAGGAAGGTCTCCTCTATTTCTAGTCTGTTGAACGTTTTTGTCATGAAAGGGTGTTGCATTTTTTTCAATTTTTTCTGCATCTATTGGGATGATCATATGTTTATTCTATTGATATGATGTATTACATGAATTGATTTTTCTGTTCTACTAACTGGGATAAATCTCACTTGATTATAATGTATAACCCTTTTTATATGTTGTTGCATTCAGTTCTCTTGTATTTTGTTGAGGATTTTTGCCTCTATATTTATAAGGGATATTGCTCTATAATTCCCTTTCCTTGTGATGTCATTGTCTGGCTTTTGTATAAGAGAAATACTGGCCTCATAGAATGAGTTATAAAGTATTCGCTTCTCTTCTGTTTTTTTGGAAAATTTGAGAATGATTGGTATTAATTCTTCTTTATATTTTTAGCAGAATTCACCAATAAATATATTGAGTCCTCAGTGTGTCTTTGTTGGAAGTTGTAATTATCATCATCCTCATCATCACTCAGTCTTCTTAGCTAATAGGTCTATTACTTCTTGAGTCAGTTTGGTAGTTTGTGCATTTACAGGAGTTGTTCCATTTCATCCAGGCTATCTGATTTGTTGGCATACAAATGTTCCCTGGTGTTCCCTTACAGCCTTTTTCATTTCTGTAAGGTCAGCATAATGTCTCCTCTTTCATTCCTTAGTTTGTGTCTTCTCTCTCTCTTTTATACATTGCTTGCCCATCAACATAGATTTATATTTATTATTTATAATTATTGCTTTATGTATCTGTCTTTTATATCAGATTAAAAATACAAGGAGTTACAAACAAACATACATTTATTCTTTTATATTTACCTATTTAGTCTCCTTTACTGGTTCTCTTTATTTCTTCATGTGGACTCGAGTTATTATCTAGTGTCTTTCTATTCAGCCTGAAGGGCTCCCTTTAGCATTTGTTGTAGGGTATGTCTGCTCATGACAGACCCTTTTAATTTTTATCTGCAGGTTTCTTAATTTCTCCTTCTTTTTTTTTTTTTTTCTGGCCACACAGCACGGCATGCAGGATCTTAGTTCCCTGACCAGGGGTTGAACCTGTGCCCCCTTGCATTGGAAGCACGGAGTTTTAACCACTGTGCCACCAGGGAAGTCCCCTCTCCTTCATTTTAAAGGGTAGTTTTTCTGGATATAGAGTGGTTGAAATGTTTTTTTTCTTTCAGCACTTTCAATATGGCACCCCACTGCCTTTTGGAATCCATGGTTTCAGATGTTAATCTCATTTGTGATAACTTGTACATGATGGATTGCTTCTGTCTTGCTGCTTTCAAGATCATCTCTTTGTTTTTGTCTTCGGATAATTTCATTATGATGTATCTAGGTGTACATCTATAAATTTATTCTACTTGGAGTTTGTTGAGCTTCTTGAATGTATAGAATAATGGTTTTCATCAAATTTGGGAATTTTTCAGCCAATATTTTTTGAAATATTATTTCTGACTCTTTCTCTCTCTCCTCGCCTTCTGGGACTCCCAGTATGTGTAATGCTGGTACATCTGATGGTGTCCCACAGGTTTCTGAGGCTCTTCTCCTTTTTCTTCATTCTTTTTCTTTCCAGTCCTCAGATGGGTACTCTATTGACCTAGCTCAAAGTTCATTGATTCTTCTGCCAACTGGAGTTGCTGTTGAATCCCTCTGGTGAGTTTTTCATATCAGTTATTGTACTTTTTAACGTCAGAATTTCTATTTCGTTCCTCTTTATAATTTCTCACTCTTTACTGATAATTTCTATTTGGTGAGACATCATTCTCAAACTTTCCTTTAGTTTTTAGGCATAGCTTCCTTTTGCTCCTTGAACGTATTTGCTCCGTGGGTCTAGACAGCCCCTCGTGTGCACTTCCTCAGCGACAGTTTCTATTGTTTGCCTCCTTTTCTGTGTATGGGTCACACTTTCTTGTTTCCTTGCATGATTCATACTTTTCTTTTTTTGTTGAAAACGGGTTATATGAACATTATAAGGTGATCCCTCTAGAAACCAGATTCTCTCCCCTTCCCAGGATAACTTTTTATTGCTGCTTACAGCAGGCATTTTTATTTGTGTTTTACTGACTTCCTGGATGAGTTCTGTAAATTCTGTATGTATTATTTGTCATTTGTAGCCGTTGACGTCTCCATACAGTTAACTTAGTTGTCAACTAATGATTGGACAGAGATTTCCTTAAATGTCTGGAACCAAATTATTTCCCAGTCTTTGAACAGGAGCTCTGTGTGTGTGTGTGTGTGTGTGTGTGTGTGTGTGTGTGTTTGGACACACCTTCAGTACTCAGCCAAGAAGTATACAACTCTGTCTTAGCTTCACTCCTTCACTGAGCCTCAAGATCAGAACAGAGGTGAGAACTTAGGTCCTTTTTGGACCTTTCCTGAGCCTGTGCACAGCGTAGGCGTGCACAAGGACTTCTCAATTCCCAGGACTGTGGCAATTCCCTTCTCTAGCCTTTCCTTCCAAGGTTTTTGGTTTGTGAGTTTTTTGCCCCAAATGTTATCTATCATCCAGGCAGCAGCAAGGAAAGCATTAGCCTGTAACAGTTTTAGACAAATGCTTTAGCACGGGCCGGTTCTGCATCAGGTAAAACAAAGACAAGCCTTTTGAGCCAGTCTTCCAGGGAGACATCAGATAGGTCAAAATAAATGATTAAAATTCTTGTAAATGAGGTCTGTTCTGCTCCATCCAGTATAGGTGATGCAGTGAATTATTTTCACGGCTACCACTGAGCAAGGGAGTTGGCAATGGGAATGGGGTGACTCAGACACCAAAAATCTCGTGGTTCTCACTGAGATTCAGCTGTTTTGTTGAGTAAATGTTCTTATGGTTCCTATAACCCTTTAATTAATTTTCCGACTTCTGAAAAAAAGCGAATTCTGACAGTTCAGGCCAATTTTTCATTGCTTTTATGGAGGGGCAGAAGTTGGAGTTTCTTATTTTTCTGCTGCTTTCTCCTTACTCTTGTGACTTATTTCTTCAGCTGAATGTCAGAGTTATTTATTCATATTGAGGTTTTGACTTGGATTACATTCAATTCATAGATCAATTTTCAGTGAATTGAGGTCTTTATAATTTTGAAGATTTCATTCAAGAACATGATATGCTTTTCTGCTTATGTGTCTCTTTGTAAGTTATTTAAAAATATATAGTTCTTTTACAAATTTTAGGTTTATCCCTTCTTTACTTTTATTTTATTTAAAATATTTATAATAGATAAGTATATAATAAATATGTATGCATATTTATATTTATTTTATAATAATGAAATAGTCCATGAAGTCTATTTTTCTATTATATTTCCTAAGAATATATTGTTGGTATGAGAAAAATCTGTCAATTTGCAGATAATTCTTTCGTCCAATATTTTTATTCACATGGCATCCTTGATATTTTTTAAGTAAACACGCAAAGAGTGATAATTTTGACACCTATTTCCAAATTTATGGTCCTTATTTTATTCTATTCCAATATTTTATTAGATAACATTCCCAAGTACTATTATATCAGTGTGGTGGTAGCAAGCATTCTTGTTTGATTCTGACATGTTTTAGATGTAGTTTTTAAAATTATAAAACAATAAATTTCTAATGATAGAGAAGTTTCAGTAACCATAGATATGATATATATGAGTTTAGCAGAAATATCTGCAGAGTTCAAAAATTAAGCGTGCTTCTTATTGTTGGCTTGAATTTTCTCCCACTGTTTATAAGTAGAATCTTGTTTCACTATTATTCTTTCCCCCTTTTCTTTTTTATTGTGAAATATAATATATTGAAGACATGTATATAAAACAAATGTGTACACCTCAGTGATTTATCATTGAGCATTGTTCCAATAGGTACAGAACCTATTTCCATTTCCATATTTCCAATGGATATTTCCATTTCCAATGGATATTTCCTATATCCATTTCTCCAAAAATATATTTGGTATTCTAGCTTTTATGATCATCACCTCCTTGGCTTTATTTTTAATTTTAAAAACATACATCCCTGGGGCTTCCCTGGTGGCGCAGTGGTTGAGAATCTACCTGCCAATGCAGGGGACACGGGTTCGAGCCCTGGTCTGGGAGGATCCCACGTGCTGTGGAGCAGCTGGGCCCATGAGCCACAACTACTGAGCCTGCGCGTCTGGAGCCTGTGCTCCGCAACAAGAGAGGCCGCGATAGTGAGAGGCCCGCACACCGCGATGAAGAGTGGCCCCTGCTTGCCACAACTAGAGAAAGCCCTCGCACAGAAACGAAGTCCCAACACAGCCATAAATACATAAATTTAAAAAAAATACTTAAAAAAAAAATGACTCCCTTCTTTATAAAAAAGAAAAAAATCCCTAAAGCATATATATATTCTTGTTTTTGAACTTTTTATACATGATACACAGTATATTTTCCTTTGTTTTTATACTTACAAATAATGCTGTCTTGCACATTCTCACACATGTCTCTGTTGTTTATGTAACTAGGGCAGGAATTGATGGGTCATAGGCTTGTGTATTTTTAACTATAGTAAATAAAGCCAGTTTTCCAAAAATGTTGTGCCGATTTAAAGACCCGTCATCCCTGAATGAGATTTTTCAGTAGCTCCATATACTCACCAACACTTAGTGGTTTTTTTTTTAATTAATTAATTAATTTGTTTTTATTTTTGGCTGTGTTGGGTCTTCGTTGCTGTGCGTGGGCTTTCTCTGGTTGTGGCAAGCGGGGGTTACTCTTCATTGTGGTGGGCAGGCTTCTCATTGCGGTGGCTTTTCTTGCTGCGGAGCACGGGCTCTAGGCATGCAGGCTCAGTAGTTGTGGCACGTGGGCTCAGTTGTTGTGGCTGGCGGGCTCTAGAGCACAGGCTCAGTAGTTGTGGCTCTCAGGCTTAGTTGCTCCGCGGCATGTGGGATCCTCCCGGACCAGGGCTCAAACCCATGTCCACTGCATTGGCAGGTGGACTCTCAACCACTGCGCCACTAGGGAAGCCCCTCGACGTTAAATTTTAACACATGCTATTTCTCCATCTATTGAAATGATCATGTGTTTTTTTCTCTTTTTTAAACTAACCTTTATTCTTAGAGTAAATCCAACTTGGTCTTAATGTATTACACTTTTAATATACTGAGGGATTTATTTGGATAATAATTTATTTTGCATTTAAAAAATTTATGTTCACAATTGAGTGGGGCATATATATAATTTTTTTCTTATAAGACTTTTGTTAGTTTTTCATTGTGTAGGTGTTGATTTTATTGTTTTCTCTCTTAATTCAACCTGAAGTAAAGTGAGTCTTATCTAGATCTGGAATTTGTCAACAGTCAGACTGTGTGGACTGCCAATTGACCATCACTTCTTCATTAGTTATCTGTCAAGTAGCTCTGAGATAACAGCTAGAAGCTACTGGGAAATGCACTGTCCAGTGGGGGCTCTGCTGGACAAAAGGGTTTCCCATTTCTTACCTGTGCTCTCGGGCACCTTAATTCTCAGAGTGGTAAGAACAGAGAAAATGTCCAACTTTTTTATTGCTGCCTCTGTATCTTTTAGTACAGGACCTGGCAAATAGTAGACCCTTGATATATAGTAAGTAGGTCTACAAATGAATGACTGACTACAATTTCTAGCACATTTACTGTTAGAGATATTCCTTTAGAACCTCATTTATAAGTGGTGTACTGCTCAAAATGTCCTATTCTAGTCCTAGACTCTCCTACTTAGGCCTAGTTATTTTCTGGAAGTTATTGTCTCTGAATATATGTGAATATGTCAAAGTGGACAAATTCTTATCAGGGACTGAACAGTGGGGTTCTCAACATAGAATTTTAAAACATGGCTACGAATTATTTGATGCTTCTTTCATGAAGAGGCGAGTGCCTGTCCCTTCCTTATGAATCTGGGTGTTCTTATGACTGTTTTGAGCAAAGACGCATGACCACAGGATCCATATGCTTTAAGGCCCAACATGGAAGCCCATCCAGCTTCTACTCTGTCCGCTAGAATGTTTGCTCTTGGACTCTGAGCCCCGCCGTGGAAGCCTCGCCAGGCTAAGGTTACCTCCTTTCAGAGGCTGTGTCGGTGCCCCTTCAGCAGCACAGCTGAGCCCAGCAGGGGGACAGCGACCAGTGCAACATGGAGCAGAGGGGTCCCCCACCTGGACTTGCCCGGCTTCTGACCCACAAAACCAGGAAATATGAGAAAATGGGTATTATTTTAAACGGCTAAGTTTTGGGGTAGCTTGTAATGCAACAATTGGAACATCTTTGGATATTTTTTCACATATTCTTTATTTCGTGAAGATATATTTTCTTAGTCTATTTCCATTTCCTTTTGAGTTGGTGGTGATTTTGTCCATATTTTGGCATTCCCATTTCTTAGTTTTTTACACTGTCTCTTTTCTCTCTCTTAATAGACGTTGTTTTAAGATGAAGAGACTATGATGGGACTACTAGGCAGGCACTGATTTTTCCATATTTTCTCTTGAAACAGTGAACATGACCTTCTGTTAATATAAAATCAAAGGTGATTCAAGCCATTATATCTAATATTTAAAAAAGCAAAAATAGACAGATGGTTCTATTGCATCCAATGTTGCAATGCTCATGTTTGCAGGCTTTAAACAAGTTTTAAATAACATAATTAAAATCTGCTTGTGTGTAGTCTGGAAAGCCAGTGTGATTTCTTGACGGTCTCTTGCTAGCTGTTATTACACATTTCTTTGCCTTACTAATTCTATTTTCCTCTAGAATAAAGCAGCTAAATGGAATAACACAATTTGAAGTTCCTTTTGGGATCCGTGATTATACTTCTCTTTTGTTAACTCATTCGATTTTAAAATTTAATTTAACTTTTTGGTCATTTAAGAGATCACATTATGAGTAGGTTTTGAAATGTTTGACTTTTTAACTCTGCCTTTCCTACATTAAAATAATCTAAACAATTGATTGACTTTGTGAACTAGAACACAAAGCTAATGCCTTAGGTAAAACCTCTCATAGACCCTATGGGAAAGAGCAACAAAAAGGACCCACCATGGGCTTGACCCTTGAATTGAATTGTTAGTTTCAGGAAGACAGTGTAATTTGTTTATAGTGAAAGCTTCCTGTTAGTTTTTTTGTTGTTTTGTTTTTCTTTTTTTTTAAGCCAGAAAATTGGGTGTGAACTGCTAATGACTAAAACTTGACGTTTGGTTTTTTTCCTTCTATCAGGGCAAACAAGCAGCCAGGAGGAGTAGAAGAATTAGTATTGGATAATTTCATAATTTTTAAAGACTGAAGCAACAGAATGACTTGCTTTGTTAATTTAACAATAATATATTACAAGAGAAATGGCTTGCTTAAGGTTGTCTCAAAACTTACCATTGGAAGCTTGAACAGTTGATACTAGAGAATCCACTTACGGTTCCATTTCTGTTATCAGTTTACCTTAAAGAAAAATTCCCTGAGTGAGGCCTGGGGATAATAACATTCTGCTGAGCTGCTGATTCCAGGGTGAAGAACTCTAAAAACTACAACAGTTAAACGTTATTTAGGAATTTACTTCAGTTCCATTTAAAGTTGAAATAGCATTTTGTTGTCTAAAGGCAAAAAGTATTGGATTACCAAAGTGTAGTTTGACAAAACAATGAGCTATTGACATTGGAAGAGCAATTTTTAAATGTATATTGTGTCATTCCTGCTTCTCTATGTAGAAGGAAATAGCATAATGTTTTGTAAATGCTCAGTAAAGCTATTTTTGCCATAATTTGGACTGAAGGCCTTTGAAATAAATAATGTAAACTGCCACCTGTAGACATACGGCTGTGGTGAAGACCCTGAACAGGCCCTGCTTTTCCCAGCCCTGGCGTTTTATAACGGCTCCACCTCCCTTTCAGGACAGCAGTAAACTAATGGCCATGGTTCGCTGTGTTTAAGACTACAAAACAGGAAGTTATCCATCCATCCATCCACACATTTTTCTGTGAATGACAATTTAAAACCATGTAAGATGATGACAGATATAGGCATTAGCTAAAACTACTAAGTATAATTTGGGGACTAAGGTGATATCTAGAGCAAAGGTTAGAAAACTTTTTTTTGGGTGAAGGACCAGATAGAAAATATTTTAGGTGTGGGCCAGGAGGAAAATTGAGGATATTACGTATGAACTTATATAATAAGAAAGGAAAGGAAACAAATCTCAACAATGTTTTCACTAGCGACTTTCAAAATGTAATTATAAAATTGAGTGCAATTTTTGTTGTAATGCAGATCTGCAGATGAGAAGAATGAAACAATATTTTTTGGGAGGGGTAATATTGTATTTAATTGGGGTTCAAAGTTAACATTCCTTATATCAAAATTAATTGCAAATGTTCATCTGTTAATGCTTATCTGTAATGAAATTCTACATTTTTCATTGTTGAAAATTTCTTTTCACACAGATAGGTATTACCAAATGCTGATATCAACCCACAAGTATTTGATTTTAATTGAGCATATTCATTCCTTGGCAGGTAGTCATAGAATTCCGTTAGATTTTACTCTTGATATTTGTCTGTTAATATTTCATTAAGTTGCAGATTAATCACCTTCAGTTGAAGGTTAGGTAGGAGCTCTTAACATGCAGCTAAATGGATTTTGAATTGTGGAAATTTCTTTTGCCCTGCTGGAACTGTTACTATAGTCTGAGCTTGGGAAATATGTCTGCTTCCAATGTATATGGGAATGGAGATCTCACTTCTTGTTTTGACTTCTGACAGCATGGGAAATGTACAAACCCTCTGTTACTTTCGATTCAAACATTAGTTGTCATCAAAATGACTTTAGTGCAGTATAACTTTTGCATGTAAATATTGTTTTGCCTTGTAATTTTAGGTTGAATTATTAAGACACAGTATCAAGCTAATTCCACAGTTCTTCAGTGTTTGATAAAAATGGTGGAAGGCAGTTTTCATTTAGAAAACTTTGTCTCCACCTTGAACTCAACAGCTGCAATAGAGCTTTACTGGTGCTGAGTTGCTGGGCTGCTGTGTGGTGAGCAAGTCAGTGCTCAGCTTGTATTTCTGACAGACTTCACAGCCCTGGGGAAGATTAGGTAACCAGAGCATTAAAGCTCACCATTGTCACTGCAGGTTCAGTGAGACAGGATAGATCAAAATACCTTCTGCAAAGTAGGTAATAAATAACCCTAAGCTTCACACACTTTACATTCTCAAAAGTGTTGTCAAGCTTTTCCCTCCACAGGTTTTACCACCAGCAGTTATAACACATCTTAGTGGATTCTTCAGGTTGTACCAAATCCATGTTTGTCTCAACTTCTTTTGAAATATTCTCATCTGTAGTTGATCCAGGCTGACTATTGACTGAGACTAATTCTTCAGTCACTTTGAATTACTGACTTCTTAAGTCAACAACAACATTTGAGAAAATATTATCAGTAACATTTGTTGGCTCGTCAGGAGTCGAGGAACAGCTCTTGAGATAATTTTCTTTGTTGTTAGTGAACTATTGGTGTTGCCACAATGTCCTCAATTCTTCAACATCCTTGAGTCGAAAGGCTAACAATCTTCCATGAGCTTATTTGCTGGGGCCCATTTCCATGGCTGCTGCAATCAACCGTGATCTACTTAACTCACAATTGGTTAATTGTTCTGCTTTGTTGAGATACTCTGCTTTAAACTTTCTTCCTTTTCTGACCATGCCATCTGTGAGTTCTGATGAGCCTCGGTCTGGCCTGTGGGTGGACGAGGCATCCTTTGGGCTCAGCTCAAGTGTCATGGCAAAACAAGCACGATGTTGTAACGGTTCTGTAACACAACTATCCACACACCCCCGCACCCCAATCTGGCTCACTGAGTCCACTTTTCTTTTCTTTTCTTGTTTTGACAAGGAAATAGAACATCATGGTACGGAGTGTGCGGGGGGCTTGAAACGCTGCCGATTGATATTGCACCGCGTGGCGTGTGGTGCAACAAGCACAACGTGAGCCATGGGACCCACATCAGGTGCCCACCACAGCCACCCCCTCTGCATCATGGCAGCAAGTATCCACTGACAACATGGGAGCACGTGGATGTGACTTTCTTTGTGGACGCTGGAATTTGAACTTCACGCCATTTTCGTGGGTTACAAAAATATTCCCTAATTTTTTTCAACCACTTGGAAACGTAAAAGGGGCTCTTAGCTCACTGGCCTGTACAAAAGCAGGCAGTGAGCAGGGCTGGTTCCTGAGCCCAGTTTGCGGACTCACGGAGGAAAGTCGCAGAGAAGTCAGGTGCAGTTTGCAGTCAGCAAATGGGGAGGAGAGGACTCCATCCCAGGTAAAGGATCCAGGAGCTTGACCCGGCGTCACACACGCTCTGGTTATGCACCCATGTCACGCCTTCACTCAGCTAAAGGTCAGAATTGTAGGAAGTGTGAAGGGTGGAGCTTGCGTGGGGCACCTCTGTTCTGCATCGCTCGCCCGCTTGCGGGCCCACCATGAGCCTGCAGACTGTGGATGTTCCTGCTGCAACCTCAGCGTCTCACGGACACTCTGCCTCTACCTTTCTCCCCTCCACCTCCTCTCAATAGGTCAGGTCAGAAAAAGGGCAAGAAAGGAGGAAAACACGCTGCTTTGGGGTTACACGTCCAATTTTGTGCATGCCTTATTCTTAACCAAGTCTGTTAAGGAAGAAGGTCAGAGACCCAAGGTAGAATTTGGAAAATCAAATCTTAAATGGAAAGAACAGTGTTTTTCAGAATTCAAAATATTTTAATTTTAAAAAAAAAATCATAAATAATTTAAAAAGTTATGTTTACCTTGATGTTATTTACATCATTAGAAATGTAAGCAGTGTTGTTTGAACTAAGTTCTAATCCATGCAGAGATGCAATAAATGCAGAGTTAATATGCTGCATAGTAAGATATTTTTAAAGTCCATGGGCCTCAGTAAGTGATAAAGACACGTTTTCAGAATATTAAGTTAATGCGTGGAGTCTGAATCAAATCAGGAGAGCAGCGTGGAAACAGTCTGGTCAGTGCCCCACGCGTATCCCAGGCTAGAAAGGGCACACCTGGTCTACAGCATCCACTCCACTTCTGTACAATCTAGCAATGCAAGGTACCGGAAGACCCAGTGTAACAGAGGCGTACTTTTTGAAGATGACAACTGTAGGTATTTTTCCCTACTCTACCTATGTTTGCCTGTACCGCTGCATTCCTATCTTGTGAATGTGCTTCTGTAAACTCACTGGGCCCTGCTTCCTCTTTTAAGTCTTGGAATCACTGCATTTGCCCTCATTCAAGCAGGCTTGCTCTTCATTCGGTACAGTGTTCTGATTTCTTTGTGCTTCCAGACAGCAATTACGAGGAGAGGCAGGGTTTAGAGATTACAATTCAGACATTTGGAAAAGTTCTTACTATTGTCTGTTCAGATAGGCACCAACAAGCCCCTTGAGTTTTCTTTTTTGATCACTTACTTCGAGTCCTGTCAGCGTGTGAATGGGTTAGAATTTGCAGTTGCTCAGTGTTTGTTATGAAGGTCAGAGGCCTGTGATGGCACACGGATTATTACGTGCATTCTGATGATTGTCTCCCTGGAAATGACAGACGTCGTGGTGTGCGCCAGTTTTCTTCCATCAAAGGGAAACGTGACTAAAATGGAAAAATTAGTGCTTGGACGTCCTCCAGGTGTAGCTTCTAAAGTTGCAGCATTTCAATTTTTAGCTCAGATGAAATACTGCACATTTGCAGAGAAATTGCAATTCCACTGAAGACAGGAAGATGTTCTAAAAGTGCAGATGTACACCCTAGGGTTAACTTCTGGAAGCTCTGTCTATCAGTTTAACAGCTTGCAAGGTGTTCGTAGCAGTTATATCCTCCATATACACGTAGCGCCTAAGGCGGGGTCTGGCTGGCGTGCCGCAGAGCACAGCGCTTCTTCAAGTGTGGTCCCGGGGCCAGCAGCGCCAGCCTCATTCAGGAGCCTGTTAGATGCAGACTCTTCCCACCACCGCGCCCCCTGCCCCGTCCTCCTGAACCAAAAGACCTGGGGGTCGGGCCCAGCGAGCCATATGTAATCAGCTCTCCAGGTGATTCTGGCCACACAACGTCTGAGGGCCACTGGGGCGATGGTTAAGGGGACTGGGTCTGTCAGCCCTTCTCAGACTTCAGGGCCTTCAGAGAACC
The DNA here is from genome assembly GCF_965194805.1 of Balaenoptera borealis. Lineage (NCBI taxonomy): Eukaryota > Metazoa > Chordata > Mammalia > Artiodactyla > Balaenopteridae > Balaenoptera > Balaenoptera borealis. The sequence continues at coordinate 753,985 of NC_138873.1, forward strand.
TGAGATCCTGGAAGACACAGATCTCATTCAATGGATCTGGGTGGGCCAGGACCCTGCCTTTCTAACAAGCTCACGAGCGATGTTCACTGCTGCTGGCCCAGGGAGACGCCTGGGCCGGGGAGTGCCAGCCGTCTACTTGGGGCTGAGTCTCAGCTCCGCCCTGCGACCCGTCACTTAGATGGTCCGCGTCCTGCGGTGGGGTCAGTGTGTGCGTACGTCTGAGGGAAGGGCTCTTGCTGCTGCAGCCCCAGTGGGCTGAGGTTGGTGGCTTCGTCCAGGTGGCCGCGGGCACACCAGGGAAATCACTCAACATTAACTTTCTCTCTCTGTCCAAAGAGACCCCCTGAGTGGAGCTAGATCTTGACAATTAGCAAGTGATTTTTAACTGACTGGAACTTATCACCATCTTAAGAAGACTCTATAATAACTTGACTAGCAAAGTTAAGGCTGATACATTTTTATATAATCGGTATTCGTTGCCATAGGCAAATTTGCTCACCTGTGGCCTGGTCATTGTCACATGGAACCCCATGTGCCACTTATTATGAGGAATGACAGCCAAGTAATACTGTCTTTGTTGATAGATCTCATCTGAGGATCTCTGGCAAATTACACAAAAAGTAGAAGATAAAGGTTTCGTTTCTTTTGTAGAAACCCTAAGCCTAGAATAATTGATTTTTATAAAAGCTTTGAGAGGATGTTAAGAGTGGGTAACAAGATACCTTCATCTAAGACAGAAGCCTGCTATGCTTCCCAACGTTATTATGAATGTATTCTAATATACATCAAAGTTGAAAGAGTTTTGCAGTAAGCAGTTGAATTCCCATTATTTCGATTCTGGGATTAATATTTTACCACATTTGCTTTATCACGTAACTATCCATCTACCTTTCTCTTTATCCACTCAATAATCCATCTGATTTTTGATGCATTTCAAAAGAAATTTGACACATCAGTACACTTCCTGCCAATACCTCAGTATCTGTGCTTTTAACCAGTTACTACCATTTTAAACTAGAATTTTGTCCCACTTATTGGCAAACCTCCCTTTTAAAGGCATAGGAGCCCAGCATGCTATACCAAGGACATAATAAAAAATAGACGGGCTTTTAAATTTGTGGCTTTTGGGCTGAAATCTTGTGTAAGTGTCAAGCTAGGTTGATATGGGTTTAAAATAATGAGAAAAAGATCATTAATGATTGGAGTTTAATTGACAATTGGTTCTTCTGCTTTATGTAGCTGTGGGAATACTGGGCAGACCCAGGAAATGACAGCAGACATTAAAAATGTCAGCTGGCTACAGGCACTGAAAAGTCCCCAAGACATGTAGCTAACACATTTAAGTTTGCATTTTTTTTTCCCAAGCTCTCTCATCTTCATTCCAAAAGAAGGAGCATGTAATGAGCTGATGGATGACAGGCTGTAATGTCTGGGGATGGGTCTTGGAAGCCGGAGAGAGAATCGTATTCCCTGAATGCCTGCACTCATATTTCTTCCCAGAAACGTTTACACAGCATACGGGTGAGGGACCGGTCACCCATCATTAGCTTGGTGAGGACCATCCTCCTGACCCGAGTATGAATACATTTGTAATGTCTTCAGCTTTGGACCCATTAGTACCTACCCTCGATCTGAGTTTCTCTTATTTTTTCAGGAGGTTACATTGTGGCAATTGGCTGTACACCCTTCAGAGTTTTCTTGGTGGTGGTTGTACGTGTGACCCCCCTCAGTGACCCACCGCATTCATTAACCTCGGGAACACCTTCACTCTTACCCTTGCACTTGAGCTGTCGTCTGAAGGCTTGAGAGGTTTTCCCAGCTGGACATCCCAATATTTTCAGCCCAACTCCTCCACTCATGACGTGACCAGAGACGTCTTGCTTACGGGCACAGCCAGAGAAGCACTTGGCAGGTGTCTTTGACCCGTGTGTTCTGATAAAGCTCAGGACAGGACAACAATCTGATCTTCCCTTTGGCCAGGTGCACATTTCACAGGACGAGCTACTGGGATTTCAGGGGCCCTACCAAAAGTTTTCTTTGACCTACAGAAGACTCAGCTAACCTCCTGAATCTCAGTTCTTAGTTGCTATCCAAGAACGGGCAGCATAAGGGCCCCGAAGACATCCCTGTGCAAATCCCCAGAACCTGTGAATATGTGACTGCACGTGGCAAAGGGGGATTAAGACAGGTGGAACGAGGGGCGCTAATCAACCGAACTTGAAGTTGAGATTTTCCTGGATCATCCAGGTGGGCCCAGTATAGCCACAGCGTCCTTAAGGGGGAGGTGGACCAAGGCCTGTGTCAGCCCAGAGCAGGAAGGCGGCCCGGCTGGCACCTCGATCTTAGCCCCGTGGGGCCCGTTCTGGACGTCTGGCCTGCAGAGCTGTATGGTGACAGGCTGATGCTGGCTGAGGCACAAAGTCTGTGCTCGTTTATTTTCGGCAGCAGTGGCAGTGGTGTCGAGCAGGCCTCACCAGGTGGGGCCTGAGATGTGGGTGGCCTGCATTCCAGGGACTGTCGAGCCTCAGTTTTGGTGGCAGAACTTTCCAGGGATAAAGGGCATGGGGGCCCGGGGTCCGGTCCCGCCATCTCCTGTCTCGTGCAGTCGGGGTCTTCAGAGGGATCCTGCCTGCGGCGAGGGGGGGTCTCGCACCTGGCCTGCTCTCCTTCGCACGTGTACGCGCCCCCTTCTCTCTCCCTGTCCGCTGGGCCACTCACTCATTCGTCCCATCGTTCATGCCCTCCAGGCGCAGGACTGCGGCTCCAGCCTGCGAGAGGGCTGCAGGTTTGCTGGCCACACGGCCCGGCGAGCGCACGGGCGGCTGGTCGTCAGCCTGGAGTGGTTTTTGGTCCTGTCCTTGGGTTTTGTGCTGGGGAAGCGTCCGGCTGCCGTCTGCAGTAACCAGGTCCCCACCCCCAGCACGGGGACGGGATCACGCCAGGGACACAGCGCTTGACCTGCCTCCCCGCCAGCCTGCGGGGAGCGGCTGCCAGTGGGTCCCACCAGACAGGGCAGCACCAGGCTTCCTGGGTTACCGATCAGCTGCCTTCCAGACACCACTTTCACCTTATCACACGCGTCCTCAATAACTATGGAACAGGATGTGGCAAGATAAAGGGTCAGTTCACACCCCAGTGGTCCAGAGTCACCTAACGAGAATATTCGCATGTCTCAGTGCCCGAGAAAAGTTCGGTTCTTCACACACCTTCACGCGCCGTGGCTCCTGCTTGTCAAAGAGTTCATCGCATTTTCTTCTGTTGGCTAGGTTAATTTTTGTTCAATATCTTTAAGCATAAGATTTTTTCTGAGGGTTGTGTTTGTGGCATAAAGTATTTTATTCATCTTGGCACAATAGCTGGCATGTGGAGGGAGACGGAATACTCTCTGCTGCATGGCCCGGGGGGAGCAGGAATTCCTCAGCTATTGCTAAAAAAAAAAAGATAAACAAAGCTGCGTAAGCAAACCCCCCCAGAGCTCAGTGGCCTGAAACGACCCCTGGTTCTCCCGCTGTGTGGTTGCCTGCTGGCTCCACGCCACTGGGACGCCGGGCGCCTTCCTGCTAGACCTGCAGGTAGCGTGGGTGGATCTGACCTGCCGGATGGCAGGAAGATGCAGGGAGGTGCAGGAATCTCGGGAAACCGTGGCAGGGATTCCAGCTCCTGCAGCCTCGCAGCAGGCGGGATCGTGCACTTGCCAAACGCCACCACCTGCTTCCCGAACCTTGGGAGCCCCATGGCCTCTCTCACCCTGCCATCCCCATCCCACACCAGTGGGTTCTAGACGGGAACCTTGTTCTAGAAACCCTAGGAACTAGAGCGCCCCAGACACCCAGCATCCCTGCAGCGAGGCGTGCACAGAGGGCGGCAGGGTCCCCGTGAGCTCCTGCTCAACCCTTATCTCCAGGCGCCGTCTGGTCCTGGGCCCTGCGGCTGGTGCCACCGCCTGGAGCAGCTGGGGGCTCCTTCTGGTGCAGCCCTGAGGGGCTCATCGCTTCCCCTTGTGCCTCTTCCCCCCCTCTCGCGGACAGGGGTGCAGCACGTCCTCCTCCCGGAGGGGAGAGCCGTCCCCCAGAGCGATGGCACTGAGAAACATGCGGGCCCCTGGATGTTCGGGGTTTTCTTCCCCCCTCTGGCTCACACGCCTCACCTCCAGAGGACGCACAACTTCTGGCTCCAGATCCTATTTGCCTGACACCCTCGAGGCCAGGGACCAGGGGAGGCAGTCAGGTTTCCTGCTGAGTGAAAGACGTCCCAGCTCAGATGCTGAAGGGACACGGCTGTCCCTGCGATGAGAGGATAAGTGGCTCCTGGTAAAAACACACACAGAGCATCTGCCAAGGTTGACAGCCTGCGGCCAGGGGCTTGTCGGCTTGGCGGGCAAGCACGGAACTCCCCTGGAACAGCAAGTTTGCATGTGGTCCCCATCTTGTTAAGCATATAAAATACACCTTTGTTTTCCAAGAGGCATGTATTGCATGCAGGCCAAATCAGGATCATAGGAACTAAAATCTCTTCATTTTCCAAGTGGTTGAGAGCGGCGCTAATCTCTGCCGCCCCCCCGGGAATGCACTGTTGCTTTTGGCTTCGATCTTCTGCTGAGTACGAGTCCAGTTCCTTCCCTCCAGTGGCCGGTCCCGCGGAGAGGGAGCTGGGGGCACTGCCAGCGGCTGTGCAGGTGGGCGCACGTGTGCACCTGGGAGCCCGGGAGGCACAGGCCAGCAGGTCCACCGTGAGGCGGACTTCGGGCTGAGGCCGCTTGTCACCGAGCCCCCTTTCCAGCCTCCTCCTGGGCGTGTGCACAGGACCGAGTGGGTCCAGCTGTGTGTGTTACCGGGACCCTTCGTGGTCAGTGAGCTGCCCCGGCCTCGCCGCGGTCAGACCCTGGGATGGAGACCCCTCTCCCCAGGGTCAAGGGCGGCCACGTGGCCTCTGCAGACCCTGCTGCCGGCATCTCCCGTGAAACGAGGGCCCTGTTTGCCAGCCACCCAGGCACGTGCTTTTTCAGAAATGTCATTCTCCCTCGCCGATGGGTTCCCCATCTTGCGGCGAGGGAAGGTCTTCTGGGCTGCTTTAGGTGGGGAGGGACGGTGATGTGTGTGGCACTGGTTGCCCACGACTCCACACCCCAAAATCACGGAGTCCGGGCTTCTCTCCGGACGCTGCTCCTCCAGCCCCGCCGGGCACAGGTCTGACTCAGCCGCTCAGAGCTGCTGAGGTGCTGCCGGAAACCGCTCGACGTACACACGTCCCCCCTCCGTCTGGCCTGAATACTGTGAGCCTTCATATTGGGGAGGGTAATTCTTCCCACTTTATTTCTCTTTTTCAGCGTTAACTATTCTAGGCTTTGTGCCTTTCCGTATAACATTTAGAAGAAGCTTGTCTATATAGACAAAAAAAAAAAAAAAAGCTGGATGTTTGAGAACAGTTGTATTAAACCCATAGATCAACTTGGGGAAAATTGACATCTTGACTGAGTCATGCAGCTCATGAACTTACATATATCAACTTATCAAGCCATCATTGCCGATACTGACTTTCTTCTTTAAAACTTCAATAACAAATCATATCAACTGTTTGATGTCAATTCTGTCATGATTCTGATAAATTTATTTCCTCATTAGTTAATATATGAGCTGGTTGTTTTCCATTTTAATCCTCTTTTATTTTTAGCAGTCTCAAATAGTTTTTGAAGTAAGAAACTTTAAATTATAAATCAGCAGTATATCTAATAAACGCTTTTCTCATAGCTTACCTATATATGTTTATATTTAACTTCCAATGTTCTTATGTACTTATAACTTACAGGATTCAATTTTTATACCCCATTACCCATTTAAAAATTTTACTTACAATTATGATTTTGGGGTGTACATTTTATTTAACGTTTGTACAATTTCTGCATCAGCGTTATGTTGTGCAGTGTGAGTACTTCAAGGGGTAATTATGTCTTGTGAGTCACCCACCGTGTAACTGGCACATTTTAATAAATGCCTCTGTGCTTGTTTTAGCAAGTGTATTGATTACCTGCAGCACCATTCCTGGTAAACCTTTCTGCCCAGAGAGGAAGCGCTGTAACTATTCATGTTCTGAATCCTCATTTAACAGTTTTCTTCCCCGTTTACTAGAGGAAACGCCTGTGTTACAGGAAGTACATTTCTGATGACTCCTGTGCATATTCTCAGCCTGGCTAATTCTCCATGCTGGAATTTAATCCCCACCAACTCAAAGCTGCCTGCCTTCATCTTACTGAGGGTCTCACACCTTTCCACACCTGCCTATTCAATTCCATGACAACATTGTGGGAAAGGCGTTATTATCACCACTTCTTGTGAGGGAAACTTGGGATTCTTGAAGGTATCTTGCCCAAGATACCACATGGAACCATAACTCAAATACAGTTTTCTTTTTTTAATATATATATTCCAAGTAAAATATGGCAAATGCCGGGTTATTGTATGTCTGGCTTCATAGACTAATATAGTGTTTGTCCTCTCCAAGCTTAGTTAGAAGTGCAGCGTGATAATAACATGTACCAAATCATTTTTGGATTTGGATTAGCTGATTAAAAATGAAAAGGAAAGCCTACATCCTTGTACTCCATTCCCACGTACATAAGCAAGTGAAACAAGCTGGTTCATTTTGTATCGCTCTGTAACTAGCAGCTGAAAGTAACAGAATCCTAGGAGGTAAGGACCTCACACTTGCGTCTTGCTGAGCGTGTGTGTTTGTCTCGTGAGGGGAGATGGATCCTGGTTATCCGTTGGGCAGAAGATTGAGTGATCTTTCCCTATTTTAACAATGTTGCTAGATGTGATCATCATGTCTCAAAAGCCTTTGCAGAACTCACAAATACCTGTACATATTATTTTAAAAGCTACATTAAACACATGGCATATGATTTAACAGCACACATATACATGAATGTTGCTCTTATAAAGTTTCTTCTCTGCATGCAGAAAAAAGAGTTCTTTAGCATATTGCTAGTTGTGTAGTATCTTTAAGATATTTTAAATAACATTTGCCTTTATATCCAGTTTCTTGTTATTGCGCAAGTAACCACAGACAGGAGACGAAGAACTTATAGGTTTTTGACCTAGGAACTGCTGAGTGGTGGTTACACTTGCGGGTTTGGAGAAAAGCACTTTGGGTGGGAGAGGAAGTGCCCTGAGTTCAGGACTTTCGTGAGACAGTGATGGAGCTGCCTCCAAGGCCGTGGGACAGATGCTTCTGAGCTGACTTTTGGCCTTTGCTGCTGTTGGCAAAACCTGTGTATTGTTTCATGGTCGTTTGCTTCTCTCCATCCTCCGTCCTGAGTGCTGGCTGCTGGAAAGGGTGTGGGCATCATTAGTCATTTCAGGGGAACAGCCTTTGGCCTTGCTGATCCTCACTAGGATTTCTCTACTTTTTCTTTAATTTTTGCTCTTGTCTTTTTTCTCTCCTCCTGTGTTTAGTATCATTCATTTGCACGTTTCTAGCTTGTTCAGTTGAATATTTCACTTATTTTCAGACTATTTTCTCTCTTAAAGTTCACATTTAAACCTATAAATTTCTCTCAAAGTACCAGTTTAGTTTCAGTTTTGGCATGAAGTACTTCTGTCTTCATTTAGTGTTAACTATTTTAAAATTTCTGTAACAGTTTCCTTTGTAGTCAATGAATTACTTAGGAATGCTTTGTTTTTGTTTTGTTTTTTTTACATTTCTGACCTAGTCCCTGGGATAGTGACCTGATTCCTGATTAATTTTCATAAAATTTCCATGTGTTTCTGAAAAAAATTGCATATATTATATGTCTGTTGTTACAGGATTCTACTTAATATCCATTATGTCATATCTTTTCGATCAAACTTGATGCTGAGATCTTCTAAAACCTTATGATTGATTATATTTGCCCTTTGACCTGCGGGTTTGTAATGAGGATGAATTAAAACCTGCCTCTCCATTTATGCTTCTTCAGTGTTTCCTTGTAACCCTTCCAGCTTCTGCATTAGGTGTCCTGACACTCTGTGTATAGTTTGTGATCATTGATCTTCCCAGGGATTTTTCTTTGTATTATTATTTTTCATTCATCTTATTTCCCACTTATGTTTTCGGAGTTAAATTAATTTTCTTTTATCTTATATTAACAGCACTAAACCAACTTTATATTGGTTAATATTTATGTGGCATAATTTTCTCATCTGTTTACTTTCAATCTCTCTAGTTGAATTTCTTAATTTTATAGTTGCTGCCTTTTAACTGGAGAATTTACCCATTCATGATATTTTGGACTACTGATATATAATGTTTAGACTTACTTTTACAAATGAGTTTTGCTGTGTTTCATCCTGTGCTTTGATTCTTTTGTTTCCCTTTCTGCCTCTGAGAGGTTGCTTTTTAAATATTTTTCCCGGTGTTGGTTGGAAGCTGAAGATTGTAGTTCTGTTTTGTTTTAACTATTACCCTTTAAAAAAATACTTATTTATCTATTTATTTATTTTTGGCTGTATCGGGTCTTAGTTGCAGCATGTGGGCTCTTCGTTGTGGTGTGCGGGCTTCTCTCTAGTTGTGGAGCACAGGCTCCAGAGTGCGTGGGCTCTGTAGTTGTGGCACATGGGCTTAGTTGCCCCGAGGCATGTGGGATCTTAGTTCCCTGACCAGGGACCGAACTGGCATCCCCTGCATTGCAAGACAGATTCTTAACCACTGGACCTTGAGAGAAATCCCCGTTTTTAACTATTACCCTTAATATTGTAACGTATATACTTAACTATACATTTTAATGAAAGAATTTAAGGTTACTCTGCATCTCTGTTTCCACCTGGACAAGAAAAAAGGTCTCAAGAGGCTGATGTGATGTACCTTCTTTTGCTGAAAGACATCTTTTCATAATATCTTTTTATTTTTTTCAGTGAGGTATTGAAAGTAAGTGATAATATCTCTTGGTCTTTGTATACCTGAAAATGTTCTCATTTTGCTGTCACTCCTACATGATAGTTTAGCTTGGTATACATTTCTAGATTGACATAGTATTAACATATTAATAATAATATTATTATTCACACTTTGAAAATATTATTTTATTGCTTCCTGATATCTAATACTGCTGATAAGGAATTTGCCATCCTTTACCTCTTCAAATATTGTTTCTCCAAAACTGCCTTTATTATTGTGTTCTGGATTCTTTTAGATATATTTTTGAAACCCTTAAAGTATCATCCATGGCTCTTAGCTGATCTTTTATATTTTAAAATCAGTTTGTCTCTCTAAGCTGAATTTTGGGTGATTCCTCAATATTATATTCCAACAAACTTCTTTCAAATGTCCTTGCAGGAAATATTTTGTCCTTGCAGGAAATGTTCTGCCACTTTTTTAATATCCATTTTAAAATTTCGAATATGTTCTTTTACATATCCACCTTCTTATACTTTACTGCAATTTGTAAAATAATTTCTTTTTTAAAATTTGGCTATTGTTCATTCATCTCTTTGGGGATTATAAGCATACTTATTTTAAATTACTCTTCAGACTAGGTTTTTTATTTCATATTGACCTGGAATGCAGTTATCTTCCAGCTGTTATTTGGTTATCTGTCTTAGCATTCAATTTAAATGTGTTTTTATGATTTTAATTTACAGACTTATTTTTGGTCGAGAAGCATGCTTGGTCTTTCCCTTTCTCTTTCTCCACTGCTCTCTCCCTGAACTTGGTTTTTGCAATTGCTTCTTTCCAAGTTTGTTGGGACACAAGCGCAGAACCCGTGACAGGAAGACCCCGGTTCTGGTCGTCTGGCAGCTCATGTCAGGATCTTCTCCCTTGACGAGTCTGGGTCTCCGTTAGGCATGCGTTTAGCTCAAACTGCAGCACCAGGTCCTAGTGTAAACGTCAGCCTCCCTTCAGGAACCCAGGAGTCCCCACCATTCCTGGGCTCCAGTCTTTTTGTGGAGACACTCCCTGCCCGAAGCCAGGAGCCCAAGGCATAAGCTTGTGTTTCTGTTTCATTTCTGCTCATGGAAAAACTGTCTTGTTTTGAGCCTAGCTATGCCAGTTTATTTTTCTCTTGTTATATTTTAGATATAGTTTCTATATGTTTGAAATAAAGGGGCTGCTTCAAAGCTTGAATTAAAAACTTGATCTTAACTAGAAGTTTCATTTAGATATTGAATAATAGAACTGTAAGAGAGGTTAGGAATTTGGGATTTCACACTTCAGATATAGTTTGCAAACTTAAAAAAACAATTCCTAAGTAATCTCCCCCTCACCCTACCCCCAAAATAGGCAATCTCCAGATTCATTGCCATAAATTTGACTTCACTTTGTCTATGAAAACCTGTGAAAATTTTGGTGCGTTATCGTTGAGGAAATGGCCACCTTCTCCCTTGTTTAGTTCTTTCTCAGGTGATGGCTGCAAACTGACGTCATCCATTTCCCGGGAACCTGAAATTCCCAAACACGGTTCAGTAACTTCTTTCTCCTTCAGAAAAATTCTTGGGTCCTGTAACAGTGAGAAGAGTCTCTACTTGATACAATATGTGAGTGATTATCTCAGTCCAATTCTTTTTATGCAGCAGTACATTGTGTGTGTGTGTGTGTGTGTGTGTGTGCGTAGTCAGTGATATATGGATAGTTTAAAATAGCCCATAACGTTGATTATCCACTTGGAAGTTCAGCTCCTGAACTTGGGCCCTGTCATCAACACAGGTGAAGTTTTAGGCAGGTCAAGGTTACGATGCTTCACTCTGGAGGTTTCCAGGCCATGAAGAGAGTCGCTGGTTCTTTAGAGATATCGGATAAGTGGAGATACCGCACGTTCTTCTAGTTATTTGAAGCACAGATTCTGCCCTTCTGAGCTGGAGTCTGGAATGCCAAGTGGGCTGCGTCTGCAGAGTGTGAGGCGTGGGGAGAGCAGCCCTTGGGATGGTGTCTGGCGCAGCATCTCACTTCTATCTGCACGGAAGCTGCAGAACCGGCAGAGTCGCACGCCGGCCCGTGAGTGGACTCTGGCAGGTTTGTGGATCCTTTCCTTTCAAGCGGGGAGCACTGCACAGCCATCCCCAGCCCTGAGGAGGCGGCACTGGGAGTCAGAAAAGCTCCCGCCCCCGGACCCCCCGCCAGACCCCTTCCGCACCCAGACCCCCCCCCACACCCAGACCCCCCCCCACACAGCTGGATCTCCACGCTGACCCTGAGCAGCAGCGATTCGTTCCCTGGGCCTCACCCTGCAGACTCCCAAAGCCTCTTGGAGACAAACAGGCCTGTTAAGTAGCCCTCCCCTCCCCAGGGCCTGTCTGCTCCCGGGTGGAAAGCAGCCACTTCCTGGCCTTACCTGCCCCGCAGGAGTCCAGGGACACGGGTCAAACTACCTCTAATAACGACGCAGGGAGTTTTCGGGTCAGGAAGGACACAGCTGCTCGAGGCCTTTGTGCGGAGGAAATGTCCCGTGGAGTCTGCGATGGCTGGGTGACCCTGCCCCCGGCTCAGCCTGAAAGTGGGCTGTTCCAGAATGAACGCCTCCCTGGGTCAGGGGCTCAGTGCTGAGTCGTCCGGGGGAGTCTAGCCAGGGCAGACCCCCGTGTCCCCGTCCAAATCCCACCCAGGCCCAGAGCCGCCTCCCGCGGAGCACAGGGCAGAGACCCAAGCTGGGCCGGGGCTGGTGGAGCTGAGTTACAGGAACGGCTCACGGGCGAAGCCAGAAGGACAACCACAAAATATTTCCACATGTCAGACCAGCAAACTTAAACGACGTGGAAATATTTACCCTGGATTAGAGACTTCGAGAAGTAATTAACTTATAGAATTTAAGTCTTTGGAGAGCTCAGCCTTGGCCCACGGTGGGACCGTCTGGAGAGATTTCAGAAACTATGGTGCCCAGACCCATCCCGGAAGCTCTGAGTTAATTGCTCAGGAGTGGGATCTGAGTTATAGCCAAGGACCCTCCATGAGGCCTGGATAATCAGACAACGGGCTGAGACGGGCGTGATCTGACCGGTGGCACCGTGCCCTGTGGGAGAGACAGGTTACATACCGCGGAGGTGGGCGGTGCTACAGCATGGGACTTCTTTTCTGAAATCTGTAAAACGAAACAGGTGACCATCCAGGCTGCAAAGGGGGAACAGTGGTGCAGTGCCTTCTCCAGCTTTTCTCTGCCGTGACAGCCTGTGAAACTAACACTCTCAAATATAAGCTAGTTTTAGGCTTTTAATCCAAACTAAATCCTTGCACTGACTGCCTCTGTCAAGGCAAAGCGCCTGTGTGGAGATGCTGTTAAAGGTTTCTGCTGTGGAGGTGTTACCTACGTTAGTTCGCACCTATATTAGTACTTGTCATATGTGTACCTCAATCCCCAATCTGGAACACAGTTACAGTACTGACCCCACTTGACAGATGATGAAACTGAGGTACAGAGAGGCTGGATAATTTACCCGAGGTTCCATAACTGGTAACTGGTCCACTTGCCTGTGAGTCTGCACTATTTCTGCCTCAACCACAGCAAAATCCTTGCTTTTTTTTTTTTTTTTTAACAAGATATTGAATATAGTTCCCTGTGCTATACAGTAGGTCCTTGTTGTTTATTTTAGGTATAGTAGTGTGTCTCTGTTAATCCCAAATTTCTAATTTATCTACCCCCTCATTCCCCTTTGGTAACCATAAGTTTGTTCTCTGTATCTGTGTGTCTGTTTCTGTTTTGTAAGTTCATTTATATCTTTTTTTTTTAGATTCCACATATAAGTGAAATCATATGATATTTGTCTTTTTCTGTCTGACTTACTTCGCTTAGTATGATCATCTCTAGGTCCATCCAGGTTGCTGCAAATGGCATTATTTCATTCTTTTTAATGGCTGAGTAGTATTCCATTGCACATTCATACCACATCTTCTTTATCCATTCATCTGTTGATGGACGTTTAGGTTGCTTTATCCTTGGTCTTCTTACGATTTTATTCCATACTATCCTCTAAAGTTTTGTGCCAGGTTAAAAAAGGGGAAAGAGAGTTGGAGAGCTCTCCTTTTGTTTTTGTGCTGGCTACCAAACAAAATATAGAAATATAATAGGATAAGGGGGTTTTAATAGTGGATTTAAAAAGATCAAAACCAACACATCATACTGTCCCCATAAAGAGAGGTAATTCAAATTGGCTATGTACAACCATTCTCATACTGCTATTTTTCCTTATCTACTCACTGTCATGTTTGAAGTAACTGGATAAGAATAGCATTGAATATAATCTTAAAATTCTGCTTTAGAGAACATTTGAAAGTCTGTTTTCATTTTGAGTTTCTTCTTTTGATGGATAAGGCTGAACAGTAAGTTTTTCATGGAGATTTCAGACCTGCCCCCTCATCTACCACACGGTCTCCCAAAGCATGTGAGCAAGCAAATTCTTACCAGGCCCAAGACAAACAACAGTTGTGCCAGAGAGTCTGGTAGCTGATTCATCTTGGCACAGATATGCCTTGTGTTTTAATTAGGCAGGAACCCAAGTCTGACAATTAAACAGTGACATGCCTTTCTCCCTTCACGCCAGCGACGTGTAGGAGCTTTCTCTCCCTTTGCGTCTGTGCTGTTAGCGGTGGCGTTAATGATCAGGGACGCCACCACGTCACAGGACGTGTGGAAGGTGGATTTCCCATCTGGCGTTCCCGTGATGTCCTCATCACCTCCGGCTGGGAGGGGGAGACGGGTTTTCTGGGGAGCGTGGAGTGATGGGTCTCTGGGTGTGAAAGTGTTCAGCTGTTGGGACGATTTTCAAATCAAAGAGTTTTAAGCAAATAAGACTAAACATGCTTCTTTTACAGCATTTTTCTTTAATTGCTCTTAACACTCCAACCTACTAAGCAGGATTGAAATAGAGATTTACTCATGCTCACTGCTCAGAGTAAATGCGATGATTTTTCTTGTTTTTTTTGTTTTGTTTGTTTGCTTTTGTTTGTTTGTTTTGCAACGATGCTCTGAGTTTGGGGGTTTATTTACGTTCAGGAAAGACATCTTGTGAAAGGATGGTTTGTAGATAACCCCACAGGCCAAATTAGAAAAAAATTGTATCTTATGCTGGATTCATGCAGGAAAAATCGTACATTGGAAATGTTTGGATTTTATTCGCATGATGGTTATGGCTTACGTTTGGTTACTTCTTGTTATTCACTTTCTCCTAGTTCCTTGTTGACCTAGGACCTCGCTCATGGGGTTTACCACCCTTCACAAGCAAGTCGGCCCTATTATCTGGGGGTGGCAGCTCTCACAGCAGGCGAAGGCCGGAAGGCCCTGTCCAGCTCCTGACGGGTCAGCCAAGGATTGGGTGTTGACGTCCGGCCAAGCCAGGCTTTCCCTGCTGCCTTCAAGCTGGTGCCCCTTCTCTCTCTGAAATGCTTTCCTTCAGTTTACACGTGGAGCTCACTTACACCTCATGGCATCTTCTCACATTCTAATCAAAATGCAGGAGATATTCCTGGTTGTCACAGAGGAGGGTGATATTTAGATGATAAAATAATAGTATTTACTATATGCCAAGTACTGTTCTAAGACTTTATTTATATTAACTTAGTTCTCAGATCCCCTGAAGCAGATGCTGTTCTCATGCCTGTTTTATAGATAAAGAAGTTGAGGCAGAAGAGGTTAGGTAACTTTGTCCCTATTTTATGGATGAAAACATTGAGGCAGATGGTCTTGTGTAACTTCACTGAGGACACGGCCGCTGAAGGGCAGCTCGAGGTTCGAACCCCACCTGTGCCCGGCGCCTGTGCTCTGCCACCTTCTACCAACAGTGGGCCGTACGTTTTTGTATGGAGAACAAGGAAAGTATGAAGGTTCTAGAGAAACTTGAGTTTAGAGAAAAGCGGCTATTTTCAGACCTGTTTGTTTAGACAATAAAATATAGTAGGCAGAGCTGTATGATTTGCCCCTCTTGTTGCAAACTTGGAAGATGGCTCTGACTGAATGAAGAAACGGGCCTCAGAGCTTGTGGAAACACGGACACAAAGGACACATTTAAACACTTGTCTCCCTAATGGAGGAAATCGAGGCAGATGGAGGCTGTGTGATGTTTCATGATTATGAGGAAAGCAACGAACAGAAACATTTAGTGCTTTAGCAACCTGTGCTGTTAGAAACAGATTTACAAGTTAGATGTGTACCGAGTGTGAGCGCCAAGTCTGGACTTAGAACCTACAGTGCTTGCCTATTTTTGGTGTATTCTTCAGTTACTGTTAGAATAAAACCCATCTGGTTATTAGTTACTTTTTCAGGATTGCTCCATTGTATGCACATAAGGTGTGTGATATTGAAAAGAGGTCTTTTTTTATGCTTTGGGCATTAAAACACCTAGAGAATATCTCCCTCCCCCAGGTCCCACCAGGATCACAGTGGAGACCATCCCACTCCCTCAGGTCCCACCAGGATCTCGGTAGAGACCGTCCCACTCCCCCAGGTCCCACCACGATCTCGGTAGAGACCGTCCCACTCCCCCAGGTCCCACCACGATCTCGGTAGAGACCGTCCCACTCCCCCAGGTCCCACCACAATGGGGTTGAAGAACATTCCTCTCACCCAAGGCCTCCTGAGCCCCTTTGCAGTCAATTCCCTCTTCCCACACTGGCCACATTAGATTTCTGTCCCTACGTGTCTTTCCAGGAAGCCATATAAATTGAACAATACAATGTGTATTTAGTGTATGGATTCTTCCATTTAGCATAATGCTTTTTGAGACTTTTTCATATTGTTGCACCTACCAGTAGTTTGCTCCATTGTATGGTTATCACACTTTGGGTATACATTCACCAGTTGTGGATGTTTTGGTTGCCTGAATTTTAGCCTGTTATGAATTTAGTTACAGAAACATTCATGAACAGCTCTTTGTGCCAACATATGTTTTCATTTTCCTTGGATACATACTTACATCTGGGATTTCTGGGTCATATATTAAATATATGTTTTACTTTATAAGAAACTTCCAAACCATTTTCCACATGATCATGCAATTCTATGTTCCCAGCAGCTGTGAATGTATGAGAATTCCACTTGCTTCACAATGAGGGTAGGGTATTTTTTATTTTAGCACCAGCTGAATATAAAGCAAAAAGTGATTATGGGCCCATTTCAGTTATGGATAGACCTATGTGAATCCTTAATAAAACATGGCCCACTGAATTCAATTGTGCACTTAAAAATACATCTTGATTAATATTTATCCCCAATGCAAGATTGTTTCAACATCAGAAGATCTAATGACTTAACTCACTACTTGGATAAGAGAAAATATTTTGTATTATCTCAGTAGACACAGAAGAAGCATTTACATCCACTACTGTTTAAGATGAAAGTGAACTCTAGCAATGTAGGAATGGAAAGGAGAGTTTTAATCTGGCATAGGTTATATGACAAATTTTAGAGCAAATACTTTACATAATGGACAAATTTTACAAGCACTCTCCTTACAATCAGGCACATGACAAGGGTAACTATTCTGACAGCTCCTTTTCACATAATACTGGGGATTTTGGCCTATAGAACAAGGAAAGACAAATAAATGAGAGTGAAAGGGCTTGAAAGAGGAAAGACAAAGCTCTCATTATTTGCAGATGATTTGAGTCACTTAACTGGAAAAACTAATAGAATCATTAAGCTATTAGAACTAATATGATTCAGCAAGGTTGTTGCATGTAATAACTAGTTACAATGATCAATACACCAATAGTAAGTAACAAAACTTAAAAATAAGATTTCCTTTGTAATAGCAAATAACTCTTGAAACTATCTAGGAGCTGAACTACCAAAAAATAAATAAAAAATGACCATGGAGCAAATTTTAAAACTCTAATAACTACATAGAAGATCTAAATAGTATTCCCCATCCTTCCATAATTTAAGTTACAGCCTAATATTATAAGGATGCCAGTTCTTCACTATTTTATAAATTTATTGCAATCTCAATCAAAATTCCAGTAGCACTCAATAAGCTTGTTCCAAAAAACATATATTGGAGAAAAAAGACCCATAAAAAGCTCAGTCAACTTCATATTTTCCCTATTAGATAATGAGAAATACTTCAAAACCACAGAAATGAAAACAATATGTTATTGGTTCAATAACTGAAATAAAGCCAGAGGAATATAATAGAGAATTCAGAGATATTTGTGGATTTAATATTTATTAAATATGGCACCACAAAGCAATAGGGAGAAGAGAGATTATTTGGTACAATGTTTAGGAAAAATTAGCTCTCTATTTTGAGAAGAAATAAAACTGTATTTCTATTGAAAAATGCATACATCTGATAACTTAAATATCTAAGTTTGAAAGGTAAAACTGTAAGTAAGTAGAATAAATTATAGGAAAGTAACTTTGTGACCTGTGCTTGGGAAAGACGTTTTAAACAAAACTTGGAAAGTATAAAACACTAGACAAAGAACTTTGGTGAATTTATTTTCATCGAAGTTAAAGATTTATTTTCAGTGACGAACACCATGACAAAGTTAATGGCCAATAGCTGACAGTAGTACTTACAAATGAGTAATATATGAAAAAGTGGACCTTGATTCTTGCTGCATCTCAGAGTCATTTGGGGCCTGTGTTTTGGTGTTCCTGTTTTTGCCTCACCCCACCCTAAATGAACCCAAGTCTCTAGGAGTGGACATGGGCACTGGTATTTACCTAGAGCCCACCCCCATGTGATAAAGATTCATAATGAAGCCCACCAATTGAGAAAGATTATTGTGTGTACCATCCTGGAGACTTAGTATAAAGTATGGGTTTATTATTATTTAACTTTTCTAGAACTCATTTTGTTCCATCAATGACAATTAAATTTTCCCCTACTTCTGGTTATTTCTAGTTAATATCCCCTCAAATAGTCCTCCTTCTACATTTTCTTGGATTTCTCTTCTTCTGGAATTCCTATTAAATGAATATTAGACTTAGTCTGTCATCTAAACTCTCTTTCACATTTTCCATCCTTTCAACTCTATGAGCTACATTCTGGATGATTTCTTCATATCTGTTTTCCAGTTCACTAATTCTATCTTCAGCTGTTTCTAATCAGCTCTTCAGCTCTTAACCAATCAATTGACTGTTTATTTTCAGTAACTACTCTTATTTCTAGTTTCACTTTGGTTCTTTTCAATCTTTCCATTCTTTAATATGGTGCCTTATACTCTTATTACGTTTCTAGTCATTTTAAACAATTGATTTAAAGACTGTATATGATATGGCTCTATTGTCTAAAGTTTTTGTACTCCATTTCTGCTGATAATTGTGTCCACCAACTCTGCTTCATGGGGAAATATTCAAAGATGACCATGATCAGAGTTTATCGTGAGGGTCCTGCATGGCTTTAGTTGAAGGAATGATTGAGGAGGGTCTTGGTTTGCTCTGTGAGGTGCTCTGGGAGTCTTCCTGGCCAAGACCACATTTTTTGTTTTTGTGAGCTCCTTGGCTTGGATATCCTTGTTTCATGTAGCATAAGTTAAAACTGCTTAAAAATCCATAAGCCCTGTGCTTATGGATTTTGGAGGCAATTTCCTCACCTCAAGCTAAGATAGCCTTGTCTTCCTGGGCATCTGGGTGGTCTTTCTAGTCCACACTTCACTCAGCTTTGGACACATGAACCTTCTGGCTTTGTGTGGGTTCCTCAGTCCCAGCTCCCTTCCTGAGATCCCAAGTCCTTGCCTTCTGTGTCCATATGGCCAGTAAAGCCTGTGTCCCTCCCCTTCTTAAAACAGAGACCAGTGATTTCCTGAGGCTGACAGAGTGTGCCTCGTAAGCTTACCACACTGTCTCTTTTTCATTTTTGCCCTTATTTTCTTGCCTGCTTAACTATATACATTCATGCATCCTGGGCAAACCCTGGAATTGTTGTAACCTTCACACAAACTGCCCTAGAGTTTGCTAGTGGAATCAATATCCCTGCTTCAGTTGGGTATCCTAATCTTATTTCAGAAATGGCGTCAACCCTGTCCCTCATAGCTTGTCTTTTAGTCTCCCCACTGTTGTGGGAACTTTCTACCCATATGGTTATCATAGGTGCATCAAGTCGCTGAACACACAGTCCCACTCTGGTCAAATTTTGAAATTGAAGCTGAGAAGAAGCAGTGGCAGAGCTGAAACCTCGTAGGTTAAGTGATGTAGATTTTTGTTGTGTTTGTTTTGTTTTCTTCTGGCCATGTGGACCAGAGAATTAGAAAGACATGGTTTCCAAAGAGAAAGAAGAATAAGGAAATCATGTATCAAGGAGCAGACACAGGTGATGAGGACAGAGTCCTGCTGACAGTTAAGTCTATGGCTTTGGCTTTTCCTGACTCCAAAATCCATTTTGTTCTTTGCTCCTTTTGATATTCCCATAACACATAATAAAATGCCTTCTGTTAAGCTAGTTCAAGTTGGGTTTCTGTCCCTTGCAACCAAAAGAGTCATTCATGTCCCCCTCTGAGTTCTCACAGCGACTTTCCAGTCCTCCCTGCAGATGAATTGGGAGAGTTTTCCTTTTCTTGATTCTGGGTTGCACTTTGATACCTGGCTCCAAAGGGACTCAGGTCATGTCTATACGTCTTTTAAAAAAGTGTCTTCTAGAGCTAAGTCATTCGCTGTCTTCCTACAGGTCCGTTTTCCATGATGCTCCCGGCATCTGCCCTGCTGCCTCCTTTTCTCTCTTCAGCCACCAAGTGACACCTGCTCCACAGGGACCAATGCAGTCACCGGGGGTCGTACAGTGTATATTCTACATATATCAAGGGAGACCTGACATTCTGAGGTTAATTCCTGGCCAAACTGGCACAAAATCCATGTGAATAAGATCTACTGCATCTACCCACTGGATTTTGTTGCTTTTCTCTTTTCTTAATGGTTCAAGAGTTTGGAAATAGAAGTGCTACTGCTATCTGAAAATTGTTTATGTTGTTTCAAGATCTGTTCTAAGAAAGGGTTATTAATGTTCTAAGATGTTGTTAGTATGAGATTTGTAGCAGTGTTTTGCAGACTGAGTTATTTTTTTTTTATCCTGGTTGTGTGTGGTTTATCATCATTGTCTCTGATATAATCCAATTCAAGAGACATTGTAGGGCTTCCCTGGTGGCGCAGTGGTTGAGAATCTGCCTGCCAATGCAGGGGACGCGGGTTCGAGCCCTGGTCTGGGAAGATCCCACATGCCGCGGAGCGACTGGGCCCGTGAGCCACAACTGCTGAGCCTGCGCGTCTGGAGCCTGTGCTCTGCAGCGAGAGAGGCCGCGATGAGGAGGGGCCCCCACTTGCCGCAACTGGAGAAAGCCCTCGCACAGAAACGAAGACCCAACACAGCCAAAAAAATAAATTAATTAATTAATTAATTAATTTTAAAAAATATGTACTTAAAAGAGACATTTTAAAATAAATTTGACACATGCCCATGAGTATAAAATTATTTTGGATCTTGTGAATGAGTGCAATTCTGCCCCAATGTGAAATCTCTCTTTTAGCCTTTTCTTTGAAACAAGAACTAAGTTCTCCTTCTAGAACAGTACACTGTCAGCATCAGTTATCGTATCAGGTTATTACCGTCACCAGGCCTCGATCTTCCAGCCTCCAGACTGTGAGAAATCAGTGTCGGTTGTTCATACACTGCCCGGCATTTGGTGCTTTGTTTAAGACCTGAACTGGCTAAGACAGGGTGTTTGTAAGTGTCTGGAGGACGCACAGTGAGCTAGAGGAGGGGGTAGAGCCCCTGCTGGTGGCCTATCTGTGCAGAGGCCTCCCATTGTTTCCTGGCACCAGCCCACTCAGGGCCCCTGGGCTGGGCCATATCACCATCTCCAAAGCACCTCTGGGCCCAGAGCCAGGGCGTGCGGGTTTCTGTGCAGTTCCCACACCCCATGTGACTGTGGGAACTCTGAAGGTCCATCTGCCCCCACCACAGCAGACACAGTGTTTATTACACAGGTGTAGACACGAGGAACACTGGACCCAAGATCAAAGTCAACCTGACCTTGAGATGGCTAACGGATTTTGTTTAAATTCTTGACCACAATACTGAAGGGAGTAATGAAGTGACTTAGGAAGATGTATTGGCAGACGTTTGCGAGATGGGCTAGAAGGAGGGTGGGTGAATGAGGACAAAAGCTGAGGCGCAGGTCGTGTGATTCCAGTGTGAGGGATCAGGACCCAGCCTAGCACAGCGACCGTCTGAAGGTGGGAGCGGGCGACGACGACAGGTATTGGAAGGAGAGGCAGCGACAGTAAGATGCTCAGTATGTCGTTTGAATAGAGGGAAGGTTCAAAGGTTCATCCAGATTTTATATCATTTGACAGATGGGCATCACAGTGGGACGAGTGTGAGTTAACTGGATTTGAAGTTATACTGTGACATCCAACTGGTCATAGATAGAGTAACATTGTAAATATAGAATTTCAGTGCAGATCAGAGGTCACTGTGAGGCACCTAAAAATACCAGAGTGGCAGACCTATGCGTCATACACGCGGAAATGACCGTTGACTGGACAAGGCTAAGGTCACTGATGTTAGATTAGTTCTCTGTCGAGGCACTTGGCAAAGGGCACACCCATCCTGGCGGGTCCAGAGCATGTTTGTCAGGCCATTCTGGCCCCTGCTACGGAGATCTCTTTCCGCTGACGGAGTATTCCAACTATGGACTTTCAGTGCTTCCTTAGCCTTTAGAATGAAAAATCACTTCATTTATTTGTTTTATAATCAAGTTGATGGAAACAGTCCCCATCCTGTTGTATTTTTTTAAAAAAAAAATCCACTACTCTTTGGGGAAAAGAGATAGCTGGGGGTCTCTGAGATAAGCCTGCCCAGTGCTGGTGTGATTAGAACATTGAAGCCAACCTGGGACCTTGTGAAGGTGACTGTGAACACAGCACAGCCCCTCAGGGCCCGTAGTCAAGGGTGGAATTTGGAGCAAGGAACAAGCTCTGAGTTCTCAGACCTGGCAGTAACTCATGGCTAGGACTCTGCTCAGGCGGATGTTGCTGCAACTGTCCTAGTAAAGGACGCAGCCACTGTCCTGCTGTGGCGGGCGGGTCCAGCCCCCGGTGGTGCCCTTAGTGAAGCCCAGGACCCCGGTGCGGGCTCTGCAGGGACCCAGCCCCACACGGTCTGGGTCCCAGTTCCTCTCAAGGTTCTGGCCAGGTCAGCGCAGGCTGGGGTCCCGGGTCGGTACACAGCACTCATTTCCCCATGTGAGGTCAGGCCGGTTAGACACGGGAGTCGGGAGACGGAGAACGGAGAGCAGCCTTACGGCCGAGAAAGCGGATGGGAGGCAGGCTCACCTGGGGCTGTGTTGTCCCGCCGCCTCCCCGCACCCCCCAGCTCACGTGGTGACGGCCTGACGCCTCTGTGGCCGTATTTGGACGGAGAGTTGAATCAGCCCTGGGACTGGCTGCCGTCTAAGAGGAAGGGCGCCCTCCACGTGCCCGAGGGGCGAGAGGCCACGTGCGCGTGTGGCGAGAGCGCAGCCCGCGGCCGGGCAGTGGCCTCGCCAGAGCGGGCACCCTGCCCTTGGATTTCAGCCTCCAGGCGTGTTGTTAAGCCCCGCGGTGTGCGGTGCTCGGTGAGGGCAGCCGGTGCCCGTAAGCCCGGGGCCGGAGGCTTGCTGGCCTCTCCCGCATTCGCTCCCGGAGACGCAGCCCGTGCCTGGCAGGGCTGGTGCCGCCGCGGGGGCCTCACCACGCGGGTCCGGGGAGCTAGTGGGAGGGGGTTGGCCAGGCACCCTGGCGCTTGGGCCTGACCCAGCCACCCCCCCCCCGTGCCCGCTGGGCAGCAGTGGGTGCGGGGAGGGTCCTGGCCCGCGGTGTCCCGGGCCCCCTCCACGGGAGGCCCCGTCCCAGTGACCGC
The DNA here is from genome assembly GCF_965194805.1 of Balaenoptera borealis. Taxonomy (NCBI): domain Eukaryota; kingdom Metazoa; phylum Chordata; class Mammalia; order Artiodactyla; family Balaenopteridae; genus Balaenoptera; species Balaenoptera borealis. The sequence continues at coordinate 776,778 of NC_138873.1, forward strand.
GGGTCGCCAACGTGGTGCGTCTGGTCCCTGAGCTCTCACGGTTGTTTGGGACCGTGGGACGTTTAGAAAGGACACCTTGTCCCCTTTGGGCGGTGTAGACGGATTGATTCTGAGCTCAGCAGTGACAAATATTAGAATAGCAACAAAATGCAGTTTGGATTAATCACGTGTAAGCATAGCACCTGCTGTATATATAGATCTTACTATTTTTAATACATTTTGCTCTGTGGTCTAGAAAATTGCAATAAGGAAAACGTACCCCTTAAGCTTACTCTCCCCATAGGTTTCTCAGTTAATAAAAGGTGATCGAAACCACACGTGTTTTATTTTCCATCGCAGCCCGTCACAGCCACCGTGGGCGGCAAGCTTCAGCCGTTTCAGGCAGAATGACGCTGACCTGTGGGCTGGAGGCCGCTGGGGGCCCGCGTGGGGCCTGCGTCCGGGTGCTCGTCCTGTGAGCGGCCGGCCGCGTCTATGCTGCGCTCACATCCGTGGGCTGCCCACGCCTCAGCAGGAATCCCCGCCCTGGAAGAATGGAAATGGCCTCCAGCACTTGTGCCCAGAGTTTAGGAAAGTTAAAATAGAATGTTCTTCAATACAAAATAACCTAGTATTTGTTTCACAACTTAGACTTTGCAGAGAGAGAGGGAAGGGGGAGAGAGCGAGACAGACACAGACAGAAGGACAGAGACAGAGACAGAGGTTGGGAGGGAGGGTGGGAGAGTTCACTTTGGGGTGGTGGGAACACAGCTGTGGTGGTCCTAACCCCAGGCCTTCTGGTTGATGTGCCCTAGTTTTACTGGGTGAACGGGCCTTTGCCCGGGGCCTCCATCTCACACACCTTAGCTTCTGGGCCTCCCCCCGCCGCTGTGGATGACCGTCCAGTGGGGACAGGGTCCAGTCGCCCCAACACGAGTTCCTCAGAGATGTATCTGCCTCCAAAGGTCCCACAACCAAGTCTTTCTCAGATCCCAGAAGAGTCAGGATGCTTCTAGAGCAATTCCAGGTACAAATGACCAACAACACAGGAGGCCATCCACATGGAAACACCTGTGAAGATCTAGCGTTACCTGTCCCGCCTGGAACCCTCCGAGCCCCCCGACTACCCCTACTCCCCTTGCTCCCCAGAGACACGACTGCCCCAGCTCCTCAGAAACGTCTGGGGCTGAATTCCTGGACTCCTCACTGCAATTTCAAACACTGACCATAGATACACACACTTCTTCTTGCAGAATGAGAAGCAAAATTTTAGAATAACTCATTTTAATTTTTCTAACATTTACAGTTATCCAGACATTTTTATCCATTTATAGTAATTATACTGTTCTTCTTTGTTAAAGTAAATTTCACTTAAAACTAGTTTAAAATAGGTAAATGGAGCATTCTATGGGCAAGTGAGCCCATAGAACCTTATTTAATAGTCTTAAGTTCAGTTACATCATTAAAATTTAGAAATTTGTGTAATATTATTCTTAATTCTGGTAAAATACACATAAAATAGAAAACACCATCTTTAAGTGTACAGTTCAGTGGTATTAACTACAGTCTCATTGCTGTGCAACCATCACCAACATCCATCTCCAGACCTTTTTCCTCTTGCAAAACTTATATCCTGTCACCATTAAATCCTAATAACTTCCCCTCCCCTCCCCCAGCCCTGGCACCCACCATTCCTCTTCCTACCATTCTACATCATGGGACTCCTCTAGGGACCTCGTTCGTATCAGTGGAAGCACACAGCATTTGTCCTTTTGTGACTGGCTTTCTACTGAGCATCATGTGCTCAAGGTCCATCAGTGTTGTAACAGGTGTGAGAATTTTCTTCCTGTTTAAGTCTGAACACTATTCCGTTGCACTGATGGACACGTGGATTGCTTCCACACTTTAGCTATTGTGAATCGCACTGAGATGAACACTGGTTTCCAAGTATCTGTTCAAGACCTTGCTTCCAATTCTTTTGGAAAAATACCTGGAAGTGGAATTGCTGGATCATGTGGTAATTCTATGTTTAATTTTTTGAGGAACCTCAAAGCATCTGTACCATTTTACATTCCCACCAACTGTGCACCAGATTCTGTTGTTTTTAACATGCCAGTTTTGTGTATGACTTTCATACTAAATGTTAGTTTATGTTATATATTGCTTTCATTTTTATATACATTTTCGCCAGAGTAAGTCCTGAGTCCCGTTACGTCAAATGTGACTTTAAGAAAATAATTAATTTAACATTATTTAATGTCAATAATAATAGCTAAATAATATCTTAAAGAAAAACCTCTAATGTGTGAGATTTATCAAGGGGAGATGCAGGACAAAGTAAATTTGGAAAAGCTACTGCTGAGATGACAGCCACATCAAGCCAAGGGGTGCGGACAGCGGGGCTCCGGGGCCGCTAACTCAGGCTAGGGTTGGACTGTTCTGGACTCAGAAGGCCTCCCCGGCTGGTTTCAATGCACAGCAGTACTTCTGCACACACCAGTAAGGGGCAGCGTGTTGCTATCATTGGATGCTGCCTAAATCTCTCTTGTTGAAATATAATGTTTATATTTTATCAGCATCATAAAGCAATTATACATTTTCAAGCAATGAGCAAGTGTACCATATGTAAAAGTGATTGGTTCTTCTACCTTCCTCAGAAAGCAGTATTAAAAATCATGTATTTATATAGAACTTTTTTAAACTAGATCTCATTTCATTATCCCATTTTTATAATAACCATTGGAGTTTGTTAGGTATTATTTTCATTTTCTAAATACTTGACGAAGGCTGTGTCACAGTGAGAGGAGTGATGAAATTTCATCTTGGAAAACCCATTTAAATGCATTCTTTTCACGTACCAAATTCATAGGTTTAATCAGCCTGAGAGGAACTGGCTTTTTTCAGGTATATGTGAAGAACATTGCTGCACCAGCCTTCCTAAGACACTTTCACCAGGATAAAGACTGCTGGGATGGCAGAGGAGGTGTGTCCGCTGGTGGAACCAGCATTGGAGATGGGAGGAGTGATGCTTGTGACATGGAGGGTAGAAACCAGGGGGTGGAGGGCATCCTTGCTGAGAGAAAAAGACCCCACAGGAGGCTTCTGAGGAGGCCGGACTAGGGAGGTGACCTCCTGAGGGCCGTGGGAAGACACCTCATACATGACAACCAGTGGTTGCAAAAGCATCTGGTGCACCGTGGAAGGAGGTTAGCCAGACCATCGTCTTGACCCCATTAGGGTTTTGCAAGGCAGGCGTTCCCCATCTTACGGGCAGGTAGATCGAGGCAGCCTCCTGTGAAGGCCTTGTTCCAGGTGGGCTGCCTGGAGGAGGCGGGATGGTGAGGAAGCCTGCTGGCGAGCGCTTGGCAGGGGAAGCGGCTCTGCTCTCCAGGGGGCCCGGCCTGGGCTGGAAAAGTAGGAAGAGACGTTCCCCGTCATTAGAGGGCTGTCGTGCAGCCCTGATGGTTGGCTTTTCTTTGTGATCCAGGAGCCGGACTTAAGCACCCACCTCAAGGAGGGCATCCGCTGCCCTGAAGGAGGTCTCCAGCAAACACACCGTGGCCGCACTAGCGAGAGCCAGGCCGCGTCCTCGCAGAGGCTCCTCTGTTTGCAGGATCCTGGTTGAGTTTGATAACTGACCATTTGGGCCACTTGTTTTTTCCTCTTCTCATGCTTTACATTCCTGTTCCTATGTTTTATCAATAAATTCACCAATAAAGAGTGCGGCCTTGAAACCCTGGGCTCCCACCCTCAACCCCAAGAAAAGCAGAACCCAGGCCCATGCATTCTTTCTCTCTCTCTCTCTCTCTACCTGTGACCTCACTGTGTGGCCCCAGGTGTCCTGGGGTCCTGTAAAAAATAAACCTTTATTTTTTTCAAAGTTTCCTGATGATTTTTGCTGAAGGATGTCTTGCAGTCATAATAAGAACCACAAGGGCCGGTGCAACCATGACATTGATTATTATTATTATTTTTAAAAGAAATTCACGTTCTTTTATTTATTTATTTATTTATTTTTGGCTGTGTTGAGTCTTCGTTTCTGTGCGAGGGCTTTCTCTAATTGTGGCAAGTGGGGACCACTCTTCATCGCGGTGCACGGGCCTCTCACCATCGCGGCCTCTCTTGTTGCGGAGCACAGGCTCCAGACGCGCAGGCTCAGTAGTTGTGGCTCACGGGCCCAGTTGCTCCGCGGCATGTGGGATCTTCCCAGACCAGGGCTCAAACCCGTGTCCCCTGCATTGGCAGGCAGATTCTCAACCACTGCGCCACCAGGGAAGCCCCCACGACATTGATTATCGATAGGCTGAGATCTACACAATAAATTGGTGTAGTTGGCAGGGCTGTGTGACTGCGCTTGGAATTAACCAAGGGCGATGCTTCTTTACCTGCAGCTTGCTCAGCAACCGTCTGACTCAGGTGAGTAACACCATCCGGGGAAGGAGCGCCGCTTGGCGGGGGCTGCAAGCTGCTGTGTGCTCCTGCTTATTATCGCCTCTGTCGTGTGTTCCCTGGGGCGTTGACCCAAAGATCACGGCTGCCATAACAATCCAACACTCTCCCCAGAGCAGTGTGATCAAGGCCATCTGTCTAGTGACTAACCATAACGGCCTTAATTGACTGTTAATGTGGGGAGGGTTCTCCACGCCTTGAGGCCAAGGAGAACTAAAGAGGAGGATTGGATGGCAAGGCTATTGTCATGGTCCAAGGAGAGGCTCTGGGCTAAAGGACATGAGGACAGGATTCCGTAGGTGAGGAGGACGAGAGACCTCTGCCTTCAACCTCTGAGTCGGTGAGTTGTGCCCGGACTACGTGTCCTAACCCGGAAGAGTGAAGTAACCTTGCACCCAGAAGCCAATGGCACCACCCCTGACCCAGTGGGATATTATGGATCCAATCCCTGGTGTGATGTTGCTAAAAAAATAATGGACAAATATAAATGTCCGGAACACCTGGTGCCAGCACTTCCTATGAACCCTGAGGAGGTGCATCAGCTCCTTGACAAACGCAAAACACCATGGAAGGCTCCTGGGTGTCGCTCTGTGCCGTGCACACCAATGTGCCAAGACTCTGGATTAGGTCCCAGAGGCCTGGCGGCCTTTCCCAAAGACTCTCCGCATTGCCCTATGGAGGCAGACCCCAGTCCCGGAGAGGTGTCTTGGGACACCCCGGAGAGGAAAGAGGCCGCCTATGAAGAGGGCTCACAGTGACGTCATCCCGAATGTTCCAGTGGCAACACAGAAGATTCAGGTGACAGGACAAAATCAAGTAGGAACTGAGATCAGAAACTACACCTTAATTAAAATGGAAACTTTTATTGAAGATTTTATGCAGCAGAAAGGAGAGAGGGGAATGAATTGGCTATTGTGGGACTTTTTGTTTGTTTGGAATGAGCTCTCAGTTATTATTCACAGCTGCCAAAGTGCACCAACTCACTGGTATCTCTAAACATCTTAAACTCTATAACATTCTTAAAGTTCCTGTAATTAGGAGGAGCACCCTGTAAAAGTAAATCTCTGGACTCAAGGTCAAATGGGCCCTCCTCAGGGTTGGAAATAAAGAGGGGGTCATTTGGGTCACTACTGTCATGGAAACGATAAACCTGCTGGGCTTCTAAGGGTTAAGAATTCTAAGTAATATATGTTATGAAAACATCTAGAAATAAGGAAATGTCTATATGCAAGGCAAATAGATGTGTTTTTGGGTATGAAACGTATGAGGTATGGAGATTTTTTTTTTTTTTTAAGGAAAAAGAAAATAAATTTGTCCTAAAGTAAAACTGGTTATTTCAGAATGGGAAATAGGAAAATAAAGGACAAAATGGGGTATACAGTTGGGACGAGAGAGAGAAAAAGAATTTTATCTTGTGTAGTGAAGTTGGGTAAACTTGGATCATTATTATAAGGTGTGTGTGGTTTTTTTTTTTAACCTAAGCTTTAATAGCAATCGTATGCTTATGTAATTTTCTTTCATCAGCTGAAAGGACAAAGTTTTCTTGGAGTATTGGCATGCTTCTGATAGATTACAAAATGCTTTTCTTTACCATAAGTAATCTGGCTAGAAAGCAAAGATTTTGTGTTTTATCAGAAGAAATAATGCTAAAACTTCTTTATGGATATTCTGGCATGGATATATGTTATTAATATGTGTTCCAGAAATTATATGAAATTCCTAGAAATCTTATATGTACGTTATCATTTGTAATTCTCATTATCATCTTAAAATGTTGTATGTCATAGAAATAACCAAATTTCCTTGTCAATTGCATTATAATGAATTCTCATTAGATATTTAATCATGGTCATTTTTAAGTCTTTTGTCATTTACGGTTATTGTTTTACTCTGACGCTTTTTACAAATGTGTTTCATATTCAGAGAGATTCATGGAGAGGTCTCTGACAAGTATTCTGGAATATAGGTTTCTGGTAATGTTCAGATCATACCACTGACCTGGGTAGGAATTTACATGACACTAATAGAGAAACTGATGGCTTCATGAAACTGCCAACAAAAGATCAAGATCGACAAGAATTAATTACATGGGAGTGAATGAACTGATGACGATAATTATAATTTTGTGACTTATTTTGAAACATTGTTGATTCTTTAACCTTTTGTTTTTTCCAGATTTGGGGAATCCTATTCTCTTAAGCTATCTATGATTTACAACAGTTTGGTAAAGTATATCTTTGTGAACAAAGGTGAAACATTTATCTTTTTCTCCCTACATGATCCCTCCAGAATTAGAAAACTCTCAGTGAGTAATCTTATTTTCATGGCAATATAGTTATTTGCATAAGTTCAATAAGATTCTATTCTCCTTGTAACAGGACACAAGTGGAAATATTATTTAATTCCCAAGACTTTGACTGGAAGGTATTATTTGAGAATGTGCATAGACTCAGATATGACCAGACAGTTTGGAAAACCAACCTAGTAGCCTGCTTACAGGGTTCCTGGCAGCCTTACCAGGTGAGTAAGGGAGGTCACTTCCTGGCAGGTGCAGGAATGTCAGGATATCTTGGGGGCCTTGAGAAGAGAGGAATTAACTCAAATCTATAGGTGTTGGCAGGCAAAGCCTAATGGCAAGTCCTCGGCTTGGCTTCCTAGCCTCCTGAGGCTTTTAAAAATTCAATCTGAGATTCCTTATGAAAAGTTCCTGCAAAGCAGACTTAAAAAGAGCCAATATGGTCAGTTGGAATTCTTGCTGCACTTATGTAAATAATCAGGCCAGTTTATTGAAACTAGACTTAATTTGTAAATAAATTAGTCTTACTATGTTGTCTTTGATAGCAAGGGGATGATTGTAGACAGAAAAAAATGTTTCAGTAGAAACTATAATATACAGTTGTGGATATTAGATTCTAGTTCTGTTAATAGTATTTGAGGTTTTGTTTTTGACCTGTAAAGTAGACTAGGTCCTAAATTCTCCCTGTTTCCTCTAATCTCAGGCCTCAGCTCTACAAACTAATGTTTCCAATTTTTCTCCCACCCTCTGACTTGGAATCATTGAGAACTAAAACTGCCTTTTTCCTGAAGCCATGCAAGCTAAAGTTGGACAATTTGATATAAACTTAGAGAAATCACAGCAGCTCATGTTGCCACAGCAGCTTCATGCTTGTTGCTGTGTGGTCACTCAGAAAGACCACCAGAGACATTCAAACTGCAAGTAGGGAAAAGATGTCAGGTTGCCATTGCCTGCCCTCACTCTATCTGAAGATGCTTCGAACCCAACATCTAGAAATCTTACCTGGCTGCCTTCAGAACTCAGAAACTGGGATTATAGTCTGCTCCAATCACTAACCATTGTTTTTCCTTTGTTTCTGTAGAAACACCTCTTATTAAAAACCTGATGCAAGTATGTGCACCATGTAGGCCTAACTTGGGAAACCCACCTGCATCGCCACTTCCTGAAATGAGACACAGCCTCTAGTTGAATTGACCTACTCTTGGAACTAAGAGAGGGTTCAATGAGATAAAGATGACCCAGCAACTCAGGACAGGTTCAAACCTTCTTACACCAGGTGGCCAAGACAATAAAGTAGTTCACGATGTCACCCAAATCTTTGACCAGATTCCTCGGGCCCCCAAGGTCACTGACTTAGTTTTATTACAGGACACTTCAAGTTTGGGACAGTGGATACAGACTAGATTTCAGACTACCGTCTGTGTATTTATTATAGGATTTGTGACTAGAATCCTATTTAGGTATGTGCTTTCTGAGTTACAGCGCACCCTACCCCTGACTTAGCACATCAGCTACAGAAGCAGTTACGTTCTCACCATCCTCACCTTTGACTCTGATGGCTTGGCATCACAGGGTGGGTGGTAGGGTGAGCCCTAACAGGTGGGGTTTTTCCTTTTTGTAGTGCAGATGCCTAACTTAAGCTGTGATTGCCCAGGCTCCCACTTCAAAGAGGGCATCAGCTTCAAGGAAGGCTCTCTGGGAAAAGCACATCGCTAGCCACACCAGATACAGAGCCAGGCCACCTTCCCCACTGACGTGGCTTTGTTTGGAAGATCTTATTTGATTTCAGTGACTGACCGTTGGGGCACTTGTTGTATTTTCTCTTCCTGCACTTTAAATTCCCGCTTTCATGTTTTAAATTCACCAGTAAAGAGTGAGCCTAGGAAAACCCCAGGCCCCCACCCCAAGCCCCAGTAAAAGTAGGACCCCAGGCCCGTGCTCACAGTATCCTTCTCTCCCTCTCTCCCTCCCTCTCTCCATCTCTCTGTCTCTCTCTCCCCCTGACCTCGCAGTGTGGCACCAGGTGTGCTGTGTAATTTCCAGGTCCTGTAAGTAATAAACCTTTATTTTTTCCAGTTTCCCAATAGTTAGTGCTGAGGGGTGTCTTGCAATCATAACGAGAACCACAAGGGCCGGTTCAGCCACAGTGCTGGTTATTGACAGGCTGGGACCAGCACACAACAGCTATTAAGATTCCTTTTTGGTATTTGAATGACAAAATGACTAATGTTATGTGGCATATGTCATGGGTTTGCACAACTGTTGGCACACCGTGTTTTCTAAACAACAAAGCAAGAATGTGACCGTGGTCCACCCAAGCCCCGCTGCAGAGGGGGTGGTCTAAACAAATTCTGGAATAAACAGTTTCTGCTCTTTTTGACATTCTGTTAAAGGGCATTCTTTGCAGATGTGGGAGTGCATTTTGTTTCATTAGCAGAACTGACTTCGTATTTCAGACTTCGGGAGGAAGGTGTCTGGGTGTCTTCATGGTAAAGGTTACTATTATTACTGTTTTGCAAATGGTTGACTGATAAACGGAGAAAAGGATGAAATTTGTGGGATATGCTAACACCTACAGATGCATCAGTCTGGAAGGAAGGGTTGAAGTGGGGTGCGGGCAACTCAGCATTTGAAAAGATAGCTTTTTCACATGTCTAGCAGGAATCTTCTTGCTGATACTATTAGACTGAACCATATTTAATTACCAATATTTGACTGTTTTTAACCTACAATATGGCAGCTTCATATGGCTCAACCAAATATGTTTTTCAAAAGAGGGAGCAGTAATATACAGATATAGATCCAGATACAAAACCTGCCTTTCTGCCACCCTTTCTTTCCTCTCTGACTTCTTTCTTTCCACTTTCTGATAAAAAATTTATTTAGTGCCAGCTTTGTTTCAGGCTTTAGTTTTAGGAATAATTTATTTGATTTGTTTCTTCTGTATGTTCCCAACTTAATTTTAATTTGACAGCTTCATGGTACTCTCTGAGCACACTGCCACTGCCAACACAAGAGCTGGCTCATGAAGGTACAGGGTACCGGGAGAGCTAACGAAGATTCTGGTTTTGGTCTGGGACACTTCTCCAGTGATGGGGCTCCTGCTTTGCCATTTAGGCTTTGAGTCACTTGCGGTGTGAGACCTCGAGCTACGAAAGTATGTATGTCACGTTTACTGACCCCACACTTTGTTAAATCTGCTCTTTCCCGTGCAGTCCTTTATTTGAGTTTTTCAACAGAGGACTAAAAAAATGAATGCATGCAATTTAATTCCTATGTTTCCCTGGCAAAGATAAGAAGATAAAGATCCCAGGAGAAGAACTGAACGGAAACAAAGCTATCAATGTTGAAGAGAAATGTACAGTTTGACTCGGAACAAGTGTGCTTGTCTGTAATTTTGAAATTAATGGCAAGAAAAGTGAGGTTGCGTGGAAAAGATGGGCACTTACGTGAAGGCTTCAAGGAAGATGGGGACGATGAGGAGGGACAGTGGGGGAGTTGCTGATGGAGCAGAGACAGGTATCCAGGCGCGGGTGTTGGGCGCTCAGATGTGACCCTGGGGCAGCTCGCCCGAGGAGGGGAGACCATCCTACACCTCCCCTGCCTCCTCCTCTTTTTGCCAGCACGTGACTAGGACGTTGATTTTCTGAAGTTGCATCAATAGCAGATTTATATTCTCCATATAAATACTTTCACCCCCGAGTCTTAGAAAACGGGGCATCCTAACTCTCCACGTGCAGGGTCCAGGGCATGTGGACACAACCTCCTGGCATTTCTGTCCCGGCAACATGGTTCCACTCGGCAGCGCCTGGAGGCAGGTGTTTCATTGCACCGTTGTCGCTAGATTACTACTCTCATCATCAGAGTGACCAGCTCTTCTCTACTTCTGCTAACGTTTTAAGGAAGTACGTTGGTCAGGGGCGCCCACGCTGACCAGCCACGTGACCTGGGTGCCTGCAGGCTGTGGGCCACTGTGGGCAAGACTGGGATATGAACTCGGGCTGCAACCCTGGGGCTATTAACGGCTGTCACATGGCATTTGAATTGCAGTAGCAGCTGTTTATAGAGAGAAGCTCCAAGTTGAATCACTATGTACTAAATTTGTAGTTACCCATCTGGATAACAAAACAAGCTATTGGCAGGAAGAAAAGGAAAATTACAAAAATTTAACAGGGCAAAGTACACATGCCGCGTATACTTTTCGCTGTGAAATGCAGGATTCAGTAAAGACGATTTCCACGTCGGGAGCCTGGCCTCCGGTGGGCTTAGCATCCCCGCCTCTGACGCGGTTCTTGTTGGTGGCGCTCTGCCCCCCAGTCTCCGACTTCACAGGGTTTCTCTCTGGGCGGCTCCGTCAAGTTCCCGTCATGCTGTAGCATCTTCCTGGAATGTCTCCGTTTTGACCAAGACTCTCAAGCTGCCGCTGCCCTTTGTCTGCTCTCCTGCTGCAGCCTTTTCTTTATATAATGATCTCCCGACGTCCAACAGTCTCCTATTATCCAGAAAGGACCCTGCTTCTGTAATTTACAAATATTTACTAGCCACCAAGAGAACGCTCAACTTTCCACTAAAGAACTGAAACTTTGCTTTTGGACCTGGAGAGCCACACACATGATGGTGTGACAGAAGTACCCGGGCACGTCAAATCACATTCCATCCTCAATGAATAAGCCCTGGGTGACTGAAATACATCACAGATGGATGAGAAAATACGAAAACAAGAAAACCTTCCTAAGTGAAACCATACTGATTTCCCTTCTGTGAAATAAAGTAGGATGTTTCTTTCAAAGATATGGAATGAATCCATGCAGTTTGCTATAGTTGTTTTAAAGGAAACTATTTTAAACTATTTTAAAAATTTTGCGGGGGGGATAAGTAAGTTGACCATTTTTCTTTCTGAATGGATAATAAATATTTTGCTCTTCAAAAGAGGAAAATTAATTAGGAAAATCAATAAGCAAGCCATAGAATGGGAGAGAATATTTACAGTACATGTATCAGACAAAAAGCTTGTGTCTCAATAATATAAAGAACTACTATAATTTATCATAAAAGACAAACAACCAAAAATGGGCAGAATAGTCAAATAGGCACCTCACAAAAGAAGATACATGAATGGCAATATGAAAGGGAAAATTGCTCAATATCATTAATCATTAGGGAGATGCAAATTAAAACCACAATGAGATACTGCTATACACATTAGAATGTCAATAACTTAAAAGGATTGACATTACAAGTGTTCTCAAGGATTTGATCATAACTCTCAAATATGGCCAATAGAGTGTAAAATGGAATAGTCTGGGAAAATGTTTGGCACTTTTTCAAAAAGTTAAACATGCATCTTCCCTGTGTCCCAGAAATTCCACTCTCAGATATTCATCTAAGAGGAAGAACATACAGGTCCACAAAATGCCTCATGTGAGCATGTTCACTGAAGCTTTGTTCGTAGTATCAAGAACAAGAACAAGCCCTGAGGTCCGTCACCAGGAAAGTGGAGGCACTGTGGTGTGTGTATACAGGGGATACTTCTCACCGATACAGGTGTACACTTCTGCTACGCGTAGTAACATTAATGGATCTCACCTATTATGCTGAGTGAAAGAAGCCAGACGGAAAAGAGTACACAGTCTATGACTCAAATTACATGAAGTTCCAGAAGAATTCAAACAAAACTATGACAAGAGAAATCAGACTGCATCAGGGGCCTGTCTGGGTAGGGACAGAGGCACCTTCTGGGGTCGTGGACACCTTCTGTCACCCATGTGGGTTCCTTGAGTGAATGCATTTGTCAAAAGAGAACGTGCTGCTATATGTAATGACGTCTCAATAAAATGTTTCCTAAAAGAAAAACAGACACAGACGTGTGTGCATATTTCCAGTAATGGTTGGGGAATGTGACCAAACAACAATTTTAGTGGTAAAACTGGATCTAACTTCTGCGATATTTCATCCATTTGCTTATTCAACAGCTCTCGTCCTGCACCCGCTGTGCTCCAGACCCTGTTCCGGGACTTGGGAGACCACAGTGCAGTGGGGACGTACAGTCCTGGAGCTGGCAGCCAGCCTGAGGACGGGCTTCCTTCAGGGGGCTGGGCTCCCCGCCTCCATCTCAGTGGGAGACTTTGATGGCATCCGGGCTGCTCGCCGGGGCCAGCTGGGCTCATTCCTGCAGAGCAACGACCGTGACTCTGGCCTGGGGGTCTTCCTGACGATGCTTTAACTGCCTTGCAGCCCACCATTCAAAAGCCAGAGCTCTAATTCCATCACGGGTAAGTGCAGAAACTAGAGTTTGATGAGTGAGTATTCCGGAAAAGAGGTAAGAGAAGTAAACGTAATAAGTAAAAATTATGCAAAGGGGAGATTCAAAACGTTGAGTAATTTTCTACCCCAAATATTCAGACACCATTTTAAGCTTCTTAACTCTGGTGCTAGTATTGCCTTCCTCTGTTGCTCAAATATCACTGCAGTTGGTTGCGTGCACACGGGCCTTCCTGCTACATCTCCTGTCCTTTAGTTTAGTTTGTTTACAAAATTGTTCTGGACGGACGCGTGTGTGCACCTCTTTCTCCTGCATCCCAGGAACGCCTTTCTAGGTTGGAAGGCCCACATTTCTGTTCATGTTCTCTGAGCCCTTGCTGTCTTGTCCTTACATGAAAACTTGCTTGCGTCCCTGTCCTGTCCTTTCTAACGTCTTCAGTCCTTGATGCTAAAGGGCCGACCGAACAACATTCAGGCAAAAGTCAGTGGGGCTGGGTCCCCGCAGCACGCCACTCACACAGGCCCTTCAGAGCCACAGGCCTGCATGGCGTTGCTGGCACAGGGGTCACCATGGCCCAAAGGCCTTTTGTTTCCACATTGCCTAAATGTTCACCTTCTCCCCACATGTGACGGTGTGTCTGCTGTGCTGTATCAGAGAAAACCACCACTTAATGCATATTTTTCTTTTGCCTCAACAGATTCAAATGTTATGAGGTTTTTCAGGAATTCCCTTGAGTTTGTACCAAATCTTTGTATCTCTTTTCCTTCATATTAGACAAACATGTTTGACATGAACTATTTCAAGGACTGCAAACAGAGGAGGGGTCTGAATGGATGGCTTTTACTTCATGGAGAGTTAGTAAATCTCAGAAAATAATAATCTGTGCAGGACGCAATGAGGCTGAATAGTTAATCTGCATAGAATCCAGTACGTGGTACGGAGCCCACGTTCCATGTGGCAGAGCCCCAGTTCCAGACAAGCACCGTACAGACTGCCAAGAAACCAGGACTTGGGGAAACTATGTCAGCCTTTGAAACAAGACGAGCTGTAGGCAAATTACCGACTAAACGTAGAACAGGTGGCTCATTTAAAACTTCTTATTTCAAGAGAGTGATAATTTTTGTATTGGTTGTGAATCTTAAGGGCATAGAAAGGTGGAAGAAATATTGGAAAGGGAGTTAGTGCTGGCACAAGAGTTTGCTGTGATAACACTGCAGAACGATCCGCATACCCACTGGCTCCGTGCTCCTGGGCAGGTGAGAGTCAGGCGGAGGTCCCCTCACCTGGGACGCACAGCCACCTGGAATGGCTCTTCCTGGGTCAGGGGGCAAAAGTGCAAGGTGCTCAGCAAACTCTGCCCTTTGTGGCCTTGGCCAACATCACGTCTCTCCATATTCCAAGGTATATCACAGGACCATGGCCAATTCACCTCTCCCTGTGGAGGCTCAGTGAGACTCCAGGACTGGGGGCTGGGGGCGCAGTTCTCCAGGGCACAGGAGGTGCCACCCAGCGCAAGCTAGAGCTGCCTGAGGCCTACGCTCAGCTGGATGTGAAGGCGTGTGGCTTAGATGAGAGAGTATTTGTGCACAAACCGCTTTTCTTTGTGATCCTCACGTGTGTCCGTGTGACAGTAAAGTGCCACAGCAACAAGGCAGCCGCAGCAAAGCGACCCTGTTCCCTTCCCACATGGTAGTGATACGGAAAAGGAGAAATATTTGTCCAACTACTGCTACTAGTATTAGAGGAAGGAATGATTCTGCTGATTGCCTGATGACCCTCACTCTGCTCAGTTATGGATCCCCAGCTGTCCTTGCTGTACCTGGAGTGGAGCTCAGTTCCATACTGAGGTTTCTCTCCCCTACTGCAGTAGCTCAGATAAAATCTGCCTTGTCATTTTAACAAATGTGCAGCACATTTTATATATATATATATATATATATATATATATAATATATATATATACACATATATATATGGCATCCAACTGATGTGTTCAAAGATCACATATGTCCTGGTGGTGTAGAAATCGATTCTTATTTTCATTTCCTTAATGCCTGCTGGATATTCCCATCTGTCAACTCCACAAGCAATTCAAACTGACGTCCTAATATGGACTCATTATCTGTCATCCCCAGCCAGCTTCTGTCTGGGTTCCATTCTGTCAGTAGCCCCATCACCCATCCATTCACCAAGCTAGAGACCTCAGAACCCCCTTGGGACCTCTGTGCTGGGCCTCACCTCCACCCCGTCCACTTCTCAGTAAACAAACTTATTTTAAGAGATTAGTTACAAGATTACCAAAATGAATTTAAGAGGCTAGAAACGAGCTCATCCATTGAGTGGCCACAGCAAAACACCTCCCACAGTTGCAGAAGTTACCATGTTTGGGTCCAGCAAGGCAAAGGGAATAGAAGAGATGCCTCTTTTGTGCTATTGAGAGGCATATATCTGATGACACAGAGACAAGACCAATCCAGAAGATCGTTAAGTCAAAAAGCTCTTATTGCAGATGGATAATTCTGTGTATAGACATTAGTAATTGTTAATAACCCCTGTAGAATCCCTGAAGAGAAATTCTTGGAAGAAAATAATTTGTCCTGAAGGCGGTACCGTAACAAGCATCTGGATGAATATCAAAAGCTGTGTTTGAAATAAATGAGGTCGATGGAAACCCCACCTGCGTCTGTCTGTCTACCATTCCTGTGGGTGCAGTAAGAGGAAATGGGAGGCTCTGAACCAAGAGTTCATTCTGGAAACCCAAGGTTCAAGGAGTGCACAGTTTTAATCACAGAGAGAAGCTCTTTATGTTAAAAATATTCCGTAGCTCTAATTTCCACACTACAAGTGTTATCTAAATGATGAATTAGTAAAATCCAAGCCATTGCTGTCCATCTAGTTTTATCTTTATGAGAGGAAATGTAATCTGAAGACCACTCTGGAATTTCTAAGCTGCTTGACTGCTTAAGGAAGTTTAACCAAATGTTTTTAAGAAAAAGAACAAATTAGGAAAAAAAAACCCATGACATTTTGTGAGAGATTCTTACTTTGCAGATTTGTTTATGATAGTAATGTCTTACAAAAATTGATAGTAGTGTCTTGCAAAAATTGTTCACTTAATTGATGTATGTGAGGTCCAAAGTGTAAACAATTGAAATATATTAACATGTAGTGAAAAAGTTCACAAATGTAAAGCAAAAGTCCAGCTTTGGAAAAGTAATGTTAAAGACGGCTTTGCAGTCATGTGTGGTTGGTGTTATAATTTGAAGCCAAAAGAACAAAATTAGTAGAGAAACATCTGTATATTCTTGTGGAAGAGTTTATTTTGAAATAGTTGAATTTAAAAGTTCCGCTGAATTAGAAATCCTTTTGCATCATCAAAACAAATCTCAACTACGTCTGTCAATGAGAGAAAAGCAAGTTAGATTCATAAATAATCACACATTTGAAGTCTATTTTAATGAGATCAATTTTTCCAATTTTGTTTAATGGCAAGACAGGACATTCAGTCAATTAGAGGACGAAGTGATAACTTGTCTGCTCATGAGTACAAAGACTTGTTTTTTAAGCAATGGTGATTATCAGAATGATTCAGTAAAAATTCGGAGTCAGATTCCTGTAGCCAATTTGTTTACAAAGCCTGATACAAAAGAGTGATATTTGCAAGCACATGCTAAAGTTTTCATTTAAAGTTTGAAAATATTGTTGTTGGAAGTGTTCAGACTCAGCATTTAAGAATCTCCCTAATGTTTGATGTTTAACTTTTCTCTCAAGGTCACATAATATAAAGAAAGGAGTGAGTTTTTGCTCACCTCGCCCACGCAGAGGCTCCTGCATCCCCCGGTTCACCCTGAGCGCCAGCCAGCAGGCGTTTCTGTGTTGCGGCCGTGTGGAAACTTGCGAGGCCCAGGGCACTCGCAAAAGCCAGACCCGCCTTGTGGCCTCCCTGCCGCCTTCGCGGCACATCCGTCCCTCCTGGCCGGGATCGCAACCCCCATCCCTGAACAGTCGCCCCTGTTCCCAGAGCGCCCCCC
Source organism: Balaenoptera borealis (assembly GCF_965194805.1). Lineage (NCBI taxonomy): Eukaryota > Metazoa > Chordata > Mammalia > Artiodactyla > Balaenopteridae > Balaenoptera > Balaenoptera borealis. The sequence continues at coordinate 793,795 of NC_138873.1, forward strand.
GCACGTGAGAGCCCCCAGCTCCAGAGCTCAGCCCAAGTGTACGCTCCGCTTGCCCTCCCCGTCCTGGGAGCCCAGCGGCCCCCCTCAGCCCTGTCCTCCCGCAGCCCGCGAGCTCCCTGAAGCAAAGGCTGGAGGTCACGACTCTGCATCTCCAGCTCCTACGCAGGGCGGCTGCCTGCGGTTCGGTTCTGTTTGCTGAGCAGAGGGGGCCGGAACCCGGTGCTCCACGCAGCCCCACCACGCTCGTGGGACAGGCCAGCTCTCTGGTCTTGAGGCTCCATGTTTTTTCTCTAAGTGACAGAGCCTGTTTTTAAATAAAGCACACCTCACTGGGAGGCCCCATATATGAAAACAGATTTGGGGGGCAGTTCAGGTAGCAGAGGGAGTGGGGACCCCAACACTGCCACATTCTCCCTCCCACCTGACCCAACATGCGAGGACTCGGGGACTCGTGAGTTCAGGGGAATTAAGCTTCCCATTTGCCCGGCCCAGGTCGGGGGTTCAGCCGTCACCTGCTACCGCTGGACCGCGCGGGGCCCGGGGGCCGTGAGTGTCCGCAGCCCCACCTCCGGCCGCAGCGGGGAGGCGCCGGGCCAGAGCTCCGCTGGGCCGGGGGGACGGCGCACCAAGGCGGGTGCTGGTGCTGGCGTGGGAGCCGCGCTCCGCACCGCCCGCCTCACCCCTGCAGTTTCAGTTGGGGCGGAGGGAAAGTTCCACGGCGACGACTAATCTCGTCTTTAAATTTCCATTTGTAATAACAACAACAGTGCCTAACCCTACATAGCGCTGCTGGGTGACAGGCACCATCTAAAACATGCCTCTGCCCACATATTACCTTATCCAGGCCTCCCACCTATTATCACCCCCACTTTATAGCCATGGACGCTGAGCCCGAGGAAGGTGCTTGCGGCCTGAGAGCTGGAAGTGGAACCAGGGCAGCCCGGATCTAGGGTTTAGGCTTGTAGTCACGACGCAGCGTGGAGAGCCCAGAAAAGTCTCCAACGAGCATTTATGAGGGATTTCACGGCAGCAGAAGGGAGCCGTGGGCTCACTACAGTCACGTTTGAGGTTTTCCATTTACTCAGGATTGAGGCAAAACCGGAAACATTAGAAAACTTGAGAACTAGGCCCCAAAGCTGTAGTCTGCATGTGACTCCTGCTTTTCTGATGGTGATGTGGTATCTTTTAATCACCCCAGCTCCAGCCCATCATGGTAGGCTTGGGTTGTCTGTATCTGAAGATGCTAATGATTCCAAGCCCATGCCTCCCCGTGCGCCCAGCCCTCTCCTAGGCCCTGACTTAATCCTTGCCTAGGGGAGCCCTAGGGGGGTAACAGCCTCTGCTGGATGCAAGGGGCCTCTGGCTCCCGTTGGTCACCGACTCTCCCAGAGGAGAGGGGAGCAGGATCGGCCTGTGCTGCTGGCTGGTGGCCCCGATCCAAGACCAAGAGCAGTGCTGGAGTCTCACCCGGAAAGCGTCTGCCCTCCACGGCCGTCCGCAGCCATGCAGGTCCTTTTCCTAGATTTCACCTCCCACAAGGTCTGGTTGCCTCAAAGCTTCAAAGTCTAAACCACCACAAACTAAGGGCCTGCCCTCCCCCGAGGACAAGCTGCTCCATTGGGAGGGTGCTGACCTCGGACCCGGGATTCCGAGATGCGGCTGGAACACGGGCAGCCCTGCAGGCTCGGGAAGCATCACTGCGCTGGGCGGCCAACGTGATGCCCAGAAACGCTTCTCCAGGTTCACAGGAAGCCCGTTCACATCTGGGGGCCCCTGATGCCGCCCACCAGCGACGCCTGTGCTGTGTATGCCCTGAGCCACAGCCATGGGCTCCTGGAGGCGGCAGGTTGTGAAATCTCACCGCAGAGCGTTCATCCAGAGGAACCCATCCTTAAGTGACCTGCGAACTGGGCAGTGCCGGGTGGGAGGAGAACACTTAACAGACACGTGTGGATATGGCTTTTTATTCCAGTGATGATGGCAGTTACTTGAGTCTAAGTCATTAGCCTCAGGAGAGCATATTGTGAGGACACAAAAAGGCGTCCTGTGAAACCTATGACTGCAGACGTGACTGACACTGTTGAGGGGTGGCAAAGGCTCAGGTGAAATACTGTGTCTTTGCTTTGTTTTAGCAGAACTGTCCCAACCATATGTGGAAAAACACATAAATGGAAGGCCCACCTGGTGGCTGTGTGCAGCCAACTCCTGCAAAGACATTCTGCTTCCGAGTTGGTGTTTGTGCGTTTCAGGAGGGCCACCTAGGATGTGACAACAAACAGCCTCTCCCTGACCCAGAAACACCATCCCAGCTGATCACGGAGCCCACAGTTCTACCAGTAAGTCTCATGTCTACTTCTTTGAGTGATTTTATAATAATTATTGTCGACAGGGACAGCTTCGTGGCAGAAGTCAGCTGGAGGCTAGTTTGAAAGTTATCAGTCAAGTGTCTCCCGTGCTGTGTGCAGCTATTTCCTATCCCCGTTCCTGTGGCAGCTGCACGCATCCGTAGGCACTGTCCTCCAGGCATCTGTTCTTGCCGTGGATCTTCAGTAAACCCCTATCAGGCCCCAGAGGATGGGGATGCAGGAAGGAACACGAAAGCCATAGAACCACTCTTGCAGGGCTGTATTCTTCCAGTTGTCGCATCTCCAAAACGCTGGTCCACATTTGACTCCCTCTTTCTCTCACACCACACATCAGATTCTCCAGAGATCCTGCTGGCATGGCCTCCAAGGGTGTCCTGGGCTCGGCTGCACTTGACTCCTCCACTGCCGTGAGCCATCCAAACGCCGACACTCTGGCTGGGACGTCACGTTACTTAGCCTCCCCTGAGGCCTCTCTGGTGGCTCCTGCCCCACAGCAGACGGGCTGACGCTCACCATCCCTCCTGCCCTCCTGGGCACACGCTCCTCTCTGAGCCCAGGCTCTCCTGCAGGTGCGAGTGGCCCACAGCTGCGTTTGGGCCGGAATGGGGTGGGGTGACTGCACTCCTAGGCTGAATTCTACAGCCCCAGGGGCACAACTCCTGTCCTGCCCTTCTGCAGCTCAGGTCAGGGGACCCAGGGGACACAAGGGACCTTGGTCCTGAAACATGGCTTGGAGGAACGCCACTAGTCTGGAAAACTGGTTTTGACCCACAAGTACACAGTTGGCCCTACGCTGTCGCCCACCTCCTGTACCAGCTCGAAGAGTTTGCCCAAGCATTTCTGGAAGCTCGTCTCCTTCTCTCTCAGGCCAGCAGAGCAGACTTCCTCCAGCCTGTCTCCCTGCACCCCACAGCCAGGCACGAGCCCACTTCGCTACCTATGGGAGGACTGAGCAGAACAGTGACATTATGAACGTTTTCAGTACATGCGTTCACTGCCCCCGGGGCTTCATCTGACGCCGGCTCGTGCTATGGACTGGGAAGGACTGAGCATCAGCCATACAGCTCAGATTTCCCGACGTGCGTCCACGGCACAAAAGCCATAGGAGGTGCTTTGGGAAAGAGATCCTGTGGTCATATGTGTGTGGGAAATGCTGCCCATTTCTTTCTCAGAGCTTCAAGACCGTGGTGCTGATGCACAGGAAGTGTCCAGAGCTGTTACGGTTCCATCATCTAGATGTTTCTCTAAATCTTCTGAAACGGCTGAACTTTCTTTTCTTGGCTTGTTGTGTTCGGTTCTTCACTTCTGAGGCCAGGCAGGGGAAAGTGCAAAAGACATCAGAGGAGAGAGAACACAGAGCAAGAGAGAGGCCTGCTGGTCCTGCAATCCCCTGGAGAAAATCCATGCTGGAAAGGGGTGGAGCTTCTACTCTAAATATTTAGTTAAAAAAAAAAAATTGCTATGCTTTCTGAGCCACTTTATATTTTTTCGCCCAAGACTTCACCGAGACCATGATTCAGTCTTCTATTTTGTATCTGCAGAGATTTAAAGCGGGGATTAGACCTTAGGTATTTCGGAAAAGGTCTAATAAGCTTCCGTCGGCGCTCCCGTCCAGCCGCGCTGCTCTCCGCTCCCTGGCCGGAGGCCCTGGGAGCTCCAACCTGCGTCCTCCGTGGGCGCCGCCTCCCGCCCTCCACTCCGCCGCCAGACGTCCGGTGACTGCGCTTAGGGGCACACGCTCCTCCAGCCGCGGGAGAGCCGCGCTTCTCCCGGTCACGGCGCAGCCGCCTTCCCCGGAGCCAGGGCCCTTGTAGATTCACCGCAGCGTGGAGGCTTGGGCCGAGGGGCCACCGTCACTGCCCCCCAAACTGCAGCCCCCGTCCTCTGTTCCAGGCCTGGGCCGCCGTCAGCAAGCCGGAACCCCCCTTTGCCTCCACTGGCATCGGGCAAATGCCTTCAAACCCGGAAGACAGCGGCTCGGCGCAGCTCCTTGTTTGAAGACTCGAACTCGGTGGCTTCTAAGAAAGAGTCCAGACTCTCGCAGGACCACAGCCGTGTACCGTCCCTGGCACCACGTAGACGGCCAGAGCGCCCAGGCCGGGTGACCGGGTCTCCGGTGCCCCGCCCACGCTGGATGCCCACCTGGTCGGGCACACAGCGCGCGGCCGTCCTCTCGCTGCGCCGGCGTCACCGCGCCTCAGTGTCCGCGGACGGCTTGCCTGGGCCGCGCACAGCGCTGGGCAGAGGACACGGGACAGACGCCGCCCATACAGTGTCCACAGGTCACCGGGCAAATCCCGCTGAGGGCCGCTCAGCCGGGTGAGCCAGGCGGCTGTGAGCGCGGCCGGTGCCAACCAGGCGTCAGGGCTGAGCCACGGCCCCCGGAGCAGCGCACGCGGCCACCTGCTCCGCCCGGAGAAGCAACACCCACGCCGTCCGGAAGCGGCTAAGACCAGAAATGGGCCCGGAAAGGGCGCCGGGTGGGGGGGGGGGCCAGTCCCGCGAGACGCGGTAGAGGCGGAGTCGGGTGCGGCAGGGAGCGCGGCGCGGGGTTGGCGGGGAGGCGGGCGGAAGGAGGGGCCTCAGCGGCGAGGCAGGCGGCCCTGGGCCGGCGCCGGGGTGGAGACGGGGCGCCGCCCGCCAGGGGGCAGAGGCCGCGCCGCAGCCCCGCTGGGACTCAGTCCGGGCCTGGTGCGCACGCGCCGGCTGCGGGTGCTGCTGCTGCTGCAGGAGTGGCGGCCTTGCCCTTCGTCCTTCGTCCTTCGTCCAGCCTGGAAGAGGGTGAGGCGCGCGGCGGGCACTTCCTGTCGGGGGCGGTGCTCTGTGGGGAGTCTGGCTGTGCTCCGGGGGCACCCGGGAGGCAGTGCCTCAGGCAGAGGGTGGCGGGCCCGGAGGTCTGGGAAGGGTGCTGCTGGGGAGGGAACAGAAGTGGGGGGCTCGGAGGCGGGGGCCCTGGGGAGGACGGCCTGGTCGGCTCTGTCACTGTCACCGGGGGCTGTACGAGGGGCGTGCCGGGACCCCCGGGGCAGAGGGCCCGCAGCGGCCGCCCGGCTGCTTCCTCCACGTTGTGCTGCCTCGGGTTGAGCGCCCGCTCTTCCCACCCAGGATTCTCCGGCCCTGGGTTCGTGGCTGTCTGAAGTCCGCCTCCGGTTGACGAGGGTTGGGAGTGAGAGTGACGAGGCGTGGATTCTGTGGACGGAGCCCCTCGGTGGCCCAGAGGGACCCAGAGGCACGGCTCCGGGGTTTGGGCCGAGTGTCCCGGCAGCGTCCGCGTCGGCCGGTCTGTGCGAGTCCCGGGACTGAGGCTGGCGTGGCCCGTGCCTGGCGGCCAGCCCTCCGTGTGCCTTCCCGCTTCCTCCTGTTGTTTGGTGACACTTGGACCTTCATCTGGTAACGAAAAACCATGAGGCTTGGCGTCTCACCCGGGTGGTCCGTGATGCAGAAGTGAACCAGTAGATCCCACACTGGGAAGCTCAGTACGGCAGAGGGTGTCAGGCGCTTTGGGACGGGCAGTCGGCGTGGCCAGGGGCGCGTGGGCTCCGCCGCCGCAGCTGTTTGCGCAGCCCCCTCGGGTCGTGCGTTCCCGAGGGACCTTGTGCTCCAAGCTGACTGGCGTTCCAGCTCTGTTGCTTCCAGGGGCATCTCACGTGTAATTCAGTTGGTACACTCAGGGCCACGCCAGCTTCCTTAATTTTCCTTTTGATAACTCAGGCCTCAGTTTTATAGCTCAAATGAACATAATTAATAAGACAGATCTTAATTAGCACTTAATTAGTTAACAAAGGGCTGGTCAAAGTCTGAAGCTGGAATTTGCTCAAAAATATAATGATTATACAGTGTGGTCATGCAATAAAAGTAAGTTGTTTTAGCCCAAACTGACTATAGCTATTGTGGCTTTTTAAAGGAGAGGAAAGAGTTTTTCGACCCCCTTGGAGGAATCGGTGGTGAAGGAGAAGCCTGGCATCCTTATTCCTCTAACATGGGGTTGCCCAAAAAAGTTCGTCTGGGTTTTTCTGTAAGATGGTACGGAAGAACCTGAACGCCCTTTTTAGCCAAGGCAACAGGTCCATCCGCTAGTGAGTGCGGTTGGCCCGGGGGTGCACAAGCATGCATGCCTCTGGTTTACGAGAGGAGCCCATCAGCCTTTCCTTAGGAGACACAGCTTCCAGCACGACTGGCGGGTCCCCAGAGGGAGCAGGGGGACCAGGCTCTTTGGGGCAGGGAGGCCGAGGTGTGTGGGGTGGACAGCATTCCACGGCCCAGACTCTCAGAAGTCGGTCCCCACACCCAGATGTCCCTTGTGAGTGACCTGTGCGCGTGAACCTCAGAGAAGAGAGACACGGCCCTGCCTGCGTTGATGAGGTCATCTTCCTGCAGGTGAAGGTGGCACAGAGAGAACCCCTCAGAGCTTGGCCTGTCACCCCGCAGTGCGCATGGGTGGTGGCAGGGAGACACACAGGAGGCCACCCGGGGGCCAGTGCACCACCAGGGCGCCAGGTGAAGACATGACTCAGGACAGTGTAACGTGTAGGGCAGGGTCAAGTAACACGGACACAAAGCCTGGAGAAGCTCCCGTCCTCCTGCTCCGCTTCCAGAGCAGGATGCTGGGTGCCAGCATCTCCTCGTTCTGGTGGAAATGGCAGCGCGAGAACAGAAAATGAGGCGGGAGCGCATCTCAGCACATTCACACGGCACACCCAGCGCACGTGCAGCCGCGGAGTGGCTCGAGAAGGAGGATTCAAGACAAGTCGTACTCGGTGTGTGCAGGTCAGAGCAAGCCTGTCCTTCCTCTTTCTTTTGTCCCAACTCGACTCGAGTCCGCACTCAGCCCCTTGGAAGATTGTCCCCTTACCCCATGGATTGCTTTCTACAATTTACACCCTCAGCAAGTGTTTTTTTGAATGATGGGCATTCAGTTGGATTCAGCATTAGTAAATGCTCTGTGTCAAGCGTTGCTGTGTGATGATGTCACCCTGTAGCTTTTTGACCCAAATCTCCTTCCTGGGAGTCACCCCTCACATACTGATGTGTTGTCACTGGTTTTCCTGCTTCATCTGCCCTTGGGTCATTGGTGGGTTGGCAAACACTGGCCCTTTCAGTGTCTCCCTGCTCTCAGCCCCTCCAGCCGCTCAGCATCGACAATACCGCTTTCATCCCAGAAGGTCATCTCTGTGCCAAACACGCAGGAGGCCCGGACGTGGCATCGTTCTCTACCTGTCAGAGGACGTCCACGTACCCAGAGAAATACTCCTTTTCTTCTGACAGAGAAGCGGGCAGGGTGAACCCTCCAACTTGGCGTGATCCAGCTGTAAGGGGTCATGGGAACGGGCAAGGAACGTGTGTATCTCACAACCTGCTTTTTGCCACTCACAAGCTTTGAGACGTTCCATGAGGTAATACCCCTGCCTTTAACTGCAGCTGTGCACATTCCTGTGCCGTGGGAACAGAGTCAAGACGTTTTGAGACACTGAAAGGCATTCTCTGTCTCTCGAGGTGGAAGGCAAGTAGGGAAGTACATGGAGACTTCTGGTGTCCTAGGAAATGGAGCTGGGAGCCTTTCAGACTTGTTTAGCAGAACAGAGTGGATTTTGAGGTCAAGAAAATGATCTTGTATTTTGCCAGAAAAATCTCAATTACATGTGAGGAACCACCTTTTTCTTGCTCTAATGGAATTTTTTCAAGATGAAGTTAGTGATGAAACTGGCTAATTTGCATATTTGCAGGGAATAAAAATTGAGTCAAGAATTTTTCATTGGGTGGTTCACTTTAGCAACTTTAAAAAAAACTTCACTTAAAAGGAATCCAATGCTTCTTTCTTGTGATTATAGAAAGCTTTATTATTAAAAAGTTCTACCACTCTCTATCACATCTGGTTTTTTTGCATGAATTGACTTTTTTTTTAACATCTATATTGGTCTATATTGGTCAGTCTATTTATCTCTCGTAAAGATAAAATACAGTGTGTGTGTGTGAAAAAAAATAAATAAAATAAAATGTTCAAAAAAACAAAAAAAGAATATGGACATTCTCCTACATAATGCCCAAACTAGTATCCCTCCCAAGCAGTTTAACAATGATAGAGTAATTTAGTCAACATAGAGTTCCTATTCAAATTTCCCAAAACTTCCCCAAATACTCTTTTACCGATTTTTGTTTCTGGCTCAGGATCCAATCAAGGATCATTTACTACATTTGATTGTCATGAGTCTTTAACTTCTTTTAATCTAGAAAATTCCCACCAACACTTTTTGTCTTTTATGACAGTGATATTTTGAAGAGACCAGGTCAATTGTCTTGTAGAATGCCCCACATTTTGATTTATCCAAATGTTTCCTAATGATTACATGCATGTTAAATATTGTTTTATAAGAATTCTATAAATGTGCACTTCTTAGAGTGTTTCCGAAAACACGTAATGTCAGTTTGTCCCATGATGGGTATCCTAATTTGAAGACTGAATTAAGATGGTGTTTTCTAGCTCTCTTTGTTGTAGAGGTATTTTTATCCATTGTAAGTAATAGCAACTGTGGCTTCATACTGTGAGACCATATTAATGTCCTGTCCTCCTAAAACATTTCACCTAATGGTTTTAGCATCTGTGGATGATTCTCACCTAATCAATAGTTGTATTAGTGGTTGCAAAGGTCATTGGTAGATTTCTAATTGTATCATTACATACAAATGTATTAGCTAGTGTTTTTCTTCAAGAAACAGATTTCCCTTATGTCCTTTTTGTTTTTGAGTATTACTGTGGACTCAGTGATTTTTTTTTATTCAATATAATATAAACCATTATCATTAATATGTATTTTGTTTTTTTTTAGTATCCAGTTTCCTTTTATCCTTTTTTTTTTTAAACATCTTTATTGGAGTATAATTGCTTTACAATGGTGTGTTAGTTTCTGCTTTATAACAAAGTGAATCAGTTATACATATACATATGTGCCCATATCTCTTCCCTCTTGCATCTCCCTCCCTCCCACCCTCCCTATCCCACCCCTCTAGGTGGTCACAAAGCACAGAGCTGATCTCCCTGTGCTATGCGGCTGCTTCCCACTAGCTATCTATTTTACGTTTGGTAGTGTATATATGTCCATGCTACTCTCTCACTTTGTCACATCTTACCCTTCCCTCTCCCCATATCCTCAAGTCCATTCTCTAGTAGGTCTGTGTCTTTATTCCCATCTTGCCACTAGGTTCTTCGTGACCTTTTTTCTTTTTTTTCCCTTAGATTCCATATATATGTGTTAGCATACTGTATTTGTTTTTCTCTTTCTGACTTACTTCACTCTGTATGACAGACTCTAACTCCATCCACCTCACTACAAATAACTCCATTTCATTTCTTTTTATGGCTGAGTAATATCCATTGTATATATGTGCCACATCTTCTTTATCCATTCATCCGACGATGGACATTTAGGTTGCTTCCATGTCCTGGCTATTGTAAATAGAGCTGCAGTGAACATTTTGGTACATGACACTTTTTGAATTATGGTTTTCTCAGGGTATATGCCCAGTAGTGGGACTGCTGGGTCGTATGGTAGTTCTGTTTTGAGTTTTTTAAGGAACCTCCATACTGTTCTCCATAGTGGCTGTATCAATTTACATTCCCACCAACAGTGCAAGAGGGTTCCCTTTTCTCCACACCCTCTCCAGCATTTATTGTTTCTAGATTTTTTGATGATGGCCATTCTGACCGGTGTGAAATGATAACTCGTTGTAGTTTTGATTTGCATTTCTCTAATGATTAATGATGTTGAGCATTCTTTCATGTGTCTGTTGGCAATCTGTATATCTTCTTTGGAGAAATGTCTGTTTAGGTCTTCTGCCCATTTTTGGATTGGGTTGTTTGTTTTTTTGTTATTGAGCTGCATGAGCTGCTTGTAAATTTTGGAGATTAATCCTTTGTCAGTTGCTTCATTTGCAAATATTTTCTCCCATTCTGAGGGTTGTCTTTTTGTCTTGTTTATGGTTTCCTTTTAAGTTTCATTAGGTCCCATTTGTTTATTTTTGTTTTTATTTCCATTTCTCTAGGAGGTGGGTCAAAAAGGATCTTGCTGTGATTTATGTCATAGAGTGTTCTGCCTATGTTTTCCTCTAAGAGTTTGATAGTGTCTGGCCTTACACTTAGGTCTTTAATCCATTTTGAGTTTATTTTTGTGTATGGTGTTAGGGAGTGTTCTAATTTCATACTTTTACATGTACCTGTCCAGTTTTCCCAGCACCACTTATTGAAGAGGCTGTCTTTTCTCCACTGTATATGCTTGCCTCCTTTATCAAAAATAAGGTGACCATATGTGCGTGGGTTTTTCTCTGGGCTTTCTATCCTGTTCCATTGATCTATGTTTCTGTTTTTGTGCCAGTACCGTACTGTCTTGGTTACTGTAGCTTTGTAATATAGTCTGAAGTCAGGGAGCCTGATTCTTCCAGCTCCATTTTTCGTTCTCAAGATTGCTTTGGCTATTCGGGGTCTTTTGTGTTTCCATACAAATTGTGAAAGTTTTTGTTCTAGTTCTGTGAAAAATGCCTGTGGTAGTTTGATAGGGATTGCACTGAATCTGTAGATTGCTTTGGGTAGTAGAGTCATTTTCACAATGTTGATTCTTCCAATCCAAGAACATGGTATATCTCTCCATCTATTTGTATCATCTTTAATTTCTTTCATCAGTGTCTTATAATTTTCTGCATACAGGTCTTTTGTCTCCTTAGGTAGGTTTATTCCTAGATATTTTATTCTTTTTGTTGCAGTGGTAAATGGGAGTGTTTTCTTAATTTCACTTTCAGATTTTTCATCATTTTTGTATAGGAATACAAGAGATTTCTGTGCATTAATTTTGTATCCTGCTACTTTACCAAATTCATTAATTAGCTCTAGTAGTTTTCTGGTAGCATCTTTAGGATTCTCTATGTATAGTATCATGTCATCTGCAAACAGTGACAGCTTTACTTCTTCTTTTCCGATTTGGATTCCTTTTATTTCTTTTTCTTCTCTGATTGCTGTGGCTAACACTTCCAAAACTATGTTGAATAATAGTGGTGAGAGTGGGCAACCTTGTCTTGCTCCTGATGTTAGTGGAACAGTGGTCAGTTTTTCACCATTGAGAACGATGTTGGCTGTGGGGTTGTCATATATGGCCTCTGTTATGTTGAGGAAAGTTCCCTCTATGCCTACTTTCTGGAGGGCTTTTATCATAAATGGGTGTTGAATTTTGTCGAAAGCTTTCTCTGCATCTGTTGAGATGATCATATGGTTTTTCTCCTTCAATTTGTTAATATGGTATATCACGTTGATTGATTTGCGTATATTGAAGAATCCTTGCATTCCTGGAATAAACCCCACTTGATCATGGTGTATGATCCTTTTAATGTGCTGTTGGATTTTGTTTGCTAGTATTTTGTTGAGGATTTTTGCATCTATGTTCATCAGTGTTATTGGCCTGTAGTTTTCTTTCTTTGTGACATCTTTGTCTGGTTTTGGTATCAGGGTGATGGTGGCCTTGTAGAATGAGTTGGGGAGTGTTCCTCCTTCTGCAATATTTTGGAAGAGTTTGAGAAGGATAGGTGTTAGCTCTTCTCTAAATATTTGATAGAATTCGCCTGTGAAGCCATCTGGTCCTGGGCTTTCGTTTGTTGGAAGATTTTTAATCACAGTTTCAATTTCAGTGCTTGTGATTGGTCTGTTCATATTTTCTATTTCTTCCTGGTTCAGTCTTGGCAGGCTGTGCATTTCTAAGAATTTGTCCATTTCTTCCAGGTTGTCCTTTTTATTGGCATAGAGTTGCTTGTAGTAATCTCTCATGATCGTTTGTATTTCTGCAGTGTCAGTTGTTACCTCTCCTTTTTCATTTCTAATTCTATTGATTTGAGACTTTTACCTTTTTTTCTTGATGAGTCTGGCTAATGGTTTATCAATTTTGTTTATCTTCTCAAAGAACCAGCTTTTAGTTTTATTGATCTTTGCTATTGTTTTCTTCATTTCTTTTTCATTTATTTCTGATCTGATCTTTATGATTTCTTTCCTTCTGCTAACTTTGGGGTTTTTTTGTTCCTCTTTCTCTAATTGCTTTAGGTGCAAGGTTAGGTTGTTTTTTCTAGATGTTTCCTGTCTCTTGAGGTAGGCTTGTATTGCTATAAACTTCCCTCTTAGAACTGCTTTTGCTGCATCCCATAGGTTTTGGGTCGTCGTGTCTCCATTGTCATTTGTTTCTAGGTATTTTTTGATTTCCCCTTTGATTTCTTCAGTGATCACTTCGTTATTAAGTAGTGTATTGTGTAGCCTCCATGCGTTTGTATTTTTTACAGATCTTTTCCTGTAATTGATATCTAGTCTCATAGCGTTGTGGTCGGAAAAGATACTTGATACGATTTCAATTTTCTTAAATTTACCAAGGCTTGATTTGTGACCCAAGATATGATCTATCCTGGAGAATGTTCCATGAGCACTTGAGAAAAATGTGTATTCTGTTGTTTTTAGGTGGAATGTCCTATAAATATCAATTAAGTCCATCTTGTTTAATGTATCATTTAAAGCTTGTGTTTCCTTATTTATTTTCATTTTGGATGATCTGTCCATTGGTGAAAGTGGGGTGTTAAAGTCCCCTACTATGATTGTGTTGCTGTCGATTTCCCCTTTTATGGCTGTTAATATTTGCCTTATGTATTGAGGTGCTCCTATGTTGGGTGCATAAATATTTACAATTGTTATATCTTCTTCTTGAATCGATCCCTTGATCATTATGTACTGTCCTTCTTTGTCTCTTGTAATAGTCTTTATTTTAAAGTCTATTTTGTCTGATATGAGAATTGCTACTCCAGCTTTCTTTTGACTTCCATTTGCATGGAATATCTTTTTCCATCCCCTCACTTTCAGTCTGTATGTGTCCCTAGGTCTGAAGTGGGTTTCTTGTAGACAGCATATATACGGGTCTTGTTTTTGTATCCATTCAGCCAGTCTGTGTCTTTTGGTGGGAGCATTTAATCCATTTACATTTAAGGTAGTTATCGATATGTATGTTCCTATTCCCATTTTCTTAAATGTTTTGGGTTTGTTATTGTAGGTGTTTTCCTTCTCTTGTGTTTCTCGCCTAGAGAAGTTCCTTTAGCATTTGTTGTAAAGCTGGTTTGGTGGTGCTGAACTCTCTCAGCTTTTGCTTGTCTGTAAAGGTTTTAATTTCTCCATCAAATCTGAATGAGATCCTTGCTAGGTAGAGTAATCTTGGTTGTAGGTTTTTCTCCTTCATCACTCTGAATATGTCCTGCCACTCCCTTCTGGCTTGTAGAGTTTCTGCTGAAAGACAAGCTGTTAACCTTATGGGGATTCCCTTGTGTGTTATTTGTTTTTTTTCCCTTGCTGCTTTTAATATGTTTTCTTTATATTTAATTTTTGATAGTTTGATTAATATGTGTCTTGGTGTGTTCCTCCTTGGATTTATCCTGTATGGGACTCTCTGTGCTTCCAGGACTTGATTAACTATTTCCTTTCCCATATTAGGGAAGTTTTCAACTATAATCTCTTCAAATATTTTCTCAGTCTCTTTCTTTTTCTCTTCTTCTTCTGGGATCCCTATAATTCGAATGTTGGTGTGTTTAATGTTGTCCCAGAGGTCTCTGAGACTGTCCTCAGTTCTTTTCATTCTTTTTTCTTTATCCTGCTCTGCAGTAGTTATTTCCACTATTTTATCTTCCAGGTCACTTATCCATTCTTCTACCTCAGTTATTCTGCTATTGATCCTATCTAGAGTATTTTTAATTTCATTTATTGTGTTTTTCATCATTGCTTGGTTCCTCTTTAGTTCTTCTAGGTCCTTGTTAAATGTTTCTTGCATTTTGTCTATTCTATTTCGAAGATTTTGGATCATCTTTACTATCATTATTCTGAATTCTTTTTCAGGTAGACTGCCTATTTCCTCTTCATTTGTTAGGTCTGATGTGTTTTTACCTTGCTCCTTCATCTGCTGTGTGTTTTTCTGTCTTCTCATTTTGCTTATCTTACTGTGTTTGGGGTTTCCTTTTTGGAGGCTGCAGGTTCGTAATTCCTGTTGTTTTTGGTATCTGTCCCCAGTGGCTAAGGTTGGTTCAGTGGGTTGTGTAGGCTTCCTGGTGGAGGGGACTAGTGCCTGTGTTCTGGTGGGTGAGGCTGGATCTTGTCTTTCTGGTGGGCAGGTCCACGTCTGGTGGTGTGTTTTGGGTTGTCTGTGGCCTTATTATGATTTTAAGCAGCCTCTCTGCTAATGGATGGGGCTGTGTTCCTGTCTTGCTAGTTGTTTGGCATAGGGTGTCCAGCACTATAACTTGCTGGTCATTGAGTGAAGCTGGGTCTTGGTGTTGAGATGGAGATATCTGGGAGATTTTTGTCGTTTGGTATTACGTGGAGCTGGGAGGTCTCTTGTGGACCAGCGTCCTGAAGTTGGCTCTCCCACCTCAGAGGCACGGCCCTGATGCCTGGCTGGAGCACCAAGAGCCTTTCATCCACACGGCTCAGAGTAAAAGGGAGAAAAAATAGAATGAAAGAAAGAAAGAGGATAAAATAAAATAAAGTAAGATAAAATAAAATAAAGTTACTAAAATAAAAAATAATTATTAAGAAAAAAAGAAAAAATTTTTCCAAGTAAAAAAAAAAAAAGACGGACAGAACCCTAAGACAACTGGTGAAAGCAAAGCTATACAGACAAAATCTCACACAGAAGCATACACATACACACTCACAAAAAGAGGAAAAGGGGAAAAAATAATATATCTTGCTCCCAAAGTCCACCTCCTCAATTTGGGATGATTCGTTGTCTATTCAGGTATTCCACAGATGCAGGTACATCAGGTTGTTTGTGGAGCTTTAATCCGCTGCTTCTGAGGCTGCTGGGAGAGATTTCCCTTTCTCTTCTTTGTTCACACAGCTCCCGGGGTTCAGCTTTGGGTTTGGACCCGCCTCTGCGTGTAGGTCGCCTGAGGGCATCTGTTCCTGCTCACACAGGACAGGGTTAAAGGAGCAGCTGCTTCGGGGGCTCTGGCTCACTCAGGCGGGGGGAGGGAGCGGTACGGAGGAGGCGGGGCGAGCCTGCGGCGTCAGAGGCGTCGTGACATTGCAGCAGCCCGAGGCGCGCCGTGCCTTCTCCCGGGGAAGTTGTCCCGGATCACGGGACCCTGGCGGTGGCGGGCTGCACCGGCTCCCGGGAGGGGCGGTGTGGAGAGTGACCTGGGCTCGCACACAGGCTTCTTGGTGGCGGCAGCAGCAGCCTTAGCGTCTCCTGCCCGCCTCTGGGGTCCACGCTGATGGCCGCGGCTCGCGCCCGTCTCTGGAGCTCGTTTAGGCGGCGCTCTGAATCCCCTCTCCTCGCGCACCAGGAAACAAAGAGGCAAGAAAGAGTCTCTTGCCTCTTCGGCAGCTGCAGACTTTTCCCTGGACTCCCTCCCGGCTAGCTGTGGCGCACGAGCCCCCTTCAGGCTGTGTTCACGCCGCCAACCCCAGTCCTCTCCCTGCGATCCGACCGAAGCCCGAGCCTCAGCTCCCAGCCCCGCCCGCCCCGGCGGGTGAGCAGACAAGCCTCTCAGGCTGGTGAGCGCTGCTCAGCGCCGATCCTCCGTGCGGGAGTCTCTCCGCTTTGCCCTCCGCACGCCTGTGGCTGCGCTCTCCTCCGTGGCTCCAAAGCTTCCCCCTCCGCCACCCGCAGTCTCCGCCCGCGAAGGGGCTCCTAGTGTGTGGACACCTTTCCTCCTTCACGGCTCCCTCCCACTGGTGCAGGCCCCGTCCCTATTCTTTTGTCTCTGTTGTTTCTTTTTTCTTGTGCCCTACCCAGGTACGTGGGGAGTTTCTTGCCTTTTGCGAGGTCTGACGTCTTCTGCCAGCGTTCGGTGGGTGTTCTATAGGAGCAGTTCCACGTGTAGATGTATTTCTGATGTAACTGTGGGGAGGAAGGTGACCTCCACGTCTTACTCTTCCGCCATCTTCTCCTTTCTTGTATTTTTGTTTTGATGTTCAGATCCCAAGTTGACCAGTAGGAGCCCTGTCAAGGCATCTCTTGTCCCTTTTGGTGTGACATAATGGAGTGTTTAAAATTTTAATGTAAAACTTTATTTGTTTTAAAACACTAAGATATACATTTTATTATACTAGTGACAAAAACTTGTCTGTTCCTTTGATATTTCCTCTAATAACTTAGAAATGATCATTTTAAGCCTATTTCTCCATTTTTTGCAATAGAATGAATAGAGTGAAAAAAATTGTTGAATCACTTCATGAGTGATGAACTACACCCAAGAAACTGAACATAAAACCCCTGTATCACAGCTGTTCTCAGCTGCTTTTGTGTCATCACTGATCGTTCTGAGGAAAAAAAAAAACCCTGCAACCTTTTAATGAGGGTTAATTATAGAGCAAAAATTTCACAGAGTTCTCAGGAAGCTTACTAGTGTTCTTGAGTAGTATTAGTGATGGGTAATGATGATTTATCACTGTGCCTAGTTGCTGATAAAGCAATTCTCAGTAAAGTCTTGACAATTTGTTAAAAAAAAAACTTTATTGGAGTATAATTGCTTTACAATGGTGTGTTAGTTTCTGCTTTATAACAAAGTGAATCAGCTATACATATACATATGTCCCCATATCTTTTCCCTCTTGAATCTCCCTCCCTCCCATCCTCCCTATCCCACCCCTCTAGGTGGACACAAAGCACCGAGCTGATCTCCCTGTGCTATGCGGCTGCTTCCCACTAGCTAGCTATTTTACATTTGGTAGTGTATATATGTCAATGCCACTTTCTCACTTCATCCCAGCTTATCCTTCCCGCTCCCCATGTCCTCAAGTCCATTCTCTACATCAGTGTCTTTATTCCTGTCCTGCCCCTAAGTTCTTAAGAACTTTTTTTTTTTTTAGATTCCATATATACATATATATGTGTTAGCATACGGTATTTGTTTTTCTCTTTCTGACTTACTTCAATCTCTATGACAGACTCTAGGTCCATCCAGCAGAACATCTAGTTTATCTCCTGTTGAGCTCAGAGGCCCTTTTGCTTTGCTTTGGGTGAAGCCTGTCTGTCTGTAGAAGCAGGTTCCCACGGTCGCATCCCTGTGCATCCCCTGACTTCCGTCAGTTCTGCTCTTCTCCCTTGTTGACCCTGAGTTATGTTTCCCACAATAACTTTCAGTTCCAGGTATTCACCCAATTTTCCTTTCCCAAGTTTCATAAGGGAGGCTCTCAGAGTTTATGAGAACTTTGAGCCCATCCATATCAAGTCAAATGCTGTCTCCCTCCCAAGCCCTGGGGTCTAGAACCTGTCACTCTCATTGTGCCTTGTTCTTGCCTCCCAGCTGAGTGTGTTCATGTCTGCTGACCTGCCTGGTTTCAGGGGGATCAAAGGCAACGACCTGTCTTCAGGTGTGATCTCTCTCCCTCTCAGTGCTTTGCGAGGGGGGAGGGGCAGGCACCATTCATTCATTGGCTCACCATCCGCAAGTATTTCCTGAGTGCCTCCTGTGTGCTCTGTTCTAAGTGCTGCGAGCACAACAGTGAACAGAACTCATGGAGAGAGAACATTAAACAAGACGAGTAAATGTGAAGTTAGGAGTCTTCGGAGAGAAGACAGGAGAAGGGGTCTACTCGGGGTTACTAGCAGGCTTCACAGACAGGGGCATCTGAAGAGCTGAGGGTGGGCCGTTGGGTGTCTGGGGGGAGAGCAGAGGAATTGGCTGCAGAGGTCCTGAGGCAGGACCTCGCTCAGTGTGGTCAGTGAGCAGCCGGAAGGCCCCAGGGCTGGAGCGGAGAGGGGGAGGGGTGGTGATGGCCTCAGAGAAGACCTGTCGGCAAGGGAGTGGCACAGACTTGTGATGAGGCCTCTGAGAGGACATTGGGTGACATGGGAGACCCTTGAGGGTTTAGAGCAGAGAAGTGATGCAATTTGACTTAGTTTTCCAAAACCTTACCCTGATGCTAAGGGCTTAGACAACCAGGAGGTCAGAGGGCACAGTCCCCTCACTTCTGCAACTTCAGGGGCCTGCAAACCTCCATCACGTTTGGCAGTGAGTCCCAGAAGGACTCACTGAGAATTGTATACTCACGGTTGTGGTTTAATTCAAGGAAAAGGCACAGACTAAAGTCAGTCAAAGGTAGATGTGTGTAGCACAGGGTCCGGGAGATGCACCACAAGTGGGGCCTCTGATGGCCCTCTCCCTGTGAGAGTCAGGACTCTGCCGGCATGTGTGTGATGGCCAGTCAACCAGAAGTCACCCGAGCCTCGGTGTGCGGAATTGTTACTGGGGCTCTATTACGTAGGCATGAGTAACTGTCCTCGTGGCTTATCTGTCCATAAGTTCCCTGCCCCTGAAGGCCCCAGGGCCCACACCCTACATCACATTGTTGCTGCCCGACCGGCCCAAGGCTCCAGACAAACACAGATCCCTCCCAGGAGCTGAGGACCAAGACCAGACCTCTTTGGGGACAAAGTTAGATTCTTTACTGTTCATCTGTCTACTGTGTTAATTAGTGACCACTGAGTCTTAGGGAGTGCTGTCAGCTTTGACCCAAATATATCTTCTCAACCAGAGCAAGAACTGTAAACAATTAATATTTCAACCTCTTGAAGAAAAATGGATTCTTATACATCAATAATATGACTGTGTACTCTGATTGGAGAAACACTAAGCAAAGCATTGAAGGTTTAGGCAGTTCCTAATGAGTTAATTTTAACTCAGGCTTTGACAGTATTATCATTTAGGAAAAATATTAATTCTCTTGATGCCCCATCACTTCTTTGGTTCCGGGGAAGATACAGAGGACCGTTTGTGTGATTGATCATTCAGTGAGTGGACACCCGCCTGCACTCACCACATTGTGTGTCTTCCAAACACTTGGGTTATAAATAACAGATATTTGCAAACTATTGGAGTTGCTGGGGCACCGAAGCCTCCAAAAGACCTTCAAACATTGCTGATGTCCAGGAGCTCACAGACCAGGGAGGACTTCTAAGAACAAAAGCTGGAAGAAGCGTTTTTCATTGTTGTTGAGCATCAGCTGTGAGTGATGGGTGTTTCTGGAGAAGTCTCCTGTCGCAGGACACAGAGGGTAATTGTGAGGGAGAGAAGCACAGGGGGGCCCTGTGTACTAGGGACAGTCATTGGAGGGACCCCCATGAAGAAGAGGTTAAGCATGCACATACTGAGAACTCAGAACTGGCCATAGGCCGTGGTGTACACTGAGTGGGGACCTCAGATGGTGAAAAGGGGACTCTTGCCTGGTAGAGTCCAGAGGCTAAGAGTTTGCTGGGTTCATCCTGAAATGAAACAAAAGTCATAGGTACTATAAAAGTTGTGGTGACTTCTGCTGAGGTAGTTCACGAATCGGTTTTCCTGAGAGGAACACGTGGATGATTTGGAACAGTGCGTTAAGAGCAATCTTCCTTTCCCTTAGAAGCTGAACAGTAAGAACTCCCCTCCTCTCTTCCTTTCCCCTCCCGTGGTTGCTCTTTCTTGCCCAATTTCCTAGTTTATTGTATTTCACACTGAATCTTCAAAAACTGTTGAACAATAAAACGACCAACCAAGCTGGCTGAAGTTGTCCTCTGTCCTCCTGCAGGTGGGACGGCTGACTCAGCCACTCCCAGGTGTCCTCGGACGAGCTGCTGTTGATGAAAGCAGAGTGCGATCCATGTGCAGTGCTGGAGAGGATGAAATATTTATGGTGGGGATTCCACACCAGATGCAAGAATTGGGAATGATCCCTCACTTTCCTGGGAAAGCAAGCCCACAATCTCTAAATCCCATAACCTGAGCACAAATGGCTCTTGGCTCACGGACCCCAGCCGGGCCTTCCCACCTCCCCTGTGTGGGGACGGATGGTCAGGAGGAGAGTCCGGCCGTGACTCACGTGTGACAGTAGCGCTCAGTCATGCCTCGGAAAGCTGCAGCCTTTGGGACCGCACTCAAATCCCCGTTAGGGATCTTTAGAGCAAAACCATATTGCTAGAAGGGATTCCTCTGTGGGCCATGAATTATGAGGCTTGTCATACGAAACAGTCCTCAGGGGCACCGACTTGGTTGGTTCTAATTTGTCCTGTACTTTTACAGCTGGTTTGTTTCCTGGACTTCCAAGATTTACAGATTGCAAGTATGCTTGTGAAGTGGTGGAATGTACTTGCACATTTGTTTCTAACTACTGATTGTCGGGGGTAGTAGAATTCAAATATTTGCATAAACTTTAGAAACCAAGGGTCAGTTCGGTGAACATTTCTAGGTGTTATTCCCATAAGACTTGAAAGTTGAGCACATCCATGGCTTTCTTCCCTGATTTCTTGTTATCACATTCCTATGTACGTCTGAGGATAAAATGGTTTCCAATAAGTGTTTCTTGGTACCTACTAATTATGTCTGATACTAGCAGTTCGGTTGATTTGTTCAGTTTTAAATTATTTTGTATTTTCTAAACAGCTAAACAGTTTTTTTTTCTCTTGTAAAGTATTTATAGGTACTTTTACATGTGATAATATGCCATATTTTCTTCCAACAGCCTGGACCCCAGGCCTGTTCTTTGCTAAAACAACACAAGGTTTAATCCTATTAATCCATGGCATCATGGCAAGAAAAATGCCATATGTGTACTTTTATTTTCCTCAAGCATTCTAGATATTTTACAGATGGTGGCAAAGGAGTGTATTAGCTCTTTGGAAGCAGAGCTTAGAGTCAGTGTGATTTTATTAGAGTTAGCAATGGAGGAAACAAGGAAATCATTCCCTAAACACAATGTCAGTCACCATTTCTCATGCAAAAATCATTTAGGTTGTTCTTTTGTCAAAGTTACATCTGTATCGAATGATTTATTTATACTTGTTCATACAATTTTTATAATCTCTTCCAGGGAAGAGGAAACTTGGGGCTTGAGTTATATCTATAATATTTTATTTTTCAATAATAAAACCCCAAAGCAATATTATAAAATGACATTCAGTGGAGGTGGGTGGAATGGTGGGTACATAGGTTTTTGTTATATTTATTCTTATTAAATTTATGTTTAGATTATTTCCAGGATGGCTTCTGGCTTATGCATGTTTGTAGAGGCAGAAATTTTCTATACGTTCTAATCTGTTCATAATCAACTATAAATATAATCTTGGCTTTACTCTGAGCAGTTAGCATGTTTTTGGATACAGAAAACCCAACTGAAAATGACTTAAAGAAAATATCAAAGTCACTATTTCACATGACCAGAAGCCCAGTGATAGAGTGGCTTTAAGTTGAGTTGACAGAGCTGCCAGCCACCTGATTAATGCCCGCGGTCTTTCCAGCTTCCTGCTCGGCCGTTACCAGCCTGCCTTCGTGTCCTTCATCTCCCACGGCCACAAATTGCAGTTTCTGGCATCACATGCCAGCATGAGGACAGGAAGGTGTGAGAGCACGCAGCACGGGGGCTTGCAACCACAACAAGATACGGGCCTGAGAATACTGAGCAGAGGAGAAAAAAGTGTCTCTTTCTGTTTGTGTTTCTGCCCTGAAGCCCCCCAGCGGGACTTCTCCCTCATGACTCATTGGCTGAACTTGGGCCACAGGCTCCTGCCCACAACAGCGATTGCCAGGGGAGAGAGATTCTGGCTGGCAGAGCCTCACCGTGTGCCCCTGAGGCTGGGGCGTGAGGCTGCCACCTCTGCAGTGTGGGCAGAAGGGAGAAGGGAAGACATAAACCTGATGATCTCTCTGTGGTCTGGAAGAACCGGGGGTGGGGAGGGTCTTGGCGGGCTGCCAGCAGCGCTTCCCACCTTTGCTGTGCTGGATCCGCACAGGGCAGAAGGCAGGCGGCTGCGGACCTCCAGAGTGAAGACCTCTGTCCACCCTTCCTCCCAGTGACTCAAGGCGCACGTGGCCCTGCCTGAATGTGGAGCCCATATGTAAGCATGTCCTCTGGGGGACTTAGAACATTCGAACTCATGACATCAGAAATGAAAGGCACAAGGCTTATAATTCCATTTATTTACTTTCCATGGGCTTTTGTAACTGTTTAATAGTCATCCTGTGTATTTTAAAATATTAAGTTTGTGTCTTTTTGGCTCTTAGTCCTTTCATTCTAGGTCAAGGGATATTCCAGGCAGGTGCTTGTTGCATTTGTAATTAGGTTGGGGTGTGTGGGTACCAGATGTTGGGAGAGTGAAATTTTTCTGTGTGCATGGCAGAGCCAGTATGCTGGAAGTACCTCCTTTGACCCAGGTTGGGAAGACGTTTCCTCTCCTGGCTCCGCTGCCCACTGCACATCCCAAATTGAGAGCGTCCTGCACTGATGGGGTGACTTTGCTCCTCATGGCATCTGAACTGCCATTTATAGTCACCGAACATTTAAAGACGACCTCTTACATATGGTTGTCACACACCCTCCTAAGTGAGCTGGGTGGGTTCTAGTCCGCTCATTGCATAGACGAGAGAGTCTCCTGAGAAGGGGAGAGAGTCACCCAAGGTTGCAGAGCTAGGATGTGGTCCAGGGAGGAATTTTACTCAGAATTTCTCTTTGTGCCTTGATCCTTCAACTCCAAACACTTAGGTACGTGATTCTCGTTTTGCATTATTTGAAAGAAGAGAGGAAGGGGAGGTTTCAACAAGAATGGTGAAAGGGGTTACTTGCTAAATTAAGCAATGGCCGGGGTGCAATTAGGAAAGAGAACGGGCTGAGGTGCTTTCAGTTTGCACCAGCTCATTGTCTGCCCTGTGGGGTGAATGTAGCACTTACGAACTTAAACTTTGGGACCAGATGGACTTGTGTTGAATGTCTGCTTCTGTCGTTTGCCTGATGTGCAACCTTGAAAACATTCTTAAGAACGTTTCAAAGTTTGTGACTAGCCCCGAATTCTTCATTTACTAAGTGGGAACAATAAGGCTTATCTGGTAGATTGTAAGGATTAAATAAAATAAACAGGTAATGATCTAGCATAGCACCTAAAACACAGGAAACAGCCAAAGGTGGTGTTAGGTAATTACTCCTACTAAAGGAGGGACTAGACAGTAAATGCAGAACTACCTAGTTACGCTGCTTCCAAATCTGCACGAAGGTCAATGGCAAAACCAAAAGCACTTTATGAAGAACTGTTACTACTTATGGTTCCTTCACTTTGTGACACTCTCAGGGCCAAGTCCAGTGTTTTGCGGGTCTGTTCGCCTGCCTTTCCTCAAAAACTCTCATGAGTAGAGAAAACTGATGCCTGTTGGTCCTTTCACTGTGTCTAAATGTTTGTGTGTGTGCATCTTGGGCCAAGCGTGCCTTGTCCCCAAGCCTCCTTAACATAAAGGGAGAGTTATTTCTCTTAACATATCGACAGAGCCCTAGATGGCAAAGTGACTGGAGTGGAAGAGGGGCACCCAAGGTTAGTCTTTGTTGACATGTGGATTAGGCATCGGCTGTGGATTCCTTAGGGAGGAATCCTAAGCACACATTTTTCTATTTTTTTAACATCTTTATTGGAGTATAATTGCTTTACAATGTTGTTAGTTTCTGCTGTATAACGAAGTGAATCAGCTGTATGTATACATATATCCCCATATCCCCTCCCTCTTGCGTCTCCCTCCCTCCCACCCTCCCTATCCCACCCCTCTAGGTGGTCACAAAGCACCGAGCTGATCTCCCTGTGCTATGCAGCTGCTTCCCACTAGCAATCTGTTTTACATTTGGTAGTGTATATATATCAATGCCACTCTCTCACTTCATCCCAGCTTACCCTTCCCCCTCCCCGTGTCCTCAAGTCCATTCTCTACATCAATGTCTTTATTCCTGTCCTGCCCCTAAGTTCTTGAGAACCATTTTTTTTTTTTAGATTCCATATATATGTGTTAGCATACAGTATTTGTTTTTCTCTTTCCCATTTACTTCACTCTGTATTACAGACTCTAGGTCCATCCACCTCACTACAAATAACTCAATTTCGTTTCTTTTTATGGCTGAGTAATATTCCATTGTATATATGTGCCACATCTTCCTTATCCATTCATCTGTCGATGGACACTTAAGTTGCTTCCATGTCCTGGCTATTGTAAATAGTGCTGCAGTGAACATTTTGGTACATGACTCTTTTTGAATTACGGTTTTCTCAGGGTATATGCCCAGTAGTGGGATTGCTGGGTCGTTTGGTAGTTCTAGTTTTTTTTTAAGGAACCTCCATACTGTTCTCCAGAGTGGCTGTATCAATTTACATTACCACACATTTACTAACAGTGCCAGCAGGGGTTCACTGAGATGTAAATCAGCAGGCAGATGCCTGTGCCTGGCATGGACACCACCCTGGGGACCGTGGGTTCCCTGGGAGAAAGAAGTTTTAGAAGTAACAGGTAAGATCACATATAATCGGGACAAAGGGCATCCTGATGTCCGTAAGTGGCCTGATTAATTTTTATAACATTATACTTTCTGGCACAAAACTAAGAGAGAAAAGGAGATTCTAAAATTGGTGCCAACAAACCACTAATTCAAGTTACTCAGTGGTGTATTCCTGCCTACAGGGTTTGTTTCTTTTGTGCTCTGTGGACTTTATTTACTTCCAACTCAATGCATCCTGTTACTTTCTCTTTCCTGAATAGAAAATTCTCTTTCCCTGAGTTTCTAAACTTTGTTATTTTAATAATATATACACAGAAAGAAATACCAAAGTTTAATTTGTAAGTTTTTTCCTCTATATCAGAAATACTGAATATCTAAGAACATAGATTTTCAGTCAGATTTTTCTGTATCTATTTTTATTATTTCTTAATTTCCAGAGTGCATTTTATAATCTTGAGACATAAACTCAACTTCAAATATTTATCTTCTAAGGGCTCTTTGAGCCTAGAGACTTAGAATGGCACTGCCTGTTCAGAATTCATTCTCCTGAACGTGATCTTATTAGTAGTCATTAGGCAGTGATGGTCGCCCAAGTGAATTATAAGATTATTTTTTCTATTTCTGTTAAAATGCCGTTGGGATTGTGATAGGGATTTCATTGAATTCGTAGATCATTTTCGGTTGTATGGACATTTAAAAATACGAATTCTTCCAATCCATGTAAATGGGATGTATTTCCATTTATTTTTGTCTGCTTTAATTTCTTCCATCAATGTTTTATAATTTTCAGCGTGTAAGTCTTTTGTCTCCTTGCTTCAGTTGATTTCGGGTATTTTATTCTTTTTGAAGCTATTATTAATGGAATTGTTTTCTTAATTTCCTCTTTAGCTAGTTCATTGCTGGTATATAGAAATGCAACTGATTTTTGCATGTTAATTTTGTATCCTGCAACTATGTAGAATTCATTTATTAGTTATAACAGTTTGTGTGTGTGTGTGTAGTATTTGTAGTTTTCTACGTATAAGAGATGTCATATACAAATGCAGATGATTTTACTTCTTCCTTTCTGATTTGGATGCCTTTTATTTCTTTTTCTTACCTAATTGCTCTGGCCAGGGCTTCCAGTACTGTGTTTAGTGTAAGTGGTGAGGGTGGGCATCCTTGCCTTGATCTTAAAGGAAAAGCTTTCAGTTTTTTTACCATTGAGTATGATGTTAGCTGTGGGATTTTCACATATGACCTTTATTATATTAAGGTAAGTTTCTTCTATATTTAATTTGTTGAGAGTTGTTAATCATGAAAGCGTTTTGAATTTTTTTAAATGCTTTTTCTACATCTATTGAGATGATCATGTGATTTTTATTCTGTTAATGTGGTGTATCATGTTTATTGATTTGTGGATGTTGAACCATCCTTGCATCCCAGGAATAAATTTCACTTGATCCTTTTAATCTGCTGTTGGATTTGGTTTGCTAACATTTTGTTGAGGATTTTTGCATTGATGTTCGTCATGGATGTTGGCCTGTAGCTTTCTTTTCTTGTGGTGTCATTGTCTGGCTTTGGTGTCAGTGTGATGCTGGTCTTATAAAATTAGTTTGTAAGTGTTCTTTCTGTTTTTTGAGAAAGTCTAAGGATTGCTATTAATTTTTCTTTAAAGGCTTGTAGAGTTCATCTGTGAAGACATCTAGTTCTGAGTTTTTCTTTGTTTGGAGGTTTTTGATTGCTGATTCAATCTTCTTATTTGTTATCAGTCTTTTCAGGATTTCTATTTCTTTTTTTAAAAAATATTTATTTATTTATTTATTTATTTTTATGGCTGCACCGGGTCTTATTTGTGGCATGTGGGATCTTCGTTGAGGCATGCAGGATCTTTCATTGTGGCGCATGGGCTCTTTGTTATGGTGTGCGGGCTTCTCTAGTTGTGGCGCACAGTTTTTCTATTCTCTAGTTGTGACGCATGGGCGCCAGAGCGTGTGGGCTCTGTAGTTTGTGGCATGCGAGCTCTCTAGTTGAGGCATGTGAGCTCAGTAGTTGTGGCATGCAGGCTTAATTGCCCCACAGCATGTGGGATCTTAATTCCCCGACCAGGGATCGAACCTGCGTCCCTTGCATTGGAAGGTGGATTCTTTACCACTGGACCACCAGGGAAGTCCCTTTCTGTTTCTTTTTGATTCAGCTTTGGTGGCTGTATGTTTATATAAATTTATCTATTTCTTCTAACTTGTCTAATTCATTGGCATATAATTGTTCATAATAGTCCCTTATGATCTTTTTTATTTCTGTGGCATCAGTTGTAATGTCTCCTCTTCCATTTTTGGATTTTATTATTTGAGTTTTCTCTCTTTTATCCTTGGTTAGCCTCACTAAGAGTTGGCTGATTTTATTTAGTTTTTCAAAAGACAACTCATTTCATCAATTTCTTCTATTGTTTTTCTACTCTCTATTTTATTTATTTCTGCTGTAGTCATTATATTTCCTTCCTTCTACTAGCTTTGGGCTTTGTTCTTCTATTTCTAGTTCTTTGATATGTAAAGTGAGGTTATTTATTTGAGATCTTTCTTCTTTTTAAATGTAGTCATCTATCTTACACACTTCCTGTTGGTACTGCTTTTGCTGTATCCCATAAGTTGTGGTATGTTATGTGTTTTATTTTTGTTTGTTTCAAGATATTTTCTAATTTTCCTTTTTATTTGTTCTTTGATTCAGTAGTTTTTCAATAATGTGTTATTTAATTTCCATGTATTTGTGAGTTTTCCCATTTTCTTTAGTTTTATTCCTGTGTTTGAAAAAGATACTTGGAATGATTTAATCTTTGTAGATTTGTTAAGACTTGTTTAGTGATCTAGCATGTGATCTATCCTAGAGAAAGTTCCATGTGCATTTGAGAAGAATGTATATTCTTCTGCTGTTGGGTGAAAAGTTGTCTATGTCTGTTAGGTCAATTTGGTCTATAGCTTTTTATTTCTGCTGTTTCAGTGGGAGTAGGACTGATGAAGTGTCAGTACAACTTCCTGGCTGTTTCAACCCATATTGTATGAATTTTAGGCATGCAATAGAACACTTTCTTTTAGAAAGCCATTAAATCTCAGAGCATTTCCTATCATGAACAACATGAGCTGAAATACTTTATGCAGAAAATTGCCCTGGTGGTATGGGACAGTTCAAGTACTGATACCCTAATTCCATAAATTATATTTTATTTTCCAGATATAGTTCATAAGATAAAACTAAAGAGGAAAAACCCACTCAATTTATATAGAAAGGTTAAGGTTAAGAGAAGGTTGTAGATAAAGCTAAGAAAATAAATAAATTAACACCAAGAATGTATTTTACATCTTTGTTAATAATTAACAGACTATATTTACTTATATGTGAATCTGCTCTTCCTCATATACCACTGATAAACAACTTGAGTTACAATACTATCTAAAATTTCTGAGTGATATGTATTTAATTAAAGAATAGTAAAATCAAATTTTAGAAATTTAGGAGATTTATTTATTTTGGTATCCTTTAAGCAGAGCTCTGTGGGTTAGAAAAAAAGATCAATGAGTGGTCTTGGGTTTTAATATTGACTGTGGTGCAAACTAGACTCTTTGAGCTTAATGATCTCCTCTATGACACCAGAATCCTTTCTTTTCTTTCTTTGCATGGTTGTTGTATAGCTCTGAATAGATCATTATATGAAAGTGCTTTGTAAACCATGATATGCTATATATTCAAATAAACAAGTCAGGTTTGGAAATCACTGAATATCATCAAAAGCTAAAGCCCTTTAAAAATATAGAACTCAAATGGGTAATGTCATTTGGCCCACTTTTAATTAATGATTTAATCTTGTGCAGTACCATTCGTATTTTTTTTAAAGCTAAAATTTACATCAGCCTAGTACGCACTTGGAGAATTCAAAATCCCTAAAAGAAAAGGAAGGTTTCTTATGATTGGGAACAGAGCTAGCAGTGTTTTTTCCCCTCTTTTCTGGAAACATAATTGCAGCATTGCTTTCTGGAAGCTTGGCCAGTGTATCTGCTCAGTGTCAGAATCTCTCAGGCACACGGCACTCCCATGCGAGCTGGTGAGGGGCCATGCAAAGAACCATCGCAGGTGCCTGCATTCCATGTCTGGAATCCACTCTGCACCCTCATCCCACTTCACTCATCGGTTCATCTGATCCTTGCCCATTTAGCTTCATCACCATGGCTTCTGCTCTCCATCAGGCCCCTGAATGGACAACACAGTGTGTTTCTGCCCCACTCTGACTTTGTTGTCCTTCAGAACATTGACATCTGACCTTTGCCAAAAGGCTCCATGCCTGGCTTTTCTGGATAAGCATTAGTTAGTCCTATGTCTTGTCCTGCATTCACCTCTAGGACATTGCCCCACAGGGGCTGCCAGTTGCTCAGCTGTTTAACAGGAGAGTTGGTGCAGGTAGGATTTTACACTTTGCCATTTAAATTTAGGTCAATGTATTAATATAACGTTCTTTGCTGGACTCACCATAAAAGTAGTACTAGATTATCATCTAGTCTTTGGCAATTGCAGGTCTGACAGTGAGTGAAATAAGTGGAACCTTTGGTTATGGCTCAGGGAATCCCATTATAAGTGATTATTTCTTGTGAGCACTCCTCACAGCTAACCCTCTCGTGGATGATTCCTTTCCTCTGCATGTGATGAAGAGTAACTGAGTAATTACCAATGAAAGAGACTTTGGGCCAGTCCCATAGACGCCCTCATGAACTAGTTGGGGGTTAAGGACAGTCACCAAATGTGCAGATAACCAGGGCTCTGTGCATTCCCTGAAGATGCACCAAGAGACAAAGCATTCCAGGCTGCACACTCTCACCTCTTCCGGGTCTTCTAGTGAAATTATCATGGTAAAGCTCTGAAAAATCTTCCCGGAAATGAATTAATACATTTTTGTTGTTGTTGTTGAACCAGCATTTCCCATACACATTTGGCCATTGGACCAATTATTTTCGGGTAATGTGTTAATGTCACCCAGAATTAGTCTCCATGGAACACATTTTGACAGTCACTACCCTAACCTAGTAACTTGCTTGTGAACCAAACCCTAAACCTTTGACAACTTAGTCTGTTCTTGTTTATCTCAGAAGCTGGCTGAACCGAGAGTAGCATGTCTCCATGGCCCTCACTGTTTCCAGCTGCACCATCGCCACTGGAATCGACTAAGATTAAAAGGTCAGAAAACAAGTTTGTACATTTACACTCACGGCTGACCCCCCACCATTCCGAATGACCTCCCCATGACCTTGGATGAGCTGCAGCTTGGGGAATATTTGCCAGCATGAGGTCCCCCTGGTTCTTGAACCCCATCAGTGATGGCAAAGGTGGCCCTTCATCTGGAGGAAGGCCTTGGAGCCAGTGCACTGGGGCGACTGAGTGGTGTGTCTACATCCAGGCTTCTGGGGGCTCAGAAATGAGCCCATTTTCCTACATCACCCCTGGCAGTATGTTCCTCTTCCACCTGGGTAGTTCTGTTTGGTCCAAGGATCATAATCACATGTCTGTTTCTCTGTAATCCACATCCCGAGGCTTGGTGGCAGTCATATCCAGGTACCATAGTCATTTATTGTATGTTTTCATGATTAATCCTGTGGGTCTTTTGACCAAGGGATATTTTTCTAGCACATTTTCTATTACCTGCCCATTTTAAATCCACAAATTTATGGTTTTTCACAAATGTTTAATTGAGTGTAGCCATTTGTTTCCCTCAAATCATTTGAGGGGGCCTCGACAAGATGATGTCTTCATTAGCATCTCCAGACTTATTGAAAGTGTCCCCTCAACACCACCACCACCAACAAAAGCAAAAGTAACGAAAGGTTGTTTAGGGTCATCTTGCATTGTCCTGCTCAACGTTAGGAACCAGCCACTCCTTAAGAGGCCCTATTGGGTAATTTAAGAATAATGTGAGACACCAAATCTGCGTACTAGGAGCACATGGTATGTAAGGGGAGTGAAAGGAGCAAGAGATAAGTTAATAGCCACTTGCTTAACAGAGCAGAAAACCTTCCTTCTTAAGAAAGGTCATACTTTCGGTCAACATTTCTGATTTTGCTTCTGTCTTTACCCAGATACTTTTACTTTTTTAAAAATTAGGGTATAGTTGATTTACAGTGTTGTGTTATACAGCAAAGTGACTGAGTTATACATAACTATACATTCTTTTTTAAAAAATATTCTTTTTCCTTATGGTTTATCACAGAATATTGAATATAGTTCCCCGTGCTATACACTAGGACCTTGTTGTTTATCCATTCCGTATATAGTAGTTTGCATATGCTAACCACAAACTCCCACTCCATCCTTCTCCTACCCCACTTTTACCTTGTTCTAATGACAGTTTGTTAATCCAATTTCCCCTCTCTATTATTCTTGAGTTGCCACTTTTTCTTTACTAACTTTGATGTACCATGATTTATAATGTCACTAAAACATTTAATTTAGTTACAAGTTTTCCCAGTATCTAGAATCCTACATTTTTTTCCTTATCAGACTTTAGCTCAAACATCCTGGAATTGGCTACAGAGTCTGCAAGTTGGGTCACTTAGTGCATCAGCTGTCTGAGAGGAGAAAGCAATGCCAACCTCCTTCCTTGAGAACATGAAGGAACAGTCATGCATAGGAGCCTGTGTGTCAGGTAGAATCTCAGGTGATTAATAGACAACAGGTACTTGCAAACACAAACAAAAAGATATTTTTATAATGCATTGACTTCTGCTCTTTATGATTTCCTTTATCTTTTCCTCAGTTTCATTTGGTGTCCTTTTCTAGTTCTTGGCATGGAGGCTTAGACAATTATTTCTCAGCTTTCCCCCCAGTGTATGTATTATAGATATAAATTTCTCTCCTACCACTCTTTAGCTGCAACAAATGAGTTTGACTATGTTTTCAATAGCCTTATTTAGGTAAAATTGATATACAATATACTGCACTAAGTATATTTATTGATATACAATAAATATACAATAAGTATTGTATATTGTATAACAATAAATATACTTAGTGAAGTAAGGATAGAAGAATAGAAATACTGTAGGAAGTTCCTAAAGAATATCTTTTTAAAAATCTACACCAAATCTGGTACTTAGAGGTGAATTATAGAAAGCCCATTTCCTCCTCTGAGATAATGACAAGCCTTTCCCACTGTCCCTGAACAAAATGTCAACTTTTTGCAAAAGCCAGAGTCCCTTGGACCCAGTTAATTCAGGTCAAAATACTAACATATATTTTATTTATTTATTTATTTATTTATTTGAAGTACAGTTGATTTACAATAGTAGTTTTAGATGTACAATATAATGATTCAATATTGTACTCCATTTAAAGTTATTATAAAATAATGGCACTATTCTCTGTGCTATATAACATATCCTTGTTGCTTATCTATTTTATACATAGTAGTTTTTGTATCTCTTAATCCCATCTCCCCAGCTTGCCCCTCCTCTCTGCCCCCCTGCACTGGTAACCACTAGTTTGTTCTCTATATCTGTGTGTCTGTTTCTGTTTTGTTATATTCATTTGTTTTATTTTTGAGATTTCACATATAGGTGATATCATACAGTATTTGTCTTTCTTTGTCTGACATTTCATTTAGCACAGTATCCTCCAGGTCCATCCATGTGGTTGCAAATGGCATTATTTCATTCTTTTTTATGGCTGAGTAGTATTCCATTGTATGTATGTACCACATCTTCTTTATTCATCTGTTGATGGACACTTAGGTTGCTTCCATATCTTGGCTATTGCAAATAGTGCTGCTATGAATATCGGGGTGCACGTATCTTTTCGAATTAGTGTTTCATTTTCTTTGGATATATACCCAGGAGTGGAATTGCTCAATCATATGGTAGTTCTATTTTTAGTTTTTTGAGGAACCTACATACTGTTTTTCATAGCGGCTGCACCAATTTACATTCTCACCAACAGCATACAAGGGTTCCCTTTTCTCCACATCCTTACCAACATTTGTTATTTGTGGTCTTTTGATGACAGCCATTCTGACAGGTGTGAGGTTATATCTTACTGTGTTTTTTTATTTGTATTTTCCTGACGAATAGAGATGTTGAGCATCTTTTCATGTGCCTGTTGGCCACCTGTATGTCTTCTTTGGAAAAATGTCTATTCAAGCTTCTGCTCATTTTTTAATCAGGTTGTTTATTTTTTTGATATTGAGTTGATTGAGTTGTATGAACCATTTGTATAGTTTGGATATTAACCCCTTATCTGTCATATTACTTGCAAGTATTTTCACCCACTCGGTATGTTGTCTTTTCATTTTGTCAGTGGTTTCCTTTGCTGTGCAAATTTTTTAAAGTTTAATTAGGTCTCATTTGTTTATTTTTGATCTTGTTTCCTTTGCCTTAGGAGAGATCCAAAAAGAAATATTACTACAATTTATGTCAAAAAGCGTTCTACCTTGTTTTCTTCTAAGGCATTTTAAGGTTTCCAGTCTTACATTTAGGTCTTTAATCCGTTTTGAGTTTATTTTTGTGTATGGTGTTAGGAAGTGTTCTAATTTCTTTCTTTTACATGTAGCTGTCCAGCTTTCCCAGCACCACTTGTTGAAGAGACTGTCTTTTCCCCATTGAATGTTCTTGCCTCCTTTGTCATAGATTGATTCCAAAGACTGACTTTATGGGCCAAGTGATCTTCAGTGTTGTGTGCTCACCTTTCCTAGCAAATTCTTCATGTGTTCACTTACATTGGATGTATGGACTTAGACCTAAGTTCCCCTTACCGGAATATATAAAAATAAATATTACTTGAACAAAATGTCATAAGACTGGGTGGCTGGAAATATAAATTTTCAAGTTCTTTACTACTCATTATTTAACCTTGCTCAAAAGTTTCCTAGAAAATAAATTTCAGTTTTGAAGCCTGTCTTTTGCAAAATCATATTTAGTAGAATTTTCCTCCCCACCTACCTTGATCCACCACTTTCTACATCAGTTTGCTGTCATCTGGCAAAGCAGTTGTAAAGAACCATTTCTCAAATCAGACCTTTTGAAACAGTATTCCCTCCTCAAAGTAAAATAATATTAATAAAGACTGTATCAAAACCTGAATTAATATACCATTATCTTCAATTTCTATTTTCTTTGTTGCAAACTGTCAAGTCAGATGGGCTAAACAAACATGTGAGCGACCTCTGGAAAAATAAAATTATACTTTTAATGGCCAAAAAGTAAATTAAACAAATTAAAACTTAGCATGATGAAGTAAAGAATTT
Source organism: Balaenoptera borealis (assembly GCF_965194805.1). Lineage (NCBI taxonomy): Eukaryota > Metazoa > Chordata > Mammalia > Artiodactyla > Balaenopteridae > Balaenoptera > Balaenoptera borealis. The sequence goes on from NC_138873.1 coordinate 827,690, forward strand.
AAGGGCAGTTTTAGTAATCCTGCCAAGTTTTAATTCAGTTGGAAAGCAATTGGAAATGATGAAAATTGCATTCAGACCCTGAGTTTTAATAGATCATTAGTCAAGATCATCTAATCCACCATTTTATTAACAATTCTTAGAAGTGTTATTGAACTACTTGAGATAAAAGGGAAAAATATTCACAGAGCTTTGGCTGTAAGAGTTTTTGATTTTTTTTCTTGGTGCTGGTAAAGAAGTCTACAGAAGCAAGCCCTGTGTCTGAGAGCCCCGAAGTGGCAATTATCATGCTTGGTTTCAGTTCCTGAATGACTTTCCATCCTCCTCCTGTTTCTCAGTAGGGAGAAACATTAATTTACATTTTTTCTACTTCTTATTTCTACTAAAAGACACAACATTTTGGGGAAGATAATGGAATGCAGAGCAATAGGTATCACTATAATAAAGATGGGGAGATATTTTCCTCAAAATATTAACAGAGAAATACATACACATTTCTGTTTTTATGTGGTCAAATTGCAAACCTTAAACCCCCTAAGCTCACACCGATTTAAGAGGTTACCACATTCAGAAAAATAAATGAACACCAAACATGATAGCAGTGTCTTTCATTCTCTCTAGTTTGATAGTCCAAGGAAGCAAAATATTTTCCACTTTATAAAATCTTTAAAACTGCCAGGGGAGATATGCTGGCCTTCTCAGTGTTGGAGCAGAGAAAGCTTCAGCTAACCACATGGAAAACACATAAGGAGACCAGATTTTTCCAGTCCATAATTCAGTGAGAGTTAGGGTCTTACTTCCAACACCAGAAGTCTTAGGAGGTGACTGGTAACTTCACACACTGCCAAGTTTTTGAAATTGGATAAAGGATGAAGGTAAAGATGGCTACCTCTGTACACATAAAACTCGTTTACAGTAGTGATTATGCATTTTCCTTTTCTTTTTTCCCCCGTCTTAAAATGGCACTAACATGATATTTGTGTTGACTAAGAAAAATAAACAAAGCAGCTTTGCTCTGTAGGCACCACTTATTAGGATAAGAACCTTCCAAAGAAAAAAGATAGTACTCCATAATTTGAATCAGATTTTGTTAAAGAAAATCTAGGTCCATCCATTCATTAAAGCATTCATGAATTTGTTAATTAAGTGAACAAATACTGATCATGTACCTGTTCCCATGTTCCTGACTGAGGCAAAAACTCATAGCAAGTTAGGAGCATGCATTCTGCAGTATGACCTCCTGGGTTCAAATCTGAGTACCACCAGCTAGCAAGGGCCACACTGGGGCCATTGCTTAGCTTCTCCAAGTATCTGCCTTCATTGGTATGGTAAGCGTATTGATGGGAGGCATGTTGTGGATTTGTTGTTGCCTACACTATCAGGTGAAAGACACAAGGATAAGTGATTTTCTTCACTAACAGCTCCTCTTGTTGCTAAAATTCCTGGCTTTGTTAAAGAATGTACACAGTGAAGTCCCTAATCCAGGGGAGTTACCACTATTTCAAACATCTTTTTCTCTGTTTCATGATATTATTGTAATTTTATTGCATTTATATCAACTGTAATATCTATTTTAGCTAAATAAAAACGTTAAACAGGCTAACCTTTTTTAATTCAGCAGAACGTTTGAGGATACTTGCTGTGTTTGCCATCATACCTAAGTCAAATATGCCTTTATCATATTTGGGATTTTTCTACCTATGGGATTACATATGAATAAATAAAAGCAAAACTCACCCCTCGATTATGTGGATACTTTTAACCATTGCTTTCTAGAATAAACACACACATGATTTATATACGTAATTCCAATTCTGTTTATTCCTTAGAAAGGACATTTAGTTCAAAAGCACATTCAAGATAGAAGAAGTGCAAGTGTCTTAAAGTTTGGTCTGTTTAACAAGTTTCAGTGCAAAACTTTATATCCAACATCACAACAAATACAAGTGAAGACAGAGAAGTTTTCAAAATTAAAAATTTCAACCAATAGACCATCTAATACCAGAACCTTTCAGTGATAGATACTAGGAGTAACGAAGATGGATCAAGAAGTCGACCAAGGCTTGGTCTTCTTCGTGAGAGACCCCAGTTTTATTTCTTGGCAGTAGTATCTGAAAAATGGTAGAAAGTACTCTCCTGTCTCTTTCTCCGTGTGTTCACTGCCTGTGACCAACCATGAAGGCAGGTGACCACCTGCAGCCATGCTCTGGGAGGGACCCTGGTGATCCCTGCCTCTGGGCAGTCTTCTACCCCGACTGTGAGTGGCGCCAGTGACTCACTTCTAAAGGGGGGGGGACAAGGCAGAAGAGAAGACATCATGAGATATCACTCTCAATATTCAGTTTTAAAAAGACCCTGACTCCCATCCTGGGGGCTTCCCTTGCTCTCTCTCACTTTTGCTCTCTCAGATCGCTTGTGCTGGGGAAGCAGATTTCCACGCTGGAAGCAGTCTTATGGAGAGGCCCATGTGGCTCAGCCAGCACGGAAGCCCTCATCCCCACCGTCCATGAGGAACTGGAGCCTGCTAAGGCCACGTGAGTGCAAGTGGACCCCTCCCCGTCCAGCTTTCAGATGAGACCACAGCCCTGGCTGGCTGTTTGACTACAACCTCATGAAAGACCTTGAACCAGAGGCCTCCAGATAAACTCTGCACAGATTCCTGACACACAGAAACTGTGAGGTAACTAATGTCTGCTGTTTAGGTCACTAAGCTTTAGGGTAATTTGTTGTGTAGCAGTAGATAGTAATTCACACACTTAATGCCTTTTTTTTTTTTAACAAGGACATTTTAATTAATTAATTAATTTATTTTTGGCTGTGTTGGGTCTTCGTTTCTGTGCGAGGGCTTTCTCTAGTTGTGGCGAGCGGGGGCCACTCTTCATTGTGGTGCGCGGGCCTCTCACTGTCGCGGCCTCTCTTGTTGCGGAGCACAGGCTCCAGACGCGCAGGCTCAGTAGTTGTGGCTTACGGGCCTAGTTGCTCCACGGCATGTGGGATCTTCCCAGACCAGGGCTCGAACCCGTGTCCCCTGCATTGGCAGGCAGACTCTCAACCACTGCACCACCAGGGAAGCCCCTTAATGCCTTTAAAACTGCTTGTGAGGCAGAATTCTGAAGTGCATATGACTTTTTTCTCTTCCCTTTCTTTTATAATTTTCTTAAAATGATACACTACTACAGATATTAGGAAATAAGTTGAGGTAAACTACAGGACAACCAACGGTGACCCACTATATTCTGGGAGGTAAAGGTATAGGTGTGAATTGGTGGAAGGCATCTGGGTGTACATCCTGGGTAATGTTTTCAATGTATAAAGTAAGCTAAGAACTGTAAAGGATCATAAAGAATTGCAAAGACTAGTGGCTGGATACCTTACTTTCTCTTGTTATTTTTGAAAAATGATTTTAGTCATTATATCAATGGACAGAGAGACCAAGAGAGATTTACTTATTCTTTCTGTGACAGCATGAGTTGCAAACAGTTATCTTGTTTATAAAGGTATAAAGAGGGAAAAAAAAACTCCCAGTAGAATGTGGAGCCTATTATTAAAAAGTCTAAATAAAAGTAGAAAATAGTTTTACAGCTAAAATATTTAAGGCATAAAGGGAAAGTATGATTTTGGTGTTCTCCAAAATGCAGAAAATTATTTCAAAGGAGTATTTCAAATTATTAATAAAATATAAAAAGATACGTCAGCTAAAAACAAAGAAACGTACTGAGATGTAAATGGAGCTAAATAATAAAAGGGAGGTTTGGAATAAAACTAATATTGGCCTGATTTATAATTCAAATGGGAGGCAGTACAAGCATAATTAATGATGTCGAGAACCAGTGATGTGGGAGATGCACTGGAGCATCTCCTTCAGGCTGAACCGGAGGACAAACACCAGAGGGGACGGGAGACCCAGAGGTGAGGGATGCTGAGCCCAGCACGGGACATGGTGACAGAGGGAGAGCTCAGGTGCCCGTTCCTGGATGGAGAAGAAGCTTCTCCAAAATTGACAAAAGAACACTTACAGTAAACATACATGGCAAAAGATTTTTAAAACAAGAAAAAAAATGTTTTCAGCATTCTGACAGAAAGCAAGCTAATTAAAAACAGATTACAGAAATCTGGCAGACCTCTCTGCAACAGCAAATTCTGGGAGATAAAGGAATGACATGGTCAGCTAACGACAGAAGCGTGTTCTGACTGTGGGCCTGCCCACCCAGCTGCTCTTCGGTGGGAAGACAGCAGAGATACTAATACATAAATCCAGTTTATCTATATTAATAAATAAACATTATACATTAAGACAAAGCTGGTCTTATTCCAGGAAAAAAGGTGTTTGTTATTTAAAAATGTATTTATAGAATTCACAACCTATGATTATCTTGACAGCAACCAAAGGAACATTTAATAAAATTGAAACTCATAATTCATTAAAATTATAAAGACAGCTTTCCATCTTGATAGGGAACATTAGTCTGAACCCCACAGATGATGTCATAGTCGCCGTTTTGGCCCTGGAAGCAGTGAACTCGGAATAATGGCAGGACTGGTTTAGAGAAAGCGAGAGGCAAGAGAAGGAAGCAGGTGGTGTGTGTGTACAGGGAAGGAGAGAAACAGGGCTGTCAACACTGAAAACAATACTAGCTGCTTGAAAACTGAAGAGACTTGTGTGACCATAAGATATAATAAAAACGATCATATTCACAGTAACAGTGAAAAATCCCTAGGTATAACAGTGCTAGGGTGAAGTTCCTTTATGAAGAAAATATAAAAATTGTCATCAAGAAGATCTGGATAAATGGAGAAGACATAAAATATTTTGAAGACTTACATTTTTAAAAGGAACCTGTAACATTTTTATACATTTCAAAGAAAATCCCTAATGCAATTTTAGGAGACGGTGACAAAATTAATCTACAGCTCATTGGGAAGAATAAACATGCTAACCTTCTCAAAAGTAACCTGAAATGGAAGGGTGTGAGGACCGTGCTACACTGTCACACACTTTAAGAAGGGCTTAATTAAAGCTGTAAGGTCCCACCGAAGCAACAGAGACTGAAGGAATAGAATACAAGTCTAGAAGGATGCTCCAGAATATGTGGGGATTTGGTGTAGAATTAAAGTGACACCTCAGCTCAGTGAATGAAGAAGCGTTTATTTTCACACATAGCACAGCAGGAAATGGCCGAATAGTTGGTAGTAAAATCAAACTAGAATTCTGCTTTAAACCTTATATCTAGACTAAATTCCATGAGGATCAGAAATGTAAATGTTAGCACATAAATCATGAAGTAGAGAAGAAAGTACAGGTTAACGTTCATAAAATTGTGGGTGGGAAAGGCTGTGCTATGCCTGACACGGTCAGTCATGTGATCAAGGGAAAGATTTAGGCTTGAATATGTACAAATCCCAAGTTTTCACGTGAAACAGTGAAACACCAAGGACAGGCTGGTAAGAGTATTTATAGGGAGAAGTTTAACAAAGAAGGCAGAAAACAACTGACATCTCGATAAAAAGATCAAACTTGACCCTGGACGAGGTCATCGCTAGAGAAGACACACAAGAGAAAGAACACGAAGGAACACGTGGCAACACGTTTAACTCAGGATGAACCACACGCAGCACGTGGTGGGTGCCTCTTCCTTCCCCAGTCACGAGGGCTGAGTAGGATGCGGGGGCTGAACACGCACGTGGGGCGTAGCCTGGTGTAGCGTGCTTTCAGAGTGATGGGCCCTCAAGCTTGATAACAACCCCTCAGCAGGCCTTGTGCCGTGGACAGAAGGGCCCGTGGCTGGTGGCTGGTCACAGACACGGCCCTGGGGACAGAGCGCCCTCGGCCTGAGCCCCACACATTTGACCTGAAACCTCTGGCTGAGCAGCCCCGCCTCCAGGAGTGAGAGGACACAGAATAGAACTGCATCTTGTTACCCCGCTGACCGGGAGGTGGGAGCCCGAGAATGGGGCTGGGTTCCGTTCTTGTCCGCCTTCAGGTCATGACCCCAGTGGGCCTGCCCTGTGGGAGCCAGAATCCAGGTTCCCGTGGGACGGGACAGCCACCGTCCAGCGCTGCGAACTTGGCCCGTGGCCTGATGGAAGGCTGGGTTTGGCCTGCTCCCGGCCGTCGGTCACCACACAGCCTGTCCCAGTCGTTTGACATCGATTCAGCACAGGCTGGTCCCCAAAGCAAACATGCAAGATAGTTTTATGAACAGATGACACAATCGGAGTGGCCACACATTTGGGATAAAGGTTTACACACAGGACTTTTAGGTGAATTGTTTCTCCTGCTCGTCGTACTGATTCCCTGCTGGAAAGAAAAATACCTCTAAACAGGGAAAATATTTTAAAAAGAGCAACTCTCAATTTTCCCCTCAAGAGTAAAATGCTGTGTGCTCCTCACTCCGTGTGGCAGCCTCTACAGGAGGATTTCTTGGGCCTGTGAGCTCCACGGTTCTGGGAACTTCCCACCTCAGGCACAGGTTTGGTCCCCCTCCCCTGGGCTACAGCTGCTTGGATGAACCATGACCTTCTGACCTAAGTGGGCCCATCAGATCACACATCCTGGAAACCGGGAACGGACGCTCAGGGCTGACGAGGAACCTTGGAGCGGTGGCAGCTGGCAACTCCCACATGGGCAAGAGAAGCAAATGATGGAGTCTGCTTGTGCGGGGAACAGAGTGGTCCGTGCGGGGAAGGGAACAGAGTGGTCCGTGCAGGGAACAGAGCAGTGTGTGCATGGAACAGAGTGGTCCATGCAGGGAACAGAGCAGTGTGTGCGTGGAACAGAGTGGTCCATGCAGGGAATGGAGCTGTGTGTGCATGGAACAGAGTGGTCCGTGCAGGGAACAGAGTGGTGTGTGCATGGAACAGAGTGGTCCGTGCAGGGAATGGAGCAGTGTGTGCATGGAACAGAGTGGTCCGTGCAGGGAACGGAGCTGTGTGTGCATGGAACAGAGTGGTGTGTGCACATGGCCCAGCTCCACTCCTCCTTTGATGTCAGGCATCACCTCATACCCTTATAATAAAGGCCCCCTTTTTTTATGCCAGGACAAGTGGGTTGCTACTTCTTACAACCAATGCCCCTACCTGCTGTGACCTTTACACTTTTTGGTAAATATGGGATGTTAGAAATGAACAGGCACGTTCCTGTGGACTGGGTTTGGGCTCACAGCTGATAAAATCTGGACCCCCTGTAGCACTCTCCTCACACTCCGAGCACCCCCTTTCATTCTGGGGGGTGGGATGAGGTGATGCATGGTGGGAGGGTCTCCGAGCCTCATGTGGGACCCCAGGAGGGCCCAGGCTTCCATTGCACTTGGGGGAGAGGTGGGGTGGTCATCACTCTGCCTCTCTGTCTTTCTCTCAAAAATTAAAAAATGTAAAATGGTATCATCTGTCTCTTTGCGTTTTGGAAGCTCTTAGACGCATGAAGGAAAGACTCCATGAGGCTTTGGTTGAGAAGAATGCGCTCACCTCGTGTCCCGTGTCCCACAGCCGTGATTCACCCCAGGGACCACCCTGTTCTCAGTTGCCAGTGTGTCAGTGGCGTCCTGGCTGAAATTTCCCTCAGGGAGATTTAGGGCTGTAAGAGACCTTGGGGACTGTATGCATTGGCCTGTGCATTTTAGGTGAGGAAGCCAAGGCTTTGAAAGAGAAGTTAATTCCCTAAGTTACAGAACTAATTAAAAGCAGATTCTGGGGCTAAAACTCAAATTTCCCGACTTCCAGTCCAAACTCTTCATGGTCTTAACTATTTTAAATTACTTTTTAATCATATATCTTAGCCTTCACCAGAAGGCCTCTTTCCAACTCATCCTGAATCATTGCTTTGAGTTGCATGCTTAACTGAGTTGTCTGTATCTTTAGGACAGCTTAGAGTCAAAAGCCCTTTCTGGCAGAATAAATCCAGTTTTCAGACGTTTCTCTCCAACTCAGCCATAGGCAATTTCTTCCTCCTAGACCGTAGGAAATAATTTTAAATTTCCTGTTCCTTTTGTGTTTTCTTTTCTCCTCTCTCATCCAAAGAAAACCATAAAAGATATTACAACTAATCATGACTAGAAGCATTTCTACATTAGCAACATGAATCTTCGGGTTTGTCTAATCAGAAGAAATTGTCTTAATATTTATCTTTTATGTATGTATTTATCTATTGTTTGTTTGGCAAAGCCTGTGCTTGAACAACATTGATAAAGTGCTGAGTTTGGGCTTGGAGTGTTTGCCCAAATATGCCACGTGTTGCAAATGCTTTCAGTACCCAAATATTCTTGGGCGAGTTTCCACGAACTGCTCAGCTGCAGCCGTAGGCTAACGTGAGAACAACTAGTTGGTAGTCCATCCACACTGTGTTTCTTCCGTACTTGAGAGAAGATGTTTGCTCACCATCAGAAACCAGGACGACTCCTGAGAGCAGATCGCGTGATGCTGCGTGTCGGCACCACCTTCTGGGTGACGGGGCTCTTCCTGCCACCTCCCCTCGCCTTCCTCCCTTCCTTCCTGGAGACAGTTACCCCAGGAAACACCAAGTCATCGAGTGTGTGTGCACGTGTGTGTGCATCTGTGAACGTGTGCATGTGTGTAAGAGTGTGAGTGTGTGAGCACGTGAACATGTGTGCACATGTGTGCACCTGTGTGCGTGCATGTTGTGAACATGTGTGTGCCCGTGTGAGCCTGCATATGTGTTTGAGTGTTTTGGATGCTCTGGTGTGATAATTGACTTATAGATCAATAGGAAAGGATACATAATCTTAAAATTGCCCTAAACAGACTTAAGAACTTAATTTATAATAATGGCAGCATCATGCTCTAGTGTGGGAAAGGGTGAATGTTGCAAAAGCTGGGGTTTGGGAAAGTCAACTTTTGTTTGTATCAGGTTGGAATATTATCTCTATTATATACCAAAATAATCTCCAGATGTGTTGAGTTGTATGTAAAAGTTTGAATTTGGAAGGAACTTAGCAATTTATAGCTTAGAGGTGGTTAGTTGTAAATGCACATCATCTCACATCTCATTCTCTTGTGAAAATACACCAAACTAAGACACGGGAATTCTGTTTAAAAAGCCACAAGGATGAGATACAGAGGAGTGGAATAAAATAGCAATAAAGTTTTGGAAGATGGAGAGAAGTTGGACTATTGCTAACTGATTTAGCAGATACAAAAGAATCCCAAGGCAGCAGTGGGAGAAGCTGAGACCAACCTGAGTTATGGGACGGAATCCTCAAAACCCTCAGGCAGGGCAGCATCAAACACCTCTGGAATCGGGGACTAAGGGTGGAGCTAGAACAAAGCAAGATGGGGAAGATTGTTTGAAAAGAAATTCAAAGGGTGCTCTACATCCCTCTCTCCAGTCTGTGTATTTGGGCATCTGCCCCAACCTTCCCTTTGCAGAAACCTGTGATGTTTAAGGGATTCCAGGTTCTACTGAGGGCACGATTGCTGTTCTGTAAACATAACTCAGTTCTCACTTGCATATTGAGGGTTGCGGGCAGGGATTTCTCCTCCCCCAGCCCTTCACCATTTAGCTCCCCAGGTTGGCAGCCAGTATGTACAAGCAGGAAATTAGAAGACTTCCTACCCACCAGCCTCTACAGAACTGGAATTATAGATATCAGGTGCTTCTTGACAACTGGCTCAACCAGATAACCCAAAATAAATTCAGACATAACAACTGCCAGTCGTCCCCTCTGAGCTTCCAACCAGATTTTCCATCCCCTGGTCCTCATCATGAACAGACAACAAGGATGGAATGGCACTGAGGGGAAGCCTTAGCATGAGAGACAAGACCTAAAAGCACAGGTAGAGAAACACAACCTGGAAGGAGCAGGAATTATGCTGATAGAAGAAAAGGAAACTTGTCATTAACATCCTCAGAGAGAAAAGAAAACATTGAACCAAGAACAAGGTATTATAGAAAAGGAACATTCAGAAAAAAGAACAACTCAGGAAAAACTCTTTATTGCTAGCAGAAATTAAAAACTCACTAGAAGATTTGAAAGATTAAAAAAATCACAAAAGATAGAGTATATAAAAGAAAATATTAGAATATTACAAGATCAGCCCGGAAGATTCAACATCCAAACCAAAGGACTTATAGAAAGGGAAAATAAGGAAAACAAACAAACAAAAAATAACAACAAAATAATTTTCCAGGCCAGTGAGATGTGAGTTGCCAGATGTAAAGATTTCACCAAGGGCCCAGCACAATGGATTGAAACAGAACCACACTGATGCATGTACAGTGAAACTTCAGAACACTTGGGAACAAGAGGAAGACACTGGATCACGAAGAAAAAACAGGCAGGCACAAAGGTTTTGGGCTTCGCAGAAGAAACACCTGGAAGTTAAAAGAAAATGAGGAAACGGCTTCATGATTCTGAAGGAAATTAATTTCTAACATGAAATTCCACACCCAATAAAATTATCCATCAAATGTCAGGATAGAAGAAAAACATTTTAAGACATGCAAGTCTTAAAAACTTTGTTGCCCAGGCACCATTTCTCAAGAAGCTAGTGGATATTATGCTCCAGTAAAATGAATGGATAAACAAAAAATATGCAAGGGAAAGAAAATGGGGTACACTGCGTGGGGGAGGTGTGCAGGGGACCCCAGATGACAGCTGAGCACCCACTCTGGATCCCTGCAGCCCTGATTCTACCCTTTCCACCCCTCTGACAGAGCACTGGGCTGGAACTTTGTCTGGTTTGCTTGACTGGGAGATGAGGGCTCTGCTCTTCCCCACATACCACACTCTGGATTGGCAGATGACACTTGCTCACCCTAAAAGGTGATCTGCTTCGATCTGCAGCTTGAGGAAGGTCAGCTTGAGCAGAGGACACAGCTCGGCCCACATTCTGCCTGGTCATAAAACAGCCTAGCAAGGGTAGGCATCCTTGTCTTGTTCCTGAATTTAGCAGAAAATCTTTCAGCTTTTCACCATTGAGTATGATGTTGTCTGTGGGTTTGTTGATGTTGAGATATGTTCCCTCTGTATCCACTTTGATGAGAGTTTTAAATCATGAATGGATGTTGAATTTTTGTCAGATGATTTTCTGAGACTATTGAGATGATCATGTGATTTTTTACCTTTCCTTTTGTTAATGTAGTGTATCATATTGATTGATTTGTGAATATTGAACCATCTTTGAATCCCTGGAATAAATGCCACTTGATCAGGTTGCATGATTCTTTTTATATATTGTTGAATTCAGTTTGCTAATATTTTGTTGAAGATTTTTGCATCTATAGTCCTCAGAGATATTGGCCTGTAATTTAATTTTTTTTGGAGTGTCTTTGTTTTGTTTTGGTATCAGGGTGATTGTGGACTCATAGAATGAATTTGGGAGTGTTCCATCCTCTTCAATTTTTTGGAATAGTTTGAGGATAGGTATTAGCTCTTTATACATTTGGTAGAGTTCCCCTGTGAAGCTGTTTGGTTCTGGACTTTTGTTTGCAGGGTTTTTTTTTTTCTATTATAACAAATTCATTTCACTACTAGTGATTCATCTGTTCAGGTGGTCAGTTTCTTCCTGATTTAGTTTTGGAAGGTTATATGATTCTAGAAATTTGTCCATTTCTTCCAGGGTGTTCAATTTGTTGGCAGATAACTGTTTGTAGAATTCTCTTATGATTTTTCTACCTTTGTGATATTGGTTTTTATTTCACCTTTTTTATTTCTTATTTTGTTTATTCGGGTCCTCTCTTTTCTTCTTCATGAGCCTGGCTACAGGTTTATCAATTTTATTTATCTTTTCAAAAAAACAGCTCTTGGTTTCATTGACCCTTCTATTTTTTTATCTCTATTTTATCTATTTCCTCTCTGATCTTTATTATTTCCTTCCTTCTGCTGATTTTGGGGTTTGTTTGCTCTTCTTTTTCTTGGAAGTCCTAGCCACAGTAATCAGACAAGAAAAGGAAGTAGAAGGCATCCAGATTGGAAGGAAAGAAATAAAACTGTCACTATTTTCAGATGACATGATACTGTATACAGAAAACCCTAAAGTCTTCACCAGAAAACTATTAGAACTAATAAAAGAATTCAGAAAAGAACTAATAAAAGAATTCAGTAAAGTTCAGTAAAGTAAAGATTAATACATAGTAATCTGTTGCTTTCCTATGTACTAATAGTAAACTATCAGAAAGAGAAATCAAGAAAACAATCCCATCTAAAATTGCATCACACAGGAGGCAATCCAAAACTGGAGCCCACTCGGCTCTTTGGTGGGACTAATGCCAGGCTCTGGGAGGGCTCACGCAAAGGAGTACTTCCCAGAACTTCTGCTGCCAGTGTCCTTGTCCTCACGGTGGGCCACAGCCACCCCCGCCTCTGCAGGAGACCCTCCAACACTAACAGGAAACCAAGGCGCCCTCAGTGTGATGGTCTACTGGATAATACCTCAGTGATCCGGAGGTGTCAGTGAAGTTTGAGGGACCAGGACCCCTAACCATGCAGAACCTAGGATTGTGAAGATGTGAGTTCCTCCTCGTTGGAAGTGATGATTATATCTTTGGACCAGTCTCTCCCATCAGGAAACGTACACAAGCCTCTTAGATAGCCTCATCCACCAGAGGGCAGACAGCAGAAGCAAGAAAAACTACAGTCCTGCAGCCTGTGGAACAAAAACCACATTCACAGAAAGATAGACAAGATGAAAAAGCAGAGGGCTATGTATCAGATGAAGGAACAAGATAAAACCTCAGAAAAACAACTAAATGAAGTGGGGATAGGCAACCTTCCAGAAAAAGAATTCAGAATAATGATAGTGAAGATGATCCAGGACCTTGGAAAAAGAATGGAGGCAAAGATCAAGAAGATGCAAGAAATGTTTAACAAAGACCTAGAAGAATTAAAGAACAAACAAACAGAGATGAACAATACAATAACTGAAATGAAAACTACTCTAGAAGGAATCAATAGCAGAATAACTGAAGCAGAAGAACGAATAAGTGACCTAGAAGACAGAATGGTGGAATTCACTGCTGCAGAACAGAATAAAGAAAAAAGAATGAAAAGAAATGAAGACAGCCTAAGAGACCTCTGGGACAACATTAAACGCAACAACATTCGCATTATAGGGGCCCCAGAAGGAGAAGAGAGAGAGAAAGGACCAGAGAAAATATTTGAAGAGATTATAGTCAAAAACTTCCCTAATATGGGAAAGGAAATAGCCACCCAAGTCCAGGAAGCGCAGTGAGTCCCATACAGGATAAACACAAGGAGAAACATGCCGAGACACATAGTAATCAAATTGGCAAAAATTAAAGAGAGAGAAAAATTATTGAAAGCAGCAAGGGATAAAGACAAATAACATACAAGGGAACTCCCATAAGGTTAACAGCTGATTTCTCAGCAAAAGTCTACCAGCCAGAAGGGAATGGCATGATATACTTAAAGTGATGAGAGGGAAGAACCTACATCCAAGATTACTCTACCTGGCAAGGATCTCATTCAGATTTGATGGAGAAATCAAAAGCTTTACAGACAAGCAAAAGCTAAGAGAATTCAGCACCACCAAACCAGCTCTACAACAAATGCTAAAGGAACTTCTCTAAGTGGGAAACACAAGAGAAGAAAAGGACCTACAAAAACAAACCCCAAACAATTAAGAAAATGGTCATAGGAACATACATATCAATAATTACCTTAAACGTGAATGGATTAAATGCTCCAACCAAAAGACAGAGGCTTGCTGAATGGATACAAAAGCAAGACCCATATATATGCTGTCTACAAGAGACCCACTTCAGACCTAGGGACACATACAGACTGTAAGTGAGGGGATGGAAAAAGATATTCCATGAAAATAGAAATCAAAAGAAAGCTGGAGTAACAATACTCATATCAGATAAAATAGACTTTAAAATAAAGAATGTTACAAGAGACAAGGAAGGACACTAAATAACGATCAAGGGATCAATCCAAGAAGAAGATATGACAATTAGAAATACATATGCACCCAACATAGGAGCACCTCAATACATAAGGCAACTGCTAACAGCTATAAAAGAGGAAATTGACAGTAACACAGTAATAGTGGGGGACTTTAACACCTCACTTACACCAATGGACAGATCATCCAAAATGAAAATAAATAAGGAAACAGAAGCTTTAAATGACACAATAGACCAGATAGATTTAATTGATATTTATAGGACATTCCATCCAAAAACAGCAGATTACACGTTCTTCTCAAGTGCGCACGGAACATTCTCCAGGATAGATCACATCTTGGGTCGCAAATCAAGCCTTGGTAAATTGAAGAAAATTGAAGTCATATCAAGCATTTTTTCTGACCACAACGCTATGAGATTAGAAATCAATTACAGGGAAAAAAACGTAAAAAACACAAACACATGGAGGCTAAACAATACGTTACTAAATAACCAGGAGATCACTGAAGAAATCAAAGAGGAAATAAAAAAATACCTAGAGACAAATGACAATGAAAACACGATGATCCAAAACCTATGGGATGCAGCAAAAGCAGTTCTAAGAGGGAAGTTTATAGCTATACAAGCCTACCTCAAGAAACAAGAAAAATCTCAAATAAACAATCTAACCTTACACCTAAAGGAACTAGAGAAAGAAGAACAAACAAAACCCAAAGTTAGCAGAAGGAAAGAAATCATAAAGATCAGAGCAGAAATAAATAGAAACAAAGAAAACAATAGCAAAGATCAATAAAACTAAAAGCTGGTTCTTTGAGAAGATAAATTGATAAACCATTAGCCAGACTCATCAAGAAAAAGAGGGAAAGGACTCAAATCAATAAAATTAGAAATGAAAAAGGAGAAGTTACAACAGACACCGTGGAAATACAAGGCATCCTAAGAGACTACTACAAGCAACTCTATGCCAATAAAATGGACAACCTGGAAGAAATTATTAGAAAGTTATAACCTTCCAAGACTGAACCAGGAAGAAATAGAAAATATGAACAGACCAATCACAAGTAATGAAATTGAAACTGTGATGAAAAATATTCCAACAAACAAAAGCCCAGGACCAGATGGCTTCACAGGTGAATGCTATCAAACATTTAGAGAAGAGCTAACACCCATCCTTCTCAAACTCTTCCAAAAAATCGCAGAGGAAGGAACACTCCCAAACTCATTCTATGAGGCCACCATCACCCTGATACCAAAACCAGACAAAGATACTACAAAAAAAGAAAATTACAGACCAATATCTCTGATGAATATAGATGCAAAAATCCTCAACAAAATACTAGCAAACAAAATCCAACAGCACATTAAAAGGAACATACACCATGATCAAGTGGGATTTATCCCAGGGATGCAAGAATTCTTCAGTATACACAAATCAATCAATGTGATACACCATATTAACAAATTGAAGAATAAAAACCATATGATCATCTCAATAGATGCAGAAAAAGCTTTTGACAAAATTCAACACCCATTTATGATAAAAACTCTCCAGAAAGTGGGCATAGAGGGAACCTACCTCAACATAATAAAGGCCATATATGACAAACCCACAGCAAACATCATTCTCAATGGTGAAAAACTGAAAGCATTTCCTCTAAGATCAGGAACAAGACAAGGACTTCCACTCTCACCACTATTATTCAACATAGTCTTGGAAGTCCTAGCCATGGCAATCAGAGAAGAAAAAGAAATAAAAGGAATACAAATCGGAAAAGAAGTAAAACTGTCACTGTTTGCAGATGACATGATACTATACATAGAGAATCCTAAAGATGCCACCAGAAAACTAGTAGAGCTAATCAATAAATTTGGTAAAGTTTCAGGATACAAAATTAATGCACAGAAATCTCTGGCATTCCTATACAATAATGATGAAAAATCTGAAAGAGAAATTAAGGAAACACTCCCATTTACCATTGCAACAAAAAGAATAAAATACCTAGGAATAAACCTACCTAGGGAGACAAAAGACCTGTATGCAGAAAACTATAAGACACTGATGAAAGAAATTAAAGATGATACCAACAGATGGAGAGATATACCATGGTCTTGGATTGGAAGAATCAATATTGTGAAAATGACTATACTACCCAAAGCAATCTACAGATTCAATGCAATCCCTATCAAATTACCAATGGCTTTTTTTTACTGAACTAGAACAAAAAATCTCAAAATTTGTATGGAGACACAAAAGACCCCGAATAGCCAAAGCAGTCTTGAGGGGAAAAAACAGAGCTGGAGGAATCAGACTCCCTGACTTCAGACTATACTACAAAGCCACAGTAATCAAGACAATATGGTACTGGCACAGAAACAGAAACATAGATCAGTTGAACAAGATAGAAAGCCCAGAGATAAACCCACGCACCTATGGTCAACTAATCTATGACAAAGGAGGCAAGGATATACAATGGAGAAAAGACAGTCTTTTCAATAAGTGGTGCTGGGAAAACTGGGCAGCTACATGTAAAAGAATGAAATTAGAACACTCCCTAACACCATACACAAAAATAAACTCAAAATGGATTACAGACCTAAATGTAAGACCAGACACTATAAAACTCTTAGAGGAAAACATAGGAAGAACACTCTTTGACATGAATTACAGCAAGATATTTTTTGATCCACCTTCTAGAGTAATGGGAATAAAAACAAAAATAAACAAATGGGACCTAAGGAAACTTAAAAGCTTTTGCACAGCAAAGGAAACCATAAACAAGACGAAAAGAGAACCCTCAGAATGGGAGAAAATATTTGCAAACGAATCAACGGACAAAGGATTCATCTCCAAAATATATAAACAGCTCATGCAGCTCAATATTAAAAAAACAAACAACCCAATCCAAAAATGGGCAGAAGACCTAAATAGACATTTCTCCAAAGAAGACATACAGATGGCCAAGAAGCGCATGAAAAGCTGTTCAAGATCACTAATTATTAGAGAAATGCAAATCAAAACTACAATGAGGTATCACCTCACACCAGTTAGAATGGGCATCATCAGAGAATCTACAAACAACAAATGATGGAGAGGGTGTGGAGAAAAGGGAACCCTTTTGCACTGTTGGTGGGAATGTAAATTGATACAGCCACTATGGAGAACAGTATGGAGATTCCTCAAAAAACTAAAAATAGAATTACCATATGATCCAGCAATCCCACTACTGGACATATACCCAGAGAAAACCATAATTCAAAAAGACACATGCACCCGAATGTTCACTACAGCACTATTTACAATAGCCAGGTCATGGAAGCAACCTAAATGCCCATCGACAGATGAATGGATAAAGAAGAAGTGATACATATATACAATGGAATATTACTCAGCCATAAAAAGGAACGAAATTGGGTCATTTGTTGAGACGTGGATGGATCTAGAGACTGTCATACAGAGTGAAGTAAGTCAGAAAGAGAAAAACAAATATCGTATATTAACGCATGTATGTGGAACCTAGAAAAATGGTACAGATGAACCGGTTTGCAGGGCAGAAGTTGAGACACAGATGTAGAGAACAAACGTATGGACACCAAGTGGGAAAATCCACGGGGGGGCGGTGGGGATGATGGTGTGATGGATTCGGCCATTGGGATTGACATGTATACACTGATGTGTATAAAATTGATGACTAATAAGAACCTGCTGTATAAAAAAATAAATAAAATTCAAAAAAGAATTGCATCACACAGAATAAAACACCAAAGAATAACCTTAACCAAGGGCATGAAATACCTATACTCTGAAAACTGTAAATCACTGATGAAGGGATTTGAAAATAATATAACAAAATGGAAAGATATCCCATGTTCTTGGATTGAAAGAAATAATATTGTTAAACTGTCCATACTACCCAAAGCAATCTACAGATTTAATGCAATCCCTATCAAAATATCCTTGGCATTTTTCACAGAACTGTAACAAGTAATCCTAAAACTTATATGCAACCACAAAAGGCCCTGAATTATGAAAGCAGTCTTGAAAAAAAAAAAAAGAACAAAGCTGGAAGCATCATCCTCCCTGACTTCAGACTATACTACAAAGCTACAGTAATCAAAACCCTAAGGTACTGGCCCTAAAATAGACACATAGATCAATGTAGAGAGTCCAGAAGAGAGAGCCCAGAAATAAATCCATGCATTTATGGTCAATTAATCTACAACGAAGCAGGCAAGAATATACAATGGAGGAAAGACAGTCTCTTCAATAAGTGGTTTTGGGAAAACTTGACAGCTACGTGTAAAAGAATGAAATTAGAACATTCTCTAACACCATATACAGAAGTAAACTCAAAATGGATTAAAGACCTAAATGTAAGACCTGAAACCATAAAAATCCTAGAAGAAAACATAGGCAGAACACTCACTGAATAAATTGTAGCAATTTTTTTTGGATATGTATCCTAAGGCAAAGGAAACAAAAGCAAAAATATACAAATGGGACCTAATTAAACTTAAGAGTTTTTGCACAGCAAAGGGAACTATTGACAAAAAGCAAAGACAACCTACTGAATGGGAGAAAATATTTGCAAATGATATGACTGATAAGAGGTTAATATCCAAAATATATAAACATCTCATATAACTCAACATCAAAAAAAAGCAACAATCTGATTTAAATTGGGCAGAAGACCTGAACAGACATTGTTCCAAAGAAGACACACAGATGGCCAACAGGCAAATGAAAAGATGCTCAACATCACTAATCATCAGAGAAATGCAGATCAAAACAACAATGAGATACCACCTCACACCTGTCAGAATGGCCATCATCAAAAAGACCACAAATAACAAATGTTGGTGAGGGTGTGGAGAAAAGGGAACCCTCATAAACTGTTAGTGGGAATGTAAATTTGTGCAGCCACTGTGGAAAATAGTATGGAGTTTTCTCAAAAAACGAAAAATAGAACCACCATATGATCCAGCAATTCCACTCCTGGTTATGTATCCAAAAGAAACAAAAACACTAATTCGAAAAGATATATGCACCCCAATGTTCATAGCAGCATTATTTGCAATTGCCAAGACATGGAAGCAACCTAAATGTCCATCGACAGATGAATAGATAAAGAAGATGTGGTACATATATGCAATGGAATATTACTCAGCCATAAAAAAGAAAAAATTCTTCCATTTGCAACATGGATAGACTTAGAGGATATTTCGCTTAGTGAAATAAATCTGAGAAAGACAAATACTGTATAATATCACTTATATGTGGAATCTAAAAAACAAAGCAAAAAATGTATATAACAAAACAGAAATAGACTCACAGATGTAGAGAACAAACTAGTGGTTACCAGTGGGGAGAGGGAGAGGGGCAAGCTGGGAGGATGGGATTAAGAGGTGCAAACTACTAGATATAAAACAGATAAGCAACAAGGATATATTGTACAGCACAAGGAAATATAGCCATTATTTAGTAATAACTTTAAGTGGAGTATAATCTATAAAAATGTTGAATCACTGTGTTGTACACCTGAAACTAATACAATATTGTAAATTAACTATACTTCAATTAAGAAAAAAGAAAAAAGTAAAACAGCCTAGCAAACACTGCAGAGCCCAGAGGCCTTGCTTACTGCTCTCCTCATGGGGCCCTTGTGCATCTCAGGAAAGCTGAGGTCACCATAACCCAGAGACTTGATCTTTCCTGGGAGCTTTCAGTGGGGTAGGGGGGAGGTGCCATCACCCCTCTGCACACACCAGTGGGTACTGGCTGCTGAGCTTCCTGTGGCTAAGCTGGACATGCTCACACATATGTGTATGTGTGTAGAGGATATGCATACAGACACACACCCACATACATTTTAGGATACCTCCACAAACACATGCATATACACACACTGTGTATGTATCCATCTACGTGTGTGCAAATAGAGAGATACAACCATCCAGCCATCCATACTTACATGTGTAACTGGTAAGTTTATATGGAAGAGTTACCATTTAGACATGGACCCAGATATTGACCACACCTGGGTACAAGGTG
This sequence comes from Balaenoptera borealis, assembly GCF_965194805.1. Classification (NCBI taxonomy): domain Eukaryota; kingdom Metazoa; phylum Chordata; class Mammalia; order Artiodactyla; family Balaenopteridae; genus Balaenoptera; species Balaenoptera borealis. The sequence continues at coordinate 847,618 of NC_138873.1, forward strand.
GAAGATTTGTCTGCAGAAGGAGTTTTTTCCTATCAATTTCAGTAAATTTAAATTTATAATTGATTACAAAATAATACTTGAAAATCCTCCTTTAAAAATTAGAACCTTAAATATAAGTTCCAATAACAGATTTTCCTTCACTCCCTCCCATCAAATCTGGTGTTTTTTTCAGTTTGTTTCAAAGCATAAATAGATAGATCATCTCTCTCTGTCTCTATCTATCTATCTATCTATCTATCTATCTGTCTGTCTATCTATCTGGGTCTTACTGTTTTTGATACAAAATACAGCAAGTCCCCTCCATACGAACGAGTTCCATTCTGAGAGCATGTTCATAAGTCCAGTTCACTTGTAAATCCAACAAAGTTAGCCTAGGTACCCAACTAGCACGATTGTCTACATAGTACTGTAATGTAACAGGTTTACAATACTTTTCACACAAAACATAATAAAACAAACACAAAAAATAAGAAAACATTTTTAAACTTACAGTACAGTACCTTGAAAAGTACAGTACACCAGCTGGCAAACAGGGGCTGGCATCAAGTGAACAGGCAAGAAGAGTTACTGACTGGAGGAGGGAGAGGAGGTGGGAGATGGTAGAGCTGAAGGATCGTCAGCAATAGGAGATGGAGGGTAAGCTGCAATTTCAGTCATGCCTGACGTTGATGGCACAGGTTCTGGTTCCTTGCTGGAACCAGATGCATATGCGCATCTTTGAAAATTCCCAACTTGAAGGTTCGTATGTTGGGGACTGACTGTAAAATGTGACTATGAAGTAAGACACTGACTTGTTTTACAACAAATTTCACTCAAAATCCAACATAATAATTTATTTCTCAGACAGGGATAGACTCCCACACTGAGTGCAGTGACAGCCAATTCTCACCAGAATATTCTGTACTATAGTTAAAATTCTGTATTGTGATTAAAACTTAACAATGGTGTTATTGTTTTAATAGTTATACCTAGAATATAACCTTATCATCTTTCTGATCATCATAAGTATGTAATAAACTAATACAAAAATAGAAAATCCTTGTTGACTATTGAATGTGTTATCTCTGAAGTTACTTAATTGTAAAAGAAAATGTGAAAGAAAAGGATAAGGTTTGACAAAAGTATTGTTGGAAATTCTTAGAAAATCCATGGAATTTTGATCACTACAGGATAACAGCAATGCTGTTCAGGTTTGTGTGAGAATAGCTCTGATTAGTCTGGTTGAGATGGGTGGGCTGAGAGAATTTTTTGGATTCAGAAAACATTTCTAATTAAACACAAACCATTTGAAAAGTAATTTCAGTAGTCTTGCCAGGCATTTTTCTGCTTAGTTTTAGAAGCATGGTAATTCTAAGGAAAATTTGATCCATATGTTTGGATAACTTAAATTGTGGCATTGGATGACTATTTTAAACATTATTTAATGTGTAAGAGGCTTTATTCCCTAAACCGAGAAGCCACACTGTTCCATCCACACATCTGCCAAATGAATCTGAATTTCCCAGATTCCGGTTTTTGTTGGCTTTAGGAGGCTTTCAACGTGGCTGCGGAGGGAGAACAACTTCCAGCCTGGTTGGCTCCGTACGTTGCATCTATACAGCGAGCCCTGCATGGACAGGGGTCCCTGCCCGGTGGGTTTAAGGTGAGGTGGCCATGGTGTTTCCAAGGCCATCCTCCCTCTGCTTGGCTGGAGCTCCTTTCCAGCCCGTGTGTCACCTTGCTTGCGTGTCACCTTTGGTCAATAAAAGAGTTCAGATTGAAGGTCCAGGTTCAAAGCTATTCTAATATCACTCTTCTCCAGCCGGGCTCAAGGGGCCCCGCTGTTGGGCCAGAGCCGGCTGGTAGAGCCTGGGTGTGAGCACTTGGCTGGGAGGAGAGGGATGGCCCGGCCTCACTTAGGTGCCGGGGAGTGGCTGTAACCCTCTCCAGGACAGTCCTGCTTCTTGGGCCAGCGTCCAGGCCTCTCACCGGGCCCGGCTGAGAGGTGGCGGCTCCCTGTGGGGTGGGCCCTGCCAGCCCCTCCACCGTGCAGCTCCATGGCACCAGGCCCCTCTTTGCTCTGGCTGCTCACTCACCCTCTGGTTCTCACCGTCAGCAGACGTCCTACATCTTCGTGCTGAGGCCTCTCACCTGGCAGCCGGCCTCTGGGTGCTGCTTGCAAAGTGTTCTGGGCTGTGATCTTGCCCGTGAACAGGGGCCAACATCACCTGATTTTCCCCAGGAAAGGAGACAGTTCAGACTGCTGTCCTTCCCCTGCATCGCAGCTCAGAAGAATTGGGTGTGTGAGGCCGGCCTCAACCCACACGGGGCACCAAGGCTGTGACCCCCATTTCTGGGCCTCGGCTCCACGCCCAGCAGCCTTGGGGGTCCCTGCTCATTTCTACTGGGTCCTACCAGCCTGCCACAACAGCAGCAGTGTGAGGTCCTTCTGGACACACTTGCATTTTCATTATTGTGGTTTATCCAGTGGTCCTCATAAAAGTGCTCATCTCTACTTTTTGCAACATAGGCAGCTGTTGTGTGAATACTGTTTGTGTTGTCCTTTTCCCTCAGATGAGGAAGGCATTTCCTGGTCTCACTGACAGAGGGGATGAAACACAGGCATTTTCCAGGCAGCCTGTCATCACTCCCCTAAAAAAATCTAAGATTGCAGATGGTGAAAGTGGGGAGATGGACCACAGCACAGCAAGGGAAAGTGCGCTGAAAGCACTGTTTTGTCCTGAGTGATAGTCTCTCTTGTTTTCTGTTTTCTGTTTTCTGTGATGTCTCTTTCCCACTGTGGTCCTGAAGCGAATCTGTGTAGGACAGTTGTGGTTATCTTTTGTTTTTGTTTTGTTTTGCTAGAAGCTTTCTTCTATTTTAGAAGAAAATCCAGTCCATTTTGATTCTCAAGAAAGATTTGGGAGAACGTATTTTACTCATCACCAAGTAGATGGTGTTTAAATTGCAGGCTGGATGAGACCCCTGGGCGGGTTCAGAGGGACAAGGGCGCAGGCAATGACGGAGCTAAAAGTCCTTGAAAAAGGAAAATGAGCCTTTAGAAAAACTGGGGAAACAAATGAACAAAACGCCAACCAGATAAGTAGAAGGAGAGCCACACAGATAAGCAGAAGGAAAGAAGGAAAGTAGAAGGTGGGGCGCCAAATGCCAAGGGGCAGGGGGTCCCGAAAAACAAAGAGGCCAGCGGTGGGACGCATCCCACTGACATGGGCACCGGGGATGTAGAAATACGGAGAAAAATGGATGTTGACAGGAGCTACCTCCGGGTAGCTGCGGGGAGAAGTGGGGTTGAGGCCTGAGGCGTCATCAGGGGGCAAGGGGCACAGCTGGGTGAGCAGGTGCCCACGTCGCAGACGGGAGCTCGGTTGGGGGTCAGATGGCGACGTGGGAGCTGGATGCTGAGAAGGGGTCTCTGTGATTGCACTTGGCTCCAGAGGAGGTGAGGAGGGTCGCAGCACGCAGAGCAGAGGGGGGTGGAAACCGTAGACCTGCAGGGCAGAGAGCAGCCTGCTGCTGTGAGGGTGGGGACGGGCCTGGAAGGTGCGAATGAGGTCATGGAGACTCAGTGAGCACGCTGGGGCCTGGTGCTCATGGTCTCCGCCGTGCTGTGCATTTTCCCCAGAAGTGCCGGTTTGCTCAGATGCAGGCAAAAAAGAAAGTGAATAGTTGGGTTCACCTAGGGGTGGATTTTCTCCAAGTGGGTGAGAGGAAAGGCAGGGGAAACCTTATTTAGGGCATTGGAAGGAGGGGTAGGACCTCGATTTTAAGCTGGATGGTAACTGGCGAGAACCCGGCATGGGTGTGATGGTGAATTTTAGGGCCCACTTGGCTGGGCCATGGTGTCCAGCGTGTGGCCAAGCCCACATCTAGGGGTAGCTGTGAAGATACTGTTATATGAGATTGGCATTTAAATCAGCCCACTTTGAGTCAGGCAGATGACCCTGCACAATGTGGGTGGGCCTCTCCAAGAAGCTGAAGACGCTAAACGAAAAGTCTGAGATCCGCCAAAGAAGGAGGGATCCTGCCTCCAGATGGTGAAGGGAAACCTTGCCTGAGTTTCCAGGACTCAAGACTTGAGCACAATACGTCTCTGGGTCTTTAGTCCATAGGTCTTCCCCGGAGATTTCAGACCTGCCAACCCTCACAGTCTTGTGAACCGATTCCTTAAAATAAATCTCTCTGGATAGACTGATAGATGGATAGATAGATAGATAGATAGATAGATGATAGATAGATTGATAATAGATAGATGATAGATAAATAGATGATAGATAGATTGATAATAGGTAGATGATAGATAAATAGATGATAGATAGATTGATAATAGATAGATGATAGATGGATAGACAGGTAGGTAGGTAGATAGATCCATAGATAGACAGATAGATAGATAGATGATAGATAGATAGATTGATAATAGATAGATGATAGATAAATAGATGATAGATAGATTGATAATAGATAGATGATAGATGGATAGACAGATGATAGGTGGATAGACAGGTAGATGATAGATGGATAGACAGGTAGGTAGATAGATAGATACATAGACAGATAGATAGATAGATAGATGCTAGATGGCTGGATCAGTCTCCTGCTGGTTCTCTTCTCTGGAGAGCCCTCACTACACAGCTCGTCCACCGTGAGCATTCTTAGGAGCCAATGAAACCGGAGCCGTCAGACAGTTCGGGAGGAAGGAGGGAAGTTGTGACCAGTTAGCCAACTCTTCATCTCGTGACCACACAGGTGAAACTTTGGGTGACCCCAAGGACCACGCGTGTCTGGAAGAGTAGAGGCTGAGGGCTGCTGGGGGCTGGCAGGCCGGCTCAGCTGAGGCGAGCGGGCTTGGGCTGCCTGTCCCTGTGGACACTGATTTATCCAGGAAGGGGGCAGAGGTTGTGGCCGAGAGGGCGGCGGTGAGCAGACAGCAGTGGCTCTGATGAACAGGTGAGGGCAGCTGGGAGGCTCTGGGTGCAGCAGCCAAGGCTCCTATGGGGACCGTCTTCTTGTTGGCACACAGGGGGCCAGATGGGAAGAGGGAAGCGAGGCATGTTTGACAGAAGAGCAGCGCAGGGGCTCACGATCAGGCCAGTGACGTGTGAAGGTTAGTGAAGCACCGTCAGGAAGCCTGTGACTCACCTACAGACACAGACTCGGGAACGTGCCACATCATGGGATTCGCTCAAGTCACTGCCGCGAGAATGAGTGACAGAGTCAGCAGAATTAAAACCAGGTTTGTTTAACGGAAAAAAGAGTGAGAAGAAAGTCCTAATTGTAAAAAGTGGGGACATCGGTGAGAAGTGACAGCAGGAAAGAGGGAGGTTAAGAACATCTTACAATTATATGTTTGTTGTTATCTAACATGATATGAAAAAAATAATCTTTTTTTTTTAAATTTAAAAGGTGGGGATGCATTGATAGTATGCGTTTTGAATATATAAAAAGATGTTTTAATGTCATAGTGAGACTTCCTTTTCTGAAGTGTTTTTCTAATAAATGCTATTAGTGAAAAATAAGGAAAAAGAAAAAAAGCAGTTTTGATTCGAAGTGCCTTGCATCTCCCCAAAGACAATATTAAAATGCCCTAAGATCTCTTCATACATTTATCTTTGGTTTTTGGTGAGGAAGGATCTGACAACAGGGACAGTTTGATGTTGATTTAATGAAAAGAACAATCACTCGCTCTCTCTGTGCTGGAATGTGGGCTGTGATCAGAGCAGAAACTTTTTAGTAACATTAACTGCCTGTTCAGATTTTCCTCACCAGAAATCCAAGTCATTCCTTTTACAACAAAACAATCATAGTAGAATGCATTCTCCGGGATTTGGAGAGAAAAGAAAGTCCAGAGGCAGAATTTGGTATAAATCCTGAAGCTGGGCTGATCACCATGACTCGTCCACATCGGAATGTCACGGCCTGGGCTGGCCGAGCTTCCTTGGCGGGAGGCGTGGTTGTTTATGCCAGGCTGGAGAAGTCACTTGAACTCATGTCCTTCGATTGAGCATTTTTTTATAAGACCTGCATAAATCATTTCCTTAAAATTGGCATCCTGGGCATGGAGACAGTCTGTTTTCCTGGGAATTTTTATGTGCAGGGTACTTCTCTTTCTTAGATGAAAGAGATTCTGCTTTTAATTCCCTTGGCCCCCTTCCCCTGTGCAAAATCTGTGTTCTCCTAAACACTCTGGTTTTTAAGAGTGTTTAGGAGTGTGGTTATCTTTTAGACCAATATTTCCTCCTGTGATTAATTAATTGGAAGAGTGAGAAAGTAAATAAGTAAAGTGAAAAGAAGACGTCTTACTCATTTTGTCTCCCGCTGATTCCTCCCATCTTTGTCAAGTCAAATTTAACCACCTTCTTCTAGAAATTCTTCTTGTAAATATCTTCATGGTCTTCAGGAGGCAAATATCTCTTAGGAGCCCATGAAAATACTAAAAAGAATTAAAAATATAAAAATAATTTTAAAACTGGACATAATCAAAATTAAGGACGTCTATTCATCAGGTGACAGCATTAAGAAAGTGAAAACATGGGAGCCCTTCATTTGTATCCACAGTAAAGAACCCCTACAACTCAATCAGCAAAAAACAAGCCAATTTAAAATCTGAGAGTTGATTGCAGAGGGATTTCACAGAAGAGGATCCCCAAAGCCTCTGAGCACGAGGAGGTGGTCAAGATCACTAGTTATTGAGAAGATGTGAATTAAGCCCACAACGAAGGAGAACTCACACTCACCAGAGTGTCTGAGACCGAGGAGACTGAAAATTCTGCTTCCTGGCAGGGATGTGGCAGCACCTCCCACCCTTCACTGTGGCAATAGAAAGTGGTTCAACCTTCACTGGGAACATTCTTCAGCCATAATTACTAAATTTACAATATGCCCATCCTATGATCCCACAATTGCATTCCTAAGTATGACTATGAGAAATGAGTAAACGGGTCCACAAAAGACATGCACGAGAATGTTCATAGCGGCTTTCTTCATAACAGACTCAGACTGGTGACAACCCGATGCCTGTAACTGAGGGGATGGATGGATACGTGGTGCGTAGTCAGGCAGAGAAAAGTGCAATGTGGCTGTAGCCACAGCCAGGGGGTGACCCCCACCGGCCGATACCATGTTGTGTGGAAGAAGCAGGTTCATTCACGGACAGAGCATGTGATCCCCACTCTGGGAGGCCCACGTCAGAGGCGAGGAGCCAGACGGCGCCGAGCCCCAGAGGGAAGACCCATGTGCAGTATGTGTGGCCAAGTGTGACCAAGGGCACACAGGCGTCCTGGGACTCAGTGATAGAAGCTGAGTGAATAAATAAAGGGTTTTTGTGTGCATACAACACGTCAGATGATGAAACTCTAAGCCAGCGGTCCCCAACCTTTTTGGCACCAGGGACCAGTTTCATGGGAGACAATTTTTCCACGGACGGGGTCGGGGCGAGGGGGATGGTTCAGGCTGTAACGCGAGCGATGGGAGGTTTGGTTCAGGCGGTAACGCGAGCCATGGGGAGCGATGAGGAGCGGCAGATGACGCTTAGCTCGCTTGTCTGCTGCTCACCTCCTGCCTTGCGGCCCGGGGGTTGGGCCCCTGCTCTAAGCGCTTCCGAGGGGTTGCTTCATTTAATCCACACAAAAACCATGGTTAGTCATTACACTGCTCCGTGCCTGTTTCCTCACCCGTTAGAGGGGTCATGGCGTATCTGCCATGGGGCTACTATCGTGGTCTTTCATGTTTCCTCTTTTGTCAATATCCTGCTCATGTTTTTATTTTCCCTCCATTTTTCTATTGGAGTGTTCACTTTTCTTTTTTATTTGTAAAAGCCCTTTGCATATGACGGGTGCTGGTCCTCTGTCTTGTATGTGTTTTGTGTCCATTCTTTAACACGTGTGAGCCTGGACGATGCTTTGCAGTGTCTCTGAAACTGCTTTGGCAAAGCTCACCGGGTCTCCTAATTGCCAAATCCAGTGGATCCTTCAGACTCTAACTTACTCCCTGTAACTTTGGCCCCGTTACTTCTCCGTCTGCCTTTAAACATCTTCCTGCCTTGTCTGACAGTACAGGACTCTCAGTATCCCTGCTGCCTTCCTGTTTCTCACTCTCTTTTACGGACTCCTTTTCCTCAAATCGAGCATCCTTTCGAGGTTTTTCAAAATTCCCAAGAATGACATTCCACGGTGCAAGGGCATGGAGGACACAAGTCACAGATCCCAGGGATGGTGGCCTGGACATCTGGGGGAGACAGAGGCAGTGTCCAGGGAAGGAGGGAGCATCAACGGCTGGCTCTAACCCACACCCTGTCAACAGCAAGGCACCCCAGGGCCGGACCTCATGGAGCGGGAGGGGAGGTTGCAGCTCCGGCTTCCCCAGAGGCCATCGTGGGCACTCAGGCCAGGCTGTGCCCCTCCTGGCGGTGGGAGGGAGCCCCGTGACTGTCCTTGAGTGTGGCCAGGCCTCTCAGGATTCTTCAGGGGTCTCACGGCTCATCATCTGGGGAGCTGAGGAGTAGCGTTCTTCCTTCCCTTCAGGACACAGCAGGTCCCTGAGTCCGGATTCTGGACCTTCAAACCCCATGGACCTAAGGCACTGCCATTGGCCTCCTCCTCCTGGTTGGGCTGTGCTATGGGTGCAGGATTCCAGCTGGGCATCCTGACTGCATCCTCTGCTCTGTCCTGGCACAGTGGCGGGCGGAGTCCTCACAGGCTGAGGGGCTTGGGGCACAGATTCTCATCAGACACTTCATCCTCTGAGACCCAGCTCCAAAGGGCATCAGGGCTCCACCCCACACCTGCCCCCAACACTCGTGTGTGGAGACCTGCAGTGGCCAGGCGCTAAGGTCCGGGGGCTCCTGGGAATCAAGGGCTCTTCAGGGCATCTGTCCCTGTGTCTGCTCCCCCATGATGGGCACAGGCCCGTCCCCACACCTGCCTTCTCTGGGCAGCTGGGTCACTGGGCTGGTCTCGGCCATGGCCTCATCTCCCCCGGGGCTCCATCGCCTCCAGCGCAGTGACCCTGGCCCTTGCTCTGCCTGGTGCACTTGATGCATCCTGTCTGCTGGGAGACACCAACCCCTCCTCCTGACCCATCCGGTCTCCTGCCCGAGACCTTCCCCAGGAACCCGGCTCCCTCTTTGTGCCTCCTGTTGACCCACGAGAACTGGTTGAACCGTCTGTGTCCCTCTCTCTCCCCTGTCTCAGCAGGTATTCCGCGTGGGTCTTCCCTGCTTTGCTACTGGCCCCCCAGCCAAGCAAGCAAATGGAGCGCCCACCCTAGTCCTGAACCCAGGCCACCCACTAGAGCAGAAATTGAGAGGGGGAAGGGTCCCAGAGAGGGGGGAGGGTCCCAGAGAGGGGGAGGGTCCCAGAGAGGGGGGAGGGTCCCAGAGAGGGGGAGGGTCCCAGAGAGGGGGAGGGTCCCAGAGAGGGGGGAGGGTCCCAGAGAGGGGGAGGGTCCCAGAGAGGGGGAGGGTCCCAGAGAGGGGGAGGGTCCCAGAGAGGGGGGAGGGTCCCAGAGAGGGGGAGGGTCCCAGGGAGGGGGGAGGGTCCCAGAGAGGGGGAGGGTCCCAGAGAGGGGCGAGGGTCTAAGGGAGCAGCAGGCTGGTGACTCCTCCGTGTGGGGACACCTCTTCCCCCCAGTTTAAAGGGGTGGCTAGAAATAGCCTTGACCACTTTAGAGGGCTGTGAGGACCTTTTCACTGTTTGTCTTTTTCGAGTGGAGAGAGATCAGGGAGGCATAGGAGGAAAGCGTCTGCTGAGGCCCAGGTAAAGCTCGTAGACACGGAAAGCCCACGTGTCCAGCAGGAGGCAGCAGGGCTGGTTCTTGGACCGGGGCTCAGGGCCGGGGGCGCCGGCTGGTCCAAGCCTGGGGGCTGGCGCAGGCGGTGGAGCTGGGGAAGGGCACTGACCAGCCCATGCTTCATTCAATCAACGTTTTCCTTCTTAGTCTTTACAGAGAGGAGTCTCCTTTTTGTCAGCGGTGGGGCCTGAGCTGAGCCTTAGGTGAGACCCTGCTTCCTCCGTGGCCTCCTCTTGCCCCAAAGGCACCTGGACAGACGCAGGGTCAGGCACCAACAGCTCAGCTCCTCAGATCCATGTGCGGGAGAGAAAGGACCACAGGTTACAAAGGGATCCCAACCCTTGGAACCCGGGCTGCGGGGGGCCGGCCCCTCCATCCCAGCGCCTGGACTTACCTGCTGTCCAGTCTGGGCCCTTGAGGTCAGAGGAGGCCCAGTTCACAGAGGTGGAGAGGTGATCACCTCGGCCTGGGGACCCAGGACCTCTGCTCCTTCCTGAGCCCAGGACAGGATGTGAATGGCTGGGCAGGGCTGACAGCAGAGACAGAGATGGGCATCCAGGTGAGACGGGGCATGGGGAGTGTTAAATCACCAGTATCGGCTCCCACCCCACTACCCCGCATTCATGCGTGAACAGGGCCCACGTGTCTGCACTGGTTAAATGATCCCTGGTTGATTCAAGGCATGGACTAAATGGAACTGGAGGCTGAGAGGGATCCTGATAAAATTCACTTGAAAGGACAGAGGATTGTCTACAGAGAGAGCTTATGAAGGACAGGCCGCTTAGCCGCGAGTGTGGACAGTCAGGGTCCCACCGGCTGCAGCCCTGAGATATCATAGCAGGTCTTTGTGAACAGTTACAGGAGACAAGGAAGGAACATTATCATAGATGCTATCTGATTTGACTAAATTCACATTTTTTCCTACATTGACCTTTACTTAGTAACCAAAGAATACAGTTTTCCCTCTTGTATTGCATTAATTAGCAGGGTGCTAGACAGGGACTTGATGGGTTAGGTCTCAGCTTCCTCAGCAACATTAATTCAGTTTGCAGCAGATTGTTTAGCTGTGGGGCTGTGAGTCCTAAATCCTGGTTTCTCACTGGTTTGTCCCTGTTGACTGTGGACCGTTCCCCAACGCCGGGCTGCAGGCTTAGACCCCAGCTCTCAGAGCGAGAGACTCCCAGGAGACACTCGGCCGAAACCCGTCACAGGCTAGGTGTGCCCCAAACACTTCCCCCGAGAGGAGGTGGGACGGATGTGCGTTGGGGTCAGTCCTGGGTAGGGGGTCCCACCCTCGGGGAGCAGCTTGTGGGGTGTGGAGTCACTCCTAACGCTTCACATGGTAAACGTGTGTGTGTGTGTGTGTGTGGGAGCAGAGGCAGAGAGAGAAAAAGAGAGACAGAGAGAGAGAGAAATGGAGACAGAGAGAGACAGAGACACAGAGAGACAGAGAGGGAGGGAGAGAGAAGTAGGCGATTTCCAGGAGAATCTCCCCCTCCCCGTCCCTCTCCTTCTAGAAATCTTCACAGAAACTCAGAAGCCAGTTCACTTGTCAGACCTCATTTCACAGGACAGCGTCTAATGGGCCCCGTTTGATCGTCTCCCTGTTCTGTGCGTCCGCCGTCGTCAGCAGGTGTCGTTGGAACCTCCAGGTGTGTGAGGCTGGATGGGTGGTGGGTGCTCAGATTTCAGATCCTGTCCTCTGTGCTCCAGGAAGCGACCATCCACTTGGGTGGACGACTCTGTGGTCACTAAACTGTAAGTAGAGGTTTCCCCAGGCCCAACGTCCGGGGGATGGGTGTGAGGGGCCCCGGCAGGCGTCCACCTCACAGAGGGCCCGGCTGGGAGACGCCGGGGCAGGACCTGGTGGGGACGCGACCTGCACGAAGGCCGCCTGCCGGCTCCGCTGGGACAGCGACCTCCACAGGCCTACCAGCGCCTCTCAGCCGCGACAGCAGCTCCTAGTGAGTATCCCGGCCCCTGCGGTGCTCCTGGCGACGCTGCCGTTCCCTTGGCTCCGGCATCCCCAGGGCTCCCGGGGTCTGATCGGCCTGCCTTTTTTTTGGGTGCTGTGAACTGCCTCATAGCTTTCCAAAACATTCCATGTCTGGTTTGCCGTCGGCAGAGAAAACGCGAGTGAATGAGAGCGTGGAGACAGGAGGCCAGCGGTCAGGGCCTCGGGGGTCGCGGGCTGGCGCTGCAGCCAGTGTCCTGAAACGCGCTCACGTGACGTCCGGCTGGGATGGGCCAGGGCTGCCACCCACTGCTCTTCCGCAAGCCCGCGGCCAGGCCGCCTGTGTCTGCGGCGGAACGGAAGGCGGTGTCCGAGCCGCGGGGCAGAGAAGCCCGGGCTGCGGGCGGCAGGGGCTCTGGGAGGGCCTGGCGTGGCGTCCCGTCCCGGCTGCAGCATGTCATCCGGTTAGCTGAGTGGGGCCGGTTGTCCCCAGAGCGTGGTCCCCGGGCTGGCGGCATCAGCATCTCCGGGGCTTGTCAGAGACACGGGCCCCGCACTGCGTTAGAAGGTGGGGGCCTCGGTCTGCTCAAGGAGACCCTGAGGCCTCGCATCTGCTCAAGGCTGAGAACCACCGGGGGAGGCGACTCTCCCAGGGTTCGGGGTCGAGAGGAACCTGCAGGTCCCTTTTCTGCCGAGAAGTGACCAGAGGGGAAGAGTGTCCTCCCCGGGACTTGAGACTTGAAGTCGTGAGCCGATAACGTAATTCCTGGTACGTTACGTGTGGTCACTCAGGAAGCAGGAGGAGCCGGAACGACTCAAGCCTGAATCGCAGCGTCACGTGTCCTGCCGCCCTGCGTCCGGGGGAGCCCGTGAGGCGACCCCCGAGGGCCCGGGCTCTGCACCCCTCAGCTCCCGCCGTGCCTCCCCCGCCTCTGCGTGTGGGCTTACCGGTTCCCTCCCACTGTGAACTTGAGTCCTACTGTTTCAGCTTCCATAGTCCATTTCTAAATAACTCGAATTTCTTGGTAACGGTAGTTTCAAATTCTGTCTGGGGAGATGTACTATCCGGAACACTTCCCTTAAGGATGCTAAAGAGTGATTAATTTAAAATCTTAAGTGTTTTGTTAGCCTTTGTGGCATTTACTATTCTGTAAGACTGATAGTGTTTCCCACCGACATCGTAATTTATTCAGAGCAAAGGTGGGATTTGGATACAGTTTTGGGAGAACAGGAAGCAGGGTCGAGCGTCACTGCTCTGCACCAGTGTTGACTGGATTTGGGTGTGTCTGGGATGTTCTGTGTTGGAGAAGTCATTGTGAGATGTCCTGCCTCTTTAGGGAGAGACTGAGGACAGTACTTTCTGGTGATAACAGAGTATGGGAGTGTCTGGGGTGCTTCCTGCTGAAAGATCTTGACACAGGGTAACATCCTGCACACAGATCTGTCACGGGCTTGGGGGGTGACAGTGAATGGGGTGGAGATGGGGTTCCCTCCACCTGTCAGGTTCAAGTCCAAGGCCATGCCTTCTCCAAGCCCTTCCCCTCTTCCTGGCACGAGCCCCTCCGTCCCTCCTACCCTCGGCTTCCCTGGCTCATTTCTGAGATCCTCATTTTAGCACCTGAGGCTGGTTTGTTTTCTAGTTCTCTGGGTGGGAAGGTGGTTGTCTCCTGGGCTGGGTTGTGGGAACCTTCAGAGCCCAGTTTTTCCCTCTGCACGTCCCTGGCTTCTAACTTCATCAAGCATATAACAAAAGCTCCCTAAATTCTACTAAAGCGATGGGATTCCTCAAAGATGAAGGTGACTGGTGAGTAAGGGGTTGATCTCATTATAAATAATCCATGGGCATGTTTGACCCCTTGGTACCTTGGATAGATTCTAAGATGTTGCGTCTAATGCTTAGCACTGTGAAATCTCAGAAAACTGTACATTGTGTCAGCGTAATTTTAAAGAGCTTTTACCTTAATTGTTGAAAAGCAGGGTACTTCTCCCAAATTCAGGCCTGGTCATTCTCTGGCCTGGAGGCTGGCGCTCTGTCTGCTCTGACCCCGGCTTCCTTATTCTGTCTCCACACCAGCCGTTTGCTCAGGGGACGCGAGACTGTTCTCCATCTCTGGAAGCCTTTCAGGATCATCCCCTTACCGTGCCCTTGATCTTTCTGTCCCCTTTTCCTGGTTTGCGCCTTGTGTTTGCTTGTTTGTTTTTCCGTTTTCAAGGCCCAGCTCAAAGCCAGTGTTTTCCTCGTGGCTTTGGGCGGGAGTGAGCGCTCTTCCCTGGACCCATTCACTCGTCCTCTGTGGCTTGTGCCTGCACCCTGGCACCATTCACGCGCTCTGCTGGCCTGCGTCTCCCGTTAGATGTTTCTCATTCTTGGAAGAGAAAACCAGGCGTTGGGACGGCATCCTGAACGATAAGAAGCATCAGATTCCCCTTGGAAACGAGAAGGAACTGGCAGTGTTGACCTTGTTAGAACAAACAACAACAACAAAACCAGACGATGCGGAGTGAGGTTTAAAGCGGGGAGGATGGGTAAGCGACAAGCAAGAAGTCGAGAGGAGAGGGTGTCTAGGTTTAGCTGCAGTTTCCGCAGACCATCGTGGTGCGAGGAGCAGCACCTTGTGTTTCAACAGCTCCTCTGAATTTTCGAAGTATTTCACGTTAGCTGTCAGATTTTACCCTCAAATACAAGGACAGGCACGCGGAGGCCTCCCCGTGATGGATGAGGACACCCGGGGGAGAAGTGTGGATGCTGTCTGTGGTCATGTGGCTGGTCGCTGACGGTCTTGGGGCAGAAGTGGACTTCGTGGTGGCCTGTCAGGGGCTGCGAACTGGGGACCTCGAACCACAGACACTTATTCCTCAGGGTTCTGGAGGTGGAAGTGCCAGACCCGGGCGGGGGCAGGGCTGGCGTCTCCGGAGGACTCTCCTGGGCTCGCAGACGGCCACCCTCTCCTGCATCCTCGTGCAGTCTGTGTGCACAGGCTTCCCTGGTGCCTCTCGGTGTCCAACTGCCTCTTCTTACAAGGATGCCAGGAGGATTGGATTAGAGCCACCCTGATGGCCTCATTTCAGCCGAATCTTTAAAGTCCGCTCTCCAAACACGGTCGACCTGGGCGCTGGGCTCGGGGCGTGGACTTGTGAGCTTGAGGGCCACACGACCCGGCACCAAGCAGGCCTCCCGACCCCGTTCAGCGGGGTTCCCAGAGCTCTTCCCCGCACCAGGATGCCCCCGTGGGGGCTTTCTCGTCAGCCTTCGACTGAGCACTTACTGTGCTTCTGTGGGGCCAGGACTGGCCTCAACGCCGAGCCGCACAGCGGCTCCCAGTCCCAGGGGTTCACGGGTCAGAGGGAGGTCATCAGGGGCTTGTGGTTTATACGGTGACCAGGTTACATTCTGCGCCGTGCGCCCCTAGTGCTCTTCTCCCCAGCGCTGGGGCCCCGGACGGACGCCTGCTGAGTGAAGCAAGCCTATACCCAATCTCCCCTCCACCCCGTCCGTCTCTCATCCCTCTCTCTCTCTCTCTCTCTCTCTCTCACACACACACACACACACACACCCCTCAGGCTCTGTGAGGTCCTGCCCGCCTGCACTAAGCTCACCTGGGTCGGGCAGCCGCATCTCCGGAATCGAGGACCAGAAGGGGTGAAGTGGCACAGCCGCAGGGGCCGGCCCTCCCTGGAGGCGTCCTCTGCCCGTGGCCCCAGGGACGGGCTCGGGCTGTAACTTCTGCGAGTCACTGCGGCCTCCCCAAGCCAGAGCACCCTTCACACCTGAGAGAACGGGGGACCTGGAGCCCGTCTGCGTTCACGTCTCTTTATTCCTCTAGATCCGTGGGAAGTCAGCCCTCCACCGGGCTGGAGCGAGTGGGGTGTGTCTGCCGCTACGTGGATGAGCACAGTTTACAATAGGGGCACCTGTCTCAGGACGCAGGCTGTGACGATGCTGGGCAATTGTGTGGCTTTTGCAGAAAAGATTTCCCCGGGGGTCTATTTCCTCAAAGCAAACCAACAAAGGATCTCCATCCCTGGCGTGAGGAAACTCTGTCTTACTAACTACGGAAGTCCACACAGGCAGATAGACGGGGTGAGGACGTCGGTGCTGTCCTGTGGGGCATGAGAGACTGTGATGAGGAGAGACAGGGTGTGACACGGCCTGGCTGCCACATGGCCCGGTGTGCTGTCACGTGCTGTGACACTTATAGTACCTGCTACTTCAGACCACTGGATTCAACATTCGTTTCTGCCCTTCAGAAGGTTGGATTTCCAGAAGCCATTTTTTGCATCCTCATAACTATGTGTTAGGTACAGAATTTGTGGTGCACAAGGGAAAGGCATCTGCTCTGTGGAAAATCCATTCTGACTTGACTGTGCCCTGTCCCACACCCCACCTGCAATTCCTCCTTGGCCCCCTTCCTAGTGATTACTAGGTTCCCTAGTAGGTAAAAATAGTGAAAAGAACTTAGCACTTTCAAAACCCTATAAAGAAACCACCCCAGAGGCGAGAGGGCAAGATGCCCAAGACACAGAGTGGGCTTTCGTGTTGCCCTCTTTGTTTGAATTCCAGGTCAGAACTTTGCCCAAGCTCCGTGGAAAGATTAATAATGTGGCATCCATCAAAGACTATTTTCCTACAGCAAAGGGATTTTCATTTTAAAAGGATCCATTTCCACTGAAGCTAGCATTTACTGGCGTTTAAGTTTTGCTCCTTATAGCTGTGGAACCTGGGAACATTTGGCCACGTTGTATTTATTTAAGCAGTTTGAAATGTGCGCACATAGCCGAGATCTCCTGAAGGAAAATATCGTTTTGTGATTTTGAATCTAGGGTGATTTGGCTGTAAGATGTTCAGATTTCCACAATGGGCCTAACTGATTCCATTCTTTGTGCTGTCATAGTTCTTATTAGTTGCCAGTAACATGTAACCTTGATTACGTTTATCGTCGTGAAAGACTGTATTTCTTACATCATGCATCACTAAACTTTGCCTTTCTTAGCCAGTCCTTGAAAAACTGCCTTCAACTTCTACAGCCTAATCAGCCCTCTTATTTCCTTCCACTGGGTGCACAAAACTATGTATTTGTCCAAAAATTTAGTTTTTACAGACTGCAATGACTTAAGAGTTAACACTTGCTTACCCAACCGACAGCCATTTTATTTCACTTTGGGGAGTATAAGGTCAGTCCTCAGATTCCCCCCCAAAGAACTGAATAATCTGGTCTGTGGTTTACTTTTAATAAATCAGGTCTGGCGACTCACTGCTCCTCCATGGAAGGACTGGGTAACATGTGGTAGGTATATAATACTGCCAATTGCTCTGGCAGTAATGGCAATATGAATAAATTTGCCTTATTACTTTATAACCAATTATTGAGATTTCATTTAATATTTTAAAACCCGTCATTTGTAATCATGGCATTTTACATTTTCAAGTGTATTAGTGATGAGAAATAATTTTTCAATAATCATCACATATATGGGAGGGGAGTCTGGGGGAGAATGGATACATGTATATGTATGGCTGAGTCGCTTTGCTGTGCACCTGAGACTATCACAACACTGTTAATCGGCTCTACTCCAACATAAAATGAAAAAAATTGATCATCACGTATAACATTCTAACAACTTAGAATTTTCTTTTACTTTTTGTTTTTGCTATAATTTTGCCTTGTATTTGGTTGAGGAAATCATCTGAAATGCAAGTGCTGTGCTAACCTCTTCATCCCGTCCCCTAACTCTTTCAGAACCAAACAGTGGCCAGGTACAAGCTAGTTCTTCTGACCCCTTTTCACCCATCTCTCCCATCTGCACCACCTGCCTCTGATAACCACCAGTCTATTCTCTGCATCTGTATCTGTGAGCCTTTTTTTTTAGATTCCACATGTAAGTGAAATCCTATAGTATTTGTCTTTCTCTGTCTGACGTACTTCACTTGGTATGATCATCTCCAGGTCCATCCATGTTGTTACGAATGGTAAGATTTCCTTCTTTTTTATGGCTGAGTAATATTCCTTTGTATATATATGTATACAAACATTTATCCATGTGTCCATCAACGGACACATAAGTTGTTTCCATTACTTGGCTATTGTAAATAATGCTGCAATAAACATGGGGGTGCAAATATCTTTACGATATATGTGTTTTTGTTTTCTTTGGTTAAATACCCAGAAGTGGGATTGCTGGATCATATGGTAGTTCTATTTTTAATTGTTGAGGAACCTCCATACTGTTCTCCATAGTGGCTGCACCGATTTACATTCCCACCAGCAGTGTAGGAGGGTTCCCTTTTCTCCACACCCTCTCCAGAATTTATTATTTGTAGACTTTTTGATGATGGCTATTCTGACTGGTGTGAGGTTTGGAACTCTATGGGCTTCCATGAGCTTGGTGTAGTATGGAGACTCTTGGGAAATTTATGATGGAAACAAGAAAGTAATGATCAAGGAGACTATTAACTGAATTCTAACATTGTGAGCATCTCCAAATAGTTGGAAAAAAGAGCATAGCACATTTTGACACCATGGAGAACTGCTAGAAATTGGCAAGGTGCTTACCAAGCTATTTCCAATTTCTGAGCACACAGAAGAACTATATTTCTCAGCCTCCCTGCAGTGAAATTAGGACGATGAGAAATATTTGTCCAATGGTATGTGGGTGGGAGCAATATTTGCCAATTCCAGGCCTGGCAGTAAATGCCCCACACAATCTTTCTACTTCTCTCTGCCCCATGCACAGAAGAAAGAAAAGAATTCAGAGATGGTGGAACCATATGATAGAAGGGTCAACATTCCAGAGTCGCCACTTGGTGTAGAACTCAGGTGAGTTACCAGTCACCCAATCCAGGGTCAGTGAAGTATGACCTGTGAGTAAAGTTTCCCAACCCCCACCTAGTCAACTGTGATGCAAGGGAGAAACAAACCTTTATGTTACTAAACCACTAAGATGTAACATAGATAACTATAAGATATAGTTGCACCTTATCCCGCCTACCATTAATTACCCTGGCTTATACCACTCTCAGTGCTCAGAGTTTTCTCATATATATATATATGAGAAACTGTATATATACAGAGCTATATATATATATACAGTTGACCCTTGCACAACACGGTTTGAACTGTGTGGGTCCATTTATACATGGGTTTTTCGATGGTAGGTACAAATACATGATATGTTTGGTTGGATTTGCGGATGCAAAACCATGGATAGGGAGGAACCATGTATACAGAGGGCCGACTATACGTTATACTGTTATGTGCAGGTTTTAGACTGCACAGAGGCGCCCCAAGGCTCCTGTGTTGTTCAAGGGTCAACTGTGTGTGTGTATATAAAGATATATATATGTATATATTCTCCATATATGAATGCTTATTCAAATATATCTCATTAATGTGATATAGTTGAGAGGTAAACACAGTACGTAGTAATGCAAATTCTGAGATATCAATTTTATTTTTAAAATACGTGTAAATTTATCACTTTTGTGAAATTTGAGGTCATTTTGTCTACACCTCTTGTTTTACAAATTAAGAGACTAGAAATGTGGGCTGATGAAGCTATTAAATTATGGTAAGTTTCATCACCATTAGTGAGAGCAACCGTGGTTCAGCTTTCTGGAAAGTGCACAGAACATGCCAGCTCCTACTCTGTGACTCAGCCTTCATGACCCTGATCCACATCCCAGAGCAGGTCTACAGGGGACATGTACAAGGGCACTCACAGAGGCATGTTTGTGGAAGTGCCTAGAATTCATCCTTAGGGGAATGGTTTCGATGATGCTTTTAATGGATAACTACTTACAGACGTATAGAAAACATAATTGGGGTGGGTTTTCAAGTAGGGGGGACATGGGAGAAGGTATCAAAGAGGATGGAAGAAAAAAAAGGAAAGATATTATTTCACTAAGATCAGAGACAGTAATTCACATAGTAAAATTTCCAAATTATTTTCAAGTAGAGAGTTTATTTTACTAAACATGTTGAATTAATTTAAATGTTGTTGGTCACTATGCTGCTGAAGAGAATTATTAAAACACATAGAGATATTGGCTTTAACAGTTTTTACTGAACATTTCCTTTGCCGTTTTAAAAATGATTATTTACTTAATAATTGCTCCCTTGATTTTTGACCCAAACTTGCTTCATTGTGTGCCTATCACAGAACCCTACATATACTAAGTGCTCAAAGATTGATCATTATTGTATTTTTCCACTATGAATGTAGGTAACGGATGATTTCATAAAGATACTTTTGACATTTCTTTTAAATATAATGTTTGTATCAATTTTGTATTTTACTCTGTCTGGATTCCAGCCCTTTCCTCTCAGTTTTGATTATGTTTTATTTCTAGGATCCTTTATTTATTTATTTTCCCACTTTTCTTAGTTTCAGTCCTTCCTTTGGCTCACTTTGTGGCTTTACGAAATGACGTGGTGTCAAGAAGCAGACGCTCAGCAGAGAACCCACGTGTGGTCTCTGGACAGTGTGCGTTTGAATTAAGCCCTCAAGTCTGCTACTGACAGTACAGCAAACAGCAAAATCAGTTCAGTATTTACTGCTCACATTGCATCTGGTACAAATCACTCTAACTCTCCAAGGTATGATGTTGTCTGTCAATTGCTGCTTTGGTAGTTTTGTGAGGATTTTATGTAGTTTTGTTAGTTCTGAAAATTTGCATTTATTTTTTTAACCACATTCATTTTGAATGACCTAAGTTCTTGTCTCTAAACTAAGAATGTGTCAACTCTTCCTGCTGTTCTGACCTACACATCAGCACCCTAGTCTTGTAACACCCCGTGCCTGAGGCTTGGGTGATCAAAAGTAGAAGATGCCATGGTGTTGAAAAGATATTACAAGGAGGTCTTATATTTGAGACAGAGCAGTGACTCTACCATTTTTTTCTGATGTATGCCAAAACGGAATCTTTGTCTTCAGTGGGTTATTGGTGAACACAGATGGTATATGGCAGGTGCCTGGTCTAAAAAATTATACTTGATGTGGATCCTAAGCCTTCCATACTGGCTTATCTTCTTATCTTGTTCATACTTTCCTGCTTAGAATGGCATGGATGGAGTGTTTGTCCTTTTGTATTTAAAATTGTTTTCCTATTTTTGTGATCTCTGGCAACATGAATCTCCAGAATTAAATCTTGGCTCTATTAGTCAGCTGTAATTAACTTACTTGCTGTCAAGACACACAATAGCTCAGAATTCCTCAATGGTTTCTGACTTTACCTTTTCTCAAGATGAGTGGTACTAGGGACCAAATGCCTCTTTCTACACAGAAGCAGAGTAAGGCTTTTCATGAGATCCACAACCCCGGGCACACGAGAGTGGAAATAATGTCTGAGAGCCTCTTCACCATGAGACCAGCTGGAGTCCTGGCTCTAGCACCAAAACTGTTGTATTTGATTACTTAAGACAGAGGATTCGGGGAAATTGGCAGAGCAGAAAGTAGAAAGCAGAAAGTACCTGGTAGATGAAATCTGTCACGAGGAACCCTCAATAAGACTATCGACAGATTTCTCATCAGAAACTTTGAGGCCAGAAGCCTGGGCTGATCTGTTCAAAGTGCTAAAAGAAAAAACTGTCAACCAAGAATCCTGTATCCAGCAAAACTTTCCTTCAAAAGTGAGGGAGAAATTAAGACATCCCCAGATAAACAAAAGCTAGGGAGTTTGTGACCACTATTTGCCCTGCAAGAAGTGTTCATGTGAGTCCCCTGCAAGATGAAATGAAAGGAAACTAGACAGTAATTCAAAATTGTGTGGAGAAATAAAGGTAAATACACAGGCAGTTATAAAGGCTTGTATTATTGTAACAACAGCTTATAACTGTACTTTTTGTTTTCTACATGGTTTAAGGGACTAATACACTTAAAGAAAAAACCAATTATTCGTATAATTGGTGTATTTTGGTCACATATTCCAAAAATCTATTGCAAAATGTCTTAAGCAAAATAGGGACTAAATTGGTTCACATACCTAAAAACCATCAGAGCCCTTGATCCAGCACTGTGGCTGGATCAAGACATCACTGGAGGGGCTGGGAACACAGCAGTCAACAAAATGGGAGAAGTTTGTGCATATTTTATAGAAAGAAAATGGAAGAAACATGTAATCTTGTTGACAGTTTATAGTTAGTTTTTAGAATTTAGATTAGGGGTTATATTTTCCTATAAATTTTGATCTATTAATGCAATGTGGCTACAAAATAAAATTCAAAAGGCCAATAGTCAATTGTTATTTAGTTTGGTATCTCTTTCCATTACATTGAAGAAGAAAACCAAAGGAACTGATTTGGGGAGTAGTTAGGTAACTGGATTAGATGCTATTCCTTGCATTTTACTCGGGGTTATTTCATTACAAGAAAAAACAACACACTCTCTTAGCTATTTTAAGAAAAATAAGATTTTGCATAAAGATCCAGAAGTCTATCGCGGATACTCAGAACAGGAACCCTGCAGAACCTCAGAATGGCTCTCGCTGCGTGTGGTGAAGGATGAGCTCTAGGAGCTGGGAAGCTGTCTGAACGAGGCGGGCTCTCTGTCCCCTCCGTCCTGTCCTGCAGTGTCTCTCATTTCTCCTGCACGTGAACCTCAAAGAATTACCTGAGTCTTCACGACCTCCCAGCCCGATGTAGCCACCCACGGCCATAGCTGTCAATTGTGACAGCCTGGGCCAGTGGCACAGCCCCAGGCGAGTCTGCTGTGGCAGGCGGTGCAGCAGGTGGGGAGCTGTGTCCCACCCTCCGCAGGGCTGGGGGTGGGGGATGGGCAGGCAGACCCTCCAGGTGTGCCTGCCCCCTGGGCACTGACCTACTCTGCTTCTCTTAGGAGGTAATATTTGTTCACTGATGCTTATTTCTATCAACTAGATGGGGTAATGCAGAGTTTTCGATGATATTTATTCATATGCTCATTTTATTTTTCAACAATATTTAAGTGCCTACGATTTTTTAGGCACTGTGCCAGGTGCAGTGATACACTGGTGGGTGAAAAATGGTGTTTCTGCCTTCTTTCACGGGTTTATGAACAAACAAGGTAGTGATATTATAAAACTTTAAGGTCACTAAAAACACATTTATTAAGCCCCAGTGATCTTCCTGGGCACTTTAGGGACGCAGATATGTATTAAATTAAAAGCCCAGTTTCCACTGCTGGAAATACAGTGGCTCCTTCCACGAACATCACTAATGTTTCCCAGGAGTTTCCGATTTCGCCAAGCCTCCCGCGTGCATGGCTGCGGGGATCCCAGCTCGTCCCTGGAGGGCCAGCGGGGGAGCTGTTCTGTGGGCTTCCTTCCAAATGAGATGTGAAGGGGCTCAGAGAAACTCCTTTCCTTCCTTCGCCAGAAGCTCTGACGTGACAGTGTCATTAGTTAGGTTACTGGATTGGTTCCTGTGCTTTAGAGCATGTTGAGTTATTTTACAAAAAATGGCTGAAAGCAGTTTTCTGTCAAGCTAGTCATATTTTTTCTGAATATGAAGCTCTATCTGCCCTTTATCAAGTGCCTCACAGACCAGGGCAGCTCTGTGCTGGCTCCTGCCCGGAGGATGCTTTTCTCTGCTGTTCCTTGCACCTCCCTTCAAAGGGTACCAACCGGGCATCTGTCCTTCTGTCCCCCTGGAGCACCTGTGTCTCTCCACCTTTCATCTCCCGAGTAACACGCTGGGCCTTCTCCCCCCGGCCCTCATTTCTCCACACACACCTGCAGACAGACCCACCTCGCATCAGGGTCTTGAACACCCTCTGGGTTATAATGGGGGTGTGGCCGTCCTGCCCTCAGCAGCTCAAGGTCTCATGAGGGAGGAAGCAAGGAAGGCATGAGGTCTAAACCGCCAGAAGTTCTGGTCACAAAGGACCCTGACCACTGTTGGGGTCGGCGAAGGCCTCTGGGGGGACGTTTACGTCCAAGCCGAGACCTGGAGGCCGGCTGGAAGCCCAGGTCTCAGGTAGAGGCCCCAGCCCGGGGTGACCCCAGGCCTGGAGGGACAGGAAACGGCTGTTTGTTCTGAGTAGTTGTGTGTCTCGTTTATCATGCCAAAAAATGGTAAAGTGATTAGAATGTACAGGACCTGGTGGGCGAACAGTATTGCTGGTGGCCATGTAAGCACAGTGAGTCCTGGCCCCGGGGGCTGGGGTGGGTGGGGGACATGACGGTGGCCCAGCTCCTGCAGGGAATCGCTGTGTTACTGGAATTCAGACGCCCCCTGGCCCAGCCTTTGTCTACACTAGAGCTAGTTTCCAACCCTGGCTTTCCATGTTTGCTGTGAAGGCGGCCAAGGGACTGAGGGCGCCTGCAGCCCTGGGTGTGCTGTCGGGGTCTCCCACCTCCTCCTGTCCGCAGGGTCTCCTCTGGGACCCTCCCCCTTGGCCTCTCGCCTGCAGGCTCTTCACGGGGCTGGGCCACCCCTCAGGGCTCTCCTGCGCTGTGACAGCTGCATGGCCAGGGCTGGGACCCGCAGCCCGCACTCTGCCAGCTCATGTGGTCTGCGACTCCCTTCGCCAGACAGCTCGGCCCCACTCCCCAGGAGGGTCTTGCCTAAGGGCAGCTGCCGTCTTGGCGGATGTTTCTGTTCGTGAAATACACCATTAAGGAGACGCCTCAGGCCTGAGTCTTACCTGCCCTGCCCCACTCCCTGGAGCGGTCGCTCCCACACCATTAACCAGCGCTACTTGTATTTTTCAAATGGAGCCGGTTATAAATGAGGTCATCACACAGCCAGCGTGGGGTGACAAAATAAACCCCAATTATTTTAAATCACATGGAATCTGAATCAGGAATCGAGGATGGACAGTGCCTCTTAAAAATGTAAAAAGAAACATTTACGGAATGGGTGTGTGAAGGGTTGTTATTTGCTTTATGAAAGGTTACTTTGCTTTTCTAAATGATTTACCATGGAATCACTCTAATGAGTAAAATCCTTAAGTGCTCTTAAAATTCTAATTAGAACTTTTAGCTTAAGATTGCATCTGGCTGTTTTCTTATAGGTTCTCTTCCAACTTCCTGTTTAAAGATTCAAGGAACAGTAAAGAAAACACCAAAAACTAAAATATGTGCTGTAAAACAAAATAGCCGTCAACATTTTATAAGATCCTTGGAGCAAGTTCCAGTAATAATGGGGCAGATGTGTTTGGATTCAAATTCTTAAAAATCTTAAACCTCTTCTTCACCTTCTAAAACAAAGGGCAGCACATCCAGGAAGGGGTGGGCTGGGGTCGGGTCCTCTCTGTTACCCACCTACATGTGAGGTCCACCCGCAGAGGCCAGCTCTTCTCAGAAGCAGCAGGAAGCCTGTGTCCTTGTCCTGAGATGCCAGCCCACCAGGAACCACCATCTTTCCACCCACTGGAGGACCCAGCTCGGAGGACACAGTACCTGTGGGCACTGCTGGGCCTGTATGTGGTGGGGAGACGGGGGATGAGACCAACAGGCCCCAGGAGGCCTGGAGGCTGCTGCACTTATGTATTTTAACACAATGATTATCTACGACCTCCTGTACTTGAAGCATTATTTTTTTCTGCTCTAAGTTTGAAAATTGGACGTAGGAAAAGGTAAAGGCCCTGCCTCAGTCTGGCAGAATACTCAACATGTGCTAGACCCCGGAAATTGGACAATTTCTCTAGTTGTTGATGCAAGAGGGAGATTATTTCAGTACCGACTTGAACAGAAAGGAGACATTCATATCCTGTTGCCAGCGTCTAACTCATTTGTATTAGAAACAATTTTATCTGGTATATTTACTAATCATACCTAGGTTGACACTTCATACAGTATTAATGTGGGCAGCCCCTTCTCTTTTTGCTTGTATCATTTGGTGCTTTTTAAAAATCTTAACCTTTATGAGTTGCTTTGTTTTAGGTACACCTCTTAGAAATGGAACATTAATTGAGCTTTGCTTTTTCAGCCAATATTAGACTGATGTTTTAATAATGACAGTAGCTAAACTAATTTCTAATAGTGTGAAAAGCTGTGTAAGTGATTATTTAGAATAACACCGTAAACCCACCAGGGCAAGGACCCTGTCTGTTTTATTCGCAGCCGTGTCTCTGGCAACTGGAGTAGAGACCGGAGAACAGTGTTGCATGAATGTTCAAGTAAATGAAGGGAGAGTTTTTGATTTAAA
This sequence comes from Balaenoptera borealis, assembly GCF_965194805.1. Taxonomy (NCBI): domain Eukaryota; kingdom Metazoa; phylum Chordata; class Mammalia; order Artiodactyla; family Balaenopteridae; genus Balaenoptera; species Balaenoptera borealis. The sequence continues at coordinate 873,481 of NC_138873.1, forward strand.
CAATCTCTTTAAAACTGTACATGTTCCTCCCAGTGTCTGCTGGCACCTGATGTTGCCGGGAAATGCAACCCTGTGGGGAGACTTGGAGATGCTTTTGCCTCGGAGGAGTCCTGGGGAAGAAGCATGGGACATGCTAGTTGTTTTATTTCATTCGTTATCAGAAGTGGATTTACTGAGAAGCAAACGATGCTGAGGCCTTAAGGCTCTTCCCTGGACCTGGTGGGTCCTCAGTGGCATGCCCATATCATCACGTGTTGTGAAATTTTCAGAAGGTATCACCTGCAATCAGCAAAGACCATGCCTCTTTCCAGCCCAACTTCCCTCACCTGTGTTTCCCACCGTGGCAGGAGGCAGGGGTTGCTGCAGTGAGTCAGGCTCTGGGGAAGTGGGGTCAGGGGTGCATTTGATTAGGGTTAGTGGAGTCACAGTCACTTCTGTCCCAGTGCTGGGGTGACTTCAAAAAATGCTCTAACCATGCACTCTGCTGACTTACCCAGTGTCATGATATGAAGACTTAGGAAGAAAAGATAAGACCGTAATCAGCCAGAATATGTAGTTAGAGTTGTGTAGAGGTGTACTGTGTCCTTAAGTTGAAAAAAAAAAAAAAAAAAGCTTCTTTCCAGATTGTGTGATGCTTGTGGTAGCTGTCATATTTAAAATGTTAATTTATGTTATTCTTTTATGTGCATAATTTTCTTAAAGAGGTTCCCCAGATTATATAACTTTCAAGCCTCTCAAAACCTGGGATCCCATGCTTATTAAAATCACAAAAATTAAGAGCACTTTTAACATCTCTAGATTTTCCTGCACCAAATAACATGGAATAAATTTCTATGGAACAAAAACTGAAGAGCTTACAAGAAGAGACGGCCCCAAACACATTAGTTGTGAGAAACTTAATGCTTATTTCTCTTCCTCTGCATTCCATCGATCCAGAAGAATTATGAAAGACATATTTATGAAAGATGTGTGTGTGTGCGTGTAAAATAAAAAACAAACACCAGAGGGGAAAAACAGAAACAGATAGTAAATGGTAGACTGAGCTAAATCTTATCAGTAATTACATTAAATGTTAATGGTCTACACACTGCAGATAAGAGGCAGAGATTGTCAGGATGGATTAAAAGCAAGTCCAAGCTATATGCTGCCTACAAGAGACAAGCTTTTAATAAGAAGACAAGGAGAGTCTGAAAGGAAATGGTGGGAAAAGGTAAATCATGCAAATGTTAAGAATAAGTCATTGGAGTAAAGTGTATTCATATCTGAGAAAATAAACTTCTACATGGCGAGTATTGCCAGAGATAAAGGGAGTTTGTGTTGTGGTAGAACGAGCTTCTCTTCATCAGAAAGTCAATAATTATAAAGGTGCCTGTTGAGAAATACTCCAATACATGAAGCAAAACTGACCCAGTGAAAAACTGAAATAGATGATTCCATAACCAGGGTAAGATTTTAACACTCCTCTCTTGGCAACTGATAGAACAACGAGATTTAAAAAGTGGAAAATGGGTCAGTGAGGACAAAGTGTGACTCACAGCCTGGGGTCGCCCTGAAGGAGCTCCTGACTGAAGTGTCTGGAGGTAGTGAGAGCCTGGCCCCTGGCTCAGTCCTTGTGGGAGGTGACTTCCCTCCTCTGTAGTCGTTTGTGGCCCTCTGAAGCCTCCTTCCCACCGTGAGGAGGTGTCTGGCTCCAGGGGCCTGTGGGAGCAGTGGTTACAGGAGCTGGACAGGCCACCAGGCTTGTCAGGTGGCCAGAGCCATGGCCGGCCTCGGCCCATGGAGTCACCTGTGTGTAATCTTGGGCCATGGAGGGCTCCTTACTTCCTTGTGAGCTCAGCAATGCCGTTAAAGAAGATAATTTTAAAATTGCATTCAACATTTTACTTGTTTTCAGGAAGAAAGCAGTTCAGGGAACTTTGTCATGAAGGGCAGAAGCCTTTTGAAACATACAGTAGATTGGTGCGTATTTGTACACTACTGAGCATTACAGTGTTGTTTGTAGCAACAGAAAGTGTCAAAGCTACACTAATAAAGTGGAGCAGTTCAGTTGAATGTGGTGTGTTCATATTGAATGTGGAGGGGCCTGGATTAACAGTCCCTGTGACCAGCAGCTTCTGCGGAGGGACCCTGCATCTCCCCTGGTTTCCAGCAACCACTTGCGTGTTTGCCTTTGCAGGAGTCTCTGGGTTCCCAGGGACCACAGCCAACAGCGTCCCCCTGGAAGAACTGCCTTCCTGACTTGCCGTGGGTACAAAGCACAGCCTTCATTTTCATTGCTTTGTGCATCTGAAACCTGGTGGACGAGTGACCCAGCCATGACTCCCACGCTGGACCCAGGTTTGCTTTTTCACGGCTGTTGGAGACTCCACCCCAGGGGCTCTCCTTTCCCGGATTCTTCGTTAACTTACTCTGAGCTGACTTCCTTTTCTTTCTCTTGCAGCATAAAAATGAATTGGAAAAGCAAATATCACCTCTAAGATTCACTGCTGCTACTTTAATTAAATGCACATTACCTTGGGGATTTTTTAAATGTTCCATCTCAGAACGGTAGAGACACGAGCAGCGTGGAAACCACATCTCTTTCCACTCCTCTCACCTCCTTTTGGACGTGGCAGATTGAATTTTGGCCGAGTCTGTGTCAAAATTCAGACACTTGGCGACGGTTAATCTCTCACTGCTACTGCAAAGGCAGTAATAACAACCAGCTGAGTGAAGAATGAAGCCCAGACTTGGAAAACAAGCAGAGCCACCCCTTGGTGAGGTCTTGCTACTCGGCAATACTTGTTACAGGAGCCCTGGTGGGAGGGGTGGGGTCTGGGGTCCGGGGTCCTGGCACAGCTGTGTCAGAGGCCGCTCTGCTCCCTGACTCAGACGTGCCAGATCACCCTTCCACTAGTTTGCGAAGGTATGTCTGAGATGGAGACAATAAAGGATTCAGAAGTGAAGTCTGGAGTATAGTTTGCCCTGTTATTGTCTCTAAGGACCAAAGTAGCAGAAGAACAAAGTCAGTCCAAGTTTAATACTTTAAAGCCAATGTATTTCTTAGTAAGAATATGAGTGGAAAACAAAACAACTTAGCCAATATTCTCCCAACTGCCATAATCCCTCAGCTCAGGGAGAAATTCCACCCCAAAAATAACAACAAAGAAAATCCAAATGAATACGGACCAAAGCCAGCCTCCCCCACCAGGTGACTATTTCCATGGGTGATGGGCCTTGGATGAAGTCCAGTCCCGTTGGCGGACGCACGGCGCACTGGCCCCGGCAGCCACGTGGACCTGGGCGGGGGTGTGTCAGCGTCTCCCTGAGCACCTTCTACCTCTGCTCCCCACACAGGGCGCCCGGACGTGGGACAGAAGCCAGCTCCTGGCTGCAGATTGACACCTAGTTTCCTCATGAAGGTGGATCTATCTCTAAACATGTGTGCACAATAAATGCTACATATTCCTTCAACAAGCAAGTGAGAGGGAGAGGGAGAGAGAGGATGGCAGGATTGATTCAAGAGAACATTTCACAATGTACATGAAAAGTTTTAGTGGGTTGAGTTCCATATGTAAACATTTTTCAGTCTGTGTTAGATCTTTAGAACAGCTCCCTGGGTAACGTTTTTGACCCGTGATATATAGGGCAGTGTCTCCCCCCAGCCTGAGAATAAGACATGAATGAGACCCTGAGAGCTAGAATAATAATTATCTTCCCCCCAGTGAGCTAATGTATGTAATTTCCATGTTTTAATGCGATAACAGTAGACTCTTATTTGGAGTTCTAAATAAATATATTTTGTTAATTATATACTTTTAAATTAGCATGAAAGTTTTCTCAGGATAGAGTTTTCCGTCTTCTTTCAATTTTGAGGAGGGGGAATTGAGGAGGAAGAGGGTCCCACCGGGTTTTCTTCATCCTGCTCTGGCCACGGAGCCACCCTGAGTCTCACCGACTGTTTCCTTAGCCTCGGTGAAAACAGTAACGTGAATTCATAAATTTTTGAGTAGTCAAAGGTATCAGGTTTAGCTAGTCAGATGTCCCTTAAAATATTTTGAGAAGCGTCTGTGCCTCTTTTGATGCGTAAGACACAGGGGTGCTTTCCATGCATGGCTTCATCCTTTCCTTGCAAACAGCTTCTAGATTAAATTCTCTTTAATCTCTGCTTTTACTATATCCTTGTTCTAAACCTTTGGATAACTAGCTGTTAATACGTGCATTTGTGTATGTTTTCATAAACACGTCATTTCCTGAACGGTGTCTACCTCCTTCTTTCTCCCCCAAAGCTGGAATGAGTCAGGTTTGCTTCACTGTTGAATCGCCAAGAAGTGGGAGGAGGTGCTTGGGAGCAGGAGGCTTACAGTCAACACGCATTCGCTCGTGAAGCCATACGATGAGCAGGTCTCACCCTCTGGTGTTTGCCAGGCGTCTCCTGTCCCCTCCCCACACTGTCCTCTTTGCTAGGGGGTCACTGTGCACAGCCCACACTTGGGAACATCTTCATAAGTTACTTGGAATTCTTGTGCATGGGTTGGTCTACTCTCCCCCCTTTGTTTATTCCATCGTGTGTTTATATCAGTGTGGACTGGTGGGTATTTATTTTATGCTCTGGATTATGATCCAACACGACTTTATTTTGTTGTTCAAGCTGTCCCAGCTTTGACCACTGGGGGCTCCTTCAGTTGGCTCCTGGGTCCCTTTGACCTGCTCCCTCTTTACCTTCTGACATTATAAGAAGCTCCAGACTCATCCTGTACAATTCCTGCTGCAGTCAGTCTTAGAATCAGTCATTTCTCCAAGGAGCCCTGGTGGCTTTTCGTGGAGAATGGAGTTTAGACACCAAGTTCTGGGCACTGGGTGGGTGTTGTGACTGGTGAGGTGCCACTGCCTCTCAGTCGTCTTGGCTGACAGAGAGGAGACGGGCGAGTGTGTAGTGACGGTACATGCACACTAGCTCCTATGTTAGATCCATCACACATGTGACATATTTGCACTTCTCTGTGTATCCATCAGTCTCTGGAGTAAGTGAGACACGCGTTCGTCCTGATGGTTGTGGCTCTGACTGCACCACCTGGGTTATTCTGGTGGCCTTTCTGTTATTTTACTTTTGAATCTTGCATCTCTGCTTTTCTTAGCAGGAAGCATATCCATGTACTTTTTTCTTCCCCAATAACTTGAGGAACATATATTTGTCTAAAAGTGCTACTTTGAAGAATGTTTTACTTTTCTTTAAGGTATTTATATTGTGGTTTGCTGTATAATAATTTATATACTTGTTTAAATCTACCCAAATAGATATTAAACTCTTGGAGGGTCGGGATCATGTGTTTTTCATTTTTTATTCCTCCTGGCAACCGGCACAGACACTCAATTATGTCTTGATCGAGATTCTGTCTTTGTTACCCTATACTTGTTTCAGGAATCACAGCACATGCTGTGGGTGCTTCAGTGGAATGGTTACCTCTTCTGCATTTGGGGAAGATGCCAGCACCTTATGGCTATCACAGTATTCGTTGTTCCCTAGTCGGAAAGACGAGCCCTGGTCCCTTTCGGGGGTCCTCCCTCTGCATGGGGACCCATGTGTATTGCTAGTCCTCACTGTAATTTCTCGGTGGTTATCTACTTTAATGGCAGAACTGGAATACTTAGGAAAAAGAAGTGCATTTATTTTTGGTAAAGATATTCAAACATTTGATGAGAATGCGATTTTTTTGTGTGTGGCAGTAACTTTCTTGTTATCTTTGGAGAAGTTAATATGGGGAAAATTGTATAAATACATGGAATAGGAGAAAGAACTAGTTGCCATTAGGGTGAGCTCATGTAGACTGTGGTTGGGCTGGATGACAAGTACTGGGAAAAACAAGAGGATGGACTTTGCCTTAAAATCTATAGTTTCTGTCAATACAAGAATCCTGTTTAATAACAGGAAAATTTACTATGTGTCCACATAGCAAAGCACAACCTACATACACTCTCTGATTCTGTGATTATGATTTTATGTGGCTATCCCTGATTTCCCTAAATGCCCAGAGGAAGTTTTTACTTCTTGGTTGAAGGGCAAATACAGGGAAAAAGACATGGTTTTCCTTTGTGTCACAGTTAAAGCTTTGGCTCTTTGTCTTATAACTTAAAGGATTATAATTACGGTCTCTTATGGGATGATCCAAACTTGTCCCATGCTCATGGGTTTTAATGCTTCCTCCCAGGGAACCAAAATTGCTACATTTCTAAATTCCATCACACTTTATTTCTTAACATTCTTATACTGCTGCAGTTTATTGAACTGTTTCTTATGTAAAATTAAGTTATTAATTAAGTTATTTTAAATAATGTCCACATTGAGAATACCAATGACAATGACAATAATAATGTTGATGACAACACAATAGAGGTATCTTTATTTCCATGGTGAGTGTGTGTGTGTGTGTAATTGTGGTGTATAAGTATGGTGCCGTATATTTATCATCCAGGTTGGGGACACTTCTGAAAGCGGCTGAAGCTGCTGTTAATAATCCCACTGCCTCACAAGCGTGAACGGGGACAGGCCTGGAAACGGAGATACGGTGGTCACCCTGTGAATAAGCCCAAATAGAAATACGATTTACCTTTGGTCTCCTTCCTTAAACACTATTCAGATTCCCTCACCAACTAGTTAGTTCCTCTGCCTGAAAATCTCAGCCAGCCCAGCTCTCAGACGCCCGGGAACAGTGGACACAGAGGCACAGGAGTGGAGAAAGAAACAGGTGCTGAGCTGGGTCCTAAGAAAGGCCTGAGGTACTTTGTGGACTCAGGGGGTCTGGGCTGGTGAAGACCCCCCATAGCCCAGCATTCCTGCGTTACTGGGGGCTAAGATGAGGACGCTGTTCACTCGGGGGGGGCGTTCACCTGGGTGGGGAGTATAGCCGAGGAAGAGGAAGCAAGACAGAATAAAGGCAGAAACAAGGTCCTGAAGGGATTTGTGTGCCGGCGGAGGGAGTCTGGATGGGGAACAAATGAAGGGTCTTAAGAGGCTGTGAAAGACGGCAACACCAGATCTGCACCTTAGAAGGATGACCCTGACTGTAGAGAGAGGGGAAGTCTCCAGCCTGGCAGGGGTCCTGGTCAGGCAGGCCCTGGTTTGGGGAACCTAAAATTTATGTAGTTTAAAGGGCCCTCTCAAAAAGAAATAAAGAATTAATACCATGTGTACAAAATGAGGTATAAAAGTGCGTATGTAAGTGTCAATACAGCAGGATGCAGGTCTATTCTTGGAGGCCACTCCTGCTCTAGGACATTTGGCAATGGCTTACCACACACGGAAATACCCGGAGACGACACCATCCATCCCACTAAGCCAGAACCAGATGCTCCCCGTCCAGACCCTTCTAGCTGATGCCCAAGAATGCCCAGGGTCACTCCAATGCCACCTGACACTGAGCAGAGAAGACAGAGTGGTCTTAAGGACTTGCTATGAAAATATCTCACCTTTGTAGGTGAAATGTGCGCATGCACAAGCACACACACCAGCTGAGAAATCTTAAAACTTAAACTCTTTGAGCTCCATGGCAAGTCCACCTCTGCATCTGGGCAAGAGGATCAGAATCAGGCAGTGGCAATAAAGAAAATTAACGGGATCGTTAGAAAGAAAGTACCTTTGGGATGTAGTTACCTACTGGGTATGGCCAGTAAGGCACATAGGATCAACCTGAGTTTCTGACTTAGGCACAGATCAAGCACTCGGAGAGTGTTTATTTTGTGGGCTGTAAGTCTTAGAAATCAGAGTGCATTTACAAAAAAGTCAGTAGAAAAGAAATAATTAATAACACACCTTCCTCCTGTTTCAGGGTAATTTACTGCTATGGAAGGATGAGGGATGTATGAGCTCTTGAACACCGGGGTGCGCCTGGCTTGTGATATTTTCACGCCGTGACTGTGGTCCTGATTTTCACTCTTGCCCCATGAGTCACTGGTGCTGCACAGCTTTGGTTGAAGACATTGGCTGCTAAGTGGAGGTTGTCTTGCAGTTGGCAGATGGATTACTGAGCAGAATTTTTTCTGTCCCGTGCAGGACTTGGTGTCCGCTGGGAGAGGCTGACATCAGCTAATGGCTTTTGTCCTTGGCTCACCCACGGAAAGTGACTGCAGCAGAGGTGAAGTGAATTAGATTTGGACTAATCTAAACCTTGGGAAACTCTGTGGGACGTGGATCCCACTTCTGACAGAGCTGGTCTGAAACAGAATTCCTCTCCGAAGGGGATACAGAGCTAGACACCCCACGGCACTGCTCCCCGACCAGCAAACATCAGGCGCTGAGTTCCTGCAAGTCACCCAGCTGTGCTGAAACTGAGACGTTTTCCTCCCCCCTCCCATTTCCTGGGAAGAAACGAGAGACAGGACAGCAGAACTGACAACGATCTTGCAACACCTGCATCAAGTTCAGGCTACGTAACCCACCCTCATCTCTGGAATATGAGCAGAAAGGGGGAAAGGGGTGCTGTGCTCTCTTTGCATGGCCACATGCTCCCAGTTCAAGGCAAAGGGGGAGCCTGGGTGAGGGGCTGACACGGGGAAGGGAAGACTCTGGGACTGTGGGTTCTGGTCAAATATCTGAGTCCTGCCCTCTGCTTCACAGTGGCTGGACCTCACATTAGCAAGACATGGTGGGCAGTGACGGGCATGGTTCCTCCAGGCCACAGCTCAGCTTCTTCAGGAGGTCATGAGAAACTCTAGGAGCAAAAGGGGCAAAACAAGAGAAAAACAAGTATGGACACGAGATCCCTGGGTCCAAAAGCAAACTCAAGTTTCTCCCAAAACCAACTACTCAGAGACTGATTTTGATAGAATTGGAAGATGATCTGGTTGAAGAAAGACAAGCAGAGACCCTGGGACATTCCTGCAAATTGTCGTGTCCTCACTATGAGCTGGTGGTAGTGCAGAAAATGGGTGGATTGAGGTGGTTCCAAAGGGCAGGGGCTGGTTGGGACACCGTAGAAATACTCTTTGATTCCTCCTTGATGAATTTCTAGATGGTCCCCTCCCAATTAAATATTTTATATTTGATAGCATTCTACTTACATTGCTCGATATTGAACTATTCCATGATTGGCATATCACATTTCTGAGAAGATTCCAAATAAATTGTGAGATTGATTCCACATGATGTGTATCTTCTCAACCAACATCATGTGCTCCAGTCGAAGAAATATTCAAGTAATATTGGGAGCACATGCTTGTTTTTCTTTTATCATGATTTATGCAACACATGTTTTTAAAAAAAATATTTGGAGATTTAGAGAACATTCAGTAGAATTCTATTATTCTACTGGTAAATTTAGAGTAACCCTATTGTGTCATTGAAGAATTTTGGGTGCATACAATCCATGTGTTTCTATGAGGAAAAAATCCTTTTATCATACTCAAAGGAACTGGATATTGCAGGAATTCCTTGATTAAAGCCAATTATCTTGTTTACAACTCTTTTAGTATCATAAAATAAATTTATATTTAAAAGATTGTGCTACAAACCATGAGTTGAGTTCAGACACGAAATTATCCCCCAGTGTCATCATAAGATGCTGGTTATCTTCACTCTCACCAGATCCGTCCAGGGACCATCGGGATGAACTTGGAGTCAGGAGTCCACGTTCTGCCGTGGCTGAGCTTGGAGACGTGTTCATCCCAGTGAACAGAGAAATGCAGCCCCAGGACCATCAGGCCTCAGATACAGGGAGTGCTGGTCTACCCAAGTCAGAAAGGCAGAAGCGTGTGTTCCCATCTCACTCTATACCCAGATTATTTAGAAAAGAATTTAAATACCTTTCATTGTTCTGTTTTCACTCACCTTTTATCATCTTATTTCTGTATGTTCTACTGAGGCCACTGCTGAGAGGGCCCGACGCCTGCCGAGGGTCGTCTGCGTGGCTCCATCTGGGGCCCCGTGGAAATTGCTATCAAAGTTCTCTGCTGACTTCACTCCTGAGAGCTCTGCCCTGTCATCAACGATGCTGGAAAAAAGGAAGAAGGAAAATACCAGGGGAGGTGACGACTGCCACCTACTGTCCCTGCTCCATTCACATGACTTCATTTCATATCGTGAGACTGTCTGTGGGCTCGAGGTACTGGCCACCGCGTTCTATGTCTCTTGAAAGAGATTGTACTTTGGTTTGGCCCCAAGCACCTTGATTTTGCAATCCAATGAGGCGGTCAAAGCTACATCTCTCATTTATGTAGGAATAAAACCAGATATAAAGACAGGAATTCCAGATATTCATGTATAGCCTTAGACAGACACCAATAAATACAGTATTTATGTGCATTTAGAAAAACAAACTACAGTAACCATGTGCATTAGAGAATCTAATCAAATCTGTTGTTAATATTTTAGCTTTATGCCTAGATGGCTCTGTGTGTGTGTGTGTGTCTGTGTCTCTGCCAATAACAAAAATTAAGGAGACCACCCAAATTTGGCATTCTTCTGCTCTTGTTCCAAGTAGATTTGGGATTAATTATAATAAAAGCGATAATTTGTGAATAATTTAATTTTAAACTGAATTTTATATACACACATATGTATTTGGTATGTATTTATAACATATTATATGGATATATAGACATATAATTATTTTTCTATGCACATAGCATGGTGGTTGGTAGCACAGAATCTAGAGCTTAACTGCCTGGGTTCTGGGTTCAAATCCCAGCTCCATTCTTACTTCTTTGTGAACTTGGGCAACTCAGTTCCCTTCCTTCCTCGATTACCTCATCTGTAAATAAGGATAATGATAGGACCTGCCCCTCATGTTGGTAGGAGATTTAAATGACTTACTGTTTGTGACACATTTAGAAATGTTTGCTAACTCACTCCCGCTGGCTCTCATAATTTACTTTCTGGCCCTGGGGGCTGGTGTGATTTTCCCCTTTTACAGAAAACAAAAACTCTGGACTCTGGGAAGTTAAGGGACTGGCTGAAAACCACACAGTTTTATTCTCTCAACCCTGAGCTCTTTCTGGTTTATTTAAACTGAGGCATTTTGTGAAGGAAGGAGGACGACCTCAGATGTTTTTCTCCATTTACGTGTAGAGATTTCTAAACCATCATCAGCATCGTCATGGAAAGACCTGCATTTATTGCTTTCCTGTTTGCATTGTTTTTCTAGAAGCTTTAAAGCTGAGCCCATGCATATTTTCCTCATTCTCATCATTTTGTCTATTAAGTATTGAATATAGGCACCTTCTTGCGGATAATGAGAGGTGGAGTGTTTTTCTTAAATTTCGTCCTTGTCCTGCTTGTGTGGACACTGATCCTTCAAACACACGATGGTTTCGCATCATTCACGTCACCTGCCCCCAGGTGCACCTTCACAGGGCCTCCAGAGCAGCTCCCTGCCCCGACCTGGTCTCTCAGTGCCCTATTCCCGCACATAATGTAAAGGTATTAGTAGCAAAAAACGAATGTTTCAAATGTTTTTAAATACTAAGATTTTTGCTTTGGATTTGGAGCAATTCATAAAATACTGGAAGATGACACAATTATGAGACAATAGTTATCCCCCAATGATCATAGTGACTCATTGGCCATCCAAAGACATCAAAGGTATTTTGTCTTCTTAGAAGAGCTTTGGGTAAAGAGATTATTGCAATGTTTTCTATAAATTACCATCCCACCAAATACCTACTTTCCTTGCTGGAAATATTACCCAGCACACCCGTGAGAGGCAAGTATTCTGAGTGGTGTATATATTCTTTCCTTGAAAAACGATGGCCCTTACAGTACCGTGTTTGGATGTATGTGTGTTTGTGTGTCTGTGTAGCTCAGTTTGCATGTTTATGTAGTTTAAAAGTGCGAGCGTCTGTGTGTACTTACATCATTCACACTCACAGCTGTGCCTAGGGTGTGAGGGCCGATGTGGTTCATCTCATGACGGTCGGGATATAGCCGGCGAGGTGCTGCTGGTCAGCGGCGGGGCCTGAACTTGGACCAAAGCGTCCTCGCTCTTGGGCTGGCAGACTCTCCATCTTGCTGCGCTGCCTCTGCCCTTGGAATTTTTTATAACTCTTTGTGACCTTTCTGACTCAAGGCCTCTAAGATATTTTTTTATTGAGATGAAATTCAGAAGATATACCGTTAACCATTTTAGAGTGAATAAAGTGGTGGCTTTTAGTACATTCACAATGTTGTGCACCCACCACCATTATCTGGCCCCCAAACACTCCCATCTCCCAAAAGGAAACCCCATGCCCTTTAAGCAGTCACTCCCCCTTCCCAGCCCCTGACAACCACCAATCTGCTTTCTGTTTCCATGGATTTGCCCATTCTGGACATTTCATATAAATGGAGTAATGCTCTATGTGGCCTTTTGTGTCTGGCTTCTCTCACTGAGCATCATGGTTTCAAAGCTCATCCACATTGTAGCCTGTGTCAGTGCATCAATCCTTCTTGTGGCAGAATCACATCCCAGAAGGTGGATGGACTGTATTTGTTTATCCACTCACCAGCTGGTAGAAAATAACCTAAACTGTGATTTCAATCTCTTGGCTGAAAAAATGCTGCAGAGAACATGCATGTACACATATGTTTGATGTTTAACATTTTTGAAGACTTTCCAAAAGGAAATTTTATCTTTGGATTCAAGACAACATTATTAGACATTCAATGTGAGAAGCAAAGGATAATTATTTGTATCATGATATTTTGGGCTTTTATGTTCATTATTAAGCATAAATGGTTGTTTATAATTCCTCCAAGACTTATAAACTGCACCTACTTTCCTACATTCTGTGATTATCGTGGGGAATGATATTTGTGGATGAGCATTTTACAAGTATGGAACAAGTAAACACTTCACTATGAATACTTCATCTAATGCCAGTAAATTTACCCTGGGTCCTCAGTTTCTAACTCAGGGAGTTAGGATTCAAAGTAGTTAGAAACCAGCAAATTTTTAAATGCTCAACTTCTATGGACATAACCTGAAGTTGAAAGACTAGAGGATCAGATTTAGCAAATATTTAAACAACTTTATTTAGGCTACCAAAGAAGATTTCTGAAAATAACAGGATGGATAAACATACCGAAAAGGCAGAGAAATGACCTTTTTGCTATTTAGAGAAAACATCAGGGATATTTTCCTTATGTTCTATTCCTAAGCAGAGACAATACACATTTGCAAATACTGTCTTATAATGTATAATAGGGACTTACACTTTTCTTTACTTGTCTCATGTTTATGGTTTACCTCTTCAAGTAGAAACTTGAAATTATTAAATTATTTTCTTTTAACTTATGGGTTCAGAAGTGTGGGTTATTCATTCAATATGGATGAATTAGGAGGGAGTGGCAGTAATCACAATTTATTAGTTTAATTTATTAAGTACTTAACAGACATGAATTTTACTTAATCTTCTATTACTGGCCAGTTTCTCTGGCAGAAAAAAGATAGTGGATCATCTCATGACTTGTCTGGATGTTGGGGGGTACTTTTTTAGCATTTATTTTCTACTCTTCCTTAGAGACGTGTATGGAAAAACTTTAAAAAATATCACAACATTGCGTCGAGTGAAATAGTTATCTCGTGAGGAAATTTACACCATCCTGTAGGATCAGGAAAAGGAGAAAAATGTCTTTAATGACACAGAAAGTCTTTCTATTGATTTACAGTTTAGAGAGACTATGTTTAGAGGATTGAGCCACTGCCCTAAAAATAGGAAAATATTAGCCGAGAAGGCAACTTCAAGAAAGGAAGTATTCAAGATACGCGTAGTGCACGTGTATTAGTCACATGGCTTCTGCCAAGACGGTGGATCATGTACGATCTTCTAAAAAACCACATTTCCTATAGGTTTGTTCCTACTTCTCAGGGAACAAACACAACTGGGGATAGTCCCTTAATTTCTGACAGTACTTAACGCAGGAGGTAACATACCTCATGATGGCATTAAGGATCTGGGGGGCCTGGGGCTCTTGGTCCTGCGACCATGAACTTGAGAAGCTGGGGAAAGGGGTTCCAGCTGATCTGTGGCTTGGGTTAGAGCAGACATTTCTGGTGGTGGCTGATATTTTCCGTCTTTGAAACCATGCTCACACCACAGAGAAGCTGAGAAGGCAAATACAAAGCTCTCTGTAGCGAGCAGGGATGGGGTGAGGAAAATGCCAAGATGCTCACTTATAAATAAGCTGGTTCCCATCACAGCTGCTGAAGTAGGTCTTTGAATTCAATCTGAGTGGAAACCTGCTGGCTGCCTGAGACTGGATCCTGAGACGGCACCATCCAGGTGCTCTGCTGCTCTTCCTGGATGAAAGTGTCCAGCGCATCCACCTGCCAGCAGGCGGCTGTTGGTTTTCTCAAAGGACACTGCCAAGTGGGGGCTTAGCACTAGATACTGCGTCGATGGACTAGACGTTGAACCCTGGCAGTCCAGACACCAGCCGCGATCAGTGGGCCCCGCGCCTTGACCCCAGCACAGCGCCCTGCGGGGCTTCCATGCACCCACTCTGCCAGCTCTGTGGTGGCTGCAGCCCACCTAACAGGTCAGGTGTCCTTACCCCCAGGTCAGGTGTCCAGTCCTACAGGTGTGACCTCAAGCCACTTCTCCAGCCCCTGACTCTCGTCACCCTTCTTGCTCCAGGCCCCTGTCCAAACAGTCAAGCTACTCATCCTTGCCCCATGTCTGTATAAGTTCTCTCTTTTAGTCAGACCTGTTTTCACTTGCCGTGTTGCCCATGGTGACCAGGTGTGTGGCCTGAAGTTCTGCCCCTCAGCTTCCTTCCAGGGACCCCCAGGGGGCTGCCGTTCAGTAGTAATTCTCTCTGTTCAGCTTCACTATCGTGTTAAGATGTCCCCACGGTGACCAGTTGGGCCCTTTTCCTCCTCAGCCAGAGGACCACTGAGCACCCAAGAGTGGCCTTTGGTGGGAATCGAGGCAGGGGCGCTGGGGTGGTGGTGGGTGGTGTGGCCTCCTGCCTGCGCACCTGACACTGGGGGCAGCTCGCGCTCTGGCCTCCGGGAACCGTCTCCAGCCCACCCCCTGCAGGACCTGTGGATGCGGGATAGTGATGCTGCGAGGTGAGCCCCTTCATCTCCGGGGAGAGAGGGAGTGGCCAGGGCCTGTTTTTCTGAACGTGGATCATGCTCTACTTAGCTGGGATAGACTCGGCCTAGAATTTTCGGGGCCACTTTGTGACTTTCCTGTTGGGGATTGTTGTAAACTCTGCGTGAGCTTTTCCCCACCATGGGTATCTCTAAGACCGAGAAGTCTTTGTGACGCAGGACCCAAGTGGTGGATGGTGGCGTCCCATCTTCTGCTGGACAAGCCATGGTGTCAGCAGCTGTGACTGTCTGTGTGTCCCCAGTGATACAGCCAAGGACAGAGCCCCCAGAGCCCCCAGAGCCCCGACTTCGGACTCCAACCCCACTTTCTTCTTTTACACAACGGTGGCAGCAACCTTGATTGTTAGCAGTGTGTTTTCTGGAAGTTACTGTAAAAGTGGTTTCATAGAGGAAGTATTTATGTGTGGCATGAAACGTAAGGGGTCTCTCCTTTGACCTGGTTAGACCTCTTGGCACCTCTTTTTTTTTTTTAACGTCTTTATTGGAGTATAATTGCTTTACAGTGGTGTGTTAGTTTCTGCTGATCACAAAGTGAATCAGCTATACATATACATCTATCCCCATTTCTCCTCACTCTTGCATCTCCCTCCAAACCTCCCTATCCCACCCCTCTAGGTGGTCACAAAGCACTGAACTGATCTCCCTGTGCTATGTGGCTGCTTCCTACCAGCTATCTATTTTATATCTGGTAGTGTATATATGTCAATGACACTCTCTCACTTCATCCCAGCTTACCCTTCCCCCTCCCCGTGTCCTCAAGTCCATTCTCTACGTCTGCATCTTAATTCCTGTCCTGCCCCTAGGTTCTTCAGAACCATTTTTTGGTTTTTTTTAGATTCCATATATATGTGTTAGCATACGATTTTTGTTTTTCTCTTTCTGACTTCACTCTGTATGACAGACTCTAGATCCATCCACATCACTATGAATAACTCAGTTTTGTTTCTTTTCATGGCTGAGTAATATTCCATTGTATATATATGTACCACATCTTTATCCATTTATCTGTCGATGGACACTTAGGTTGCTTCCATGTCCTGGCTATTGTAAATAGAGCTGCAATGAACATTTTGGTACATGACTCTTTTTGAATTATGTTTTCTCAGGGTATATGCCCAGTAGTGGAATTGCTGGGTCATATGGTAGCTCTATTTTTAGTTTTTTAAGGAACCTCTATACTGTTCTCCATAGTGGCTGTATCAATTTACATTCCCACCAACAGTGCAAGAGGGTTCCCTTTTCTCCACACCCTCTCCAGCATTTATTGTTTGTAGATTTTTGATGATGGCCATTCTGAGGTGTGAGGTGATACCGCATTGTAGTTTTGATTTGCATTTCTCTAATGATTAGTGATGTTCAGCATCCTTTCATGTGTTTGTTGGCAATCTGTATATCTTCTTTGGAGAAATGTCTGTTTAGGTCTTCTGCCCATTTTTGGTTTGGGTTTTTTTTTTTTTTTGATATTGAGCTGCAAGCGCTGCTTGTATATTTTGGAGATTAATCCTTTGTCAGTTGCTTCGTTTGCAAATATTTTCTCCCATTCTGAGGGCTGTCTTTTCGTCTAGTTTATGGTTTCCTTTGCTGTGCAAAAGCTTTCAAGTTTCATTAGATCCCATTTGTTTATTTTTGTTTTTATTTCCATTTCTCTAGGAGGTGGGTCACAAAGGATCTTGCTGTGATTTATGTCATAGAGTGTTTTGCCTATGTTTTCCTCTAAGAGCTTTATAGTGTCTGGCCTTACATTTAGGTCTTTAATCCATTTTGAGTTTATTTTTGTGTATGGTGTTAGGGATTGTTGTAATTTCATTCTTTTACATGTAGCTGTCCAGTTTTCCCAGCACCACTTATTGAAGAGGCTGTCTTTTCTCCATTGTATATTCTTGCCTCCTTTATCAAAGATAAGGTGACCATATGTGCATGAGTTTAACTCTGGGCTTTCTATCCTGTTCCATTGATCTATATTTCTGTTTTTGTGCCAGTACCATACTGTGTTGATTACTGTAACTTTGTAGTATAGTCTGAAGTCAGGGAGCCTGATTCCTCTAGCTCAATTTTTCTTTCTCAAGATTGCTTTGGCTATTCGGGGTCTTTTGTGTTTTCATACAAATAATGAAATCTTTTGTTCTAGTTCTGTGAAAAATGCCATTGGTAGTTTGTTAGGGATTGCATTGAATCTGTAGATTGCTTTGGGTAGTATACTCATTTTCACAATGTTGATTCTTCTAATACAAGAACATGGTATATCTCTCCATCTGTTGGTATCACCTTTAATTTCTTTCATCAGTGTCTTATATTTTTCTGCATACAGGTCTTCTGTCTCCTTAGGTAGGTTTATTCCTAGGTATTTTATTCTTTTTGTTGCAGTGGTAAATGGGAGTGTTCCCTTAATTTCTCTTTCAGATTTTTCATCATTAGTGTATAGGAATACAAGAGATTTCTGTGCCTTAATTTTGTATCCTGCTACTTTACCAGATTCACAGATTAGCTCTCATAGTTTTCTAGTAGCCTCTTTAGGATTCTCTATGTATAGTATCATGTCATCTGCAAACAGTGACAGTTTTACTTCTTCTTTTCCGATTTGGATTCCTTTTATTTCTTTTTCTTCTCTGACTGTTGTGGCTAAAACTCCCAAAACTATGTTGAATAATAGCGGTGAGAATGGGTAACCTTGTCTTGTTCTTGATCTTAGTGGAAATGGTTTCATTTTTTCACCATTGAGAATGATGTTGGCTGTGGGTTTGTCATATATGTATATGGCCTTTACTATGTTGAGATAAGTTCCATCTATGCCTACTTTCTGGAGGGTTTTTTTTATCATATATGGGTGTTGAATTTTGTCAAAAGCTTTTTCTGCATCTATTGAGATGATCATATGGTTTTTCTCCTTCAATTTGTTAATATGGTGTATCATGATGATTGATTTGCGTATATTGAAGAATCCTTGCATTCCTGGGATAAATCCCACTTGATCATGGTGTATGATCCTTTTAATGTGTTGTTGGATTCTGTTTGCTAGTATTTTGTTGAGGATTTTTGCACCTATGTTCATCAGTGATATTGGCCTGTAGTTTTCTTTCTTTGTGACATCTTTGTCTGGTTTTGGTATCAGGGTGATGGTGGCCTCATAGAATGAGTTTGGGAGTGTTCCTCCCTCTGCTATATTTTGGAAGGTGTTGAGAAGGATAGGTGTTAGTTCTTCTCTAAATGTTTGATAGAATTTGCCTGTGAAGCCATCTGGTCCTGGGCTTTTGTTTGTTGGAAGATTTTTAATCACAGTTTCAATTTCAGTTCTTGTTATTGGTCTGTTTATATTTTCTATTTCTTCCTGGTTCAATCTCAGAAGGTTGTGCTTTTCTAAGAATTTGTCCATTTCTTCCAGGTTGTCCATTTTATTGGCATATAGTTGCTTGTAGTAATCTCTCATGATCCTTTGTATTTCTGCAGTGTCAGTTGTTACTTCTCCTTTTTCATTTCTAATTCTATTGATTTGAGACTTTTACCTTTTTTTCTTGATGAGTCTGGCTAATGGTTTATCAATTTTGTTTATCTTCTCAAAGAACCAGCTTTTAGTTTTATTGATCTTTGCTATAGTTTCCTTCATTTCTTTTTCATTTATTTCTGATCTGATCTTTATGATTTCTTTCCTTCTGCTAACTTTGGGGGTTTTTTGTTCTTCTTCCTCTAATTGCTTTAGGTGTAAGGTTAGGTTTTTTATTTGAGATTTTTCTTGTTTCTAGAGGTAGGATTGTATTGCTATAAACTTCCCTCTTAGAACTGCTTTTGCTGCATCCCATAGGTTTTGGGTCATCATGTTTTCATTGTCATTTGTTTCTAGATATTTTTTCATTTCCTCTTTGATTTCTTCAGGGATCTCCTGGTTATTTAGTAGCGCACTGTTTAGCCTGCATGTGTTTGTATTTTTTACAATTTTTTTCCTGTAATTGATATCTAGTCTTACAGTGTTGTGGTTAGAAAAGATACGTGATATGATTTCAATTTTCTTAAATTTACCAAGGCTTGATTTGTGACCCAAAGTATGATCTATCCTGGAGAATGTTCCATTAGCACTTTAGAAGAAAGTATATTCTGTTGTTTTTGGATGGAATGTCCTATAAATATCAATTAAGTCCATTTTGTTTAATGTGTCATTTAAAGCTTGTGTTTCCTTATTTATTTTCATTTTGGATGATCTGTCCATTGGTGAAAGTGTGGTGTTAAAGTCCCCTACTATGATTGTGTTACTGTCGATTTCCCCTTTTATGGCTGTTAGCATTTGTGTTATGTATTGAGGTGCTCCTATGTTGGGTGCATAAATGTTTACAATTGTTATATCTTCTTCTTGGATTCATTCCTTGATCATTATGTAGTGTCCCTCTTTGTCTCTCGTAATAGTCTTTATTGTAAAGTCTATTCTGTCTGATAAGAAAATTGCTACTCCAGCTTTCTTTTGATTTCCATTTGCATGGAATATCTTTTCCCATCCCCTCACTTTCAGTCTGTACATGTCCCTAGGTCTGAAGTGGGTCTCCTGTAAGCAGCATATATATGGGTCTTGTTTTTGTATCCATTCAGCCAGTCTATGTCTTTTGGTTGGAGCATTTAATCCATTTACACTTAAGGTAGTTATCAATATGTATGTTCCTATCACCATTTTCTTATTTGTTTTGGGTTTGTTATTGTAGGTCTTTTCCTTCTCTTGTGTTTCCTGCCTAGAGAAGTTCCTTTAGCATTTGTTGTAAAGCTGGTTTGGTGGTGCTGAATTCTCTTAGCTTTTGCTCGTCTGTAAAGGTTTTAATTTCTCTGTCGAATCTGAATGAGATCCTTGCTGGGTAGAGTAATCTTGGTTGTAGGTTTTTCCCTTTCATCACTTTAAATATGTCCTGCCACACCCTTCTGGCTTGCAGAGTTTCCGCTGAAAGATCAGCTGTTAACCTTATGGAGATTCCCTTGTATATTATTTGTTGCTTTTCCCTTGCTTCTTTTAATAGTTTTTCTTTGTATTTAATTTTTGATAGTTTGATTAATATGTCTTGGCATGTTTCTCGTTGAATTTATCCTGTATGGGACTCTCTGCACTTCCTGGACTTGATTGACTATTTCCTTTCCCATAGCAGGGAAGTTATCAACTATAATCTCTTCAAATATTTTCTCAGTCACTTTCTTTTTCTCTTCTTTTTCTGGGTCCCCTATAATTCGAATGATAGTGCATTTAATGTTGTCCCAGAGGTCTCTGAGACTGTCCTCAATTCTTTTCATTCTTTTTTCTTTATTCTGCTCTGCAGTAGTTATTTTCACTATTTTATCTTCCAGGTCACTTATCCTTTCTTTTGCCTCAGTTATTCTGCTATTTATTCCTTCTAGAGAATCTTTAATTTCATTTATTGTGCTGTTCATCATTGTTTGTTTGCTCTTTAGTTCTTCTAGGTCCTTGTTAAACGTTTCTTGTATCTTCTCCATTCTATTTCCAAGATTTTGAATCATCTTTACTATCATTACTCTGAATTCTTTTTCAGGTAGACTTCCTATTTCCTCTTCATTTGTTTGGTCTAGTGGGTTTTTACTTTGCTCCTTCATCTGCTGTGTATTTCTCTGTCTTCTCATTTTGCTTAACTTAATGTATTTGGGGTCTCCTTTTCACCGGCTGCAGGTTTATAGTTGTCGTTGTTTTTGGTGTCTGCCCCCAGTGGGTAAGGTTAGTTCAGTGGGTTGTGTAGGCTTCCTGGTGGATGGGACTGGTTCCTGTGTTCTGATGGATGAGGCTGGATTTTGTCTTTCTAGTGGGCAGGACCGCTTCCGGTGGTGTGTTTTAGGATGTCTGTGAACTTATTATGATTTTAGGCAGCCTCTCTGCTAATGGGTGGGTTTGTGTTCCTGTCTTGCTAGTTGTTTGGCATGGGGTGTCCAGCACTGGAGCTTGCTGGTTGTTGAGTGGAGCTGGGTCTTAGCGTTGAGATGGAGATCTCCAGGAGAGCTCTTGACAATTGATATTATGAGGGCCCAGGAGGTCTCTGGTGGACCAATGTCCTGAACTTGGCTGTCCCACCTCCGAGGCTCAGGCCTGACAACTGGCCAGAGCACCAATACCCTGGCAGCCACACTTCTCAGAAGAAAAGGGAGAAAATAAATAAATAAATTAATTAATTAAATTAAATTAAGTTATTAAAATAAAAAAATAAAAAGTAATTAAAAAAAAGAAACCAATAAACAAATCCACCAATGATAAGAAGTGGTAAAAACTATACTAAAAAGAAAACCAGACAGATGGAACCCTAGGACAAATGGTAAAAGCAAACCCCTAGAGACAAAAATCACACAAAGAAGCATACATATACACACAGACAAAAAGAGAAAAAGGGAAAAAAAATGTGTGTGTATCTATCTATCTATCTATCTATCTATCTATCTATCTATCTATCTATCTATCTATCTATATAAGGGAGAGTGCAACCAAATCAATAAACAAATCTACCTATGATAATAAGCTCTAAATACTAAACTAAGATAAACATATAAATCAGAAACTAGTCAGTTGCATACAGTAAACCCCAAGTCTACAGTTGCTCCCAAAGTCCACCTCCTCAATTTTGGGACAATTCGTTGTCTATTCAGGTATTCCACAGATGCAGGTACATCAGGTTGTTTGTGGAGCTTTAATCCGCTGCTCCTGAGGCTGCTGGGAGAGATTTCCCCTTCTCTTCTCTGTTCGCACAGCTCCCGGGGTTCAGCTTTGGATGTGGACCCGCCTCTGCGTGTAGCTCTACTGAGGGCGTCTGTTCCCCGCCCAGACAGGACGGGGTTAAAGGAGCAGCTGCTTCGGGGGCTCTGGCTCACTCAGGCGGGGGGAGGGAGCGGTACGGAGGAGGCGGGGCGAGCCTGCGGCGTCAGAGGCGTCGTGACGTTGCAGCAGCCCGAGGCGCGCCGTGCGTTCTCCCGGGGACGTTGTCCCCGGATCACGGGAGCCTGGCCGTGGCGGGCTGCACCGGCTCCCGGGAGGGGCGGTGTGGAGAGTGACCTGTGCTCGCACACAGGCTTCTTGGTGGCGGCAGCAGCAGCCCCAGCGTCTCAGGCCCGCCTCTGGGGTCCGCGCTGACAGCCGCGGCTCGCACCAGTTTCTGGAGTTCGTTTAGGCGGCGCTCTGAATCCCCTCTCCTCGCGCACCAGGAAACAAAGAGGTAAGAAAAAGTCTCTTGCCTCTTCGGCAGCTGCAGACTTTTCCCGGACTCCCTCCCGGCTAGCTGTGGCGCACTAACCCCTTCAGGCTGTGTTCACGCCGCCACCCCCAGTCCTCTCCCTGCGATCCGACCGCAGCTGAGCCTCAGCTCCCAGCCCCGCCCGCCCCGGCGGGGGAGCAGACGAGCCTCTCGGGCTGGTGAGCGCTGCTCGGCGCCGCTCCTCCGTGCGGGAATCTCTCCGCTGTGCCCTCCGCACCCCTGTGGCTGCGCTCTCCTCCGTGGCTCCGAAGCTCCCCCCTCCGCCACCCGCAGTCTCTGCCCGCGAAGGGGCTCCTAGTGTGTGGACACCTTTCCTCCTTCACGGCTCCCTCCCACTGGTGCAGGTGCCGTCCCTATTCTTTTGTCTCTGTTATTTCTTTTTTCTTTTGCCCTACCCAGGTACGTGGGGAGTTTCTTGCCTTTGGGGAGGTCTGAGGTCTTCTGCCAGCGTTCAGTAGGGGTTCTGTAGGAGTCGTTCCACGCGTAGATGTATTTCTGATGTATTTGTGGGGAGGAAGGTGATCTCCACGTCTTACTCCTCCGCCATCTTGAAGGTCCTCCCTCCTGGCACCTCTGACCTTTAGTCTTCAAACCTGAGACTGAAGAACCAGGACACACCCACTCGATCCAGTCCAGGGTCGTGCAAGGGTTTAGACTCCTTCCTCCAGGCTGGTTTCTAGACATCACCGTTGACCTGGGATCCCATTCCTTTCATCAGAACAAGGGGAAATATTGTCTTCTCAGATATCTAGGGAAAGATAAATCACTGGAAATAAGACCAATAAAAGAAGAGTGTATAAACCAGATCACATATGTCTTAAACACAGACAGTTTTCATCTACTGCTTGTGATAAACAGGCAATGTTTTGCAGTGAGAGTTCAAACTGCCAAGCAAGCAAGATGCTCCCTTTGTACCACCTCAGCTCGACTTTAGCCTGAGCCATCATCAGGAGCAGCCAGAGATGTAATATCGACCTAATACTTTAGCCTAGAATGGATTTATTTAATACTTTAATAATAATATACATTTTAGCAAGTGTTTCCACCCAGGAGCTGAGGGGTTCATCAGCAACCCTGCCAGCCTATCTCAGATTCTCAGATTAAGCTTCTGGAATTTTCCTTCCTTCCTTCCTTCCTTCCTTCCTTCCTTCCTTCCTTCCTTCCTTTTCTCCATCTTCTCCTCCTCCTCCTCCTCTTCTTCTTCTCCTTCTTCTCCTTCTTCTTTTCCTTCTTCTTTTTCTTCTTCTCTCTCCCTTTCTTTCTTTATGTAAAAGAGATTGCAAATTGGCAATTAAATTTCGATTGCTTTTTAAGTTTGTTCTTATTTTCCTTAGTCATAATTTTGTAAGTTACTAGAAAAATACTTAGACCCACTCATGCCTTGTTCTCTGGGGGCATCTGTTAGAGGCCAGCCCTCTTCTGGGCATCGGGTCAGTGAGTTCCTGCCCCCAGGTCAGTGAGTTCCTGCCCCCAGGCGTTGACTTTCTTCTGGGAAGAATGTTTACCTTTATGGATGCCGTTTCTAGCAAACCTCTCACCCCCCAGAGGAAGGAACCTGGTTTTCAGGAAAGAGGGTTCTGATCCTGGCAATAATGTAAGGCAGCTGGGCCTGGGAACTTGAGATACACTTTCATTTTAGGTTCTTTGCTCCTTAATGGAATTGACTGTCAGTAATCTGGTTTCCACATTGCTTTGTGTTAATAAAAATGGGAGAAGCAAAGAAGAGTTTATATCTTCACATATGTGCAGCTGGAGGGAAAAGCACTTTTTGGATGGGTCGTAGCATATTTCACAGCGTGCTGAAATCAGAAGCTGCAGGCAGTGAGTGCAATTGCGTTTCCAGCTGTTGGCACCGGTGGGGGCTTGCCTCAACCTCCCCAGCCCAGCTCTGCCTCCAAAAGCAGGATGCGGGCTCAGGAGGGAATTCCCACGGGTGATAAGTTGCTGTCTTGCTTTCCGTTCAGTTTACTCTTTCTTAATCTTCTGCCAGCTGGACAAATAAAAGGTAGCCTCCACCTTCTTCAGTCCAGAGCACATCAAGGGACCAAAAACAACTCTCCTCTCACCAGCTGAAGAGTTTCAGGACCTCATCCTTATCACAGCAAGACTGACTCAAAAAAATAGATTTGGTTCAATTAAAAGACCCTAGAGCGTAATGCTCCTTCTACACAAAGGCAGAATATGTCTGGCTGTGGATACACAGTGAAGAGGAAACAAACAGATGCAGTCTGGAAAATAGGGTTATATCTACCTATTAATTTTAATTTTGGAGAGTTCTTCTCTAGTCAATATGAGCTCAGTGAATGAAAAAAATTAAACTTAGGGTTTCCTCTGAGTCGAGCAGGACATTCTGCCTCTGATGGCAGGTGACCTGACTGTGACTTTCTTAGGGCGACTTCACTTTCTAAGACTCGAAGGGGAAACAGGCTTTGGCCCCTCCCTCAGCCGTGGTGGAGGCTCTTGAAAAGGCTGTGGACGGTTCTGAAGTTCAGAGGAAGGCTGCCCAGGAAGTCTGCACAGCTGTGTGGGATATTCATGGAGACTGTCTGGTTATTACAATTTTATTTCTCTCCCTATTGAAGTGGAAGCTTATAGAAGAATGCACCCCTGTCTAGACTTTCTGTGAATTTCCCGCAGTAGCTCCTGCCCAGCCGTGCATAACCTCAGTTCATTATCATTTCTTTTCATTCCTAGGAGCCTTTCTCTAACAATCACTAACAGGTGATTTCTCTGCTAGACCAGAGGCCCCCAGTTCCTTGGTCCATTAGAGTCTCAATAATTTTTTCATGATGCTCCTGGGCCAAATGAAATACCCAACAGTTCCTTTTATTAAGTAGTTAGGTCCAAAGACCGTCATATATGCTGTGTCCCAGTGAGTGAAGCACAGCTCCCTAAACTTTGGAATCAGGCTGGACACTGCCACCCTCTCGTCCTCATGTCCACACTGATTTTCTTAGGGTTCTTGCTCTTAATCACAGCAACTGGGGCAAACCCAGCAGAGATGATGTAATTGGAAGGAATGCAGGGGTTCAGTGAAGCTGTGAACTACCTCAAGCTGGAGGTTCCACAAACACACAATTTAAAATACCCAGTGGCACCCCTCCTGAGTTCCCTGGGGTGCCTATTGAGTCTTGGTACACAGTTTGGGAACCATGGTGCTGGACCAATCTTTTCATTTAAAGGCTTCTTGTCTCTGTAATAAAACCAGGCCTGCAAGCCCAGTGCTGAGCCTTCTCGGCCATCTAGTCGACTCAGACCTATATACCACTTCTCCTGGCCACTGCCTATAGGTCACCGCGTGACCCCCTGGGGTTCCATCCTGCACTCTCCTTGGCTGGGAGGCCCTTGTCTTCTGAAAGCACAGCCTGGCCCACACTTGGGTTGAGCTAGTCGGTTGTCTAACTTGGGCAAAGGCGGCAGGAGTGAAGGAGAGAGTCAGACAAGGAAGGAGGAGAGGCTACGTAGGTGCGTTTTCCCAGTTGGAGGCTGCCCCACAGGGGCCTCGGAGAATAGACGGGAGGCCTCCTTGGGCCCTCGTCACCCACTAGTGAGGGCTTCCCTGGGACCTCTGAGTTCCCCGTGCCTCTGGGCCTGAAGCGGGGCAGAGTTGAGACGCAGGTGTACCCTTGGGTGGGATGCCGTCAGGGCAATGGGAGGAGGCAATGGGCACGGAGCACACCTGCAGTTACTGTTAAGGTTAAGGTTATGTCCATCACCATGCGTTTAACAGAAACCTGGCATCCAGCAAAGAAAGGGTACTGTGCATAAAATAGACAACTGAGGGGAACATACCGTATGGCACAGGGAGCTCTATTTAATGCACTGTGGTGACCTAAATGGGAGGGAAACCCAAAAGGGAGGGGATATCTGTATGTGTATGGCTGATTCTCTTTGCTGTGCAGTAGAAGCTAACACAACATTGTAAAGCAACTACACGCCAATAAAAATTAATAAAAAATAAAGAAATAAAATAACTAGGAAAACAGCAACAACAAAAACAAAAAAACAAAAAAAAAGAAAGGGTGCTGGTGAACCCACCCACTTCCCCAGGACTGGCTCTGCGGTTGGAATTCTAACCAGCTCCCCTGAGCAGGAACCTTCCAGGGTCTGAGTGTGTGTGTACCACATGACAGTCATGTGACTTCCTGCACTAATGATGACATACTTGATTTATAGCAATTGATTGGAGAAATGTCCACTGATCTCCGAGCCGGCGGCCTCGGCCCTGTTGGTTGGTTATCAGCGTGTCCCGGGTTGTTCTTCTGTGGTTCCACGTAAGGAGCCGTGTCAGGCCTGTGACATCAGGGGAACATGGTATGTCCTCCCATATCCCTCACAAACACACACCTGCACGTTTCTGAGCTCACGGTACTTACCTTTAGCCAGTCCATTTTTTTAAGTAGCTTTAATACAATTTCACCATTTCCCTAGGAACTTTGATGACAGGCAGATGTCATGTTTTTACAAAGAAAGTACTTTGCGGTATGATAACCTACATCCATGCATTCTCCTAGTCAGCAGTATTGGTACTTTGTTGACAACTAGCACTTTTCCTAAAGGAGGCACTTTATTTACATCCTGCTGTGTTAACACAGCAGAGAGTTTCCAGGGCGAAGCTTGGGTGTGGAGGGGGCACGGAGTGTCCTCGTGTGGCTTGTGGTCCCTGGACTTTCAGTCAGTTCACCCAGAGCTGGCCAGGCCCTGGGGAAGGGCCTGCGCCGGCCAGACTCACAGAAGCAGGGCCTCTGTTGTCAATCTCCTGGGAATTCTTGGCTGGTGGGAGTGCGTTACCACAAGCTGGAGGGAGGGCAGAGCCCCTGCTGGTCCCAGAAAGGCAGCAGCTCGGCAGGATGCAGGAAGTCCTTTCTGGGTGGAACAGATGCTCCCAGAGGGGTCTCCCCGCAGAGGCACCAGGGACCAGCCCAGGCCTGGCTCTTGGGTGAGTCTCAGCTCTAGTGTTGGCATCGACCCTCCCAGAGCCCCGAGGAAAGCCCCCTCTGGGCAGAGCTGCTTCCTCCCGTCACAGGGTGGAGGTCGGTCCCTCGCGAAAGTCATGGTCCTGCTCCCAGGATCCTCTCCCTTCTGTGGACCTGGGACCCGGCCCTGGAAACTCCTATGTGGTGTCAGTGGAAATCCCAGGCTCTTCCTCTGAAGGGCCCCAGCCTGGGGTCTCCCTGGAAGGGAGGGAGGGACTCGGGGGCTGAGCTGCCTGTCCTCGCCCCACACCTGTCCTCATGCTCAGGCTGTGACTGGCACTGACTGCATTCCGGTGTTTGTTACCAGTCGCCAGGAATTGGAGGGATGGCGGCCATTCAGGGCAAAGAGGCAAGAAGAAGGGCTGGCTGTGGAACTCATGCCCATCACACTGGTCAGCAGGACAATTTCCTGCCACTGACTCTCTCTTATCACCCCCCCACCCCAAACATAAGGGATCCGAGACAGAAGGCAGAGGACACAAGCCGGTGGGTGAGAGCCGAGGCCAAGGGTGCCCACCCCAGTGAAGACCTTGGGGTTGGGGTGCGGTGAGCTTGCATTGGAGGCGGTGTGAGGACCAGCGCCTCAGCCTCTGCCCACGCGGATTCTCCCACAAGGTGGTCCCCAGAGCCTCCAGCGGGCCAGGGAGCATTGCCTGCTGACAAAGTTTAGATTAAATGGGGTATTTTGTGTCTGGCTTCCTCTCTCTCTGTTGTGCAGTGAGATTCACCCAGGTTATATTTAGCATGTTCATTTTTCATTTCTGTATAATATTCTACTGAATAAACAGACTAAAATTTATTTCTCCAAACCTAGGGTTGTTTCTACTTAGGATTCTGAATGGTGCTGCAATGAACATGCCTGCACATGTCTTTGGCATGTACGTGCATGTAGCTCCGTGGGTGTGTACTTAGGAGCAGGTGGTCCAGCTTTACCGGCACTGACCAGCTTGCAGTTCTCGAGACTTTCAGTGGCTCACGTATTTTCAACACTTGGTACTACCAGTCTCTAATTTTAGCCTTACTGGTGGGTATGTAGCGATATCTCCTATGAATTTAATTTACACAGATTTTCCAAACTTTATTCCTTAAATATATTTGCTCTCCTGTTTTCACTTTTATTTTCTTCTGACTCTCATTAGGTGTACGTGAGATATTCTCTTCCTGCTTATCATGCCTTTTATTTATTTCTCATATTTTAACTCTATCTATAATTCTGTTTTCTTTCTGGGTAATATTTACAGAAGTATCTTCTGGCCCACTGCATTTTTTTGAACTATGTCTACAATGTTATTTAAAATAACCCACAGAATTTTTCATTTAAAATATGTGTTTATATGTGTATGTGTGTGTATATATGTATGTGTGTGTGCATTTTAGAGGTTCTATTTAATTCTTCCCTAAATCTGCCTGTTAATTTTGCCTTGTCCTCAGTTTCTTCCTTATATTTTTAATTTTACCATTTTTTCTTTAAGCAGTTTACACATACTTATTTTATATTCTCCATATAATAATTTCAATGTCTGCAGTCCTTGGGTGTCTAATTTTGCTATTTTTTTTCCTGCACACTTTTGCTTTTTTCCCTGTCTTTTGTAATTATAGACCTCAAGTTCTTAATCAGCTGATCTTAGTGGAAATTAAGGGTCTACATTGTGTATATGACCCTCCAGAGAAAATTACTGTCTTCAAGGGGCCACTTGAGGTTAATTTCTTGGCTGGGGGTTTATAGCATCTGTGTTGCCCAATGTGGTAGCCACTAGCCAAACATGGCCACTTAAATCAAAATTAATTAAAAGTTAATAAAATAAAATTAATTTCTCATTTGTACAAGCTACATGTCAAGTGCTCAATAATCACATATGGCAAATATATTTCCATCATTGCAGAAAGTTGTATTTGAAAGTTGTGTACTGGTTCACAGAGATTTATATAAATGTGACCCCCAAATCAACAGGCAGTACTGTTGTGACAACTTCTTAAACGAAGGGTGTGTTTTCCCCATGGAAGGGGAACTATTCAGTCCTTCATGTAACTTATATATATGCCAGGGGATTTATTCCAAATCCTCACTTTCTTTGGCTGAAGGCTTGTCTCCTTTCAACTGACTAGTTAGTGAAACCCAAGGCTTTAGGTTTCTGGTTGGGTGAAAACTGCACCCAGAGAAGCCAAAAATTCAGTTCCACCTCTTCTGCATTAGTTCTTGACCTCTGGGGATCTCCTGTGCAATATCGTTGAGCTTAACTAAGCATTTAAAAATTTTTGGTTGTAATTCATCTAGTGTTTCAAAGTATTTTGCAGGACGGTATATATATTTTTTCAGAAAAACAAATTCTCTACCGATCCCCAGCTCAGCATGTGTCAAGAATGAAAGTCTTCCCGCTCAGAAGCACTTCCTGCCCTCAGGATGAGGTCCCCACGTCTTCTGCATCCCTGCCTTGTTCCTCCTTAGCGCCCGGTCCCTGCCGCCATCATTCCCTGCCTTTCACTTAACCTATGAGCTTCTGAAGAGCAGAAACTGTGCCTTTTTCATCCCAGTTTCACCACCTGGCACTAGCCCAGCCCAGAGTGGAACCAATTCAAGTCCTTAATTTTAGCATTTAAAACATTATCTTTTGAAAAATATCTTACTTGGGAGATCTTTTGCATGAATGTAAAGAATCTACACTATGTTGAGAATACCAAGGGGATGGCCATCCTGCTACATCTCTCGTGTTTCCCGAGGTGATAAAGCTCTTTAAGAGTTTACAATCTAGGAAATCGCCCCCAGCTTTGAAAGAGCATAAGTCAATAGGAAATTAAGGTTTCATATGAAGATTTGTGATTGGAAGACAAAAGGTCAACCAATGGCCATAAGACAGCTGAGGATGGCCATCCCTGCTCTGTTTCTCAAGCAGCGGTTACTTACCCAGCCCTGAGCTAAGCTACTGTGTTTTGCTTTGTGAATCTGCTCAACAGCAATTCCTCAGCACAGAAGTCACAGAAAGTCTTCTTAGTTCTACTTTTAATGTTTTCCTAGTTTTTTTTTTTTTTTATAAAGAATCTGTAAAACATATGCAGATGTTTATGGCAACACAAAGTAAACATCTATGGCTGGTCACTCAGTGTGATTTCTTTGATGAGGAGCCATTCACTAATCTTCAGGGTCTGTTACTAACGCTAGGGTTCCTTTAATGGGAGTGAGTTTGTACAGAATGTTCCTGTCAATGTTTTCAAAACCCTTGCTCAAACTGCCGGAGTCTGGTTACTCAGCTTGTGTTCAAATGTGATGCCTATAGGAAGATGAAACCCTTTGATGAACACGGCACATTGGTGAGAATTTCACCTGGAAACATATCCTGGGATCATCACCTGAACATTTCACACAGGACAGACACAGATTTATTTCAAACTTTTTATTTTCTTTCTCGGAAATTGGCCAAGTGAGCAGAATTGTCTAACGTTGAGTCATTCCTTTAAATGGTCAAAAATGGAACGCCTTTAGTTAAAAAATGAAAATTGTTAAAATTTTATTTTAATAATTATAGCAGCAAATGGCCAACTCGGAGCTAGAAAGAATGTCCAGGGGTCTTTCACTGTAAACTGGCAACTTGAGAAGTTGAATGTAGACCCCGGGCACCATGCACCCTGTAGCACAGCGGGAAGGGCCCAGGTTGGGTGAGACACGTCTGGGTTACGTATTAACAGGTGGCTTCTTAGGTGTCCCGTGTTCAGGACGTTACCGCTGAGGATCAGTTGTGTCATCTTTATATTGGAGACAACCATTCCTTTGATGATATCATCTTGAGGAGTAGATGAGATGAAGAGTATAAAATATCTGGCACATATATGTGCCAATGATATAATAACATCATTGAATAATTCAATAATCATTCAATAATAGTTTCTTCCACTTCCACATAGGTAGTTTTCTACAAATGGGAGCTAAATAACATGCTTTGAATTATGATTGCATATTGCATAGCTTTTTTGCATTGAAGTCAAATGTCAATATGGAAAACAGGGTATAATATACCACTTTTTCTTTAAAAAAGGATACAAATACATATATCTCTCTTTATAATAAACTAGAGAACTTTAAAAGTGTTGAACTATAGGAGAGGTGGTAATAGGGTATTGGATACATGATTTTTTTGATCTTAAAACAGGAGCCAGACTTCTTTGAATATAACTTTGCTTGTACATTTGACTCTGGAGTCATAAAAATTGTGTATATAAGCATGGGATGCAAATAAATTTTAAAGTTCAGTTTTGAAAAATCCAAACAGAAAGAAACAAATTAATTTTAATGTGTATACAGTTGGTGAAATAACCACACAGAGAAAAACATTAAAATGACTCTAAAACACAGGATATTGTACATTCTTTGTAAAGTATATATTAAGGATAAAAACCATAAAAAGCTAATACTTCTTTGTTGTAATCATATTGTAGGATAGGCATGTTAACATTTTTATTCTAAGAATTTTGAGTGTGGTATTGTGGGATAAGGAAAATTAGTAATTATATATTATTTCATCCTGTCATTTACAGAATTATTTAGAACCAAGTTTCTTGGAACAGGATAAAGAAAGCACAGATGTAAGATATAAAAGGTTTAGTACAAACCCAGAATTATGAATGTAATTGGCTACATCAGAATGAACTCATGATGTATTTTATATTTCAAAAAAAGAGCCCCTAATTTTGTCCACTAAAATGGCCTAAAAATAATGACCAGTGGTAATGAGCACCTCTAGTGTCCAAATTCAGGTCCTGATATATTATTTCCCACCAGAAAGAGTCAGGCTTCTTGAAGAAATGCTGTATTTAGACCTGGATAAGAAACATATAAGATAAGCCTGGACCACTGGACCTTGTACGTAGCAAAGAAGCTGTCCCAGACAACTAGGATGGCATCAAAAGATCACAGAGGTCAACCTGACCCATGCATTGGTGCCCAGTGAAGATGCTAATGAACTAAATCATTATTTTGAAAAATGATAAAACAAAAACATAAAGAACTTGGCATTTATCTTTCCTTTCCTGTAATAAGTCAACCCATCACAGACCAGGGAGATTTACTTTTGTAGAAGTATGTTAGCTAATGCATGAAGAAGGATTGGGAAAATATGATTGTTTTGTAAATACTAATGAATGAATTAATCTAGACATTAACCATCAGTGGCTGCTTACATCACAAAAAGTGGTAGCTCGACACTTTGTGCCTCTTTTGGATAAAAATAATCCATCTTGTATAATGCAAACTTTCCCAAAGTAAAGAGAATCAAAATAAGACCTTATCAAGCCTCTATATTCAACTGTCAATTTACAGGAAGGAAAGAGGCCAGGGAGTCTGTTAAGGCTACCAGAGTAAACAATCACCAAAAGTCAGGCTGTGAAAAATGCTTAAAGACAAACAATCCAGTTTCTTCAACCAGGTGAAAAAATGAAAAAGGTGGATATGGGGCCTATAGAAATAAAAGAGATTTAAGAGATGTATCAGCTGATCACACTAAGTGAATCTTGTTCAGATCCTAATTTAATCAGTATTTTAAAAAGTGACACAAGGCCTGAAAATTTGAACACTGACAGAATATTTGAAAATAACGATTGCTAATTTTTAAGGTATGACGATATTTTCGTTAATTTTTTAAATAGACCTTGTATTTTAGGAATACATACTATACTATTTACAGATGAAATTCTATGATGAGATTTCCTGCAAGATAATGTGGATGGAGTCAGGTTGGCGGAGTAGGTAGTAGATGAAACATAGTTAATATGCCATGATTAGAAATAAGCCTTTTTCTTGAGATCACACTCTGTACAGTATCTCGTTTCACTTCCCAAATATTGTAAATGATGGAAAACTATAAATGATACCTTCAGAAGTCACTATACATAAAATTATAAAAATTACCTCACCTGGAAGGTAGTGTAACCAAATCTGAAAACTTTTTTCTGGGATTTTGATAAAGATGGGTGCACATAATAGGAGGGGTGGACCTCACTGACGCCCTCGGGATGCAGTGCAGGACCTAGAAATGCCTCATCTGATGGAGAGCTAGTGTAGACCGGCTGCAGTATAGCCCCACATGAGCCACAACAGCCTCAGACTCATCAACCGGTTAATCAACCACTTGCTAAAACATAACTCAACACTGTTTTTTAAATGGTGAAAAAATTTATATTTAGAACTAGCCAGCCCAGCTCTGTTTAGGTGATCCGACTTTTGTTGGCAGCATGAAAGCGTTGTCGTCAGGAGCCTGTCGCACACACGGCTTCTTCTCCTCGTCAGGCCTGCTCGGCTGTTGACCTCGGCCGCACAAATGCCGTAGACCTTTCCACATCCTGCTTGTCCTGCCTGCTGGCTCTGACCTCTACAGTCAAGGGTGACCTTGAGGAAGGCATAGTGGTCAAGCTCGTTTCTCCAAGCTTGCCCTTGGGGGCCTCTTCCAAGGGCATTTGGACCACTTTCAGGGCTATGGTGTCTTGGGCCACTGGAAGGTGCGTGACAAGTGAATCTTTTTTTAAAAACAAAAATATTTATTTATTTATTTATTTTTGGCTGCGTTGGGTCTTTGTTGCTGCACGCGGGTTTTCTCTAGTTGCGGCGAGCGGGGGCTACTCTTTGTTGCGGTGCGTGGGCTTCTCATTGTGGTGGCTTCTCTTGTTGTGGAGCACGGGCTCTAGGCAGGCGGGCTTCAATAGTTGTGGCATGCAGGCTCAGTAGTTGTGGCATACGGGCTTAGTTGCTCCGTGGCATGTGGGATCTTCCCGGACCAGGGCTCGGACCCGTGTCCCCTGCATTGGCAGGCGGATTCTCAACCACTGCGCCACCAGGGAAGTCCACAAGTGAATCTTTTCTCTGTGGCTGTGATGTCTTTCCACACTGCTTTCTTGGCTTTCAAGCCTTTGCTTTGGCTTCAGCTTTGTGGAGGGCAGGGGCCGAGAGAAGTAAAGAAAGTGGGGGTGCAGGACTCAGAAATCCGTAACTTCTGACCTCACGACCCAAAGTGAGTGCCTCATGTCACATGTGCATCAGTGGTGGCTTTGAAGAACTCAGTACTCTTAAGAGAAGAAAAAATGACCCAGGCTTTTAACAACCAACATTCACCATGTCCTTAATAGAATCAAATGGATAAACAGTTTTTAAAAATCACTAGTTAGGCACAGAATCAGGAAAATGTGGTCTATAAAGAGGATAGAAAAAAAGTAAATAGAAACATACCCCCAAGTGACACATATGTTAGATTGACGGAAAGAAACTTTAAAAGAGCTACTACAAACATACTCATGGATTTAAAGTAAAGATGTACATATTGAGTAAACAGAAGGGACCTGAGTAGAGAAATGGAAACAATGATAAAGAGTCAAATGGAAACTCTAGAGCTAAAAAAGTACAGTATCTGAAATTAGCAGAGAGCTTAAGAGAAGACTGAACCTGTAGAATAAAAGATCAGTAAAACTTACAGACATGTCAACAGAAACTCAAAATTGAAGCTGCACAGCCGCTAAAACTCCAATGGAAGCCCCTGTTTTCCTGATGGAGGACCCACAAATGGAGCCCGTGGGGCTGTGGATAGGAATCCAGGAGAGGAGACACTTGTGAAAGGGGCCGTTTATTCTCTGTGTGGTCCATGCCAGTCTCAGCCTGACCTCCGAAGCATGTTTGTATGGGGCGGACCCAGTTCAGCACAGCAAAGGTTTAGAGAATTAAATTTGATTTAAAAAAGTGCTCATGATAGGTGAGAAAGAACTTACAGTCTGAATTTAACCAGGTGGTCAACCTGCTAGAACAAAACCCACAAGAGTCTCCAGAAGATTAAGGTATAACCAAGAGACTATGTCAAAAAATGTGACAAGAGACAATGTCCAGCATACAATCAAAATTTACTGAATATACAAAGAACAAGAAATGTGACCCAGTCTCAAGAGAAAACACAATTAAAAGAAGCCAACCCTGAGATGACTCAGATGTTGGAATTAGGAAAGATGGCAAACCAGCTGTTATAACTGTGCTCTTTGAATTAAAAGAAAAAATAAAACACTTGAAATGAATGGAAATATAGGAATTATTAGTTGATAAGCAGAAATAACTTTTAAAATATGTATCAGACAGAAATTTTAGAACTGAAAATACAATCTGAAAAAACAATTACCGAATGATCTCACTAGCAGAATGGAGGCGACAGAAGAAAGAGTGAGCTTGAATAGAGATAACTGAAATGGACCAATCTGAAGAAAGAGAAAGAAGAGATTTTTTAAAAAATGAACAGAGCCTGGGACCTGTGGACCAATATCGGATAGTCTAACAAATGGTAATTAGAATCCCAGAAGAAGAGGATAAAGAGGTTGGGAGGTGTACTAACCTCCTAGGGCTTCTGCAATGAAGTACCACCGAGTGGGTGCCTTAAAAAACAGAAATTTATTTTATCCCACTTCTCGAGTCTGGAAGGTGTTGGAATAGAGGGAATAAAATTGTCATTTTTGCACATGGCATAATCATGTGCACATAAAACTCAAAATAGTCTATAATCTATAAATACACTACTAGAATTAATAAGTGAACTTACTAAAACATTGGATATAAACATAATTTTTCAAAAATAAATTGTATTTCTATATACAAATAAATTTTAAAGATGGATATTTAAAAGTGATACCTTTTATAAAGAAATAAATGAGGGAGAAAGGACAAATCATTTTTACAGAAGAATTTCAAATACTACCAGCAGATACCTCCCCCTTTCCAGGAATTACTAAAATGACAAACTTTGGTTTTGTTGGATCAATTGCTTCAATTAATAGAATGTGTGTGTAAACATATATTCATATAAATGTTCTATTATTTGCTCTAAAAGGATACCTAGTCTTCTGTTTCTAAGAGGGCTGTGCTTGGCACTATTCTTATTTGATAAATCAGCACATTTCTGATTGTAAAGGTGTTTTGATTACTAGGCATCAGAAGTTGCAAGAAGAAAAAATGAAATAAACCAACCATCTCTTATTTATGAAAATTCAATCATTGTTTTTTTCTATATGACTTTTGAAACATAATACCATTATTTTACATTAAAAATGAGAGATATAATGCATTGGTTAAAAATACATAGAAAAGTAGATACATAAATACGCGCACACACACACACACACACACAACTGGTGTTGATATCTCTATGATTCATCAGAAAATTAAGTCATCCTCAATGTGACTTAATAAGGGTTTTAGCAAGTGTAGGCATCCTGTCTTTGCTTTGATTTTTACCTGAGAACATGCCTTTCCCATTTCTGGCATCACTGCTAAATATACTGTTCCTGTTGAACAAATAAGCGGATAGTGAGTGATACAGGGTCCAATAGCTCTTATCTGTTTCCATTAGGAAACATGTTTAAATAAGACTCAGATTTTAATCTAATCTCTTTTCCTTGATGTTCCTGCTCTACTCTGAGGCAAAATGTGGTAGAAACTATTTATAATAAAGCTGAATAATTTGAAAGCTTGATCTTTAAGCACGGAAAGTGAAATTAGCAATGGCCTGAGACGACTTGGGTCTTTGATGTTGATGTTCTGGAATTCAGTTTGTTGATTTGTCAAATGTTTCAAATAGAATAGAATAGAATAGAATAGAATAGAATAAAATATTGAGACCCTTGTTTCAGATTTGAAGATGAGATCAAGAAAACCTGGGATAGAAGCAAACCTGGAGAGTCTGTTGTTCAGTGGCTCACCAGTGTCACAGATGGCCGATCCGGTGATCACATCCAGTGATTACAGGACACACTGACACCTGAACCCACCCCGGAACTTCCCACAGGGGCCTTGCTGGTACCTGGGAGTCTGAGTGCATGACAATAACTTCTAATGGGGACCATGAACATCCCAACCCTACATTCTTAAGTGAGGGACGCCAAGGAACTTGGCTGAGCTGACAGAACACATAAACAGCTGTAGACAAGCACAGAGAGTATTTGAGAATTTATTACGGCACGTAACCCACAGACCACCCTGAGACCGGTGCTGTTACCATCCCTGGAGACAGCTGGACGTTGAGGTCTAAGCACCAGTCACAGGACTGCAGGAGGGGGTCCATGGGGACTTCCTGTATGCACCTCCCATTCTTTCTGTAAACTAAAATTGTTCAAACTAGAAAGTTTCTTTTTTTCTTTTTTTTAAATTGATTTTGTTGGAGTATAGTTGCTTTACAATGTGGTGTTTGTTACTTTCTACTGTACAGCAAAATGAATCAGCTATACATATACATATATTCCCCCTTTTTAGGATTTCCTTCCCATTTAGGTCACCAAAGAGCCGTGGATGGACCTAGAGTCTGTCATACAGAGTGAAGTAAGTCAGAAAGAGAAAAACAAATATCGTATATTAATGCATATATGTGGAATCTAGAAAAATGGTGCAGATGAATTGATTTGCAAAGCAGAAATAGAGACACAGACATAGAGAAAGTTTATTTAAAAAAAATAAGTTCTGGAATTTATTATCCAAGTTATTAAAAGCAACTCTTTAAAATACATCAGATGTCAAACCACAGCTTAGTGAGCAGAGAAGTAGAAGGAGGGTGAGGGCGTTGGTTAAGAACTAGTGCTCACTTTGTCTGAAACACGCTCTTGTGTACATTTCAGCCCAGATTTATGTGACCAGTGTTCTTGTGGACGTTCTGCTGTTGGGTCGCCATTATCAAAACCGCTGTCAGCGTACAGAGAGTGTTCAAAAACAGTCTAAACCTAACTATTTTTATCCTGCTCTAAAGTTGCAGAAATAAGTCTCCCTTGTATTTATCCATGTGAATGAACTAGGCTGCAGAATGAAAAAAGGCAGTGTGTCTGTAATCTCTCCCAGGCAAATT
Organism: Balaenoptera borealis; assembly: GCF_965194805.1. Lineage (NCBI taxonomy): Eukaryota > Metazoa > Chordata > Mammalia > Artiodactyla > Balaenopteridae > Balaenoptera > Balaenoptera borealis. The sequence continues at coordinate 911,577 of NC_138873.1, forward strand.
GTAGAGGTTTAACAGAACGCCAATATTGAACTCATTAATCAAGTATGATTAAGAAATTCTTAGGTTCTCTTGATAAGACAATTTTATCCATTGCATTTTAACAGCCACTTACCATTACCCCCATGGCTGAATCTTAAACAGCATGAGGGCGTTTCTCTTTCAAGTGCAATGCGCTACTTGACTGCTCCTAAGTCACCTTCATGTGGGATTGGGTATGTTTTATAAAATTAAGGTATTTGACTTCATCTACAGGATGTTTCATATTGTGAGACTGACTAAGCATGTTGCAAACATGTCAACTTTAATAGATCTTCTTTTTTCTTAATTTAATTTTTTTGAATTTTATTTATTCTTTTTTATACAACAGGTTCTTATTACTTGTCTATTTTACACATATTAGTGTGTATATGTCAATCCCAATATCCCAATTAATTTTTATTTTATATTGGGATACAGTTAATTTACAATGTTGTGTTGGTTTCAGGTGTACAGCAAAATTACATTTTCTATATTTAACTAATCATGTGTTTTTAGTCCTAAGAGTTATAATTTGTTTAGCATAAATATATAGGCAGAGCAAATATATAACTTTTAAAAATACAGTATTGCTCACTTCAAACTCCATGATAAAAATGAGAAAGATTATGTCTGCTTTATTCATGATTCTGCCCCAGGGCCTGACTCAGCAGAGACCCAGTAAGCATTTGTTGAATAGAGAATGAGTGACATATAAAAGCAGTCACCTGGGATGATGAAACTCCATAATAAGACACAGTGTGCACTCACTCCCTTGTTATTGTCCGACTTACAGGTACACTGTGTAAGGTAAGAACTATTCTTTTACTAGTAATGGAGCAAACTACAGCTATTATGAGGGCAAAAATGTGGGGGGGATTTATAGAGTCACATGGACCCAAAAACATTGAAAAGTGTCCATTTTAATCAGCTGTGTTATTTTAGGAATTTATCCATTTCATCTAAATATTCAAATTTATTAAACCATAAATTGTCTGTAACAGTGTTTTAGACATTTGTTGTTTTTCCTTCCTGGTAGAGGTAATTTTGTCCTTCTTTCTTTTTCTCTCATTCTGTGTTTCTGGGGCTTTACTTTTTTGTTGGTGCTGCTTAGTCTTTTCAGAGTAACAGTTTCTGATTTTGTAGCTACTCTCTTGTGTGTGTTTTCTTTTCCATTTCATACTATTTGCTCTGATTTAAAAAATCTTCTTTCTTTTGCTGTTTTTTTAAAGTTTAGTTTGTTCTCTTTTTCTATAAAATTCTTCAATTGTATAGTTAAATCATTGAGTTCTGTTGTTTTTCCTAAAATAAACTTTCAGACTATAAATTTACTTTCTAGCACAGCAGTAGCTACATCCCACAAATTTTCTTATACCAATTTCATTACCACCCAGTTTAAAATATTATGTTCTATTCTATTCTATTCCATTTTTATATTCTATCAATATAACTAACAGAATAATTAATAATATGGTCAATTTCACAGGTTCCAGGTAGACATGAATTTGGGGGGTGGGTGGTGCACTGCTCAACCCAGTACAATCCCCAAGTATTTGAGGATTTTCCAGGTATCTTGGTTATTTATTTCTAGCTTAATTCCACTGTGGTCTGAGAGCATATTTTGTATGCTTTTTATTATTTTAAAATTGTTCAACTGTGGAGCAGGAAGCAGTGGCTCCTGGAGTGGTGAACCCCATCCCCCCACAGTGTAAGGCAGGCGGTGTCATCTGAGGGTGCCTCGGGTGCATGACAGACAGGATGCTGGGGGGGCTGACTACTGCCATTTACATGTTATGCACATTGGAATGAAGATTGTTAGTAAAACTCCTAAATGTGAATTTTTATCAAAACGAATGGATCAGTTCAAAGCTCTTAAGAAACAGCTGGGTGGTAATAAAATTGTTACTCAAGAAATAGCTGGTTCTGTCCATTTGGAGAATTATGCTCTGGAATGTTTTTGTGTGCAGACAATGAAGATAGCGCCGGTTGTTTTCACAAGATCAAGTCCATCTATCCTGCAAATCCTTAATAGCTGTCATGACAGTCTTTGGCGAACTCACTGATGACAATGTGAAACATAGAAAATATACACGGTGGGGTGACATATATCCATACTTTTTAAAGCATGGGGAGACGACTCAAGGAAGACCTGTTAGAATTGGAAAGATACTGATGTTGAAGAAAATCAAGAAGGTGGAGCAGCCCTCTACCCACTTGACCCATTTGAATCAGAATCATCTTCATCTTCAACTGAGGACTCAGAGAACACGCCCCCAGGCAGCTGTTCTGGAACGGAGCCCTCTCTGTGCACACGCCCTGGCGGATACAGCGGCAGCAGTGCCTGACAGCACGGGTGAATCGGGTACTGTCCTACCTAGGCCACGGGTTCTTCTGGCCATTTATCCACAGTTTCCACAGGGGGGATGCTGTTCTAACACCAGAGGACGTGGCTCGAGCTCAGAGGCACTGCAGGCGTGCTGGCTGGCGGTGTACAGCAATGTGAACGTTCAGCCCTGCTGTGCAGAGCCTTCAGAGGCCCTCAAGTTACGGTCTGCAGGCAGAGAGTGAAGCCTTTGTACAGCAGAGCCGTGTAACTTTGGCCTGCGGAGCCAACGATCGGTTACTCAATCTTCAGCCGATTGGAGCACAGTTCTAAGGAAGACGTCATTTCTGCTGACTCCGACAATGAAATCTGCGTGCAGACTCTGTTGATGCAGCTTCGATCAGTTTCCACTGCCATTAGTGGACCCAATAATCTCTGGGGATGTAGGGCTGCTGTAAGCTGGGTCTTAAAACCGCCCGCTGCACCCTACTTCAAAAAATGAGAGCACATACAAATTATATGTTGGGAATAAGCTTTGCACCTTAATTTGCGTACATTAAGAGAAGTTTTTCAAATTTATAATGTTTGGATGAACATATTATTACTTTGCTATAAAATCCTAAATTTAATTTGTAATAAAGATTGCTGGACTATTCTAGCTTACCAGCCGTTGGACTATTCATATTACAGGGTGAATATGACATAGATTATGTCAAACTTCGATTTATATTCATGTAAAATATAATTGTATTAAAAGTTTAAACTTTCATGGAAGGAAATTTAACAAGACAAAGGGGTGGAATCACATTTAGACTTAAGAATGGTGTTCGTTCTCAGCTGCTTCTTTTATCCACTGAAGCTTGAGGTGAATTACTTCGTAGGCGGTTTGACTGCATGTACCAGAGGACATTTATAGTAATACCTGGAACCTTGGTCTTTTATGTTAGGTCCTCCTCTGATGCCATGTGGATTCCACAGAGCATGACTATGAATCGTGTAGATGATTATGAGTTTAGATTTTTAGCTGTTAATTTACATGTAAGGATGGGAATTACGGGCTTACTGTGTCACCTGCATTTGTGCAATGTAAAAATAAAAACAAGGATTCTTTTATATATATAAAAAAATTCAATTGTGTTTTATGAGCCAAAATGTGGTTTATTTTGGTGAATGTTCCAGGTGAGTTGAGAAGAATGTATCTACTGTTATTGTTGGATAGAATACTCTATAAATGCCAATTAGATCAAGTTGATTAATAGTTTTGGTCAGGTCAAACCTCTCCTTGATGATTTTCTGTCTTCTTGATCTATTAGTTACTGAAAGTGGAGAATTGAAGTCTCCAGTTATAATAGTGAGTGTCTCTATTTCTCCACGCAATTCTATCAGTTTTTGCTGCACATATTTTGCTGCTCTATTGTTATGTGCATACATTTTAAGCGTTGTTATGTCTTCTTGGAAATTAACTCTTTTACCATGATTTAATGTCCTTCTTTATCCTCAACAATTTTTCTTGTGAAGTTTTTTTTTTCTTTTAAATTTGTGTAGCTAATCCAGCTTTCTTTTGGATAGTGTTACCGTGGGTATATCTTTCTCCATCCCTTTATTTTTAATCTGTGAAAGTTTATGTTTTTAAAGTGGATTTCTTGTAGACAACATAACAGTTGAGTCTTGTTTTATCATCCACTCTTGAATTCTCTGTATTTTAACTGGTATATTTAGATCATTCACATCTAAAGTGATAACTGATATAGTTGGATTAATATCTGCCATGTGTGTAACTATTTTCTATTCGTTGTGCTTGTTTTTTGTTTCTATTTTTTCTTCTACCTTTTCTGCCTTCTCTGGTTTTAATTGAGCACTTTATGATTTTATTTTATCTCCTCTCTTAGCATATTATTTATACTTTTTTAATAAACATTTTTAGTTGTTGTCTTAGAGTTTGCAATATGAATTTTCAGTGACTATAAGTCCACATTCAAATACCACTTTCCTACTTCACAAATAGTGTATGCACCTCATTATAAATTATTCCCAATATCTCCCTCCTGTCATTTATTCCCTTTATCCACATACTATTGATTCCCAATACATTGTTACTACTGTTATTTTAAACAAACTGCTTCTTTTAGATCAATTAAAATATGAAAAATAAAGGATTTCATTTTACCTTAATTTATTCTTCCTCCAATGCTCTTCCTTTTTCAGACAGATCCAAATTTCTGACCTGTATCAATTCCTTTCTCCCTTAAAGAATGTATGTAAATTGTACTTCAACATATTTTATTAAAAAAATCAAGTCCAGTTTCTGCGTATGGGTTCTATGGGGTGATGTTTAGGAGAGAGAGATTTAAACAACCACCATGGAGAGGACCATTGGGAATCTAAGGAAATGGGTAAACAATTAGTGTATTGAGTCCATGCTATTTCTTCAAGTAAAGATTGGTTCATACTGTGGAGTATTTCGGCATGGCTCTGAAATATATCTGTGTTAAACAAATGCTTATAGGATGTTTGAAATTGTGGAACTCTTCTTGTTTTCATGTAAGGAAACTCCACCTTAGAAATGGTGTTGACATGAATGCAGAAACTATTTAAACTGTAAGAAATTCATGGGAGCACATAATATACTTTGTTCTGAGATTCTGATTCAGTCCACCTAATTTTAATTATTACCTTGCAATGAATAAATTAAAACCAGATGATTTAGTCATGTTTGTAAAATGCTCTTATTTTGAATGTTTTGATTAATCATTTGCTAATAACCCCCCTCCCCCTTTTAAAGTTTAAATGTCAAACATGGATGTCAAATGAGTAATGTAAAAGGTCTGACATATACAATAGCCATGTGTAATATTCGGAAACATCTTATTAGACTTTCCTCAGTGGGCTCCTGCCCTGAGAGGCTCGGGATGGTTTCAATTATCTGTTGAAGAGCCCAAGTCTATAGAATATTAAACTATGATGAAATGGAAAGAATATTTTCAGGCAGCTACAGGCACAACCCTGCCTGTCAGGAAGAAAGTCTGGGAATGAGTCATCTGGAAGGGGAGGCGTGATCACATTTCCTCAGTGAGGAGGCCATGTCTGCAAGGCTGATTGCACAACTGGGACGGCCCTCTCACCCCCGGCCTGAGAGGCCCTGGATCACATGCTGGGTCAAGACCACTGGGCAGGGAAGCGCCACAGATGTCCTGGCAGGACGGACAGATCTCCCCAGCCACGTGGAGCCCGCACCTCCTGGGGAATCCCTGCTGTGGCTATTTTTGCTTCTGAGAAGGCTGTCTACATCGGAAAGGGTCGTGTATACACTCCAGCCGGGGGGCTGCAACCAGCCCTACTCCTGGCAGACGACGCCTTTGAGCATCAGGTGATCTCTGGAGACTGAGGATAGCGCCACTTTAATTCAGGCATCTGGGGGTAAATGGCTTAAATAAGGTAGTGAAAGGTTGTGAAAGGTCAAGGAGCCGTAGTCAAGATGACACCATGAATTCATGCTTTCAATCTCCACCCACAGCCCGAACAGCAAGGATTGAGAAAAAATACATAATGAAACCGAGTGGAACAAAGGAAGCAGTCAGAGTCAGGCTCTTTTTCTTAATCAATATATTTTTTATTGAAGTATAGTTGATTTACAATGTTGTGCTAATTTCTGCTGTACAGCAAAGTGATTCAGTTATTCTTTTTTTAAACATTCTTTTTCATTATGGTTTATCATAGGATATTGAATATAGTTCCCTGTACTCTATAGAAGGACCTTGTTATTTATCCATTCCATACATAGAAGCTTACATCTGCTGACCCCAACCTCCCACTCCATCCCTCCCCAGGCCCCTCCCTCTTGGCAAACACTAGTCTGTTCTCTAGGTGATTTTGTTTCTGCTTCGTAGATAAGTTCATTTGTGTCATACTTTAGATTCCACATATAAGTGATATCATATGGTATCAGAGCCAGGCTTAGAGCTTTTAAAATCAGACCTGGTCCCAGGAGAAGTCCCACTGCTGGTGAGAGGGTGACGCAGGACATGGGGACCCGGGACCCCCAGTATCAGGCCGCCCACAGGACCAGTGGGAAGGCGAGGGGTGAGTGAGGGGCACAGGTCACAGGTTTCCTACTGATGGGACATCTTCCTTACTTCTGCATGTTCTTCCACCACCTCGTCTAAACATTTGCCCCCAAAGTCCAAATACTCTCAGCCCCATTCTGGCTGCACTCAGTCTTCAGCGGTGACCCCAACACATGACACGGCTAAGAATTCCCAGGACACCGTTCCTGGCAGTGAGTGCAAGAAGGGCCCTCTCCCCAGTCTCTGGGACCAGGCAGATGTACCCCAGAGGAATTAGCTGTGAACTGAGTTTCCAGGGATAAGAAAGTGGTAATAGGTGAATAAGACTGGGGGACAGGACAGGAACTCTGGAGAGAAGAGATAGCACATGGAAGACACAGACAGAGAGAGAGATCCTGGTGGATGTGCCCCCCGAGTGGTACCACTGAAACACTGAAGACAAAGGTGGACATGCTGGCTGGTGGCAGATCCCTAAATGCTTCCTAAGAAAGCCGGGGTTCACCTGCTAGCCAGCAAACAGCCATTCCAGGTGTAAAGAATCAGAAGACAGCAGATCTACTTTGAATGAGATCTGTTTTAGATTGATAAGTAAATTCTGGTTCTAGTGTGGGTGGGGCAGACTTGAAAATGTGATATCATGAAAAGTCAGGATTATGATACCATCACCAGATCCTGACCCCCGCTCTTTACCTGTAGACATCCTTATTACTCACATTCACCTGTAGTTGCTCTCCATGACTCATGGTCACCTGGCACCTGGGACGCTGACCAAGGCTCTCCTTGAAGTGCTAGTTTGTGACATGTGGTTCACACACAAGGTTGCAATTCCTTTGGTTCAAGAGTCTGAGCTTTGTGGGGAGACAGATCTGCCCCTGACAATGGTTTTATATCTGCCCAGCTGTGTGGTCTCGGTCATTGCGCTAATGTCTTGAAACTTCAGTTTTCTTATCTATAAAATTTGAATAATAACACTCAGTCCTTAGATTGCTGTGAGAGTTCGGTGTACAGTCCGTGCAAAGCGTTAACAGCGTTGAGGCGTTATCTGCGTGAGGGATGAGGGACTCTCTTGGGGGAGCTCGGAGGACGAGGTCACAGGTCGTCGGGGTCAGAGGCTCTCTGGGGTCCGAGCTGCCCCCTGAGAGACTCCTGCTGCCGAACCTGTCCCAGAAGATGCAAGGGGGCTTTGGGGGTGATGGAAACAGTGTCGTCTTTCTGAGGTGAACCCCAGGTACCAGGAAACTCTGGTTAAGGATGTTTAGTTTGTGCCTGGAAACACGGGGCTCAGAAGAGAGTCTGGGTCTGGACCTGTGAATCTGGAAGAACATAAATGAGGCTGAGGTCATGGGAATCCACCAGGTTTTGTAGGAGGAACAGGGAGTGGGGAGAGGAAGGGGCTGAGGATAGACCCGGGGGACCCGCGCACATGGCCTCTGGGGGCTGGACAGCAACCGGGGGTGGGGGGAACATGGGCTCCCAGGGTAAGGACGCCCCCAGGGGCTGTCTTGTCAGCACACGGCCCTCAGACCCGAGTCCACCACCCGCCTCGGGTACCCGCTCCTCGGAATTCAATGGGATACAGCCGATTGTGGTGAATTAGCTGTTCTTGTGATTGTTTTGGAACTCAGCAGAGTCTATTAGGCCAGTAGTTAGAGGCACATCCTCATTTGGCCTCCAAAATCCAAACCCATCACACCACTGGCCGTTCAGTTGTACTTGTTTTTTTTTGTTTGTTTGTTTGGATTTTTAGAATTTTATTTGTTTTTTATACAGCAGGTTCTTATTAGTTATCCATTTTATACATATTAGTGTATATATGCCAACCCCAATCTCCCAGTTCAGTTGTATGTGTTTTCTACTTTAGGTATTGGAGGAAATAGCTGTGATTGTGTGAATTAAGTGCCCCAGCTTCCACTTTGATAAAATGAGCAGCACTGTCTTTCTGTCGTATTGTCACCTAATCCGTGTGTTTTGCTCTTCTCTTGCCCATTTTCTTTTCTTTTTTCTATCACAGCCCAGTAATCTGAGAATCGTGAGAAGAAGCTGTTTAAACGTCACCCAGCTTTTGCACGGTTTGAATCAAATAAACAGTGCTGTCCAGAGGGGGAAACTAACACCTTGAAAACAGAAGGATCTCATCCAGCTTCTAGAAAAGGCGAGTCACCTCTGGGGCTGTCAAGGTGAAGAGCCGCAGTGAAGCTGCTGGGAGGAAACAGAAGTCCGTCCTTTCTGGTCCCATAAAGACGGTGCTCTCTGTGAGAATTCCTATTACCGAAGTCCACGTGTCCACATGCGCTGCCCACATCGGGGTCATGAGGTGGTTCCCTCCAAGCTGGAGCACGGGAGGCAGCCCTTCATCTGCCACTTGATGTCACCCGGATGTCCCTCAGCACCGGAGGCGGGGCGGGAGCTGGGGGAGTGTCCAGTCACAGATCACGCACGGCGGTGTGATGATGCAGGTGCGTGTGTGCAGACATGTGCGTGCACAGACTTACGAACATACAGACACACACGTGTACCCATGCACCACGCTGGCATCACAAATCCTGGTGTCAAAACGGTAGCCCTGACTCACAGAACTATTACCTCATCTTTCTGCATCTCATTCTCCTAAATTTTACAATAATTGTAAACTGGTCTCTAAAGCTTTTCCTAGCCCTACCTGGAAATGACACACAGCTCACGGCTCCCACCCCGGCCCCCACTGTCGGGCCCTCGTCCCCACCCTCACCCCGAGGGGGGCGGCCCCAGCCCCGTGTGTCCTGCTCGGCCTGGCCTGTCTCCGTGGCTTTGCTCACAGGGTGCACAGCGGGCTCAACCTTCCCTCAGGGCCTGGCCCCTCTTCGCCCCCCTAGGAATCGTGCCCCCTCAAGTGCTGGGTGCTGGCCTGACACGTGGTGTTTGTGGTGACCTGGAGGCTGAGACACCCAATTTCTGTTTCCTTCAGGGCCGAACTGCTTGATTTGGGAGACAGTCCGCAGAAACTGGCTGGGGTGCACACAGGTGTACTCGCCAATTACAAAGGTAAGAAAGGATGTGTGTGGGATGGTCTATACTTCGTTTTCCCATTTTATGTACAATACACCTATTATTTACTTACAATAGACTTACTATTGGTACACTTAACTGTGCTCATTTCGAACAGCTAATGCTCGGATATGGGACACGGTTTCCAATGTTCCACAGGCTGTAAAGGGAGCGTCTCTCCTGCACCTGTGCCCGCCCGCCCCCCTCAGAAGCAAGCTCTGTCCTGTGCGTCTCCTGCACGATCCTGGAAATACCCAATCCCAGGTTGCTTTTGCTTTTAAAGGCAGTGTGGTGAAGGATGCTTTAATTCAGGTAGCTGTTTCTGTGTCTTGGATTAAACAAATAGCACAGGAAATAATCAACTATCAGGGAAGTTCATCTGATTCAGAATGAGGCTCCCAGATCCTAAGTTGGAACTTTGGAAGGAAGAATGGAACTAGCCCCGTGTGACTCTGATGGCACTGACCTTGACGTATCTTCCCAGAGCGAGAAGCAGCCCACACTCAAGAAGCAGCTGCTCTATGCTGGGCTGGAAGTTAGGCCTTCAAAGAACATAAGCCTCTGTCATTCATGTGTCTGGAGTTTGTAGACCAGAAAAACAAATAACAAGTGTTTCTTTTTTACAAAATTTATTTGTATACCTTTTGCATAGGTAAGGTATGCTTTACTGCAATCATGGGATTTTTATTCTTATGTTGTTCTGTACCCTCTATTCAGAAGAAAATTATAGAAACACACATGCTATACAAGAAAGTTATTGGGAGTAAAATCATTTGTTCTGAAAGGCTTTGTGGCAAGCAGGTAAGTCAGGGGTGTTTCTAAAGGGTTGTTTGCTATTGGGGTGACTTGGCCCGACACGCAGCAGCATGAGGGCTACTCGTTTTGAAGGAATGACACTTACACGGAGATCAGGGAGCTGGAGGTGGTTTTAGTCTGCGTGGGCCGTGGTTGCTTTGCAGGCTCAGAAACCCAAAGGCCGAGAAGAGCTGGTGTGGGAGGAGGGTGGGCAGGGAGGGGCCGAGGGACCGCGTGGTGGCCTGTGCAGCTGCCCGTGGGATCCCGAGGGGATTCAGCCACGGGGCCGCTCCCAGTCTAAGAATTCACTTCCTTTGGAAGCTGAACATGTTGAAACTGTGTTAAAGGTCTGAAATCAGATCACTGATGAACGGCAGCTCTGTTCTGTGTTTATCTCGGTGGTGCCCTGAGTCACAGCCGTGTCAGAACTCGGATGAGTCACAGTGTTATGCGCAGGCATCGTCTGACTAGTTTTGCAAACGGAATTCGCGCCCCTTAGCACCTGCTGCGTCCTCCTTCCCAGCGGCTTCTGCCCCGTGATGCGTTGCTCGGCGGGGGTCGCGTCTGTCTGTCCCTGGGTGCCCTCAGGCCCATGCAGCGCTGGGCACGCAGGCCAGCGGTGGGACATGAGGCCAGGAAGTCACGAGTGGATGAGTGTCTAAAAAACCCCGGATCACGTCCGTACTAGTGGCATCAGTGACGTCTTTGACGGCACCGGGTTTTAGTGGTGATGTGCAATGGAAATGTTCATTTTACAAAGTAGGAGTAACTTATTTTGTGACACGTATGCATATATCAAATCACCACATTGTACACTTTAAATATCTCATGGTTTTATTTCTCACTTATACCTCATTAAACCTGGAAAAAATACTCTCTTTTTGTAGCAAGGCTTCCATCAGATCCGCCGCGTGAGGCCTGAGGCTCCAGACACTTAGCAGGTGATCATGCTTCTCTTCTCGAAAAGCAGGTGCAATCACAGTGGACATACGTCATCTCCGCGTCCTTTCCCAGGAGAAGGACCATGAAGGCTGTAGCTGCATCTCACTTTCCACTCTCTGGGCTGATTGCTCCCTACGTTTTTCTAGGAAGGAACAGGGAGAACCTTAGCTGTCTCTGCCTCAGGAAGTTAGAAGTTGTAGCTGGCTTTACAGATGCTAACGGAGCACGACTGGCTGATTGGTGCCAAAGGCCCAGCGTCTCTGCCCCACGGGAGGAAAGTGGTCAGAACATGTTCTCTCTGCGAAGTGTTCCAATGTTTGTTCCCACTGCACTTGCCTCGGGCTGCTGGACACGTTCTCTGGAGCCTCCACCTCCCACGAGGAGGGGGCCGTGCTCGGGGCTTCCTGGCCGCAGAGAAGCTCACTCAGCAGGACCTGCTGGGATGGACGCGGATGAAAGGACAGCAGAGCCTGGCCAGCGGCCGCCTCCCGTTGGCCTGAAATGTCTCTCTCGCTGCACTTTGAAGAACCAGAGGCCCAGGCAGAGTTGTTCTTATTCCGGCTGCTTCAGTGACATGCATGAAACATCAATCTTTATCAGTGGCCTTTTGGAAAAGATGTGGCAGATGGTAGGACACAGCCTTGCCCTCAAGAAAATACAGGGAATCGGTCAAAGTTTATGTTGATCCATTTCCATTCCCCTCACTCACCCACCAGGACCTTCGTACTTAAGTCTCTCCCTCTAGAAGGAAATTCAAGGTCCCTGGCCTGGCCCGCCTTCCTCTCTGTGGCCAGCGCCCCTGGTCCTGTAGGGTTCATGCCTTCTGTTCCTTGGGAATATAGTCTCCAGATAATTTTGTCAGATGTGATAGGCTAAGTACAGCCCCAAAGATGTGCAGATTCAAATCCCTCAGAACCTGTGACTGTTTCCTGATTTGGCAAAGAGACTTTGCAGGTAACTGAGTTAAGGGTCTTGAGATGGAGATTGTCCTGGATCGTCCACATGGGCCCTAAAGGCCCCTGCAGTGTCCTTAGGAGGGAGGCAGAGGGATGTTTGACGGCACGGAAGCAGAAGGGGGGTGACCACGGGGCTGCCGGATGCGGGGAGGGGGCGGGGCTGGAGCCGAGCAGCCCGAGAAGTTAGAAGAAGAAGGAGGTGGGTTTCCCACAGTCCAGGAGGGAGGGCATAGTTTTGGTCCAGTACCTCTGATTGTAGACTTCCAACCTCCAGAACGATACAAGAATGAATACGCGTTGTCTGAAGCTGCCTAGTCCGTGGTCACTTGTTACAGCAGCACCGGAAGTTCATACAGGGGCCAAGAGTCTGCCAAGAGCAAAGGTGACGGTTCTCAGCCCCTTTTGTAGCTCTTGGCCGTCGTGCTGGGTTCTGATGGATAAGGCACACTTGCAATCATGGTGCCAACTTCTGGAAAGTGTGGCTTAAAGACGGGGTCTGACTTCTCTGTTCTTCTTCCTGCCAACTATGCTGACATGTTCTCTGGATGCCAGCAGCCGTCTGGGACCATGAGACGAATTTGGGAATGAAGTCTGCACACGGTGGGTCAGCAAGACGAGATAAGCCTGGCAGCAAACCTCCAGGGCTCAGGTAGGAGGAACAAATCCTCGTTCTAACAACACACCTTCTTACCCATCTCCTCCAAAGGGCCCTGTGGATCGATGCATGCCTCTGTTTCTTGCCCTCTAAAACTTTTAGCATAGCAGTATCATAAATTGATAAATAGGAAGAAAATCTGATTAGATTAATTTACAAAAAGGTGTGGTTGACTAAGAAGTTTCTCAAGGTTTACATTTGAAGAATAAGCACATTTTAAATCAAATGCCCCTCCCAGACTGTACATTTCATGTTTAGGATAAAATAGAAGGAGAAAAGAGCCAGGCTTCACCCATGTGGACCCTCTCCATCTTTGTAGTTTCCACAGTGGTTGAAAGTTTGGAGCTGCAGATCAATATTTCTTTTTCTTTTTTTTGATGTTTGTAATTGCTATTTATTTTCATGTTCCCTTTTATTTTCTTTTCTCTAACTCATAGAAGACAGGAGTTTCCTATTGAGGATTATGTTGAAACATCCTAATGTTGCTCTCAGCACAATATTTTATGGAAGCAAATGCAGTGATTTGACTGTCCTTCACTTGAGCATCTTAAAAACATAACAATAGTAAGATTCATAAAGTCTAAGATCACTGAATTGTATTTTTCCTTCTGTTTATGGAACAAAGCTTTCAATTGATTTTATGAGTTAGTTTCCAAATACTCTCTCTTTGTGAAGCAGTGGGGATGGGGTTACAATGCTGGTGTCCGGCCAGTGACCCAACACATGTCCTTCTAGCCTACAGTGAAAGAAGATGAAAGCTGGCCCTTGGATGCTGGTGTGATGGAAAGGCTTTGAGAAATGCATCGACAATAAAAGTAACATTTAATTATGTACAGCTTATCACTGTATGTTGACTAAAGCTCTTGAGATGTTTGTGAAAACAGATTCTTGCAGTCTGGTTTTGTACCTTCCTGTCTTTAACTAGGCCAGGAAAAGACATATCTTTTTCCCTTTTCTCAGCATCTTGGCAATGTCAGTTCCCATTCCAGCCGAAATCTAGAAGTGCAGAGAGCGGTGATTGAGAATAGCTATTTGAAAAACCAGTATGTTTAATACTGCACAGTGGGCTGGCTTGAGCTTGGGAATGAATGTGCACCTCCAATCTTTGCATCAGAGCGGTTTCAGCAGGTTTCATCGGCTGCCTTGCTGAAGGACGACTACTGTTGTCCCTCAGAAGGTCATGTAGCCCCCAGGGGAGGGCATTTCCACGTCAATGGAACCCTACAGCCAACTCAATAAGACCTTTCAGAAACAGGTTGAAGAGGATCAGTGTTTCCTAATCAGATTTGATATTTGAGTTTTCAATGGATTGAAGTTATTTAGATGTTTAAAATGAATACTATTCTTCTGAGATTCTGTATCTTTGAAAGAAGTTTTAAATGAATCTTTAAAGATTGCACAGGGTTATTGTTGGGAGTATGTCCTGTGAACTGTTCATACGAACACATGGACTGGAGTCCAGAGATGCCGGGAAGCTGGATGTTTTTAATGGGAGGATTAGGTTTTCAAAAGTCGAGTGTTGAACAAGGGCCTTCTCATTGTACATGTAAAAAAGGCTAAGTAAGAAATATTCAATTTTTTTTGAGTTTTATTTAATTTATTTTTTTATACAGCAGATTCTTATTAGTTTTCCATTTTATACATATTAGTGTATATGAAACCTCATAGCGCTTGGTGTGTGTGTGGGTACCCGGTTGATGAAGAATCTGGTACCCATCCAGATCTGCTCCAGATCAGGCCCTGCAGTGGACGAGGCTGTAAGCTGCCCCCTGAGGGTCTCCGGGTGACTCATCACTGGTCATCCTGTCCTGCAGCCTCAAGCCAGCCTGTCTGTCCCCTTGGCCTGCGTGCATTGCTTCGTTGGGATGAGCCATCTTGTGAGAGCCATCTGGAAGTTTCTGAGTCAGAGACTGAGAGAGCTCATTGCTGTTGGAAATGTAATTGACAGGTAGGTGGAGATCTAATCAGTGTCCTCAGCGGTAGAGGCTATATCATCCTTCAGGGATCTGGGGGGACAGAGGATTTATACAGAGACTTAAAGAATTATTTATGTTACCGGATGATTCATTACTGTGTACAGTCACTGACAAAAAATGACAGTAGCCTGTTTTAGAATGTCTTCTGCATTGAAGCCTTTGACAGTGGGCCCAAGAGCATGACAGAAAATTCCCTGGCATTGCGTCACACCTCTGAGACTCCTGCAGTGTGGCTTTGTGTCATTTCAAAGGACACTCAGTTTCCAATAATAAATGTAATTTCTAACTTGAGGTATATTCAGCACGTGTGTTTACTTTGCAAGGGTTCTGAGACTTCCTTTTTCATTTTAAATAGAGAAAAAAACATCCAGGCATGCCAATTCTAGCTGCAAAATAACAATTGTGCTCTTGGCAAATAAATCGGGGTAAATAATAGTTTGTGTTACCTGAGATGCGAATGCATGACTTCAAAACACAGAAAATACTCAATTTTCTGTGTGTGTGAATGAATGAATGAATGAATGAATGAACTATTCTCACTTAAGTGGGACATAGAAGTACAAATGTGAGAATTTAAAGGAAAGGAATAAATGCCTGTTGAGAAAAGCAGCAAGTGCTCCTGGAGCTGGATCTTGGCAGGTGAGCAGGACCTCCTCAGTGATGGAGCTCAAGTCCTGTATTGCTAATTCTTCTGCTCTGAGAATGATGAGGGGGCTGTAAACCCACAGAAATGACAAAAGAGGAGACAAATGCAACTTTGTTCCATCAATGGAATGGATGTCAGCCAACGCAGGGTTTTCTGGTTGGCATGAGGCTGCAGTGAGTTCCCTCGTCCAACACCTCAACGGTCATCTCTCCGTGGATCCTACACCCCACACCCAGCATTCAGGATTTTATGACCTCCAACTGGTTACACTTTACAGGAGACCAGAGTGTGACCAACACACTTAAAGTGTGTTTCAGGAAGAGAGGAAACAGGGAAGAGGGTCCAGAGTGAGATGAATGTCCGAAAGTGTTCCACGGAATGGAAAAGAAAGCCACACACAGGACCTGGGTTTCTCAAGTATCTCAACCACTGGGGTCCTGCTGAGAGGACATGACAGATGAAGAGTCCTGGAATCTGATTGCTCCTTCCTCTCCAGGGGGATAAGGAAAGAGTCGAGGAGAAGGACATTCCCTTTCCCTACCATAGGGGGTTGATAGGTGATTGGATTTCCAACCATGTTCATACTTCGCTTCTCTGTCACCTGGCTCAGAGCTGCCCTGTCCTAGACCTTTTGGGGTCACACAAGATGGAAAGTGGAGTGGCTGTCTTGCCTCTCACACTGTTCCGTACCTCAAGGATCAGTGACAAGATAAAGGTAACGTTGACCCAGACCAGCATTTACTGTTAACTTTTACTGTTAATTATTCCCTATTATTGAAAATACCATTCTCCACAGTGGTTAAAACAGAGGGGATCCAAATAATATCCTTATCTTGGCGTGCATACGATATGCTTCAGGTTATTCTGTTAAGAAGGGGGTGCCCGATGCCCCTTCCTCAACGGGCAGGACACAGCTGCACCTGGATTTTGTCCTGGACAGGACCGAGTCCTCCTTCCCCAATTTTAGGGGACCCGGTGGAGGTCTCTAACATGTTAATTAGAAGAAATGAGCAAAGAAAACAAGTCCTCTTTTCTGCCTATTAAATTCCCAACTTATAAGATGTCTGAACTACCCAGTTTTCTTCCCTGTGTCTTTATCACGGACCTACATTTCCACGAGGTCCATCTGACAGGAATTAATGGTGAAGATTTTCTTGTGGATGTGGACCATACAAGGGAACAAAAACACAGGACTCAGCATGGTATTAACAAGAGAAATTCTAGTGGTTGATGAAGTCACAGAAAATGCCTGTCTAGGGGAGGTTCGGCCTCATTTACACAGGCCTACAGCTGTCCGCATGTGCTTATTTGGAGGTTGCTAAAGTCACATTCAAATCCCATGTTCCAGCGTAACTACACCACATGCCATGTAATGTAATGAAACATAATAATGACAGCAGTGCCATTAACTGAAAAATCTTACTATATGCCTGGTGACTTCGGTTTTATATAAATTATTTTATAAAATCCTCAAAATAAATCTATTAGCTCAAGTTGTTACTTTATATGTATCAATTTATTTAAATACATCTGAGGGGTGGTGTAACTTGCCCGAGGTCACACTGCTGGTACAGAGGTCTGGGTGAATCCCTGGTCCTGGGGCTGCACAAATCTTAAACTTCCCAATGACACCACTCCCTGCTTATTAATCAAGAAATAAAGAATGAAATTTTGTCATTTGCTGCAACATGGATGGACTTGGAGGGCATTATGCTAAGTGAAATAAGCCGGACACAGAAAGACAAACACTGTATGATATCACTTATATGTGGAATCAGAAAAATCAAACACTCTAGTGAATATAACAGAAAAGAAGCAGACTCACAGATGTAGAGAATAAACTAATGGTCACCAGTGGGGAGAGGGAAGAGGGGAGGGGCATGATAAGGGTAGAGGTTAAGAGATACAAACTGCTACATATAAAATAAATAAGCTACAAGGATATATTGTATGGCAAGGAAATATAAACAATATTTTATACTAACTATAAATGGAGGACAATCTTTAAAAATTGTGAATCACTATACTGTACACCTAAAACATAATATTGTAAATCAGCTATACCTCAATTTAAAAAAGAAGAAAAGGAATTAAAGAAAGAGAAAAAAAATGTTTGGGACTCTTAACTGTTTATCTGGCATGAAAAATTTATTCTTAGCATAAACAACACAAACATTGCCAAGGAGGATCTTTTGGGAAATAATTATGCAAAATAAGTGATGTCATTGCAAGGGATTTAGATGTCTGATGAAACTTATTTCTAGAGATCTGGCTCCTGAGAATTGGTGAATCATGTCACTATGTTCTGATTTGGCATCAGTTTTGAGGTCACATAGGAAGTTGCAAAGTTAATAAGCTTAGATAAAAAAATCAAACCATATTTTTTTGTAGCCTCTTGAGTGAGTGGAAGCCTGGAGGGTCTCACGTCAGACTGGCTGGAGAGCGGGATCAACGGTGGGAAGGCACCATTCACAGAAGGGATGCAGAGGTGAAAAGTCAAGGAGGCAAGGTTATCCAGGGCTTATTTTATAGAGAGTGTTTCCAAAGCGCTGCGATGGGTAAGGTGTATGTGGTTAAATGCTATTGAATCATACACTTCCCTTTTCACTGTTTGCTAAGAACTTCAAGGACACAAGTGCACTCGCCCCTGCAGAATTTAAAGGCTGACTTGTCCCCAATGGAACCAGGCCCCTCTGCTGTGTCCCTAAGGGTGGGAGTTAACTTCCACTGGCAGACATCCTCTGTCCTCTCCTCCCACAGGGAGTGGCCTGGCAGGGAGAGAGGCTGCCTTCCCAGCATCCTGGCGGATACCCACCCAAAGATTTGGAGTCTGTCTTTGTGAGCTGGTGGATGGAGTGAATTCGCAGCTGTGTTCCCGGAATCTTCAAACTCCGTGGGTGTAGCTCCTCGAAGCGGCAGGATGAAGTGAGTCCTGGAGGTCTGCCTGTTGTTGGTCCTCAGAGGACGCCCATCAGCACCCTCTCAGGGAGTCCCCCAGAGATGCTTTCCATTCCAGCATGGGGCCAAAGGTGATGTTTTCATCCCAAATAAGGACACTGCTGCATCGCTTTGCGTTCACTTGGCCGAGGGACCGTCCGCCGCCAGCTCCTTTCCTCCTCTGCACTTGGCCGCCTGTTCTCCTGTTGTTCCTTTTCAGTTCCCTCCCCTGGTTCCAGCTCCTCCCACCCACTGACTGCTGGGTCCCCCCGTTTTTGGTCTTCCGTCCTCTCTATGCGGGAGCTGAGAGCAATGCCCTCTGAAGCCTGGCATCTTGCAAAGCAGCATCTGCAGTGCCGGCCTCTTTTCTGAGCTCCAGCTCGCACGCCCCAGGGCCTGCGCCCCTCCCGGGGGACGTCTAACCCACACGTTCATCAACAAGCGCCCCGTCTCTATCTATTTCTTGATCAGATTATCACTAGCCCATCTATCTCCCACGGTGAAAGTCTTGACCTTCTTCTGTTGTCAGACCCTGCCGGCCATATCCGTCACCACACACGGCTTCCACTCCGCCAGGGCTCTGCATCCCAGCCTCCTGGGCACGTCTGCTCGTCTTCAGGAAGCCTTCACAGCCTCCTGCCTGGATTGAGTCAGGGCCTGGACCTTCTCCCCATGTCCCCCGGAGTTCTCCCCGACCAGTCAGTGCTCACACGGTAGCCTGGACGACCTGTCTAAAATGCAGAACTGCTCAAGTGACCGCTCTGGTTAAAAGCCACTGGCGACTCTCACACTTGGCTGGAGGACATTCTGCAGAGGGGAATTTGGCCAATGTTTCGAAGTTAAAAATTCACCCACCCTTTGATGCAGTGTCCTGAGGTCATCCTGTCACACGTGCGCAAAGGCACACAAATAAGGATAATCACTGGGGGCAGTACATCAGCACAGGCCTGGGAATGCCCCAAATGCCCACTAGCAGGGACACCGGCGAAACGAAGAATTCACCCAAACAGTGAGGTGTGCACAATCATCGCAGGGGACGAGGCAGCTCCTCTGAGCTGGTTCAGGAAGGTCTCAGGGTTACGCCCCGGCAGACCCGCCCAGAGCCCCTCGGGCCCTGCCCTCCAGTTCTGCACTCCCTATCACCAGCTCTGACGGTCTCCGCCCCCCGCCAGCACCTGCTACTCCTGCTGAGGGGGGGCCTCCAGACCACTAGGCAGATCCACCTGCGGGCACAGAGCTGGGGGTGCAGGAGAGGATGTCCCCCAGGCTGGCCCCGGGCCGCCGACAGAAAGGTGGGGAGAACCAAGCTCCTGGACCCAAGTTCAGGACAAACTTGGAGGTATCACTTACGTCCTGGGGTCCCTGCAGAATCAGAATTGGGCAGGGTCAGCTTCGTGGGCTGCCACCTGTGTGGTCAGACAGGGCCCCTCAATCGGAGGTCTCATACTTGGTTTAAAGCTCGGCTGTCCCTATCTCGATGATTTTTCCTTTTTATTTTGCACCGGGCTTTGCAATTTGTGTAGCCAAGCCTGGCTCTGAGAACATTGCGTGGCAATGCGCCCTGGCTGGCCGTGGCCCATCCCAGACAGGGACCCCGTCCCTACTGTTTCTGTAGGGTGTGCTCACACATCACGACTTGATAAGGTCCGCTTCTGGGCAACCTGACCAACCCTGGAGCGCTTATGTGTCCTTGTGTGCTGTGCAAACGTGTGATTGTGTGTGCTTGTTATATCACCTCTGGGACACACACAAGACACAGGGAGCAGGAAGAGAAGAGGGTGACGGACAGGGGGCTTAGGAGGCGGAGGTGGGCATGAAGAGAGAAGCTTACTTTTCACTAAAATGTGGTTTGGGATTTGTTTTTAATTTTGTACTGTATGCATTTGTTATGCATTTGAAAAAAAAACTGCAGACAATTAAAACAGACAAGCAAAACCCAGAACCCCGATGTTGACATAACTGAGGCTAAGCTCCTTGGAATACAAGTCCTTTGATGTCTGGACGGACAGACTTCTGCAGCCCCAACTGCCCTCACCCCTTCCTGTTCACCTGTGTTCCCGGAACACAGGCCTATTTCCTTTGCCTAGATGTGTCATGTGCATCTGTGTCTTTTCTCTTTGCTCATGTAATTCCTCCTCTTGGAAGGCTCTCTTCTCATTAGTTCACCTGGAGTCCTGAGCATTCTTTAAGGACTGTTTCCAGTTGTGATGTCTTTGGAGCCATCCTGACCTAACCCGCAAAAGATTGGTGTTTCTCCCTTGTCTAATTCTTAGCCATTTTCCTACATAACTCTTTTACAACAGGTTTTTAGTAATATATTTAAAAATGTAAATTAAAAACATTGAAATTCTCAATTTCTAATACAGCATATCATGCACATAGTAGATGTTCATAACCAGTCAATGAATCCAATTTTAGGTTTTTATCTTCAGGGAATTGAATATATGCACTAGAAGTGGGGAATCTCTAGACCTATATGGTAGATGTAGACATTGCTGCTTCGTGGGACTTGGCAATAGGAAAGTTATACCCAGTACACAGAATGCAGCATGAAGGACTCGATCTGGCCATTCCCACAGCATGAAGGTCGGCTGCTGTAGGCATTACCTGTGTAGAGAAGGCTGTGAACATTTCATAAAAGATGTTGAAGATCTGAAATATCACTGATGGGCTTCACCTGCTTACTTTGTGTATTATCATTTTATGTTATTGTATTTTCTTTTATAAAAATAACACACTGTCTCTGCAAAGACCTGACTATGTCCAGAGATTTACTTTGATTTGGGGAAAATTAGTTCAGAATAAATACATGTTAACCTGAATAGCTTTCAGTCAATGTTGACTATTAAAATTATTTTCAAAATATGGTCAGAGTTACATAGAAAAATATGCACAGCACAACAACCAAGAAGAGATATTCCCAAACCTCTGGAATAAAGAGACAACAAAGTTTATCTCTGAATGGTGGGGAGGCGATTATTTATTCAGTTTTTATTCTTTCTCCTATTTCCTCCATTTTCTATAGTACCAACTGTGTAATGGAAAAACAATTTAAAACCAAATAATTGAGACATTGTTCAAGGGTTTGCAGGCATTTGCCCTAATCTTTTAAAGAAGGATGATTTAACAGGTCTTGTATACCAAGGTGTCTTGTAATATTTAGTCAATTATACTGGCAGTTTATCTAAGGAATTCATACCCAGCACATCTGATTGGTTTGTGTCATTTGACTGGCAATTCAGATCAAAATCCTTCACGGTTTTGCCCAATGTCCATATGGGATGAGGAGGCGGTGTGGACAGAGGCCAGTGAGGCCCTGCGGTCTGTGCAGCTCCTGGGTGGAGTGGCCACTGTCCACCATTCTCCCTCCTCCGGATTAGAAATATGAGTCCACCTCTACCGGTGTGTTTGTAACAATGCCCATGAAGAGGGAGGGGTTCGTTCCCTTACCCACTGACCCAGCTTGGCCATGGGACTTGCTTTTGTCACAGAATGTGAGCAGAAGTGACAGTGGCAAGTTCAGGCCAGGCTCAGGGGGATGGCGTGTCCCTACTCACTCTCTCATGTGTAGGGAACCCTCTGGCAGGTGTGGGTCCCAGGAGACTGGGGATGTGAGTGGAGCAGATCCAAACCCAAGCTCCTTCCTGGTGCCAAAGTCAGCTGGCTCCGAGTGAGCCCACCTGAGACCCCAAGAAGGATCTGTGCTGTGGCTGTAAAGTCACTGGGGTTTCGAGGTTGACAAGCAGTCCCTTTCTCCTATGCCCCACTCAGCTAAAAATAATAATTATTTAACCAGTCCTATTCTTCTTAAAAGGCACTTTCAGGACCATCTCTGTCATTCAAGGAGATCCCTTGGCTCTCCTGGCCAACTCCAAAGAGTTCATCAAATAAATCTTTCAAACATGCTATTTTCTGCATCCCTTTACATCTCTGGAGATAGTTTGACATTTCTTATCGATAAGATATCAAGGCAAGAATCTGGCTGGCTCAGTTGTACTCATTTCTGGAGAATGTACAGTCCATAAGTACTGCCCAGATAAGGGCACCCGGCCCTCACCATGCGTTCAGCACCAGGTTCTTTCCTGGAGCTCTTGTTTCCCTCAAGGGAAAATATCATGCAATAATAGGCATGATGATAAATGTGTCTACCATGTTTAATGAGTACATTTTAGAAGGAAAATTTTACTAGCATCATTTTTCTCTGCAGAGTATCTAGTAACAGCTCAAAACACATTTTACGTAACTGATGAGAACATATTTATCATAGGGTTATGAGTTACAATCCTATCTTGTTGTAATGATTTTTTTGGAGTAAACTTAAATGGGGTATTAGAAGACAACAATGCGGTTTCTTTGACAGGCCTTACAAAATTCATGTTTTCCCAAGGAAATCATGGCTGTTTTAGAGTCCAGTTTTCCTAAACAGTCCTCTGGTGCAGGAAATATGAGAACACAGGCAGACATTGCCTGTTAAGTGGCAGTGTTGGCTCAAACACCAAAAGTGACATTGCACTTATATAATGCAATTAAAATGAAAGCTCTTTGAATTAAGAAATAGACATCACAGTCTCCATTCGTTCTATGAATTGTGCTAATGTTAATTGCCTCTCATAATTTCTGTGTCAGTGATATATGGTCAATATCATCTCGCCTGTCCACTGGTTGAATCTGTTGGTCAACACGGAAATGAGGTGGATTCATGCTGTTACTAGGAGAAAAGTTAGCTAATTGTGGAACAACAGCTGCTTTTAACCTGAACACACTGAGTAGAAAGTTAGGGGTAGTGCTGATAAGGCTGAAGAAAACACTGGCGTTCTCTCTTTCTCTTACTTCCTGTTGCATTTTATTGTAAAATTCTGGATAAGTGCACAGACTTGGGCTTAAAATCTGTGAAATATAGTACTGCAACTCAACGCCCAGAGAAATTTGGAACTAGAAGAGAAACAGGAGGTCACCTGCCACTGATTTCATTTTAATAACGAGGCATCAAGCACCGGAGCTTGAGTGACTTACATAATTATCCGGTGGCATGCCTGGTTGTCCTCATCCTGCCGATTTCTCCCCACATGTGGCCCTGCATCCACACATCTATGGACGTTTGACGTGTAGGTTAGCCTAAGCCAACTAGAGCCTTGATAACTAGGTGTCGGAGAGAATGCTAGAAGGTGATTTGCTTGTAGGAGTGAGCTGGGAGGGCGTTGCTATGGCTAAAGGAAAGATTAACCTACTAGCGGAAAGCTTCATTCAACCAGTGAATACAATTCACTCGACTGATTATAGAATTCATGTTTCCCCAAGGAAACCATGGCCACATTCTAGATGGAGCTGCTGGATCATGGCGAGTATGGTGATGCGAATGTCTGCAAACCCCATCTTCCCTGCTCACGTAGCAGCTCCCATAACAACACCACGTTTGCCTTCCCTTGCGGGAATTTGGCAACAAGCGGTGTAAAAGCCCCTAAAGAATGGAGAAGTCTTTAAAAAGGAATTTGTATATCTAAGGGTGAATACACAGATAAGCATTTTAGATAAATACTATCTCAAAGAGGTGGTAAATTCCAAGACCATCACAACAGTGATGTCTCCACTGGCCCCCGATCAGATGATGACAATCACCATCACCATCATCATCCTCGCTAATGTTTATCATGGGATCACTCTTCGTCCAGAATTTAGTATTAGATGTACTATCTCATCAGTCCTCAGAATGACCCAATGAGCTAAATACTACAATTACGGCTATTTTACAGATGAGAGGGTAAAGACTTAGAGAGGTTAATATTTCACCCAAGAATGTCAACCTGAACACAAAAGCAGGTCTCCTCCTCACTGGGCTAATCCTCACCAGGTGCCAATGGGGTAGACAGGTTGGTGCATATTTAAGATGGTAAATGTCCTCACATACTGTATTCATAATATCCCCATCAGTATATTAAACGCTTGCAGGCTTAACTCTATGCATACTGGGTTGCCATAGTTTCAGGGATATTTGTACTCTGTTTAAAGCTAAGAACATATTTGTGGACTCCTAAAATTCTCTTACAAATTAAGCACACAGACTTGCTCTTTTGCAATGTACTCAGTGCATTTTACTGTTGGTGAGTAAGCGTCTTGAACAGATTTCTCGTCACATGCCAATGGTTATGAGCCTATTTATAATCAGGCTAAAACAGATGTTTAAATGTGCAGTATACTAATTTACGGCAATATGTATTATATAATGACCTCGAGAGCATTATGCTGAGTGAAATAAGTCAGACAGAGAAAGACAAATCCTGTAGGATCTCACTTATATGTGGAAACTTAAAAAAATAGAATAAGAGATCAGAGTATTTGTGGTCACAGAGGCAGGGGGTGAGGGGTGGGAGATTGGATGAAGGTGGTCAAAAGGCACAAGCTTCCCTTTATAATATAAATGAGTACGGGGGATTTAATGTATAGCATGATGTCTATGTCAACACTACTGTCTGGTATATTTGAAAGTTGTTAAAGAGAGTAGATTCTAAAAGCTCTCATTACAAGGGAAGAAATTTTTTTGTATTTCTGTGAGGTGATGGATACTAACTAACCCTGTGGTGGTAATCATTGCCCAGTACATGTAAGTCAACTCATTCTGTTACCGAAAGTGGGGTCTGGTTGCTCGCCACTCAAAAGCCAATAAAAAGGCAAGGTTGGTGGAAAGAAAAATTTGCCTTATTTCAGATGCTGGCAACCGGGGGTGTGGGGGGAGGGTGGACCCCTGTCCAAGGGCCCACTCCCCACCCCCCACTGACAATCAGGGGGCAAGAGCTTTTATAGACGGAGGGAGGGGGCTACATGCAGACAGAGCGCAGCCAGCTCTGACGGTCATCTTGAAGTTGGTCATGGAGGTCTGATCAGCGTCATCTTGATTGTTTTCAGCACAGTTAGTCTCCAATTCCAGGGTCGGTTCGTTCCCATTTCCTTGAGGTCAGTTCTTGGAATTGTGGCAGCTTATGTCATGGTTATGGCCTGGTCATCGTGTAGTTAACTTCTTCCACCTGGTGGGGATTTCGGTATCTGCAAGACGCCTCAGAGGACGTGGCTCTGACTATGATCTATAGCCCTTGAGGAGGAACTAAAGGTCCTTGACTTTGCTTAATGACTAAACTACTGTGATTTGGTCTCACTCGACTGTTTACCTTTGTCTTCGCATTTTCTCACTTCTCTGATTAAACTTATTCTTTGGCTAAAGTTTTTCCACAGACAAAAGGCAGGGGCAGGATGTCGGGGGAGGGACCACAGGGTCCTGCTCCTTTTCAATTATGCTGTGTACCTTAAACTTATACAGAGAAGTATGTCAATTATATCTCAATAAAACTAAAAAGGAAAAATAATTTTAAACTTGAAATGTGCATGAGTATCTAATGAGGATTGATTATAACAAAAAGAAATAATAACATAAGCTATAACATTAAAAACATACCTACAGAAAATGAACTGCATTAAAAAATGTGCAGAAACACTATGGAACATTGCATCTGACGAAATTCTAATATTACACATTTATGCATACTTTACTGTGTTGTTTCATAGAAAAGGATTTGTTTAAAACTATAGAAAATGTGGTTGCTTTTACAAATGCTGCTTGGTATTTTCAATCATTAATCTGCCATCAGCTCAACAAATCACTTTTACTTAATGCATGTGCCACCAATGTTAACAAAAATAAATTTAACCATCAAAATTAAAAATATTCTATCCACATAGCACAGGGAGATCAGCTCGGTGCTTTGTGACCACCTAGAGGGGTGGGATGGGGAGGGTGGGAGGGAGGGAGATGCAAGAGGGAAAAGATATGGGAACATATTGTATGTGTATAACTGATTCACTTTGTTATAAAGCAGAAGCTAACACACCATTGTAAGGCAATTATACTTCAATAAAGATGTTTTAAAAAAAAATATTCTATCCAAATTCTGCACAAAGAAGTAGTTTTCTTTTTTTTTTAACTGATCTTTTTCTTACTTATTTGGCATGTATAAAGCAATAACAGAACCTGCACTGCTATTGAAAATGTTAAATTTTACCATAAAGTAAGAAAGTAGTTTAGGTAGACAAGTGTTAAGAATTTTTTGAGGTTTTTCTATGTAGAAAAATACATTTATATACTTAGCATATAAGTAATTTCTATAATTTAAAAATAATAATTAAAAATAATTATATCTTTCCCTAAAGAGCTTAATAGTTATCAAAGACTTTTGCCTATGTTTTGTCATTTTAAGCCAACCAGACTCTTGGATGAATATTTATTAAAAATTTACTTTATTGAAGTATATTCGATTTACAATGTTGTGTTAGTTTCTGCTATATAGCAGAGTGATTCAATTATACATATGTGTATACTCATTCATATTCTATTCCGTTATGGTTTATCACAGGATATTGTACATAGCTCCCTGTGCTGTGCAGCAGGACCTTGTTGTTTATCCATTCTCTACACAATAGTTTGCATCTGCTGACCCCAAACTCCCACTCCACCCCATCCCTCCCCCACCACCTCCCCCTTGGCAACCACAAGTCTGTTCTCTATGTGAGTCTGTTTCTGTTTTGTAGATAGGTTCATTTGTGTCATATTTTAGATTCCACATATAAGTGATATCACATGATATTTGTCTTTCTCTGTCTGACTAATTTCACTTAGTATGATAATCTCTAGGTCCATCTATGTTGCTGCAAATGGCATTATTTCATTCTTTTTTATGGCTGAGTAGTGTATTCCATCGTATATATGTACCACATCTTCTTTATCCATTCATCTGTCAACGGACATTTAGGTTGCTTCCATATCTTGGCTGTTGTGAATAGTGCTGCTATGAACATAGGGGTGCATGTATCTTTTTGAATTATAGTTTTGTCCATTGAATTATAGTGTATGCTCAGGAGTGGGATTGCTGGATCATATGGCAACTCTATATTTAGTTTTTTGAGGAATCTCCATACTGTTTTCCATAGTGGCTGCACCAGTTTACATTCCCACTAACAATGTAGGAGAGTTCCCTTTTCTTGGATGAATATTAAATCATTCATTCATCTATGGTTCTGTAAGAATATATTAAATCATCACCACATGGCAGGCACCTGGGGGGATGCTGACCTCCCCTGGAGAAGAAGCATGACTTCTACCCTCAAGAAACTTACAGACCAGTGTAGTGGGTGATTCAGAAGGATAAATCAGGGTGAAAGGGTGACTACAAGGTGACGTGGGATCATGAGAAAGTGGTTCTAACACAGTCCAAGTGGTCTGGAGAGGCTTGTAGGAAAGAAGTCTCATGTAACCTGCGAGCCAGGTCAACCAGGCATGGGTTCAGGTGACTGGAGGGACAAGAATATGGATGGAGAGCTTTCCAGGCAGAGAGACAAGATGTCCAGATGACCGCAGGGTACTTCAGGACTTGACTTTGAACTGTTGGAATGAATAAGAGGTGGCCTAGGGTCACTGCCTTCAAGGCCCACTTTTCAAGAGAGAGCAAAAAAAGACAAGCGCTCCATGACTTTTTCCATTAATATTTTACCAAATTTAACCTGATAGAAGATTAAAGTTCAATGTTTGATGATTTAGTGAATTATTGCCATTTAATTAATTAATATTATTCAAATGTATAAATAAATGTGTTAGTAGAATACCTATATGTTCTTAAACATCAATAGGGAAAATATTTCTACAGGTAACTCCATTCTCTGACCATACTCTTATACTCTCAGTCCAGTGATGCACTGGTAAATGTTTGTCAACCAGCTTTCAAGAGAAACAGACACAAACAAACACGCTGATTTCCATGACGTAGCCGCTCCCAGTGTGGAGAACTACAGTCTGCCAGTTTGGCACTAACTGGTTCATGATATTCTGAAAATTTTACAGCTGGCTTTCACACAGTGGAACTAGCCAATTCTAGCATGTTATTCAGTTTCTGCTATTTTTTAGACTTTAGTGAGTTATAATTACATGTAATAAATTTCACATATCTAAACTGTAAGATCTGATCATCTGTGACATTTGTACAGCCATGAAGCCATCATCACACGCACACAATATCCCTGACATATCCTTCTCCCCAGACTCCTCCTCCTGCCTCTTTGTAAACCCAACCTTCTCTACCCCTCCATCCACTTTCCCCTCCCAAGGCCACTGTTGACCTTCGTTCTGTCACTATTGATTAGTTTGCACTTCTAGAGTTTATGTAAATAGATTATGAACTTTTTTGTTTGGATTTTTTTCACTCAGCATGACTATACTGAGATTCATCCATGTTGTTGCATGTATTATTAATTCATTTATTTTTATGAATGAGTAGAATTCCACTAAATGGATATACCACCTCTTTACTTAACCACTCATCTGTTGATAGACTTTGGGTTGTTTTCTGTTTGGGGCTATTACCCAGAGCTGTTATGATCATTCTTGTTCAAGCCAAGTGGAAATTTGCTTTCATTTATCTTGAGTAAATACCCAGGCATGAAATGGTCAGATAGTGTGACAGGTGTATGTTTAACATTTGAAGAAATGGACAAACTGTATTCCAAACTGTTTTCCAAAGTTGGACTTTAACTTCCCAACAGTAGTGTATGAAATTTCCAGTTCATTTCTTCCACACCTTGCCAATACTCGGTAGGGTCAAGCTTTTTAACTATTCTGATAGGTACATAGTAGAATCTTATTGAGATTTTAATTTCCATTGACCTGGTGACTGACAGAGCTGGGCATCTTTTCAACCATACTTAGGGGGAACTATTCAGTCTTTTATCATTAAGTATGTGGTTAGCTATAGATTTTTATAGATGCCATTTATCAGGTTGAGGAAGTGTCCTTATATTCTTATTTCCCTCTTGTATTTCTATTTTCTTTCTGCCTGATAGACTTCCTTTAACATTTTGTATATTGCAGGTCCATTGGTGATTAATTCTTCCCAATTTTGTATGCCTGAAAAAGTTTTTGTTTTACTTCTGTTTCTGAAAGATATTTTGTCTGGGTATAGAAGTCTAGGCTGATATATATAATATAAATTAAATATATATATTTAATTTCAGTACTTTAAATATTGGACTCCATTTTCTTCTCAATTACATTGATTGTTTCTTATGAGAAATCTCCTGTCATTATTAGTTTTGTTCCTCGGTATGTAATGCGTTGTTTTTCTTTGGCTCTATTTACATTTTTCTCTCTATCACTGATTTAGACAATTTGACTACTATGTGCCTTGGTATAGATTTTTTGTCATTTTACTTATGATTAGGGTTCATTGGGCTTCATCAATATGTGGCTTCTTACTCAACAATTATAACTGTTTTGCTCTCTTCCTTCGGGGACTCCAGTTGCAAGTATGTGAGTCACTTCAGGTGCCTTATAATCCACTGTGCTCTGCTAATTTTTCTAAATCCTCTGTTCTCTGTGTGTTTTCTTATAGGTAGTAGCTTTGCTAGGACTTCAAGTTCACTAATCTCTTGTTTTTTCCCCCCAAATAAGCACACATGTATTTTCATCTCACACATAGTTTTCATGTCTAAAACTTCTATTTGGATGCATTTTATACCTTCAACGTATCTACTTAACTTTTTGAACATGTGGAATACAGTTATAAAAACAGTTTTACTGCCATTTTCTGCTATTTTCTAACATCTGCATCAGTCCTGGGGCAGTTTTACTGCGTCGAATTTTCTTCTTATCGTAGGTTCTATTTTTTTTCATTATTGCATATACAGTACTCTTTGATTATATACCAGATGTGAATTTTACTTTGTGGCATGCTGGATATCCCTATATATATTCTTATATTCTATTCTAGTTTGGGATTCAGTTAAGTTGCTTGAGGACAGTTTAATCTTCTCAGGCCCTGCTTTTAAGATTCATGAGGTGGGATGACAGCAGCACTTAGTTTAAGGCTACTGAAGGCCAGAGCTTTCTGATCATTGTACTCAATACACCATGAAACGCAGATAAAACTATAATGACATATCACCTCATGCTCATAGTATACATATGCATATATATGTATATATATATGTATGTATATATACACACACATACATAGTCACTATAGAGTGACTATTATAAACAAACAAATAGAAAGTAACAAGTGTTGGTGAGGATGTAGAGAAATTGTCACCCTGTGCACTCTTGGTGGGAATGTACAATGGTACAGCCACTATATAAAACCAGGATGACAATTCCCTGAAATTAAAAACAGAATTACCACGTAATCCAGCAATTCGACTCAGTATGGTTCTTTTAAGTCCTAGCCAGAGAGATTAGGCAAGAAAAAGAAATACAAGTCATCCAAATCCGAGAGGAAGAAGTAAAATTATCTCTGGAGATGACATGATCTTATATGTAAAAAACCCTAAAGACTACACACACACACACACACAACTGTTGAAACTAATAAACAAATTCAACATAGTTGCAGGATACAAAATCAACATACAAAAATCAGTTGTGTTTTTATACACCAAATAAATTATTTGAAAAAGAAATTAAGAAAACAGTCCCACATATAATAGACTCAAAAATAAAAATAATAAAAATGAAGTTGTATAGATAGGAATATGAGCATATTTTAAAGATTCCTAGAGATAGCTGTAGATGTGTGTACTAGGTATTAGGAGAAATACAAAGAAAACATTGAAATTTGAGTTAAATTGTATTATTGTCATATGATGCTCTTATACCATTGGCTTGCTTTGGGTGTTGGAGAGTCCAAAACTTATTTTGTTTTACCCAATTTTACTTAGGTTTTGGATCACCAGCTTTACTTTTGAATTGACAATTTCAGTTTAAAATATGTACATTACTGTACTTCTAGATTCTTTTCACCATGCTAGGTGCTTTATCAAATTAATAGAAATTTAAGTTAAATCAATTAATTAAGAACTTCTTATGTGGACTTTTTTTACTGCTCTTCTGAATGGGGAAAATAAAATATTTTATACAAATTTACAAGCAAAGAAAATTTCTATTATTTTCCATTTTTCAATAGCTTCAAAAATTGAAAGAGTGAAATTCATAGGATAAGAAACACTTTCGGGATCAAATGTTTGAATTAAAAGAGTTTCCTTTTATACTGCCTTAATAATATCAGCTCACTTTTGATTCATCCTATTCACTGAAGGGTCAAGATAGTCATTGAGGAATAAATTCATTCTCGGTGTGAGTATTGTTAGACAGCTCATTACTAACCCGTACCCAAAGAGAAATTCCATTCATCAGAGGAATCCTTTGGTTTTCTCTTCTTTCAGTCTTTAAGTTTTGTCCATGTAAGTTGTGATAGTTAATTTTTTGTGCCATCTTGACTGGGCCATGGGGAGTCCAGACATTTGACCAAGGTTTATTCTGTGAAGGTATTTTTGGATGTGATTAACATTTGAATCTGTAGACTAAGTAAAGCAGATTGCCCTCTCTAATGTGGGTAGGCCTTAACCAATCAGCTGAAGGCCTGAATAGAATGAAAATGCTGACCCTCCCTTGAACATGAGGGTACTCTCCTCGCCTGACTGTCTTTGAAGTGGGACATCGGCTTTTTCCCCCTTTTGGACGTGACTGAAACATCAGCTCCTCCTGGGTGCCCTGAGTGGAAAAGCACCCTCAGTTCTCCTGGGGCCAGGACTCTGGACAAGGACTGGACTTAAACGATCAGCTCTCCTGGGCCTCAAGCCTGATGACCGCAGATCTGAAACTTGTCAGGTTCCATAGTGGTGTGAGTCAATTCCTTATAATCAATCTTTCTGTATATATGTACCTCCTATTTGTTCTGTTTCTCTGGAGAGCCCTGACTAACACATAAGGTTTGCCAAATACTATTTGAAATGATCCAAAACTGAGTAGAAGATGAAGACCCTGACCCTTCTTATGAGGTCATGCAGCTTAGGACATCTTGCAAGATTTGGCCTTATCACTAACTTGCAAGGCCATTGAAAAGAAAGGAGATACTAAACTCTTTTCTGTGATTGCACTTTGCAAAAGGTTAATCTTACTCAATACTGGGAGCCATATTTACATCTGTCGTGCTAACTGGGATATTTTATAATCGCTGGGATTCTTCTGCCCTTCCTGACTGAATTCCACAGCAACAATGCATGCACATGTGCACACACCAAGTGAGCGGCGAGCACAACGTCGGTTGGCCTGAAAATCTTCCCATTTTGTCTCTTTGCTCAGATTCCTGCTCCCTAATTACAAAAACATTGTACAAATGTCAGTCACGTGAATCTGTTTGTGGAGACCCATCGCCATGTGTGCATTCTCCAAGGACACAGCGCAGACTGATTCGGCACAAGTCCTTTCCCCTGAAAGACATTGAGCAAAACCCTGAAGAAGTGAAGCAAATTCAGGGAAAACTCTGCAGAAACACCATGTTGACACAACGCCCTTCACTGACCCTTTGTGTTGACGGCCCAGGGTGTCTGTGGTGGTCATGTCCATTTGGGGCCCTGGTGCGGCTGGGAGACCCTGGTTTCCTGTGTATCGTGTATCAGAGTTTGGCCATCTTTAGGGTTTGAGGAAAAGAAAAGCACCGGTTGTCTGTATGGAGTTACTCGACATCAATGTGCGTGATAAGATCCTTATCAAAGGAAACTAAGCGGATACTTTGTCCTTGCCGCTCTGCTGAGGGCGGGGGTTATTCTTTGGCATCAAGAACGGGGGACCTGACAGGTGGAGCGGGGGCAGCTTTTATCGGAGGTTCTGGGCGGAACAGAGACAGCTGCAGCCACCTTCTGGAGGGTTCCTTGGCAGACGCCTCGGTGTCCCGTGTGGGACCAGTGACAATGCTCCCACGGGGCCTTGGGTGGACCGGCGTCTGCCTCCCTGAGGGGGAGGACCCTCCTTACTGATGCCGGGTTCCCCCCGCTCCAGCCGAGGAAACGCCCCCAGACTGTCTTCCGCTCCCTTTTCTTTCTCCCTCTCTGCATTCCCTGCTTTATCACAATCCAATTATGCACCTGCTGACTGTCCCCCAGGATCTCGCTTGAACATTGGTTCCTCGTTAAGCAGCTTTCTGGTGCTGACTGCGGGCTGATGTGGAGCCTGGGCTGAGAAAACGGCGTTGCCGGCGTAGTTCTGAGGCAGAAGCAGCCCTCACATCGCTTTAGATTCTTCCTGATCAGCAGTAGCAGCGGCTGAGACTTGGCTTTCAGGCCTGTAGACCGCCTCTCCACCAGGCGCAACGAGGAATTCTGTAGGAAGTAGCCCTTTGGAGCCTGTCAGCCCCTTCAAGCCTCAGCCTCACGCCTGCAACATTCCCAGAGACCAGCCTGGTCCAGGCACAGGGTGTATATTGACTTTATACTGATTGACTTAGCAAAAGAAAAAAGATGTTAATCAATGAACTTCTGCTGGGTAATCAGAAGTCCTCCTCTGATGCACAAGGCAAGGATAGATGGGGTTCAGGATGGAGTCACCAGGGGAGGCCCCATCCCTCCCTCAGTGACGCCGAGAGTGGGCGTCTGTGCCCACACCCCTGGGGCACGTCCCCCAGGCTCGGGCCATAGCCCTGGAGAGGGGGTGGGTGAGCCCCTGCTGTCCTGGACCCTCTGTTCTCCTGGAGGTCACAGGCCAGTGAGAGGGAGGCACCCCCTCCAGGAATCCGCAGATAAGCTCAGCGTAAATGGCGTCCTGAGAGATAAGAGGACAGTGGGAAGTGGCGGGTGCAGAGAGGGGTCTTGGTTGGCTGGGCCTGGAGGAGACTTCGAAGCTGAGACCTGAGCTACTTTAGCAGAAAGAACCAGCCGTCTGACAGCTGTCGGGTAAGTGTTTCGGGCAGAAGGGGTAGCAAGTTCAAGGTCCCTGAGAATAGCATTTGAGGCACAGAAAGGTGACGGGGTGGGGGAGGGGAGCCCAAAGGAGACAAGAAAGGGGGAGGGGGAGGGGAGGCGACGGAAGTTGGGGAGGGAGGCCACTGGGGGCTGTCAGCAGGGCACTCCGGGTGTCACTCCTGCAGTGTCCCTCCGGTCACTCTGGGGGATGACTGGAGGGGGGCAGGCGCAGCGGTTGAGGCTCTCTTGCCCCTGCAGGCGGCTGAGGGCTTGCGGGGCACCAGGCACTTCCCCAGCCCCCTGTGGGCTCACAGGTCCCTGGAGAGGTACTGGGGCTCCCATTTCGCTGTCATTTAGTCGGCGCAGAAGGGCTGACTCGCGGGAGCTGAGCGAGGTGTGGGGCCCCGGACTCCGCATCCCAGCGGCTGGCCGGCCTGGCCCTCGGCGCCAGCGGAGTCTGGGGCTTCTGCAGTGGGAGGGACAGACGGGGAGAGTGACGTCTCGGCCCAGGCTGGGGGTGGGCTGCTCCCAGCCTTGCAGATGTGGGATCCGGAGCTCCAGGGAGAGGTAAGACCAGGATAACTCACCAGCCTGGGCTCGAGGAGCCACGTCCTCCGTGGAGGGTGGATGAGGAAGGCTTCTGTGCACGTGGGTTTACATCCGATGGCGCGTTTGAACAGAAGTAGGACAGGTGAGTCTACAGCCAGACGGGGCTGGGCCTGGCTGGGGTGAGGCCTGAAACCCGACAGGATGACTGGATGAGTGAGCCCGGAGGCCAGGGGGCCAGCCAGGAGGAGACCTGACACCGGGAGCTGAGCGTCAGGCGTGGGAGTGCAGGACACAGCCGAGGGAAGGGGTCCAGCGCCCTCGGAAAGCGCCGCCTGGCCTCACCCGGCCCCGCGCTGCTGCAGCCAGGTCCCCGTGATCCCCGGGGTCCCCCAGTGGATCAAGAACCTGCAACATGTGTCTTTTCACAGTGTCTTGGAGGGTTTGTAAAGCAGCAAACACGGGGAGAGGGCAGAGATGCGGCGTTTCGTAGCTCAGAATGCTGATGGGAGGACAGAGCACAGCCCTGGGCCTGAGAGCAGCCCCGGCTCCCTCCCGGCTGTGCTGTGGGACTAGAGCTTCGGGGGTCACTGTGGCCTCTCTGCCCTCTGGCCTGGAGCCATAAAGTGGTGTCCCCTGCTTGGTAAGCATCCCCACCACGTGCTGGGGACCCTGGAGGGGGACCTCGTTCCACCTGCTGACGTTGCCAGAAGAGCACAGACCCCTGGGCTGGCGCAGAACCGGGCTCCGACTCGGTGCGTTTTGCAGTGTGCCTGTCTCACGGGGAGGAAGCGAGGCCCAGGGTGGGGCGTTGGCAGTGTCGCGGACGGCTTGGGGCTGGATCCAGGCTTTCCGCTCTCGCTGCCTCCTTTCACGGCCTCCCCAGCTTCTGCCCGGCCTCACGTGGGCCGAGGCCGCTGGCCACCTCCTCAACCCCTAGCATTTCTGGGCGGCTGCTCCCTTCCCACCGGGACTGGAAATAACCCGCGACCTCGTCCTGTCTGGCCTCCATTCACGGGACCCTTTGTTCAGGAATCCTCTCCTGCTCCCGGCGCCCCGCACCCTCACGTCAGAATCACACGTGGTTGTTTCTCCTCTGCTGTCGGGTAGGGCAGAGCGAGTTCCAGGAACCCTCCGCCCACAGGAGGGTGAGAAAGCCCTTTGCTGACTCAGGGCCAGGAGAGCATAAGAGGAAACAGATGCCTGCAGCCGCGGTGTCTCCGTCCAGGGCTCCCTGCTCCCTGCGCCCGGCTCTGGGGTCCTGCGCCCTCGCCGGCTCCGCCCCTGCAGCCCCACCGGCTCAGCACTGTGAGGGTCAGGTGGTCCCGGCCCCCCGCCCTCACCTCCAGACCCCCTCGGTTCCCGCAGAGACCAAGATCCCGGAGCGAGGGGTCCTCGGAACGCCCCAGGGGGCCGCGCTGGGCTGACCCTCCTTCGATTCCACCCAAACCTCACCTGCTCAGAGTTTTCACGTCAGAAGAGCTCAGAGGTCATTTTGTTGGTTTGTTTGTGAACCCACTGGCTCCTTCTCTAGCTCAAAAGGTATTTATGGCGCATCTGCAGCACTTGGTACAGAGCAGACCCCGTCCTCTGGCCAACGGGCCCGCGTGTGCCAGGACCGTCCTGCGTTCCTGGTGTATCCCCTGGCGCGTCTCCTTCAGGGTCCATGGCCATCAGGTGACGCTCAGGTGTTCACTGTGACTGGAAGTCGCTGACAAACAGGGAGCTGCCAGGAACGAGTGGGGATCTCACCCTGTTTCCTTGGTACGTAAATTCTAGTTTTGCTCCAGAGACACGAAGACACCTTTTCCAGAGGCTTCTCCAGGCATCTGGAGTCAGCGGCGTGGCCCCCTAGGCGTTTGCTCTGGTCCCCTCTCCATCCCGCCCGTCCTTCCCCCTCCTGCCCCAGGGGCCACGTCCATCTAAAGTCCAGTGTCTGGAGCTGGGCACCTGCCCGGTGGGGCTGGACGGGGGGAATTATACCTGCATTGGGCACTTCTGTGGGAACACAGCCCGGCCTAGGCACCTGAGGTGAGAGCTGCACCCCGTACCCCACCCTCTGTGTAGGATGCCCTAAACAGGGTGATGTTTGATCCCGTTGCAGGAACCTGCCTGGACCCCCATCTGTCCTCCTCATCCCAGAGCCCCTGATTCCCAATCAGATTCAGAGTCATCGCCAGGTTGACCCCGTCCCCAGCCGGGGAAGGCCACTGGCCCAGTCAGTAGCTGGTCCTGCTGTCCTGACGTAGCTTGCCTCACTCCACTCCCCCCGGGCCTCCCACAATGACTGTGAAAATGAAAGTTTCTGGAACCTGGCAGTGTATCTGCGTTGGTCTCCTGGGGCTGCTGTAACAAAGTGCCACAAACTGGGTGGCTTGAAACAACACTGGTGAATTCTGTCACCATCTGGAGGCTGGACCTCTGAGGTCCAGGTGCAGGCAGGCCTGTGCTCCCTCCGGAGGCTCTGGGGAGGTCCTCCTGCTTCTGGGGCTGCATGATCCTCAGGTTCCTTGGCTTGTGGCCGCACCCCTCCCATCTCTGCTTCTGTCCTCACATGGTCTCCTGTGTCCCAATGTCCTTCTTGTTATAAGGACACCAGTCACTGGACGTAGGTCACCCTCCTCCAGTACGACCTCACCTGCAGAGACCGTGTCTCCAAACAGTGTCCGGTCACAGACTCCAGGTGGGCACGCACTGGGGGATGTGAACCAGCCTGCTTTGGCCCTTCCTTCCCCTCTTCTGTTAGATGCACACTTTCCTCATCCCCGAACACTGATATTCTGCTCAAGTGTCTGTTAACTCTTCAGAATTCCCGTTTGCTGGCTGTGACCGACTTTGCTTTGTGGTTCGTGGTCACACGTCCCTCTGTCCCGTGGTGACCGCCCAGGACCTTCCGTGCCTGCCCCACCCTCCAATGCCCCCTGTGCAGCGGAACTGCCGAGTCCAGCTTCCCCTTTGGAAGAAACCTCTTCTCTGGAGCCCCAGCAAGGTGGTCCCCCTGGCCAAGCGCTCCTCTGACCTGGCGCTGCTTGTGGTCTGTTCTCCTCATCAACCACGAAGGTGCTGAGACTCCTGCTCACCCCGTGTGCTCCTGAGGTGCTCAGCACAGCAGGACTTCCTGTCTTAAAGCTCGCTGGGTGAGTGGCTGTCAGACGGGTGGGGAGATAAAGAAGGGCACTGACGGCTCCGTCTGCTGGCAGATGGGGCGTGAGGGTTTAACCACCGCTTTCTGGACAAGGAACAGCCAACCTGTCAGCAAAGTCAGGTCAACTAGCAAATCAACAATTCTCCACTAAAAAGGCTTTAAGGGAAACTGGGTTATACATTCTTCTTTGGAGTCTGAGATAACATCAACTTAGTTACATAGAGTCCAGATTTTTTAATTTAAATGATGACTGTGTCACCAATTAGTTGACCAAAAGCAAGATATCTTACCTTGAACGAGACATATACTATATATTCTTTGAGTCAAGTTTCTTCTTTCTCTGTACATCAGAAATTGATATTGTTTACCCGGTAATAAATGTACAGTCACCATAAACAAAGGCTTTCAGAAAATGCAAACAGTGGGCAAAGGTCATGGTCCTGCTCGGTTACAAGCCCTCTCCCTGCCCCACTCCATCCTCCAAGCCCCCAATGACGCCCTGGTTAGACTGCAGTGTGGTTGGCTCTGTGTGCACCTGCTGACCCTCCGTGGCCCCCACCTGGCAAGGACCCAGGTGTAGAGGGTGCAGGTCCCTCAGCAACGTTACCCCATCAGATTCCAAGGTGGCTTAGAGCAAACTCCCTCTAACACCCTTTAGCTGAGACTTGACCTGTTGACTGCTGACCACACCGCTGCCCGGTACCTCGGAGGTCGTCAGCCCATGCAGCCGACCACACCTCCTCTTCTGTCTGCGGTCCAGCCTGGCCTTGGGGATGCCTCGCCTCCTCCCTCCATCCACCTGCTCCTCATCCAACCCCTCCTCCGCCCATACCTCCACCACCCAGCCCTCTTTCTGCCCACTCCACCCCTGACCCCCTCCTCATCCACCCCCTCTCCCATCCATCTCCTCCCTCCGTCCAGGGTCCAGCCTGGCCTCAGGGGATGTGTGAGCTCTGGGAAGTGGCAGGGAGTCTGGCTGTTGCTATTCTTCCTTCTCGAGGCTTCCTCCTGCACGACCCGCTCATCGGGCTGTCCTGGTAAGCGAGCTTGTGGAAGCTGACCACGGCTTGTTCATGCCGCTGGGAAAGTCTGTGCCAGAGGCTCTTGGCCGCACACTGGGCGTCCCCAGGGAGAGGCCATCCTATGGGGTCCAGGCTGAGCTCATGAAGTAGAATTTGGATGAAAATAATTCCCCATCCTGTTTCTCTGTCATCTAGGTGATGTGTTGACTTCCTTTTAGATTAAATATCGTACTTTCCGCACATGATAAATGAATTCATCCGTATAACTTCATCAGTAGGTGGACTGATCATTTCCACCAACTTACTCTTCTGCGTTTTATTGATTGTTACTTATTTGGTTTAGAAAGACCATTCTCACTTTGGGTAATGTGAACCAGATCTGAAGCCTACAACTTGCATTCTTTCTCCTAAGCAAAAAGGGGAGTTCCAGCCAATCTTGCTGGTTTTATTTATAGCATTTTATTTCCTGAGAGAAGACAGGAAAAGTCAGTCTTCCCCTCACTCATCTGGCTTCTCCTCTGTGGTCCCCCAGCTGCGGGTCGGAGCAGGGGCGGGGCTACGGGTGTGGGGGGAGGCTGGACCGGACCGGTGCCCGGTGCTCCAGCAAATGCGAGATCAGAGGAGGAATTATGTCATTTCTCCGAAGGAGTGAGTTCAGCGTGCTTCCGCGTGTGTCTGACTGACAGCCCCACACAGGACCCAGCGCATATAAGGAGCGCCTGCTTCCCGGCGGGTGCCGAGCTCTGAGCCCAGCTCCTCTGCTGAGTGGGGCTGGGTCTCCTCCCGGACCCTCATACCTCCGGGACCCCATTCCCAACTCTGAGAGAAGTCATCCCTGCAGGATTTCCACATACCAGGTAAGAGCTTTTTTAAAATTTACCAAAACATTTCATTGTAGTTTAATTTTCAGAAAAGGCTCTTTTTGATTCTAAGAGGGGAGAAGGAGAAAGTGCAGAATAGGTTTAAAGTAAGGAGGGGGCATGCCTATTAACACCTAAACAGCAAACCTGTCTTCACCGTGTATTTGTGCTGCTCAGTTGGAAAACGGAGGCAGGTAAACTCCTTTTCAGCGCTTTATTTGCAGGAATGATGCTGTGACCTTCCCGGGCTTTCGCATCACCTGAGGATTCTTGTTACTTTCGTGCATGTACCTGCCTGGAAACTTGGGCAGAGGCTTCTGTTTTCAGCTACAAAATAAGACGTTTCCACATAAAGTTTGTTATTGAGGTGCGGCCATGAGAAAGAAACTAGAAAAAAATTGTTCCTCAGAACGTGGAAAATAAGCAGAGAGGTTATAGAGACAAATTCTAAACATTTTTCACAGCTGACAAGTGTTTTTGAACGTTCTTAATGAATGATATTTAGTAAGTCTGTGAAGAGTGTTCTGACTGTCCGTGGACTCCAGCTGTTCTTGAAAGTGTGGGGAATAATTTGCAGATGAAAAGGCAGCGGGGAATTAGCGTGGCTTCTGTAAATCCGAGTTGGGTTCCTTTGGGGAAATCACGGCACTCTCCACCGAGGGAAGGAGGTATTTCTCAGTGAAGTTATGTTTGCTTTGATTGTTGATATAAAAAGAATTTTAGAAGATCTTTACAAGTTCTAATGATATTCTGTTGCAGAC
This sequence comes from Balaenoptera borealis, assembly GCF_965194805.1. Classification (NCBI taxonomy): domain Eukaryota; kingdom Metazoa; phylum Chordata; class Mammalia; order Artiodactyla; family Balaenopteridae; genus Balaenoptera; species Balaenoptera borealis. Next base: position 952,009 of record NC_138873.1, read on the forward strand.
TGCTTTGGAAACCTTTCCTTTGGAAAAAATATGACCTTAAACAAGCACTAAATGTGTGAAGTGAGGCGTAGGATATGGGAGCGTGTGTCCCCGTCCCTATGGCGTGTGTCGTAGGATATCATACGTGTTGCCTTCTAAGAACACAGGACTTGATAAGGCTGTACCAGCCATACCCACGACTCCGGCCCTGCTGTGTTCTGTTTTGCTGTCGCGACCCCCTGAGATAAGATGGGACAGATGGCAGAGTGCCGCTACTTCTGCTTAGAATCAGAGGATTTGATTTTGTTAGCAACAGAGTTCAGTGTACTCCCTTGAGGCTGATAGGAAGCTGAGCCTCCAGAATTTGGAAATTTACATTTTGGATGGAGCTTGTCTTTGCCAGAGGCAATGGTCACTGCTGTCTGCAGGGGACAGAGGTGCACGTGTGGCTGAAGGGGGAAAAGACCCGAGCTTTGCAGACGTGCCTGCCCACCGTTTACTCTGAAACACTTGCATAGTGTTCACTGAGTGCCAAGTGCTAGTCTAAGTCCCTTATGAGGGTTCACTCGTGCAGCTCAGCCCTCTTGAGTCCTATTAACATCCTTACTGTCACTCGTACTGCGCTGGGTGGTCATGGGACAGCGCATTCCAACGAGCAGCCATGCGCCCTGTGCTTGCTGGGCTTCACAAGCCTTTACAGACCCTAACTTGCTTGATTTAGTTCTCACAATAACCCCATGAGTAGACAATTTAAATGCCTATTCTTCATTCTACAGAGGAGGAGACTGAGACCAGAGAGGGTAAGTAAGTTTCCCCAGGTTGCACAGAGGGTGCCTGACAAGGCAACTCTGAGCCCGGCCCGGCGGGGGCTTGCATGGGTACACAGCTGGCTCCTCGATGTGCAGGTGGAACTCAGCGAAATTCTGGACTTGCTGTGGAAAGACTGAAAGAAAGTGTCTGGATCCCAGGGGGAAACCTGAGGGTCCTGCGTGGACCCCGCTACCCCAGGGGATGGTCCCCCTCTTGGGCGGAATGGGTAGTTCCAGGTTCCCAAATCCTTCTGGAGAGGGGACTCCTTGGATTTCTTCGTCACTGAGAAGCTCAGGATCTTTGAAGCCCTAAGCAGGGAGGGGTGAGGGTCTCAGCTTGGCTTCGCCTCAGCGGGACGCAGTGTATCGCTGGAGGGGCGTTGGGGCCACGTGCTCAGCGGGGAGACCAGGAGGCCGAGCAGGGGTTAACGGTGGATCGGGCTCCTGGCCAGTCTCTGACTTCTGGGCCAGTGTCTGCTGAGCCTGCCAACTGAGAATCCTCAAGAATGGAAAAACAGGCCTCAGGAAAATAGCAAAGCAAAGTAAAAATGATTACTGAGTAGAAGGCTATTTTTTTTTTTTTGTAATTATGATCCACCAAACTAAGTTTACTTCTGACTCATATACAGTTAATATTTATTCTATTTAATTAAGTCATGTGCAACTTTTTTCTTGGCTATTTACACAAAATGTCTTCATAGGTTATTTTCCCCAAGCTGACATTTTTCTGAATTCAAACTTCCTGGGTTTACATCCTGGCTACACCTTTCAGTGGCATCATTGCTCTGGGCAAGCACTTAACTTCTCTGAACTCCACTTACCCGTCAGTAAAATGGAGATGATAATAATAGTTGTTGCCTCCTAGGTCATCATGAGGGTTAAATAATATGAATATTTAGGACACCATTAGCACAGTGCTTGTCAGCAAATGCTAGACCAGTGAATACCAGCTACAGTTAGAAGAATCCATTGGAAAAGCACATTTCCTATCTAGCTTTAACTGCCCACAAATCCATGTGTTTCTGATTTTCCTATACAAATTCTTTTTAAATGGTCGTATGAGTAAAAATTCCAATGTACACTAGACGTTGAGGTTATGTATTCAGAAGTAACGGGTCTGATTTATCTGCAGGGGTCCAGCTGGGCAGAGGCAGGATGCTGTGGCCGCTGCTGGTGCTGGCCTTCTGGCCCTGCGCTCGGGGTGAGTGTGGACCGCCCCCCACCCCGGTGACCTGGGCTCCCGGAGCAAGCCTCACCTGCAGGAGGAGGATGGACAGAGTGGAGGCCTGGATGGAGCACCTCACCTCTTGGAACCTTCTTAACTTAGTTTAAGATAAATCCTCAATTACTTTTGAGTCCATACACCAGGAAATCATTTATTTTTGGAAAATCCAGGTGGTAGAGAAAGATACCCTCTGACCTGGAGATGCAGTCTTTTGCTGGGCGCTTTTCACCTTTTTTCATATGTGATATTTACAACATACTAAACTTTTTGGGTCTTATAACTTCTTTCCTTCCCACTTTTTTTTTTTTTTGCTCTTAAAAATGTATTTCTTTTCTTACATGTGTTTCTTTTCTTACAACGTGATTTTTAATGACTGTATAATATTCCATTAGAAGGTAACCCCCAGTATTTTTAGGTCAATTCCCATTTACTTTACACATCCCATCTACACTAGTATAAATGATGCCTCATGGAATACTGTCGTGAATACATATATCCTAGAGTTTGTGATTACATATTTAGGATAGCTTCCCAAAGTAAAATTGCTGAGTCAAAGGTTTTAATTATTTTAAGGATTTTTGATATATGGGCAAATAGCTCTATTGCAGGTAGTAAAATGACACTTCTATCAACAACACTATGTATTATAATGCTTTAATTTGCCAAGTATTAGATGAAAAGTTATTCTCTGTTTAAACTTTCTGTTCAGAAAATTATTGTGAATGACTTAAAGTGTTAGGATTTGGTAAGGTCTGACAGCGTCTCTTTCCAGTAGTTTAGACGGTGACTTAAGACCATTCATTTGTGGCCTTACGGCTCATCACCTCTCAGATGCCCCCCTGCAGGGTGAGCTCTGAGTGGGAGCACGTCTTTCTACAAAATAAGGAATTCCCACGTGACGAGCTCAAGTCAGCTGATCTGTCTAAGAAAGCGACATGAAATGTAATCGCTTTCTAATAACGCGCCAGTGGCAAGACGGGAGGTGCACGTCCCTGCAGGATGCCCTTCTGGGCAATCAGATGCTAGAAAGAAGGTCGCCTTCGAGCTTCAGCTCTGGGTGGAAGGGCAGGCGGCCAGGGTCCTGGTCCGGGAGCAGGGGGGACCGGGCATGACCCGGACGCTGCATCCTTCCTGGAGGAAGGCTGGCTGGGCAAAGCGTCAGCTGGTCTGAAGAGAGGGCCCCTGACTGGTCAAGGGCGGAGCTGGTCCTGCAGAAGCAGATGTCCAGGGAGGGAGGATAGCGGGGGGTTTCGAGGAATAAAGCCCTAGCACCCCGGTGAGGAAGGGGGGACTTGGGGCCCCGAGCTGAGGATGCCTGCACCTCCTGCTCTCCGTGACCTCCTTGCTCTGCTCCCCGGGCAGCCGGCGACCAGGACGAGGACACCGCCTTCGACCTCTTCAGCATCAGCAACATCAACCGCAAGACGATCGGGGCCAAGCAGTTCCGGGGGCCGGACCCCAGCGTGCCCGCCTACCGCTTCGTGCGCTTTGACTACATCCCTCCGGTGAGCGCGGAGCATCTGGATCGGATCGCCGAGGCCATGCGGCAGAAAGAGGGCTTCTTCCTGACGGCCAGCCTGAAGCAGGACCGCAAGTCCAGGGGCACCCTGCTGGCACTGGAGGGCCCAGGCGCCGCACACAGGCAGTTCGAGATCGTGTCCAATGGCCCCGCCGACACCCTGGACCTCACGTACTGGGTGGATGGCACCCAGCACGTCATCTCCCTGGAGGACGTGGGCCTGGCTGATTCCCAGTGGAAGAACATCACCGTGCAGGTGACCGGAGAGACCTACAGCCTCTACGTGGGCTGCGACCTGATGGACAGCTTCACGCTGGACGAGCCCTTTTACGAGCAGCTGAAGACAGAGAAGAGCAGGATGTACGTGGCCAAGGGTCCCGCCCGAGAGAGTCACTTCAGGGTAGGTTCTGCGGGACGCAGCCTAGGGCCTGGGGACCCCAGTGAGGGCCCCGCTTAGTGCGCTGACTTGTTGAGGGGTCGGGTGTGGCCTTGGCGAAGCAGACACACGTGCACCTACCTACAACAAGCTCCACGTGCACAATGCACACCCACTGGCACATGCAATCATGTACACGTACACACACTATACACGTATACACATGCATGCACACACACTCATAGACACTCTTACGTGCATACACAGCACACATGGCTTTCTGCACCAGGAATGAGCAGAGCCAGCTGTCACAGGTGCCTTTTCTTAGCTGCACAAATGGTCACCGATTTCCTGATTGAAGATTGATTTGATGATTGAGGAATCAACCGCATTCAAATGTCTCTATAATCCCAGACCCCCAGATTCCAGTTCAGTACTGACATGACAGGATGACAGGAGAGAAAACTATGTTTTCTAAGGAAGGGGCTATTGATTTCTGAGGGAATAGTTCCATGTTCACCTCAGTTAAAATATTTTTTACAAGAGGATCTTTCTAAATGCAAGTGTTTAGAACCTGCAGTGGAGGGTTAGTAACTATTCTCCCCCAGGTGTGTGTGTATTCTTTGGAAATAAATGTATGGTTAGACTCAGTTATTTCAGTAAAGGCCTAGAGATGCTGGTCGTGGTCTCTGGCCATTGTCAGGAAGCCCCCCAGGCCCACGTGGCCGACTGGCCCGGCTGGGACGAGCCCCTCACTGTCACAGGGCAGACGGCCTGGTCTCATAGCTGTACCGTCTGTTCTGTGGTTGGAGCAGTGCACGTTCCCGAGACCGACAGCCGCGTGCAGGAGCACCAGGCACCCTCAGAGTCCCCTGCGGAGAGAGTGTGGCCCCCGCTGTCCCCTGAGCGTGTTCGGAAGACAACACTTGCCATCCCTCTGGGGGCTACCGCCCCTTCTCTAAGACACTCTTCCTTCTCCTCGGGTCAACCCCACTGTCTGCCTCTTGCCTCAAACGAAGCTTCAAAGTAACATATACAGATAACCCATTAATGAGATTTCAGACCTGCTGAGGGTAAAAGCGCAGAAGAAAATGTTCTCACTGCTGTAAGGTTACATCTTGTATTTTTGAAATATCGTTTAATGTGGCGTCGAACATTTGCTGTTTATCCAACTCTGTTTCTTTCCTTGTACATTTCAGGGTTTGCTGCAGAACGTCTACTTGGTGTTTGAAAACTCTGTGGAAGATCTTCTGAGCAAGAAAGGTTGTCAGCAAAGCCAGGGAGGTAGGTGTCTGAGCTGCGTGTGGTGCCCCATGTCCCACCTCTGATGGGTTCCTCCTTTGGTGTGTGGGGAGGGGCCGGTGGCACATAAGTAAACATGTTGGAATATGTTTCAAGTGCCGCCATGGCCTTGAATGAGTTCGCTGGTCAGCTTGGATGTGTTGGCCTCTGAAACAATACATTGCTTGAAGGATTAATTATGAATATATTTTAATTATCCAATATAATCCATTTTACATGCCAAAAAATAAATCCCTGGCATTTTAACATGATTTTAAATATATGCAACTATTCCAGTCTACTGATGTGTGAAGATCATCTTAATAAGATAACACCACAGATGTTTTTCCAACCTGGTTTATGGAAGATTTTTATACTATTCACAACTGTTGATACAGCCTTATTATGAAAATGGACGCCACTTGAATCATTGACAGATAATCCCACGCTGTCTGTTGATTGCATTTAGAATTTACATTCAACCATAATTTGTCAACATTGTCTTGAGCATTTGATATTTGAAGGTCACTATGCCGGGCTTTTTGAATGCAATGTGTCATTTCATCTTCAAAACCCCTTGAGTTGGGCTCATCCACTTTCCTCACTTTACAAATAAAGAAGTGAGGTGCCAGGAGGGCCTGCTAATTGTCGGGGGAGTGGCCTGTGAGCATTGGAGCAGCGCACCTCCCGCCCCTAGGCTGAGTCCCACACAAGAGGCTCTTATCTGCCACGTGATCCCATTTTCCGATTTACTTCCATTAAAAACCTTCTTCATGTCAACTGTAAGCAAATATAAATTGTTCTTGTATGGATCCTTGCGTAAGGACACGTAGGACTTGATGTCTGTAATGCACAGTTGTGGCTTTGTGACCCAGCCCTTGACCCCGGAGCGGGAGTGCTGGCTTGACGGTTCAGAGCCCGGGGCCCCGAGTGCTGGCATCGCAGGCAACATCCGAGTCTTTCCATCCAAGGCCGTCCACCTTTCAATCTGTGCGTCTTTCAACAGTTGGCCAGTTGAGTTCAGGGAAGGAAAGAAATTAAATTGTGACTTTTGGTGGCCTGCGCAGTGAGAGGACCTTATAAGGCCTCCTGTCACACACCCTCAGCTCCAAACTCGCTGAGCACCACAGCCTCTGAAGCTCTGGACCACATCCCATCCCAAACCGCCAGCTCCGGCTGAAATGCCAATATCAGCCCCTTTGGATTAGGTCATAGTCTTTTTTTGTGGGGAGGTGAGGTCATAAAAAAGCAAAAGTTCTAAAAAGGCTAAGACAGTACTAACTGACATCCCACAGGACACAGAAAGAGAAGGTGGTCCCGGGGGCCCTGATGGAGGGAGACTTGCTTGTCTCTAGATAAGAGATTAGCATCCTTGGAAGTGGTAACCCGGCGGGGTGGGCACATCTCTGTGACAGAGAAAAGGAAAGGGGCCACTTGACCCTCGATGGGGGGCGGAGAGTGGACGTGGCCCTCACCCTGGTCCCTGCCCTGCACGCCACGAACGGGGGGTGTCCTATCCTGAGGAAGGGCTCTGCCCGTCTTCCATGAGGCAGCCGTGGGACTTCCAGGCGCTTTTGTTGTTGCTGTATTTTTATTCTTCTACATACATGTAGTGATTAATATGCTTATGTCTGTACGGTTATATATGGTTTTAGGTCTGGTGAGTCTGAGGTATCAAGGTGAGTTGCAACAAGGATTTACAACCAAGTAACAAAACTCGATCATAGACTGTCTGACAGAATTACAACATTGACAAGTCGTAACTCAGTAACGTAACGTATCAGACAAGACAGCTGATCATCACTGCGGAGAGGACGCTGGGGCTGGCTTGCCGGCCGCACCCCAGCTGCCCAGGTTCCCCCGAGGGCGACACCCGTCTCGGCACTTGCCCAGATCACTTTTGTAACTAGTGGCATAGCCGCGTGTGTCCCACGTTCAGGGACTTCCAGGGGCTTGTACTATTTCTGGGGTAGTGAGCTCTGAGCCCATGGTTGGGATTCTGCCTTTCGGGGGTCTCGTGAGGCCAGCAGAGAAATGACGAAATTACTCATTTAGCAAGAAAAGAACTGAATTTGCCTTAATGCAGTAGCCAAAAGAAAAGGCGTTTGGGATGGAAAAATGGGATAAATGAGGAGTGAAAGGAGTTGTCGGAATTTATGGAGAATATGGGGCTGGAAACAGGTTTAGGGTGGGGGACAAAAAGAAGGAACTTATCTTAGATAATAAATTATATAAATATTTATATAAAAACAAGAGAAACAGGAAATTGTTGCCTCTAATGAGTTTGAACACGATGCATGATGCAGATGTACGTCTCCGAGGTGTTTTGCATTTTTCCATCCCTGAGCTGAACTTTCGCTCTGCTGATGGGTGGTGTCTCAGGCTCAGTCCCCACGGTGCTGTGCGGTGGGCAGCGCCCTTTGGTACAAGCAGGGCCGTAATGGGAAACACCCCCACCAGCTCTCGGGTTCTTGGGCGCCATGTAGCTCAAGTGCTCTGGATAGCGCTCCGCGGGCCCGGCCAGGCTGTGGCCAGAGGCCGGCGGGCTCACTCTTCCGCGTCTTCCCCGCAGCTGAAGCCAACGCCATCAGTGAGAACACGGAGACGCTGCACCTGAGCCCCCCAGTCTCCATGGAGCACGTTGGCCGGGGCGAGGACAAGGGCCCGGAGGTGTGCGAGCAGTCCTGCGAGGAGCTGGGCAGCATGATCAGGGAGCTCTCAGGGCTGCACGTCATCGTGAACCAGCTCCACGAGAACCTGCGCAAAGTGGTGGGTGCCCGGGGACCCTCCTCGAACCACGAGTAACCTCGGCTGTCCACCATTAGCCAGCACTCTCCACCACGACCCCCACTAGCCACTGCTAGCCAGGAGTAACCAGCGGCTCCCTGGACGAACAGGCTGGCGGTCCCGGATGTGTGGTTAAATGCCGTGTGGCTAGAGGGCGGGAGAGGGATGCTTCTGGAAAATGTGCCCACGGGCCACGGCCTTCCTCTCAGTCCTTCAGCCCTGGGGATTCGTCTCCCAGGAAACAGAAAGTCTGCACACGGAGGGAGGCACGTTCATGTAAAGAATGGCGTTCAGAGCGGACCTTTCCCCGAAGGCACGAGGTCATAACAGGCAAATTGGTTTTCCTCTCCACAGCACGTCGAGGGGGAGAGCACGTGCCTCGTCTTAGGAAGCGTGCTTCAGGGCTCAGAGCAGGTTGCTGGCGGCAAGCAGCCTCCGCTGGCCCATCCTCCCGCCATGTCGTCCTCAGGCTGAGCTCAGCCTGAAGGAAGCTTGTGCCCCAGGGCGGGGGGCAAGGCCGAGGGAAAGAATAACAGAGGAGAGGGGTCCCCAGGCCCCTGAGGCTCTGCTCCACCCAAGGGCCCTGAGGGGATTCTGACTCGAGTCCTGGATGGGGCACTTCCGCTCCAGCTAGGGCGCTGGCTGGGCAGTACCCATGAGGAGTGTGGCTTCTGGAATGTTCTACCACGTGCTGGGCAGGGGCAGGAGCGGGAGTGGGAGTAAGACCACCCTTCCCGCCCAGCACTCACCACTTCATGGAGCCTCCAGGGCTGGGGGCGCCGAGACCAGGGACACCTGCAGGCGGGGGCCCTGCTGGGCGGGAATCTTCATAAACGTGGAGGACCTTCCCCCGAGCTGCACGTGGCGTGCGACCTGCAACTCTCCGGCTGCTTCGGGACACAGCGCCTCGGCCCTGCTGGTGCCGGTGGCATCCGGGTGGTCCTGGCTGGGGAGGGGCTGCAGACGGGAGGCCGAGACAGGAGCCGGGGAGCCTTTGCCCCCGAAGCTTCTCTCTTTCAACTGAAAAGAGCTTCGGGAGAAGTTTACCTACATTGGCGTCGGGGATTAAGGAAATTCGCCAGCTCCCTGAATCACACAAAAACATCAGGATGGTGTGTTTCTGTCCATTTTGCGCCAGAGGTGGGGGGGTCTGTATCTTTTGGGTGATTCTCAAAGCGCCCATTATCCCCAAATCAGAAACGTTAGCGGGAGCAGGGTGCCTAGAAGGAGGGAGGTGACAACACACGCGCTCAGGGGACAAATGGTGTAACTTTCACTGAGTTGATTTTTTTTTTTTTAAACTTTGCATTGTTTCCTGCAGTCTGTAACCCCCAAGACAGCAGGGCTTATGTCTGTTTGCCTTTGCCGTTGTGCTATCAGAGCCGTGTCTGTCACGCTTGGAAGAATGGATGAATTCAAGAGTTGAACCTTAGTTTTCAGCTGCGGGTGGCGGGAGGGACCCCGCCCGGAGGGACCCCGCCCCCCGTGGTCCAGCATGAGGCTCCCCGCCCCCCGTGGTCCAGCATGAGGCTCCTTCACGACTGGACGCCCTCCATCCGCCCGTGTACGATGGCTGCATAGCCATGCGGCGGCTGTGCTGACCCCTTTCCCTCCTCTTTGCAGTCAAATGACAACCAGTTTCTCTGGGAGCTCATTGGAGGACCCCCCAAGACCAGGAACATGTCCGCCTGCTGGCAGGACGGCAGGTTCTTTGCGGAGAATGAAACCTGGGTGGTGGACAGCTGCACCAAGTGCACCTGCAAGGTGAGACGGGCACACGGTCTCCTGGCGGCGGCCCGGGCTGGGGGCCTCCCGCGCGCTGCTCCCCGTGCCGCGCGCGGGGCGTGGGGAAGGGGGCCACCTCCAGGGAGGCCCGAGTCGGCCCCGTGCTTCTGCGCCCAGACAGCCGGGGAGGGTGCAGCCAGTGTCCCCCGGTGGCTGGCCGGCCCCCCGCTTGTTTGTGTTTGATGCCACTCGGTCCTGCGAGGGCCTCGGGTTCGGCACAAGCCGCTGGGGGTGGGGTCACTGCCCACGACACGACATGCCACTTGGTTTCCTTACGTCCTGCCACCTGGTCTCCACTGCTGGGGGCCTGGACACCGGACGCCGCTGCGACCTTGCGCGTCCTCCCGCCCGCAGCGCGCGGAAGGCCCGGTGCCCGTGGGTCTGCGGACGGAGAAGGGAGCTTGCGGGCCCGGCGAGAGATGCGCGCGCGTCCCTGTACCCGGCGGGGTCTGCGGGCAGAGACCTCCAGCCTTCCTGCCGACCTTCCAATCCAGCCCTGGGTCAGTGTTCACGTTCCTAAATGAGTGACATACACGCCTCTTTTCCTTGTAGAAATTTAAAACCGTTTGCCACCAGATCAGATGCCCTCCTGCCACGTGCGCCGACCCGTCGTTTGTGGACGGCGAGTGCTGTCCCTCCTGCTTCCACGGTGAGCGCCCGGCGGGCGGGCGGGCGGCGGCCTCGGCTCCAGCGGCCCCGGCCGTGTGACCGTGCGGGTCTGTGTCGGACGGTCCCGCAGGGGCCGGGGCTCCGAGGTCCTCCCGAAGCGCCCGGATGCTCGTGGCTCCGGGGTCGCGGCGCCCCTGCTCCCCCTCAGCCTTCCCTCCTGCGCTGGTCCAAAGCCACAGCCCCCGCCTCTGTTTGGAGACCCCGTCCCCCTCCCCTAGCTGACCCTGGAGCATCTGCACCTCCTTCACACCCGGCTCCCCGCCCCCTTCCTCGTGGTGTCGTCAGCAGCGTTGACTGAATCGGGTGGTTTCTCTGAGACCTGCTCCGCGTGCCCTGTTTGTCTTTCGCTGTCTGGTCCTCATCCTGGTCTGGGGGCCTTGAGCCTGGTGACCCGGGGAAGGGCTGGGCAGCTTCCCTGTTCGGGGAGCCCACGGACATGAGCACAGGCTCCGCCCCTCCATGAATCTGAGCAAAATGTGGCTTTTCCAGGTTTCAGATTCTTAATCTGTAAAATACAGAATGAGTGTCCCCATGACACAGGGTTAGTTTTAGGATGAAAATAAACAGCACGATATGTACAAAAGTGCCTGACGTATATTAGGTGTTAAACAGAGACCAAACCGGACGTGCTACAGAGAGTAGCAGTGTAATTGCGGGAGCCTGAGGGTCCACGTTTGCCCAGAAGGAGCCGTTTCACGTTGTTGAGTAAAAGCCCAGGAAAGGTCTCCTCAAGTTCTTCTCTTCCTGCTTCTGAGACGTTGAATCGTAGCATGTTCACAGGGTTCTTTCCTCCCTGAATGTGACAGCAGGGTGATGGTATCTTTACTATTTACCAGAAAGATCTCTTGCATTAAGGTACATCTTTTCTGTTATTTAGAGATTGATAATTCCCTGTGAAGAATTTCTTGGCAAGAAATTGCCTTTTTATTTAACTTGTTCCAATTTAAAGTATTTGGAATGAAATTTAGTGTCCTGTAATTTCAACCAAAAATTGAAGTTTCATCACCATATATAAATCAGCACACGGAGGTTCAAGCGGAAACAACTCACATCTTAGCAACTCCAGCGAAACCTTGTACAGGCAGGGTTCAGCGCTCTCCTTTGTGAAGCCGTTAGCAACATCCACCTTAGAAAGACCCCTTTCCTGCCTGTAGACACTGGGTTTCTGGCCCAGCTCCTCGTGCATCCCCCTGCTTCCCCTTTCCTGGGAGGGCAGCCCCTGAGCTCCGACCCTGGCACAGACGTGGGGTGGCCTTGGTGTCTGCCCCCTGCCAGCACCCACCTGGGGCATCCAGCTCGGACCTCAGGGCTGGGCTCTGCTGTGTGGGGCAGTCCCTGGGGAGGTCTGATGGGCAGTGGTGTTCCCCCCAGCAGACGGCGAGGAAGGCTGGTCCCCATGGGCGGAGTGGACCGAGTGCTCTGCCACCTGCGGGCCTGGCACCCAGCAGAGGGGGCGGTCCTGCGACGTGACCAGTAACACCTGCCTGGGGCCATCCATCCAGACGCGGTCGTGCAGCCTGGGCAAGTGCGACCACCGCAGTGAGTGTCAGAGGCCGGGCCGGCCCGGGGTGGGGGACAGGGCCCAGGCCCTGGGGTCTTGGGGGTCCTGAGAACCCCTGCTGCTGCCCTTTCTGGGAGGTGCTCCACCCGGCCCAGGTATCCTGCTCTTCCCCACCTGGGCTCCCCGCTCCTGCCCGGTTGATGAGCAAACTCCCCGGACGGGCCAGCCCCGGCCTTTCACTCAGCGCCCTGAGCCTCTGATGTCCTTGTTCCCTCCACGCGCTAGTCCGGCAGGATGGTGGCTGGAGCCACTGGTCGCCTTGGTCCTCCTGCTCTGTGACCTGTGGGGCCGGCAATGTCACCCGCATCCGGCTCTGCAACTCACCAGTGCCGCAGATGGGCGGGCGGAGCTGCAAGGGGAGCGGCCGCGAGACCAAGGCCTGCCAGGGCCCGCCCTGCCCGGGTGAGTGGACCACGGCGGGGACCGGGCTCGGGGCCGGCCTTCAGCAGGACACAGGCGCGGCGCGGCCCCGCGAGATCAAGGCACTGGGATCCCCTTGGTCGGCTGGTTTCTGGAAGCTGGGCCTTGGGGTGGATACCAATCGTGGTGCTCAGCTCTGACCTCCCCTGAACAAGCTCCAGTTAATCCACGATGGAGCAGAAATAGGCCAGGACTGAGGGGGAAGCGACAGCAGGCATAGGAGGGGGTCTCAGGAGGCGGCCTCCCCTGCATCTGGGGCATCTGGGGCCTGGGTTTGGGAGGACACGTGCTCCCCGCACCGGGCCTGCTCTGGGACTTGGGCAGGGTCTTCACCCAGAAAAGGCTGTGCTGTGATTCTTCTCCCTACTGAGTTATCCATACTGATGATGAGTGACAGCCATTTAAAATGAAACTCAGCTCCACACAGCTTTTCAGACGTGAGCACCTCTTTTCCGTGGCACGGGTGGACCCGTAGCCAGCGGCCCCCGGTCAGTGGTCCCAGGTTCTGGGCGCAAAAGATTGTGTGATTTCCCTTCCCGGAGACAAAACAAAAACAACTGAACTGTCATCATCTGCATCCCTCCCTGGCCATACGGTCCCGAGAGGACTTTCCTACCAGGTTTCCTCCACGTGTGGAGACATGGCCTTATCCCAGGCTCTTTGTCCTGAGCCCCCAGCACAGGCCGCGCCCCCGCGAGTGACCCCTCTGTCCTCTCTCCCCCAGTCGATGGTCGGTGGAGCCCCTGGTCCCCATGGTCGGCCTGCACGGTCACCTGTGCCGGAGGGATCCGGGAGCGGACGCGCATCTGTAACAGCCCGGAGCCCCAGTACGGAGGGAAGGACTGCGTCGGAGACGTCAAGGAGCATCAGATGTGTAACAGGAGGAGCTGCCCCGTAGGTGGGTGTGCACGGACGGGCCCACGGCCTCCAGCCTTTCGGCCGACGGGCGTCTGTCGTGGGGTCTGGACGCTCCAGCCGCAGGCGTCTTTGAAGACACCACTGGGTTTTAATTCTGATTAAATGTATAAAAATGCTTGGAAAATACAGAGAAGAAAAATCAGTTGTACTCACATGAAGTTTTACCCTCTGCTCTACGTCCCTCTGGCATTTTTACACAAAAGCAGAAAACATGCCGTGCAGAGTGGAACATCGTAGGTAGTGCGGTCACAGTGGACGCGTGCCCCGTGACCCCCTACATCTCCGACGCTTTATCCTTGGGGGCGGTGGCTTTGGGTGGCTGTCCCCAGCATCTTCCTAACCCACTCAGTTTCGCCACAGCTGAGCCCCAGAGTGTGTGAAGGGCATCACCCGGGCCTCGCGTGTGGCTTCATTACGGCGCTGCCTGCTGGCAGCTGCTGACTCTGCCCTGCTTCCTCCGCGCAGACGGCTGCTTGTCCAACCCCTGCTTCCCCGGAGCCGAGTGCCGCAGCTTCCCTGACGGGTCCTGGTCCTGCGGCTCTTGCCCGCTGGGCTTCCTGGGCAACGGCACCCACTGCGAGGACCTGGACGAGGTGCGTGCCCCCTCCCCCGGCGGCGGGGCGTCCTCGGGGGTGGGGAGCGCGGGCTCACGTCTGGCCTGCTGGTCCCCGCAGTGTGCCGTGGTCACCGACGTGTGCTTCACGACCAGCAAGGCGCACCGTTGCGTCAACACCAACCCCGGCTTCCGCTGCCTGCCCTGCCCCCCGCGCTACAAGGGGAGCCAGCCCTTCGGCGTCGGCCTGGAGGCGGCCAGGACGGAGAAGCAGGTGAGCGGCTCGGCCTTCCGCGCTCCTGTGAGGACAGCAGGGCAGTGAGGCGGGAGCTGGAATTGGAGGGTGGACGGGACGGGAGCGGGCACGGCGGCCAGGGGGAGAGATGGTCTCACTCTGCCGGCCAGCGCGACCCCACCCGCAGGGGCCACAGGGCTGAGTTTTCACTCACAGCATCCCAGAGGGCCAGGGTGGGGACTCGTGGTCTCCCCGTGACCCCAGGCGCCACCGGAGGCCTGACGTGACCTTGCTGTTGCTCGGGCCCTTCCAGGGGAGCAGAGCCCCGGGTCTCTGGACGCTGCCCCCTCCTCAGCGTCCCGTGGGCGGGCGGGAGCCCTGCGCCCTGCACGCGGCCCTCCCGTCAGGGTCAGGGTCAGGGTCAGCACGCGTCCTAACCCGCTCGGCCCTCCCGCAGCTGTGTGAGCCTGAGGACCCCTGCAAGGACAAGAGCCACAGCTGCCACAGGCATGCGGAGTGCATCTACCTGGGCCACTTCAGCGACCCCATGTACAAGTGCGAGTGCCAGACGGGCTATGCGGGCGATGGGCTCATCTGCGGGGAGGACTCGGACCTGGATGGCTGGCCCAACAAGAACCTGGTCTGCGCCACCAACGCCACCTACCACTGCATCAAGGTGAGGGTGGGGCGGGGCGTCCCCCTTCCTCAGGCCCCAGTGGTTCCAGCTCGGGGCAGCTGTGCCCCTGGAGGCGCCTCTACGGGTCCAAACAGTCGGAGGCTCCCTGTGGGCCCTGCACTCCGCGTGGTCCCCACCCCAGAAGCTGACGGGAGCCGGGGTGTCCCTGCCCACCCACTAGCCCCTCCAAGGCGTCTGCAAATTCCAGGATCACTCTGGAGAAGCAGCTGATTGTTGGGGGCTGGGAGAGGACGCGGCGCCTAATACATGTTTGTTAACTGAACACAAAGAGAGGCTTGAAATCATTGGGGGCGGGGCGATGTAAACAGGCCCCACCCTCCTCCAAGGCTATGGGGGCCTGAGGTCTGCAGGTGGGCCGGGCTATGGTCACGCAGAGTCTAGCAAACATTTTTCTTTGCAAAGAGCCCCATGTGCTGCACACAGGAAGCGGTTAGGGCCCCCGGGTGAGTGGGGCTTCCTTAGGGCCTGTAACATGGTGGGGTCCTTTCCTGGGGCCACTGCAGCCAATGACCACAAACCTGGTGCCTTTAAACGGCAGGACTTCATCCTCTCACGGTCCGGAGCCAGGAGTCTGAGGTCAAGGTGTGGCAGGGTTGAGCTGGAGCCGCCAGGGGAGGGTCCTTCCAGCCTCTCCCAGCTTCTGGGCCCTCCAGGTGTCCGTGGCTTGTGGACATGTCGCCCCAACCTCTGCTTCTGCCTGCTCCTCTGTGCGTCTGTCTCAAACTCCCCCTGACGCCCTTAAGGACACGCGTGGCTGTATATAGGGCCCATCGGGATACTCCAGGGTAAACTCGTCCTTTCAAGACCCTTATATCAATCGCATCTTTTGCATATAAGGTGATATTAACTTTACCATGTAAGGTGATAGTCACTCTTTTGCTATTTAAGGTAACATTGACAGCTTCTAGAGGTTAAGACATGGCATATATTTAGGGGATCACCATTCAGACCATTAAACAAGGTGTACCAGAACGTTTTAGTGAAGTTTTATACCTTAGAAGCTTCAGAAATATAAATACTACAAACTCACGAAAGACATTACTTGCAAATGTAAATATATTAATCTGTTTAATATTTATTTATTCTTGTGAATTTTGAGTAAGAGAGTTTTAAATTTTTTCTTTCGCCCTCTTGATTAAAAATGGCAGATGTTGACTGAAACAAAAAGTGAATCTGCTTTGAAATAATAGAGGCAAAGTTTGCAACCTTCATTGTATCTCCCTGACCACCTTCCCTGACCTAACAAGGTCAGGTGTCAAGCTTGGAAATCCCCGCAGGAAGTGGGTGCTTATTGGATGCGATTATTGATGAAGATTTCCACTAGGGACCCAGGGTGCCCTGGTACCGTAGCAGGAACAATGGAAGGTGTCCACGAGGCAAAGGACAACCTTTTTTTTTTTTTCGCTTTTGTGGAACTTCAGACAGGAATTTAATAACTAAAAAGGTGGCACATCAAAATTTGCACATTATATTTGCATTAAATATAACTTATGGGAACAAACAGATGCAAAAGTAAGACAGTTCATGAGAAGCCCCCTCACCCCGTCTGAGACGTTCCCTCACTCATCCCTGCAAAGGTGCTGAATCCCTCCCTCAGGACCTGTGTCCACACCACAGGAATATGCTCTCCTCCTTCACGGGCTGGAGTTGAAACTTGGCTCCAGACATGGCCCTGGGCTGTGCTTCTGAGCAGACCCCTGCCCCCCTTGAACCCCTGGGGCTTCTGGGACACCTGTGTTAATGGCATCGAAACACCTTCACGTGGACCCTCTCCTGGTGTTTCCAGCTCCCTCAGGCTGCAGTGTCTGTACAACTCGGGTCTGAGTCCTTATATCATTGGACTGAAACAAAATGACTTTTTTCCCCCGTTATGGGAATTCTCCACTTCTTGGGCAGAGCTGAATCAGGGAGGTGGTTTGAGGTGCTGGGCCTCAGTTCCTGAACAGAGACTCTAGGCCACCTGTTGGCTAGTGAGGGCTGAAGGTTTATGACCTTGGCTGTTGGATGGATGCTTGGAGTTTGTGGGAAGCAATGGGACGGGGGGCTCTGCCCTGTCCTGTATTTTCATTCTCTCCTGGTTCCCGCCGTTGTTCAGCTGCATACAGGGATCCCGAGCTCAGGACGCAGGCTTCTTTTGCCTCAACTCACTGGTGGTGGCGATGTCGGTGCTAGAGCAGCATCTGCGGGGAAATGCGGGGCCCCTGGCCCCGCCGCGAGGTCTCCGTTCTCCTGCTCCCGCGAGGACAGGGGCCTGGCGTTGATGTCGCCGGCTCTGCCCTCATGATCTCATCTGAAAGAAGGGCGCTCTTGGGAATGTTTCTGTAACTGGCCTGCTTCCTCTGCTCGCAGGACAACTGCCCCCTCCTGCCTAACTCTGGGCAAGAAGACTTTGACAAGGACGGCATCGGGGACGCCTGCGACGATGACGACGACAACGACGGCGTCAGCGATGAGAAGGTGGGGCCACTCGGCCTGAGCACGCGCCCTCGGGGTCAGGAGCAGGCGGAGCGCGGTGCCCTGCACCCAGCGGCCCCCGTGAACTGCCGCCGGGTTTAGCGCTCCCGCGCGAGTAACGGAAAGTCACCGACAGGGAACGTCTGTCCTTCGCACAAGCAGATGAGGCAGCCAGAGCATGGAGCCGCCTGGGGTGCTCTGCCAGAAGCGCTTTCAGTGGTTTAGTTCACCTTGAACTGCATAAAAGGGACTCATCCCCTCTGCTTCTGGGGCGGGCGCCAGCGATGGGGGCTGCGTGGCATGAGTGATATTGCCACTCCCTGCCTTTAGGGCAGAATTTAGATGTTACCATTTCCCGGGAGAAGTGTTGCAGACATAAGTGATCTGATATGTTAGTCCTAATTCATCACTAGCAGAGATAGAGAGGCCAACGTCTTATTCACAGGTTTACTGCATCTGGCTTCCATTGATCCATTAACTCATTCATTCGTTCATTCCCTTGACATTTATGTTTCTATCCTCACCATGAAATATGTCCTAGATCACCTTCCCTATAGAAAATATCAAAATTTTTCATAGGGACCGATGCATACATAATTATAAAATGATTTGATATCAAGAAAGTGTCAGCAAGGGCTACCTTTGCCGACACTTTATCGCTACCTTGATTCTTTTGATCTACTTTGAACACATAGCCTGTAAGTGCTAAGCCATTTTATAAGCAATTCAGCAAACATCCCTACCCTATTTCTTAAATTCTTCCCTCGCTTTCTCTCTAGGACAACTGCCAGCTTGTCTTCAACCCACGTCAGTTTGACTACGACAAAGACGAGGTCGGGGACCGCTGTGACAACTGCCCCTACGTGCACAACCTAGCGCAGATCGACACGGACAGCAATGGGGAGGGCGACGCCTGCTCCGTGGACATCGATGGGGACGGTCAGTCCCGCGTCCTCCCGACGCGCTTCAGGGCTCGCGGTCGGCGGAGCTCCCAGACCCCATGCTTTAATCTGTGTTGCCGCATAAGCCCAGCTTCACCCGTGCACTAACACGAGACAACGTGATTCATGACGCTTGGCTCGCAGGGGCCCAGCCTCGTTCGGCCCCTTGTCCCTGTGGGTTCCTGGAAGGGGTCGCCGGCCTCAGGACCCCCCTTTGGAAAACTACGCGTTTGTCACCTTCCTTTCCTGACCCCGAGCTCTCGTCCCAAGTCCTTGTGCCCAGTCCTGGTGTCTTCTCTCAGGTCCACCTCTGTTCACAGCCCCCGGAACCCAGTTCCCTGTCCTGACCCAGCGGTGCTTCTGAGAAAGGCCTGAGGACAGCTTTGTCTCTCCTGTGTTCCCTCCCATTTCCCTCGCTGTATTTCTAGCCATTCATTGAATCATTCATTGCAAAGCCTCCCCGAGGGGTTCCAGGTATCCCCGGACTTCAGAAACCTGTGACACCACCAGGTTATTTAACCCTAGATGTCAGTGCCGCGGGCACGAGCTCTACACCTCACGGCACAGCCTCGCCCTGGGTGTCTGACGCTCAGGAAGCAGCTCGGACAGACTCACACCCACTCCCTCTGACTCCGCCCACCCACCCCCACCTGCATTTGTCTCCTGGCTATTTTCTTGGTGTAACCTGGCATCACACTGACCAGCTTCCACCGGCGCCAAGACAGCGTCCGGCCGTGCTGCTCTCTAGGGCTTTCCAGCAGCCGGGCATCTCCTCCAATCCTCCGTCTGTGAGGTCTGACCCCCTGCATATCTCAGGGGTCCTTTCTCACTGCCTCGCCCCTGGCTCCCCCCACCTGCCAGGACCTCCCCATCTGCCAGGATAAGACAGCTGCCTAGCCTGGCTCAAGCTTTCCTGCTGACTCACTGATTTGTGAGGTTTTGCTTTGCCCTTCGAGCCTGATTACTGTTAACTCAGTTTTCATAACCCCAAACTTGATGAAATTCATTATCTATTTTCAGATTTCTGGGTATAAGGCACTGTAGCTAAACCCCCTGTCAGCCTCTGCCATTGTTATTTTCCTGCTAACGCAGGGAACAGATGAGGCAGTGGAGCCCCGGAAGCTGATCAGGTCCTAGGAGCGCGAGGCGAATTTCCTGAATGGATGTTAGGGCAGATAGTCAGCGTGTTTACACTGTGATGACTCACTCGTCAGCCCCCCGTGTGTATTGTCCTCCAGAGACCTCTGAGAGTTGGTTCTGCTTCAAACTGAGGGAATTTTAAGTTTAATGGGAAATCTGCCATGAATCTAATAATCTTTACATTTTATGATTTCTTAGATCATTTTTTATTAAACAAAAGTTTGGCCGTAAGTTGCTTACTGCCATAGGAAGAGCAACGTGCCTTTTCTAAACTCCGTATACTTCCGTTTTTCCCCTGAATCCTACAGATGTCTTCAATGAGCGAGACAACTGTCCCTACGTCTACAACACTGACCAGAGGGACACTGACGGGGACGGTGTGGGTGATCACTGTGACAACTGCCCCCTGGTGCACAACCCAGACCAGGTAATTGACCGGTGATTGACCAGGTGTGGCTAAGAGCAGCGGGGATGGAGGAGCTTCTCAGTCACAGAACATGCATGGCTTTGCAGCTTTCCATCCATCTGCCAGGACGTGACAACACAGGCTTTTCAATCATTGTAATTGAAAACATTGAACTCAGGTCTGAGAATGACTTGTATCTCCGTGGCCACTGGCCAGATGAGTGGGGGCCTTTGTCCCACTGTCTGAAAGGAGAGAGTCTTCATCTAATTATCTCCGTATTTCCCTGATGCAAACATAGGAATTGGCTGCTTTTCCAGATTTGCCTTTGGAAGACACGGTGAGAACATAACATACTGATGTAGTTCCTAGAACGTGTTGCAGCAGATGTTGTCAGAAAGGACTTGATTCTGTTGCAGCTAATTCTTTCCAGTCTTCCTTAAAGAAAGTGAATCCCCGTAGGGAGGTGGGTTAGGATGGAGAGATCCCTGGACTTCAGTCCCGGTTCTGGAGGCCGTTTCCTCTCTGCGGTCACGGCTCACATTGGGAGCGAGGGGGTACAGGCCACGCGTCCTCGGCGACTTTCAACCTGGCATCTGTTTCATGGGATGGATGCCCAATGCTGCTTTCCCCGAACTCTGTCTCCCAGACCGACGTGGACAATGACCTCGTGGGAGACCAGTGTGACAACAACGAAGACATCGACGAGGATGGCCACCAAAACAACCAGGACAACTGCCCCTACATCTCCAACGCCAACCAGGCTGACCATGACCACGACGGCAAGGGGGACGCCTGTGACTCGGACGATGACAACGACGGGGTCCCCGATGACAGGGACAACTGCCGGCTGGTGGCCAACCCCGACCAGGAGGACTCAGATGGTAGGTCCCGTGACAGCCGCCCCGCAGAGGCAGAGAGGTGGCAGGAGCGCGAAATGCCGGGAAAAAGAAGTATGTAGCCCGACTGCTGACGTGAGTAAGTGGTCCATGAGGACAGAATCTGGAGAGAGCAGGGGCACAGGACGGGTCAGAGTCTCAGGTAGCACGGCAGGTAACGCGGCAGGTGCGCAGCTGGGCTCAGTGGTGGCTTGGTTGTCCTCTGGCGTCTGCTGGAGCCTGTGGGTGCAATCCCGGCTGACCCGGGTGCTGCCTGGAGGATACACATCCACCGTGGATGAGACGGGGTGTGGGGTATTTGAGCCCACACGACCCAGAGGCACGTGGAGACTCACTGACTGAAGGGCAGCTCCAAGGACCACCCCCCGCACCCTGAGAGCAGCACAGAACTCATTCTTGACAGGAGGACAGATGGCTTCAGTCCCCACAGCGGGGCTTGGGGGCACTTGCTGGCTACCGAGCAGCCTTTTACCAGGAGGGAGGCTGGGATGGAGGCAAGGCTGGCGTGCTCAGGGATGTCTTAGGGGTTTTGGAAGCTCCTTTTTGCGTGAGTGTGTGCCTGTCACCCAGTGCGTAGATGTGTGTTGTTGAACAGAACTGAAGGATAGTTTGAAGGATGTGATGGAAATTCGGTTGAACTTGGTGTCTTTGTCTCCTTCTAAAGCAGTAGGCACTGCAATGGCCTAATTGCAGTGGTCAGTGGTCATCTGGATCGTCACTATTACCATGAACTGCACGGCCGTGAAGGTCTCAGCAGGCATCTCTCTGTGTGCCAGGCTGGTCCACGGCCCCATGGCCGCATCCCCACCTCATTAGAAAATTTGACAAGATGCTTCCAAAAAACAGAAGTCCACATCTCCCTAGGGAAGTCATTTTTCATGAAAGAGTTCTGCTTTCAGTGCCAAACAGATTACAGGCAGGGGTGATTTAGGTAATAGTAGAGGTTCTGAAGACTATCAGAGGAAAAAGCTGGAAATTCAGCTTGATTTCACTTGGCAGCGTTCAGGTTTTGTACCCCCAGTTTCAAGTTCAGAAGGAAGTGAGAAATGACTCTACAGGAACTGGATTATGGCGTGCTTTGCTGCAGGGCTTATCACAGCGACGTTTTGAAAAGAGCATCCAGACTCCTCGCAGCGTTGGGGTGAAATGTCAGAGATTACAGGCGCTGGTCCAGGAAATGCTGCCAAGCGCCTAGCCTTGAATTTTCAGAGAATCACGTGCTAAGTTTTCTCAGACACAGAGAGGCGGACAGCAGACCCTTACTTTGCGTGTTTCTCTGCTTGTCCTTGGTGGCAGGTGATGGGCGTGGTGATGCTTGCAAAGACGACTTTGACAATGACAACATCCCCGATATTGACGACGTGTGTCCTGAGAACCACGCCATCAGTGAGACGGACTTCCGGAACTTCCAGATGGTCCACCTGGACCCCAAGGGCACCACTCAGATCGATCCCAACTGGGTCATTCGCCATCAAGGCAAAGAGCTGGTGCAGACGGCCAACTCCGACCCTGGCATCGCTGTTGGTGAGCCTTAGAATACGCACCGCCACTTCCGGTTCCTGCCTGCAAGGTGCCCACGGAGCACGTGGGCTGCCCTTTAAGACCGAGTGGACAGGAGCAGTGGGTCTTTCTGGTAGCCCCCATCCTCCCTTGGTTTGTAAAACCATCTGCCTAAATATTTTTAACGGGAGAACCTGGGGAAGCACTTATTTGCCTCTCCAGATTCTCCGCGATTTAATATTCAGCAAGCCATTTCGTTTTATGGACTTGGTCTGTAAATTGTTACCTAGGATGGTGAAGCTCTGCCATAACTCTGTAAGTGGGATCTAAAGAGATGAAATTCCACAAGTGGTGTTAATCCCACAGGAACAGACCCTGATTTAGATGGGAGAGGAGAGCCTCTTTCCACCTGCATCCAGTGGTCCCCGGGCTCATCCAGGAATTCCCTAAAGGGCTGTTTCTGACTTGGTTTTGTGACCAGATGTTCCCTCTGGCCCCCAGGCTTCGATGAGTTTGGGTCGGTGGACTTCAGCGGCACATTCTACGTCAACACCGACCGCGACGACGACTACGCGGGCTTCGTCTTTGGCTACCAGTCCAGCAGCCGCTTCTACGTGGTGATGTGGAAGCAGGTCACTCAGACCTACTGGGAAGACCAGCCCACCCGGGCGTACGGCTACTCAGGGGTGTCCCTCAAGGTGGTGAACTCCACCACGGGGACAGGCGAGCACCTGAGGAACGCCCTGTGGCACACAGGGAACACAGAGGGACAGGTGAGGAGGACAGGCTCTTCTGACCGAGGCCGGCAGCTGCTTTGGGCTTTCAGGAGAGCAGTACCTGCCCATTGCAAAAGTACCCCCACCTCGGTTTTTGTTCATTTTACCTCAAGTCACGGTGCTTTTAATAATCTTTTATTGGGTACCTCACTTATTAAAGATGCCAGGCCTGGTGATTTTATAAACACAATTGGTAATCCTCTTGCACATGAAACGTAGGTGTACTCCCTTACAGAAATAGGGAGAACAGGGTTTCAAAAGTTTAAGTGTTTCGCCCAAGGTCCCACGTTGAGGAAGCAGAGAATCTGTGACTTGGCCCAAATGCCTGTGCTCTTTGCGCTGAACTCCATTGTTGCCTATCAGTGGATTTTGCTCATGCTAGAGATTTATAATATGAAATATATTGGAGGTAGATGTGGCAGCAGGAGCCATAGGGATTACTTAGCAGAGTAATGTTTTCGTCTCCCCCCTTTGTGCCATAAAACTGTGGTTAAGACTCAGGGTGCCAATTATACTCACAAGTGATGTTTTTCCTCAGGTTCGCACGTTATGGCATGACCCCAAAAATATTGGCTGGAAGGACTACACTGCCTACAGGTGGCATCTGACCCACAGACCTAAGACAGGTTACATAAGGTAGGTGAGAGGGTAGCTCAGTAGCAGCTGTATTTCTACCAAGTAATTTTCACATTCCAAGAACATCTTTCCACTGGATGGCAAGTTAGAACACTAACAGAGAAACAAGCCAAAGTGGGTTCTAATTTGTACGCTGTCCCCTGGATTCTTCCACTTTAAGTGCCTTCTCTTTTCTGTCCAGCATCTTCTTCACGTTTTTTAAAAAAGCAAAAACAAAACTGTTGAAGAGAAGAAAAACCAAACTTGTTAAAATAACCCAGAAGGTGATAAGCATCTCTCCTCCTAATGAACGTTATGGGCATGGGAGGGAAAGTGCAGTTAAAATAACTGCATCTTTGTGAATTAGCATGTGATTTCTTTGGTGCACAGGTTCCTATTTATTTCTGATATTGTGAATGGCTGAATTTAAAACACATCTTGAACAAAACTTTGGCAAATCAGTCCAACAGAATTTTGTTCTCTTGGCATGACAGCATTTGTAATCAACTTTTTTTTTTTTTAAGCTGGGACAATTTCTAATTTTATAAAATGAAATACGGATGATTTAAATTTAAACTTTTTGCAAAGTTAAACTTAGTCACTACGAGCATGAGCCAGTCTGATTCTTCACCAGGAGTGTGTGCGTGTCCTTGGTGACAACAAGCACGTCTTAGAAGGGGAGGTGCAGGCTGGTGCCAGGGGTGTGATGTTTCTGTGGAGTGTCCCTGTTTATTCACTCCTCTCCTACCAGGGAAGCTTTAGTGCATCTGTACGTGTAGGGTGGAACCTGGTCCTTGCTATCACACAGCTCACAGTTTGTGGGGAGGAAGCAGGTGAGCTCGTGGCTTTAGTGCAGTGTGAAGGCCAGGAGCTTGCTGACACGGGGGAGCCTTAGAGTTAGGGTTAGGCAGAGGGAGGGGCCTCCTGACTCCACTAAACTGTTCCATGACTCCTGAAGGTGGAGACGACTTGGATGCTTGGGTGGGTGATTGTCAGTGAGTCATGGGGAAGAAGGAGGGCTCTGGGGTGGTGCTGTGTTACTCTTGGCCAGCCTCGTGAGGAGAAGACTGACCTCCTGCCCTCTGGTGAATGTGCTTCAAAGAGCTGACATTCTCTTTCTTTCTCCTTTTTCCCTGTTTTCAGAGTCTTAGTGCATGAAGGAAAACAGGTCATGGCGGACTCAGGACCCATCTATGACCAAACCTACGCTGGTGGGCGGCTGGGTCTGTTTGTCTTCTCTCAAGAAATGGTCTACTTCTCGGACCTGAAATATGAATGCAGAGGTGGGTGTGAGAACATTATTCATTGGGGCCTTGAGTGGCACAGAGGATGGGGAAGGAACACATATTTTACTTTTCCTTTTACAAAAGCTACACATCAGGGAAATAAGCTGGTGGCCTGTCAGGCAGATGTTTTGTTTTGGTCAGCTTGAGTTGGTTTTGTCTGTCAGTTTGTTTGTTTTAAATTCAATGTGAATGTCTTTGGTAGGACAAACACTTTTAAGTTATTCACAGGCTCTACTTGTCCCACTCTACTCTATCCCATAGCTTTTTATATTTTCTACACCTTCTGGGCCCTTAATGACATTTTAGATTGCTATCTTTGCTAGAAAAAAAGAAAGAAAGAAAGGAAGGAAGGAAAGAAGGAAGGAAGGAAGGAAAGAAAGAAGGAGAAAAGGAAGGAAGGATGGGGGAAAGGTTCTCTTTAGTTATCACTCTAGGAGCATATTTGAATCAAAATATTATAGATCTGGAAGGGAACTTGGCTTCTATGTGGTCTAAGCCTGTGTGTTCATGTAGATATGAAAATATCCCTATTCTACAGATAAGGTAAGTAAGGCTCAGAGATGCTGCTCAAAAATCACACAACAAGAGTGTTGATTTGTCTTCTTGATTCTGGTGAAGTGTTCTTTTCCCTGTCCTTCATTCCATCCATCCATCCTTCCATTTATCCATCCATCCATCCATCCACCATCCATCCATTCATTCAACCATTCACACATCCATCCATATTGTGGAAACCTTTTTTTAAAAAATAGAAATAGTGATATTTAGGTTATAGTTAAACAAAATAAAGCAAAATAAAATGCATGGTCCAATCTCCCAAATTCTGTTCACTGTGTTTTGCAGATGTCTGAACAAGATTTGCTGTGTTTCCAGCAAAGTACTGTAGACGCTGTTACCCAGACACCTCAGTCCATCCCAGTTCTCCCAGCTTCTCTCTAGCAGACCTCCTGTCCTTGACCCCAACCTCAAGTGGTTCTTCACCTCCTGTCATCAACCCAAGCCCACGTGCCTTCAGAGGATGAATATTAATGGAAACGAAAAATGAACATCCAACCCACTACAGGAAAAACAGTTTGATGATCCATGAGACTTTATGTGGAGTGAAAATAGAGCATGATATTACCTTGTTTTCTCTTGTGTGCTTAAAAAGAATGACGTTTACATATGAAATGTAAGTACTTATTTTATTTATGTGTATATGGAGTTGAAGGGAATATTGTGTATAAGCAATTATCATAAATTAAGCATTTATGCTTAATATTGCTACACTACTTCCAGTGCTTTAAGTTTGGTGCAAGAGCACCCAAATCCTGTTAGGTCAATTATAAAGAAGGGTCAACTCAAGTCTGAAGTAATGCCGTTATCAGAAAGAGGTCAGGAGATACCAGTCACGTATGTGGGATGTCAAGTAACTAATTGGAACATCAAAAATAATTATGGGAATAAATGAATACCCCTCCCCCACTCTCTTGTCCTACAATGGAAGCCCTCACTGAGGCTGTCTCATCAAAGAAGGAATATCCTGGCAAAATGGCTCTAATGTGGGTCCAGTCGTGGGCCTGGCAAAGCCTCGTCTATGTGAGGGCTTAACTGAGCGAAGTGCTGTCACCGTGGTTGGCACCTCCAGCCATTGTGGACCTGAGAGAACTCGTGGCCAGTTGTCACTTGATTCCGCAGTCTGATCCCTAGAATCCTCGCTGGAGCTCCTTTCCCAGCTGCTGGGGAGGAGTCAGCAGACAAACAAATCAGCAAATGCATTTTGGCATCTAATCCCTATTCTAGGCTTTGAAACTATGGACGGATTGCTTTTACCTAACTTGGTAACACATTCCATTAAGGTTCCAGTTATAAATGTTGTGCTAATATTTATTAAGTGAATATAGAATGCAGTTCCGTTCACCAATAACTTATTTTAAATATGACAAGTAACACTTATGTAAGTATAATATCTAAAAGTAAACATATAACTAGCATATAATAATATAAAGATACAGTTACCGCAAAATATCTTCAAAATACAAGACTTTATAATATTATGTTGTCATCATAAAACATGCTGCAAAATGTGATAGAACAAATAAATAATAATGAAGAGTTTATAATGGAACCTTAATATATACTGTTGCCGGTGACTTTAATTCAATATTTTTTAGTGCTATCTATCTGCTGTACATAGGATTTTAAAGACTTGGAATGCTGAGGATAAACCAGTGTTGTCTCGGCAGACATACCCCTTAATCAGTCATATTGTCATATACACAGGTTTGATTTATTTTTTGCTTTAAGTTGCATGACCTTTCTGCAGGAAATATTAGTTAATCTCACTCCACATAGGGGTTTAGGAATAAGACTTTGTCTTGTTGATCTGATGCGGACAAACTGTTCTCCTCTTCCTGTTAATAGCGATTTCACTCCTCTGTCAAGTAGGGAGAGGGTCCATGACTTTGTCTTCATTTGCTCGTGCCGTCTGATAAAGTTACATTTGTTGCTTCCTTTGAGGTTGATTTTTCTTTTCATTTTGCTGCACTTTTTACTTTTTTTGGTGGAACTGTATTCCCAAGAC
This sequence comes from Balaenoptera borealis, assembly GCF_965194805.1. NCBI lineage: Eukaryota > Metazoa > Chordata > Mammalia > Artiodactyla > Balaenopteridae > Balaenoptera > Balaenoptera borealis. The sequence continues at coordinate 979,400 of NC_138873.1, forward strand.
AAGGAAGTGTTGGGAGACTTCATTAAATGTAACAATTGTGAAGAGTGTGTAGGTTTTCTGTGTCGGTGGTGTTTGGCCGAACAATACGGTGGCGTGGGTTGATGATGATGTGAATATTTAGAATGTACCATATTTTTTTGTAAATTATTTATGTTTTTTTTTTAAAACAAACTTCTCGTACAGATGGATAAAACTTCTTTTGTTTGGACAGACTGTAAATATTTATTTATTTGTTCACATGGTCAAAATTTCACCACTGAAACCCTGCATTTAGCTAGAGCCTCATTTTTATACTTTAAAGATTCATAACAGGAAATAAATTGTAAAAAGGTTTTCTATAAATGAATCTCTCTCCCTTTTTTAAAGAGCTAGCAGGGCTCCTGCCGGGGGGAAGGAGAGGGACCCCGGCTGACGTCTTGTCCCCTGGGCCAGGGACACAGCCTCCTCCATGACAGTCCTTCCTCGTGCGCGTCTCAGGCTGAGATGCCGTTTGGGGTCTTCACGGAAAGAAGCTGTTTAAGGCAGGTCTCGTCATGGTTTGTGGAGCTGCCCGGGTCACGCGCTATGACACGACCTTAGGGAAGCCATCCTCTGCTGCTTCTTGCTGTGCGACAGGGGACAGAGCAGTGCAGTGAGTGCCAGCACCACTGAGATGACTCAGGAAAAGGGGGCAACACGAGGGGCCCCCCATCAATACAAGCGCTGCTTCCATGACCCAGTCTCGTTCCCAGCCGGAGTGAGAAGCAGCAGAGGACGCGGTGGGACACGTGTCAGATCATGACGTCACGTGGGCAGCAAACCAGCTGCTCAGGGGTGGGAGGAGAGCCACAGGGCGGCCTGGGGTGTCTCTGGCTGCCCCCCTGCTCTTGGGACTTCTGAGCATTACGGTGGCGTCAATTGTAGGGGAAACGTGAGAGCGAGAGATGCAGGGGGAGCGGGGAGACGGAGGGGAAGACAGCGTGTCTGGCTGAAATAGGCTGGGAGGAGTCGGCCAGGGAAGCGACAAGATGTAGGGAAGGCCTCCCGAGGGGACGGGATGGAGCCGAAGGCCCCGGCCTTGACTGCGGTTGAGAACGGGTGGATTTGGGGACATGGAGATGGAGGAAGAGACTAGACCTGCAGAAGTGACCCAAGAGCCTTTGAGAAGTTTAGAAACGAGGAGATGAGGAGAAGGATGAGGGTTGACTGTGGGTAACGTAACCACTGGGAGACCCTCATGTGCACTTCACTGGTGAACCAGCAGGTATATCATGTGTTTAGTAACGATGCTGAGAAGTCAAGACATTAAAACGAGATACAGTTTTCACACATTCAGCTTTTGGGGGAAGTTTATTGAAAATACAATTTCTGACAGACTCCCTGTCAGCGGCCTGGTAGTCCCAGAACTAATTCTTAGTGTCTTTGCGGCCTGACGGGGGACTAGGTGGCCCACGTGCGGGGCAGCTCTGTGGAGTGTCTTTTCCTTTTGTGTGAGCTTCTAACACACGAGGTGAAACTGTGCATGGTCATTTTCCCTGAAAGAAGAGACGAAGAGCCCGGCCCTGCCCCAGCTGTGCTCCTTCAGGCCGCGCTTCCTGAGCCCTTATCTAGGGGAGCTGCGGGTGACTCTGAACGGGGGATCCAGCCCGAGGTGCAGGGGTCCGAGGGCTCCAGAGGCCAGCTCGCCCTCCCACGGCACCGCAGCCAGGGAGTGTGGAGTCTGCAGCGGCTGAGGGTCCAGAGTGGAGGCACAGCCCTCCGCCACCCCCGGCTGCCAGCCTCTTGCACTGCCCGGGGGTCGCTGTGGGTCTAAACGTCTCAGGCAGGTTTTGCTCACTTAGTCTGAGCTTCACAAAGTGGCGTTTTGGCCACGGGAGCGGAGTGGTGCGTGGGCTTAGGGGACACGTAGGAGCTGCCACTGGACGGCTCCGTAGCCCTGGTCATGCAATCACGGATGCCTGCACGGCTCTGCTAAGGACTGAAGGATCCCCATCTGGACCCCACAGACCACGCCCTGGAGTCCCGGGGCAAGAGGAGGGAACAGCGGGGCTCTCTGGGCCTGGCCAAGCCCGGGCCCCTGCTCCCAGGGGAGTGACTTGGCAGAGGGCAGGGGTCCAGAGATGACAGAGACTCCGGGCTGGGCAGACAGGGACCTCAGCTTTGGGGAAGCCGCAGAATTCCTGCCAAGACGTCTGGGCCTCGCCTCCACGTCTGACCCTGGCTGAGCTCGCCCCACGCGGGTCCTTGCCGTCCAGGGTCCCCTGTGTGTGGCCGCCTGAGTGGTGGACATGGAGGAGGCCCTGAGCCCCGTGGAGGCCACGCAGGTCCCCGGTCGCCAGGGCAGGGGGCCTGAGGTTACAGGCTGTCTCCCCGACTGTCTTTCAGTTTAGGTCCCTCAGCTGTAAGGAGGCCTGGAAACTTGGACCACTTTCAGCCGTCACTTTTTCATAGAGTGGCTACGAAACACACCAAATACACATGAGAAGTGAGATTTTGACATTTCCAGCAAAGACACATTCTCCACACCATTGACACAACAGCTTTGGTCAGAGGCCATCCCAGCGAACATGCTTATATAAGTGCCTGAGTGCAGACGGGACCCGATGGTCAGCTTGGGGAACAGCCACCCGCAGCATCTCAGACCCTGGCCACCGGCTCAGTTCCCAGACCCCAGGCTCTTGGGAGGTCAGCCTTTTCTGGCCAGAGGGGCCTCTTCTGGGCTATAGCCTCATGGTAAGAAGACAGTCTGACTGCAAGACAGCTGTCTGCACCCAGAGGGCTGATTCTTGAAAAACGTAGTGTAGGGAGAGGAAAAAAGTGTAGTCCACAATACCTGACCACACTTCATTTTGTGTACTATTAATTTACTTTCAAATTGTTGTTTATTATTTATATAAATGTGTTTTGTTGTTCAGTGGATTTATTTTTCTACCTGTGAAAATTGTTTAGTTATTCTGGGTTGGGATAGAATGCATGTAATTTTTCCCATTTAAACTTTCAAATGATCAGCAACATGGATGGACCTAGAGATAATCATACTAAAAGTGAAGTAAGTCACACAGAGAAAGACAAATATCATATGATATCCATTATATGTGGAACCTAAAAAATAATACAAATGAACTTATTTACAAAACTGAAACAGACTCACAGACATAGAAAACAAAATTATGGTTACCAAAAGGGAAAGGGGGAGGGAGGATAAATTAGGAGTATGGGATTAACAGATACACGCTGCTATGTATAAAACAGATAAACCACAAGGATTAACACAGGGAGCAATATTCAATATCTTATAATAACCTATAATGGAAAAGAATCTGAAAAGGTCTGAAACACTTTGCTGTACACCTGAAACTAACACAACATTGTAAATCAACTATAGTTCAATTTAAAAATTTTGAGTTATTTTTCTTTAATATGGTTTCAGGAATAAATTACAATTATTAAACAAGATATATATCTTTATATACAAAACATATTCATATGCACTTAATATAGAATGCATGAATATATTAAAAATATTTAATGACATATATTTAATATTATACACACACACATACACATGCCTCATGAAGATACAGCCTCTCTATAAGGAGCCATTTCTTTAGAAACTACCATCTTGCACACAAGAATCATTGGCACTTCAGCTAAAGATTTCAGCTGCTGTGGAAGGAAGAATTAGGAGACTAGCATCAGGAGAATTCTACCAGACTTTGGAGTTTCTTGCTATGTTGGGGAGGAGTGACCTTCACCATGTTGTGGTGAGTCGAGCCAGTTCCGGAATAGGACATGCAACCCCAGATTGATCAAAGCTTGGGTCCTAAATAATTGGACAAGGAGACTTGTTAACATGGTCCATCCTGGCAGTTTCTTAAAACCTATTCATGTAGCTGATTATCCTTTTGGGCCGTTGCATGTTGTTTGATAAAGAATACAATATCAGACTATTCTAAAATCTATTACTGGAATGCCATGATATCTCATTCATAGGTAATTTCTCTTTTTAATTCCCAAGCTCTTTCTTGCTTAATGGATTGGGGGATTTAAAAAATGGATATGGGTGTACAAAACCCTAATGGGTATGGGGGTACAACTTAAACTTAAAACAATGGTATCAATTTAAAGGTATCAATTATATCTCAATAAAGTTGGAGAAAAAAGGGGAATTCAGCAAAGTTGAAGAGTACAAGATCAACACACAAAAACAGTTGTGTTTCTTTACACCAGCAAGAAGTAATATGAAAATAAAATTAAGAAAACTATTTCATTTGCAATAGCATTTGAAACAATAAAATACCTAGAACTAAATTCAACTAAAAGGTGAAAGACTTGTATAATAAAAAGTGCAAAACATTGCGAAAAAATTAACAAAAACCTAAATTAATGGCAAGACATCTCACGTTCATAGACTGCAAGATTTAACATTGTTAGGACAGTGATACTGTGCAATGCAAACTACAGATTCAGTTCAATCCCTATCAAAATTCCAACCACTTTTTTTTTGCAGAAGTGGAAAAGATGATCCCCAAATTCATTATGGGATTGCAAGGGCTCTGAATTGCCAACACAAAATTGAAAAAAAGAACAAAGTTGGAGGACTCACACTTCTTGATTTCCAGTCGTACTACAAAGGTACAGTGTTCAAAACAGTGTGGTGTTGCACTGGGCCGGACACATAGACCAATAGACTGGAACTGAGTCCAGAAATAAACCCAGACATTCACGGCCAATTAGTTTTCAACAAGGGTCCTGAGGTCGTCAGTGAGGAAGGAACAGTCTCTTCAACAAATGGATCTCCACGTGCAAAAGAATAGAGTTGACTCCTAGTTCACTCCATATACAAAACTTAACTTAAAATGGATCAGCGATCTAAATATCAGAGGTAAAACTACCAAACTCTCAGACAAAAACTTGGATAAATCATCATGACCTTGGATTTGGGAACAGATTCTTAAATATGACACCAAAAGCATGAGCCACAAGAAAAAAAAATAGTAGATAAACTGGACTCTATCAAATTAAAAAACATTTCTGTATCAAAAAACCTTATGAGGAAAGTAAAAAGACAATCTACTGAATGGGAGAAAATATTTAGAAATCATAGGTCTGATAAGGGTCTGGTGTCCAGAATATATAAAGAATTCTTCTAACCCCAAAACAGAAGGCAAAAAAAAAAAGAAAGAAAACAATTAAAAATGGGCAATGACTTTGAAGAGATATTCCTCTGAAGACATACAAATGGCCATCAAGTATGTGAAAAGTTGTTCAATATCAGTCACTAGAGAAACCACCACGAGGTACCACCTCACACCCGCTATAATAATAAAAAGGACAAGTGCTGGTGAGGGCGCGGAGAAGCTGGAGCCCGAGCGTATTGCTGCTGCGGCTGCAAAGCGGGTCAGCCGCTGAGGGAGACAGCTGGTGGCTCCTCCAGAAGTGGAGCACAGGGACATCACGTGACCCAGCAGGTCCTCTCCTGGGTATAAACCCAAGAGGACTGAAGACAAGAGCTCACACACGGACATGTCATGTGTGCTCTTTGCATCACTACTCATAACAGTCAAAACCTGGAAGCTGCCCAAATGCCCATAACAGATGAATGGATTCCGGACAAAGGAATATTATTCAGCCTTAAAGGTTTGAAGCTCTGACACCTGCTATGACACGGTTGGACCTAAGTAATATTATGCTGAATATTGAGGAAGCCAGGCACAAAAGGGTACATATTGTATGATTCCATTTATTTGAAATATTCAGAATAGGTAAATCTGTAGAGACATAAAGCAGATGCGTGGTGACGGGAGCCTGGGGCAGGAGGGAATGGGGGTGACTGTTTAATGGGTACAAGAGTTTCTTTCATGGGGATAAAAATGTTCCGGAACTAAACAGAGGTGATAGTCTTACAACACTGTGAGTGCTCTAAATGCCCCTGAATTGTATACTTGAACATGGTTAATTTTAGGTGACATGAATTTCACCTTAACGTAAAAATGGGAACTACATGATCACAACTATAGTACATAGTAAATGAACTGGTCAGGTGAGAACTTAGATTGACGCTTTGTTCTGCATAAGCAAAGGTTTAAAGTAAACACATAGGACAGGACAGGGCGAAGCTGGGACGATGTCCGCGAGCAGCCCTCCACCCTCCGCCCTCTCTGGGTGTCTTGCTCTTTACCTCTGGTCCCTCTCCCTCCCAGGCCCGCCTGTGTCCCCTTCCTGCTAATCCCCGGTGACTTCGGAGCTGGAAACAGACTCTGGAGACAGGGCACCCATGTTCTGACTTTAGCTCTGATGCCGCCAGCCGTGCAGGTGGGGCGTGCTCACAGAGTCTCACTCGTGCTCTGCAAGGTGGCACTCCGTATTAGGCAAAATAATCACCGTGTAGTCACCTTGTAGCGTCCTGACCAATCACCTAATGCTATCCTGCCAGCAGGAATCTTCTTTGTCTTGAGGCTATAAAAGTTGGCTACCAGCCCGCAAAGGGGGTCGGCTCTCCCTGGTCCATTGGGAAGTCGGCTCTCCCTGGTCCATCAGGAAGTCGCCCGCCGGATTCGCAGCGCCCTCCCTAACTCTGCTGTTTCTTCTCAATAAACTCACTCTTTTCTAGAATACTGGGTGTCTGGAAGTTCTTCTTCCAGGCTGACACCTACGACGCGTACCATTGTGTGGATGCACGTGGGCAGGTCCTCCCGGGGGACAGCGTGCTGACAAAGGGACTTGGCAAACAGCCTTCGCTAATGTGAACTCTTACAGCGGGGACTCCCCTTAAATCTTCCGCAGGAATCAAACCAGGCCAAGGAGGCCTGGAGGAGATTCAGCAGGGCTCAAGTCACTTTCCCACGGCCGCCCTGCTTCTGGCCAGACGTGGGGGAGGCGTGAGAAATGCAATCCCCCTGCGAGGAGCCTCTGAGCCTGAATAGAAGGTGGGACCCTCGGAAAATCCGGTCCTGATGAGCCGGCCTGGTTCAGGTGAGGCCGTCCTCACGGAGGGGAACCTCCCCAAGCCTTGACCTTGAAGGAGAAACACCCAAATCCTAATCAAAAGGTCCTGGGTGTAACCTTCCAGAGGAATGCATTTTTAAAAGCTTGAATGTGTTCCCTGCAGTTTGATTTGCTAAAAGCAGACTGTGCCATCAGAGCAAGGACAGCCAGCCCCGGGGCACAGACAAAGGGGCAGCAGAGAGGGGGACCCAGGAGCCTGTGCAGGACGAGGGCTTCCTGTGAAGCGTGTGGACAGACAGACGGCTTCATTCCCGGAGGGCCGGACGGTCATGATGTGACGCTGACAGAGTCTGAAGGTTACGGCTTTTATGATGATACGATTAGTTTCTCTGTCGATTCTCCAGTAACCAAGGAGACTTTGTAACTGGGCTTTGTCTCAGCTTGGTTGCCCCAAAGGGGAGCGTGGCCATGGGCTTGGGATCAGGTCACTTATCTTGGAGGTGATTCCTGGCGCTGGAGTGGGATCCGGAAAGTGACAGAGGGGATTAACGTGTCCGTCACCAAGGGGTCACTGCTGTGGGCAATTCAACCTCAATAGTCCTCGGGCCCATTTGAGGAAACAGAAGGTCCCTCTGAAAGGAAGGAGTCCAGGCCGTTTTCCCCCCAACCCCAAACCCCTGGTGCTTTTCATCGTCCCATGACTGGGGCTGCACCCACCTGTGGGCTAAGCAGGAAGAAGGAGGCCATGAGGATGAAAATGGGAGACCATCGGTGGTTGAGGTGGGAAGGGTCAGAGAGGGATGGCCGTGTCCACCCGGCTGCAGCTCAGGCTGGGGCTGGTCTGAGGGGACGGGCATAGCTCAGGAACACGGGACATCTACCTTGGGGCTGTGTGTAGATGTTCCTGCAAAGGGGGACGGCACCACCCAGGAGGCCCCGTCCCGCCCGCAGGACAGTGCAAAGCCGTGCATTTACATTGTTCTTCTCCAAAAGCAGCTGATTCGCCACCAAAGAGATGGAGTGGACACAGAACCACAGTGATGTGACCAGGGCTGACGGTGTCCAAGCTGTGTTTCTGCCACTTTCCTCGAAGGGCTGGAGTCTAACCTTCCCAGCTTAGAAGAGTCTTCTGAGAGGCTCACCATTCTGAGTTTGAAACAACATTTCATATGATGCATTGGGATTTCCTGGAGCACACAGAATCTGCTTCTGGAAAGGATTCCCCAATTCCTGGAAGAAACCCTGCATCGTTTGCTGAGGAAGTTTGACGGCCAGATGGAGAGAATAGGGGTTGACTTCAGGCGCAAAACAGACGCCACAAATGTCCACGTGTCCGCATCAGAGGCATGTTATTTTTCTCTCTTCTTTCCTCAGGCCAACCTCTGATGGGGCATGACTGTCTCTGCAGCATAAGGATACCAGGGATTTTGTTTAAAAGAGTTCAAGACCTTTGGCAAAATGGAGTGAAACTGGGCACAATTTGAAATCAGCTCCCGTGGTCCCCACCATCCCCCCCCACCCCCAGTAGCCCATTTCCTCCTCTGCAGCATCTGGGGACCCGTCAGGCAGGCCCACAAGGGGAGGAGGGGGAGGAGCAGAGAAGGTCAGCTGACCCGGGCTTCCCTGCAGGGAGGCCCAGGAAAAGAAGTTAGCGGAGCAGCCCTCACATCTGGAGACGGGCACGCGGGCTCCGTGGGAAAGAGCCCAAGGGGGACCCGCGACCTGGAGCCGAGGGGAGAGGAGAGAAGTGGGGTGTCAGCGTAGGCCACCTGTTCACAAGAAGCAAAAGCATCCATGGAACAAATGAAGACGGGCCCTGTGAAGGGCCTGGGTACAGAAGGGTCCAATGCAGCAGGAAACCAGAAGAGCAGAGATGCTGTCCTCTGATTCAGGAGGTGCGACCGAGGGCTCAGCCCTCTGTTACGATGGGGAAATGGGGCTGTTCTTCTGAGCGGGAGGATGAGAGAGCCTGGGGCCACGAAAGCTTGTTAAAACTGCGGAAGGAGATGCAAGGACCTCCCCAGACTCGGGCATCACCAAGCAGATGGGCGCGGGCCACCCTGTGGCATCTTCCAGCTGGAAGTGTCTTCATGACCTGATCTTTGCATCAAGTAAGAGGGATGGAGGGCAGGGTGAATCTAACTTGAGTTTAATCAGAGGGCGGAGGGAGGTTCCAGTGTGTTTTCAAATGGATAAGGAGTCGGACCCCAGGGATCATCTGGGATCGTCGGGCGTGGATCAGGGTCGTCAGGCAGAGGGTCAGGGGTCAAGTGGGTTGGGGTCTCTGTAGCTTCTGTGCTTCTCGTCCCCCGCTCCACGCTGCTCATCCTGCTCAGCGGTAAAATGATGAAACAGAAAGTGCCGTCAAAATACATTCCAGATGGAGAGAAATAACATTTGAAACATGATTCATTTGTAAAAAGAAAAAGTAGACATTTTGATACCTTATTTTCTCACTTAGTTCTGATAACGAATGAGCTGGTCCAGGAGGGTGGAATTGCCCTTTTCTGCAAACGAAAACCCTAAAAGGGGGTGGTAAGTAGCTTTGTAAGATCATAAAGCAAATATGTGAGGGACCCAGGGTCTCTGATTTTGACCTTGTGACTCTTGGGCTATTATTTTATAATCTTTCACTTAAAAAATAACTTGCATGCATGAACAGAAGTTAACGTTTGTAAAAGGCAGACATTGTTTTGTAATTAAGAAGCAGAGGTTTCAGGCACAAATTCTAGGTGTGTCATCTCTGAGCCGTGTGGCTCTGACTAAACAATCCAGTTTCTCGTCTGAGAAATGGGGAGACCCCTGCGGGCTTGCAGAGACCCTCTGACTGTCTGACGGGCCCTGAGCCGTGGTGGTGGTCCGTTGCTTCCTGTCTCCCTTCCCTGAACCCCAAAGTCCACACTCAGGGACCGTTGTCGGGGCCACATCAGGGTTCCCTGGACCCCACCTGCTGCCGGGATTGGACGGTTCTCAGTCTTGTCTGTGTTTTGTTTTCAAGACCCACTTCCGTTCTTGCAACCATTATTTTGAGCTTATTTTGTTTGCGTTTCCCTTGCACCTTAATGAACTGAGAATCTGCATCTTTTAATGACACTAAGTTATACAGTGTTCATCTTCTCACAGTGTTTTGTAAGTTATCTTAGTTTTTAAATGGAAGTAGTCTTCAACATTTTAAGTCCAGAATTATTATTATTATTATTTTACATGTTTATTGGAGTATAATTGCTTTACAATGGTGTGTTAGTTTCTGCTTTATAACAAAGTGAATCCGTTATACATATACATATGTTCCCATACCTCTTCCCTCTTGCATCTCCCTCCTTCCCACCCTCCCTATCCCACCCCTCTAGGTGGTCACAAAGCACCGAGCTGATCTCCTTGTGCTATGCGGTTGCTTCCCACTAGCTATCTATTTTACGTTTGGTAGGACATGGAAGCAACCTAAGTGTCCATCATCGGATGAATGGATAAAGAAGATGTGGCACATATATACAATGGAATATTACTCAGCCATAAAAAGAAATGAAATGGAGTTATTTGTAGTGAGGTGGATGGAGTTAGAGTCTGTCATACAGAGTGAAGTAAGTCAGAAAGAGAAAAACAAATACAGTATGCTAACACATATATATGGAATCTAAGGGGAAAAAAAAAAAAAGGTCATGAAGAACCTAGTGGTAAGACGGGAATAAAGACACAGACCTACTAGAGAATGGACTTGAGGATATGGGGAGGGGGAAGGGTAAGCTGTGACAAAGTGAGAGAGTGGCATGGGCATATATACACTACCAAAAGTCCAGAATTCTTGTTCAAGAAAAGCTCAAAACCCAGAAAGAGCTACTACACTGGTTGCCAAAACATGACTTAAAAAATATTTCTATGAAAACAAATCAGCAAATAATTTGTGGTTCCCTTAATGGCTAGTGAGAATATATCCAGCTTTTACTTTATTATGAAATGGCGAGTTGCAACATTCACCTTCAATAAATAACATGAATTTTGTCAGACATCAAGATTCCAAGCTTCCCAGAAAAGTGCAATTATGATGATTCAAGTAAGAAGAACCCGGATCCTGGGGCTGATGGCCTCCGGCCGCCACAGTCCCCACAAGCACCCCAGTCAGGGGCCTTTTGTGAGGCTAATGACGTGGCAGGGAGCGCTGGCCCGGCAGGACGGGCCGGGGAGACACTCATGCCTGCGGCCAGGGCTGCGCAAATCCAGGGCCTGATGAGACCTGGCGGGCCGAGGATTGCTGGACCCCCCAGAGATGTGCCCCTCCGCACTCCAGGGCTTGTGAGATGCCCAGCCTGTCGGAGGGGAATCCTCCCTGTGTGTGTGAGCATGGGGCTGGGGAGTGGTTCCAGCGTTAGGAACTAGGGAACCCGAGAGGAGGAACGATCACTTGTGGCCTTAGAAAGATTCATTCACTCACCGTTCAGCAACGTTTCCTGGAATCCTATATGTTTCAGACCCACTTAGGTGTGTGGGATGTGGTCGTGAGGATGCTGGCAGAGGCCCGGCCCTCATGGATCTCACACTCTTAGGACCAGGGGAGAGAGGAGGGCACAGGTAGAGCAGAGGTAACTTCAGGATTCGTGACTGACAGCTATCAGGACAGGGCAGGAGCCGTCGCCTGGGAGGGCTCGGGCACACGGGCCCGTCCTGCAGGTGGCGTTGTTAACGGCAGTCACGTCGGGCACCTGCGTGGGTCCGTGAGAACCAGAGCACCTTTTCACCCTCTTCAGTAATAATTTGGACACTCAGGCACAGAAAGTAAAGGAGTCAATCGATTTCACCTTAGAAATAGACACGCTTTGTAGTTCACCAAGCATTTCACATTAGATGACTCCATCCCTGAAACAAGCCTGCGGGCCCGTCCTACCCAGACGCAGGGCCTGACCTCCCCAAACTGGCTCACTGGGTGTTAATTGCACAGCCTGTGTCTAGTCAGTACCTCTGGTCCTGGGGAGGCAGGGTCTCCCTCTGAGCCCAGCCCTGTGTCCAGTGGAGGTAACCACAGGGTTTCCCCAGTGGCGGACTCATAGGTTACTATCTCCCTTCCAGTTTCTGGTGGAGACCTGAGCCCTGCCCTAAATGGCCTTCCCTTGTCTGAAGACCTGGCCTGTGATTTGGGGTGGCCTCTGTGCTCCCAGGCCTGGGGACCCTTCTCTTCAACAACCCCCCAGGAGCCCAGGGCTGTGCATGGCACCTGGAGACCCCTGCCAGGACCCCAGCTGCATCGGGGCTTTGTGTGTAAGTTGTGCACCTGGGTGATGGGGGGGGTGGGGTGATTCCCCTCCTCTTACAGCTGAGGGAAGATGGGCTGAAGAAGGACCGGGTGACTTTCCTGCTGCACCAGAGCCCCAAGCCCGACAATCCTCCCGCCACAGCAGAAACACCAGAGGAAAGCCTTTTCATGAAAAATAGACAAACCTAAGTACATGACATAAAATAAGCCAAGTATTAAACAAAACCCACAAATCTTGAGTCCTTATTTCTTCATGTTTTAACTATCAAGACTTCTCCTCAAACATATTGTCTATTTTTCATAAACATTACATTGCCTAAATAGGCTCATAATCTCTTTATATTATATTAAACTGTAATCATCACTGTTTTCCTGAAAATAAACTAAACTTATGGAAGCAAAAGTTTTGTCTACTTTAATTCCAAACATGCTGTGCTTTCTTTCAGAGAACTACAGGTTTAATACTATAAATAGACGTTTTCACAAGTCATTTGAGACAATTACATTTTGTTTTTCTTTCGAATATATGCTTTGGAATAAAGGACAGTGTCTTTACGAAATGTCTGTAGGTAACATACCTTATGGATATGAGAGCAACGTTTACCCATGTGAATCATCTCCTCACCCCTGCAAACACACATACACACACGCACACACACGCCCACGCACGCCCATGCACACACATGCACACCCACGCACACACGGACGCCCACGCACACACGCAACCCATGCACACACACGCACACACACATGCACGTACACACAACACATGCACACACATGCACACACACGCACACGCACCTTCACAGGCACCTTGGGAGACGCCCTCCCAGCACAGAACTCACAGAACCATCATTGAAGTTACAGTGTGCCCCTTTCAGACAGGTGACCATCTCAAAATAGACTGAGGTGACTCCACATTTTAAAAGACACAAACCACATGAGAAATGAGAAATAAATCTTGCATTTCTGAGAGGGGCAGAATTGTTAGCTAATATGTGGAAAGGGATTTATATATTCTAGCTGTAGAAAGTGAGAACCCATAAGCCTAACAGCTTCTTTTGTTCCTAATGTTTTTCTTTTTTTTTGAAGTGTATCCTTTTATTTTTTTTTTCTCATTGGTTATCTGTTTTATACATATTAGTGTATATATGTCAGTCTCAATCACCCAATTCATCTCACCACCCCCGCTCTAATGTTTTTCTAACCTGAGCAAGAACCCATGGCACACCCCAGAGCAGAACTCACCTGGGGGCTGGATGATTTTTGCGTGGACTTGCTGTGTAAAATCAGTATGGGATTTTGGTAAATTAAAGCATCCCTTTCCCACGTCCTCTGCAATTTCTTGTACAGCTAAATTATACAACATGACAGACACAGATAAAGGAATGTAGGAAAGACTTGGTGAATTGCAATATTTGTGCAAAAATAATATGCATATTACTATATATTTCCATTTGTGTCATATTTTCTTATTGCTATAATGATAAAGCATGAAGAATCCCAGATATTATTGGTAGAAAAATTATGTATATAATTTGTCCATCCATATCACTTACTTCTTTATTGACAGACTGGAAAAAAAGTCTATTACTAAAACAGATTATAACAGTATTGAGCAAAACCTGTCTTATAATTTCAAGGCTTTTTCCTCAACAAATGCAATGAAATATTTACTGAGTTGCACTGAAAGTATCTGTCTGCGATTCTGTTCTTCACAAGACAGAAATTCATCAGGAACAAGGACCCTACCTCACACATTTATGCGGGTACAGATGTCAGGAGTGAAACCGCTCCAGCCACCATAAGAAGACGGATTTGGTTGTAAAGACACATGTACCATTGGATTCCAGGGCCTGTTGGACTGCAAGAGTCCTGGGAGGGGGACTTGGGGGCAGTCAGGTCCTCGGGGGCCCCACCTGCCGTGAACAGAATGCAATGAGCAGCTTAACTTCCAATTCCCAACACAGACACGTCCTTCTTAGGAGAGGCTCTAGCAGGCTGGCACCATACACGAGTGCTGTTTCCCATAAAGCAAGAGGAAAGACCAAACTCTTCTTGGTTTTTGATTCAGATTATTAGGTGCATGATGGAAATTGTTGATGTTGAAACGCAAACTTGCATGTAATGAACACTTACCTTTTGGTTAAGAAGTCAAATACTTCCCCAAGAGCCCAGCAGGGGGAGGAGGGGCCAGGAGAGCCTGTGAACTCACCTCCTGTGTCTGCTGGGGACGGAGGCTCTGGGCCTCCTGGCCCACCGAGCTGTGGCCGAAGTTCAGGGCCTGGGGTGCAGAGGCCCGTCCTTCTGTGCTTGTGCGGGAAGCTTCTCTAAGAACCTGCCATGGACTGGAGTAGGCCCGGGCAATTTTGGGGCAATGCCCAGTGCCCAGCCACGCTCAGCCTGTCTCTGCCTTGGACTCTTGAGCTGGATTTTCTCCAACAAGTGCCTGGGCGAAATCTGGTTACGCAGAGTGAAATCTTTGAGTCAACTATGCTTAGAGCTACGCTATCAATAACGTTATGATGCAGACACGTGTTGGACAAAGGAAATGACAGGTTGTCAAATTCCATATAGTTTATATCCAATAGCAAAGATGTCTGAGTTTAAAGCCGGGACTTGAAAGGGTCTGAAGAGGTTGTCACCATATTCGAGTCCCACATTTTGGAGGCACAAAGGTGGGTTGAACACAGAGCAGCCCTACTCATGGAAGGCCAGGAGCTGTCTAATTAGCGCAGACACCCTGCCGTGAACCCCAGCTGCTGGACGCCAGCATGGCCCACCCCACCGCGGTGGGTCGTGTAACGGGCACTCTGCTGAGTGAGAGACTTGTGAACCCGGAGCAATAAAACAGAAGGAGCCGACAAGCCACAGAGATGATGGTCCCTCACTCTCGGCCACCGCCGCGGTCCTCCTGCTGCACCTCGGGGGCGGCTCCGGCACGCAGCTCAGGGTGGGCAGCTCAGGGCGACCCGCTTCTGCTCCACACTCCAGGCCTGGCCGCTCATGTCTCACTGCTTCTGTGTCGTTGTCCTCAAGGCTGAAGGCAGTGTCTGCCTTTCTGTATGAACTGTGCTAAAGCACACATGTGAGACTTTCTGGGAGGCTAAATGTGCAAAATGTCATCGGTATCTGTTTCTGATCATCTAGAACGGAAGAAGGATCATCGTTCCCGGAGGTGGCAGGATTTTACATCACCTTAGCCGTGGGGATGTGTGTTTATGCAACATGTCCATGGGCCAGAAACACTGGGCACTGCCGGCTTTCCTTCAGTGCAGCTGAACGACACGTGTTATAACCTCAGTGAAGGACCCCACGAGCAGGTGCTCAGTGAAGGTCAGGTTCTTTCCTTCTCTGCCTGTAGATGGTTTTAACGTAAAAGCACTGAGTGTGAGGGAATGACTTACATTTAATCATCCGACCCTCTTGCCTATAAGTCAACGTTTATTATGAAATGTGCCACTGCTGGACTCCGTGTGACATCACTTCTCTAAGGAAAAGGCTCAAAAGGTGCTTTTCCTTGGGGATCTAGGACACCGCAGGTGGAGCTGGCCTGGCCCGCAGACCTCCTCACTGGCTGCCGTTCCCAGCCTGGGGGACCGAGGCCCGGCCAGCGCCTCCCGCCCACCTCCAGCTCTGGTCCACTCTGCTTCCCAGCAAACACGCCAGATTCCCTGCCTGCGTCCGCAGCCCTGCCCTGGTCTCCTGTCTTCCCTCCGTCTCCACCTGAAAGCAGACAGAACTCTAGGTTTCTTACTTGCCTAAGACCCTGGTGTGACTTCTACTGTCCCAGCTGAGTCCAAGCCTTCACGGGACCTCCGGTGCCCCTTCTGCCCCTTCCAGCTGTGCCCCCCAGCTGCCCCTCGCCTTGCTCCCGGCCGACTGACCACGCGGGCCCCTCATCCCAAGCAGGTCCGGACACCTCCTCCTGGAGCCCTGCTCCCCGAGCTCCCTCTGCTGGGCAGCTCTTGCCCTCGGGTCTGTGAGGATGTTGGGAAGCCGAGGCCCAGGCTGGACCTTCCTCCTGCTGCCGTCGCTGGGACAGTGTCCCCTGTAGTCCTCCACCCCCAACCAGCACAGAGGCCTTGCTCCCCGTACAAGGTTAGCTCCTGCTACGTATTCTCAAGGTCGTCCATATTTTATTTGCCTTCACAACGTTGAGTTAATATTTCAGTTCAATAATTCTTTAAGAAATTACTTATTTTTTCCCTGTTATACAGACAGACCTTGCAGATACTGAAGGATTTAGTTCCAGACCATGGCAACAAGGCGAACGTCACATATAAAAGTTATGTGTACACTATATCATGGTTATTAAGTGTGCAATATCACTATGTCTATAAAACAATGGACATATCTTCATTAAAAAATACTTTATTGCCAAAAAAACTCTAACCGTCGTGAGTCAACAGCGAGTGGTAATCTTTTTGCAATAGTAACATCAAAGATCACTGATCACAGATGACCATAAGAAATACGATAATAATGAAGAAGTTTGAAATATTGTGAGAATTACCAGAATGTAAGACAGAGACACGAAGTGAGCAAATGCTGTTGGGAGAAATGGCTCCGACAGACTTGCTCAATGCAGGGTTGCCACAAAACTCCAATTTGTAAATATTGCGAGATCTGGGAAGCTCAGCCGACGGGAGTCTGCCTGCATACGTAGTGCCTGATGCAGTGTCTGGAGCAAAATGAGCAGTTGATAAATACCTGTTGCTGTAACGAGCAGTAGCTCTTTATGTGTAAGCAGGTGGGTGTAAGCAGAAGACCATTTTCAGGGTGCTGAGTGTCCTCTTTATGACCGATGGCTCTGGAGCTCTGGCATCTTTGTTGTCGATTCTGTGACAGACTAAATGTCTGTGTCCCCCCCCCCCCAGTTCACAGGTTGAAGCCCTACCCCCCAACATGAGGGTATTTGTAGGTGGGGTCACTGGGGTGATGAGGTGCAACCCTAATGAATGGGATTAGTGTCCTTATAAAAGAGCCCCAGAGGCTGCTTTGCTCTTTCCTCTATGTGAGGACCCAGCAAGAAGATACCAGGAATTGGGTCCTCACCAGACACTGAATCTGCCGGCACCTCGATCTTGGAGGCCCAGCCTCCAGAGCTGGGAGAAGTAAGTGTCTGTTGTTTATAAGCTGCCCAGTGTGGGGTGTTCTTTTACACAGCCTGAGCGGACTGAGGCAAACGCCTTTGTTTACCTTCAGAAGATGGCATCCTCTCTCGTAGGTAGATGATGGGTAGATGGTTGCATACATATGTATGTAGACGATATATCGTTTGTCTATGGCAGGGGCTGTCATTCCGCCCCACTGGCTGGCCCTGTACGTGCAGCTTCTCACCACCCAGCCTCCCCACCGTCCCTCCTGGTCTGACTTAGCGTTTGTCTCAGGTGAAGCTCCCCACCTTGCCGTGTTCTATGAATGCTGATACAGAAAAGGAATTGTGCTGTTTCCACAATTTCCACATCCCCCCCAACCCAGCTCCCGACCCCCTGCATAAAAGTCAGTCATCATACAAACACACAGAAACAAGCAAACAAGCAAACCACACAGAGACCTGTGTGAGTAGCGGAGCACACAGGAGATCTGGGGACGAGAGGGCATTACTGCGGTACATCAGGCAGCTCTCGGTCAACGCCGAGGCGCTCGTTCCCCAGAGTCGTGCAGCCTCTGCCGTGGTCCTCAGGCCCCCCTTCTCCTTTGATCTGCATCCTGTTCCTTTACTTCGGTTCTGAGCAGCTCACCTCCCTTCCTCCTTGTTCCGCCAGCTCCTGCCCTGGAATCACCTTCGTCCTGGAGCTGCTTGTACAGGAATCTGTCTTCCTAAACACAACTTTCTCCCTGAGAGGCTTTCTGGTAGCAGCTATCAAATACCTCTTCTGATTATACAGCGATATATAAAAATGCCAAAAAAACAAAAAAATCACTCACTGCACCCATAGCAAAAGGAAGATGCTCATTTGATCCGTCATCCTTTGGCAGGTACCAAACATAATTTTCGTTTTATGGCAGATTTTACTGGCTCGTGAGAAGAGAAAGCCCAGCCCTTGTTCTAATGAGCTTAGCGCCCAGCTGGGCAGCCAAAGATAAACGCAGGAAGCAGCACACCCCGGCCACGAAGCAGTGCTGTCATATGGTCCAGGCTGTGGGCGGTGTCAGAGCTCAGAGGGAGGAAGGCAAGGGCCTCGGCGCATGGAGGACACAGCACAGATGCCAGATGACAGCGCTGGGGACATTTCCCGGTGCAGGTCAAAGAGCATCTGACTCACACAGGCCCCATGACGCTGGGGAGGTATCAATCTGGTCCTTGAAGGGAGGAGGGCTTCCAGCTCATCGATGTCCCCATTTGTCCCTGTGTGTCAGCAGGGCATCAGCCTCACTTTAGTTGATTTCCACTATTATTGCAACGTGGCCACAGCACCGAGGGCCCCTGCTTACATACCCATATCCAGAAACAAAGTGAGGTATCTGAAGCCCGGAGGAAACCCGATCGTCAGCTGCGAGGCAGTGAGGGTCCTGTGGAGGGACAGAAAGGGCTGCGGTTATGGAACAGCAGGAACGCAGCACTGAGTGACCAGGTAGGGGTCAAGATTTAAGTGGTGACAGAAAGAGGAGAAGGGGAGCTTGTGGTCACCAGGGCAGGAGGAAGGGCTCTGGAGCCGGACAAGTGGCCGAGGAGCTGGAGTGCAGTCCGTGCAGAGGAAGGACGGGCCCGGGGCGCCTTCCTCTGGGCTGGGGTCTTGGCTTGGTGCCCCCCACCCCAGAAGGTGTGATGAGAGCAACTCTGCAGAAGAAACCACCGCGGTCGGGGTGCAGAACTCGGGGGGACCTGCTCAGGGGAGGGCAGCTGCCGGGAACAACTGGGGAGGAAGGGGGCCCCTTCCCATCCCACCCTATCTCCCTCCAGGGGCCCCCGGGCCGCCCCGATGGGGGCCCAGCTAGGGAGGCAGAACCTGGTACTTACACCCTGAGTGCGACACCACCACCTCCACCCAGGGAAGAACTGGCCTGACCGACCTGGGACCCAGGGCCTGAGGCCACTTCCCAGTCACTGACTCTGGAAGCCGGTCTGATCACCCCAACCCTGAGCCTACGCCCTCCTGCCCCCCTGCCCCTCGTCCTCCCAGCATGGGGGACCATCTCCGGGTCCACGGTGGGGCGAACGGGAGCCGCACCGGGACAACCACGGGGCCGGAGGTGGAGTCCTGTCTGCCGGGGTCTGCACCGGGGCCTCCCGGCGCTCCCTGGGTACCCACGGGACTGTGCCCCTCCCACAGGGAGGACGGTCCCCCCATGGCGTACCGCCACCACCCAGCAGGGCAGGCCGTCAGAGGTGGGCTAGTCAGCAAGTTTGGGAGAAGGAAAAATAATAGCGAGGAGAGGGCTGAGTTCCTCTAGTTTACTGGAAAGACAGAGGTCTGGGATGTCTGTCTGAGCAGCTCTCCAGAGGTGTCGTAGAAACTCCGCGGTGGGGCATCAGGGCAGCGGGGGGAAGTGAGCTGGGGCTGGTCCTCACGTGGAACTGGTGGCCTTTGCTAATGCTGCATGTCACCCTTACGCTTGACAAAGGGAAAGAGGGAAAGAAGACGAGCTGGCCAGGTGATTGAGGAGCAATCTGTTAGGGCCGGGTTTTCCATCTCTCGTGTCCCTGAAGAGAGTTGGAAAGATCTAATTTGCAAGCTGCTGTTGTTGGCACACGCTCGCTACCCTGATCCTTCGTTAGAAGCTGTTTCTGTTGAATGATATCCCCGAACGATTAATTCTGGGAGCTTGAAAACCACTTAGGGAAAGTCTTCAGAATAACATTAAGAGCTTGTATCCACAGGAAGAATCTGGGCCACACTGACAGATGATCCCACCCTGTTACCAAGGAATATTTGCATTTTAGGTGGTATTTCCCAAGGAGGAATCACATTTTACAGCTTGCAAGAAGGAAGAATGGAAAACAGAATCCATGTGACATTTCAACTTGTCTGTGATTCACTATGAGTCTTTCTTTCAAAAGTTTGCTGTGAGTCTCTGTAAATTTTCCTGGGAAAATAAAATTAATACATGAGATATACGCATAAAATTAATCCATAGATGGATGCGTAAGATGATATTCATGAAGGTCAGCAAGAAGCTTGCTGCCCAGGCAGTGCTCCAGAAACGTGGTGAAGGCATCACAGTGGGATCGAAGGCAGGCTTCACTTTTAACAAATTGCCTTCACTCCAACCAAGGAAGAGCTTCCAGAATATACATGCATGTGCCTGGCAGGAGTGCGGAGGGTAAGGTGAAAGATAATAAACATAGGGGGTCACAAATGCTAGACTTTGCTCATTGCCAGCTCCATTTAAGAGGTTCAGCATTAGAAGAAATTGAAAGTTTGGTTTAAGTGAAGGAAAATGTCATCAACAGCATTTCCCAAGATGGATTCTCTCAGGTCAATGATGTGCTTTTTCTGTGGGACATGTGTGGCTGCAGCTTCACATTACATTTACTACTTGTGAATTTTATTCTCACGGGATGACAAGTAAGGTCAATGCTGCCACGTCTGTGGAGATGTTCTCTCCTTCCTTATCTGCTCACGACCGTGAGGACAGTTGTCATCACACTGAATTTCCTTGTGAAAAGGGGAAGAAAGATCAGCTCTCACTAAAACGTCTGCTTCCCAAGCGATGTCTTTATCCTGCCTGGTTTGGTTTCGGTGCCAGCAGGAAGCAGTTCCTACGTGTATGTGCCATGGGCGGGAGTATCGGGTCCTCGATGTCGGTACCAGGGACCAGTATCAGGGGTGTTGACAAGATCCCTAGTCATGGGCCACATGGGAATAAATTTAACTACTTTCACGTATGTTACTTCACCTCATCAAAACTCTGTGATGCAGTTTCGTTAATTTTATCAAGTACGTCTATTTCATGATCCCGCAGGGATGCTCGCGATGGTTCAGGGCTCACCCGCTCCCTGCCTACATGAGCGGCGGACCCAGGACCCCTGGGGCTCCTGCCTCTAATCTGTTTCCTCCTTCTCAGCCTTTTCCACCCAACATCTAACTGAAGCCACGCAGCATGAGACGTCAGCCCACAGGCTTGCAGACTCTGAGATTAATCTAATAAAAATGCCTTTGGCACCGTGTTCACGACCACATGCAAAAAGAAATCTTTCTGTACGTCATCACCAACAGCGTCTCTCTGAAATATCCACATCTTGGATGAGGGATCAGTCAGCACCAGGCTATTTATACCTGGTGGAACAGTCCCGAATGAAAACTCCCAAACCCTGAAAGGCCAGGTGGGGAGACCCCAGGACACGCACTGCACTGCTCTCATTTCTCCTGACTCGCTGCAAATAGGGGCAACATTTCCTATTCTGCAAACGTGTTAAAAATCACTACTAATCACTACCATCCCCTTTCAAATAAATTCAAAATACTGTCGCACTGTTTCCACAGAGAAAAAAGAGCCACTAAGATCACAGCAAACACTAGATTTGAAATGTTTTGGGCCCCAACAGAAAGACGGCCCTGGTTTTGTCCGACTGGTGATCAAGGGGCTCCAAGAGCACTCAGGGGCCTGAAGTATTAGAACCCAGGTTTTGTTTGTCTGCCCTGAGAGCCCTGATGACCGACACCCGGGAAAGGACCCCCCTTCCCCCCACCCGGCCCACACAGGCCCCCTCCCTGGTGGTGACGGGGTCGGGAGCTAAGCCCTCAGACCCCTGGCTTCCCGGAGCCTGTAGTGGGCAGGTCTCAGCTCCACGGCTTCTAGAGAACAAGACATGTGGTGTCTGGACTCCAGGTTCCCATGAGGTCAGATCAGACGTGCACATGCACGGCTTCTAGAGAACAAGACATGTGGTGTCTGGACTCCAGGTTCCCATGAGGTCAGATCAGACGTGCACACGCACGGCTTGGAGCGTCTCACTGTGACGGGAAGCACAACAAGGGGAAGCCACGTCCTCGTTCACTTCGCAGGGACCACACCCCCCCGGGCGTCCCACCTGGCAGGTGGGCATCCGGCTCTCCTGACATCACAGCGGTAGGTGTGCGGCCCAGGCCTGTGACAGCTCGAGGTTACAAGGTGACCCAGTTTCTCTCAAAAGTAAGGAGACTTCATTCACATCTTCCCATTTGTGAGGCAGGAACCCAGAGTCTCTATTTCCTGTCAGTTACTGAAAGAGCTCTATTCTAAGACTAAACTTTAACTGCCAATGTAGGGAAGATGGTATGGATTTATTCTTGTTTAGGAGCCAAAAGTCTGCCATAATCACTGATTCCCAGATTATGTCGGGGCCCTGGCTTAACTGAAGAGAACTTCAGACAGTCACCCTTCAGAGATGCTCGGGGAGTGGGCCAGGGCACACCTGCGCTCTGTCACATCCAACAAAGAGCCCGCCGTACGGTCGGTGATGCAGAGATGTTTGCAGACCGAGCGGATTGGTGAATGAGTGTGGCGTTTATTGTCAGCAGCATTACTGTGTCAGTCGCAATGATTCAGGATAAGGCGTTTCACGTTCACACTTGCAGGTACACTTGACTTGTCCTGTGTCGCCGTCCTGTTGTTTGTTCCTAACTCCCCCTCCCTCTTGGTGGAGGTTTCCTGGCGTAATTTATCAGGAGCAGCCCGTGAATTGTCAAGAACACTGTCAATTAGAGAGAATCTCCATCTGTACCTGGAATTGCTCAGAAAACGCCCAGAATGTGATGCAAAACGTCCTTTGTTCACCAGGCCTGAGCGTTTCTCCCACGAGGCCGCATGTCGTCCTGAGCTCAGCTCTGAACTGAGGACACAGAGGGTCTGTGAGATGAACGTGCATTAAAACTATGCTGCTAGCCCGTCTCCACAGGACACATTCTTTCTAGAATGAGCAAGCATTTGCTGCTTTGGGCTGGGTTGTAAATTATCTTCTGTGAGATAAATCTTTTGGCTAAAATATTATTTTTAAAGATTCTCAGATGCTTAGGTCTTCCTTCCCGCATTAATTAAATTACATGCAGCCCGTGTCTCTGAACGCTGCTCACATGATCTTAACTCTTGAGGCCGCTCTTGTTATGTCATCCTGTTTACGCTCATCGCTCAGCTTCCTCGTGGGCAGGGAAGAGGAGGGTCTGATAAGTAAGGGAAGAGCCCTTCAGTCTCAGGCCCGGAACGAAGGCCTGTAGGCAGGGAGCCAGCCGTGAAGCTGGGCCACGCTCTCCAAGGCCCTTACGGTAAGAGTTCTGACCCTTCCCACTGGCCGACGAGGACTCCAAAGGCCTCGCACTGAGGTTTCAGATCTGAACTTTCTCGCAAACATACGTTGATTTATTGGCCTTAGCGTTCTCTTTCGCTCTTTATGAAGACCACGCCCAGAAAGTATCTATCGTATGTAATGCAATGTGATAGTCATTAAACTATGCAAAACGAATTAGAAGCAGAAAAGATGATATTTCAAAAATGCATATTGTGTGTCCACGAATGAGGAGACTTACTTACACTTTCCATTCTTTATTCATCCACTTGTGTGTTCATTTCTGTAATAGTGACTGACCATCTGCCGTGGGCTTTCAAAGTGGCTTGTTTTTTTATTTCAATTCTCTTCCTCTTCTACCTAAATTTAGAAGCTTTTCCAAATTCTCACCATCCACTCACTGCCCCATCAATAGCCATTTTAGGAATGTGGGACAAGGAAGAGGAAAACTGGGGCAGCCCCGAGGAGGGCGGAGGGGTTGGGGTCCTGGCATGGGTGCAGCGGAGCGGGAAGAGCCCCGGCCCTGGGGTGGCCAAGAGGGCGGGCAGGGGTGTGTGCAGGCAGAAGGAGGGCTGCGTGCGTCTGGCCGCTCTGAATCCAGCTTAGACGTGGGTACTGTCATCCGCTGATGGTGAGTGTAGGAAACTGGACCTGCCTTTGTGCTGGAGGAAAAACCCGGTTGGAACAAAACTTCAGATTCATCCCTTTTCTTCTTCAAAATTTTGCCAGCATTTCTCTTCTGGTATTAGAGTTGCTACACAGACCCCGGAGGCCAGCCTGGTTATCGATTTCTTCTAAGGACGTGGACGGATACCTGAAATGTTCTTTCTTACTCCTTGAAATTCAATAGCCTCGTCAGTATACGTCTTGATATAGACCAAATTTTGTTTTCTGTAACACAGAGTGAATTTCGCTCAGTAGTCTCGATTCCTTACTTCAGAAACATCTTCTGAGCTCAGAGTGTTTGCTTGCTTCCCACGTCTTCTCTTAGCTGGAACCTCTGTTGGGCTGATAAACAGGGAGAGCTTGGGCAGCTACCACCCCAAGGGAAGTCCCCCACAGCAGAGCAGCAGGTGACGGTGGGGAAGGCGTGGGCTGTGGAGTTGGGGGCTGGGCAGGTGGGGGAGGAAGCCAGACCCCCGGCACTTTCATCACTGGAAAGAGTGGTCGGGGATGGCGCAGCAGAAGCTTGGATAATTTACATAGTCATTCTTAACTGATGGAGAAAAAGAGAATTGTTAGGGCAGCATCACTAAATACTGGTCAAAGCAGTGTCTCATAGGGCCTCTGAAACAGTACACAGACGGTGATCGCTTACAAAGTTCAGAATTTAAAACAAATACGTGTAGGCAACCTTTATGGAGAACCTCCTGGGTACCTACCTGGCTCTGTGTAAGTGCTCTGCAACAGTTATATTATTCAAACCACCCAGAGCTGCCGTTACATCAGTTTTACAGATGAATAAACTGTGTCCGGAGCAGGTGATGAGATGAACCAGCAGAGATTGGATCTGACCTCGGGTCTCCTGACCTCAGGACGGGTGGTCCTAACCACTGCACTACACCAATTCCAAAGACAGGAGGATCTAGATATTCCCACAAAAAGGAAACAAATGAGCTATTTTTATTATCCATTGTTAACAAATCCCAAAGTTTTGAGGAAAACAAACAAAAAAAAGAACAGGGAACTCAGAGACAGAAATCTAGAGCTTTCTGCTCTGGGCTCCAGCATGAGGTGGGGCTGAGCCTCCTGGCCTGACTGGGCCACTGACCACCGTGTAGCCTTAGGGAGCGTCCTGACCCTGAAGAAATACAAGTGACAGCGGGACCAACGTCCAGGGCACTGACCAAGCCGGCACAGTCCCACGGGCTAGACGCTTTAACCTTCACTGAGGCTCTAGGCGGCCCACGCTTTGCTCTTCTTTAAAAGATCTTCAGTCTGTCACACAGAATGAAGTAAGTCAGAAAGAGAAAAACAAATACCGTATGCTAACACATATATATGGAATCTAAGGAAAAAAAAAAAAAGTCATGAAGAACCTAGTTGCAAGATGGGAATAAAGACACAGACCTATTAGAGAATGGACTTGAGGATGTGGGGAGTGGGAAGGGTAAGCTGTGACAAAGTGAGAGAGTGTCATGGACATATATACGCTACCAAACGTAAAATAGATAGCTAGTGGGAAGCAGCCGCACAGCACAGGGAGATCAGCTCGGTGCTTTGTGACCACCTAGAGGGGTGGGATAGGGAGGGTGGGAGGGAGGGAGACGCAAGAGGGAGGAGATATGGGAACATATGTATATGTATAGCTGATTCACTTTGTTATAAAGCAGAAACTAACACACCATTGTAAAGCAATTATACTCCAATAAAGATGTTAAAAGAAAAAAAAAAAAAAAAGATCTTCAAACATGTCGGCTCGGTGGGCTGGTTGGGAGGGTGAAGAGGGGTATCCGTGTCAAACACTCAGTCTAGAGCCCTCCCGCCCCAGAGCATTTTTAAATGTTGTTTATAAAACGTACGTATCTCTTATCCCTTCTCTCTCCCCGACAACGGCGATGAGGAAACACAGTGGAAACACACGTTCGGGTGAAGAATGGAAACGTCGTGCTGATCCGGAGGTGAGAGAGAGTCCAGGGCTTTCAGTAGATATGCCCGCGATGAGGACGGCCGTCTGGGAGTGGCCGGGGCTGAGGTCCTGCCCGTGTTTGGCATCGTCGAGGGACAAGGGGGAGGAGAGGGGACGGCCAGGACCACTGGGGCAGGCAGGAGGGGAGGCAGCGCTGGGTCCCACCCCTCGGGCACAGCCCAGGGCACCTGCCAGAGAATGCGGGACAGACCAGCCACGGTGACCATGAGACGACCTAGGACGGGGACACGGGCTGCTGGGAGCTCTCTGCATGATGTGCCCGCACGCCCTGGGGAGAAGCACCAAAGCCATTTTCCCGTCTCACAGCATCAACGACAGCAGCGCATTCAGAAGAAAGGAATAGGCCGCGTGCCTCCGAGGCCTGCAGCCCTGTGTGCCGTGGCAGCGGGGCCCCGCTCCTGAGCGCGCCGACGGTTAAACCCTGCCCTCAAAACCGCTTCCCGAGGAGGTACGTGAAAATGATTCGGTGCTGATCTTACCCGGATAATATTTCTTTATCCAAAGGGAGGAAAAGGTTTTTAATTATTATGAAGGTTACAGTGAGGTTTTGAAAACAAACAACAACATGATGTATTTTCGGGAGATTACAAAATAATTTGAGCGTTTAAAATATAAAGTTATAGGCATGCGTCTAAAAGTATAATTTGGCCAGACAAAATTGCTGGGGATTTGCCTATTCTTAACTCATTTTGCAACATAAAACCGACCTCTCTCTCCACTTTGGTGTGGCTGGACTGGTGGCAAGGCTGTCACGTCCCCCTCGCCCTGCGCTGACTTCAGGATGGGGGACACGCCCTCGGCGCTCTCCGGCGGCCCCGGTGGGTGCCCGGAACCCCGGCAGACAGCTCGACAGTCTCACAATCTGATGTTCAGTCACATAATCAGCGTCATGGTCCTCCTTTTCCAAATGGCTCTCGGCAGTAGATGTTTCCAGAATTCTTCCATCCATAGTCCACACGGAGCAAAACTTAAAGGAAAAATAGTCCCTTGAACCTTACGGCACCCTTACACTGCCGCTCTCCCGACCTCACTCCCAGCCCCAGCGGGCAGGTGCCGGCTTGGGCCCTGCTCCCTGCTGCCACCCACTCCTCACCTCTTGGGGGGACCAGCGCCCACCACGTTCCTCCCTCGATGCTGAACCTGCAGCCTAGCCCCTCCAGGCCTGAGCCACCAACCAGGAGCATTTCGAGGCCCCTCAGGCGGGACGAACCTCAGCACGGCCCCGCCCACTGCGGCAGCCTGATTCAGGACGTTAAATTTGGAAAGCATTGTTCAAGGACACAGTTACCTCTTCTCCTCCAAGCCCCCTCTACACATGTAGTAGAGGTTGTCAAGCACGTGGTGGAGACAGGATACCACGCAAAGTAAAAGTGCGCTTTTCTGGGCCAACGTCCTGGGAAAGGGCTCCAGGGGGACTTCCTGGGAGCACGGCCCACACCCCTCTCTCCTTTGTTCTTCAGAATTCTTTACTCACTCAAACTATGGAAGACTGATTGCAACCACGTCCTGGCGGATTGAAGACACTGCAAACACTGCGCAGAAATGTGCTCACGTGTCCTTTACTTTCCACGGGCGTCAAACTCTCCTCTGGCTAATCATAATCACTTTCAAACAAATTAGTCTTCCCGGTTCCCACGTTTTCTTTCTCAGACTTTGATAAATCATTTAAAAATTCCTATTAATACACTGCTTTAAAATATTCCTCAGATAAGCAGAGTTTCCTCCTGCCCGAGTCCACCAGCCGCGCCCTGACCGCCCCCGCCATGCTCACAGCAATTTCCCTGCGGGCTCTCCGTCTCGGTGTGGGCTGTTCCTCTGGACTTGTTTTTTGCTTAAACTTTCAATTTCCCATTTGCCTGTGATACCATATCATTATTTACCACCTTATGATTTCTAGTTTGTTCAAATTTTTGTGGAGGTCGTGAGAGTGACTTAAGGGTGTATTTAGGGACGTCCGGGAACAGTGGCTCCGCCCTCAGGCCCTCCCAGGTCTCCGTGGGGCTGGGTGTCCAGCCATACTCCGCTGGGACCGAGATAAAACCATCCATGATGAAAGAGCATTTTATCAGCTTTTGAACCAGAGGAGGAAATGCTTGTGTTGTGACTGGAAAGTAATAAAAATGAGCCCTTATTCCCTGTGCTTGGAAAGACAAAGAAGACAGCTGAGAAAGAGAACAGTAAAAGCCATCAGGTTTGCCATGACCTAAAAATAGAGAAACGGTTTCTGGGGACCGACTTGGAGGGCTGGAGGCCCTGCTCCGGGAGGGTACGGCAGGCCAGCTGGATGCTGGCGCCAAGGTTGGATTTTATGAGCACCAAGGAAGCCACTTTAGTGGGAGAGACGTGAGCCTGACCCCACTGGTGAGTGGGCCACGCTCTCAAGCTGCTGGCAGTCGCAGCCTGAGCCCAGAGGCTGGCTGGCAAGGCCAGCCTGGCCCCCATGGAGTCCACTGGCCTGTTCTGGGTGTGGAGGCTGGACCCTCAGGCTGGGCCTGGCTCTCTGGATGGGGCCCTTTCTCTCTGGCTCCCCGGGCGTGGCCCTGTTGGAACATCTGCCCTACTCGCTGAAGCTGAAGCCTAATTCACACAGACTCAGGGATCCATCGCGACATCCCCAAGAGCACATCCTTTCCTGGCACGTGAAGCTATTCCTCGGTTTAATTTGGGGCCTGGACTGCTGCCCAGTGACGAACTCATTTCAGAGGGCCGAGCTCCCCAGTGCTGGGGTCTCCTGCTCCCCGAGCTTTGCCTGTGTGTGCGTCCCCTGCACCACCAGGCCCGCTGGCCTTCTCCGCCCTGCTCCATACCGGCTACTTCACATAGCACTCGGTCTTGTCCTCACAGATGCTCTGCGCACTTGGCCCTGACTTTCACTAAGTCCCCGGAGCCAAGGCGCCGAGAGGCCGAGTCCTGTCTGCGCTGGATCCTCACGGGACCCCGTCAGGTGCAGAGACAAAGCCCGGTGACTCCCCTTTGGCTCCAGAGAGGGCCTCCCGGGGGGACTCGAGCTCCGGCCGAATGCGGGGTCTTGGGTGAGTTCCCCACCTCCTGAGTTCAGTTCATCACTGAGCAAGGCAGAGTGACTGTGGGACCCGAGAAAACCTGTGTGAACAGGTTCACATGAAGCCTGCACGTGGTGAACCCTCAGGAAACACGCTTCACTGCTGTGCTGTCTATAAAATGCCTCCTGACCTGTGGGTGGATTTCGTCACTATCCCGACATCGTCCCCTTTTCCTCATGCCCCCAGGACTCCGCCGTCTTGCCCAGGCTCCTGAACTGTCCAGAGCCAAGCCTGGTTCAGCCAGTCACAGCCCCATCACAGCAGAC
The DNA here is from genome assembly GCF_965194805.1 of Balaenoptera borealis. Taxonomy (NCBI): domain Eukaryota; kingdom Metazoa; phylum Chordata; class Mammalia; order Artiodactyla; family Balaenopteridae; genus Balaenoptera; species Balaenoptera borealis. Next base: position 1,008,762 of record NC_138873.1, read on the forward strand.
GTTTCCTGCTCACGTGGGGAGAGTGGGGGAGACCAGCAGCAGCTTTGGAGGACCCACGGGAGCCCCAAGGGGAAGGTGGACTTCAGCTTTATTTTATGAACATATCCTGCACGAGTTAACCTTTACAACTTTCCTCGTGGCCGAGATTCATACAATTTCTGCAGAGCTACAGAGATAGTCGATGAGACCCATGTGATGTGATGTGGAGTAGTTACAGCTGGGAGACCCACGAGAAGGCAGGTAAATGGTGTCAGGAGTCCAGGTGGGGCGTCTCGGCACACAGCGCTCTTCAGACCCCACAGACGGGACCAGCAGGGCAGATCAGCGGGTGTGGGTGCGTTTCCAGTAGCCACATCGGCTTGGCTTTTCACTGGGTACCCAGTGGGCCTGGTGTGGGGCTCAGAGCTGTCCCGATGGGCTTTGGCTGAGGCAGTGCCAGGCGAGGGGCTGGCGGAGGGCCTCACTGGGCCTCGCCTCCCACCTGCTCTACACGTCCTTTCCCTAGAGCTGCCCTTTGGGACCGGACAGTGACTGGCAGCTGCATGTGCAGGAGGGGGTGGGTGGGGCGGGCAGGTCTCGCATCTCCCGGGTGGCCCAGGGGCGTCGGGACCTGCAGCTCTGCGTCAGCGCACAGGGCCTCCAGGCAGGAAAGGGGTTGGGGCCCTGATGAGCCAGCTGGAGTCTCCTCTTGTCTCCGTGCAGGGTTAGTTCCTGGCCTCCAAAAGCACAGCTGCTTCAGTCAATCACTCTAGCGAATCCACGCCCCTTCCTTAGTCCATTTTAGAGGATAGACCCTCTTTCATGGGGGAGGGATGGGACCACAGGGAGGAAGTAGGGCTGTGCTGTCTTTAACCAGCCAGGCAACCTGCCAGGCCACCAAGAAGCCAACTGGATGCATCATCTGTAGTGGAGGGCACTGCACCTCGTTCAGATGCACGGGGTTGCTTTGCAGGGTCTACGTGTACATGTGACTCACGGCCTGTCCTGTCCCACTGCCTTCCTAAACCTTCCTGACTACGCTGCTTCCTGCTGAGGCTGCCTCCTGTGCGTTCTCCTGAAGTTATTTCAGATACATAGATAGATGATAGATAGATAGATAGATAGATAGATAGATAGATAGATAGATAGATAGACAGGTAGATAATAGATAGATGATAGGTAGATACATAGATAGATGATAGATAGATAATAGATAGATGATAGATAGATGATAGGTAGATAGATGATAGATAGATAGATGATAGATAGATAGATGATAGATGATAGATAGATAGATAGATAGATAGATAGATAGATAGATGATAGACAGGTAGATAATAGATAGATGATAGGTAGATACATAGATAGATGATAGATAGATAATAGATAGATGATAGATAGATGATAGGTAGATAGATGATAGATAGATAGATGATAGATAGATAGATGATAGATGATAGATAATAGATGATAGATAGATGATAGATAGATGATAGATAGATGATAGATGATAGATAATAGATGATAGATAGATGATAGATAGATAGATGATAGATAGATAATAGATGATAGATAGATGATAGATAGATAATTGATAGGTGATAGATAGATAGACAGATGATAGGTGGATAGATAGATAATGATAGATGATAAGCAGATAGATAGATGATGGATAGATAGAGAGGTGGATAGACAGATGATAGATGATAAACAGATGGATAGATAATGATTTTCCCTCCCCTCTTAAGCCAGACTGGGATAATAAGGGCAAAGGAACATGACTTTTGTTTTCATTTCCACACATAGTTTCAGTACTTAATTTTCAGGAAATAGTGATGAGTAGAGGCACTTTTATTTTCTGTTGATAATAACCTCAAGTTTTTTCAGTGAAATGCTTGATTTCAGGAGATTCATTTTAGGAATTGGCTCATGATCTGCCCTCTGCAGGCTGGAGACCCAGGGGAGCTGGTGGTGTCATTCAGTCCAGGGTGGAGGCCTGAGAACTGGGAGACCTGAGGTCTGAGGCGGGAGAAGGTGGACCCCCCCACCTCCAGGGGAGAGAGGAATTGGCCCTTCCTTCCCCTTTTTGTCCTGTTGGGGCCTCGTCACATTGGACAAGGCCCACCCACACTGGGCAGTGCCCCCTGCTTACTGAGTCCACAGATTTGAAGGCTCGTCTCATGCACAAACACCCTCCCAGACACACCCAGAATCCTGTCTGACCAGCCCTCAGGGAGTCCCTGAGCCCAGTCAAGTGGGCATAAAACGGTCTCTGCAAGTCCTTTGTAGGGGGCAGTTGTCTGCTGTCCACAGGTGCCACTAACACACAGGACCCAGGTCACCTGTGCAGGAGGAGTCCTTACCCTTTAAGTGGTTTCAAAAGTGAGGTCCAGGACCACCTTCGAGGTGAAGGAGGGCCCACTGTGACCAAGGCACATGGATCAGAGCAACACGAATGCCATCCCAACAACCGGCCTCCACGTGTTAACATTTTTCAAGTTTTAAAGTTGAGGTCAAAGAAATAAGCACAAGGAATATACAGGGTTTTTGTTTTCTGTTTTTTAAGAAAAAGGTTTATGTCTGAAGACACTAGTAAAATGATATGCTCTCTTTAACCACCTAAACTGTAAATAAGCAAGGAGAACTGGCATTGCTTTAGACAGTTTATTTTCCATGAACTTCGGGTACAATCACACAATGAAAAACACACCAGGGCCTCAATCTGTATCTTTGAAGTATTGAGCTAAGAAGGCATGAGAACCTGAAAGAACCCAACGGAATCAACCAATAAAGGGGCTTTGGCAGGAAAAAAGGAGCCAAAAGTGGAGAAGGTTGGATGTAATACCCACTCATCTTGGCTGACCCTGTGAGCCACAGACCCGGGTCAGGACAGAGGGACACCGAGAGGAGGGCACCAGCCTTAACCTGGCCGCCCTGGATGTTTCCTCGAATCGACCGGAGGAGAGTTTAGTCCCTATTAACTGACAAACTATTCAAGAAATGAGCATTTGACGAGTTATCTCTAGTTCTGTAAGAGAGCACATTTTTTTGGAAAACTGCTATGTTAACACATTTACATTGATAACACGTAAGTGATCTTTTAAATCATAGCTGTTTGTGTTCATATAACATTGAAAAGAAAAAAATCATTTCAAATGCCTGTTTCTAAAATCAAAGCATGCTTCATTTTCATTAATACGGGTGTTTCCTAAGCAAGGGATCAATTTTTACTATTTTTAAAGGTAGGCAAAGATTGAAGCTGAGATTCTCTCATGAACTAAACCCCACAATAGGAGGTTAAAAGACAGACCCGTCCTTCTGCTGGACGCCCATCTGCAAGTCCAGAGGCAGCCCCAGCTCCGGGCTACCCGCAACCTCTCGGGAGGGTCTGTCTGTCCTGATGCAGCTGAAGACCACATCTTTTCCTTAGTAACCACTCGATTTTCTCTGTTAATATTTACTGTCTTACGGGGAGGGGTACAACACGGCATGGAGCTGGTCCCAGAATCAGTGCTTTTCACTTATTTTTAAAGATGGATATGAGAAACGAAGATAAGTTTTTACGCAATCTATGCAATGCTATGCCTTTTTTCAAACAACCTGAACCTTAAGGAGTCACTTTTTTTAATGAAAAAGCAACCTTAAGCCACAAATCTCATGCATTTTTGAGCAAGTGTTCTTTTAAACTCCATAACTGGGAAATACAGCAGTTTTTTCTGCTGAGTAATTTTCAAAAAGCATTAGTAGAAGGTGCACTGAAAATGCCCCTGAAGTAAAAGAATAAAGGCGCTGTCGTTTTTCACAGCTCCTGTCGTCCTTGCCTCCATTCACCCCGTCTGGACCGGAATTGTGCGCTTTACCCTCCGTCCATCGCCCCCCATCCCCACCCGCCCTCTGCGGGCCTTAGAGTCATGGGCAGGACTGGCCTCTGCTGGCACCGTGGTAGCATCTGCCCGCGTGCCCCCCGACCTGGATGGGGAGGGTGACCGGTCACCTCTCAGCACAGGATGTGGCCCATGGTGACTGCAGCCGGGACACAGGCCGGGGGGCTCAGGGCTCTGGCGGGTGGCACGTGTCCAGGGACGGTCACCACTGGGCGGCCGTCCTGTGGTGGGAAGTGTCACAGGCGCCACGGCCACTCTCGGCTACCGCATCCTTCCAGCTTCTCGGTGACTCCTGTCGGCACGTGGCCAAAGCCCCCAGGGCGGACGTGCTGAGGACCAGAGCCCTGCGGGTCGGCGTGTGTACGGACTCAGCAGGGCAGTACGCGGGGCGCACTTAGGGGAGCACCCGGCAGACAGTGGTCAGTGAGTGGCGGGGGACCGCGGTCACTCCTCACCAATAACAAACCTCTGGGCCCACTTCTATTGAGTGTGTGCTTTGTTCTAGATGCTCAGAATTTATCAATTAAAAAAATTAAAAATATCCTTGGGCAGCCTACATTCTACAAGCAGAAACAGCCGATAAAGAAGGGACCTACATAAGCCAATTGCACAGTATGTTAGAGACGAGCATGCTCTGGGGACAGCCTCCCATGGGGAGGTGGAGAGAGAGTTCATGGAGGTTCTGGGAGAGGGGAGCTGGGATGGAGGCGACGGGCCTGATCACACAGAGTATAGGTGCTGCTGGTAGGTCAACAAAGGCTAAGACAGAAAGTGGCCATTGATTAGCGAGGCTGGGCACTGGGGACAGGAGCGGGGCAAGTTCGGTGGGTGGTGAGGACGGAGGTCTGGGCGGGGAGGGTGGGGGGAGCGGAGGCCCTGGGGAACGAGAGTGCAGAGCCCATCAAGGAGCTCAGCTACAAAGGGAGCTGGCAGGAGAGTGTGGCCCAAAGAAGGGCTCTGCTAGGCTTGTTTTGATTGTATTTAACTGGGGCAGACACCAGCGTGTGCTCTTGCTGACGGAAAAATCCCGTAAGAAAACAATGATGCTGGAAAAATAAGCAGAGCTCTGCTGGAGGAAAGCTATCGAGTGGGCGGGATGGAGGGTGTCCAGGACATCTGCTCAGGACAGAGACAAGGACAAGTCCTCAGAGTTCCCAGGCACCGACGCTGGGGGTGAGCGGGTAGGACGGCAGGAGCCCGTGGGGACTTGCTTCCGAGAACTGGAGAATGTTCCAGGGAGCTGAGGTGGGGATGAGGACAGAGGAGGTGGAGGCCGAGGAGAAGGGGGGCAGGAGGTGGTGACCGAGGACCTGGGGGTGAGAGGACCGGGCCAGGAGAGCAGGCTGAGGGGCGCTGGGGTCCCTGCATCGTCCTGGGAGCTCCTCCACCAGTGACCGTCTGTTGCATAATTGCAGACACGGAGTTGGAAGAGCGTGTGATTCGATCAGAGTCCTGTCCACAAAGCAGGGAATTCCCCAAATGCTGGGATGGCAAGAAAGGAGGAGTTTTATGGAATCTAAACAGAGTGAGGGAGGGAGACTGGACATAGAGAGATAAGGGACTGACCCTCAAAAGGTGAAAGGTCAAAGGATTAGAGCTCTCCGTGAGACCAAAGGGTGGTTGGCGTCCCTTGCCAGAGGGAAGGAGCTGGAAGGACAGAGGAGATGGTCAGTGTGTGGGGCGCAGAGACTGCAGCTCTGAGGGGCTGTAGTGACCTTGCAAGGGACTGCAGAGGTGGCCGGGGGACCAGACGCTGGGTTCAAGGAACTGAAGGCCAGGCTGCTAGGAAAATGGTGCACGTGGATCGTGAAACTGCCGAAACGTGTGTGAGTCAGTGTCGGACGGTCACATGGGTTTGTTTGTTTCAGCAGAAATGAAACTCCTCTTCCCTCCCAGTGAGTCTTACAGGGTCTCAGCGGGGAAGATGGGCTGGTCCCAAAGATCAACCCCTGTTATAGCTGGATTGTGTCTCCCTGAAATTCACAGGTTCAAGCTCTAACCCCCATGACTCTATTTGGATATAAGGCCTTTAAGGAGGTGAAGTTAAATGAGGTCATAAGGGTGGGGCCCTGATCCAGTAGGACCAGTGTCCTTACATGAAGAGCAAGAGAAACCAGAGCTCTCTCTCTTTTCATATATGCACAGAAGAAAGGCCACGGGAGGGCCGTCCACAAGCCAGGAAGAAGGTCCTCCCCAAAACCAACCTGCTGGCACTTTGATCTTGGATGTCCAGCCTCCAGGATGCCTGTTGTTTCAGCCCCGGGTCTGCGAGGTTTGTTAAGGTGGCCGCTCCTATCACTGATTTCAGGGCCACAGCCTGGATTCTGCATGCAGTTTGGGTGATTGATTACTCTGAGCCTATAGCTCAGACGACAGTGTTGAGATGGCCTTGGGTTTGGAAAAGGGAAATCCTCAGATTTCTCCCCCAGACAATCAATCACACTCAGCTCCCTGGACCCGACGGCGTGAGGCATCCTATACCTTCTCCAGCCGATGACACAGAAGAGCTGTGATCCCACTGCTGCCCGGAGCTGGCACACGGCAGCACCACACGCTCTAGCTCCGTATGGACCAGGGCTGGATCTGCGTCCCCGTCCTCCCTTTCCCAGCCTGTGACTTCGGGGAATATTACCTCTCTCTCGGTCTTAGGATCTGGGAAATAGAAGTGCCTGCCTCATTATGGGCACTGGATGAGATGGTGGGCGTGACTTCTTGTCACATCCAGGGTCTCGAGCATTGCAAACCCTTGTCCAGTTGGGATACAGGTTTAGCCGGGGTGTCAAGGGCACCAAGATGCAGATTCCCAGGCAAAGGTTAGTTCTTTTTTTTCACATCATTCTCCCCAGAAAGACAGCTGGTCCCGAGCGGGTGGGCAGCTGTGCTTTAGCAGGTCCTCAGGGCGCCAGGGTGCTCATTGCTCGGACACCCTTCTGCATGTGGTCCTCAAAGCTGCTCATCAGCAAGGTGTCTGAATCCCGGTTCCTGGAGGAAGAGTCAGACTGAACCCAGAAGCAGAGGGCAAGCGTGTTCCTGTGAAGCGTGTGGACGCCACACACACTTCTGCTCAAATCTCCTCTGGAAGAGACCAGTCAATGGTCCCACGCAGCTTCCAGGGGGGCTGTGAAGGGGTTAGATGTGGTCACATCTCTGCTAAGTTCTGGCAGAGGAGCAGAGGGGAAGGGTCCCTTCACAGCAAGGAAGGGGGGATATTCTGGAGCAATCTTCAGCGAGGGTTGCATACTCTCCTCATCAGGTGATTCACTGGGATACTTCCAAAAACACAAGCGTATTTTTCACAAAACCTTTCTTTCCTTGGAGACTGACTCAGACACACTCTCCTGGGGAAACAGTGCCGTGGGTGGTGGTCTGTTCCTGCTGTGATTTTACAAATGTCTACAGGACAAAGTGGAGCTGGCAGATTGCTCCTTTGGGATAAGCAGTAGCGGTAAGAGTGCTGCAGGAAAGGACAAGATGAGGGCCCAGGACCTCATCTCCTGGTTACACTATGGATTCTGGGAGGTTCATAGACTTCGGGGAAAACTGATCAGTACTGCTGGAATTTGTTTCAAAAAATAAATTAATGTTGATTGCTGAACAACTTCCAAACTTTGGTGTCACAATTCAGCTCTGAGTTTCCAGGACCCATGATTAGAATTTGGTGGATTTCTCGCTTTGAAAACTTGCATGGGTCACGTATTCCTTACAGCATACAGAAGGGGGACGAGTCTCCTCCCACTGCGTTTCCCAAGCTGACTGATTACTGGGGCTTTAACAGTGTCACTGAGCCTGTGGGGACCTAGAACATTCTGTACCTACTGGCCCCTGGGCCCTGTTCAGCTACAGTCTGCAAACTCCTGCAAGCCCATGGGGAATGAAGAATCGCCAGCATCTTCCCTGGCTGATCAATAAAAATCCTAGCCACTTGTCATGTGAGCATGGCTTTGCTGAATAATCTGTCACCTGTGGAGGCTCCACAAGGAAAGTTCCAGGCTGCCCTTACAAGAGGGTCAGCAGAATCATCATTTTGGGTTACCACTGGGTTTGGAATGTTACAAACCAACTTTATCTTTTAGAATGTGATTTTCTTTTTAATTTATTTATTTATTTTCGGCTGTGTTGGGTCTTTGTTGCTGCACGTGGGCTTTCTCTAGTTGCGATGTGTGAGCTTCTCACTGTGGTGGCTTCTCTTGTTGCGGAGAACGGGCTTTAGGTGCCCGGGCTTCAGTAGCTGCAGCACGCGGGCTCAATAGTTGTGGTGCGTGGGCTTAGTTGCTCCGCGGCATGTGGGATCTTCCCGGACCAGGGCTTGAACATGTGTCTCCTGTATTGGCAGGTGGATTCTTAACCACTGTGCCACCAGGGAAGTCCCTTAGATTGTGATTTTAATGGTCCACCATCTGTGTATGAGTTTATGTAGCTTCACGCCATTAAAGCTGATGGCTGTGTTTCTCCCCTTTCTTCTTAGAGGTCCAGAGAAGGTCCGCTGGGAGCAGGGCTATTTGAACCCATGACCCAGTGGGTGCCTGCCCTCTGCTCTTGGGCGCCTGGTCTCCGGCGGCTGCCACGTTGCTGGAACTCTTGGCAGGAGGAGGTTGAAACCCCCGACTTCTGGCGCTGGTCCCAGAGAGGCAGGAAGTCTTTTTTATTTTCTTAACAGACAAAAATTCCTTGACTCCAGAATGATTTCCAGGAATTACAGTATGAGAACTTAATATGTGAGATATTTTTTTCTTTTTAAAAAAGTAAAATAAAATCAAAGCAGAAGAAACCAGACTGAACACACCACACGTGGCCACGTTCCACTTTGTACAAAAAGTGAATGTTTCCCCTTGTCTCAGAGGGATCGCCAGGGGAGTAGCTTTTCCTCTAGGGAGACCCTGGGGCCAGTGGGCCAGAGGCTGCGGTCTCTCATCCTGCTTCCTTCCCTGCGGTCCCGAGCATTCTCACGACCCACGTGGAGTCCCTTCCCCTTGTTCGGTAAAATCAGGGAAAGGCTCAGAAAGGCCTCCAGACTCTGGGGCGAGGCTCTGGTGATGGTTGGATAGGGAGTAGACTGGGCCTGGCAGGCGTCTCTACAGGGGGAGGCTGAGAAGGAGGCGGGACCTTGGTGCCCACAAGAAATCTGACACAACCCTGTGCACACTGGTGGTGGCACCGAGGGCGCGGTGGGCAGCTCCCTCTGTCCGTTTGGGCATCGTGCCTGGAGGGGTGGTTCCGCCCAGCGTCCCTTGCCAGCTGCAGCCAGGGTGCTGGCAGAGGCTGCAGTCGGGCCTGGTTGGACTCGAGGCCTGGGCTCCACGTGCACGCAGTGGTGAGAAGCCCTCAGCTCTTGGCCTCGTGGCCGCTCACGGAACTGCCTTGCGGCATGGCGGCCACTTCCCAGCAAGTCATCCAAGAGCCAGACTGACTGAGACCCAAGCCCAGGCCTCAGGGGTGACTGCCATCTGTGTTTCTGTCTGCTGGTCATACAGACCCAGCCGGGAATAGGGGGGGAAGGGCAAGAATGTGGGGGGCCAGCATCTTTGCAGGGCCCTTGGGGGCTGACTGTCACCCTGGGCCACCCTCTCCTGCTCCAGTGATGGGCCAGGAGCCTCTGGGCTGTGACGTGAGCCGTGGGGATGTGTGTTCACATCATCGTGGGAAACTGCTGGGGAGACTGAAGAGTGAGCCGTAGACGGTGGGTCATTCCCAACAGCAGACAGACGTGATGCTACTTCCCTCATTGTAAAGCAAAGCCAAACAAGCCCAGGTCCACTCAGCCACTTTCCCGGTCTCCTGGGTCACTGCTGCTTTACTCTCCTTCCAGCAAATCCCTGGGGACGGTCGCCTGTGCTGAGGTCCCCAGATTCTCTCCCCCACCCCCGCTGGATTGAGACCCTTCCTGGGAAGGTCGCCACACACCGTTAACCTGCCTGTTCCTCTCCGTCCTCACCCATGTGGCTCCTCAGCAGACCTGGCCTGAGGGGTCGCCTCTTCGTCACGTTGCAGGGTCACCATCTGCACCCCCTGCCTGGCACTCGCCCCAGGCACTCGTCTTCCTCCATTACCTGCGTGGGTCCTTCTTCCCTGACCTCTTAGTGCGGAGGCCACCTAAGGCTCACTTCTCAGCCGTGCCCCTAAACACTTTCCTCATGTCACTGACTCTGGGATATAAATCTCAGGCTCAGAGCCCTCCACCGGCCCCGAACTCGTGTGCCATCTGTCTGCCGACTCCTTGTGCACGGACATCTAACAGGCCCTGACAATGTCACACGTTCTCCTCAGATCCTGCTTCACCCACGGCCCCCATCTCTGGGGATGACAGGCCCATCCTTCTGTTGCAGACACCTTGGCGTGTCCTGTGAGGCCTCACGCCCCCTCATGTCCAGTCCACGATCCAGACGCATCATCTCACTGCTCCTTCCTGACCGCCCTGCCCTGTCCACCGCCACCGCCCTCCTGGATGCTTCAGGAACTTGTTTCCATCCTCCTTCTGGACAGAGCGGTAAAACCCAGGCCCTCGCTTGCTTCTCTGCCTGATCTTCCCTTGCTCTCCTCTTCTGTTGGAGCAGGAAGGCCCTACAAAGGCTCACGAGGGCCTCACCTTCCCTGTCTGCTCTGATGCAGCCGCCCTGGCTTCCCGACTCTTCCCCAGACAGTCAGAGACGCTCTTGACTTAGGACCTCTGTGCTGTACCCCCTCCTCCTGGAATCCTCTCACCTACGACAAATGCCCGGCCAATTTCCTCACTCCTCCAAGTTCTGTGTACATGTCACTCTTCAACAGACCTAACGTTTCAAGCTTCCACCTGCCCTCCTCCACCCCCTCCATCCTGCCCATCCCTCACTGTTTCTTCCTCATTGGTGTCACTCTAATCATCCTCTGACGCACTTCATCGTTTGCTGTTCACCGCATCTGAGTTCTTTCATCTCTCCCTTCCTCCTCCTTTAGAATACAAGTTTCCATGAAGGATGGTGTGTTTGTTTCTCTTTCTTCCATCCTTGCTGTATCCCCCAGACCTATGTTTGAGTCTTTCATACAGTAGGTGCTCAATAAATATTTGGTAAGTGAATTAATTCAGGTAAAGAGAAGTATGATGCTTTGAGAAGCACCCTAATAGAGGCCTAAATGAGCTCATTTTACCAGTAAATGCCTGTTAGAGGAAGATTTAGACACTAAGATGCTTTAAAAAGGTTTCACTGGATTCTCTGGACTTTTAACTTCCCATGACATCAATCTAGAAATGATTCCTAGCAGAATGGATCAGCGCTCAGGATGAGTGGCGAACACACGGATTCACACTTTTGCTTTCACTTTGTAAGCATTTAACGTTAACATCTTTTTTGTTAAAAGCACGTTTCCAAGAGAAGCTAGCAGAACACTAAAAGCCCACCAACATCCACAGCACACCGACCGCTCATCTGGGAGTCTGGAGGGGATGGATTTCTGCATTAGTCATGTTTCATCAGCAAACTCCAAACCGGCAGAGGGCGTCCCTGTAACCCCCCACCAGGCAGAGGAGACTCGCGTCCAGAGTGGGTAATGCTGTGCTCAAAAGGGCACATTATCCCCAAGAGGCATCAGGGTCACCGTGACCACTCAGGCCATTAACCAGAGAGGAGGGGTAGGTGCTGTGCATTATATCTAGGCCTCCGCATGTATGGAAAACAGGGTAAACCGAGACGTTTTAGTAAAAGCGTAGTCTCTGATCATTGTGGTGCAACATTCAGTTGTAGGTTTCAGTGGAGTTTTTTGTTTCCACAAACATTTAAATTCTGTTAAACTGCGTGTTTGAAGATGATGTTTCTCATTATGTAGAAGAAACAAGCATTTATGATTCTGACTTGTACAGCAATGCATAGAACACTGGTGAGCTCTCCACTCAGCTGGTAAAGTTTCACATTGCAATTGGACTCAGTGAAATGTCCGAGTTTATTCATAAATTCATTCTGAAAATAATGTCAGATTTTTATAAACTAAAACAATGTGTTTGTTTTCTGGCCCAAATTAAAATCCTCATTTCTATCTCAGTGCCAATATGAGATTTATTCTTAAATTAAAGAAAATGATTTTTCATAATTAGATTGTCTGAGGCCCAATATTCATATGCCAACTCATAACAAATGGGTCAGATCTGAATCATCCTCAAATGTGCTAACACTTTCATTAAAATGCACAGAAATAGTTCAAGGTGTTGAAAAAAACATATCAGAAAAACAGAACAATGAATTGATTTCCTGCTAATAAACTTATGTCTAAATAATCATCTTTACAATACTTTCTGTTTGCAAAAATAACAACTAACACTAATTAAAAGCTTAATGTCCAACTAGGAGGACGCTAGTAACAGTAAGAGTAAATCTAGTAATTTTCTAGGTTTTCATTTGAGATTCACGTGGGGATATTTCATGGGCTATTTACCTAAAGTCAAACTAAAAAATTGACCAGTCACCAAAAGAAGTGAAAAGGGGGATTTCTCTTTTCATACTTTCATGTACTTCAGTAGTGAATTTATGGAGAGCAACCAAGACATCTAGAACTATGGAGATATTGGTCCCAGAGCTTAAAATCATTTCAATCCTTGCTAGGCTAAAGGTTATTTGTCACTATAAATTGGCTGCCAGAAGAAAATAAGTGCCTCTCTGGAGAACGATAATTCTCCAAAGCTTCTATAATTTTTCACAAACTATAATCAACATTTAAACAAATTTACCAGGTATAGTAGAAAAAGAATTCAAATAGAAAAGAAGATTTTTTTTTAAAGCAGGGAATATAAACAAATCCACTGTTAATTTAAATAAGAAAGTTATAAAAATAAAGACCTAAAATAAACATAATTAATGTGTACAGGAAAACAGGTGATATTTTGAAGAACTACATGGAGAACTAAAATCCATAAATTAATATTATAGAATGAAAAATATAATAACTAAAATTAAGAACTCAATAGATGAATGTAACAGCAATGAGACAGGGTTGAAGAGAGGATTGTTTAACTGGAAGATAGGACAGAGAAAGTATCAACAAACAGAGACATCCCCCAAAGTGGAAAATATACAAAAAGAGCCTAGGAGAAATCAAGAAAAGTCTAAAATGCATTAACTAGAGACCCAAGAGGGGAAGAGAAAGAAAATGTGACAAAAAATATTTAAAGAGCTAGTAGTCAAGTATTTCCTCAAAGTGATGAAATCCATCATTCCACAGATTCAAGAAGAATTGCAAATATCAAGGAGGAGAGATAGAAAGAAGTCACACCTAGTCACATTACTGTAAAGCTTTTGAAAGCTAAGGGCAAAGAAAAAAAAAAAAAACACTCCTGGAGGACAACTAAAAGACACATCACCCTTAATGAGCAGCAACAAGACCGATAACTTTCTCTCTCTCTCTCACACACACACACACACACACACACGCATGCTAGAAGACAATGGAACACAATAATTAAAATGATGAAAGAAAACAATGGACAGTGAAAGTATTCTTCAAAAATGAAGGTAAAAATAATAATTTTTAGGCAAACAAATACTCAGAGAATTTGACAGCAGCAAACCTTCACTAAAGGGTTATTTTAGGAAGATCTGCAGGCAGAAGGCAAATGGCCCCACAGAAATGCAAGATACTAAGAAGGGCACACACACACAAATAAATACAGGGTTCTATTTAACAATAATAATACAGTCCAGATGTACAGATCTACATCTAACCTTATACTTAAATGCTGAGAAACTCATATCTTTCCCATTAAGATCAGACATAAGGCAAGAAGATACCCTATTACCATTCCTTTTTTATATTATACTGGAAGTTCTAGCTAAGTCAATAGAAAAGAAAAGAAAAGAAAAGAAGAGAAAGGAAAAGAAAAGAAAAGGTATATAGACTGGGAAGAAAAAATAAAACTGCCTTTTTTCACAGATGACATGAGCTTCTATGTAGAAAATCCAAAAGAACAACAACAACAATAAAAATCCTGGGATTAATAAATGATTATAGTGAGTTTGCAGGATATAGGGTTAATATAAAAAAGCCAGTTGCTTTCATATGTACCAGCAATGAATAAGTAGAATTTGACATTTAAAACATAATACTATTTATATTAGCACTCCCCCCAAGTGAAATGCTTAGTTATATATCTAGCAAATTATGGACAAGATTTATATAAGGAAAACTACAGAATTTAGATGAATGAAATCAAAGAACTAAATAAATGAAGAGATAGTCCAAGTTCATGGAAATAAAGCTCAATATTGTCAACACATTGGTTTTTTCCAACTTGATCTATAGATTCAATGTAATAACAATTAAATGGACTTCAAAACGCATAGCTCTGAAAGCCAACAGGCTGTATCCACATGACCCACCAGACAATAGCAAACAAAGAATCATTTGTTAATGGGCACAGAGGTCCTCACCATGGTTATCCCCCTAGGACTCAGCACAGAGGGAACAGGCAGAATCCCCCATCTCCTTCTCTTTCCCTGAAAGAGGTCCATCTGCAAACTTTCAAAGCTGCTGCCTGAGGGACAGGCTTCTAATTTAGCATACATCTAGGGGCTGGCTGCAATCCTCCCCAGAGACAGGGGAAACCAGTAGACACCTTACTCACCTTCTCCCTGTGCCCCTTTCCAAGTCACCAGTAACTCCCTAGAAGGAGTTTGTACACACATCTGTGCCCCAGGTTTTGTGCTGTGGTCTGATGGACAAGTGTCCAGTATGCCTGGCTCTGACAGCCAATGGGGATTCCATTCATGAGTCCCACAGGCCTGTGACAAACAAAGAAGTAGTTTGCCATGGGAGCAGGGACTCCTCCCTCCTATCTCCCACCCCACTCCCACAAACACAGCTATACATCAAAACCCAGCACAGAGGAAGTAGGCAAAAACTCCCACTTCCTGGCTTCTCTTTGGAAGGGGCATGACTGCATACTTTCCCAGCTAATGAGGACTGAGGGTCTGGCCTCCCCAGTCAGCCTGCATCTAGGTGCTGACTGTGACCCTCCCTTTTGGGCACTGACAGAGCTACTGGGAACCACTAAGAACAAAGAAGGTGGCCTGGAAAGTCACAGAGGTTTGAGAAACAGCCAGGAGCTCAGGCCAGGATGATTGTCAAGGTTAATTACCTACATTATACCATTCTGCCAAGACTGGGAGAGATGGCTATTTTATCTAATGAGCAGAGTCAAGATAAGTGAAGAAACGGAAAAATGTGTTCCAAATGAAAGAACAAGATAAATCTCCAGAAACAAACAATAAAATGGAGATAAGTCAGTATCTGACAGAGTTCAGAATGATGGTCATAAAGATGCCCACTGAGGTCAGGAGTGCAACTCATGAACAATGTGAGGATCTCAACAAAGAGATAGAACATATTAACAAGTACCAAACAGAAGTCACAGGGGTGAAGAATAGAATAACTGAACTGAAAACTTCAATAGAGAGGTTCATAAAGTACTAGATGAAACAGAAGAAAGGATCAACAAACTTAAAGACAGCATAGTGGAACTCATCCAATCAGAGGAGCAAAAAGAAAAAGGAATAGAAACAAGAGAAGGTGGCTTAGGAGACTTATGGGACAATTTCAAGTGGACCAATATATGCATTTTAGAGGTCCCAGAAGGAGAAGAGAGAGAAAAGGGGCATAAGGTTGTTAAAAGAAATAATGGCTAAAAACTTCCTTAACCTGGGGATAGAGAAAGACATCCAGATCCAGGAAGCCCAAAGATATCAAAGAAGATAAATCCAAAGAGACCCACACTGAGATACATTACAATTAAATTGTCAAAAATTAAAGACAGGGAGAGAATCTTAAAGGCAGTAAGAAGAAAGCAAACTGTTGCATACAAGAGAATCTCCATAAGACTATGACAAATTTTTTTAGCAAAAACTCTTCAGACCAGAGGGGAATGGGATGATATATTTAAAGTGTTAAAAGAACAAAAGAAAAAAACTGCCAGCAAGAATAGACTGCCTGGCAAAGTTCCCTTCAGAATTGAAAGAGAGATCAGGAGTTTTCCAGACAAACAAAGGCTAAAGGAGTTCATCGCCACTAGACTAGCCTTATAAGAAATGTTAAAGGGAGTTCTTCAAGCTGAAACAAAAGGATGCTGTTTGGTTAACAGAAAAGATATGAAAATATAAATCTCACTGGTGAAGTTTAAAAATCCTAGAAGAAAATATGGAGGTTAAGCTCCTTGACATCAATCATGGTATTAATATTTTGGATTTGACACTAAAAGCAAAGGGAACAAAAGCAAAATAAACAAGTGAAACTTCATGAAACTAAAATGCTTCTGCTCAGCAAAGGAAACCATCAACAAAATGCAAAGCCAAAGTATGAAATGGCAGAAAGTATTTGCAAACTACATGTTTGATACGAGGTTAAAATCCCAAATATGTGACATTCTTTAAGAGTCAACCCTCAGCTCTTTCTCTTCAAACCCTCTGCACCTCTCTCCAGGCAACCTTATCTAAGCTTTATTTTCATTCCCAACCTTACTGGCTCCCTATGTGTACATACATGTGGGCTCTAAAAGGGCAGCTCTTCCCAGATGCCTAAAACCAAATTCAGTGTGTCCGAAATTAAATCAGGACTTTTTCTACCCAAACTCATCCTTCTCTGTGATGGGCACCACCATCCATTGTGTTACCCAAACAAGAAATCCAGTGCTTGTGCTTGTGTCTTCCTCCAGCACTACTCTATACCCACCCAGCCACCAATTTTGGTTTTCCTTCTAAATATCTCTTGTTTCAGTGCCCCACCTCCCCCCACCCCCTGACCCCATCTCCACTGTCCTGTGCTAGGAGACTAGCAGCTTCCTGTCTGGTCCCTGCATGTCTAATTTGCCTCCTATTAATTCATAATTCACACCACATCCAAAACGCATGCAGGTCTGACCCCTCTGCTCGTCCTAATGCAAGTCAGTGGTTCACATTGAACAATGTGTCCAGCATCCATCTCCAAGACGGGGCCCCCACCTGCCCCTTGGACATAAGTCAGCACCACCACCCATCCTGACGGTAGGTCAGTTCCTTAAAAGGGTCATGCCTACTCCAGCCATAGGGCCTTTGCACATGCTGTTTCTTCCGCCTAGAACACTCTCCTTACTCTTCTCCACCCAATTAACTGCTTCTCATCCTTCATATCTGAACCCAAACATCACTTCTCCACGTGCTATTTCTCTAACCTCCAAACCAGGCCCAGCTCCTGATTCTGCATCTCTTTCTGAGGAGTGATGACATTATTGGATTAATGGTTCCCCGTCTCTCCCACCCCTATCTCTCTCTTTCTGTTCTTCTGTCTCTGTCTCCCTCTCTGTCTCTGTCTCTCTCATCAAATTCTCCACTCAGGCAGGGATTATATCTGTACCTGCTCACAAATGGATTCCAAACGTAGTATTGCACTTGGCCTATAGTACACACTGGGTAAATTCTTGTTAGATAAATAAATAGAGGATGCGCCATATTTTCTAGGGTTAGGCAGAGGCTTTCTACCCAAAGTTCCCTCCACGGTCCACACTCGCTTGTCTCGGTCCTGCATCTTTACTGTGTCTCCCATGGGCCTTCACTTGGCCCCGATCCCATCTTAACACCTTTTTAAACTGGAACAGCTATGAAAGGTTGGCCGAGGTGGGCTCCAGTGCCATGGGCTGCTTTAGGGCTGGTCCCCATCCACTTCTTTAGAAACTGCCCTGCCTGAGTCCTGAATAAGGCTGCTCCTCATCTCGGCTTTCACCTTCTCCCTCCTCCTGTGGTCCTGCTGGCACTCACCCTCTGCTCTCTCTGTCCCCAAGGCCTGAGCTGCTTGGCACATACGCTCCTGGAGAGATCGGGCTGGTTTTGAGAGAAGTGGTAGATGCTCTGAGACATTGCGGCTGACCGTCTGGAAGCTGTTGAGAAAGAACAAGGCAAGGGACGTCACACGGCCTCAGGCCTGAGAACGTGGAGAGCTGGAAGCATGAGCACATCCCGCTGGACGTGCCAGGGAAGCAGAGGCCCTGTCTGCACAGGAGGAATAAAAAGCTGTCGATTAGGAAAACGAACCTCAGCAGAGCCAAGCGACATGCGCTGTGGGTGCGGAAAAGGACTCGGGGACATTTATGTAACGACTGCCTTATTTCTGATAAAGGTAAAAGCATGGAAAGCTGTAGGTTATGCTGACGACTTAATTTTGTAATCCTTTGACCACCTCTTCTCTAAATCTGAAATCCCTTTCCTTTTGGATTGTATCCAGAGAGAAACATCTACTGAGCTGCACCATGTGCTGTCCTGACTCTTCGCCAGGAAACCCAGACCACCCCCCCCCACCCCCGTGGCCATGTGGACCGATGGTGGTCAACGCAGGAAATGAGGAAAGACAGGCTGCGTCTGCCACGGTGAATAGCGTGTCTCTGTTATTTCATTTCTTAAGGAGGAAAATCATCCCTTTGTGTTTTGATGAAATAGATGATCCTTCCACTTTTATGAGAATGAAATAAACAATTCTGAGGCCAGTTGCTTAAAAAAGTCTCCTGTTTACATATCACTTTCTGCCTCGGATGTTGAAGAAGTGAGTTGCTGGCGGTGGTTTGGTCTCTCCTCCCACACTGCATTCATTACGTGGTCTGTGCTTCCTGAGGTGAAGGATCCCAGGGATCTGCTCTTGGCCCAGCACAGAAGGTGCACTTCCCTTCTTCAGAGAAAAGGCCTGCAGGTCACCGCTGCACGGTGTGCAGAGTCACTCGGACACCTGTGGGTCGCTGACCCTGGAACAAAGCGAACGTTTGTCTTTATGGAGAATCTGCTATCAGAGTTACGTTTGGAGACCACTTTTTCTTGTTTATTTCAGTGATTCTGAAGTAATTCAGAGACCACAACTGCCATAAAATACAAGCCTGGGATCTTTGCTCCTACTGATATAGCTTAAGATTTATTTCTTTATTCATGTTCCATGATTTTGTGTATCATTTAAAAATGGGATAAGCACAATGTATATTTTTAAATTGCTGATTATCTACTTACGCGGCTTAAAAAAAGTATCCAAGAGAGGGCTTATTCAGCACGACATCCCCTCAGTCCAGGATTCCAGTCTCAGCCACATGCTATAGTGTGCTTTTATTCATTTATTGGCAAACCATGCACAAATTCAGTTTTTAAATTAACGTATATTTATTCCCCCACACATTTCTGAGCCCCACTGATTAAAAACACACAAATCATGCTTGATAGCTTTTATTGTCTCTCCACAGTACACAGCAGGAAAAAAATGCAGAAATATTTCCTAAATGAAAACGTAATTCCATAGAGAAGCTGTTTCACCTCACAGGCATTTAAGACTAACATTCTAGGACTGCTTATACTTTATGTAAAAGTTTACATTTGTGTTCAAAAATAGTTTTGTGGATTTGTGGAACTACAAAACTAGTATTTCTAGTTTTGTAGTTCTGTAGTTTTGTAGGTAGTGATGTTTGAAAGCCTTGGAGTAAGAAAAAATACATACCAGCATGTTGGTTTGGGAAAAGGGGGTAAGGTGCGTGCAAATATAATGAATTAGCTGGCTAACTAAACTCAGCCCATATGTACCGCTTTGTCTGCCTTCAGCGTGGGTTTGCTGATGGGATCACAACCCACAAGCGAACAGAAACATTGTCACCTCCATCACCTCCATCACCTCCATCACCTCCATCAGGATCAACGCCCACCTGCCATTGAGGGGCCAGCAGCTGCTCCCTTTTGTCGATGGGGTGATGCCCCTCTAGGCCTCTGAGAAGCAGTGTGCTTGGTGGGGTAGGAATTGCTGGTGGTCCAGGCCAATTTCAGATGAAGGCATTGATGTGTGAGATTTGCCACGGGTGATGGTCTATTTGGGAAGGTCTTTAGCTGGAAGATCCAAGTGGGGTATGAATGGGATCTACACAGATCCCAGGGCAGCTCCTGCCTATTCTTTAAGGATGGACTCTCCTTACCTATTTGAACGCCACCTGAGCCCTCCTGCCTAGGTTAGGTAGGGCCCTCACCTACTCAAGCCCCACCTGCCTAGGTTGGGACCCTCACCTACCTGAGCCCCACCTGCCTAGCTTAGGGCCCTTCTCTGCCTCTGCGGCCTCTCTAACATGTCTAGTCACGGCATGCCACGTGCTCTATTTTAATTCACTTCAGACACTGTCTTTTACCCCCCTGCTCAGTTCTTCTGCAAGTGTCTTATACATAGTTGCTACAACAAGTGCTTAAAAGGAGGAATAAATGGATGTCTGGGTAACTATTGCTGGGTAGATAGTTATGCCGGGGATGGGCACATCCAGCATACTTACTGTCTGGTAGCCCAGGGCTGGTAGAAATAGGATCAGACTTTGTCAAAGTGTGCTGAGCTGTGTTTGTCAACTGTTCCTGAGCGATGAGTCCTTATGCTGTGCTGTCCACACGGGCTTGTGCTGAGCTTCTCACCCACGCCCACCCGGTGACACTGCCCCACCGGCTCAGATGGCACTCAGGTCACCAAAGGAGGTGGGAGCCTGAGAGAGGAGGTCCCGCTTGTCAGGGACAACTGGCTGGGTCACAACTCTTGATTTTGGACAACCTTCTGAATGTAAACAACCTGGCCCTGGTGAGGGCATGGTGGGGGGTGGCCTTTCACAAGTCCTGATTCCTGAGCCTCCACTTTATCTGCTCTTTCTCGTTGGGGTGCAATTGGGAATCACACAGAGGGTCATCTCAGCCTGTCCCAGGAGCAGGCGTTTGTTGTCACTTTAATTCTGCACAAAGAAGAGAAAGCTCAGCTGAAAGTCATGTGAGGTTATTTTTGAGTAACCCAATTGCATCAGCGTCAGCCGCATCTCAGACATGGAAAATACCAGAACCATTACAGCAGTCACATAGGAAGCGGCACCTCTGATCCAATGTCCCCTTCTTATCCCAGCACCGAGGGGGCGTCTACCTCCCGGAAGAGAAGCCACAGGAGACAGACTTCGTGGGCCGGTGGCATCGGGGTCAGCGCATGGCCTCTTGGGATGGGGTGTTTGGGCCAGAGTGACAGAAGGCGGGGTGTTGGGGGTGGAGATAGGAGGAGTCCCTGCCCCGTGCAGGATCCTGACCATCTGCACACGGAGACACGGTGGCCGATGTTTCCCCATTTGAGACCATCCCACACTGCAACCCTCTGTTAGGAAAGATGCCCCCCACGCCTGCTTGGGGTAGACCTAATAAGGGGCTCAGAGCTCCCACTTCATGCAATTTCAGTTACTTGTTTATTTATTTGGTCAATCAGCCTGGAATCTAATGCTGCTTTTCACACTAATATCATCATCATTGCCCCTGAGAGCTGGAAAACTGATGGAATCAGCCAGAGAATCTTTGTGACTCTGCATGATCAATTCACCTTAGAGAAGGGGGCAATGTGAGGCACTCAGGCCAGGTTACGTACGATTCTCCACCATTTAGTTTTTTGAATTTATTGTTTTGTTTGCAGGCAGTAAGATTACCTTTTTTCGTGTACTGCTCTGTGAGCTTTGACAGGCACGAAGCCACACACCCATCACCACAACCCAAGGATTTCCTCCTGCTGACACATCATACATAATCAACCCCCAGCCTAGAGAACTCCTGATTTTTTCCTCCATTCCCAGCATTCTCTCTTTTTCAGAATGCCATACCAATGGAATCACACAGCCTAACCTTTTGACTTGGGCGTCTTTCACCTGCTGCAACACACTTATTCAGGCCTGCTGTGCGTGTATCACTAATGCATTATTTTTTATTACTGAGTTGTATTCCATTCACCCATTTAAGAACATTTGAGTGGTTTCTAGTTTTTCGTGGTCATAAATAAAGCTTCTATAAAAAATCATATCCAGGGTTTTGTATGACTGTAGGTTTTTATTCCTATAGTGTAAATAGAAGAGACATGGCTGCACGATCTAAAAGTGTGTATTTAATTTTGTAAGAAAATGTCAAAATGTTTCCAGAGTGGCTGTACATTTTATTTTCTCACCAGCAGTGTACAAGGGTTCTAGGGTGTAGGTTTGTTTCTGATCTATGCGTTTCCTATAACACAGTCTCCTGCCCAGCCCTGGATGGTGTGCACGTGTGTCTGCGTGTTTGCTGTCCTGATGGGGGTGTGGTGTATCTCATGGTACTTTGAACCTGCGTTTCCCTAATGACCAATAAAATGTAACATCTTGTCATGTCTTATTTTCTACCTGTCTATCTTCTGCAGTGAAGCCTCTGTTTAAATCATTCAACAGCTTTTTTATGGGATTGTTTGTTTTCTCATTGTTGAGTTTAGAGAGTTTTTTATATATTATGTATATAAGTCCTTTGTCATATAAGTGATTTGCAGATATTTTCCCCCATATAATCTTTTTACATTTTCTTAACAGTGTCTTTTGCAAAGGTTTTGAGTTTTGATGAAGCAAATTTATTTTTTCCATTTATGGATCATATGTTTGGTGTCAGATATAAAAACTCACGCTTATATGTATAACACTGCTTTTTGCTCATACTTTGGTTAAAAGTCTGGGATTTTAGCCTTTGGGTACAGTCACACACTTCATATTAGGGACAAATTACTCTTCATGCCAAAGGGGTCCATTTTCACAGGTTCTCAACTCAATTCAATGAGAAAAACTTCCACCATGATTTTATAAAATCATCTTTTATAATCTCCTCAAAATATTATTCTCCTTACTTTATAATGCCAACTCAGATAACAAAGGGACACAGGAGAGACGTCTGGACCCTAACTCACTGATCATCCCCATGACATGCCTCCAAACTATTTCTATGTGTATGATCAGGAAATAATGACTTTCACCTTTTCCTTTCACAGGAGAAATATGTTTTTACATTTTTTTGTCTCATAAAGAAATAAAAAAACATAAATTATGGCTATTCACAGCTCTTATTTCTTACATTTATGTTAGCTAATGAAAGAGGACCATTCTGGATATAATTTGCCATTTTTTTGCACTTAATGCTAATTTAAATTTTACATAAGTTTTCTCTGTGTGTATTAATATTGTCTTACACTGTGGAGAATCTTACTAGAGAAAAATAAATTAGTATTTAACATCAAGATATTTTTAAAAAGTTGTTCAAAGTCCATAAATTTCCTTAAAACTTAGAACATATGTATGAAAGATGAGTGAAGAATATGCTGTTGATTTATAGAGATGGTTTGGGAATGTGACAATGCTTTAAATATTTTTACTAGGCAGCTCCAGCTGCATTTCTGAAATGTACACTCAGACAGCTCAGCTTAATTTTTAAATATCACAGGTGACCGATTTCCACTATATGAGCCCAATTTAGTTTTCCATGAGAACTTTCCAGCTATCTCCCTATGAGATTTTTTTTAGTCTTCCTTAGTTATTACTTTTGAACAGGCTCTCTTCGGAAGGTGGGCCATTTTTTGTCTAGAAAATTCTTTCCTTTGGAATGGAAACTCCAGCTCTGGAAGGATGCCCGTGGAATGGTGAGGGATGAGTTGGATACCACTTAATTTGCCAAAACAGTCAGGGTCAGCCAGTGAGCCGAGGTGGGCAGATGCCACGGTGAAACCACCCTGGCAGCTGTACCCCCTCTTTGCCTCACCCATGCATTTCTCTCCCTTCCAGGAAAACAGCCTCACCTCTGTTTGCCTTTTGAGTGGGATTCATGTCACTTCCATATTAAGAGACCACATTCTTGACTTTCCCATCGCTGTGAGCACTGACCTTCTTTGTCACTCAGCGTTTCTTTCTTGTCTCCCAGGGCACTTCAGTGTCTTTACATTCTGGGTGAGTTTGTAGACCCAAGTTATTGCTCTCACTTCTACAGAAGTCGAAAGGTCCCCTGGAGGCTCCTTCCCTCAGATCAGTTCTTTGGAGGTAACTTCCGGAAAGCTGAATCCAGACGTAAGGTCAGCCAGGTGCACACTCTCTTCCTGGAATTTGACTTTTGAGCAGAAAGACCCGGCATCCATGAAGTGGTTTGAATTCCTTTATCATAGGTGTAGCGCTCTAACCAGCCTCTTCTTACTGTGACTTTCTTCTCCTGGTTTCTATCTCACAGAAGTCCTATATGGTCCTGATTTCTGAACCATCAGTTCTGAGAGCTCCTGATAGCCTACAAATGCATTACTTTTTTAAAATTAATGAGTCAATTTCTATTGCCTCCAAGCAGAGTGCCCTAACGTGTCAACCATTTTTATCCCAACTGTGCATAGTCTTGGGTTATTAGTGGCAGTGCTTCCCAAACTTATTCAGGTCATGGCACAGATAAAAAGATAATATTTTAACAGCATCATTGGAGTTCATGGACTAGCTGTTGGTGGCCAGAGTCCATCATCCTGGGGTCTCTGGCTGTCCTATTCCCCATGGGGTTACCTTGCAGGATGAGAGGAATCAGGGAACCGGCACACCCATGGACTATTTTAAGTACACATTACATACAATTTAGAATTTATAATTTAATATAAAGCTTTTGGATATTTCATTCAAACACGAAATGTCTCCAAGGTAAACATTATGCTCTCCATGGATGGAGACTATGTGTTTTTATAAATTTGGTCATTATTCCTGATAAAGTGGTTGCTGAATGAAGAGACAGTTTCAAAATAAATAAGGCTGCATAGTCAGCTAATGAATGAATAAAAGGCATGAACATTTTATTAATGGAGAGTTTTCAAGATAAATCTACATGTGAGTACATCAAATCTGACTCCTTGGAAGCATGATATTTATTAATTCATTTATGCAGCAAATATTTACTGAATGCCTACATATTTGAGATATTGGTTCAGCATGAGAGATACAAAGAAGAGAAGTTTCTGCTTCTGCTTTCTGAGAACTCAAGGACACTCATTTGTACAACCAAATTCTTAGTGGACAGACTTAGATGAAGGGCCAGAATTGAGCCAGGAGTTTGCAGTACAACCAAACTCGACATTACAGACAATACACAGTCTGAGAGGTTGTTGTTCTTGCCCTACTGGTTGGCAAATAGTCTAATATTTCCCCTGATTACAAGTGCTGTAATAGAGGAAAATATAGGGTGCCGGGGTACATGGAGGACAGACCAAGGAAACGTGTACTAATATCAGTGATAGCGGTGATAACATTGATAGAAGTTTCCCAAGGAGGTCAGGAAGAATGACCATACTGAGTCTTGGGAATGGAAGTGGATTACTCTACAATGACAAAGTAAAAAAGAAAACGATTATGAGAGACAGATTTGTGAAAACAGCAGTATTTTATACTTCCAAAAACTTAATTCTAAATCTCAAATTATTTTAATTTTCTATGTTTTAAATTTAAAAAATAGCAAACATTACAGTTGAGAGAGCTTCAAACAATTATTTAAGCAGGGGATATATTGTTGTCATTTTTGGTTAGAACTAAGTGTTAAAACTATGACTATAAATCTTGAAGGAAACAGGAGAAAATCATTATAACCTGGGGTTAAAGAACAGTTTTTAGATACAACACAAAAAATATAGACTCCATCAAATGAAAACTTCTTCTCTTTGAAAGAAAATATCAAGGGAATGAAATAACAAGATAAAATATTTGCAAATTATATATCGTATCAGCACTTGTATTCAGAATATATAGAACACTAAAAACTCATTAATTCAAAAACAAACAAACCAACAAAAATGGACAAAATATTTGAGCAGACACTTCACCAAAGAGAATATATGTATTTCAAATCAGGATCTTAATGATATTCAGCATCATTAATCATCAAGGCAAGGCAAATTAAATCTACTAGGAGAGAGCACTACACCCCTATAAAATGCTAAAATTAAATAGACCAACCACACCAAGTGTTGACCAGGATGCGGAGGACCTGGAACTCTCACATAAGCTGGTGGGAATATACAATAGCACAACCACTTTGGAAAACAGTTTGGAAACTTCTTAAAAACTAATACATACAACCTATTATATACTCCATCCTAGGTATTTAACCTGGAGAAATGCAGGCCTATATCTGCACAAAAACTTGCATACAATGTTCATAGCTACTTTATTTGTAATAGCCAAATAATAGAAACAACCTTAATATCCATCAACAGCTGAATGGATCAGTGTTATACAACCATAGAGTGGAATGTTCATCAGAAATGAAAGTCAATGAACTATTAATGCATGCCACTACACTGATGAATCTTACAATAATTACACTGAAAAACAGTGAAAGAAGCAAGACTAGAAGAGTCCATACTACGTAATTCTGTTTGCATAAAATACAAACCATTTTTTAGCAACAGAAACTGATCTGTGGTTTCCTCAGGACCAGGGACAGGAGCAGGGAAAGTGGGTGGGAGAAACTGCCAAAACACAAGTATGTTTTGGAAGGAGGTGGACATATTCATTACTTTGATTGTGGTGATAGTTTCATGGGAGCATGTTCTATGTTAAAACAGCAAATTGTACACTTCAAATATATACAATGCATTGTATATCAATTACACCACAATATACTTGTTAAAAATACAACAGGACAAGTTTTTATCGGGTTGGTAATGAAAATGTCTGTGGAAGGTGATGCGAATGTGAAAGGAGATTTGAGGGGCTTCCCAGGTGAGGCAGAGTAGAAGGTCATCCTTGCAAGAACTCCACTCTTGTCTGCATGAAGACAAAGCTGATGGTTTCAGTGACAGCATGTCCTTTTCATTTTGTTTTTTGTATTATTTTGTCTTTTCAGTAATCTTGGCTTTTCAAACCAGTCCATCTGCCCAACTCAGCACCACATTAACATCTGACTGACCTCCAGCTCCGTGATGGTTGGGTTCTGACCGCAGGCAGTTCTTCTACTCAAGGGACATGGTGCTTCTTCTTCCACATAATTTAAATGACCAGGAGCTTCTGGTGGACGATGCAGGAACACTGTCTCCTCAAACAACCAGACCTTCCTAATGACCATCTCCTGTTTCTTCCCTTGCACCCTGACCATCTGCCATAACCTTATCTTGAATGGTGCCTTTGAAAGTGTATTCTCTGAGGTTCTAACTCTGCTGATTGTTAAGCGATATTACTTGAAAAAGCATTGGTGTTCAAAATATCAATAATTGAGAAGTAAGTTTAACAGAGGGTTTTGTTTTTGTTTTTTAAAATATTTTCATTGCACATCTTCCAAAGGTCAAGAGAGGTATAGTTTGCATTGTTTCCCCATGTACTTTGCCATCAGACACGGTTTTCTCCTATCATCTCATGAAAGCAGCAATCCACCAAACATAACAACCACAGAGAACCTACCTGAAAACTGTAGCACAACTGTAGGGGAGAAGGTCACAGGGGAACACGAGGCCACCGATCAGCAGAGCCCAGCTCTGTTTCTACAGGATGGTCCACAGTATACGAGTAGAGAAAAATGTCCCTTCCTTCAACAGATTCTCAGCAAATGTGTATTTATATCAAGTCCGTTCAAGGACCTGGTGGGTGTGGACTGGAAGACAGACAGACAGACAGGGTTTCTGCTCTTCTGGAATTATTTTAAGTAGTTTCAGATGGTGAAAAGTGCTATGAACAAAGTAAGTCAGGAATGTAAGAGGTACAGAAAACAATGGGGCAGTGTGGGTACTAATACTTTTTAATCTCCTCAGGGAGGGGGAAGGCGCTTTCAAGATGGCAGAGGAGTAAGACATGGAGATCACCTTCCTCCCCACAAATACATCAGAAATACATCTACACGTGGAACAACTCCTACAGAACCCCTACTGAACGCTGGCAGAAGACCTCAGACCTCCCAAAAGGCAAGAAACTCCCCACGTACCTGGGTAGGGCAAAAGAAAAAAGAAAAAACAGAGACAAAAGAATAGGGATGGGACATGCCCTTCTGGGAGGGAGCTGTGAAGGAGGAAAAGTTTCCACACACTAGGAAGCCCCTTCACTGGCAGAGATGGGGGGTGGGCAGGGGGAAGCTTTGGTGCCACAGAGGAGAGCACAGCAACAGGGGTGCGGAGGGCAAAGCAGAGAGATTCCTGCACAGAGGATCGGTGCCGACCAGCACTCACCAACTCGAGAGGCTTGTCTGCTCACCCACCAAGGTGGGTCGGGGCTGGAAGCTGAGTCTCGGGCTTCGGAGGTCAGACCCCAGGGAAAGGACTGGGGTTGGTCGCGTGAACACAGGCTGAAGGGGACTAGTGTGCCACAGCTAGCTGGGAGGGAGTCCAGGAAAAAGTATGGAACTGCCAAAGAGGCAAGAGACCATTGTTTCAGGGTGCGTGAGGAAAGGGGATTTAGAGTGCTGCCTAAACGAGCTCCAGAGACGGGCGCGAGCCGCAGCGATCAGCGCGGACCCCAGAGACGGGCATGAGACGCTAAGGCTGCTGCTGCCGCCACCGAGAATCCTGTGTGCGAGCACTGGTCACTATCCACACCCCCTCCTGGGAGCCTGTGCAGCCCGCCACTGCCAGGGTCCTGTGATCCAGGGACAACTTCCCCGGGAGGACACGCGGCACGCCTCAGGCTGCTGCAACGTCACACTGGCCTCTGCCACTGCAGGCTTGCCCCACATTCTGTACCCCTCCTTCCTCCCAGCCTGAGTGAGCCAGAGTCCCCTAATCAGCTGCTACTTTAATCCCATCCTGTCTGAGTGAAGAACAGACGCCCTTAGGTGACCTACACGCAGAGGCGGGGCCAAATCCAAAGCTGAACCCCAGGAGCTGTGTGAACAAAGAAGAGAAAGGGAAATCTCTCCCAGCAGCCTCAGGAGCAGCGGATTAAATCTCCACAGTCAACTTGATGTACCTGCATCTGTGGAATACCTGAATAGACAAGGAATCATCCCAAAATTGAGGCCGTGGGCTTTGGGAGCAACTGAAGACTTGGGGTTTGCTTTCTGCATCTAATTTGTTTCTGGTTTTATGTTTTTCTTAGTTTAGTATTTAGAGCTCATATCATTGGTAGATTTGTTTATCGATTTTATATATATATATATATTTTTTTTTCCTTTTTCTCTTTTTGTGAGTTTTGCCATTTGTCCTAAGGTTCTGACTGTCCTTTTTTTTGTTTTTTTTAGTATAGTTTTTAACGTTTGTTATCATTGGTGGATTTGTTTTTTGGTTTGATTGCTCTCTTCTTTCTTTCTCTCTTTTTTTTATTACTTTTTTATTCTTTTATTTTTAATAATTTTTTTCTATTTTAATAATTTTATTTTATTTATTTATTTTTTCTTTCTTTCTTTCTTTCTTTCTTTCTCTTTTTTTCTCCCTTTTCTTCTGAGCCGTGTGGCTAACAGGGTCTTGGTGCCCAGGCTGGGTGTCAGGCCTGAGCCTCTGAGGTGGGACAGCTGAGTTCAGGACACTGGACCACCAGAGACCACCAGCTCCACGTAATATCAAACAGCAAAAGCTCTCCTAGAGATCTCCATCTCAACGCTAAGACCCAGCTCCACTCAATGACCAGAAAGCTACAGTGAAGGACACCCTATGCCAAACAACTAGCAAGGCAGGAACACAACCCCACCCATTAGCAGAGAGGCTGCCTAACATCATAATAAAGTCACAGACACCCCAAAACACACCACTGGACATGGTCCTGCCCACCAGAAAGACAAGGGCCAGCCTCATCCACCAGAACACAGGCACTAGTCCCCTCCACCAGGAAGCATACACAACCAACTGAACCAACTTTACCCACTGGGGGCAGACACCAAAAACAATGGCAATGAACTTGCAGCCTGTGAAAAGGAGACCCCAAACACAGCAAGTTAAATAAAATGAGAAGACAGAGAAATACACAGCAGATGAAGGAGCAAGGTAAAAACTCACCAGACCTCACAAATGAAGGAGAAATTGGAAGTCTACCGGAAAAAAATTCAGAGTAATGATAGTAAAGATGATCCAAAGTCTTGGAAATAGAATGGAGAAAATATAAGAAACATTTAACAAGGACCTAGAAGAACTAAAGAGCAAACAAACAATGATGAACAACACAATAAACGAAATTAAAAATTCTCTAGAAGGAATCAATAGCAGAATAACTGAGGCAGAAGAATGCATAAGTGATCTGGAAGAAAAAATAGTGGAAATAACTACTGCAGAGCAGAATAAAGAAAAAAGAATGAAAAGAATTGAGGACAATCTCAGAGACATCTGGGACAACATTAAATGCACCAACATTCAAATTATAGGGGTCCCAGAAGAAGAAGAGAAAAAAAAGGGGACTGAGAAAATATTTGACGAGATTATAGTTGAAAACTTCCCTAATATGGGAAAGGAAATAGTCAATCAAGTCCAGGAAGCACAGAAAGTCCCATGCAGGATAAATCCAAGGAGAAACACACCAAGACACATATTAATCAAACTATCAAAAATTAAATACAAAGAAAAAATACTAAAAGCAGCAAGGGAAAAGCAACAATTAACATACAAGGGAATCCCCAAAAGATTAACAGCTGATCTTTCAGCAAAAACTCTGCAAGCCAGAAGGGAGTGGCAAGACATATTTAAAGCGATGAAAGGGAAAAACCTACAACCAAGATTACTCTACCCAGGAAGGATCTCATTCAGATTCGACAGAGAAATTAAAACCTTTACAGACAAGCAAAAGCTAAGAGAAATCAGCACCACCAAACCAGCTTTACAACAAATGCTAAAGGAACTTCTCCAGGCAGGAAACACAAGAGAAGGAAAAGACTTACAGTAACAAACCACAAACAATTAAAAACATGGTAATAGGAACATACATATCAATAACTACCTTAAATGTAAATGGATTAAATGCTCCAACCAAAAGACATAGACTGGCTGAATGGATACAAAAACAAGACCCATATATATGCTGTCTACAAGAGAACCACTTCAGACCTACGGAAACATACAGACTGAAAGTGAGGGGATGGAAAAAGATATTCCATGCAAATGGAAATCAAAAGAAAGCTGGAGTAGCAATTCTCATATCAGACAAAATAGATTTTAAAATAAATACTATTACAGAGACAAAGAAGGATGCTACATAAGGATCAAGGGATCAATCCACGAAGAAGATATAACAATTGTAAATATTTATACACCCAACATAGGAGCACCTCAATACATAAGGCAGATGCTAACAGCCATAAAAGAGGAAATCGACAGTAACACAATCATAGTAGGGTACTTTAACACCACACTTTCACCAGTGGACAGATCATCCAAAATGAAAAAATAAGGAAACACACACTTTAAATGATACATTAAACAAGATAGACTTAATTGATATTTATGGGACATTCCATCCAAAAACAGCAGATTACACTTTCTTCTCAAGTGCTCATGGAACGTTCTCCAGGATAGATCATATCTTGGGTCACAAATCAAGCCTTGTTAAATTTAAGAAAACTGAAATCATACCAAGTATGTTTTCTGACCACAATGCTATGAGAGTAGATATCAATTACAGGAAAAAAATCTGTAAAAAATACAAACACATGGAGGCTAAACAATACACTACTAAATAACCAAGGGATCACTGAAGAAATCAAAGAGGAAATCAAAAAAAACCTAGAAACAATTGACAATGAAAACATGATGACCCAAAACCTATGGGATGCAGCAAAAGCAGTTCTAAGAGGGAAGTTTATAGCAATACAACCCTACCTCAAGAAACAAGAAACATCTCAAATAAACAACCTAACCTTACACCTAAAGCAATTAGAGAAGGAAGAACAAAAACGCCCCAAAGTTAGCAGAAGGAAAGAAATCGTAAAGATCAGATCAGAAATAAATGAAAAAGAAATGAAGGAAACGATAGCAAAGATCAATAAAACTAAAAGCTGGTTCTTTGAGAAGATAAACAAAATTGATAAACCATTAGCCAGACTCATTTAGAAAAAAAAGGTAAAAGTCTCCAATCAATAGAATTAGAAATGAAAAAGGAGACGTAACAACTGACACTGCAGAAATACAAAGGATCATGAGAGATTACTACAAGCAACTATACGTCAATGAAATTGACAACCTGGAAGAAATGGACACATTCTTAGAAAAGCACAATGTTCTGAGACTGAACCAGGAAGAAATAGAAAATATACTGACCAATCACAAGAACTGAAATTGAAACTGTGATTAAAAATCTTCCAACAAACAAAAGCCCAGGACCAGATGCCCTCACAGGCAAATTCTATCAAACATTTAGAGAAGAGCTAACACGTATCCTTCTCAAAGTCTTCCAAAATATAGCAGAGGGAGGAACACTCCCAAACTCATTCTATGAGGTCACCATCACCCTGATACCAAAACCAGACAAAGATGCCACAAAAAAAGAAAAATACAGGCCAATACCACTGATGAACATAGATGCAAAAATCCTCAACAAAATACTAACACACAGAATCCAACAGCACATTAAAAGCATCATACACCATGATCAAGTGGGGCTTATCCCAGGAATGCAAAGATTCTTCAATATACAAAAATCAATCAATGTGATACACCATATTAACAAATTGCAGAATAAAAATCACATGATCATCTCAATAGATGCAGAAAAAGCTTTTGACAAAATTCAACACCCATTTATGATAAAAACCCTCCAGAGTGTAGGCATAGAGGGAACTTACCTCAACATAACAGAGGCCATATATGACAAAGCCACAGCCAACATTGTTCTCAGTGGTGAAAAACTGAAACCATTTCCACTGAGATCAGGAACAAGACAAGGTTGCCCACTCTCACCACTATTACCCAACATAGTTTTGGAAGTTTTAGCCATGGCAATCAGAGAAGAAAAGGAAATAAAACGAATCCAAATCGGAAAAGAAGAAATAAAACTGTCACTGTTTGCAGTTGCAGTAGGATCTTTGCTAAAGATGCTACCAGAAAACTACTAGAGCTAATCAATCAATTTGGTAAAGTAGCAGGATACAAAATTAATGCACAGAAATCTCTTGCATTCCTATACACTAATGATGAAAAATCTGAGAGAGAAATTAAGGAAACACTCCCATTTACCATTGCAACAAAAAAGAATAAAATACGTAGGAATAAACCTACCTAAGGAGACAAAAGACCTGTAGGCAGAAAACTGTAAGACACTGATGAAAGAAATTACAGATGATACAAACAGATGGAGAGATATACCATGGTCTTGGATTGGAAGAATCAATATTGTGAAAATGACTATACTACCCAAAGCAATCTACTGATTCAATGCAATCCCTATCAAACTACCAATGGCGTTTCTCACAGAACTAGAACAAAAAATTTCACAATTGTATGGAAACACAAAAGACGCTGAATAGCCAAAGCAATCTTGAGAAAGAAAAACAGAGCTGGAGGAATCAGGCTCCCTGACTTCAGACTATACTACAAAGTTACAGTAATCAAGACAGTATGGTACTGGCACAAAAACAGAAATATATGGAACAGGATAGAAAGCCAGAGATAAACCCACACACATATGGTCACCTTATCTTTGATAAAGGAGGCAAAAATATACAATGGAGAAAAGACAGCCTCCTCAATAATTGGTGCTGGGAAAACTGGACAGCTACATGTAAAAGAATGAAATTAGAACACTCCCTAACACCAAACACAAAAATAAACTCAAAATGGATTAAAGACCCAAACGGTAGGCCAGACACTATAAAACTCTTAGAGGAAAACACAGGCAGAACACTCTATGACATAAATCACAGCAAGATCCTTTTTGACCCACCTCCTAGAGAAATGGAAATAAAAACAAAAATAAACAAATGGGACCTAATGAAACCTAAAAGCTTTTGCCCAGCAAAGGAAACCATAAAAAAGACGAAAAGACAACCCTCATAACGGGAGAAAATAGTTGCAAACGAAGCAACTGACAAAGGATTAATCTCCAAAATATACAAGCAGCACATGCAGCTCAATATCAAAAACCAAACAACCCAATCCAAAAATAGGCAGAAGACCTAAATAGACATTTCTCCAAAGAAGATATACAGATTGCCAAGAAACACGTGAAAGGATGCTCAACACCACTAATCATTAGAGAAATGCAAATCAAAACTACAATGAGGTGTCACCTCACACTGGTCAGAATGGCCATCATGAAAAAATCTACAAACAATAACTGCTGGAGAGGGTGTGGAGCAAAGGGAACCCTCTTGCACTATTGGTGGGGACATAAATTGATACAGCCACTATGGAGAATAGTATGGAGGTTCCTTAAAAAACTAAAAATAGAACTACCATATGATCCAGCAATCCCACTACTGGGCATATACCCTGAGAAAACCATAATTCAAAAAGAGTCATGTACCACAATGTTCATTGCAGCTCTATTTACAATAG
Source organism: Balaenoptera borealis (assembly GCF_965194805.1). Lineage (NCBI taxonomy): Eukaryota > Metazoa > Chordata > Mammalia > Artiodactyla > Balaenopteridae > Balaenoptera > Balaenoptera borealis. The sequence continues at coordinate 1,042,811 of NC_138873.1, forward strand.
CCAGGACATGGAAGCAACCTAAGTGTCCATCGACAGATGAATGGATAAAGAAGGTGTGGCACATATATACAATGGAATATTACTCAGCCATAAAAAGAAACGAAATTGAGTTATTTGTAGTGAGGTGGATGGACCTAGAGTCTGTCATACAGAGTGAAGTAAGTCAGAAAGAGAAAAACAAATACTGTATCCTAACATGTATACATGGAATCTAAAAAAAATACAAATGGTTCTAAGAACCTAGGGTCAGGACAGGAATAAAGAAGCAGTCGTAGAGAATGGACTTGAGGATATGGGGAAGGGGAAGGGTAAGCTGGGACGAAGTGAGAGAGTGGTATGGACATATATACACTACCAGATGTAGAATAGATAGCTAGTGGGAAGCAGCTGCATAGCACAGGGAGATCAACTCAGTGCTTTGTGTCCACCTAGAGGGGTGGGATAGGGAGGGTGGGAGGGAGATACAAGAGGGAGGGGATATGGGGATATATGTATACATATAGCTGATTCACTTTGTTTTACAGCAGTAACTAACACAACAATGTAAAGCACTTATACTCCAATGAAGATGTTAAAAAATATACATACATACTATTGATACACACTCTAAAAAAACAAAAAACAAAAAACAACTCCTCAAGGATTCCAGCCCAGAGTCAGAGTGGAGACTTGTGGTCTGGGAGGCCGAGGGAGGGGAGGGGAGGTCTGGCAACGTCGCAGGAGCTTGACCGGCCAGGATGAGCCAACGGGCTCCAGAAGGGAGGCTGGCCCGGAGTCCGAGGAGAGCAAGTGGGCCAGGGAGAGGGCGGACTGGCTTCAGCCAATTCGGTAAACTGAGAGCCATGGAAAATGTATTGTTTCGATTAATATTACAGTTTTACCCAGTCTTCCTCTGCCATTAGTAATATAGCAAGCCTTTGTAATCACTCTCTCCACATACGTATCTTTTATAGATAATTCTTTTAAACCACACATCTTAAGATCTGTATCATGTTGGGGACGGCCTGAAGACCTGAATTACTCACATATTGGTGCTGCCCCAGAGCTGCTTTCAGGCTCCCTTGCTCCATCTCCTCCCACAGGGGTCCTCCCCACGGCTCCTTCCTGGAAGATGCTGGGCCTCGTCAGGGCCCCGCCCATCTCAGGACCCCAGCTCCCTCCCAGGCTCATCTCGGACCCCAGCAGCTCTCCTCCAGGATGCAGGGCTTCCCTGGGAGTGTCTCCTGATGCCCTGAATCGAGCTGATGCTCGGGGGGTGCCTGTGCGTTCCTGTCACACGTTTCTGCATTTGTCCTGAGGCTGCTCCGCCTCTTAGACTTACAGGCTCACCGCCTCGTCCACAGTCACACCTGGGAGCCTGCGACATAAGCGGCTTTTGACGGATGCTGGCTTCACCCATGAGCACAAAGGATCATTTCCAGGTATCGTCCGCAGCAAACAGTGTTCATCTGGGGCAAGAAGTGTAGCCCATGTGTTACAGTGAGGGATAGATGGAGAGCAAGAGCCAGGAGAGAGTTTTGAAAAACCATTGACAAACAGTACAGGAAGATGCGGGTCCGTCAGAAAATCACGGCCACAGTCCCCAGTGTGCATCAGAGGTTAAAGACGGGGGAAACCTAGTTTTAAGGAACACACTGTGAAGTTTTTCAACTGGAGATTCGGTGGACAGATGTTGGTGCGGTGACTCGGGTTGGGCAGGGGGGGGGTGTGTCCCTCCGCTGGTCCACATGTAGCACAGGCCTGCGGGGCCGGGGGGATTCTTTCTGGCTCCTCAGGCCCTGAACCCCGCAGCTCATCCGACAGTTTCCAAATCGTTGCAGGGATACCGTGATGCACGGTCTGGAAGCAACATTAATAGTTATCAGATGTGACTTCAAATTATTTTTATCTTGGGAAAGGAAAACTTTGACCAAGAAATCATTACATACTTATTTTAACATTTCTTGACTAGAAACACATTTTCTTTGTTTTGTTTGCCCTTCAGCTAGCATTTTGTAAGAGTTGAAAGGAAAGAGATTTGGAAAATATAAAAAGGAGCGGGTTTTTGCTGTTGTTGTTGTTATTGTTGTTTATATGTTTGTTTTTGAGCTTTTAATACATCTGGAATATCTAAACTTTCAACCCTTTTGGGATTTTATCAGAAATATCATCCTGAGCCTTCAAATCTATTATTGTCGGTATGATGGATCCAAGCCTTCTCTGTGATGAATGATACTTCTGTTCTCTAGGAATTTCTGCTTGTGTTTTCATAAATTATAGAAGCAGGTTTTACTTTGAGTTATTTTAGAGAAATAGCAGTAGAGGACACAGGCCACAAGGAGTTTCAAGAAAAAAAGCTTTTTTTGCCAAATGATATGTTCCTGAAGCATGTTTCCAGAGAACTCACCAATTTTATGAAGCATCTTGAAACAGATGGAAATGGAGACGTTCAGTTTCAAAAACAAATGATTACACGTGTTATGTGATAGACAGCCAAACCCTGGGGAGTTCGGAATGCAGTCAAGAGGGGGCCTTGGCCCTGCATGGTGTCAACTTGGACAACTTGGTCTGGTGCTTGGAAGTTTAGGAGAAGAGCCTTTTAGCTCCATGAGAAAAGAACGTTATCCTAACAGGTTACACGTAAGGTCACGGAATCCCTACCCTGCCTTGCGTCCCAGCGAAATCGGAAAGACAACTACAGAAGGTATGTGGTGTGTGTGGTCAGTGGGACTGGGTTGTTTTTCTAAGAATCATTCTGGAATCTGATTCTTGTTTATCTCAAATATCTTTCTTTGCTATTGATTGTGGATTTCAATCACAATTTGAATTTTCAATGTCAAAAAAGAAGGTTTGGGTGATTTGGAAAAAATGTAGTGGTCTAAACATTCTTAAAGCTGTCATAAGTTATTCTTGAATAGACACACCTTTGCTTAATCCTGCACCAAGTTCTTGTTATTTGTTCCTCATCTGACAGGACCTAATTCTACCCTTTCTCTGTGTCTGTGCCTTGATGCCACATGGCCTACACTTCACCACCAGGATCTAGGGAAGGGAGATATGTTGTGCCCTGGTCAGAGCTATAGACCTAGTTCCTCAGCATTCACGAAGCCCCAGATTTCATCATCTTATGTGAATTATAATCAAGTTTACCATAGATCATTGTGTAGTGTTAGGACTCCTAACAGTTCCACTCCTTAAAGGAGCAATTTCCTGAATCTGTTTTTGCAGTAGGACTTAAATTTAGTCTAGGAAATCATTATAATGTTTAAATTATACATATTTCTTATTTGCTATATAAATTTTTTAGACTATAGTGCTGGGAAAGTTAAATAAATGTCAAAAACCAGATACTCCTGAAGAAAAAGTCCTCATTTCTTTTCAACAATCCATTGCAAACAAAAAATAAATATATTCTTTATAACTACTTTCAGGAGAAAAATTGAGTCATCTGTCTAAAAGGATGTTTAACACATTCTTAAGGGACCTGGAATTTACAATAGATTAAAACAAACTTCCTCTTGATAGTCATATTTTAACACGAGGGCTGAGAAAGAAGTACAGTAAATGTATACGTTTACTCAGTAATTCCACCAAAAATGTTGGTTTGGCCCGATTTGGAGCACAAACATTCCAGTGGAAATTCCCTGCTCCACATTCATCATGGCCACAGGAAAGAGTGTTTCAATTCTGCATGTTTTCCAGAACGTTTCTTTCCTTTGTTTGTTTTGTACTTCACGGAATGTTACTTTTTCCAAGGTATTGTTGGTGGTGGGGGGAAGGTTAGTAAGAGGAGGAAACAATGGAAAAGGAGGGCTTGGGAGGAGTTTGAAAGCTACTGAACAAACATGGGTTTTCAGGCCTTTGTTGTCCTTGGTCCTGACAATGACTAGAGACAGTGGTGCCTCCCTCCAGGGCCCCCTGCCTCCTGGGAGTCCCCATCCGGCACACTGTCTTTGACCCCTGGTCCCCACATGCTGAAGTGTAATGTGTCTTATTAACCCACTGCCTGGAAGACCTGTTCTTGCCCATTGTAGTTTCTATGATCTACACACTTTTTTCACAGTGTGTTTAAAAGTCATTTACATCATTTATCACATAAAAAAACTTTAGTGACTCTAGGTAAAAATAGGTTTCTTCTTTCTAATTCTTCGTGTCTTAAGATATGCATTTCCCATCTCAAACAATTAAGCAAAATTGGACCTTAAGTTCAATTCACTTACTAGTGTGCTCTTTGAACTATTAAAGTCTCTGAAATTGTTGACATAATTTCTAGTAAATTAATTCTAATTCTCTAATAAAATAATCATTTTCAAATATACCTTGATTTAAGTATAACTTGTGTAATTAAACCCATCTGTAAGTTCTTCGATGTGATTAGCTTTGTAGGATTTATATTTTTAACCTCTACTATAGAGCATTAGAAAGTATAGAGGTTACCCAGATGCAGCTATCCACTGTCAAATGTTAGTAATATTTTAAAATGATCAGTGACCTCAGCCAAATTGAGATATTCAGGGACATCTTTGAAAATGGTAGAAAACTTGCTTATGATTCCCCGTGAGATGACTGGACACCTGGGGCGGCTTTGGGAAGATAGGTTCACACTGGTGTACAGAGCTTAGAGCACACCTGTGGGCCATACATCACTGCAGCCAACTGTAAGCACATCCTCTTGGACCAAAGGACTTAGAACTTGAGGAAATACATGATTGGTGGGTTGGAGGACAGGATTCAGGAGCTGGAAACCCTCCAGAACCGTGAGACAGTCAATTGCCACTTTTAGGCCACAAAGTTTGTGGCACTTTGTTACAGCAGCTTCGGCAAACTAACACACCACAGTATCAAAAAAGGAATGACTGGCTTATGTAATAACACACACACAAACACAATATCTTGACACATTTAAAGATCACATATTTGAAGAATATTTAATGCCATCCTAAAATGTCCACCTTATAATAGTGAGTAAAATATAAACACATGAAATCTTCTGGTTTTACTACCTGCCTGTTACCCCACGGGGAAAATGGAGGTGTGTTTGGAAATGAACGGAGAACGTGTCAATAAAGAGAGACTTTGTGAACAGCAAGCAGCAAAGCCAAGCTTTATCCTTGATTTAAGGTGAACAACGGGAAACGGTTTCAAGGAAAAAGCTTCTTTTTATTGCCAAATGAAATGTTACTGCTTTATTTAGTAACTTAAAGCCTTGATGTACCATTTGAATATTTATTCATTAGAAGGGAAAACAGAAGCAGACTTTGATAATTATTGAAACAATATGTACAATAAAAGGGCCTCGTGCTTTCATATAATTTAGTTGGTTTTGTAATAAGTTATTATATTATTTCATATTTTAGCAAGTTTATCATAGAATTATTGCTGTAGAATTGTGACATATTCTGAAATTAAACTACACATTGTGGAAGTTTGGTATAATATGGCCTATAAACTTTGGGCCTAATAGCTCCATTCTAGATAAGAAAACTTTGAGAGTCATGATACTTGACTTTATATATTTAAAGTGTTATCATATAAAAAGAGCAATAACTATGTTTGTGCCACTTTTTTTTCTATAAATCATGATGCAAATGTCCTAAAGAGGTGATTTTGTTCTCTGTAGTTCTAGGAATTGAAGCCAATGGCTGTAAAATTGAATTGATTGAGAATCTCTGCTCACTGGGGTATACATTTCATTTTGTCCTCATTAATTTCTACCAACTGAGCTCTGTTGTTCCTTTCTTCTGATGTTAAAACAAGAAAATTCCAATCACTGTCAAAAATTACAAAATATTTTTGATTATTAAAACAATCTTATTTCAGTTATTCAGTCCATTTAAAAATTTTGTAGCACAGAAGTGCTTTCTATATTACACAGTTGCATTCATATATATCATATAATGGATATATACACTTATATGTGTGTATGTACGTATGCACATACCTACATATGAGTATATATACACACATATATATCCATATATGGGTATATGTGTGTACATGTCTATATACTTATTATTTTGAAGTGATGTTGGGCTTCCAGAAGAGCTGCAAAGATAGTACAGAGGGTTCCCACCTACAGTCTTCTCAACTCTGGTTCTACAATTAATTGGCTAGAGACAGGAGGGTCTTCAGTGCTTATATTTTTATAAATTTTAATTCAATGCAATTCTGTTGATTTTTTTTTCCATGAAAAATAGACACGAGTAAATACTTTCTGTTTCATGAGGCATAAAGTATGAAAAGCTTCTGCATTAGAGATACTAAGTCAGTAATCAATTTATTCTGGAAGAGAAGCATATACCAGCAGGATGTGGGTAAGACAGGGTAGCGGGTTTTTCCCCCCGGTTTTAACATCTGTCTCTCTTTGTGTATATATCCAAAAATCCTCTTACAGTTAGGTAACAAGAAAAATATGCATCACTGTCTGAATTACTTTTCTGTATTATCCTTTAGGAGCTATTAAAAGTGATATGCTTTATATCATATTGTTTGAATGCTAAACACACCAAATGCCTTGATGAGCTTTTATCTGTTAAATTAAATAAATGGAGTTATATATACTTTTAGTTTTAAACAATGTGAAAAATATTTTTTATATATCTCAACTTATGGTACACACAGGAAAAAACACAGGAGTGTAAAAGGTACATAGTTTCTCAAGTTTTTTTGTTCATTTTTAGTTGACTATATGTCTAATGAAACACGAAGATCTTTAAATATTAATATTTATTTTTATTGTCTGATTTATGTAACACAACACAAATCGCTCTACCCTAAACTAAGTCCAAAGAATCTAGTTAATATATATTTCCACATTCGTCAATATATTCAAATTTACCCATAAAATTTTGGGTGGTGGTGGAAAAGCAAAGAGAACATTTTAAAAATAGGGATTAGCTTTGAATCTGGATAAAGTTTCAGTTGTGAAAGAAAGAATAGAACGATTTCTAAAACTACATAAATTTTACATGCTTATACTTTTAAGTTAAAGAAAACACCATTGAAGGTCATATTTGTAGGCTAATTTTTAAATTAATTATAGCAATAAGTATTCAAACTATCTTCTCCTTCAAAACGTCTGTGAAGCAGAAGTGGCCTAAAAAGCAGTCTGTCCTGGCAGGCATTCCTGACATGCGTGTTACTGAGGGGTCAGGCAGGTAAAGGCCGGATGGCCCAGCTGCCCCAGCCCAGAGCTGCGACCCCTGAAGTGGAACTCAGACCCCGTGTCTCTTCCTCCTTCAAGACACCTGTGATTCCCAGCAGGATGTGCCCACAGCATACCTGGGACATCTCCCCACCATCAAATTCCACGGTGTCTGAGGCTGTGATCGCTGCGCCCCCCAATACCCTCTTTCTTTAGCTTCCACGACACTTTCCCTGGTTTTCTTGACATTCTTTGGTTTCCCATTTTCAGCCTCTGAAGGAGTGTTTTTCTCTCCCCAGCAATAAAACACTGGGGTTTCTCCAGTCCCGGGCTGACACCATCTTCTTATCTTCCAATTCCAGGCTGTCTCTGGACACTCCCGGTCCATCCATCGTTGACCATCTATTTGCAGACGATTCCCTTCCCAATCCAGACCCACACTCTCTGTTCCAGATCACACATCCAACTGGATCCTTGATTTTTCATTCTGGTTTTCTCCGAGGCACCATACAAACTGAAAAGTAATTATTCCAGTCCCACACACAAACCTATCTTTGTAAGTTCTAATATTTTCTTTCAAATTTCTGGCACCATCTTCCGTTCAACAATGGAGGCCAGAGACACAGCAGGCACCTGCCCCCCTGCCCTTCCTGCTCCTCCAGAGCCAACTTGTTCCCACATCCCATCAAATATCTGTCTGCAAAGTCTCTCAGGTGTCCCAGAATTCTCCCACATCACTCCTAGCACCCTGGTCCAAACCAGGAGCTGCCCTGGACTGATGCTCTGGCTTTCTGCCTGCCCCCTCCCCAAGCAAGAGGGTTTCTCCCTTAAGAAAAGTCCCAGGATACCTTGCACCTTCCCACTTTCAGGGAGCTTCCCGTTACCATGGAGATGTTGATGAAATACCTTATATGGCCTTCGAGGCCATATGTGCCCTGGTCCACACACACCTCTGCAGCCACATGTCACATTCCCTGCCCCATCTTCCCGCATCACACTCACCCCAGCACCCTTCCGGTCCCTCGGGGCCACGTGCTTTATGCTCTTGGGGCCCTGCAGTGTCTGCTCCTTCCCACAACTCTGTCACACCTATTTTATGTTTTCGTTCTTTCTATGCATTTCCTATCACAGGTGAGCTGGAGGGGTCACAAAGACACGATTGGTGCCCTGAGCTGGCCTGAGGCTTGTTACCTGGGCTTTTGCTTGTAATGCTCGTCCTTGTGATGCTTTTGAGAGACTAAGGCTGGAGGCTGTGAATTTGCAGATGTATTTCTTCTCAGACATAAATTTCTAACTGCATGCTAGAATGGGCCAAATTGTGTCTATCTTTTTTCCGGAAAACTTGGCTGTCTATCCACCGCTCATAGAAGCAAGTAGCAACGCCCTGAAGTTTCTCAGTACTTTCAAGCTTACGTCAGCCACCTTCCTGGGTTTATCTCAAGTGAAGCCTCCACATTCTCTCTGCCTGGGAATAGCCCACTTAGCGACCTTCCTCAAGTACTCCTGCTTTCACGTCCTGTTACTATTCAGTGAAGGCTGAGGAAGAGTCAGAACCATTCTGCTGAGAAGGCAGGAACCAGACAGCTCCATCAGAAATACAAAGTTTTATTTTTCCTCTGATTTATTTTACGTCCAATCATTTGTGTTAAGATTTAAAGAGCACGTGCCGCGTGGCCTTGTCCTTCAGGTGCTGTGTCGGCGTCTTCAGGGTGAGCTCTGTGCCACCTCTGCGCCTGAGTGCACTTTCCCAGGGACGGGGTGGGGGGACGCGTGTTGGTGACCTCGTGAAGCACCCTCACGTGTTCGCACGCCACAGCCAGGAAGGGAGTCTGTAACCCATTTTTCCTCTGTCTGGGATCTTGGCCACATGCTAAAAACAAAAGCAAGATGTGTTTCCATATTTCCTCCCAAACAATGACCATTCCTGCTTATTCAAGAGCTCCACAGCCCTTATTGAGATTCCATTTTTTTCCCTGAGTTTCTAAGAGGACGAAGCTTTAACATCCATTTCAGCGGTTAAGTTTATTCTCTCAGGTTGTTCTTTTCTGCACGAATGCCATCTTATGTGTTAAACTGAAAGTGGGCTTCCTCACCTCGTGATAAACTTTAGCGACTGTTTATTTAACAACTGGGCAGCGGAAACCACACACACACACACACACACACACACACACACACACCCGATGTCTCCAGAGCCTCCGCGATCTCCGCACACCCTCTGACGCCCCGAGGTGGCCTCCTGCATAGCTGTCCTCGCCTGACTTTTAGATCTTTAAGCCAAGTGGGCTGCGGCGGCTGTCCTGACTCTTCTCTGAATTTTCCGCACAGGGTAGCCCTTGGCTGACTTTCAAGTTGCCCGGTGTATTTTGTTTATTTTTTCTACATCTGCCAAGACCAGCTTTCCCTCACGAAGAATGAGAAATCTACACAGTCGATTGATTAGTGGGAGCTCCGAGGGATGAAGGGGTAAGAGGAAAAAAAAGCAAACGGACCCTGAGTGGCCTAGAACTTCCTAACTGCAGTTGGCCCTCTCAGTGGGCGTGGTGGTCTCCGCGGTAGGAGAGGAATTTAATTTTACACATGAACTATTCTACAGGAAAGCAATGGCTGCTTAAGGAACACCCGTGTGGCCCCTCGTGGAAGGCGGGCACGGGAACTAGTACAGGCCACGTGCCAGGGCGCTTTTTCATGACACCACACTCAGCAGCTGGGTCTGTGGTCTGTCAGGATCATGCTATGGATTTGTTTCTAAATCCCCTTATCTTGTCCTTAAAAATATATGTATCTTTATCTCTTATCAAAATGTTTTCTTCCCAGAAATGAAGGAGAGTCCAGTCATACCAGCGATTGCCAGCGTCATTGGAAGACCTGCCATCTGCTGCTGGGAGGTGATTTTTCCCTGTTTTACACATATGAGAAGTGAGGCTCCAGGGAGTGAAAGAATTCCCCTAAGATGGAACAGTAATGCGGAAGCTGTGATGTGAAGCCTTAGAGGTCTGATTCCAGAGAGGGGCTCTTCTTCCTACAAGGCACCAGCCACAGGGGTTCAACTCTTTCGTAGCCTTGCGAGGGCTCCTTGGTGAGGGTCTGTTCACATAGTTTCCTGAGTTGCAATGTGGCACTTATCTAGGATCAAGAGAAAGAATTCTCAAAGAGTGGCAGCTGGGGTCTCTTGGTCCATTCCCAAATACTTCTATGGCCACAGTATATTTATTAGGGTCCTTGGTGATGGCCAAAATTCCAACTAGGGGTGTGGAGAATTCTGTTTGACCCCAGTCCCCCCTGCCGTTTCTTTCATTAGTTCAGCTGAGCTGATTGAGGGCCAGTATATCATCCCAGGATACGGGATCCGGAGACGCAAGTATCCTGCTACTCTCGGGCCACCCAGCGCTCTGAGGGTGGAGCTGGTGTGGGAACCCGACTCCTGTGGTCCGATTTCTTTGTTAATGCAGGCTGCTCGAACAGACGTTCTCATGTACAAAGCTTATTTTGGATGGTGATTCCATCATCAGTTTAAGTTTTCCCCCTGAAAATTCTGGTTTTTCACTGCTTCTCAAATACACACTTTTAAATTCAAACATCATAGTATCTATCAGGTCCTTTTTTGTCCCCGTGTAGGTATGTGATGTGTCTGTTTTTCTCAAGGTACTTAGGAAGCTGGATGTATACATTTGTTGCAATTCAGGAGAGCCACTCTTCTTGTTGGGAGGGGGGAGGCGTTGGAGCCAGGGAGGCTCATGGTCACAGTTTCAAACGGCCTGAATTCCTCCCTCTAACCCAGCTGGATCGCTCTGGTCAAAATGTTCTCCCTGGTTCTCTGGAAAAACTAATTCAAATATTTGCCGTTTTCTTCAAACCTTGGATGGATCTCTCCTCTCATCTTTCATTCTGGAAGCAGGTGAGTTCACCTAAACTCCACAGGGAAAATTGCTGTTTTTCAAAGGAACATCTCCAAATTCCTTACAGCAAACAACCTGCCCACATGTAATTCATACTCCTTTTTTCCTCCTGGGTTTTAAGTTTTTAAATCGCTGTGTGTCATGGATGTAAAATGCACCTGTGCTGCGCGTGTAGCTCACTGGGTTTTTACATGAGACTGTCACCAGCATCCAGATGGGGATGCAGGCGACCCCAGCACTCCGGAAAGTTCCACACACATCCGCAGTCAGCAGCATCTCCTCAGCACCAGAGGCAGGCACACTGCGGCCAGTAATTCACTTTATCTTCCCTGTTGCTTCTCGTCAGTGGATGATTCAGTTCCCGCATTCCTCGCTGCTCTGGCTTCTTTCATCGCCTGTACTACGTGTGGGTTCCCTGGAGTCATCAGCTCTATCGCGACTTAGCTCCTTGTCCTGCCCTGTCCTCTCCTCGGCTCTGATGGATGGCCCACAATTCAAACTTGGTGGCTTCACGTCACACCCACCTATCCTCTCCTGGTTGTCTGAGCTGAGGTCGGGCTCTGCCTACCTGGGACCTCTGCTCAGGGTCGTCCATGGCTGCCGCTGAGACACTCAGGCCGTGTCAGGTCCTTCTGGACCACGGTGTTGTGAGTCAGTTCCCTAAAGTCGCAGGATGGCGGCCTCCCCCGCCATGGTTTCCCCCACGTGCCCCCCTTCTACGTGGCCCCCTTCCCAGTGGCCTCCCCCCACGTGGCCTCTCCCTGCACACCTTACGTCACTGCAACCTCTACAAGGCCAGCGGGGGGTGGGTGGGGGTCACCCCTCAGTCATCAGAGTTGGAGTCTCACAAAACATAACATAATCTCGGGGGACACTCCCACCCTTGCCGTGTAGCACAGCCTGTCCGGGAGTCATGTCCGTCACCTCTGCCACACGACACGGGGAAGCACGTCCCAGGGCCCAGGGCACTCGGGGAGGAAGTTACCCAAAGGATCACGGAGGCCGTGGCGCCTGCTCACAGGAGAGCGTGTGGAACTGCACGGCCACATTTTGCTTTAGACACTGACAACCAGCTTCCCTAAGTGTTGTGCTGATTTACGCTCCTACCAGCAGCGTATCAGAATTCAGATCTTCACCTCCTTAACAACATGGACATGGTAGTTTTGTGGTCTTGTTTTTCACCAGCCTGGACACAAGGATTCTGAGAGAGCATGGCCTGGTCCTACTGGCTTGTTTATTGTGACATCAATCAAAAGTAACATTTTGAAGGATGATGGGAATCCACATTGAAATGCTCTCTGGAAGAATTTATCTGGATTAAAATGCTTAAAACCAGGTCCAGGTCTGTCCGGCTTGCATTCCCTTTCTTGAGATGTGTTATCTGGGTTTCTAGGAGGGCTTCCCAACGTTTGGATGAAATGTCATCTTTGTGCAGCTGTGAGGGCAGAGGGAACCCGGGCCCAGGCTCCCCTCCGGGCGGGCGGATCCCCTGTCAGATCCCGGCAGCTCTGTGACTACCTACCGTGGGGACTGCGTCATCGCCTCGAGAGACTGACTCATCAGCCGTCCACTCGCCTCAGCCTGACTCACGCTCAAGATCAAGGTTCTTTCTACATTTCTTCTAAGCCTCCTTCAGGCCCACTGTGTATTTGATTGCTAAGTTCCTCTAAAATTATTAGCACAGGATCCTTGGTGAGAGCAGAGTGAAGTATTTGGAATTAGTTTCTTTTAAGTGGCTCCAGTTTGGCACCTGCTAACTTTCAAAACATCTTCCAGAAAATGACCAAAATTCTCCACTTGTGTCTTCCCGTAAAACACACTGTGCATCTGACATTTGCTTCTCATCACACTGTAAGCACATAGAACATCCTTTTTGTTGAATTTTAAAGAGAACACAAGGAGCTACTCAGAAATCTAGAAGTTGAATTCACTGGCCACTCACACAGAAGGCTGCCCTCTCTTAGTTTTCAACGTGACAGTGAGGCTGATGAATGTGTTTTTGCCTCTGTATTTTGGACAGCCTGGGTGGAAACACAGCCCAGAGGGGAAAATCAATTGGCAAAGGCAAAGGCAAAGGCAAGAATTCTCTTAAAATTCATCATCATCATCATCATCATCATCATCATCATCATCATCATCATCATCATCATCGTCATGACCCTTTCTAAATACATTCACCCTAGAGCAATCCTTTTAATGCAGCTCAACTCTAAATACTATGTGAAAATGAAAACACAAGCATTCATAAGTAGTGACACATGTCACCTGGTGTGTGATTACTTGTCTATGGTGCTACGAGTCAAATACACTTGAATTTCCTTTGCGCTTCTGAGTATTTCTTTTGTTCCTAGTTTCCAGTTCCTCGAGGTTCCCTCTCATGGAGAGCGGAGACGAGAAACTCTTCACCCACATGACTGGACACAAGTCGTGTTTTTCTTCCTACTGATTTCCGCTCATTCCCCTAAGAACCACCTGAAACCTGCAAGTGATTCAATGGACATTTAGGAGTTCCAAATTGTTTAAAAACTAACCCATGCTTAGCTGCCTGGGATCTACAAGGAACTATGATTTAGCCTAATTCCCAGTGCTAACACCTTGCTTTCATGCATATACCTGGTACACAAGAAAAAGATGCTATTGATTTTAAAAATCGTTAAATTATAGAAGTAGTAAGAATTGAGAATTTGATGGGCTATAGTGCAACTAGGTTAAGACCCTTTGCCTGTATCATGGGAAATACAGTGACTCAGATGGAAAAGTATCGAATTGAGGTGGCTAGAATGTGGGGCAGGCATAGCTGGCAGGAGTGATTCATGGACAACTTTAGCCTCTAGGTTGTGTGTCCCCAACACTGACCCTCTGCATCTGCCGATGTCACCGTGCTTTGTGAAGAGTCAGGCTTTGTGGACCCAAAAGGACAGCTCGACTAAAAGTGATCTTTCCTCTTCTTGCCTGAATTTTTCCTTTTCTTTCTCCCTGCCTCCCCGTCTTTGTTTAAGGAAACTTGGTGATTTTTCTAGATTTCTTTGAGGGGAAAAAAGAGCAGATTTAGATGAAGTCATTGAGAGAATAATACCATGTGGCTGCGTTTATGCCAGGCAAGTGATTCCTGGTACAGTATTATGTGGTCTGATATTTTTGTTCTGTGGCAAAGGCATCTTGTAAGACAGAGCAGGAACTTTCTGGGTCAATGGACGAAGCGAAATGCAGATTAATAGAGGATCAAACCATTCACCTATCTGAAAACCAGTCTCTTGGGGCTGAGTTACTAAAGTACCAAAGTTACTAAAATACTAAAGTTACAAAGGTACTAAAGTTACTGAAATTGCAAAAGTATGAAAGTTACTAAAGTACTAAAGTTACTAAAGTAGGGGAGATGTCTTGAGGGGTTTTGTTTTTCCTTTTGGTTACTAAAAAACATCACAGATTATCTAATGCTTTAGAGTTTACAAAGCATTTTCTCCTCCACATGCATTTTATAGATTTATTCTCTTAAAAACCTTGTAATTTAAGTGGAGCAGTTATTCATATTTCATAAAAAAATATGGTACAGATAGTTGAATGACCTGCTCTGAACCACCCAGAGTCATTCCTGACCCCGACAAATATTCATTCATCCCTTTGTTCATTCATTCATGTACTTATATGTCAAATGTGGGTAATCGCTACAGGCTTTCATCAATTCTGACACCCTGAAAAATAGAGAGATTATCTATCCTAATCAAACTTGACTGTGTGGGAATATGTTTGATGACACTAAATGATGTTACCTTATTTTAAATGTATTCAACATTTTAAAATAAAGTATTAATACATTAAACTACATGTTAGGAAATGAGGATGCAGGACAGAGTCATGGTATGTGATCAAATAAATATTATGGATAAATATTAATTAGCTTTTCTTTAAAAAAAAAAAAAAACCTGGCAACTTTCCAACAGCACTACACCTGCTGATGCCTGATGCTGACCATGCACCACGTGTCTAGTCCCCTCCTTTACCTGCAATCTCTCAATAGCATATAATCAGGTAAACCACAAACATTTAAGAGGCAATCTTAAATTATTTTCTAGATGCCTGAGTACTAAATCAAAGCCTTCAGGTGATACAAATGATGATGAAATGAGCAATATCTTAAATATTAGTTGTTTGTTCCATTATATGTCTTAGAGATAATGCAAATACAAAATTTTTCTTAAATACAACAGCATGAAAAAGATGAATATCTTGGAGACTACCTGACTAATAAATAGGTCATCTTATTGAAAATACCAAAATGCAGAGACACTTCACATGCAGTTTTAGTGTCTGAGAATCTATGTTACTGATCAAGACAAGTCAAAAGAATATTTGCTTTTGCAATTCACCTGCGCTGCACTGAGGTTGTATGGGAAAGAATTATGAACTTAGCATGAAGTTTTGGAAACTAAAATTGACATGAAATAACTGTGAATAAAAGTTTAACGAAAGTATATCTGGAAGATATTATGCAGTAAAATATGTTAGTTGTAAAAATGATACAGCCTAAATATTTTATAGACATCCTGGAAAGAGTGAAGTCGAAATCTTTCTGTTCCTTGAAATATATTTTTTTTGGTCAATGCATTTTACACAAATGAGTCCTTAGCTAAGTAACCATTACCCAATTTAAATAATGGAATCACAATTCAGGAAAGTGTGAAATGGGAGGGTGGCTGCACATGAAAGGAAGGTCTGGAAAAGTCAAGTGGAAACAGGTTTTAGAGGAGCATAATGAGTGGGTTAAAGTTGATTTATTGAGAAAATTACTGCATAAAGCGTAACCACAGGCATATAAGTATTATTTTTTTAAGGTTGTGAGTTCAGCCAAAAATAAAGATGTAGAAAAAGAAATAAAAATTCCATACCTAAATATATGTTTTCTTTTCCAAAAACATGATCAAATATTCTTTGAAGTCAATGTTCAAAACCAATAATATTGTCAAATATTGTGAGTCATTACATATTCTTCATCTTAAACGATAAGGGCAAAAGCTTGAAAGTTAGGATGGGTAACCAAATGGGTAACCAAAATGTTGCTATAGAAAGTATATATTTTTTGAAATGTATTGGAAGCTCTTTTTAAAACAATAAAATGATACAAGTTTAGAAATATTTTTCTACCAGAATTTGAACAATAAGATTCAAGATTAAATTCACACTAAAATGTGAGCTTTGTACTTTTCTGTTTTTCATCAACAGTCCATCTCATTTCAAGCCTTTAAGGAAGACTCTGAACTTGAGACCCTGCACTGGCTTTCCATTGGCCCTTCATGGTTCAAAACTTTAAGTCACTTAATGGTTCTCCAAATTAATGGTAAGCAAATAACTCCAATTTATTTCAATATTTATTTTAAAATTAATTAAAGTACCAACATTTAAGGAAGAAATATTACCAAATCTCTATAATCTTCTTCATAGGGAGAAGCAGAAGAAATACTTCCTAACTCATTTTATGAGGCCAGTTTTACCCTAATACCAAGACCAGATAAAGACAATAAAGGAAAGAAAACTACAGAATAATATATGTCATGAACATAGATACAAAGAGCCTCAACAAAATATTAGCAAACTGAATCCAACAATATATAGAAGGAATTATATGTCATGACCAAGTGGGATTGATTTAAGATATGAAAGGCTGCTTTAGTGTTTGAAACCGATTGATGTAATCCATCACATGAAGAAACTGAAAAAGAAAAAATCACATGATTATATCAACAGAGACAGAAAAAGCATTTGCCAAAACCCAACACTCATTCATGATAAATAACTAGGAATAAAGAGAGACTTTTTCAACTTGATAAAACTATCTACAGATATTTACAGCTAACTTCATACTTAATGATGAGAAACTCTAAGCTTTTCTAAGATCCTGATCAAGGCAAGGATGTCTACTCATCACTCCTTTTCAACACCATACTTGAAGTTCTAGCTAATGCAACAAGGCAAGAAAAGGAAATAAAATGTGTACAAACGGGGCAGGAAAATGAAAAACTGTTTTTGTTTGCAGGTGACAATATCATCAATGTAGAAAATTTGAAAGAATTGACCAAAAAACAAAAACAAAAACAAAAAATGGAAAGAAGTGAAAAACCCTCCTGGAACTAATATGTGATTATAGCCAGGTTGCAGGATACAAGGTTAGTGTAAAAAATAATTTTCTTTCCTTTATGCCAACAATGAACAAATGGAATTTGAAATTAAAAGCATAATTCCATTTACATTAACACCCCCCAAAAGGATATACTAAGATATAAAACTAATAAATTATGTACAAATCTATATGAGAAAAACTACAAATCTCTGGTGAAGAAAACCAAAAATAACTTTGAAAATGGAGAGATATTTCATGTTCGTGGATAGGAAGACTCACTATAGTCAAAATGGCAGTCCTTCCCAACTTGATCTACAGATTCAATGCAATCCCAATCAAAATCCTGGCACATTACTGTGTGTATATCAACAAATTGATTCTAAAGTTTATATGGAGAGGCAAAAGACCCAGAATAGATAACATAAAAGAAAGAAGAATAAAATTGGGGGACTGATGCTACTCAACTTCAAGACCTACCATAAAACAACCGTAATCAGCATCCTTTGGTACTGGTGAGACACTAGATAACATAGGTCAATGGAACTGAATGGAGAGCCCAGAAATAAAGCTCCATACAGTCCACTGATCTTTGACGGAGGACTAAAGGCAGGACAGTAGAGCAAAGACAGTCTTTTCAACAAATGGTGCTGGAACAACTGGACATCCACATGCAAAAAAAAAAAAAAAAATGAATGAGACACAGATCTTACACTTTTCACAAAAATTAACTCCAAATAGATGATAGACTTAAATGTAAAATCATAATGATAAGACTCCTAGAAAATAATATAGGAGGAAACCTAGATGGCGTTGGGCATGATGAGACATTTTTGATACTACACCAAAGGCACAATTCATAAAAGAAATAATTGACAAACTGGACTTCATTAAAATTAAAAACTTCTGTTCTGTGAAAGACAATGTCAAAAGAGTGAGAAGACAAGTCACATACAGTGGGAAAATATTTGCAAAGGCACTTCTGATAATGGACTCTTATCCAAAATACACAAGGAACTCTTACAGCTTAACAATCAGAAGACAAGCAACCTGATTAAAAAATGGGCTAAAACCTTAGCAGACACCTCATCAAGGAAGGTATACAGATGGCAAATAAGCATATGAACAGATGCTCCACAAATACAACCAGATACCACAACTCAGCTATTAGCATAGCCAAAATCCAGAACACCAAAACCACCAAATGCTGGTGAGGATGCGGAGCAACAGGAGCTCTCAGTCATTGCTGATGGGAATGCAAAATGGTACAACCAACTACTCTAGAAGACACTTTGGTGGTTTTTTACAAAACTAAACCTGCTCTTATCATCCGACCCAGCAATCATGCTACTTGGTGTTTACCCAAAGGACTTGAAAACTTATGTTCACACAAAAACCTCCACACAGATGTTAATAGCCACTTTATACATAACTGCCAAATCTTGGAAGCAACCAAGATGTCCTTCAGTATGGGACTGAATTGATAAATTGAGGTCCATCCAGACAATAGAATATGATTCAGCACTAAAAAAGAAATGAGCTATCAAGCCATAAAAAGACATGGAAGAACCTTAAGTCCATGTTGTGAAATGAAAGACACCAATGAGAAACGGCTCCATACTGTGTTATTCTACCACATGACATTCTGCAAAGAGTAAACATGAGACAGCGAAGGACCAGTGGTTGCCAGAGGGTCAAGGTGCGGACATGAACAGGGCAAGCACAGAGGATGTTTAGGGCAGTGAAAATACTCTGTATGATATTATAGTGTTGGTTATGTGTCATTATCCATTTGTCCAAACCCATAGGATGTACAACACCAAGAGTGAACCCTAGGGTAAACTATGGACTTCGGGTGATTTTGATGGGTCAACGCAGGCTCATCAATTGTAACGAATGCACCCCCTAGTGGCTGATGTTGATAATGGAGAGGCTGTGCAGGTGTGGGGGGAGGGGGTGTATGGGAATCTCTGTGTCACCCTCTCGATTTTGTTAAAAACCTCAAACTCCTCTTAAAAAATAAAACTGACTAATTAAAGTGACCAAAGATTTTGGATTGATATCTTATACAAGAGTTTGATATAGAAAATTGCTACAAGTAAAAGACGTACAATGTCTCTGATCAGTATTTGGAGAGGAAACAGCTTTATATTGTTTGATACGAAATGTGAAATTCAGGAAAAAGTGATCAAAGCAGAGGATTCAGCTTAGAAAATTGCATTACTTGGTTTACAACTTTTTTGTACCTGCCTAGGTCTCTGGGAAACAGATGTCGAACAGGAGTTAGAAATGCAAGAGATTTATTAGGACTTAACAGTTGTGACAAAAAAGAGGGGAGGAGACAACCAAGGCAGGAGAGCCTTCAGTGTGAGAGGCAGGTCTGACACGTGTGAAGGATGATGGAGAAGAAGGAGGGTTTGGTGGAAGGAGCCTTAGACGGCGTCTCTGAGAATGATGTTCATAAAGTGCCATGGGGGGTACCTGCAATACGTAGGGGGACACAAAGGAATGAGAGGTAAAAACCCATCATGAAATGAGAGAGTAAGTTTTTCACATTCTTAATATTCTACCAAAATAATCTCACCTTCATAGAGTGTATTGTCAGCCCCCAAATCAAATGCAGAGACATATTCTTGTCTCTATAAACTAAGGGGGTTGGAAATTACGGTCTCAACTTCCAAGAGAAACTAACGAAAATAGTAGGTAAAAAAGTATGAAATGCTATAATGGACGTGAATGCAGGACGTTCTGAGGGCTCAGGGCTGTTCATTTTGCACAAGTTAACAAATTCCAGGATTACCACATTTCGTCCATTTCCTGCCCCAGAATTTTAATTCCATTTAAATGGAATGATTTTAAAGTTAGTTCTTCAATAAATTTAAGAGAACACAAACTATGTATAAGAAAAATGACTTTTTTCCCCCGGACATCTGCAGTTTAAATCCAGGATCCAGACTGCTGAGCATGAATCAAACCCATTTGGGTTACTTTAATCCTGATAAATGCCTGTCAAAGCTCCAAGGCCTTTTTTATCCCCAATTTAAGTGCATCTTTCAAGATACTAAAATCTAAAGGCCACAACTCTTTGCATACAGTAGCTCGTGTTCCAGCTTCCAGAAAGAGAGATTTCAATCTGGTGAAAGACCCTACACTTAGGGTAATCCCATGGGCTTGGAGTTTTACTGCACCTTCTTTCAAACGAGTCATTTAGAAGACCAAGATCCATTTTTGGTATCCAGATGTGCTGATTATTTAAAAATGGCACATGTGTTTCAACAGGAAATAGGTTAAATATGTGGTTGTATTTTAGAAGAAGATAAAGCATTTTAAAAACCTCATTCCCAAATTTATATCTTGAGTATAGAAACAACAGGCAAAGCATTTAGTTGAAGAAAAATGAAATAAGATTTTCTCCATCATCCATCATTTTCTTCTCCACTTTAAGAGGAAACTTTCCCAGAAGCAAGCCTGGCATTGCTGAGGCAGCCTGGAGACGAATGAAACGTGTCCCAGGCCACTAGGCTCCAGAGCTCCCGGGGCACAACCCCTCTCACGTGGCAATTGAAACAGAGAGTATAAGACCATCTTTTTCATTGTAGAAACTCAGTAGATTCAAAGAACAAAGCAAGAATATTAGACTTGAAAGAAAACTTAGAAATGACTTATTTTATTTAGTCTTTTTATTCTATAAATATAAAAACGAAGCCTAGAGAGGTAAAGCTATATGACCAAAAATCAGTAGACAGTTGATGACAGTGGGAAAAGAAATGTCAAGAGAGGGGTTATAATAATAGCTTTGATTTATCTAATTATGATATTATGTTAGAGAACTATAAAAGTAGAGTAGTGTGGTGCAGGGGTAAAACTAGGTAAATCAATCAATCAAGAAACACTTAAACATATAGAAATTGATTTTATTAAGATTAACACTAAACAGAACAGAGAAAGGTTGGATTCCTCTTGGGAAAACTGACCAAACTTTGGGCAAAAATTAAAGTTAGACCATAAAACTGTATTTCAAACAGTCTACAATTTTACTGTAGAATTAAATCACGTGAAGGTACCAGAAACAAATGTAAGTTGATAAGCCAAGGTGAATGCTTTTGGCATTTATCCTGCCTGGTGTTTTCTGGGCTTCCTGAGTCTGTGGTTTAGTGTCTGACGTTAATTTGGGGACATTGTCAGACATTATTGTCTCAAATCTCTCTTCTTCCCTGTCCCTCCTCCTTCTCCTTCTGGTATTCCTGTTACACGTGGGGGATATTCTGCTCTGTTTTCCTGTCTTTGTTCTCTTTGCTTTTCAAGGCTGGAGGTTTCTACTGTGATGTCCTCCAGCTCGGGGATACTTGCCTCAGCTGTGCAGTCGGCAGACCCATTAAAGATGTTCTTCCTTTCTTTTACCTGTTCTTTTATCTCCAGCATACTTTGTGGTTCTTTCTTGGAATTTCCATATCTTCTTACATGGCTCATCTGTTCTTGCCTGATGTGCCCATTAAAGTCAGTGGCATAATCATCACAGTGTCTTGAATTCCTGGTCTGCTGATTCCAACACCCCACCATGTCAGGTTACTATTCTTCTGCTTCCTCTTCAAATTGTGGTTTTTGTCTCTTAGTGTGCGTTCTAATTTTTCTTTGATAGCCAGACACGATGTACCAGATAAGAAGAACCTTTGAAAGTGGTCCTTGAGTGATATGGTGAGGTGGGGGGAGGGGAATCGTTCTCTAGCCCTGCAACCGGGTCTCAGTTTTGAAGCACATGTGCCCCTGGACTTGACCATCACCAGGGCGTTGCAGGTTGTCTAGAGGGGCCTGGAGTTGGGCTTCTCTCTTTCCCCAGGTCAGTTAAGCATGTGTGTGCATATGCACATGTGAGTGGAAACTGACAAATTGATTCTAAGTACAAAAGGCCAATAACAAGTTAGGAGGGCTGGCCATGCTTGTATCAGAATTTACTATAAAGCTACAATAATAAAGGTAGCTTGGTGTTGGCACATAAATAGTTAACTAGGTTAATGGAACAGAGTAGGAATCTAGGAATTCACCCTCATGCACATGGGCGCAGGGTATATGACAGAATCCCTGTACAGGACAGTCAGGAAATGATCATTTTAATAAATGGAGCTGGAATAATCATGTATCCATATGGGGAAGAAAAAGAGAAATTTTACCCTTACTTTGCAACGCTCATAAAATTCAAGTCTTGGTGGATCACAAACGTAAATGTGAAAGGCAAAACAATGGAGCTTCTAAAGATAATATAAGAGAATTTCTTCATGGTCCAGAGTAGGAGAAGCATTTTATAGACAAGACGCAAAACTGCTACAAACGCTAACTTACTGCTAACACTAACTTCTAAATAAATGGCAAGGGAACCCATAAGATGCTTCGTATGGAGTTTTAGTTTGTGTAATCGTTTTAAGCTCTGCCTTTATGTTTTCAGCTATATTTTCAAAACTAAATGTGTTTTTAAAAAGTACCTCACACATCATTTGAAAATTCCCTGCAGGAGTGAAGAAAGAAATTCATATATAAATGCACATATTTCTTTTTTTAAAATTCAAGTATAGTTGAATTGCAATGTTGTGTTAGTTTCAGGTGTACAACATAGTGATTCAGATATATATATACACACATATGTATATATATATATATATATATATATATATATATATATATAACTAGTTATATATATTTTTTTAGATTTTTTTCCATAACAGGTTATTACAAGGTATTGAATACATTCCCTGTGCTATACGGTAGGTCCTTGTTGTTTATCTATTATATATACAGTAGTTTGTATCTACTAACCCCAAACTCATTATTTATCACCCTCCCTTTCCCCTTTGGTAACCATAAGTTTGCTTTCTATATCTGTGAGTCTGTTTCTGTTCTGTAAATAAGTTCATATATATCATTTTTTTTAGATTCCACATATAAGTGATATCATATGATATTTGTCTTTCTCTGTCTGACTTACTTCATTTAGTATGATAATCTCTAGGTCCATCCATGTTGCTGCAAATGGCATTATTTCATTCTTTTTTATGGCTGAGTAGTATTGCATTGTATATATGTACCACATTTTTAACCATTCATCTGTCGATGGACATTTAGGTTGCTTCCATGTCCTGGCTATTGTAAATAGTGTTGCTATGAACATTGGGGTGTATGTATCTTTTTGAATTAGAGTTTTTGTCTTTTCTGGACGTATGCCCAGGAATGGAATTGTTGGATCACACAATAACTCTATTTTTATTTTTTTAAGGAACCTCCATACAGTTCTCCACAGTGGCTGCACCAATTTACATTCCCATCAACAGTGTAGGAGGGTTCCCTTTTCTCCATACCCTCTCCAGCATTTATTGTTTGTAAACTTTTTGATGATAGCCATTCTGACTGGTGTGAGGTGATGCCTCATTGTAGTTTTGATTTGCATTTCTCTAAAAATTAGAGATGTTGTGCATCATTTCATGTGCCTTTTGGCCATCTGTATGTCTTCTTTGGAGAAATGTCTATTTAGGTCTTCTGCCCATTTTTTGATTGTGTAGTTTGTTTTTGTTTTTTTGATATTGAGCTGTATGAGCTGTTTGTATATTTTGGAAATTAATCCCTTGTCAATCGCATCATTTGTAAATATTTTCTCCCATTCCATAGGTTGTCTTTTCATTTTGTTTATGGTTTCCTTTGTTGTGCAAAATCTTATACATTTGATTAGTTCCTATTTGTTTATTTTTGTTTTTATTTATTTTGCCTTGGGAGACTGAACTAAGAAAGCATTGCTACGATTTATGTCAGAGAATGTCTTGCCTATGTTTTCTTCTAGGAGTTTTATGGTGTCATGTCTTATATTTAAGTCTTTAAGCCATTTTGAGTTTATTTTTGTGTGTTCTAATTTCATTGATTTACATGCAGCTGTCCAGATTTCCCAACACCACTTGCTGAAGAGACTGTCTTTTCTCCATTGTATATTCTTGCCTCCTTTGTCAAAGATTATTGACCATAGGTGTGTGGGTTTATTTCTGGGGTCTCTGTTCTGTTACATTGATCCATATTTCTGTTTTTGTACCAATACCACACTGTTTTGATTACTGTAGTTTTGTAGTATTGTCTGAAGTCTGGGAGAGTTATGCCTCCACCTTTGTTCTTTTTCCTAAGGATTGCCTTGGCAATCCTGGGTCTTTTGTGGTTCCATATAAATTTTACGATTATTTGTTCTAGTTCTGTAAAAAATGTCATGGGTAATTTGATAGGAATGACATTAAATCTGTAGATTGCTTTGGGTGGTATGGCCATTTTAACCATATTAATTCTTCCAATCCAAGAGCATGGGATTTCTTTCCATTTCCTTGAATCATCTTTGATTTCCTTTATCAACATTTTATAGTTCTCAGTGTATAAGTCTTTCACCTCCTTGGTCAGGTTTATTCCTAGGTATTTTATTTTTTTGACATGATTTTAAAAGGGATTTTTTTTTAACTTTCTCTTTCATTGTTGGTGTAAAGAAATGCAACAGATTTCTGTCTGTTAATCTTGTATCCTGCTACCTTGCTGAATTAATTTATCAGTTCTAATAGTTTTTGTGTGGAATCTTTAGGGTTTTCTATATATAGTATCATGTCATCTGCATATAGTGGCAATTTTACCTCTTCCTTTCTAATTTGGATACGTTTTATTTCTTTTTCTTGTCTGACTGCTGTGGCATAGGACTTCCAATACTATGTTGAATAGAAGCAGTGAGAGTGGGCTTCCTTGTCTCATTCCAGATTTTAGCAGGAAGTCTTTCAGCTTTTCACCATTGAATATTATATTGGCTGTGGGTTTGTCATAAATATTTTATTATGTTGAGAAATGTTCCCTCTATACCCACTTTGGTGAAAGTTTTTATCATGGATTGATGTTGAATTTTATCAAATGCTTTTTCTGCATCTATTGAGATGACCATGTGATTTTTGTCTTTTCTTTTGTTGATGTGGTGTATCCCCTTGATTGATTTGTGTATGTTGAATAAATGCATATTTCTCACTGGGAAGTATGATTATGAGGCATTGCAAAATTTGTAAGTAATCCATTTTTACAATAAATATATTTCATAATTGGTTGGGAAAACAATTTCAGAGTTGTATGTCTAAGTTTTATGTGGTAACAAAACAAGTGCTTGAATAATCTAAACTGTTAGCAGTGGGCTCTATGGCTAGATATTGAAATAGCACACAAAGATTTTGTCCCAAGGACTTGGAAATTATCACAAAATGATTTAAATAGAAACTAGCAGGATACTTTAATCAGACTTTATGAATACTGAGACCCCAAACTGAATATTTTGTTGTGCAGCCATTTATTTTTCTAAGGTTTAAAAATCACCGTATGTATGAAACCTCCTGGATAAAATTTCAAAGAAATTAATGTGTCCAATACTTTAGGTGAAATTTCCATGGAAAACTGCAATTATTGACATTTGGGCCTCTGAGATGTCAAAGAAGCTGGTGCAGGACACGAGGTTCCGGCGGGGGGGAGGCGCTAACCATCAGCCCTGCTACCCGCCCCCTCCCGGCTATAACAGTTGCTCCTGGTGCAGGGCAGGGAGAAGGGGAGGCAAGTGTTTAAACTGCAAATTGAAACCTTGTAATATCTGTGTGAAATCACAAAATCACATGTAATTATAAGTGGCTTTTTGTTCTTGACATACTGAGTTTGAACACAAAATTATATGAATTTAGTTGAAAATGTGGAGGCAGCATTTGACTCCTCTCTCAGGAGAATGGCCATGCTAGGAGGTCAGTGGCTTCAGCCCCAGGTCACTGGAGCCACAGTCTGGCCTCCCCAGGTGGGCTCCCCACACTCACGGTCTTAAGGTGAGATACTAAAGCTTTGACTGCTAGGTTGGTTTTGACTATTTAAATTTCACATCTTTGATTGTTGGGGAACACTGCCCAAAATAAAAAATCATGCTAATTCACAGGTTGTTCTGGTAGGTCAAGAAAAAGCACCCAAGTCTTATCGGCATCCCATCAAACCTTGGAGCCCTTCCAGCAGAAGCCAGGAACAGGCTCCCAGGAATAGAAAGAAGTAGGAACCTGTCCAGGTAACAAGACGGCACCACAGGGCACTCAGGGAGAGACAGCCTGCCCACACCTGTTACAGGAGGGGACTCTGGGCTCAGGAGAGGTGCTGGAGGAGCGTCCAGCACCAAGCCTAGGTCCTCAGTTTGCTGTGCTCTTTCCTCCAACATCATGGAATCCTTAGGCTTGCGGGGATGTCGTTCCCACCTGCCTGCCCCACCCGTGTGTGGTGTCTGATGATCATGCACCTGTTCTCCAGCCCTGATGCTCTCGGGGTCCCTGCGGCCTTTGGGAAGAACCCATCCCCTTAGCGAAAACTGCTTGGACGCAGCTCACGCACTGCGGCCACCCGTCCTCTCCCATCCCTCCTGTAGCCTCCGAACGATGAGAGGACGAAGCCTACAACGCTCACCTTGGGACCCTCAGCATCCAGCACAGTTTCTGGCCCATCGTAGGTTCTGGTAAGTCTGTACGGAAGGAGATTAGATTGAGGGACTCATCAAAGTCCTACCAGAGAAGAACAGGGAGGGGTTTACAGCAAGAAACCAGCTTTGAGATGGTGGGGGCTGGGAGAGCAGGGGAGACCCCAGTGGTGGGCGGGGAACTTCAGGGCCAAGGCTGGTCCTGGTTCCCACAGAGGGTCTTCTCAGCCACTCCAAGGCCTCAGACTGATTAAATCAGACCCACCAGGGTCATCGTCCCCTTGGCTTAAAGGTGACCGACTAAGGGCTTTAATCAAGTCTGGAATGATAATCTTAGACTTGGTTATATAAGAGAAGGAATGCAGATTTTAGTTTTGGTGGCTAGATGCATTTATGGTGATATTTCAACATTATGTAGTTTTAGAAAGCAGCTGGATAAACATATCCTAACATAAACCACAGAGAGCAGATGAGTTAAAATGGGTAATTCATTTAATTCAATACAGGAAATAGTATCTTGGCATTCAACTTATATATTCCAAATATTCACCCCTCAATGCACACAAAAATGTGAGGCCTAATAAAATACAGATTATAAAAATAAAATCTTTCATACTAGCTTTATTATAAAATACTATTTCTAAGCCCTTCTGTTACCTCAAAAATTATTATTTTTCTTATGTAAGGTAGTGTAAGAGGTATTGTACAGTCTTTTTTTAAAAATAAATTTATTTATTTATTTATTTATTTTTGGCTGTGTTGGGTCTTTGTTGCTGTGCTCAGGCTTTCTCTAGTTTCGGCGAGCAGGGGGGCTACCCTTGGTTGCGGTGCGCGGGCTTCTCATTGCGGTGGCTTCTCTCGTTGCGGAGCACGGGCTCTAGGCGTGCGGGCTTCAGTAGTCCTGGCGCATGGGCTCAGTAGTTGTGGCTCGTGGGCTCTAGAGAGCAGGCTCAGTAGTTGTGGCACACGGGCTCAGTAGTTGTGGCACATGGGCTTAGCTGCTCTGCGGCATGTGGGATCTTCCCGGACCATGGCTCGAACCCGTGTCCCCTGCATTGGCAGGCGGATTCTTAACCACTGTGCCACCAGGGAAGTCCCTGTACAGTCTTGAAGAAAGTTAAATTTCATAAAATTAACTGGTTATTGCTATGGACATCGAATTTATCTGTGTATTTGAAGCTCTGTTCTCACTTTGGACACTCTCGTTCTGTAAAAACGTTGACAGGGTGTTTGTTTCAGCCCGAATTGTGTACAAAGTGTAGGCAGAGATGAGGGCTGACTGCTGGGTCCCCCCAGGGCTCGGGGGGGAACTGTGACACAGGCAGGGAGAGACCCTTGGGAGCACAGGGTCTGCTCGGCCCTCCCTCCACGCAGCCTTGGGAAGGACGCCGTGGACCCTGCACGAGAAGCTCCATCCCTGGCGCCCGGCGGCTGGGGCATCATCACTAAAGTGCTGTCCGCACGTGCATTTGACGAGTGAAAACATGAGGCCACTGTTGGGACCTGGGCCCAGGGTTTGACATAAGGTAGCAAAGATCCTTTAAGTTCTGAGTGGAGCTCGCAGAGGCTACACGGCCTTTCTCTCCACCGGGAAGGAGAGGACGGAGCTGGGAGCCTGGTCCAGGCACAGCCCCGGTGGCACTCGGGGTCGGGGCTGGCGGTGGGACTGATCGACCGTGAGGGGCTCCAGGGCGCCCGTCTCCTGTGGGTCATTCTCCTGAGCCGAGCTTCCCGACTGTTCGCTTTTCACTCTTTTATTTTCCTCTGTGGGAGAAATTCTCTGAACCAGCTCTTGTGAAAGGAAGGAAGCTGCTGGCATCCCAGCTGTGTTCTCCAGTCACACACCTTGGCGTGTTGACTCACAGCGTGTCCACTGTGCTGACCGACAGGCCTCGCCGCTCAGGCCCAAACGTGCTCTGTCTGTACCAGGTTGGAGCAACCAGGGCGGGCAGGGAGAGACGCAGCCTTGGATAGATACATCGAATTTTTTCTAGCACGGCATCTCTAGAACACTACTTATTTATTTTTATTATTATCTCGAGCTCAGCGGTTGGTACTTCTCAGTATCAGAAACTCAGGGGTGTTCTCCACGTTTACATATGAGCCCGTCGCAGGGGCGATTGTAGGAAGTTGCCTGGGCCCGTCTCCGTGTGCCTCTCGCATCTGCTGGGAGCAGCTGAGAAGCAGCAATGACCTGGGGCCTCCTGGACGCTCTTCTGTTGCTTTGGGAAGGAGGCCACGGACAAACAAGATAGTCCAGAGGCACCTTCTTCAGACGGAAGAGGAATTCCCAGCTGTGTGGGTAATCGCGTTAATCATATTGAACAATACAAAATTTCTTGGGAAGTTACTTTATTCCACTTTCTGTTTTGAAAACTTTGCAGCATCAGCTAATTTATCCCTCACAAGAGTCCTCCGAGGGATTTTCTGTGATTAGATCCTTTTTGAGGATAAAACCAGGAAGCACAGTTTTGATGATGGATGTTAAGTGACTGATTATGCTAAATCAGTCCTTTTCTCCTTTGTCATTTGGAAAACAAAGCACCAGAACAGAGGAAAGTTTAAATATCCAGTAGTGTTCAGACTCCAGGTAAAGTTTCAAAATTGCTGGAGTTTCCCATTTAATTTAACAGGAAAATGGCCAAAACATGTTGACCAAAAAGGCACACTGTGTTAGATTTTCATTCAGAGAGCTGTTTATCATTGTGACAGTATCCCTAATCTCTGACTTCCTTAAAACGTTTATACTAAGTGAAACTCAAGTTTGGGGAAGAAAGCGTTTTGGGAACAGCGCTCTCGTGACGGTCTGCCTGCTGTGTGCCCCCCGGATCCTCCGCTTAGCCCCCAAGCGGAGGCCTCTGCTGGAATAGGAACCTCAGTCTTTCCACGATGAGCCCTGATCGCCATCCAGGGGCCGGCGACAGGCACACGGCCGGGCCCCATGGACGATGGGCCAGGAGCATCAGGACAGCATCCGGGAGCGGGGAGGGAAGGCCCAGGAGAACGTGGCTTCCTTTTCTTCAGAGATGGAGCGACCCACGGTGTTTCAGAGCTCGAAGTAAGCAGAGGTACTGAAATAAAAATGCTTCGACTTCTTGATGACCAAAGCCCATGTTGGAGCAGTGAAGTGAGTCTCCGCGTTTGCAGCCGCTCAGCCCCCGCTTCCCAGTGCAGGACCCTCCAAACCCTCCACTGAGCTCCGACCCTGAGGCCCAGGCGGGTGTGTGAGTCCCGACCCGCCCTTGGTCCTACACGTAGCAGACCTAAGAGCGAACAGGGAAATCAGCCATGTTCCACAGGGAACACCCACTTACGGGAGGACAAAAGGAAAATCAGCGAGCCCTGGAGTTTCTGCTTGGTGTTACGACAACGGGGAGTCTGCGGGAACGTACGGGGTTACAGCCTTCTCAGAGGTGAGGGCTTGGGGTTCGGGGCTGGTAGGCCACCTGCCCAAGTTCACAGACCCCGCCGCCTGCCCAGGCCCTTGCTGTGTCGTCCGCTGCACGAGGCATCGTCTTCGTCAGAATCCACGAGCCTCCGCTTTCTGTGAGAGTTTGGCCTTTGGGGAGTGAATATAACTTTATCATATTTAGGTTAAATAAGCCAAGTAGCAAGTTCTGGTCTAATTCGGCATCACTCATTCAGGATGTTTGAGGAGTCTGGGCACAGATTTGGCTGAAATAGCCAACTGTGCGAAGGACACACCTCAGAGTATATTTTTTACCTTTTCAGGTCTCACATGTGGAATATGGCAAACTGAGTTCTTTTCTGCCCTGTAGGAGGGACTCTTTTATAAATATTTAACTGTTTTAACCAGTTAATTGAATTCTATTATTGCCCCCAATTTAAACTCAAGCAGATCCTTCTTCCTTTTGCTGCCAACGATGGAAAAATCCCTGTGTATCTTCAGGCTTGTGAGCTGCGCTGGAAATGATTCTGTATGTGTTGGCATAGTTAGGAGTTTGAAGTAAAATGCTAAGTGCAGTATTCACTTTAAATATAAGTGGTTTATTTATATGAGAAAAGCAAATCCATGGCCTAGCCTTAGGAAAGTGTTACAGATTTAGCAAGGTAAATGTTCCACAGTCATAATTCTTTTCCTTTGTAGAAGACAATTCACGTATTGAAATATTCGAGTCCTATCGGCTGATGCCTCTGTTAGCTTTTCTGATGATGCAGAGAGCTTTAGAAGCTCTTGCCCAGGAAGCCACTCAGCGAAAACGTTAGGGAGATCCTGGGCTTCCATCATCACTGTTTTCATAAAGGAGCAATCTAGTCTAAACACAGACAAAGATGCCGTAGGGTAAGGATCAAATAATCCCTGGCAGAAACAGAACAAGAATCAGAGGTCAGTCTCTTCCATGTCTTCACCTGCCCTTTGGACGTGGCAGGTCGTCTCATGGTCCATCTCTGCGTCTCCCTGAATCCTTGCCCTTCCTTCCTCCCCGAGGCCAACCCCGTGTCCAGGAGGCTCTCGCTCCCTCTGGCCTGGTCTTCTGTCTACACAGGCTGCCATCACAACAGACACATTTCGGCCCCCTTCACTTTTATTTCCCCACCTCCCACCACGGTCGCATTTGCCCCCCAAAAGGCATGTTGAAGTCCTGACCTCTGGTGCCTCTGAATGTGGCCTTTTATGAGCAAGTTAAGATGAGGTCATTAGGGTGGGTCCCCATCCTACAGGCCCGCAGGGAGAAGCCCCCCGGGGACAGGGGCAGGGAGGGAGGCATGCATCTCACGCCGAGGAGAGCTTGTGGTCACCAGCCCCACTAGACGCTGGGCCTGCTGATGGCCCTGCCAACACCCGAATGTTGGATGTCTGGCCTCCAGTCCTCCAGGACTGAGAGAATGCATTTCTGAGTTTGAGCCGCCCCAAGCGTGGCACTTTGCTGCTGCGGCCCTGGGGTACTAGTGCACTAGGAACCTCTCAAGCCGCTGCCCTGCCCCCGTCCATCTTTTGCCTCATTGCACATGGTTCCACGTTGTCCGTGATCTTTACTCCTGTTCTAATTTCTTGTTTATTTGGGTGCTTGTTTGTTCCTTACCCTCCTACAGTCTCAGGGTTGGTGTTTGGAGACCTCCTCGGTACCTGTGGGATGGTGTAGAGAGGTTGGTGGCAAGATCCTTCTCCTCATTCATCATCACAGGCCCTTTGAGAGACCTTGTCACCTGTGACTCAGATTAGTAAGGCAAAGCCAGCCTATAGCACAAAACAGCACCTTTGAATGCAAAGTTTAGAGAAGGACGGCTCTGGTTATACTGCGGCTCTTGGGGGTAACTCCTCCCTTACACGTCACTTCTCCCGTCAAAACACATCCTGTTTCCGTCCGCACGTCAGGAGGCACCTGGGCAGTGCTGGTGCAGCCCCTGGGTTTGCTTCTAATCTCGGTTATAAACCACCAGGGTGATGCCACAGCCCGAGACCAGGCACAGACTCAACCCTCGTCACCTGTGGATTTTCAGGAAGTGGCTTTCGTCATCGTACTGGTTCTCCTCTGCACTGGCTCATGTGCATCGTCTGGTTCTCATTAGCAAACTGGGAACTGGATGATCCTCACGAGGATTTGAAGAGCTCACGGAGCCCCATCACCGGACCGGACCCACTGCCCCCCTCCCTCCGTCTCTCTCTCAGTTAGTGGTTTTCTCCACAAGGCTGAGAAATATATGAGAACAATGGAAACAGATGCGATACTTTGAAGATAAAAGGTTTCTCAGAAAGATCTGCTCCTGAACCTATAGATGTGCCCCCATTTTTCATTCTCACTGACACCAGTTCAGTTCAAATAAGCGGCAGTGACCCTGGGAACACAGGGCCTTTTAGATCCATAGGAGCCAGGATCAGGTGACCGCTTGTCTTTAGTGATAATCCTGATATTGGAAGAGCAGCAATTTAACCTCAGACATGAGAGACAGTCAGTTAACTACCGAAAAGATATTTCTGCCCTGCACGGATACCTAAAATATTTATGGTTTCTAATTTGGGGAAGTTTTATTTTATAATTTGAAAAAAAAACACTAGCTAAAGCATATTAAGGGGATTATGTTAGTTTGCTTAAGCTCTGCGGACTGTTGCCCTGGGCGTGTTTATTTGTATAAATACACCCACACCTGCCGCTTTATCTATGTCTATGTTCTCACGATGCCGGGTCTCATCAGTGGGACAGCAGTCACAAACGATACTCTTATTTCAAAATTTTGTTCCCCACTCACGTGTAGTTCACCGGAAGAAAGCAAGCACAGACTTGGGAGCTGAGTTTCCGTGTTGGTTTGTTCTGTATCATGTTCGCCTTTTCACATCCAGTGTTGTTAGAGACCTGGCGACACCTGACGTCAGGTTTTTTTTTTCTTGTATTTTATTTATAATTTTTTCTTGAAGTGCTAGGAAAAGTCTAAGTACTGTGAACCCCCATCTTAACAAAAGTGGCATCAGCTAAATTCTTCCCCATGGTAAATTAAAACATTTGACTTGATATCTGCTGAATTAATTATTCATTAAATGCTTATATATTGACAATGCTTAAAAATTTATACCAGTTTTGGGAAAGGCAAAATCACAGCACAAATGAATCAAGACAATGTCGCTTTGTTGAATTTTTATTAAATCTGTTTCATACTGTTTATGGAAAAAAATTCTTTGCTGAAGCTTGAAAAGCTAGACATGCCTGTGGTACTTATAAAAGTCAGTCTGGTGTTTCCAGTAACTCACTCGGTACGGGCACAGGATCAAGAAAACCATCCTATAGGTGAGAGGGTTCCTGCTACTTGCAGCAGCTTCAGCTCTATCACAGTTGACCCTGAGGGGGTCACAAGGAGGAAAACGAGATGCTCTCAGACCCGCTTTGCGAGGACGGCTCTTTCCGGCCACCTCCCTGAGCTCAGCAAGTGGGGCATCGGCTGGGTCTGGCGCTGGCCACTCTGGGCTCGCATCTCTGCCCCTCCTGGACCCCAGCCAGCTCAGACCCGCCAGGGGCCCGTGGGCTGGCTCTGCCCCTCTGCTCGGAGCTGCTCTCCCTCCCGGCCTCCATCCTTGTCTCCCTTCCGAGGGGGGAAGAGAATCAGGTCCCCAGAGGGCCTCCCCCCAGCGCCATCCTTCCCTTCCTGCGCTGCTTGTTCTCCGATGGCTAAGCTTCTCCTTGGGTGAGGGGCCTGCAGGAACGTCTAGGGGACCCCAGTGGGGGCCTGCCTCTCCGGTCCTCAGGTCAGGATTAAACGCCCGGAAAAACGCACGTGGGTTACAGCGATCGTCTCTGTCTTGAACATACGATGTGTGAGGACAGATCATCCAGAAGAAAGGAATCTGTCACCCATCTCAGGAAGGAGACCAAGCAGACGCAGCAGAGAGAGGGCTGCCCAGACGCCCCGTGGGGTCCCGGGGCCCCAGCAGAGCAAGGATTTGCTCCTCAGTGTCGGGACAGGGCTGTGGGCCACCCCTGGGTGCACGTGGCCACGAGAGGTTCATACCTGGCGAGATCAGGGCCACAGCCCAGGGCCGCCCCGCAGCAGATGGGAGCGGATTTCACACCATGGATGTGGTCGGCCCGCACGCTCAGACATCCTGCAAACGGCAGCGGCTGGAGCTTCCACCGTCCACCCCCCGCTATCCCGTGTCCTCAAGGTTGAAACTGACACAGGAAGCGAATACGTGACACTCACTGCTGATGGGAACTTTGGAAAGAAAAGCCTTTACGGGAGCAGGTCCTCCAGGGACCAACCGGTGACACTGTGTCCGGAAGGATAAATAAAGAGTTTATGACCATGTGTGTCCTCAAGAAAATGGCTATTCATGGGTCGATCCATTAAATAGTGTGTAGTTAATTGGTCCGTATGGTTATTTTGCTCTGCGGATCCTTGGTTTCCAGGCCACAGTCCGCTTGGCGGCAGAGGAGTAGCTTCTTTAAAACCCATGCGACTGTTTATTGACGGCAGCGTGTAGACGGGGGTCACCCACCGCCACCCCCTGGGAGCGCGCACAGGCGGTCGCCCGGGCGGGCGGCTCTTCAGTAACCTAGTCTCGCCCGGAGTTGTCCCCGCGCCTCCGCCACCCCAGGGCAGTTCCTCTCCTCACTGGGAGACGCCTTATTTTATGCTCTGGTTTTAGCTTGTTGTGACTTCCGCTCTGACCCTCCGTACAGACCAGAGCAGAAGCCGCCAACCCCATTCTGAAGGATGAACCGTCCAGGCCCGGCGGGCGCAGGAGGGGCGCGTGCCGTACTCTCCCCAGCGCCTTCGCTACACAGCAAAGCGCCCCGAAGTTTAGTGGCTACAAAACCCTCTAGATCACACTGCTCTCAAACCCGCAGCTTTGCAGGGCTTGGGGGCATCAGCTCGCCCCTGGTCTCTCGGCGGGAGGACCTGCGTCCCGGCACCTCCGTCTGGGCGCCTCCCAGCACGTGGCCTCCCGTGGAGGGGGACCTCGCCCGGGGCCGCCTGCTCCGGGGTCCGCCGGGAACCGGGAGGGGTCTCGTGGCCAGGCTGTGCTAAGCTGCGCGCAAGTGCGGCGAGGGAGGCACGCGCCCAGTGGTCCCCACCTCTGCCCCGGGGTGGCGCTCCTTCCCTGCGGCCGGCCGCGCTCTCCATGCTCTGCTCACCGTTTCCAAGAGATGCTGCTTTTGCTGAATTTCAAGTCTCTGCTTTGCTCAGTTATACCTGAACTCACGCTCACCCTGCACGTTTAATGCAAACACATCCTGGTCACCTGAAAGTGTCTTGCTGCCCCTCATATGACTGTTCCATTGTACCAGAGAGATGTTAGAAATAATGCGCAGTAATTAGTAGTCACATTGAGAGCCTGGTAAAGAAAACGAGGCGTGAGTCCCTCAGGGGCGGAGAGGAAGCAGGCGCGGTGACGAGGCGCCGGAGAACAAGGCGCAGGCTGTGCTTCACGGGGTGGCCTTCAAGGCCTTTCCAGCAGTGGCCTTTTCCCCTCCCTATTGAAATCTCACATTTCTGTTTGAAAGTGTGAAGGTTCTGAAGGCCCGCCCACTGGGCTGCCCCTCCCTCCTCAGGCTGTGCTGAGGGTATCACGGAGTAGAAGGTAAGACAGGGTCCTGGTCTGATTAGGAAGGACACTCGGGGGACAGGGAACGTGTGTGGTTGCCCACTGGGGTGTCAGGACCACCAGACCATAAGTTTGGGGTACGACAGTTGTGACCATCCCCAGACTGTAGAACTCGGACTTGTGATAATCGTTGCCAATCCGCTTGGCTTCAGTTACAAGGAGAGAAGTGAAGCCAAGGATGAAGGAGGTGGGGGATGGGAAGGGGACCACTGGGACCAGGATCGGGGTTCTGAACACAGATGCTTTGCAAGGTCTACATTTATGATCCATGAGAAGAAATGGGATTAGGGATAAAAGTGAAATGAATCAACTCAATCAGACTTCCCTACAACCACGGAGCATGAGGGGTGAAGAGACCTATACAAGAGCACAAACGCCATGTAAAGCATCAGCTGGATAAACAGATGCTGGGAAAGATGCCACGAAAGGAGAAAGCATCCCTCTTGCCTACAGAAGAGTCATCTTCCTGAATGTGGCAAGCCTGGAAAGGACATCGCCACGTCTGCCAGGACTCAGGCTTTGAACTCAGCTATTTCACCAGAGATGTTTAAATTAGGGAAAACCAAAGTCTGTTTGAACTCAGTACAAAAATAGCATTTGTGCTATTTGCAGACTTCTCTAGCAGATTTAATTACGGTCTTTCCAGTCAGGTAAATGCCCTACACTCTTTTTTTTTCTTTTCTTCTTTTGGACTGTTTTCCAGACAAAATTTTCCTCTCTTTCAAAAAGCTATAATTATGTCAAGGAATTGTCAATAAATTATACTCATTTAATTTTATTATGGGAGTGGAGGCTTGAGATGTGTGCCTGATGGTGAAATATCAGGGTGTCGTATTTGAACCACACTTTCCAAGAGTCAGTCGGGCATTTGTAGAACCTTCAAGAGTTAATGAACAGAATAATGATGTTAATTTCAAGCAAGCAAGTCCAGATGGAACATAGGAAAGAATAACAAATTTTTAACATAGTGGTAAGCTAAAACATTCATGTTACAGAAAAACAACAAAGCAACAATTCTAGAAAGCACCCTCTTTACTTCCCTTATGGAAAAGTTTTCTCTTATAGAAAATTTTTCTCTTATAGGAAAAAAATATATATGTATTTAGGTAAGAAAATGTCAGTGCATTTTCATTTTTCATCCTTGGCTGGAACCAGCGAAGTTATTTGTACACGTCACTTCACGACTGCTCATTTCCAACAGGACCAATGATGACTCGCATGGTCACACCACACCTGTATCACGGTTACTATGTGGCCACCACAGATGGATCCTGGCTCTGTGAGCTCTCGCTGCAGAATCAGGGACTTTCTAAGATGGCTACTGGGGACAGATTCTTGTGCCAGAACATGGAGACACCCAAAATCTCTGCAACACCATCCTACAGCTGGTACAATTCTAAAAGATGGCTGGAAACAAGTATGGGAGGGGACGATTAGCAGTTGGGGTGAGAAAACTGCACAACCTCTGATGGGTCATAAGGTATGCTGGCCCCCACTGAAACAGAACTCCATCTATCAGCACAAGTAGGCACAGAAAAATTAAGTTATATAAAAAGTACCAGAAACTTAAAAAGAAACTAGACTCAGGAAGTAACAGGCATATATGGATACGTAGAATAAAGGGGGCCAAGCTGAACAGAATAATTGGAAGAAGCAGGAAGGGGGAAAAGTAAATTAATTTGCACACACACACACACACACACACACACACAAATAGTTTGTCAGTGATATTTGTTCTACATCAAACTGTCATGAAAAGATACAGTCTGTTAACCAGAAGTAGTTATCGCAGGTAATGAACCTCTCTAATTTGAAGACAAACAGACAAAACTGATCGCAATGAGGAGAAGATTGGTTATTGCAGGAAAGAAAATTTAGCAAAGTTAAGGTGTAGCCTGAGGAAGACCAGTAGTCCTGAGAACAATGGAAACAGGGTCTTGGGACCCTGGGAAAAAGCCAAAAAGCCAAGGAGACAGACCCCACATTGCCTACCCTCTAACTGGGGCTGGCTTCACTGTCAACCATATTTTCCAAACAGGATTGAAGAATGTATCTATTTTAATTAGGCGGAACCATCTGAATTTGCAGATATTCACCTGTCTTTGACCAGACCTGCGAAAACAAAGGCATTTCCATGTTGTTCATGTTATTTATCATTTAGTCATCGTGGCTTACGCTTTTTCTACTGCATGAAGCCCAGGACTGGCTCCG
The DNA here is from genome assembly GCF_965194805.1 of Balaenoptera borealis. Lineage (NCBI taxonomy): Eukaryota > Metazoa > Chordata > Mammalia > Artiodactyla > Balaenopteridae > Balaenoptera > Balaenoptera borealis. Next base: position 1,080,695 of record NC_138873.1, read on the forward strand.
GGTGGTCCCGAGAGCACTGACTGGCTGCGTCCAGCAGCCCTAGACTGGGATCCCCTCCCTCTGGGTCCTTGGAGGAGCCGTCAACACCACTGAGTCTGTAAAATGGGGATGATAACGTCGACTTCAGAAAGTTGTTTGAGGGGAAAATGACATGAAGAATAAAAGTCCATCGCACTTTGTCTGAAACATGCTCAAGGATATCAGTTCTCACAGTTCCTGTTCCTGGAAGCTTCCGCCTCCTCCCGGGACGCCCCCAGCCCCACTGGAAACAGAGACAGGCCCTCTTCCTCATCTCTGCCCCCCGCCCACTTGATGGCTGCTCTGCCTTGGAGTCTGGATGGCCGTCAGGTCACTCCCACCTCAGCTTTCAATGCTTGGCCTCTCTCCTGTTTGGCTTCATGCATTTGAGCCAGACTCATGGAGAACAGCCTCGAAATTGAAATTGTGAGCCAACTCCACCTGACGTCCAGATGGGCACAGCCCCGCCAGCTTAGGTGACGGAGAGGTGAGGGCAAAACAGCAGGACGGACGCCAGGCTGAACATCCGGATGGACTTTCTAGTAATCCCAGTGGAACCCAGGACTTTCTAACACGGTATCTGCTGGGCTTTACCAAATTTCCCTCACCACCAGCAACCTTTTAATCCCGAATGAGAATTAGCTTTTTCAGTTAATCTAAAAATGTAAGAATGAAGGAATCACTCATGAGAGCAGTGTGTGTTGAAAGAGGGATGATTTGAAACAAGCTGCGTTTTTGGATTTTTATCTTTCACCAAGCCTGAAGACATGATTATTTTTCAAAATTTCCTTTTGGTAAGCCTGGCATGCCATTTTATAACACTGACATTTTTCTTTATTTATTCAAGCTGAGGATTCAGAACTTATTGAAAGCAGGAGTTGTGGGTTGCTGCATATGTGCACAATAAGAATAAGTTTTCATCTTGCTGTTTGAAGACCTAGTTATAAAATATTTTGAATAAAGCAGCTCTACCTACTCACAGGCTAATTTTTATTGCTGATGTGGATGAAAATCCACATCCAAACTTTATGTCTAGTGGGTTTTACCACTGATACAAACCACAGTGTTGGAAAGGATTCCAGAAATGGCTGAAGGTAACGTGGCCGACAACCCTGCTTCTTCCTGATCATCTTCAGACATGCGTGGACACCTACGGAAGCCTGGAGCCTTCCAAATCAGCAAGTAAAAATGCAACAGTGGTGGGTGACGAACCAGTCAGAGTAAAATAGAGTAAACTACAGATAAATTCCATTGGTGAAAATGGGAATGGTTTCCAAGGGGCCAAGCAATGAAATCTGGAGGAAACACGAATAAGAAGGTAGGTGGGCCCTTCCAGGGCAAGAACGGCACCAAGCACCCACCAAGAAGGGACTCCTGAGGTCCCCCGCCCCCATCTGTAACGCGGGGGTCTCTTCAGAGGACTGGTGTCTGTTGTTTCACATTTGTGGACCTGTTTACTGAGTCAACCAATTCTCAAAACTTGTACATGTTTTTGTTTTTTTTCTTTTTTTTTTTGCAAAAGTAAAAAAAAAAAAAAAATAATAAAGCTATTGTCTTCATTGTAATTAGTGAAGAGCTAGAAATGTTTTTTTACATTCATTATTGGTATTTGGTATTGCTGGGTTCTATCATAACAAATGTGTAAGTAACTTAGTGGGTGGTGAGAGTGGAAATGTATGTAGACTTCTTATTAGGTTTTAATTCCAATGGCCCAACTGTAAGTAGCTTTTTTATTCCAATGGCTATAATTTCACTTTTTTCACTGCTAGGTCTATATCTGAGCACAGTCAGTGCAGGTTATAAAAAGTGATAATATGAGATTAATGATTAGAGGCCAGAGAATATCTTTTTCACTGAACAAATTTACACTGAACAAATATCAATAATTCATTTCTTCATTAGCTATTTATTAAGCACATCTCAGGAGTGAATATTTGTTTATCAGAGAAGATACAGAGATGATCAGAGCAAAGGACACTCACTCTCTCAGGAGCTGGCAGGCCAGAAAACACATAATAACATTTTTTTACATAACCTAGGACTTTTGAAAATACCAAGACCATTTAGGAGAGGAAAAAAATAACTCACGCTGCTTAGGGAAGAAAGGAATAACTGCACTGTCTCCTGATGTCAAAACCCACGTGACACAAGTGCAGCTGCAGGTGGTGCTGGAACCAGGAGCTCTTGTGCCCTGGGATCTGGTCTCACCTGTCTTTGCCTCTGGTCTCTTCAGACCCCTTGTGATGCAGTTCACCTGTGGGCATCTCCCCACTGCATGCTCCCAGATTCATGTCCAAGGGCAGAGAGGAAACACCTGTCTCTATTAACAGCCTCATGGTAAGTCCTCAGTGGATTCTGACAGGGTCATATATCCACATTCAAATTGTGATGCTCTGATTTGCTAAGCCTGAGTTAAAGTCCAAATGAATAAACTGGAGAAAAGAAAAAAAAAAGTTGCAGATTTAGAAGAAATCACCAGAGAAATTGCTAGGTGCAAAATTCAACATATTTCCATTCCAAAACTACTAAAACCTTTATTTTCTTGTGAATTTATTTTTTAGTGACTTTCACCCCAGTTTTATTGAGAAATAATTGACATACATTACTATATATATTCACGGTGTGCAACATGATCTGACTTGCATATATTGTGAAATGATTACCACAATAGGTTTAGTTAACATCCATCATGTCATAGAGTGTATGTGAGATCATACAATATATTTCTCTATCTGACTTATTTCACTTAGTATAATGTCTTTAAGGTCCATCCATGTTGTTGCAAACAGCAAAACTACATTCTTTTTTATGGCTGAATAATATTCCCTTGTATATATACCACATTTTCTTCTATTCATCCATCGATGGACACTTAGGTTGTTTTCGTGTCTTGTTTGTTGTAAATAAGCTGCTATGAACATGAGGGTGTGGATATCTTTTCGAGTTTGTGTTTTAATTTTCTTTGAGATATTCCCAGAAGTGGAATTCCTGGATCATACGGCAGTCTTATTTTTAATTTTTTGAGGACCCTCCATACTGTTCTCCATAGTGGCTGCCATTTACATTCCCATCAACAGTGCACACGTGTTCCCTTTTCTCCACATCTATGCAGCATTTGTTATCTTTTGTCATGGCAGACTGAAAACTAAGTCTTTGGGGGAATGTAACCTAGTGGGATTCTTAATCAATTCTTGAAGAGTATTGATGATGACAAAAATCTCCTGCTGCTGTCGATTGTGCCTGAAAAATAAATTTCCTCTCTTGTGTCCCCTCATTACCCAGTCCAAGAGCCACACTAAAGTAAAGAGAGCTCAGTGTCACCTGTGACCTATGCCCTAAGAGTTTTACATGAAAATATTATCAGATTAAATTAAACCTTACAAGTGTGTCTTTGGAAAATTACACAACATGGAAACAATACTATTAATCACCTAAACTTAATTGACATTTATAGGACATTCCAGCCAAAAACTGCAGAATAGATCCTCATTTCTGTTATACATAACATATTCATCAGGCAGTATGGTCACATTCTGGGTTATAAAACAAACCTCACGACGTAAAAAATGCTTAAAATTGTGCAGAGTACATTCTCTCACTATAATGACGTTGAGTATAAATCAATCACCGAAAGATATCTGAAAAATTTCTAAATATTTGGAACTAATCCAACATACTTTTAAGTAATTCATGAGCTAAAGAAGCTATGAGAGAAGCTAGAACATATTTTCCAATAAATGGATATAAAACACAAAATTTCAAAAATTGTGAGATACTGCTGAAGAGATACAGGGAAATGTAGAATTTTAAATGATTATAATAAAATCAATGCTTTCCTAAGAAATGATAAAAAGTAGATCAAAGTAAAATTAAATTAAGTAGAACAAAGGAAAAATAAAAGAGTGGAAAATCAGTTCAATAAAAAATAGATAAACAATAGAAAAATCCATTGAACCAAAATCTTTGAAAATATCAATAAAATCTATGAAACTCTAGCCAGGCTGAATAAGAAAAAAATAGGAGAAGATACTATTTACTAACATGAGGAGTGAAAAATGAAACATTTCTAAGATCTTACAGACATTAAAAGAATAATAAAGGCATTTCAAGTACTATTTTATGGCAACACATTTGACAAATTATATGAAATAAACATATTCCTTGAAAGCTACAAATTACCAAAACTGACTTAGGAAGAAACAGAAAACCTGTAAAGTCCTTTATACATTAAAAAAAAAAAAATACTGAAAACTTTCCACCAAAGTCCATATATATCCTAGCTCATGTAATAAGGTAATAAAAAAGGGGCATACAGATTGGAAAAGAAGTAAAATCATCTTTATTTATAAATGAAATTATCATGCAAATAAAAAATTCTAAAGACTGCAAAATAGCTACTAGAACTGATAAATGAGTTTAGTAGGGTCATAACACACATAGTAGAAGTGCAAAGATCAATTGTATTTCTATATACTACTATGAAAAATAGGAATTTGAAATTGAAGTACTATTTACAACAGGATTAAATATGACATACTTAGGAATGAACTTAAAATATGAACAAGATCTATACACTGAAACGTACATAGGACTGCTGAGGGGATTAAAGAAGACCTGAATATTTGGAGAGATAGATGCTGTTCTTGGATGGAAAGACTCAATATTGTTATAGTGTTAACTTTGCCCATTTTGGTCTATAGACTCAAAGCGATCCTAGTCAAAATTCTGAGAAGACTTTTTTTTAGAAAAGAGCAAGTTGATTTAAAATTTAGATGTAAATGAAGAGAATCTAAAGAGTCAAACAATCCTAAAAGAAAAACAAATCTGTGTGTCTCACTCCGTCTGAGTTTGAAATTTACTGTAATGACAGTGTAATCAAGATAGTGGAGGGTTAGAAACAGAATCGCTTCATCAATCAAAGGAGCAGATAGGGTCAGAAAAAGCAGTAGACACAAATGGCCATTTTATTTTTAACATGTTCAGCAATACCAATTGGGAGAAATGACAGTCGTTTCAACAAATGGTTCCAGGACAACTGGATAGAAATATAAGGGGAAAACACCTCGACATCCACTTCATGCCATAAATGAAAGTAAATTAAAAATGGATTGTGGACTTAAGTGCAAAAGTTGAAAGTATAAAACTTCTAGGAGGAATCATAGGAGAAAATATTTGAGACTTTGTGGTAACTTCTTATGTAGGAAACAGAAAGTATGTATAGTAGAAGAGAATTTTCATAAGTTGGACTTTATAAAATTTAAAAACACTGCTCTTAAAAAAATGAAAAAGAAGCAAAAGGCAAGCCACATATTGGGAAAAAATATATGACAAAGAATGTGTATTCAGAATATAAAGAGAACACATAACTCAATAATGTAATGAACAAACCAATTTCAAGAGGGGCAAAATATTTGAACAAATACTTTCAAACAAATTGTTAACAAGCATGTGAGAATATGTTTAACACCTATGGTTAACAATGAAACTTAGAGCCTCCATGACCACTGCAGACACAGTAGAACCTATTAGTCTTAAATTTGAAAGACAAATGTCTTTTCTGAATATTTTCAGTAATCTAGGTGTGAACCAAGTCTGAAGACAAAGAAGGAGAGGAAATAAGGTAGAAACCAATGTTCATTGCTGCCCACTAGAAGCGGGGCTAGACTAGAACTCCTCTGTCCCCAATTCAATTCTCACGTTCCTCAGTGAAGACTGTTATCCCACTTCACACGTGAGGTGATGTAGGGTTAAGGCCAGCTCTCTTTGGCCAAAAATCCTTGTTTTATTTGTGGTATCGCATGGTCAGTGGGGGACACACAGCAAGATCACCTGCCACGGGATTCCTGTGTTTCCCTTTCTGGGATCAGGCATCATCCCCACATTTGTGAGTGATACTAGTAACAGTTAAAGTTTGAAGGGAGGGCAGACCAATCCCTACAAATCTTTGGGTTCATGCGTCTTCTTCAGAAGGAATTCCTTGGAGCGAACATACCTTCAAGCTATGGAAAAGCAATTACCTTCAAGGCAGTGTATTATCTCTCAATCTCTGACAAGTTTTGTTTGAACTCTGCTTGTTTGAGGAAAAATACACCATTAATTTTAGCCTGAGCATATAAACCCGAAGATAGTCCAGGGAACTGGCAAAGTATCCAGAAAGCTATCAAATATGTTAAAAGAATTGAGTTAAAAATTACTACAGTTTAAAATATGTTGAGAGAAACAGCACATTCCTTTTGCTCTATATTACGTTTAAATCTTTCACACATGGCTTAGTCACAGAATTCTCAGGGCATGTGGGACTAGCCTTATTTTCATGCTGAGGGCTTGATGGAGAATTTTTATGTCCAGTTAAGGGCCTGAGGTCATGCACTTCCCTGACTCACAAATAATATTTCAATTTGTCATCTAAATGATTACATCTCATATGAACTTGGTAAAGTGGAGCCAACTGAAAACAAGCAATTGCTAAAAATAGCTTCTAGTTCCTCACCTAGACAATCTCCCACTTGAAATTAGGACAATCCTTCCAAACAGCTGGCAGATTGACAAGTGAGGGTGCTGTGTCCACCTGAGACCTCCAGAAGAGAGAAAGAACAGAGGTGGCTCTGACAGGTCTATCATTTGCTGACAAGGAACACTGCAAAGTTCGCGTATTTTCTTTTTGTCCATATTTCTGACCACATCACGCTTCCCCTTGGAAGCTGCCTTCTTCACCTGCTGCAGGCCATACTATCTCCCCTCTGCTCTCCCTGCCGTGTTGGTAATTACCTTCTTTCATACCCTCCGTCCCTTTATTCTTCCTTCCCCCTTTCCTGCCATACTTTGGGGTAACTAGGTATTTCCTTAGGCTTACATTTTATCTCCTCTATCGTTGGGTTTTTTTTGGCTATAACTCTTCACATTGTATTTTAGTATTAGTATAGGATTTATAAATACCAATCCTTAGTTTAATAAAATCTACTCTGAATTAATATAGTACCACTTTGTTCTCTTATCTTTGTGCTATTGTACATTTTATATATATATATAATATATATATTTTATTGAAGTATACTTGATTTACAATACTGCTTAGTTTCAGGTGTATAGCAAAGTGATATATAGATACATATATATGTGTGTGTGTATATATATATATATATATACACATAACATATATAAAACTGAATTCAGATTCTTTTCCATTAATATGTATATATAAAACTGAATTCAGATTATTAACCATTATAGGTTATTACGAGTTATTGATTATAGTTCCCTGTGCTATAGTAAGTTATATATTTTAATTCAACATATATCATAGGTTCTACAATGCATTATTATATCACTTTAAAGAATCAGTTTACTTTTAAAGATATTTAGTAAAAAAAAGTATTTTATACTTATCCACATTTTTGTAATTTCTAACACTCCTATAAATCCAAATTTCCATTTTCCTTTAGTCTGAAAAAGTTTCTTTAGCAATCATGGCATGCTGGCAGCACATTCTCTCAGCACTTGATCCTGTGAAAATACCTTTATTCTGCCTTCATTTTGAGGGATATTTTAACTGGACATAGAAATCCAGATAGGCACTTTTCATTTGTATCACTTTAAAGATGTCATTCCATTTTCTTGTGGTCTCCACTGTTTCTGATGAAACAGACTCTCACTCTTATCATTATTCCTCTCTAGGAAATGGGTTTTTTAAAAATATATACTTGCTTTTAACAATTCCTCTTTAAAATAAACCTTTTATTTTAGAAGAGTTATAGATTTACAGAAAAATTGCAAAGATAACACAAAGTTCCCATATGCCCCTCACCCAGTTTGTTATTAAAATCTTACATTGGCATGATCAATTTGTCACATCTAATGAAACAGTCTTGATATATTAATATTATTATTAACTGAAGTCCATACCTACTTGAGATTTTCTTAGTTTTTCCCTATTATCCTTATTGTGTTCTTGGATCCTATCCAGGAACCATATGACAGGTAGTGGTCGCCTCTCCTTAGCCTTCCTTGGCTATGGCATTTTTCTCTTTCCCTGTTCTGGTGACCTCTGTCCCAGGTGGGATTTGTTGGGTGTTTTCCTCATGACTGGGGTCGGATGGTGGGGGAGGAGGAAGCCAGGAGTACAGTGCTGTTTCCATCTCCAGCATCTGGGTGTATCTCCTCACTGCTGAGGTTGACAACCTGGCTGAGGTGGTGTCTGCCAGGTGTCTCTCCTGTACAGTTACTCTTTTTTACCCCCTTTGCGTGCTGTGATCTTGGGAAGGATTTCACTGTGTGTAGCCCACACTGAAGGAGTGATGCTCTACCTCTTAAAGGGCAGAATATCTGCATTAATTATTTGATGTTCTGTGCACGTGAGAGGTGCATATTCCGCCCATTTTAAATTCATTTCATCATTTATTTATATAAGCATGGTACTTTGGGTTATGATCCAATACCTTTATTTGTTCCTCCAGTTGTTCCAGTTTTAGCCATCGAATGCTCTTTAAGATGGAGCCAATGTCCCTTTAACAGACCTAATCTTTGTGCATTTTTGTGAATCACTTCCGTACTCTCTGTCACGACAAGATGCAGCAAACTCATATGTGTGCTTCTTGCCTCATTCTCAGAATCAGCCATTTCTCCAAGGAGACATGGTAGGATTTCCTCGTATCTTCAGTTTGATGGAATTGACCATGGGGTGCCCGGGTTTGGTTTTCTTTGTGTTTCTCCTCTTGTTGTAACTTGAGTTTCTTGTATCTGTGGGTTTATAGTTTTTATCACATGTGGGAAAAACTCATTACCAAACCCATATAGATCATATAGATTTTTACCCTATGTTATCTTCTATGAGTTCTATGGTTTGTGGAGAGTGTAAGGTCTTTGTCAAGACTCATTTTTTTGCAGTTGTTCCAGCACCATTTATTGAAAACTCGATCTTTGCTCCATTGTATTGTCTCTGCTTCTTTGTCAAAGCTGAGTTGACTGTATTTATGTGGCTCTCTGTTCTGTTCCATTGTCCTGTTTGTCTATTCTTCTGCCCACGCCACCCTGCCTTGATTACAGTAGATTCAGAGTGAGTCTTGGAGTTGGGTAGCATCAGTCTTCTTAGTTCTTCTCCTTCAATATTGTGTTGGCTGTTCTGGGTCTTTAGCCTCCCCTCATATGGAAGGTAGAAGCGGAGAGCAAGAACACAGCTAGAAAGAGCCAGCAGTGCTAGATTTGAGAAAAAGAGAGAAAAACAAATGATGATTTAAAATCTTGTCTGTGGTCTCTCTTTGGTAATTTTGAAAATTTTTAGGAAAGATTTTGATGGTCTGTCAATTAATTTTTGGTTTTATAACTGTTACGTTTTGAATGATACACTTTGGGGAGACTGGGTTTTAGGAGAAATCAAGAAAGCTCTACTTTATATGAAAACACAAAGATAGAGATGTCCCAGCAACTTATCAAATGAAGACCATGGAATTCTGAAGAATGATGGCTCACCCAGCATGCCTAACATCACTGTGTGATTGTGTAGGCCGAGAAACTGGGTCATCCAGTACAAGGCAAAAGGCACTTAACATCTACAACATATTCTGCCATGTTTTATCCTAAGGACTGTTATTAGCTGATGTCACTCAATGCTGCCATTTCCATGATTTTAACCAATCCCTTTTTATTTTATGACATTTCTCAGAATAAACAGTATTAAGTATAAGTATTCTTGTTCCAGAAAATTCTCTTCAACATAGTTTTCAGTATGCGATTTCTAAAACACAGATTTGATTATGTCAAGTTTTCTCCAGCTTAAAACCCTTAATCAGCAAGTACCCCATTGTGTATAGAAAGTCAGTGTGGCTCTGTGGTCAGGGAGACAGGTCGCTTGTTCAAGTCCAAATCCCAGCTCCAACCCTGGGAAACTCAGTCTGGCATGGACTGCCACACTCTTGTCAAAGATTCTTCATCTGCGTGATTATATATTGTTGTGAAAATTATATAAATATATAATATTGGTTTTATTTATAAAATATTCATGATTTATATAAATATAAAAACATACTATCATACATAGATATAAAATATAAAATGCAAATAAAATATAAATAATATGGACATGAACTATACAGCAATACATATTATGAACATGTGTTTAATATACATGTCACACTATAGTGTCTGGTGCATAACACATGCTCAAGGCATGGTAGCGATTACAATTATTAGCATCAAAAGATCTCATGTGCATTACATCTGAGGTCCTAAGTGATCTGGGAACCAATCTCCTTTCCATCAAAATTTTACTGACTTCATTTCCTTTATTTGTGCTCTTCTTACCCTAATCACAACTTGGTTTTGCACACAGAGCTTCTGTAGAAACGGCGTCCCAGAAGGGAGCTCGGTTCTGCCATCCACGTTGCTCCCCTGTGGGCCTTTCTCTTGTTGAATGAACGTTCTTACAGGTCAGAAGAGTGGCCGCCCAGGGCCCTCCTGTTCCCATGGAGGGTGGCTTTTTCATCTGCCAAATATCAAGCTTTTAAATAGAATCAAGTTTTTAAATGGAATCAAGCTTTTCAGTGGAATATCAATAAAATCCTGCCTGTATCATTATAAGATTGATTTTCTAATGCTTTTCTCACTCTATCTTCATCCACATCTCCAACCCTAAGATTATAGGAATGACTTTATGATGTTGTCTTGGAAAGCCCTTGAGTTCACTTTGAGGTTACATTTCTTATGAAAATGATAGTACTGCTGATTGGGGCAGCATTGAGATGATAGTACAACAGAATTTCTGAATCCTGATTTAACTGGGACTTTTGTTCTCCTCCATGACGTCTTAGAAGGAGTTGTTTCAAAAAGAGAAAAAATGAATCACAACACCCCTTTATTTTGAATGGGGTTCGGTGAGAGATCCCAATGGCCTCAGATCCCAATATTTAGTGCTTGCAATGGACCATGTAGAGGGCAGATCTGAATACTCTCAACTCCAAGCAGGCACATATACAGGTTTGCTCCCATATATTTCCCTTTACTGCCTAAACCGTGGTATCAGCGATCACCAGCGATCACCATTTAGAGGATCCAGGTTTGCCAAGGGCCAGGACAGATGCAGATGGAGAGAAGCCTGGGGCTGCTTCCGGCCACCATGCCTAGAGTTCCAGGGACCACAGCTTTGCACCAAAGCTGAGAGCCCCTGCCCCAGCTGCCTCCACTCTGCCCACACCCCCCGTGACATCCTGTGGAAGAAGAGAGGGCTCTGAAGAGGAAAAAAGAGAGAATTAGGGTCTCAGAGCGTCGTCCTATCCAGAGCACAGTCTTGTAATTTTTTAAGGAAAGGGGTGGGGGGAGTTCTGCGGTTTTATATATAAAAGAAAAACATAAACATTCTGGATTCCCAGGGAAGGTAAGACAAGAGGGAATGATCTCGGACAGCCTGTTTTGTAGTTCTCTTCACATTTTGGAGAAAGAAGAGGAGATGGTGATGGGCCAACACTAGGGTCCCTCCCAGCCGTCCACAGCCAAGAGCCCCTTGCAGCGAGCACTTTAAACCACGTCTAGGTGCATCGCCCACAAAGGTATCAAGATGGCCCCACACACGTTCAAATGATAATTTAAAAACATCAAGACTGGTTACTTTATAAAACATAGTAGGTGTCTCCTTCCATTATGGAATCACTTCTTCCCACAGAGAAATCAAACTTCCATTGGAACATAGCTTCCTCTTTTTTGCTCCCCAGAGAAAATCTCAATATGTGGCCCTTTCACTTTTCATTCTGTTCATGCTCAAACCAAAAGCTGAAAGAACAGCCCTTATCTGGCGACTGATTTGCGTAAACTTCCATTCTAGCCTATGGAATCATTTGTAGGAACCCAGAGAGGGGTTTTCTCAAACCCAATGCACTCCCATTCCTCATCTTTCCATGGTTCTAGGATCACTCAGTACGGATAAGCATAGCACAGCAATGACCTGACACCCACAGAATTGAGGAAACAGAAATAACAGAAGCAAATGTGAAGACTGCAGCAACTTGAACCCCAAGCACCAGTCCTTGGCTGCTGTCACCACCGATGCAGTCAGCAACGTCCACCGCCCCTCAGCCCTGCCCACTGTGTTGTTATGACGTGAGTCATCGCTCCCCTTTCTCTGCCACTTCACAGTTCTTTCAAACACACCCCAGCATCCTCAAGCCCCCGTGCATCAGACAGCACAAAGAACAGAGAAGCCAGAGACGCATTTCCCTTCAAGTGTACCTTCACGTCCACACACTTTTCTGCACCCTGTGCGTGCTTTGTCTTCCCTCCTTCCTAGAGGCTAATCTCACTGCGTGGTCTGTGGGTCTCGTCTCCTCATTACTCCCTTCCCCTCTGTCTCTCTCTCTCCTCTCTCTTAGTTTCTTTATTTTTTAATTTTCTAAAAATTTATTTTATTGAAGTATAGTTGATTTACAGTGTCAGGTTAATTTCTGTGGTACAGCAAACTGCTTCAGTTTTACACATATATACGTCCTTTTTCGTATTCTTTTCCATTATGGTTTATACAATAACTATATTCCATATAGTTCCCCGTGCTCTACAGTAGGACCTTGCTGTTTATCCATTCTGTATATAATAGTTTGCAACTGCTGACCCCAACCTCCCACTCAAACCTTCCCCCAGCCCCTCCTCGTTGGCAACCACAAGTCTGTTCTCTAGGTCTGTGAATCTGTTTCTGTTTCATAGATAAGTTCATTTGTGTCATATTTTAGATTCCACATATTAGTGATATCATATGATATTTGTCTTTCTCTGACTGACTTACTTCACTTAGTATGATCATCTCTAGGTCCATCCATATTGCTGCAAATGGCATGATTTTGTTCTTTTTGATGGCTGTCTCTCACCTTCTTTATATTTATAAAGGCCGCATCCAGATGCTAAAATGCCTCCCCTCAGCCCACATCTTCAGTTACCACTCTCCTCCATGCCACCCATATATCAAGATTTTAAATGGGTTTCAACCTATTAATTTTTTCTTTACTTCTTTGTTTGTTTTGTTGTTATTTTACACTGTGGTAAGACACACACAAGATAAAATTTACATCTTAACTATTTTTAAGAGTATAGTTCAGTGGCATTAAGTACATTCACACTGTTGTGCCACAATCACCACCATCCGTCTCCAGAACGCTTTCATCTTGTAAAACTGAAACTCCGTCCCTGTTAAACAGTAACTCCCCTTCTCCCCCCTCCCCAGACGCTGGCACCCACCGTCTACTTTCTGTCTCTGTTATTTTTACTACTCTAGGGATCGCACGCAAATGGAATCATACAGAATTTGTCTTTTGTGACTGGCTTATTTCACTGAGACTAACGCTCTCACGGCTGATCCATGTGGTAGCAGGTACCAGAATATCCTCCTTTTTTAAAGCTAAAGAATGTTCCGTTGTATGTACCCACTGCATTCTGTTTATCCATTTCTCCATTGACGGACACCTGGGTTGCTTCCACAGTTTAGCTTTTGTGAGTAAAGTCGCTAAGAACATGGGGGCACTCATATCTCTTCAAGACCAAGCTTTCAATGCTTTTGGGTATGTACTCAGAAGTGGAATTGCTGGATCATGTGGTAATTCTTTGTAATTTTTGAGAAATCACCATAGTGTTTCCCACACAGTTGTACCATTTTACATCTCCACCAGCAGAGCACGGAGTTCCTCCCACTTCCTTTTCAGTCACTGTGAGCTTGTTTCATACCAGCTACTTAACTGAAACTATCTTGACAGGATTACTTTTCCTACCACTAAATCCAGTTGTTCCTGTTCAGTCCTTGTTTGTCATAATTTCTCATGAATTTTCATTCATTTATAAATATTTATTGAAGGCTTAGTATATGCCAGCCCACATCCTACTTTCTGGGGAAGTAGTAGTAAATGAGACAGACAGAAAAAACAAACAAACAAAAAAGAACAAAAAAATAAACCTTGATCTCATTGAGGTGTGTTGATTAAAAATAAAAAAAGTAAAATAGAAAGCATGTATGTTAATTATAAGTGGTAAGAGGAAAATGCAAGGCAGAGACAGTGTATAGAAATTGTTGATGAAAAGATATTGAAAACTTAAATAACTGGTCATGGAGAAATCACTGAAATGATGGCATTTGTGTAAAGACAAAAAGGAAATGTGTGTCAGACTGTACACTTAAGGATGAATTTGTGGAATGCAGCTGATACCTCAATTAAGCTGTTCGAAACAAGTAAGATATAGAAATTTATAGTTGTTATCAGTAGGAAAATAAAGAGAAGAATCTGATTTGAGAACAGGGGATATTTTGCCTTATTAGACAAGTTAGTTTTGAGGCCATGGTAGAAAATTAAGGGGAAGGTGCCCAGTGGGGTGTTGGACCCAGGAGAGACCCCCAGACGTGAACAGTATGTAGACACTGCCTGAGACCAGCAGACCACACCCTACTTAACTGCTGCTCTTCTCCCAACATTCAAGATAAACATCTTTGAAAGTTTTATTGACTCCTTCAAATCACTAGTTTTTGGTTATCCTATTTATAGTTTACATACTGAAAGATTATAACTTACACTACAAGACTACAATTCTATACTTACAATACATTGTTAAATTTAAAGGTAATTTAATTTTCATGAGATGTATAGCCACAGTTACTTAAGTAAATGTCATTTAGGAAGCAACAATGGTAGAGTGTTATTTTGAAAGAAGAACACAGAACACACTCTATATAATTTATGTTGCTTACAGAGTTTTCAATCTTTTTTACATTTAGTCAAATAGAGAGTGCCAATTGTAGAATCAAATTCAAGGCACTGATTTCACAAATTCAAGTTTCGTTTCATTTCAACAAAAATGGGAAGATTTGGTTCAAAGAAAAAGATTTCCAAGGATTTCTGGTCATTAAACATTTCTTATAAAGAGCTTTTTCAAAGGCTTAAGAGTAACTTAATTAAATGCACATGGTTTAATGTTTCTTTGCAAATCCAGTGATTGAGGGAAAAACAATTTTGTGCAGAATGTATTTGCCAGAACTTTTCAAAAACAGGTTAAGATGTATTTTGTTGAAAATGAAAGGGTGCTGGTTTCGCCCATCCTTATCAACAGATACCAGTGTTGAAAATAAGTGATCTAAAGCCCTGGAGGATCTGACACTCGAGCCAGATGTGGATTCCCACACAGGAAGATTTTTTTATGATGTTCCAAAAAGCTAACACTACCACTTTGGTTGCCATCAAACGGAAGCTTTGCAGCTGATGAGGCTCCAGGCCTTTGGAAAGTAGTCCTGGAGTTTGTTCCAGGAGGGATTTGTCTCCTGTGCCCAGGCCCGAAGGCTTGCTGTTATTCGTCTCTAAACTAATATTCTTCCATATTAGCCCAAATCTTTAATCCATCTCTCTCTCTCTCTCTCTCTCACACACACACACACACACACACACACGTATTGCCTTTTCTGAATTAAACAAAACTCTGCTTTATTGCATAAACTTATTACATAAACTTGCATGAGCCTAGGATTCATTAGTAAAATGGGTATAACATCACCGTCCTTCTCCTTTGTTGTGACAGTCGGATCTGTGATGCACCCAGTTCAGAAGAGCAGCTGGAACGAGGTGCCCTCTTTGTAAGTGGCAGGAACCCAAGGGTCTTCAGGGTCACTGCAACCAGCCATGTTTTGGAATCTTTCACTGCATCACCACACTTCTGTGTCTAATTTATGTGGCAATCCGTATTTTTTCAGTTGTAACAGAAATCCAACTCGAACTAGAATAATAAAAATAGGATTACTGGACAAGTACAAAGGTAGATGACAAAATTATTGAAAAACCTAAAAGAGTCGGGGCATCTTGCAGCGTGACTGTCAGCAAACTCTCTCCCTGTCCACCACCCCCCCCCGCCCCCCACAGTATCTCCTTATTTTGTCTTTGCTCTTTGCTTTTCTCCCTGTGTCAGCTTCATGCTCTTGTTTATTTCATGGCCACACAGATGCTGGGAGCTCAGGAATATCATCCTTAGAGAGTTGGGAGGAACGTAAAGGAGACTTCTCCCGCCAAGAGTCAGACAGGAAACTCCTGGAAAGTGCTGCCTGGCCTGATGGGGTCACCATTTCTTCTGGACCAACCATGGTTCTGGGGGATGGAGCACGCGATTCACCCAGACAGTCAGGGTCAACCTAGGCCGGAGCGGGTGAGGGCTGTGAGGGAAGCAATGCAAGAACCAGATTGTCAGGAAGGAGCCTAATCCTTTACCAAAGGAAGAAAGGGTGTGGTTTCCGGCAAAATGATTTTTGTTCACTATAGAAGAAAAAAAAAAACCCCAAGAAACCACTAAGCTACAATTAATACCATTGGGTGTGTTAGTGTGTGTATGTGATTTCACTTAGCCATCCTGTCTTCAAGGCTTTCCAAGCATACTGAGATATGAAAATATTTAAACAGCATGGGTTTTTCAAATCATTAGAGTATTTTTAAAAATTAAGGTAAATAAATCTTTGTCCAAATGAGGATGATAGTCTGTTCACCACTGTAAACGAGCAAAGAGAAAATGTAACGTTGCCATGGATTATTCAGATGTTTTTTCAACAAAGAGGTACATTTGCAGCCCCCTTGTCCTCAATCATGACCTTTGATTCTTTCCTTAGAGTGCCCAAGAGCATTAGATTTCACCCCACTCATTTGTTAAAAAATGAGATCTCCTCCATCTTCAACCTCCTCTCTCGTTCACTTAGTGATTAAAAGTATTTATTTAGCACCCACTGGGGGCTGAGCAGGATTCCAGGAATTGGTACATAGCAAGTAATATTACTCACAGTTTATTCCTTATGGAACAAGGTTGATGGAACGCCTTCTACATTCTGGAAATTACTCCTTCATTGTCCTACAGGCACTATTACATCCTTCATCATGTTCTTTGTGGCAGTTAACGAGGCATTTTTATACTACACTATTAAATTGTTTAAATATTATCTTCCATGGTCAGAATATTTTCAAAATTCTATTTCCTTTTGGTTGAATATAGTTTTGCTCAATAACGTTTGAGTAGCTGCTGCGAATTCTCCGGGCTGCCCTTCGCTGCTTTACTTTATCGCCACAGCACTCCTTACTTCCTAAAATGCTATAACCTGTACTTATTCATTACACTGAATGCCCATCTCTTCCACCAGAAAGCGATTTCCATGAGGCAAGGGCTTTGCCTCTCTGTTTGCTTCTCTATCCCCGCACCAAGAAAAGTGTCTGGCATCCAGCAGGCTCTCAGAGTGTATTTGCTGAATTGGGCACAAATAGGACAGGATGTCAGTCTTTGAAGGGATTCTGTCTAGTTGGGAAAGCAGGAATCTACAAGGTAACAGCAGATGCAAACGCTGCCAGCAGAGGGGTCTCCACTCACACTGGGACCAGAGAGACATGATCATCTCAGCTATTTTCTACATAAAACAGATGGGAGTAAGGTCACGGATTTTGAGTGCCTCATGTCGAAAGTATGTTTTCCTAATAACCACGCTGTCTTTGAAAAGGAAATTGGTTAACTGGCTTTCGTGATTTAACAGAAAGCTGCCTTTCATTATGAACTTAGAAGAAAATAATAGGAAAATGGCCAAATGGGATATTTTTGAAACTCAACCTGTATTGAACAGAAAAATACAGATATTACTAATGGAAATGCCTTGGCTCCGAGAAGTCTTAGCCTTTTCCCCTTTGCAAGTTCAAGAATGTAGGGCAGGTGGCCAGTGGCAACCTGTTTTAAAAGGGTACAGACACGGGGCCCCTGGCACCCAGGTCTGACGAGGTGGACGCTAGAATAAGCTGGTGGAACCGCCAATGAAGCCGCATCATCTGCTGGGCCATGGAGACTGAGGGCCGCCTGCAGATGGCAGGTGAGCAAAGTGAGAAACTGTAAGTAAGCAAATATTGAGACTAAACTGAGAAGCTTGAGGGCAAGACCTTGACCTCATGCCACACTGCCAGCCCACAGAAAGCGGCCAGCGATGGTTTTCTCATTTGAGTTGAGGTTACCACCTATAGGTGGCTTAGTTTTGTGTTTCTATGAAGGAGTCATCTTGAAAAGTGTATCTTGGGATCAGTCTTTCTCACTGAGACAGTTACTAATTTCACTTTGAATTGGATGTTATTTGGCAGGTGTAGAGAGGACACGGGGTAAGTGCCAACTGGATGGTGAACTTGAAGATCTCGGGTATCCACTGCCAGGAAAGTCACCATCACTTCTCTGAAAAAACACCAAATTATTCACCAAATATAATTCATAAAGTCCCAAATGAAGTAACAAATATTTCATAGTGGTTCTCAAATGCGAATGTGTCAAAAGAATATCCAACAACATTTTAAAAACGCATGTTTCCAAGCACCATTCTAAACACGCATGCATTTGCACATCTGCGTGCATGACACACACACGTGCACATGGTCATTTACACATGCATACACACATGCACGTATATGCATGTGGACACACATGCATTTACCTAAACACATATACCCAGATACATACCTAGACATGCATACGCATGTATGGAGATACATACGGACATATACAAGCATATGTAATTTGTTCTAGTAGGTTCCAAATGGAAATACTTACATTTGTGTGGTCATCCCTAGGCGTCCATAGCTGGCGGTCTTAGGAGGTCTGCACCATAAGAAATGCTGAGGAGGTGGCCCTTGCCCAGTCCTCGGGTTTTGGTGACGGCAAACACAACAGGAAGCGGTAACATTGTGCACGGTGCAGAGCATGTCGGCGGCCACCTTGCTGCAGTTTCCTGGCTGCAGGGTGGGCGGTGAGTGTGGAGAAGGGAACCAGCCCCGATGTGTCAGACACAGAGAAGAGATTTTCATCCACAAGCTCAGAGGTTCACACAGCAAGCCTGACGCTGGATGCGTCCTCTTTGCGGTACAGCCAGGAGAGCTGAGGTCCAGGGTGACCAATAACTCACTCAAGGCCTCACCGTCTGTTGGTGGTGGGACTCCTGAGACTCCGGGTGCCGGCCTCTCCACCCCCTGGCCGCACCCTGGCCTGTGCGGGGCTCTGAGCTCAGGCGTTGATTCCAAGCGGGTGGTGCCATCTGGGGACGTAGCGGGGGCGGGGGGAGGGGGCGTGTGTCCCGATCCCAGAGGTGGTTGTACACGTACATGTGCTTATTCATCAAGCAGTAAATTCTGGATTTGTGTCTCCTCTGCAGTGTGTATGTCTATCTCAGTGATTAAACAAACAAACAGATTTTCCTCAGAATTAGACTTGGGAGTTAGAACAAACCAGTTCATTCCTGACAACAAGGCTCCTGGACCGAGCTTTCCAGCAGAAGCAACAGTGGACGTCCTGGGGACATGCATGCAGCCCCCAGAGACCCGGTGACTTCACCCTCGTGAAATGCTGCAACATGTGAGCAGCCTCTAGCTTCATAAAAACTGCATGGAAATGATAACTTCCTAGCTAATGGAGAAGGCCACGGCTGGTAGTGAATTGATGATGGGATAAACTGAGAAACAGGCATACAGCAGGAAATGAATTTTCAAAGAAAATTGACAGGAAATGAGAATTGATGGGAAATGAAATCAGTGGATTCTTCTACAAGTCCATAAAACCTACAGTAGGAAACTGCTGTTCTAATAGTTTTTGAACCAAACCCTAACCCTATGTAATTCTGTGGTGATCACATACTCGGGGAATCCCGTGTAATTGTGAGTTCACATTGTCAGACAGGATCTGAGGCACTTTCTTAAGGCAGAAGCCACCATGTTTCTTCCGAGCAGGATCTGGGCAGAGGAGCACAAAACATGACTCGTTATGGAACTTACTAACAAAAGTTGCCCTGGAAGAATCACTTCGATGGGATGGTGACAGCGGCAGGGTCAGTCCTTTCGTCGCTGTAGCTGGAGATTAACTTACGTTTATTCCGTCCCTCAGTTGCACCGTATACATACAGACAGACTTTGAAAGCAATCAAGTTTGTGTTTATCCTTAGCTCAATCTCGGATGAGTTCTGCAATTGTATAGAAAGGAGTTTCTGTGCGTAGATATGAAAAAAATGAAACCAGCTGAAATCTCCTCTGGAAATAAATCTCTCACCAATGTTATTAACAAGAAGAACAAGATCTCCTGTTTCTGGGAAAAACATGGTTTGAAATAAGTTGCAGGGGTCTTCAGTGTCCTGGCCACACTCCCTTCTGTTCTCCCCTCTGTAGGAGCATTTTCGGAGTTTGTAATCAATGACCTAGTTTTGTGATCCTTTATCAAAGCCCTCTCCACCGCCATAGGTAAGTTCCAGGGACGACACCTCTCTTGTTCACGGATCACCTCCAAGCCTGGGACAGCACAGGGGCCGTCACAGGAAGTTATCAAACGCTAATTAAGGTGCTCAATGAGAGTTTCCTGAGAAGGGTAGATGGCGGTACCCTGGGTGTTATTCAGACCTCCAAGACACAGTGGCCCTGGGTCCCAAAGAGCATTTAATTGAGTTAGAAAGGAAAGGTTACTGTGTAGAAGAATATTAAATAATACAGAAGCGATTGTGAGTGGGCCTCCACGAGGGGGTAGGATGTGGATAGATAGTGGGGAATCCAGGGAAATTTCCAACAAGGGAGCAGCAAAAAGAGAAGCAAAACTGGCTTTCTGGAGACAGTGAGAGTCCTGTGTGGATTTGGGATGGAAAGTTGACTGCAGTGTGCGTGGTTATGGACAGGCGGGGAAAGGGGCTGGAGCAAAACAGCGAGCCTACCCTGATGTGGGCGGGTGGGAGACCCCTGGGGGTTTAGGACGTGAGGGTGTCGTGACAGATCCAGGGTGGATTTTAGGGAGAAAGTCTCAAATCTGAGAAGTCAAGGTCAGAAACAATGGTGGAAGCGAGGCAAGATTATCTGTTTGGATGACAGCAATCTGAATTGAGACAAAGGAAGTGATGTGAGAGACATTTTAATGGAAGAACTCATATAGTTTTGCCATCTGGTGTGGATACTAAAGGAATGAAGTACAACAAAGCTGACCTGTAGAACCTTTGTGATTTTGAGAATGATGTTTCCATCCACAGGAGACTTTGGGCAGGTATCATAGAATGGGTGAACAGCAGGGAACCTAGTGGGCTTGGCTTTAAAGTTATTAGATTTGTGTGAGAATAAAGCTTCTTAGTGAGCTGTGTGGCTGTAAAAAGTCATCTATCTGGGGGCTTCCCTGGTGGCGCAGTGGTTGAGAATCTGCCTGCTAATGCAGGGCACACGGGTTCGAGCCCTGGTCTGGGAAGATGCCACATGCTGCGGAACAACTGGGCCCGTGAGCCACAATTACTGAGCCTGCGCGTCTGGAGCCTGTGCTCCACAACAAGAGAGGCCGCGATAGTCAGAGGCCCGCGCACCGCGATGAAGAGTGGCCCCCGCTCGCTGCAACTAGAGAAAGCCCTCGCACAGAAACGAAGACCCAACACAGCCATAAATAAATAAATAAAAGCCATCTATCTGCTTATCGTCATTATTTTTATTTAGACACATTGCCTGTCAGCTCAGATTTATTGTGGCTTAAAGTTTTGTGATCCCGTGACACATCAAATATACATTTGGGGGAGAAGCTTGTGGGGCTGGTCAAAACCCTGAGAGTGGATGAGCTTTTGTGGGGAGAACAGAGGAAGAGAGAGAAAGAGATCCAAGCTGAAGCCTGAGGGATTAGCGCAGCTCACAAATGGAGAAGTGGGAAGTCTGCAGTAAACACACAGTGTTTGTAAAAGCAGACTCAGTTTATATTTGGGAGGATTTACAGCAAGAGGATAGAAGTGCTGGACAACTTCACCCAACGACTGGAAACTTGAAAAGGGCTATATTGAGCATGAATTTAGCCCATGGAAGAGCCATTTGTACACATCTGTGTTAATAGAAAGGAAAGAAAAGAGAAGACACGCTGATTCCAAAAATGTGCAAATAAGCAAAATGTCTAGCTTTGTAGCCGAAGTCTGTCTGTCTCTCTCAGAAGCCAAGGAATGATTAAAGTGTACCGGCAAGTGCATTCAGATGCTGCTAGGAGGATATGACCTTATTCTTGGTACTGCTGACTTACTAAGAACACCCACTTCAGGGAGCCGTGCCAGTGTGAAGCCAAAGTTTTCTTGGAGCCCAAGATCTGTGTTCACAGCTGTTCACGGCTGTGTTCACATTTGCCCCAGAGGAAACACTTATCTGACTCTCTGAAAAACTCCTGAGATTGGATCTAGGTCTGGTCACTGGGTGTCATCTGGCCTGAGAGAAGGGGCCCCTCTCCAGATCCAGGTGGCAGGATCTGTCTCACTGCCTCCCCTGAAATGGCCACACCACCCATGTGAACGTGGATCTAGGAGGGAAATTGTGAGGGAGCACGGCGACTGCCACTTGGTGGGAACAGAAGCCACCGCCCTGAGGCTACTTGGAACTCAGAACCTCAGAATCCGTGAACACGCTTGGCGACTCGTCTTGGGGCCACCCTCAGATATGGTTTACTTGGCAAGTTTCCTGAATTGCTGACACATATATTTATGCTGCCCCCCCAGGGGTCCAGAGAGCCAGGACTCAAGAGTCCAAACACCAAGCATCTGGATATTGTGGTCCTTCTCTATTCACCCAGACATATCAGAGGTATGTTTAATAATACAAATAACATGGACAAAAATGATGTAAATTACAGCTGTGTAATCTCCATTTATAGTAATAGCTTGTCATATTAATGTAAATTTCACCATTTTGTTAAATTTACCACGTTCAAATTCACTGATTTATTTAATTTTCAAAGTGTTCCATGAACTAGGTATTATTTTCTCTATTAAATGAGCAAGTGCCTAGAACAGTGCTTGGCCGCCATAGTTATTAGTAATCATTATATCCTGGCCTGGAGAAACTTGAGTGTTTTCCAAGGAAATTTAGAGTTTAGGTTGTCGGAGAAACTTGAGTCTACAGACCCTGGTGTTAACTAGAACTAAGTCCTAACCACGAATCTTACTTGCTTTAAGCATATCAGCAACTCTTTCTGAGACTAATTTTCTGTAATACAGAGATTAAAGATGTTAATCACCTCACTTTGTTGTAAAATTATAACATAAATGCTTGCAAAACAAAGGCTTTCCTCATTTTCTTTTGCCTCTTACATCAAGATATTGCACTTGCAACAATTAATGAGCGAATATTGACACATTTTTCTTAAGGGAAGGCCATACTTGATTCAAATGTCTTTAGTTTTTGCCCATGGTCTTTCTCTGTCCCAGTTCCCATCCAGGATAGCACATGACATCTGGGGGTGAGAGGCACTCCTTGTTTTGATGACTTTGAGAGTTTTGAGATGTATTGTCAGGCGTTTTGCAGAATGCCCTTTTTTGGAATTTGTCCCGTGTTTTTCTCATGGTTAGACAGGGATCACAGTTTTTTGAGAGAAAGACCTCAGAGGGAAAGTGCTGTTTCCAACACATTTTATCAGAGTTGCATACTTTCAAGGTGATTTATTATTAATGATGTAAACCTTGATCACCTGACTGAGGGCGTGTCTGTCTGTCAGGTTTCTCACTGGAACGCTACTAATTTTTGTCTCTCCTTAATGTACTCTTCAGGAGAAAGTCCACACTTAAGGAGGGAGGAATGATTTCCTCCTCATTTGAAATTCTTCCGCAGGGAGATTGGCCTCTTCTCTCACCTCTATTTACTTATCCAATCATTTATTTATATCAGCTTGTAATCGTGAATATGTATGCTATACTTTTAGTTATAATCCATTACTACTTTCTTTTCTTGCTCTTATTGTTCTAGATTTATCCACGGGGGTGGAGGGGATGCTTTCAGCTGTCTCCCGTGCCTGTTTAATGTACTCCTACCAGTGGGGGCTGAGAGACATTGGCCTGTAGTTTCCCTTTCTTGTCATGTCTTAATCTGGCTTTGGTATAAGTGTAGTGGTGACTACATAGATTGAGTTAGAAGGTAATTCTTCTTTTCCTATTTTTTGGAAGAGAGTGTAGAGAATTGACATAATTTCTTACTTAAAGGATTGGTAGAATTCACCTGTAAAGTCATCTGGACCTAGCACTTTCTCTGTTGGAAAGTTAATAATTATCAGTTCAGTTTCTTTAATGGATGTGGGCGTATTCAGAACATTTTCCCTTGAAGGTGTTTTGATAGCTTGTGTCTTTCAAAGTATTGGCCCATTTCATCAAAGTTATAAACGCAGTATGCATAGAATTGCTCACGGTATTCCTCTGCCATCCTCTTAACGTCCATGAGATTTGGTGGTGATGACTACTCTTTCATTTTTGAGATTTGTAATATGTATCCTTGTTCTTTTTATCTTGGTTAGCCTGGCTAGAATTATATCAATTTTATGGATCTTTTCAAAGACCCAGTTTTAGCTTATTTGGTTTTCTTTATTTTTATGTTTTCAATTCATTGACTTCTGCATTAATTTTTTAAATTTTGTTTCTTCTGTTTGCTTTATATCTAAATTGCCCACCTTTCTCTAGTTTTCTAAGATGGAAGTTTAAATGATTGATGTAAGATCTTTCTTTCTTACTAATATATACAGTCAACACTATACATTTTCCTCAAAGTACTGCACTTGCTGAATCCCACAATATTTTATGAGGTGTACATTCATCTTCATTGTTCAAAATTTGTCTTAATATTTCTTGAGACTGCTCATGTAACATATTTATTTAGTAGTATGTTGTTTAATCTCCAGATATTTTCAGACTTCCCGGCTATCTTTCTGTTATTGATTTCTAGGTTAATTCCATATGGTCTGAGAACATACTTTGCATAATTGTTATTCTTTTAAATTGGTTTGTGTGTTTATCTTTGTGACTTTACATATGCACTTGAGAAGAATGTATATTCTGCTGTTGCTGGATAAAGTATTTCATAAATGTCAATTAGATCAAGTTGAATTATGGTGCTGTTTGGGTCAAATATATCCCTGCCAATATTCTGCCTGCTTGATCCAATGTAATGGATTGTTATGTCTTCTTGAAGACTTGACCCCTTTATCATTATGTAATGCCCTTTTTTATCCTTGGTAAATGTCCTTGTTCTGAGCTTTGTCTGAATATGGGGTAATTACTCCAGCTTTCTTTTGATTATTGTTAGCATGGCATATCTTTCTTCATCCCTTTATTTTAATCTATGTAAGTCTTTATATTTAAAGTTGCATTTCTTGTATACAACATAGAATTGAATTTTGGTTTTTTTATCCATTTTAATAATCTCTGTCTTTTAATTAGTGTATTTAGAGCTTTAACATTTAAACTGATTATCAACATAATTAAATCAATATTTACCATGTTTTCTATTAATTGTTTTTTTTCTTTCTTTCCCTCTTTTTATGTCTTTTCTTGTTTTCATTGAGCATTTATATGATTTTATTTTCTGTCCTCTCTTAGCATATCAATGAATACTTCTTTTCTAAATAGTTTTAATGGTTGCCCTAAAGTTTGCAATACGACTTCTTAACTAATCTAAGTACACTTTGAATAATATTATAATGTTTTACATGTAGTGCAAATACCTTAAAACAGAGTATTTCCAAATGTCTTCCTCCTACCCCCTATGACACAACTGTCATTCATTTCACTTACCCAATATCACTCAACATATTGTTGCTATTATTTGAATAGTTACCTTTTAGACAATAAAGAATAAGAAAAATTAAAGATTGTATTTCACTTTTACTCCATCTCTAATGCTCTTCTTTTCTTTGTGTAGATCCATGTTTTTGTCCTCTATCACTTTATTCCTCCCTGAAGTGTGTTTCTTAACATTTCTTGCAGGGCAGGTCTGCTAGCAATGAATTCCCTCAGTTTTTGTTTGAGGAAGTCCTTATTTGCCCTTAATTCTTGAAAACTAATTTCACTGGATACAGAATTCTAGGTAGGCAAGTTTTTTCTTTCAACTCTTTAACTATTTCACTCTACTCTTTTCTTGCTTTCATGGTTTCTGACAAGAAGTCCATTGTACTTATTATCCTTCTTTTTTTATAGATAAAGTTTTTGTTTGTTTGTTTTGTCCTTACCTCTGTCGTCTTTCAGGCCTTTTTGATTGTCTCTAATTTTCTTCAGTTTGAGTATGATGTGCCTTGGTATCAACCATACTTAGTATTCTCTGAGCTTCATAGATCTGTGGTTTAGTTCATGTCATTAACTTTGGAAAATTCTTGACCATTATTACTCCAAATATTTTTTCTGCTCCATATTCTTTTTCTTTCCTTCTGATTTTCTAAATACACACTTGTTAAACCATTTGAAATTGTGCTACAACTCTTAAATATTATTTTCTGTGTTTTTAAACCCATTTTTGTATTTGTATACAGTTTTGGAAATTTTTGTTGACATACCTTCAAGTTCACTGATTCTTTTCTCAGACTTGTCCAGTATACAGATGAATCCATCAAAGGCATTCTTCACTTCTGTTTCACTGTTTGTGATTTCTAGAATTTCCTTACGAATCTTTTTTGAGTTTACATTTCTCTGTTTATAATCCCCATCCATTCCTGCTCATTGTCACTTTTATCATTAGAGCTCTTAGCACATTAATCACATCTATTTTAAATTCCCTCTCTGATAATTCTAAAACATGTGTTATATCTGAGTGTGGATATCTGAGTGTGGCTACAATGCTTACTTTTTCTCTTCAGACTATTTTTTCTTGCCTTTTCACATGGCTTATAATTTTTTGTTATTGTTGAATGTTGAGCATGATAATCTGATAACAGAAACTAAGACAAGCCTTTAGTGTGAGATTTTATGTTAATCTGGTTAGGAGTTGAGCTATGTTTAATGTTGTATGCCAGATCTTTCCATTTCTTCTAGTTTATATGTGTTTGTCTCTGCTGTATACTGTAGGTTTCCCTAAGTATTCCTCCTTAGAGAAAATCTGAGGTTTGCAGCTCTTTCAGCTGTAATTCACTGGAGCCCTAACAAGGGATAGTAAGGTATAGGGGAGGGAAAATACAGAATTATTTCATGTTTTAGAAGGCTTCTGTTCCTGATTTGTGACTTTGCCAAGTATTTATTTGTTTCTTCCATCTTTAGGTAAGGCAGGAAAGCTAGAATGGGCTGGAGTTGGGTAATTGTCCTTTTCTTAGCTCTGAAAAGGATAATATATATACATGAACTCCATACAAACATCTAGAGTAATCTCATATCTAACTGAAGATTCAAGAACCAAGGAGAGGAGTACTATAGTTTTTTCTATCATTAATAGAAAGTCAAAGCCTTCTTAATTTTGTCATGTATTGTAAATATTCAAGGATCTTTTCAGGACACAGTCTAGCCAAACATTTACAGAAATATTGACCATTGCACTAAATGTGTGGGAAAGTGACTAAATTTCTCTTGAAGTGCCACTGAGTTCCTGGAGTAAAGGACACTGCTGAGAAGCTCTTAATAGGTGTTCTGTTTATAAGAGGACCGAATGTGAGCAAGACCGTGTGGATGACGGTCACATTAGCTTAGCCTCCAGCCCCTTCTGAACAGCCTCCCTTCACACGGTTAATAAAGACAATTGCTAAGTACGAGGTCCACATGGGCAACTTTCAACATCTGTTCTCTTCACAGGACAAAAGCCAAGCATGAAACAGACACTGAAAAATATCTGCTGCAAGAACCAAATGGTGAAAGTTAGAGAGTGGGGTAGAAAGAAGAGGCATGGAAAGAGCATAGAGATACTGCTCACCTTTCTAGAAATAGCCAAATATGACAAAATAAAATTACATACCCCCTTTGAATTTTAGAAAAAATGGAAATTAGTACTATATGTACTGGATTGAATCAAGAAATATGTGTGATACAGAATACCTGATATAATTTACTTTGTATGTTTTGAATGGAAACAAGATGAATGGCATTGTTTTCTTAAATGATGCATATGAATACTTGGCAAGCCTCAATGTGATGGCGTGGTGCACCTAACTGTGCCTTTTTAAAAAGTTCCTCATTTCTGGTTCAGGCCACACATGTTTGATAGAGGTGGAAGCTCCAATTTACATTCTTTTTGTGTTTCTAATAACTTTTATCCAACCCCAGGGCTCTCACTGCCAGAGGTCCACAGACATTCATATTTCATGTTGCTACATCCCTGGATCCCAAACCCAGCACATGGCTGTTCTCACTCTGCACTCTCCACCCGTCTCCATGTTATCCATTCCCGTGGTCCCAGCTATGCCCTTTATGCCCTGATCTCCCAAGTCGACATCCCTATCGTAATCCTCTCCCAGAATTTCAGAATGCAGCCTTATCCTTCAGTTTTCTCTAATGTAAGGTTGAGTTAATAGTATTACCCATCTCTGAGAGCTTTTTGAAAATTCAATAAGTTACTATTTGTAAATTACTGGGAAAATCACCAAGCACATAATTAATAACAACAGCTCACAATTTAGTTGCCCCAGCAGCATCTCATGCTCAATATCCCAAATTAAATTCATTGTTATCCTCCAGTGGTTGTGTACCTGAGATGAGTTCCCCATCTCAGCTGGCCATGTGTCCACCCGTAGCATGACCCAGACTGTGAGTCACTCATGAGTTACCATTGGCTACTCCCCTCTCTCCAAACCAATAAATCACTAAGACTTATTAATTTTGTTTTACAAGTACTTGTTGATTTTATCTCCATATCTCCATCCTTACTACCCCTTGGGTTTCATCATAATGTGCTGGATTACCCAATGCCTTCCACTGAGTCTCTCCAACCCAATCAAGTCCCTCTCAAAATGTATTTCTAGAGATACAGTGCCATGAACTGTCAAAATTACAAGTCTGACTCATTTATTTTCATCTATACCTTTTGCCAATCTCCCATGATCTTCAGGATAGAATAACAACTCATTGGCATGGTAGGAAAGGCCCTTCACGACCTTGATCCAGCCCCTTCCCCACCTCTGACCCTGAACTCCACGCTGGGCTCCTCTTATCCAATCTGCACATGGTTCTTTAACATTTGATGCTTCGTGCTTATTTTCAAATGCATTTTTAATCTGTCTGTCTCCTCTCTCTGCAACATATCTCTTGCTTTTTCCAAGTCTTGCTAAATTTTTATCAACCTCTATTTTCCCATAACAGACACAAAGTTCATTACAGATGCAAGGATGGGTGTGTGTATTGCAGTCCAGCTAAGCAGATCATTAAAACTGGACACTTTAATATAGAAGAGCAGGCTTCTTTCCTCTTAGAAGTAAACGTTTTCTAATTTTCTCTTCTACTTGGAATACGTCTTCTAACCATGTACTGGATTCTTTGCCTTTTAACCTCCTCCAATATTCTTGTCCCCAATCTTTAAAGTTCTATTTTTTGCTTACACAGAACGTTTTAGCCACCATTTCATCTGATACAAGCTCCAGAAAATACTTAGAAAACCTCATAGTCTTAACTAAATGCAGCAATCATGAAAACATTCTAAGAAAATCAGCTCTTTTCCTTAAATATATTCATAAATTACTCCCTTCTCTTTTCTAGGACATAAGAAAATATATTTTATTATTTTATCTCCCAAGATAATGTGATTTAGTAAACTATTTAAGGAAGATTACAGATAGAACAATTTCATCACATAGCTTCTCTTCCAAAGATTCTGGTAGAATAGATCCTGTAAAACAGATGAATAAAGTGGCAAAAACACTTCAGAAACGAAAGCCTTGGTGTGAGAATAGGATGTAGTCATACATTGTACAAGCATTTTACAAATATAAAACAAAAGCAACTTAAATGACATAAAAAACAACACAAAACAAAAATCTAAGAGGAGAAAGAGAGCCAGAGTGGCCCAGAAAGAAAAAATACAGCTCAGTGGGAAAATATCCAATTATAGATAACAGCCTCATTTTTTATTCTTAGTGTAAATTCCAATCTCATGTTTGGGCCAAACTTTTGGGAGTGGGTTTGATCCCTCTCCTTGGAACTAGAGCTACTTGCAGATCCATTTTTTAAAAATTGTGTATTCTAAGGGCCATGAGTTTTCAATGAACTTTTGCAAATATTTCATATCTAAAGCACATAGTCATTTTTTAGGATTGGAGTTTGGGAATATTTCTGAATATATCTGTATGGAATTTTCTTTTCTTTTCATGGTAGTCTTATTAAACTAAATAGAAAAGGACTTTTCCACTTAATTTAGATGTGTGTGTGTGGAGGAAAAAGAGAGAACATCTCATTAAGAAGTTCTTGAAGGGTTTCCCTGGTGGCACAGTGGTTGAGAATCCACCTGCCAGTGAAGGGGACACGGGTTCGAGCCCTGGTCTGGGAAGATCCCACATGCCACGGAGCAACTGGGCCCGTGAGCCACAACTACTGAGCCTGCACGTCTGGAGCCTGTGCTCCGCAACAAGAGAGGCCGCAATGGTGAGAGGCCCGCACACCACGATCAAGAGTGGCCCCCACTTGCCGCAACTAGAGAAAGCCCTTGCACAGAAACGAAGACCCAACACAGCCAAAAATAAATAAATTAATTAATTAAGAATGGAGAAAAAAAATTAGAAGTTCTTGAAGACATGCAGGAGTTCGTGATCTTCTATTAAACCTTTGCTGTGTATTACTTAGTTTCTTCAAAAATGCAGAAGATGAGATAGAAAATGTATCCCCATATCCAGTCTTTTCTAGGCATAATAGGAACACTAAGCTTCTCCATAATTCATTAAAGCAAGACTCAGTTTAAATATCTGTATATTGTACTTTCTGAAACATCTGGTAGCACAATAATTATACGGGCTTGTGAGTTATAATAACTCCTTTCATTTTTGCACTAATATTGTCATGTTTATTCTACTCAAGGAATAGCTCAACAAGCATTTTAAAATAATTTTTCAAAGAGAAATAAATAATTCATTATAGGTAAACAAATTCAGAGAAGCAGCATCATTTCAAGAAATATACCATCAAAGTGTACTTTGAATAGAACTCCAACTATTCTTTAATACAAACATGATTTAACTGAAGAAAGAAAACATTGCTGTATTTTGTGTCACTGAAGTGGTTTCTCACCAGCTGTCATGCACCACAAGCTATGGTGTGTAGAATTGGAGTTTTGAAAGGTGAGTTAGACTCGGCAGACAAAAATGTCAGATTGTATAACGGCACAGGTATGGGAAGCACGATTCACAGATGAATGGTTTTGCGCTGGTCCATCCACATCCTATCACCAAATACGTCTTTGTAGAAGTCAGCCAAGATCGTGGGAGGGAGGGGGGGATGTCAGTGACCTCAGAACAGAGTGAAGCAAATTGGCCACACCACGTGATGGAACAATAACCTTGACCTTATCGCATGGTTACAACAAATTGAGTTAGCCAGCCTCCACCGTTTTGGTAAATCCTGACAGACTCACAGTCATCTATGATTATTTAGCAACTGCACACTCTGTGTTATCACCCACCAACTTCACAGAGTCTGGGGTTAGTAACACTGTACAGACAGGATAATTCGAAATACCTTCCTTCCTGCTCAGTATCAAGAATATGAAACATAAAGCAGATGGTTAAAAGCATTGCCTACTCCCACAGTTGGTCAATGTTATTACAGAAAAAATTTAATGTTAGGTTATATTCTTATTCACATTCCTTATTGTTTTAAAGTATATCATATGTTGATAATCCTTGATAATGGAAGTAACAAAGAATCAAAGAAAAATTTGTCCAGAGGAAGCACTCCTGATCTATGAAAATATTCACAAGTGGTGGATGCAAGATGGCATTGTTGAATCTTCATAGGTGGTCAGAGAGCTGTGCAAGTTTCCTGGGCACAGAGGCTATGTCCTGCAGTCATGGCAGCAGGAGGATAAAGTTCCTCAAAGACTATTAGACTCTTCAAGGTCAAGGTGAGTGAGTTCAGCCAAGCTGCTAGCAAAGTGGAGATGGTGGAATGGACTGGAGTCTGGAAGAGGACCAAAGGAAACAATAATTTGCTTGTCCTGATAATTATCCCCAGCCCAACCCCAACTTTCTAGGGGAAAAAAAGGAAAAACAAGAAAAAGAAAAAGGCAGAGAAGCAAGGACTGAAAAACAATTTGCACAGTTTTGCTTAATGTCGTGGAGCTTGGGACTGAGGGTCCCAGTACGGCCAAATCCCACCTCCTTCTGGATCAATCACACACAGTAAAGGTAGACCAATCCCTCTACTGTGCATCACTGTAGGTGTGGAAGAACTGAGGTTGGCCCAAGCAGAGGGGAGCTCATGCCTATTAAAGAACAGTGTGGTTCTAGTTCAACATGATGTTTGGTGAAGTACAATCACTTCCTCATTTTATCCAACAGACAGAGAAAAGACCTCACATCCTCTGGAAACAAGCAAGCCAATTAAAACTGTTAAAACAATGAGACTACTTCATATTCCAGTGCCCTTCCACATATAATGTTCCACACGTCATAAAAAATCATAAGACATACAAAGTAATATGAGGCTTACAAACAAGAGAAAATAAGTAACACAACGGTTTGCTGGGTCCAGAAATGGAGCTAGCAAACAGGACTTTAAAAAACCATGGTAAGGGCGTGGAGAAAAGGGAACCCTCTTGCACTGTTGGTGGGAATGTAAATTGGTGCAGCCACTATGGAAAACAGCATGGAGGTTCCTTAAAAAACTGAAAATAGAACTACCTTATGATCCTGCAATCCCACTCCTAGGCATATATCTGGAAGAAAACATTAATTCAAGAAGATACATGCACCCCAATGTTCATAGTAGCACTATTTACAATAGCTAGGACATGGAAGCAACCTAAATGTCCTTTGACAGAGGAATGGATACAGATGATGTGGTACATATATGCAATGGAATGCTACTCAGCCATAAAAAAATAATGAAATAATACCACTTGCAGTAACATGGATGGACTTAGAGACTGTCATACTGAGTGTAGTAAGTCAGACAGAGAAAGACAAATATCATATGATATCACTTATATGTGGAATCTAAAAAACTGGAACAAACGAACTTATTTACAAAACATAAACAGACTCACAGATGTAGAAAACAAACTTATGGTTACCAAAGGGGAAAGATGGGGGGGGCGGCGGATAAATTAGGAGGTTGGGATTAACACATACACTCTACTGTATATAAAATATATAATCAGGAAGGACCTACTGTAGAGCACAGGGACCTATACTCAGTATCTTATAATAACCTATAATGGAAGAGAAAGTAAAAAAAGAATATATATACATATATATGTATAATGGAATCACTTTACTGTATACCTGAAACTAACACAACATTGTAAATCAACTATATTTCAATAAAAATTTTTAAAAAACATTATAAATCAAGGATGTATAGGGAAGAAGGAAAGACAGAGTGAACAGATGGGAGGAGAGAGCAGAGAAAGGCAGGTTAGGAAATGGGACCAAACAGAAGTTCTAAATCACAAAGTTACAGTATCTGAAGTAAAAAACATACACTGGGTAGGCTTAACAACAGAATGGAAAATGCTGAATAAGGATGAATAAATTCGAAAAGAGACCTGGATAGAAACGATCTAGACTGAAGCTCAGAAAAAATCCAGATTGATAAAACCTGACCCAGGTGCCATATGAAGAGGTTTCACATCCATGGTCAGGACGTCAGAAAAGGAGGGAGGGACAGGAGCAGACAGGCATTTGGAGGAAGAGAGGGCAAAAATGTCCCAAATTTGGTGAAAAACAACCTATACATACAAGACACCCAACAAACCCTAGTGGAATATATACAAAGAAATCCACACCTATGCACATCATAACTGTGAGAGATACACAAAAGGAAATCCTAAAAATAGCCAGAGAAAAGATCACTTACACCTAAGGGACCAATGGTGACAGTGACAATGTAAGAATCTCTCTAACATATTGAAAGAAAGGGAGAAAAGTCAGCTAAATTGGAATCTATTACCAGCGAAATTATCCTTCAAAAATGAAGGGGAAAAATGTCTGTTAAAACGGTCTCTTACCAAAGAAATTATTCCTCAAGAATAAAGGGACATAAATAATTTTCAAATAATACAAGCTGAGGGGATATTCTGCCAGTAAATTTGTACTATAAGAAATTGTAAAGTTATTTCTTCAGGCAGAAGAAGAATTATAACAGCTGGAAACCTGGATCTTTAGGAAGAAGTCCAGAACTGGTAAATGTATGCATACATATAAAAGATTATTTTTTCTTTTTCTTAATTTTTAAAAAGTAAATCAACTTTAAGATAAAAGCTACAGCATTGTATGGAGGGGTTTATTTCATATGTGCTATTAAAATTTATGGAAACTGGGGTAAACATCTTATGTTTTCCAAATTAAAAAGAGCAAGGCTCATAGTCATGAGGCTAATCCTATAAAATAACTTCCCTTGATTATAATTTTATTTAATATTTTTACACTTTACATCTCCATTAATAATTTTCCTGCGTCTCTTTCTAAAAAAGTAACATGAATGCTATAGAGAATATGGGTGCGTGGAAATGGGTATTAAGATACCTGGAAATATTAATTTAAAATGCGGAAAACTCTGTGTCTGGACTGAGTCCGTGGAGCTCACAGGTAATAAATAGCTCCAAGGGATGAAGGTTCACTTGGCAAGACACCCCACAAGGAGAGTCTACACCCCGCCCCGCTTGTCATCGCGGATTCTCAGAAACGAGAGCTGAGGGGATGGGGATGGGTTGAGTGGACCTCGTAGCTTGGGGTGGAGTTTTCTATTTTGTCCCTTTTATGCACTGGGATCCGAAACTGTATTCCCACTTTCCCAATGGGTAAATATTTTTCTTTCTGGGTCCTAAGGAGTTGACATAACCAAGTGTTGAGGCTGAATTACATCTAAGCATGGTTTGTTCTTGCTTTAATTTAATGTGGTGTCTACATTGCAGACCCTGCTGCGTTAGCGGGTATTTTTGAGGCTTCTCTGGCATTTTGTCAATACTTTGGGGAGGGATTAGGGAAGGGAGAGCACTATGGACTGAATGTTTGTGTCCCCCAAGTTCATATGTTGAAGTTCTAATCCCCAACAAGAAGATATTTGGAAGCGGGGCCTCTGGGAAGTGATGAGGCTTGGATGAGACCATGAGGGTGGAGACCCCGTGATGGGATTTCTGATTTAACAGGAGAGAATGTGAGCACGGCCACTGCAAACCAGGAGGAGGGTTCTCAGCAGACACCACAGCTGCTGGTGCAGACCTGGGGGTCCAGCCTCCAGAATTATGAGAAATACATGTCTGTTTAAGCCACCCAACTGGTATTTCGTTATAGCAGCCCAAACAGACTAGGACAAAAAGCTAGACCACTCTTCTAAGTTGGACTCATTTAAAATGACTCATTTACCATTTCTAATTTGCAAAGTAATTTGTGCTCATTTTAGGATTTGAAAAATGTATAGAAAAAATCAAAAACACCTTCATGCTATCACACTGGTAAAATTCTCAACAATGTATTGGGGTTACAAGTATGAATGTTAATATGTATGTGTGTGTATATATACATACACAATTATATCACACTACATATAGAGTTAATATATGTTTTCTGTGAAGTATGTCATCAATATTTACCGTTTAATTAATTTTATTCAAAATACAATTTATATGTGGATCTATGATGATTTTATTTTATTCTTCCTTATTCTTGGACATTTTCTTACTTTTTCCCATTCTGACCCTATTATTAAATATAGTCATGAACACTGTGATATTTAAAATATTAAATCTGTCACATTTATTTTACTTACAATTTTAATATTTTTATTTTATATTGTTGCACATGTATAGCATGTACATGAACAGTTTTTAAAATAAAATAAGAGTCTCTATATACACACTACACAGCTTAAGATACAGGATGTTTTCAGTACTTATGAGACCTACTGCTCATCTCTCTGAACACATCCACTTTCCTCCAATCTCTCCTCCACCCAAGTAACAGTTATCCTAATTTTTACATTAATCATTCCTTCTTTTTAAATGATTTTGCTGCATATATATTTTTCCTAAATAATTTATTTTTCAGCTTTCCTGTGTTTCGAATAATGAATAAATGTATATATATTGTACATATTCTTCTAGAATTTGGTTTTCACTCATTTGGTTTTGATAGTCATCTAAGATGATAAGTGTACCTACAGATTAGAAACTTTCACTGATGTTCAATATTCCTTTTTGCGACTATTCTTTCTTGATATATTATCTGTTGAGGGTACTGAGGATATTTCCACTTTTTTGCCCTTGTTGACACAGCTGCTGTGCACATTCTTATAGTGCCTTCCTGGGAACAAGAACAAGAATTCTTCTCAGGTCATGAGATTATTTTCCAAACTGGAGGCTGACCCATTAATAGATCATTAGATCAATGTAAGTGATGGTGAAATATCCTTTATGTAAAAGAATAAATAAATGTATTAGAAGAGAGGGAATGGGAAGACAGAGAAGGGGATGAGAGGGGAGGGAAAATAAAAAAGAAAAATATCAGATTGCATCACAAAAAATAAGAGAAAACGGTGTTTTGTGATCTTCCATATTGGATATCTGTGTTCCAGCTTATGATATTAAGTGTATTTCTAACTGTGCCTTATATTAAAAAGTGGTTGAAAGGTGCAACTTGAGAGCATGTGTTTTGCAGTGGGACCTCAGGCATCACCAAGAGGTGCTGGATTTTGTTGCACAAGTCGTAGCACTGTGTAGCTGTGTCACCTTCACCAGGAGGAGGTGTGGGGAGCTGGCCTTGGATCCTCCACCACCACTTCAAAGTCACGACAAAGAAGCAGGTGACAACAATGACTGTCTTTCACTGGCTTCCATTTGTTTGCAGGTATGAGTTCATCTCCCCAGTTCTTGGTTTCTTCATCTTGTCTTGATTATAAATACTTTTTTTTAAACATCTTTATTGGAGTATAATTGCTTTACAATGGTGTGTTAGTTTCTACTTTACAACAAAGTGAATCAGTTATACATATACATATGTTCCCATATCTCTTTTTAAAGAATCTTCTCGATTATTCTCATAGGGAAGAGCAAGATGTGAGCTGAAGAGGAGGAACTGCTGTTCACGGCGTGACCTGCAGCTCTGGGGATGACACTTGGTGCAGAGCAGGAGCTCAAGTCCAGGACTTCTCATTGGTAAATGTTCAGTATACGAATATGAGGTTCTGCCCTGGCGATGACGGTGGTCTCTGGTGAACCCATTCTTATCCTTATCTGACTAAGTGATAAAAGTGTATAAAACATGCCAGTGGTGGAGTCATGGCTGGAGGTGCCATGCCTCACTCAGCATCAGCACCTTGGGGTTTATCGTTACCATTTGAAGAGTTTGGGGGACTCATAATATACGGATTCTCTCCCAAATGCCAGGTTGCTTTGGATTTCACCACGAAAATTTGGTCTGGATGTAGAAGAGTGGCCAAATTCAGAAACTCATTTACAAATGCACTTTTCAAAAGCATCTTGACTTGGGGAGCAGGAGACTGGTACCCAATCAGCACCAGCGTTCGGCGAGATCAAGTTGGATGTCTTCTGTGTCGGTCCTGAATGAGCAGGGCAACTCCCTCCTGCCACAACCCACCCTCCTAGGGCTTGGGTTTCTGCAAAGACTAGTCTGCTCTTGGACCTCAACCAAGAGCATGACCCCCAATGCACATGCATTCAAAATGATCCACTCAAATAGATTTTAAAAGTACAAAGTCATCCAATTCTTTTTAAAAACTCAATGGTCTCAGCTGCCTAGTTGAAAATATGCTTTATTTGTGTCAAACTAGTGTTTATTATGCATTCTCCTGTGTCCTTGTAAAGGCACCACCAACTTGAACCAAGAGAAGTCCCACAAGTGAGGGTGGAAGACTTGCTGAGAGTGAAACCCCCTGGGAGACATGAGCTGGCGGGGCTCCGTTCTCCAGTGCCTGCTTTCATCCAGATGGCAGTTTTTCCTCAATGTAATCCAACATGACACGTCCAATTCCCTTTCTCAACTCCTGAGCTTTTCCAGGGGAAAAATGTGATTCTGCCCTACTTTTAGCAGATTAATGTTCCTGTGCTTTTGCTTTGCTAGTGCATTTGAAAACATATGGACACTTTTGGCCAAAAAGAAGCCATTTCTGATTCATTTGGCTAAAGTGTGAATTTTTCCGAATACAGTAAAAACCCTGTTATGAAATGCTTTCTTCGATCTTAGAGTCCATTAGGCCATGAATCAAACTTTTTCCTTGGATGCACAGTATGGCATGAGGTTTATTCCTGAGCCCAACTTCTGATCTGTTCTTTGGAGAGGAGCCCTCCACCTGCCCCACTGCCCGGAGAGAATCACTGACCTTTCCCAAGAGGGTCCTGCTCTGTCCTCACTGTGAGGTAAAGTGTGGAGCCCCCCAAAAGAAAGCACATAGGAGACAGTGCTCAGGAGCTGGATAAAGAAGCCTGGTGCCCTAACAGCTGTTTAAGAAATGTGGAGGGAAGGTAGGAACGTGTAGGAAGAAGAGGCGAGATGAGACTCCAGGCAAAGTCATCCTGAGTCAGACTGGATGGTCTTTATGGAAGAGAAAAGTAGGGACTTCCTGGGAGAGAAGTAGTAAGGAACAGAGTGACAGTTGGTGATGGCCACCAAACAGGGACTTCACGTTCTGTGTCTGCTGAAGCTGGACAGGCCCCCATGGAATCCAGGGAGAGTGGGATCTCTAAAATGTTAAATTTCCAAAGCACATCAAAAGTGAAGCAAGGCACGTTAACCTTAAAAGGAACTTACAGAGAGTGGAACCACGATACGGGTCAGACTCAGATTGAAATTGTAGTCCTGTCCATCAACAGATGAATGGATAAAGAAGATGTGGTACATATATTCAACGGGATACTACTCAGCCATCAAAAAAGAATGAAATAATGCCATTTGCAGCAACATGGATGGACCTAGAGATTATCATACTAAGTGAAATAAGTCAGACAGAGAAAGACAAATTTCACATGGTATCACTTATATGTGGAATCTAAAAAAAATGATACAAACGAGCTAATTTACAAAACAGAAACAGACTCACAGATGCAGAAAATAAACTTATGGTTACCAAAGGGGATGGGTGGGAGGGATAAATTAGGAGGATGGGATTAACATATACACACTACTATATATAAAATAGATAAACAACAAGGACCTACTGTATAGCACAAGGAACTATATTCAACACTCTGCAATAACCTATACAGGAAAAGAATCTGAAAAGGAATTGATGTATGAATATGTACAACTAAATCACTTTGCTGCACACCTGAAACTAACACAACATTGTAAATCAACTATACTCCAATATAAAATAAAAAAATTTTTTAAATGTAGGCCTGTCAACAGTGCAGATCAGCTAAGGTCTTCATACCTACCTCATTACCTCATCCTGGACCCTTTATGCCTCTACATCTGGGTAATTCTGATCCACTTCTCCGATCTCCCTCATCCCTGATTATAGAGACAGTTTCTCTGATGTTCTTACTGATGGGATTCTGAGAAATAAAGAGCAGCAGACAATCCAAATTGGCGTGGAAACGCAGAGAACACAACTCACTTTGCGTCAAAAGCAGATGGGGACGGACCCTCCGAAGACAAGAGGCCCTGGGAAATCAGGCACCAGCCGTCAACTGGTTGGGGTTTGTAGGAACTTCCTTTGCAGCTAGAGGCAGAGTGATTGGAATAGCCTCTGTGGCTCTAAGCCAGGCTCCCAGGGCCCTACTGCCCCAGGACGACGTGTCTGTGTCGGCACCTGAGACATATCAGGGTAACTGCCTGAGCAGCTACCCGGCTCTGTGTGTGACCGGTCATGGCCCAGTCCCTCCCTGGTGGGAATGGTCAGTTACCAGAGAGCAGGAACATGCTCGGGGTCAGAACAAGTCACCAGCTTGTCCCTGACTTTCCGTCCTGTCGGGTGCTGTCCTCTGGAGGCTGGCACGGTGGCCCCCGTGTCCCCAAGTTCGATTTTCACTTCCCCTCCCAGCTCCACTGCCAGGTTGTCCACGTCGGACTGAACCTTCCCCAGAGGGACTGTGCTTCTCAACCCCAGGTTCTACCAACGAGCACAAATCCTAACACGTCTGCTGCGAAGTCAAGGTACCCTGGTGCCTGCTGGATACCACCTGGGTGTCCCGCATTTCACAACAAAGCATCCTCTGTAGGTGGGGCCATCTTCCAGGCACCCCAGGGCCAGGAGTTTATGCTGAGTCTGTCTCTGGTCACCGCCACTCAGTGGTGGGCTGGTCCTCAGTTTGGCCGCTCTGGGTGACACACACCATCCGGCTTCTCAAAGGAGGCGACCAGCGGGCAGCCCAAGCTCTCGAACGTGCATCCAGCCTGGGACGTAGAGCTGGGAGCATCGGATGCCCAGGGGCTGGTGGCCCTGTGTCCTCTGCTGTGAGCGGGAGCCGTGGCAGCCGGAGAGGATGGTCAGATGCACAGGGCATCCTGGACGGGGCAGCCAGTGGGGTGCCAGCGCCCAGGTGGGGAGAGGAGGGCACCCCTGAGGGCCTGGCTGGATGGGTGTGTGAGGCGGGTGAGGAGCACATCCAGGTGTCCACGTGGGGAGACAGCTCAACACCTGATGTCAGGACCACCGCAGGGTATGGACAGAGGCCCAAAGGGGGTCCAGCTAGTCTGGGGTGAAGGAGGTAAAGCCATATGAGGAGGGCTCGCCCCCCTGCGGCCCCACTGTCCCTGAGGCCTCCGGCTGCATCTCCTTCAGCGTCTTTGGCTCCAGAGCCCGGACTCACTGAGGGAAGTCTCATCTGAATCATGGTGTCTCACGCCTGAAACTAACACGATATTCGAAGTCAATGATGCCGCAGTAAAAAGGAGGACACTTGTCACCTCGATCTTGGCTTCTCAACACCACCCTTCAAGAAGAAGAGTCTGGGCTTCCTGGAGAGAAGGTGGATTCAAGGTGAGGAAGGGAAGGGGTGACATGAGTCTGGACCATCTCGAGGGGCCATAAAGGCAGGCAAGGGCCCAGAGGGGCTGGAGGAGCCGGGAGACAGGCCCGGGGTCCAGCTCAGGCCAAGACACCACCTCCAGCCAATTAAAAAGAAAGTCACAAAGTATGTGTGTCTAAAGCTCATAAAAGAGAGAAGTAAAACCAGTGACTCACTGGGGTAATTAGCAAACATTTACTGTGCACACGGCAAAGAGCCAGTTTGCAGCCCGGGGGCCCTCAAACCAAAACACAGAGTGAGGGTCAGCCTTGTGTTTTACAAACCCGCTTGGACAGTGTGAAGGCAGTGACTGTTTATTCTTTACAGTGGTTGGCTACAATGTTAAACTTTTCTTAAAGGGAACTGGGTACTGGTGACCTCATATCAACTTGGGATAACTATTAAAGTTTTGCTTAGGATTTTCAAGAAGTGACCCAGGTCGAGTTAACCTTGTCCGTCTTGCAAGATAAGTGAGAGTTCGCTTTGCTGGTGTGAATAACTGGTTTTGTCTGCTCGGGGGATTTTCAGGTTTGCTCTCCATTTTAATACATGAAACTCTGCTGTTTAAGACCCCGACAGTCAGACAACAGAGGAGGAGCCTCCCACAGACACAGAGAGCACACGAGGCGAACCCTGTCAGTTCCCAAAGCTTCTGCCTGGAGGCAGGGTCCCGCCAGGGCCTGGACGAGTGACCCAGGCCGAGCCCCCAACCTGGCTGGAGCCGTGGAGCTGGGGTTCACGGAGGAAAAGGTGGCTGGGGGCAGAGGGCAGAGTGCAGGGCGAAGATGGCTGCACAGAGACTCCAGGACTCAGAGGTTCAGCCTGGACTCTCTGGCCATTAGTGAGAGCCGACGTCCACAGCCAGGAGGAGGCTGCCCAAAAGATTGCAGGAACGGTCTTTCAGATCACCCAGTGCTGGGGATGGGTCTGTCCCCAGCAGTCAGAGGGCCTGTCCTTGTACATCCCAGGAGCCTTGGGGGCGTGGGCTTCACCTCACCAGGAGGGCAACATAGCTCCGGATCAAAGCCCCCTGGATGCCCTCCTCCAGCAAAGGTTAAAAGCAAGACCCAAAAGGACCCAACTGGTTCCAGAGGAGAGCTCAGTAACCCTGTTTTATTACAAGAATATTTGAAGCAAAAAGAATATTGTGGGGTTTTTTTTAATATTTACAAGTAAAATGTATGGTAATATACAAAGGAAGAGTAAAGTTCAAAGTCCTCATACGGTACCTGAAATGGTATATCAACTAAAGGTGAGCTGCGATAAGTTAAAAGATATATGATATAAACCCCAAACAACCATAGAGTGACACAACAAAGAGCTAAAAATGAAAAAGTAAACAAAGAACAAACGTGACACAGAAAAAGTAAATAGTACAATGGTAGATTTAAGCCCGATCCTGTAAAAAATCACAGTAAATTAAGTTAAATGATTTAAACACACCAATTAAAATACAGAGTTTGTCAGATTAGATAAATTTAAACAGCTAGGTCATCTATCTGCTGCCTATAAGAAACCCACTTTAAACATAATGACACAAAAGATTAAAAATATTTATGCCATGTTGACGTTAGTCAAAAGAAGCCTGGAGCAGCTGTGTTAATA
The DNA here is from genome assembly GCF_965194805.1 of Balaenoptera borealis. Taxonomy (NCBI): domain Eukaryota; kingdom Metazoa; phylum Chordata; class Mammalia; order Artiodactyla; family Balaenopteridae; genus Balaenoptera; species Balaenoptera borealis. The sequence goes on from NC_138873.1 coordinate 1,123,135, forward strand.
TCACAAGGAGATTTCAGAGCATAGTGCATTCAGGGATGGAAAGCAGGTCTCCTAATAATAAAGTTGTCAATTTAACAACACGACGTAAAAGTCCCAAAGGTTTAGGTGTCTAATAACAGAGCTTCCAAATATAGTAAGAAAAGGTTGGACAGAAAGGGCAAATGGGCCCACAACATAGTCAAAACCCACTTCAATACTCATCTGTAATTGACAGAATAAGCCAACAGGAAATCAGCCATGGTAGAGAAGACGGCCAGCTTGTCGTAACAGACCTTCATAAAACTCACCTCCCAACAAGGGCACACATTCTATCCACTTTCCAAGGAACATTTACCAAGATTGACCATGCTCTGAGCAATAAGACAAATCTCAATAAATTTGAGAAGATTTAAATCATACAAGTCTATTCTCTGGAGGAAAAAAAAACTATATTAACTGAGTTATTAATAGCAGAAAATTAACAGCAGAAAGATACCTAGAAAAATCCCCAAATATTTGAAAATGATTAAACGTGTTTCTGAATAACCTGTATGCCAAAGAATAAATCAAGCAGGAAAATAGGAAATGTTTTCAACTGAATGACAGCACACCATATACAAATCTGCCAGATGCAGTGATAGATTGGGGTATTTAGATTTAGAGCACTAGGTGCTTCTATTAGAATAAAAGAAAAATCTAAAATAATGACCTCAGCTTCCAGCTTTAGAATCTAAACACAGAAGGGCAAACAGAACAATAAGCTGAAGAAGGCAAATATCAAATATCAGAGTGGAAATCAATGAAATAGAAAACAGAAAAATAATAGAAAATTGAATGAAACAAAAAGCTGATACATTTAGAATTTCAATAAAACTGATAAACCTGCAGCTAGGCTGAACAGGAATGACATTGGGATTACTGATACTGGGAATGACAGAGGTAAAATCACAATGGATTCTACAGATATTAAATATATAACAAGAGACTATTATAACCAACTTTATGCAAATAAATTCAACAAATCAATGAGATTAAAAAAAAAAAACAAAAACTCATGAAAGAGCCATATTATCAAAGCTTACTCAGTAAGAAATAGATAACCTATCACAGAAATTAAATTTGTATTTAAAAACCTTCCTACAAAGACAATTTCAGGCCCAGGTGGCCTTACTGATGAATTCTACCAAACATTTAGGAAACAATATCAACTTTATACAAATTCTTCCTGAAACTTAAGAGGAGGCAATACCCCCCCCCCCGATTCATTCATTGAGGCCAGAGTTGCTTTGATACCAAGACCATTACAATAAAAGAACTTACAGACCAACACTCTTTATCTGAATAAATGCAAAATGCCTGAATACAATTTTAACAATATAAAAAAAAAAAGTGTTATCATGATAAAGTGAAGTTTAGCCCAGGAATACAAGGTTGTTTTAACATGGGTCGATGTAATTCACCTTAGTAATAAAATAAAATAAATTAAATTAAATTAAACTTTAAAAAGAAAATAAAAGAAAATAATATATATGATTATCTCAATAGATGCAGAGAAAGCATTTGAAAATATCTAACATTCATTCTAATAAACACTCTCAAAAAACTGGGAGTGAAAGAGGACTTTCTCTACTTGACAAAGGGTATCTACATAAAATCTGACATAATGCTTATGATGAAATACTGAACACTTTCCCTGAGGTTCAGAAAAATGGCAAGGACATCTACTCATATCACTTTTATTCAACATTGGACTGAAAGTTCTAGCTAGTAAATTAAGGTAAGAAAAGAAATAAATGGCATCCAGATTGGAAAGGAAAAAGCAAAATTGTCTTTATTTGCAGACGAGATATTATCTATGTAGGAAATCCTATGGAATCCACAAAAATGTTACTATAATAAATGAGCATAAAGAGATCGAAGGATACAAGATAAATATATAAAAATACTTATAATCTATATATCAGCAATGGACAATCAGAAACTGAAATTGAACATACAGTGTAATTTAGAATAGCATCATCAGTATAAGATACTTAGGGATAAATCTGTAAACAGATATACAGGACGTGTACACTTAAAATTGTAAAAAAACATGGCTGAGAGAAATTAGAGAACAAATAAATGAAAAGTCATATCATGTTCATGGTGCTGAAGACTCAATAGTGTTAAATTCTTCCCAAATTAATCTACAGAATCAGTGTAATTTTGATCAAAATCCCAGGAGGCTTTTATTTATTTATTTTTTAGAAACTGAAAACCTTATTTTAAAGTTTGGGAATGAAAAGCATCTAAATTGGCCAAAAAACATTAAAGAAGAAGAACACAACTGGAAGATTCACATGACTTAATTTAAAGTTTACTATGAAGATACAGTAAACAAAACTGTGATGTTGACATGGTTTATACACATAGAATTGCAGTCCAGAAATAGATCCACATATTTATGACCCACTGATTTTCAAGAAGGATGCAAAGATAATTCAGTGGAGGGAAAAAATAGCCTTTCAACAAATGGTGCTGGAACAATTGGATATCTTATGCAAAAATTAATTTCTATCCATGTCTCATACTATGTTAAAAAAAAAATCTCAAAATAGATCATAGACTTAATGTAGAATATAAAGAATATAAATTCTAGTAGAAATCACTGGAGAAAATCTTTGTGACCTTGAGTTGGACATAGATATTTAAAGTTGGACAGCAAATGTGTGCTCCATAAAAGAAGAGAAATTGATAAGCTGGGCACCGTCAAAATGAAGAGCAAAAGCTTGTCAAAAGCCACCACCATTGAGACGGTGAAAACACAAGCCACGGACTGGGAGGAAACATCCACAAATCACTATCTGAGAAAAGACTCATATTTTAAATGTATAAGGACTCCCCAGACTCAGTAATAAGAAAACAAACAACCAATTGAAAAATGGCCAAAAGACTTGAACAGACATATCACCAACGGAGATATCTGGATGGAAAATAAACAAACGAAAGAAGCCCAATGTCATTAGCCATTAAGGAAATGCAAACTCCAGCCCCAGGGAGGGGCTATCCAATCCCTGTCAGCACACATGAAGATGACTGACCAGGGCTGGCCTTCAGCATGACAGTCAGGGCCTAGCTGAAGACTGAGGTTGGGGCATTTCCTGTTAAATATCGACAAACCTGAGACCCCGGGCCTCTCCATAAAGCCTCAAGGAGGTGAAGAGAAGGACCCCCTTCTCTGCTGTGTTCCCTGCACTCCTGGTGAGGGCTCCCTTTTATTTTAGGTAATAAAACATCCATTTTTCATTTTCAAAATAACTTCTCAGCTACAAGCCCAAAAGCATCACGTTGTAACAACCTCGAGCGAGGAAGCTGCCTAAATTGACGGATTTTAAAAGCCTTGAAACCATTGGTGTCTGGGAGGTGCAGAGACAAAGGAGGCCACTCCATTAACAGCCACAGAGGATGGCTGGCCTCTGCATCCGCAGCCTCGCGAAGCAGGAGAGACGCAATCGTGCGTGCTCTACAGCTCAGCTGAATGACACAGAGGCCACGTGTGCTCACCGTTTCTCACAGAGGTTGCAGGTTAAGTTGTTTAAAAATCTCCTTTCCTTGCACTGTCTTTCTCTCAAAGAAGAGAGTCCCCGGGATCTACTTCACGTGGCATTTATGGAGGACCTACAGCAAGCCAAGCCTGGGACTGGGAACTTACCATATTAATTAATCATTATAACAAGCTGGGAAGTTCTAAATTTTTGCCTGAATTTCATAAATGAGGAGTCTGAGGGTCAGAGGACTACAGTAATTTATCCAAGATTCCAGAGTGAATCCAAGACAAAACCAGTACTTTCTGACATACATCGTGACTCTCTCCACGTGCCTTGGATTCTATATTTAGACTGAGTGGAAAGAGGTCTGGGAAATGCATTAGCCCATCTGGAGGTGAATTTGATACTTTCTCATTTGTCTCAGGGAGTAAGGTGAATGGAATGAGAAGTGGGGCTTCAGGGGAGCGGGGGGAAACCAGAAAACTCTTGGCCTCAACCCCTTCCCCTCTCTTTCCTTTTTCTCCCCGTCTCTTTCTGGAAAGTTTGTTTTCCTCCCAATAAAACTGGAATTCATCACTGTGCATGTATTTAAATATTTTAGTTTGTCTCTCAAAATAAAACTTGGTTCCCACGTATGTACTTAATGGGTATCATCATGTGTCCTCTTCAAAATACTCTGTGGCCAGAGTGTCTACTCTATTATGCATGGTCAGGAATTGATTTTCCTAATAAATGCTTCAAAATTTTTTTTCCATCATGAAATGTAGTGTAAATCAGTGTCTCTTCATCCTGATTTTATTTCCCCTTGGGCAAGGAATTTTCACTTCTAACAGTTGAGCTTTTCAAAGAAACTTTTTAATGGACAGATTCTTTTCAAATGTGTATTATTTTTTCTGATAATAGTAACTTGAAACTTTTCCTAAAAAGTATTTCAAAAGTTTCATGAACTCAAGGAAACACTTAGGGAAAATGCAGAGCTTTGAAAAAAATTTTTAAAAAAATCAGTCCAATTAAGAGAAATGAAGTTGATACAGGAGACAACTTGGGCGAAACTTGAGGATGTTATAAGTGAGAGAAGCCAGATACAAAAGACCATATATTGTAAGATTACATTTGTATGAAATGTGGCTGCTGAGGGCTGGGGGGATGGATGTGGGAGGGGACAGAGAGTATCAGCTTCTTTTAGAATAAAAAATGTCCCAAAGTTATATTATGGTTATGGTTGCACAAACTGAGAATATACTAAAAACAGTAATTTGTATGGTATGTACATTATATCTCAATATTACTGTTAAAATATTCAGTTACAGAAAAGATCAGTCCATGTAACTTCAGGAGTTTTGGATTGACTGGAATTTCATGAATGAAATCTAATTAAGTAAGATCCATTTGATACATTTTCATGGATATTTGGGTTTTATATGAGTTTGAGTTAATTTTCTGATGTTTTCCGCATTTTTATCAAATCTTCAATAGGTATTAATTCTAGTTCTTAAACTTAATGTGTGACCTTGAGCAAGTTAAGTAACCTTTCAAAGCCTTATATTCTTCACCCCTCTCCATCACACACATATGCCAATGTACACACACTCACTACCAATACATACATCTTTCTGGGAAAGACTTTTCAGAAAGATAGAAAAGAGAAAAATACTGTTTTTACATACAACTCCATAATGAGTGTATGAGGCATGTACACACATGTATGCTATGAAAACTAACCAATACAAGGAAACAACAAAAATGTATGTTGTAGCTTCTTAAGAATCTTCAGGCCTTAAGGTTTCTCCAGGGATGTTCAGAGCACCCAGAACCCCACACTGATTCTCCTCAGTAAAGGTAGGATCTTGGAAGAGCCAAAACACTAATAGAAGAAAGAGAAATAAAGGGAGAGCCAACCCATGCCACAAAAATCACCCAAATTAATGTCTTTGCGAGAATTAAGTGTTGATTATCAACTCCACACAAGCCCACAGGTTTGTTGAGTAAGGAAAGCTGAGTTTATTAGATTTACTAATAAATAAGGAGAAATATCACTTGGCAGAGTCTTAGTTTACTATGTCAGAAGTGGAAGTTTACTATGTCAGAAGTGGAAGGAAAGTGTAGGTTTGAGTGATTGGGATTGGGTAGTTAATGATGAGGTAATTTAGGGTTGGTGACACAAGGAAGCAAGTTTTGAGGTGAGTCTTCATACTTGCTGTTTGACAAATGAACTTTTTGCTCAGATTAGCAATATACTGTCCTGATAGAGAGACTTTTGCTTGTATTATCGAATTGTTTCTATTGATAAATTGGTTTACAGAAATTCCTTGAAGCAATCTTAAAGTTGCATCTAAAATGGCACTTCATGATTGAGCACAGTTACCTGGGAAACCAACTGATTTGTTACAAGACACTGGTACCAAAAGAGTCTGGATGGCACCCAAAGGAAGTGAGAAAAAAACCTAAGAGTTGTTTTGATGGTGTGAATCAGTTAAATTATGAGAATATTAAAATGAGAAATTAGACTCATAACAAGAGTGATTAGGGATGAAAACGTCATACTACAGACAGGAAGGAATATTATAGGCACAATAGTTGAGAGAGACAAGTGTCTGTTAACAGTACAGAAGCTTACACACACAAAAAGTAATGAAAACTCTCAGGAAAATAGAGAATAAAAGTATACACACTGAAGCATGGCCATCTCTAGATCCAGCCATCTGGAAAATATTTAGTGGCTCTTGGCTGGAAACTACTCACTTTTTTCAATTCTGTTCTTCATCTGAAGGTCTTGGGATAAGTTGTCTTCACCCCACAATCATCTGTCCTGGTACATTGCTGACAACTTTTGCTGTAAAATTTCCTGATGGGAAGGAGGACCAGCTGATTCAGGGTAAGACCTTATGGCATTTTTTTTTTTTAATTTATTTATTTATTTTTGGCTGTGTTGGGTCTTCGTTTCTGTGCGAGGGCTTTCTCTAGTTGCAGCGAGCGGGGGCCACTCTTCATCGCGGTGCGCGGGCCTCTCACTATCGTGGCCTCTCTTGTTGCGGAGCACAGGCTCCAGACGCGCAGGCTCAGTAGTTGTGGCTCACGGGCCTAGTCGCTCCGCGGCATGTGGGATCTTCCCAGACCAGGGCTCGAACCCGTGTCCCCTGCATTGGCAGGCAGATTCTCAACCACTGCGCCACCAGGGAAGCCTGAACTTATGGCTTTTCACCTGGGAGACCTAACTCCAGGGACCTCTACTCTGGAGTTGAATTGTAGTCATAAGCAATGGATACGGTCCCTTCCAACATGATTCCAAGGCCTGTCCTTTTCTTTCATTCTTAGAAAAGACAAAATCTCCAGGTTCCAGGTCCAGTAGAAGCTTCTTTGGAGCATAAGGAGAAAAGGCAGCTTCTACCCATCAGCTATGAAACTGAGTATAATGCATGAATCTTTTGAAGTAACTTACTTTATCTGCCTAAAGTAAGGGAAAGTTGAAAATTGGGGGAATAAACACCTCATGTTAGTGAAACTCGTGTCAGGGTTTATGGCTGCTAGAAGGTGTGAACTCATGGTCACGAGTGTGAGCAGCCTTCATGGAGGAACCTTAGGAGTTCCAGACATTGTGGGTGGTGTGAGCTATACAGCACCATTGGACACCTCTGTCCAGGGAAGGTGGTAGCGTGTCTGTGTAAGTGGCAGTTCTCACTCAGAGCTCTCTGTGACAATCCTGGCAACAATGTGGAGATTGATTTGTTTTCTACGCTGGGAACCTACATAATTGCATTTATTTATATATTTTCTTTTTCTACTGTCCATGCCACAGACAAGTGAAAGTTCCAATTAGTTCTGAGAAAAGCCAAACAATGACCAGGACACAGTCAGAACTCATCATACAGCGTAATCACATGGAATCCAGGAAGGAATCCTGAGGCTTAGGCGCCTGAATGTGTTTCCCATTTTTCAGTTTCACTAGCAATAAACACTTGATCAATAGAGATGTTTTGGCATTGCATTCGGCAAATTTCTCACCCATATTGACTGAGTCAAGCGGCCAATCTATTTTTGCTATAATAGGTAATTTCATGAAAAAAAAAGTTGCCAAGGTTTTATTTGAGGAACTCTGGCTCCACCAAGTGGCTGGCCTGACAGCCCCTCAAATTGTCCTGTAATTTGCTACCAGATTCTTCTCCATATCTTCTCTTCTAATCTGGAGTCAAGCTGTTGAGTTCTGTTATCATTTGTAATGCAGTTAGATTCATTTGTCTTGGTCTGCATTCTGTCTTGGGATCCCCTTAAATCCTGGTTGATTGTTTTTTCTACTTTGCACACAATAAATTTTACTTTGGCTTCTCTATGCCTGTTGGCATTTCTCTGGAATTGGACAAATACATAGAGTCGTGTGTAACCATACAGAATTCCATCACTCTAATCATTTGACTGTGTGGCCTGTTTGTACTGAATCCCTTCCCAAGCCCTGAGAAACCACTGATTTTCCTCCCATCCCTATATTTTTACCTTTTCCAGGATGTCATATAAGTGGAAAACTATAATATGTAGCTTTGGGGGTCTGACTTCTTTCACTCACCAAGATGGAGTTGAAATTCATCCATGATCTTTGTGAATCGTGTGCTCACTCCTTTTCACTGCTGAGTCATGTTCCCCTGTGAGAACAGACCACAGTTCTTTCATCCATTCTCCTTTAAAGGACAACTTGGCTGTCTCCAACTTGAGGTGTTACAAGCCACTTTTTGTGGCAACATAAGTTTTCCATTCACTTAGGTAAAAATCTAGAAGACGGCTTCCTGGACCATATGGTAAGTATATGTTTATCATTATAAGAAACAGCCAACTGACATCTAAGGTGGCTCTACTATTTTTGCATTGCTGCCAGCAAAGAAGGAACATTCTTGTGGTTCCACATCCATACTGGCATTTGGTATTGTCACTGTAAAAAAAAAAATAATTTTAGTGATACTTATTGTTGAGAGAGAGAGAGAGAACTCTGGATACAAGTCCTTTATTAGATATGTAATTTGTAAATAGTTTCTCCAAATCTGTGGCTTGTTTTTTTTGTTATATTTACAGTGTCTTTTGCAAAGCAAAAGTCTTTAATTTTGACTGAGTCAAATTTAGCAAATGTTTCTTTTATGAGTCGTGCTTGCAGTATTGTATCTATAAACTCACCACCCAAACTAAAGTCATACAGATTTTCCTTGAAGTTTTCCTCTAGAAGTTTAATAGGTTTTCATTTTGCATTTAGGTCTATAACTCATTATGAATTAGTGTTTGTATATGGGCCAAGGCATGGATCAATGTTCTGTTTTTTGGCATATGAATATTCAAGTGTTCCCACGACATTAATTGAAAAGACTGTCTTTCTCGATTGAAATGCCTTTGCACCTTTGCCAAAAGTCACTTGCCAAAGTCTGTGTGAGTCTACTTCTGGACTCTTTCTTGTTCCATAGATTTATTTGTCCATCACAATGCCAATACCACACTGTACTGATTACTGTAGCTAAATAGTAAGTCTTGAAATTGGGTCATAGGAGTTGTACAAATTTGATCCTTTACTTGTTTGTTTTTTCCCCAGAATTGCTGTTGTTATTTGTAGTTCCTTTGCTTCCTATGTGAGGTTTAGATTCAGTTTGGTACCTACAGAACAGACTTGCTGGAATTTGACTGAGATTGCACTGATCAAACTGGTGGGAATTGGAAGAATCAACATCTTTAAAATACTGAATTTTCCTATCCACAAAACAGTCTATTTCTCCATTTACTGAGATCATTTTTACTTCTTTCATCAGTGCTGTATAATTTTCAGCATACAGATGCTTCACTTATTTTGTTATATTCATATCTAAGTATTCCATTTGTTTCAGTGCTATTGTAAACAGAATTTTTAAAATTCAAATTCTAAATGTTCCTCATGTACATAGAAATATATTTAACTTTTTCTATAAGTTGTTTAACTTATAGGCATAGATATGTTTGTAATAGTACTGGTTTTAGATGTTTCTTATTTTCTAACACAAGCATTTAATACTCTAAATTTCCCTCTAACCACAGCTTTAGCTACATTCTGCAAATGTTGATATGTTGTATTTTCTTTTAGACTAAAATATTTTAAATTTAGTGTGAGACTTCTCTTTTGACCCACAGGTTATACAGAAGTGTGCTCTTTAGTTTCCATATATTCAAGTATTTCCCAAATATATTATTTTTTTTATTTCCCAGTTAATTTTGCTGTGTTCTGAGAATACATTTCTTGTGTTTTCTATTATTTTACCATTTTTATGTCCTAGAATATCATCTATCTTGGTGTACATTTCAACTTGAGAAAAATGTATGTTGCTGCTGTTATGTGGAATTATCTATAAATATCAATAAAGTCAAGTTGTTTAATAGTATTTATTTTAAAAACACAGGATAAAAGATTAATGAGCTACTCTTTGGTAAAATTTTCCTAAAGAGGACATAAACAAACATAAATTATACAGACAGAAAGCAATCACAATTGTGAACTTTTATCCTTCAAAAGACATCATTAATGATTATATCAGACTGAGAGAAAATATTTGCAAAACAAATATCTGGCAGAAAGCTTTTGTTTGGAGTATACAAATAGCTTACAATGCAATGGTAACAAAACAAATAATCTGATTCAAAACATGGGCAAAGACTTTAAGGGGCACTTCAATAACAGCATAAAGATTCACAACTGGCGAAGATGCAAATGAAAAGATCCCCAACAGAATTTGTCATTAGAAAAAAGCAGATTAAATCCACAGAGAGAAACCCTTACTCATCAGCCTGAATGCCTAATGTTTAAAGGTTGACCATATCAAGTGTTGGCAAGGATGGATAGGAACTTGAACCCTTATACATTCCTAGAAGAAGAGTAAAAGCATTTTGGAAAACTTTTAGGCAAATTCATAAAATATTAAAACTACACCTGTCATATGACCCAGTCATTTTACTCCTAGAATTAATACATTTGAAACACAAATTTTTGCAGATAAATGCTCAAAGCACCTATCATTTGTAACAACCAAAACTTGGAAATAATCTAAACATCCATCAAGTGATGGACAAGCAAATTGTGCTGTGCTCGTGAAACAGAACCCCACCCAGCTGTGGAAAGGAACACGCATCTGGTCCATGCCCTGGATGAAGGAATCCAACCTGTCACGTGGAGTAAAGGAAGCAAAGTAAGAAAGAGTGTATGCCATACGACTCCGTCTGCATGAGGCTGTTTAAGATGGAAGCTGCCCTACAACGACAGCAATCCCATCACCAGTTGCCTGGGACAGAGATCCTGGGAGCTGGCCTCCGGAACACGAGGACCTCAGGGCCAAATGGACATCTTGACGACAGTGATATCCTTGCGGGTGTACACATGTATCAACACTTAACAAAGCAGCGCTTTGAATATGTGCAACTTATTGTACAAAATTTTACCTCATTAAAGCTGTAAGGACATAAGATGAAATAAAGACATTTGAGTCAAACAAAAGCTGATAAATGTCCTGTCATGAAACTACTTTAGGAAGAAATAGTAAAGGAAATTCTGCAAGTTGGGAAAAAAACCCACAAAATGATCCTAGAGGTAAGCACAGATATTCGGGAAGAAGTGAAGAATGCCAAAAAGTGTAAATGTAAACAAGTATTAACTGTTTAAAACAACTATAATAATGTAGTATGAGCTTTATAAGGTTTGTATAAGTAAAATCTTATAAGAGCAGTAAATTCAGTTAACTTTTGGAAACTTCTTGCATTTTCAAGGAAATATTAAAAGCACTCATTTAAAAATTAATTACTCAAGAATGCATATTGTAATCTCTAGGGTAATTGCTAAAATAATATTAACTAAAAATAATAAGAGCAAAAAATCAATTGATGAAAATAATTGCTTTATCTGAAATAAAACAAGAAAGTTGGAACAAAGAAAAACAGATGAGAGGAGTAAAATCATATTGTAAAATGGTAGACTTAAACACAATTATATCAGTAGCAATATTAAATATGAAAACTGAACAATCCAATTAAAATACAAAGATTCTCTGTATCCAAATAAAGAAAAAAACAAGTACCCAACAATATGTAGTTTGTAGGAGGCTCATTTTAAATAAAAGGATGCAGAGAGGTTGAAAATGAATGCAAAGTGGGAGCCATAAAAACATTCTCCAAGAGGCAGCTGGTGTAGCTGCATCAGTATGAGAGAGTTGATCTTAATAAATGCAAGATAATACTAAATATTACTGAAGATAAAGGGGACATTTCATAAAGAAAACAGGAAGATAGAAAACTCATAATTTCATGCGCACCTAAATAAGATGGTTAAACAAGGATAAGAGAAAAACTTGACATTGCTAAATGGAGAAAGGAAATATCCACAAGCATAGTTGAAGATTTTAATGAATCTCCACCAGAGGCTCATAGAATGAACAGATCACAAAAAAAGTGTGAAAATAGATCTAAAGGACATAATTGAATTTTCTTAATTGACATGTCTAGAACAATAGACCCAGCATTGCAGTGTAAACTCTTTTTTTCAGATGATCAAGAAACATACATTAAAACTGACAGGGCCATAAAGCATGTCTCAACAGATTAAAAATAAATAAATAAGTAAATAAAATTATACGAAGTATGTTTTCCTGCACAAAGCAATCTCACTATAACCCAACAACAGAACGATAACTAAAATAATTGCACATCACACTTCTATACTATTTAGGAGTAAAAGAAGTATAATGGAAATTAAAAAACATTTTTAATTGAAAGATAAAAAAATATGGCATATCAAAACTTGTGGGATGCAGGTAAGAAGTGTTCAGAGAAAGTGTTATAGCTTTTAGTGCATGTATTTAACAGGAAGAAAAATTTGTAATAAAAAAGCTAAGCGTCCACCCCTAGAAGCTAGAAAAAGAATGGCAAATTAAACCCAAAGACAGAAAGAAGGAAATTATAAGCTAAGGTGAGAAACTAAGAATCTTTTGCATGAGCAGATATGAGTTTGATTTTCCAAAGTCAAACTTTTTCTAATTGAAGATCAACCAAACTGTTTGTTCATTCACAGGCTTGTATGTTCCAAGTGTTGGTTAAGCTCTGCACAGAATACAGACTGCCCCGTCAGCTGGAGAGTTACAATGAGCACATTAACAATTCAAGAAAAGCACAGGAGAATAACAATTTCAGGGATAAAATCTGAAGGCTCACAATAAACCCAGGAGCCATACTGCACGTCCTCTGACATTCCAGAGAGGATCCGTGTGACGAAGGGCAGGGCTGGGGCGCAGGTGGTCGGGCCCAGCATCCTCTGTGCTGAGAGCAGGTGGCCTCCTGAGCTCCCAGGTGTGCACAGGTGTGACACCTCTACTCCACTCCTCGAGCTGGCTCCTTGTCACTTTCATCTGGCCTTCCGGCCACCACTGCCTCCATGCCGGGTGGGGAAGATAAACATCATTGTTGCCACTTTAAAGAGGAAGAGTCACAGATGCAGACAGGCGTGGTGAATGGAGGTCAGAAGTCAGGGGTCAGGACTTAGGATGCATTTCCTGCCCTGTCCTTCTCGTCACAGCGGCCACCACAGGGGTAAGCACTTAGGGCTCGGAAGAGGTCAGGAGGCCATGGGCCAGAGAGCGTTTACGGGGGATGTGGAGGATGTGGGCTGGGGCCGGACCGGGCAGTGGAGGGGGTGTCGAGGAAGCGGGTACGGGGCAGCACCACCCAGAAACCCCTCATATGGGTGCACGCAGGACAGAAACCCGGGCAGTGGCTCCTTTGTCACATCTGACCTCCCAAGACATGCACAGAAATTGTTTTTGTTTTTGTTTATAAAACTTACTAATTAGGTAAAACTCTCAGGTTTCGTTGTCACACACTTTTCAGCACCAAGTGCATCCTTCGTGACAACCCGGCCCAAATGTGTCCTGTTATCCGAGAGGGACGTGACAGAAGCCTGCATATCCTGGGGTGACAGATCCGCACACCCTCTCCGTGGAGGGGAGGGTGGGAGGCTTGGGCAGCGGACCCCGCAGGCTGGACCCAGGGCCTCCAGGGCCTTTTACAGTGTGTATTTTAACGTCCAGCAGAGGTAACCTGTGCCCACAGAGGAACATCAATCTTGCTTTAATGCGGCAGCGGGTCCTTTCTTATTCCAGACGTAGTCTCCCCGGGACAGCGTGCCAGGCTACAGTAACAATAAATAACCGAGCTCCAGCCCTGTTGTGAAATGCAAATCCTAGATTTTAAAATGTTTTTCAACATAAAGTCATGGGAATAGAAGTTCAAACACCAAAACAGAGTTATATAAGAGGAATAATAAATTAAAGATGTCCAAAGGCAGTTGCGGCAGGAAACCAGCACAGCCACAGGCCCACGTGGCTCTCTCGCCCATGTGGCCACGTAAGCAAGGCCACTGCCACTGTTTATTTAGAATTTATACCATGCATAGCTCCCCTGCCTCGCAAAGCTCTGCTTAGGCATTTTGACAAGAGTTTAGAAACGCAGAGAGAATTAACCATTGTAGTTCATTTTTTCATAACTGGCTCAGCAAACAAAAGAAAAACACTGCAAGTATTTTGCTGCTGAGGCTACAGTAATTAGGGAAATTATATAATGCTCACAGTCGTAGCAGTTTTCGTGACTCAGGGAGGTAATACCATGAAAGCAATTCGTGGACGTCCTGCCAAAGAATACGTACAAATTTTTACCTCCTCTTGTGCTCCAAGATGTAAAACTTAATGGATGCTTTGCAGTGATGACATACTTTGGTTTTATGTTTTATAAAATTCTCAAGTAGCAGTGAAGTAAGTTTTTCCAATCCCTGCCCAGATACTATGGGCTGTTTGACCTTGGGCAATTCTCTTCTCCTCTCAAAGCCTCTGTTTACTCATTTCTAAAAAGAAATAATAATAGTGCTTGCCTCATAGGAATGTCATGAATATTTATAGAAGTAATACATTGAAAACCATCTGAGTACGGGGCTTTCTAGTGAGATCTGTATTGATTCATCTTTCTTACAGGTTACAATACCATGTGTGGTCAACTTTCTTTTTCAGTCACTTTTGTTATGTTTCTCCATGTAAAATAAACTGGGATACAGGGAATCAAGAGTGTTGAGGTAGGAAGTGAATATTGCGACTTAAAATAAAATGATCAAGACTTGGGAGTGAAGGAACTCCCTGGTCATCTTATTTAGAAAGTCTGGGGAGTGGCATGCAGATACTGGACGGTCCAGACGGAAGGAATAGCAAATTCAAGGCTTTGGGACAAGAGCATGTTTGTTGTTAAAGTATCAGAAAGGAGGACCACATGGGTAGGGCAAAAAAGAACAAGCGGCTGGGCATCGTGGGAAAAGAGGTAACAGCCAAAAAAAAGAGACGGTATGTTCAAAAAAGGTGGCAGGTTTCAGGGAAAGCATTCTACCCCTGGGCATGGAGTGGGAACAGAAGACACAGTCACAACCCCACGAGACCACGGCTTCTGGTGACTCAGTGGACCCGACCTGTGGTCACGGGAGGAGCAGCCCTACCCTTGGTGCAGAAGGAGGGAGAAAGGACAGGGTCCCATCTTCGCTCTCCCACACCCTGATTTCCTGCTGGTGTCAACTCCCACTCTAACCATAGCAGAAACCAGAGGGCAAGGGACCCTGTAGATAAAGGTCATAAAGGTCAGCCTCCCGAGCACACAGTGGATGGCAGAGAGTGGACAGTTGATCAAGAGCGACAAACAGAAAACATCCAGTGTTGGAAACTGAGGTTATGGGGAGGGGTTAGACCGTGCAAAGTCCTCTGGATCCTATGATGGAGCTCACTCCAATCAAGCAGAAGCTGTAGGGGCCCAAGTCTGGGGCCTGAGTGCATCTGACTTGACTTTCAACAAAATCCTCCCAGCTGCTGTGTCGAGAAGACCGAGGAACAGAGGACGGAGCAATGAGGTCATTGGGAGGCTCTTACAGCTGTGGCACACGGGCTTAGTTGCTCTGTGGCATGTGGGATCTTCCCATAAGAAAAAAGAAAACAAGTAGAAACCAAGCTGTAAAATGACAGAGACGCCCTAACACAGCAATAATTATATTAGAAACGAGCCTGAGATCCGAGACGGCAAGGAGGCGGCCGTGACCAGTGAGGATGCAAAAGAATTGTCAACTGCAAATTGTATATCCGAAAAAAATGACTTTGAGAAATTACTGGAAATAAAGACATATTCAGATGAAGAAAAAGTGAAAAGAATTTATTGCTAGCATAGGCTCAAAGACTGGCTAAAGCAAAGTTTTCAATCATAAAGAAAATGATAAAATAAAGAATCTGAAAACAACAGGATGGAAGAAGGAACAACAGAAAGAGCAGAAATATGGGTATTTACATTATTTTTCCTCATGAGTTCTATAAATTATATTTCATGGTTACAACAAATTGTAACTCCATTGATGATCAAGACAGTCATATATAAAGCAGGGGAGGCAAAGAGATGTAAATGGAAGTGGGGTTTCCGCATTTCACTCGAAGTGGTAAAGTGTGGGCACCAGCGCACTGTGATGAGCCAGCCACGCCCACTGCAGTACATGGAGCAGCCACCGTGAGCGCTATACAGGGAGACACACCCAAAAACCGGATAAGTAAGATAAATAAGTAAAGATGGAAGGCTAAGTAGTGTTCAAGTAACACAAAGAAGGAAGAAAAAATTAGCAGAGGGATAAGAAAAGAGAAAACAAATAGAAACCATATTATAAAATGACAGAGAAGCCCTAACACAACAACAATTATATGAGATTTAAATGGTCTAAATACCCCAATCAAAAGACAAAGATTGGCAGAGTAGATAAAGAAATCACCACCCAACTATATGCACTTTATAAGAAATTCACTTTAATTTCAACAACATAGGTAGCTTGAAAGTAAAAAGATGGAAAAAGATATACCATGCAACAATTACATTTTCTTTTTTTTTTTTATATACATGCCAAATAATGGCATCCATTTTTTTAAAATTAATTAATTTATTTATTTATTTTTGGCTGTGTTGGGTCTTCGTTTCTGTGAGAGGGCTTTCTCTAGTTGCGGCAAGCAGGGACCACTCTTCATCGCGGTGCGCGGGCCTCTCACTATCGCGGCCTCTCGTTGCGGAGCACAGGCTCCAGATGCGCAGGCTCACGGGCCTAGTTGCTCCACGGCATGTGGGATCTTCCCAGACCAGGATTCGAACCCGTGTCCCCTGCATTGGCAGGCAGATTCTCAACCACTGCGCCACCAGGGAAGCCCAATAATACTGTATTGTGTACTTGAAATTTTCTAGAAGAGTAGATTTTAAGCATTCTCACCACTAAAAGCAAAAGGTAACTATGTGAGGTGATGGATGTGTTAATTAACCTGACTGTGGTAATCATTTCACAAAGCATATGTGTATCAAGTCATCACATTGTCCACCTTAAACATATACAATTTTATTTGTCAATTATACCTCAGTAAAGCTAGAAAAATAGATTTAATGAAACTGATAGAGCTGAAAGGAGAAATGGACAAGTCCACAATTACAGTTAGGGGCTTCAATACTCCCCTCTTGGTAACTAAGAGAACTATTAATAATAGGAAAACAGGGAGGATATACTGGATCTGAAAAACACAATAAAACAACAGTATATAACTGACATATAGAACACTCCACCCAACAACAGAATATACATTTTTACAAATACCCATGGAATATTCATTAAGATAGACCACATCCTGGTGGTCTAATAACAACCAAACCTCAAAAAATTGAAAATAATTGAAGTCAAATATAGTGTCTTCTCTGACATAATGAAAGCAAACTAGAAATATTAAGTGAAAGTTGACAGAAGAATCTCTAAACACAAGGAAATTAGACAACGGTCTCCATGTGTCAAAAAGGAAGTCTCAAAAGCAAAATTTAAAAATAAACAGATGGAATGAAAATAAAAGTACAACATTTCAGAGTATATGAGATGTATCTAAAGCCGTTTTGAGAGGGAAATTTATAACTGGAATTGCTTGTACTGGAAGGCAGCAAAGGTCTGAAATCAATCATCTAAGTTACTACTTCAATAAACTAGAAAAAGAAGAGCAAAATAAATCAAAAGCAAATGGATAAGAGGAAATAATAAAGAACAGAAATCAGTGAAACTGAAAATAGAAATTCAGTAGAAAAAAATCAATAAAACCTAAAGGTGATTTTTTTGAAAAATCAATAAAATTTATAAACTTTATCAAGACTGACATAGAGAGAGAGAAGACTTCAGTCATGAAAACCTGAGGAATAAAGTGTTCTGAAGCTTTATTGGAATATATCTAAGTGAAGATTTCTTTTTTTTTTTTTTTAAGTTTTATTTATTTATTTATTTATTTATGGCTGTGTTGGGTCTTCGTTTTCTGTGCGAGGGCTTTCTCTAGTTGTGGCAAGCGGGGGCCACTCTTCATCGTGGTGAGCGGGCCTCTCACTATCACGGCCTCTCTCGTTGCAGAGCACAGGCTCCAGACGCTCAGGCTCAGTAGTTGTGGCTCACGGGTCTAGTTGCTCCGCGGCATGTGGGATCTTCCCAGACCAGGGCTCGAACCTGTGTCCCCCGCATTGGCAGGCAGACTCTCAACCACTGAGCCACCAGGGAAGCCCCAAGATTTCTTTTTTAAAACTTTCAGATTTCAGGTATTAACTCTTCCAAAATATAAGTTTTGTTCCACTCTATTTTTTCATCTGGGACTCAGTTTGGACACATATTAGAGTTCTTCCATCTATTTTTCATGTCTTTTAACCTCTTCCACATTTACCGTGTCACTATTTCTCTGGATACCTCTCGTGTAATTTCTTCAGAGCGATCTTCCATTTTACTAATCTCTCTTCATTTATTTTAAGTAATCAATGAGTTTTTAATTATAGTGATTATATTTTAATGTTTGAAAGTTCTGTATTTTTAATTATGTCTGGTTATTTTTTATAGTCTTTTCTCCTTGGTCTCAGTGTTGCTTTGGTTCCTGTGACTGTTTCATGGTGGTATTTTTTTCAGTGCTTTCAGTAATTTTTAATTGTGGTTCAACTTAATACAAAGGCACCCTAAATATCTGCATTTACTACTGTTAGAAGCCATGGAGCACTCTTGGTTTGGGTTCAAATCTTAACGTAGGATCCCATGGTTATCCTTTAGAGCCAACTGATGATGCCATTTGGACCAAGGACGGCCCCAGCTTCATATGTGTGTGTATCTGCTGGTCAGTGATACTCCAGAAACACCTTTACACACATGTATCCTTCTTAGTACTGATGTTTAGTTCCCAAGGACTGAGTACTATGGCTCTGAGAGGATGTTTCAAAACAACAGCAGCTGTTCTTCCTGGAAAAGCCTGGAGGTGGGAAGACCAGTGGCATGAGCTCTGTCTACCTGTGCAGTTCTGGGGGCACATGGTGACAGCTTCAGGGTCTGGAGGGGAGAGCTGCTGTAGGTGGAGTCATCATAGATTTGCGTGAGAGAGACATGCTCACATCTCTTCTGTTAGTGAGAAGTGATAAACGAGTGGCCTTTGTTAAAACATAGCACTACTGCTGGGAATAAAATGACATTTTTAGAGCCCCTGACAAGTTTCTGAGGAGCATGGCAAAGAGCACAGGAGGCGTGCTAGGTCCAGTCTGTGTGCTAAAGTTGCCTGCACGCCTGGGTTCTAAGTAACGACACATGTTGTCCGTTTCTACTCACAACTTGAAAAAACGTCTTGCTAGCTAAGAAGCTCGTTAAATGCTGTAGTGAACCAGATGGTTTTATTTATATAACTTACATGAAAACAAACTAAGAATAGATTTCTTTTGTCATTTGGATATTTGCTTGTGCCTCTTTCCAACTTTTCCTAATGATAATTTTATGATTCATGAGTCAGTGTTCATGGTGGGTAGTGTGTCTGGGTCTTGACAAAACAAAAGAAATTTGTTCCCTGGGCCTTGCTCTCTGTTTTTGGGTTCACCCCAAAGCAGAAGGGGCACTCACATCCCCTTTAGCAGAGAAGACCCCAGAAGCCCTCCCTTGGTGTAGACACTCTGCAACCCGGAGCTCAGCATGTGGGGAGGAGCAGGGGCTCTGGGAAATTAGAGCAAAGATCAGCAAACTTTTTCAGTAAAGGGCCAGGAATATAGATTTTAGGCTTTGTGAGCCGTATAGCCCTAATAAAGGGCTAGATCTACTCTGCTTATGCAAACCCAGTAAGTCTGTGGTCCAAGCTCACCGCCTTCACTAAGTCTTCTACAAGCTCAGGGTGCAGGTGACATGGCTTTTGGATGTCCTGAGAGGGCTAACACAGCAGTGGGTGGGGCGACTTTCTGTTCTGCCTTGTCACAAAGCCACATGCAGCTCTGGAAGCCTGAGTGTTCTGAGCCCCAGCCATGCAGGGGGAAGCCTGTGGTGTAGACACAACTCGGTTTCCATCAGGATCTACTCCATTACAGGATCTCACACTCCTGACTTGGTCTGGGTTAATCTATATTGTTTCTTTCCTTCTTTATTCCATAAATTTTGCATTCAATAAATATTCATTAAACACTTTCTATTTTTGATCATTGCTTTAGATATTAAAAACAAAAATGAATTAGACATAAACCTTGCCCTCAAGAAATTTCCAGCCTAGTAAAAGGAGACCTATTGATGTTTAAGTTCAAATAGTGAAAGTTTGGGTAGTAGGAATAGCTATATTTTCTCAGATCTTTCCACATTTAACCCCACTGTCACTCAACGTGCAAAGCCAATAAAATCGCATGCCAAGCAAAGTATCATTTCTTTTAAGTTAATTTGTTTCTCTCTGAAAGAATCTTGAATTATCTTTATTTTCTCCAGCTCCCAATACACTCATCCCAGATATTTTGAAATTCAGGAGCCATGTCTAGGTGTAAGTTATTATAGATACATCTCTGTTGGTCACTCAGTGATCTCTGAGGACCTGTGCCTTCCTTTGGCCCGAAGGGATAATCTCCTAGAACGTGCTGGGCACGTGCACCCACAGTAAAGGACGTGCTGTAGGGCGAAGGGCACCCACTGGGGGTCAGATTGTCTGGTTTTAATCCTGGCCCTGCCACTATGTATGATCCTGGACCTCTTTGTTAAACCCACCATGACTCAGTTTCCTCATCTATAAAATGAAGCAATGACACCGACTCAACAGTTGTTCAGGGTCCAGGAAGCACTAGCCAATATTAGTGATGGGTACCCTGTTCTCTTCACTGGGAACATCTATGAGATGGATGTGTGGTGTCTCTTAGCATCTCTCTCACATTTCCATGGTTTTCCCCTTTTGCACTGTGTTTGAAACAAATCCCCAGCATCTTCCAACTCACCAAGTATTCTTTAGTTATGATCATTGATTGAAATAAATGTTAAAAATGTAAACACACACACACACACACACACACACACACAAGAAATATCCATCAGGCCCAGAATGTTTTTACAGATGCATTCTGCTGATCCTCAAATGTGCAAATAACTCTATACTTACATAAATTTTTCTAGAAACCAAAAAATGAAGACTACTCCCCAAATCATTTAATATGACACCAAAATCTTCACACAACCAAGTAACAATACAAGAAATGAAAATTACACACAAATCTGATTGATGGATACAGATGCACAACTACTCAACAAAATATTGAAAACAAAATTCAGAAATATTAATTGAAACATTGAAAACCTATTAGTGTTCTTCAATATTACCATAGTAAGCAAATCAAGGAGAAAGAACTCCATGTGACTAGATTAATAGCTGCAAAATAATAATTCAATATTCATTTATGATTTTTAAAATTGGTTAGCAAATAGGAATAGAAGGGAACACTCTTATCCCAGTGAGGACTAGCTTACTACAATAACACTTTCAAACATCAGACCTGTGGGGAATGTCAGAAGCATTCCCTTTATAAACCAGGAATGATTCCAGGACTCTCCACGTCCCAGACCCTGTGCATGTTCTACCAGCAGAGCCGGAAGTAAAAGGTAGTAGCACTGGGAAGGAAGGCATTGTCATTGTTCCCAAACTACCTGATGGTTTACATAGAAAACAAGTAGCTTTGCTTATTTTTCAACAAACATTTCTGTAGTCCTCAATATTTGGCTGGCACGATTCCAGATGCTTTAATAGGAAAATGCAAAAAAGCTATTGATCACAACATGAAATGTCATTATATATCCTTGCACCACCAAAAAGAATAAGTATAACATGAAAATAAAGGAAAACAGCATGTGTAATAGAAAATAAATAAATAAATATAGAAAGTACCTAACAAAAATTCCACAAGAAATAACTGGATAAAATTATAAATTGTTGAGGCATATATTTTAAAAAAGCCAACTAAATGGAAAGATCTACCAGGTTCGTGCACAGAAATACTCAATATTATGAAGATCTAAAATGCCCGCAAATGATTTATAGATTTAATGCTCTTCTAATCAGAGACCCAGTGGAATTTTTTATGAAACTTAAAAAAATTGTCTAGGACTCAAAATAAAAAACAAAAGTCTTAAAATTGCTCAAAATGGGGGGAAAAAAGAAAGAAAAAGAAAAGATGAGGAGAATTACCTTGTAAGTTACCAGATTTGTTATAGATCAATACTTCTAAAACAATGTAATAGTGATATACAGATGGACAAGTAACTTTACAGACAAAATCGAGACCCGAGGGTGATGAAGGGACAGTGTTGTTCATGTGGAAGTGAAATCACTGCAGCTACTTTGGAAAACAACTTGGCATCGCTCACTGGTGAAGTTGGAGGCCCGGCAGTTCCACTCTTGGGTATCTTGTCTAGAAAATTTCTTGCACATGGGCAAAATGGGACAGATACACACATTTTCATAAGCATAGAAGAGTAAAATTTTGAAAAATCTCACAAAACAGGAAGATATGTGAATGGTGATGTGTTCATCGATGTACCTAATGTTCAAAAATGAAAATAAATAAGCACTATCTACACACTTCAATGTGAGTTAATCTCACAAGCAAAATGTTTACTATTAAAAGCAAGTCATGAACAACATACAATGTAAGAGTCTACTTTATAAATTTTAAAACATACAAATTAATAACATATTGTATAAAGCTCCATGCAAATGCAGGAAAATAGAAATAAATGTTCGGGAAGGATAAATACCAGTTCAAGCAGTGGTTACTTCTGGGAAGGAGGCCTTGATTTGACAACATTCGTAACATTTATTTATTTGTTACATTTCTTTCTTCAGCTGGCAGCTAAGTACATGGGCATCTTTTATGTTATTATGTATACCTTCTTTGAAATATTTCATTATAATGTACCTTTAAAATAAATACCTTTAGTTAGAGGGGCAAGAGGTTCCACTAGTGGGGAAAAACTAACAAATGAGGAATACATACAAACAGGAGATAGAATCTGAAATGAAAAAAAAACTAGGCTTCTGTTTTTAATGTACGCTATGAATATAACATGATCTCTAAACATGTATTGAGATAATGCCCAAAAGAAATACCACAAAATTAGCAGCGTTTTAGTATGGTACAATAGTGATGGTTCTTCTGCTTTTGTTTTCATTTCTATGCTTCTTTATAACTGCATTTCTTAAATATGGTATGCTACTAGGTTTTCACCGGCACAAGATGAGAAATAGCCAACTAAATCGTCAAGCTGAGCAATTTTTTTAAAAGTTAATCAAGCTTCGAAGTGGAGACCACCCCCTCTTCCATTCGACGCCCAGGAGAACTCAGCCCTCATGAGCTCTCACCTCCGCATCTGGTTAAGCGTCAAGCACACGACGCTCTCTCCTGGGCCTGTGTCTTTCCTCCAGAAACCCACGTGTGGGGTTCGCCTGTGCCTTGTACGCCCTCGTTTCCACCCTCCCGCTGCTGCCGGCAGGACCTGGCACACAGCTGGTGCTCACAATTCCTTACCTAAGGGAACGCCAGCTGAGGAGCTCTCATCTGGATGGGGGGCTGGCACCTGCCAAGCTGCGCGGGAAAGGCCACCACGAGACAGCCCAGGGGCACCTCCTCCTCCTCAACCCTCGGGACCCCATCAGGGCAGGAAACGTGACCGAGCCTCTCCAGACAGCCATCTGTCATTCACTCTGCAGCCTCAGAAGAGAGAGCGTTTCGTTGCTTCCATTCCATGAAATGCACAGAAGGTCCTAAGTTCTTAAATGGATATTAATATAATTTTAAACGCCTGACTCTCCTGAGTATTAAGGAATGCACACATCTGGAGCCCCCTCTGCTAACGGACGCTTATAAACTTTAAAGTCTTTTTTCAACAGGTGACCAGCAATAACACAGATCACACTGACTCCTGTCACTCCACACTTTAAAACCTTCAACTTGACAGTTTTTCAACGTGACCGCTGCCATCCTGGAATTTGTCCTGTGGCTGCAGGCTGGGCAGCCCCTCAGGTTCAGGCTGGGGCGCCCGTGAGCCACGGAAGCTCGGAGCCCACAGCTGCTGTGTGAACTCCCCTTAACGAGTCATTCTCTTCAGCCCCCGTGTCGTCCAAAATAAGCTTCTCTGCGGCAGAGGGTCGAGAAGCCGCTCTGGTTAGAGGCCTCGCCACTTCCCTGCACAGTGGGGGTCTCAGGCCGGGCTCTCCCCCGAGGACCCTTCCTGCCCTTGCAGCTCCAGTCTCTTCTGGGGCAGGGCGCCCTCCGCTTCCACGCGGGAACCCAGAGGGCACGGGCGGCAGGTTGGATCCGCAGAATAAAGAGGGCATTTCCATTCAAGCTGGTCCTCAGCCCGGCAGCTTGCTGACCCCAGATGAAGGGTGAGCTCTGACTCTCCCATCAAAACAGCAGTGCAGTGGAAGGCTCTGTCCCTGAGCTGTGACGTTAGCCCGTTTACATGCGGTGTCCAGGCAGGAAACGCAGAGACAGGAGGTAGAGGGAGGGGGCCACGGGTGAGGAGGGGGGAGGGAGAGGGGAGGAGTGACGGACAACTGGGGTTATGTGATGGCATGTCCTAAAACTGATTTCGGGGACAGTCGCACAACTCTGGGAATATACTACAAGCTAATTGCATGCATTAAAAGCGTGCATTTTACAGTATGTGAATGACAGCTCAATAAACTGTTATAAAAAAATAGAATTGCAATGATTTTGATTAATACTGTTAGTTATTCTTATTTTAGATGTTTAGAAAAGAAGAAAACATTTGGAAGATATCCTAGTCTTAATGAGAATTTAGGTCCCGAGACCCTGTAAAGTAAAACAGATAACCAAGCAGAGGGATCCAAAAAGTGACAGAAATGTGCAACCTCTTTTCCTAAATATGAAATATCACCTTTAAGCAGTGAAAACGCTGTCCCTGTGATCCACTGTAGATTGCTCACTGGGGGAAGATAGTATTACTTATTGAAGAAGAAATTCATATGTATTCATATAGGTGTATAGATGCATTTTAAATTGTTTAAATAAACTAAGAAGTCATATCTTTGGTTTATTTAAACACTGAATCTTTGCTAAACAGCATCTTAAAAATTTTGAAGCACTCTTTTTAAATTCCTTTTTACAGATTCCTTGTTAATACCTACTTTAATTCCTTTAACACCCTACAAGTCTAATGGCTTCTATGGGAGAGCCTTTTGCATTATACAGACAATAAATTAAAACACTTCTCTTCACCCCCAGGTAAAGGAGAACACAAATGTCACTAGAACGACACAGAGGCCCTGGAAGGAGGCAATGCCACCAAGATCACTGAAGCAGAAACCCTTGGAAGGAAAAAGGCAGAACCTTTGATTGGGCGATTCTGCTTCCTTTCTCCAGGCTGCTTTATGCTTGTTTCTCAAGGCATCGTGGATCCTTAGACGTTGGCATTTGTAACATTCCTTACGCCTTGGGTAACACCCTGAACATTCCCGTCGCTGGGCTATGGGCACCCAACATGTCATTTTCACCAGGCGGCTGAGTTCCTTTCTGGTGGAGTAAAGGACAGCTCAGAGGTGGCCATGCAGGTATTTCCCTCTTTTGGGAAAGTGTCCACTGGTGACGGAAGCCTTCATTCCTCCACAGCATGGTTCAAGATTACATACTTGCCCTAGCATTTAATGACGACCCTTTTATGGGAAAACATTCATTTTGAAACATATGTTTCAGCCAAAATATATAGACGGGGCACTGTGCTCAGATGTTCCGTTCCTTTATAAGGGCAACTCCACTGGCTCTTCCAGCAAGCAAGGGCTTAGTGGTCAGAAGTTTGGTTTGGGACACTTTGCCATTTCCGATGTTGGCAGCTTCCACGAGCCCTTTCAACAGCCCATGGTAAACAACTAGGATTTTGGCCAACAAAAAAGGAGGAAAGAAACAAAATAATTTAATGAAAAAAAATCCAAACAACGTCATCTTTTGTGGCTGGATGTTTGAGACGTCCATATGTAAAGGAATTTTTCCTCTCCTTATAGTTTCCCTGTCTCTCCCCCTTTTGTACAGAAGTAGTCTGCACACTCTGCAAGAATGTCCCTTCCCACAGTGTAAGCCTTCAGAGAATTTAGAAGCTTTTTTGGAAGAGATTAAAAGAAAGGGAGAGTGAAGTTGAATACTAGGAAGTCTTTGAAAAGAGTGTGTTGGCAAAGCAGGGGGAGAGAAAAGACCACTTGCCCCTAGCATCCCCACAAGCCGTGGGCGAGGGGAGGTCTAAGAACTTGAAATCAGACAGTCCTCTGCTTCCTGGTGTTAGTGCAGGAACGGAAGCAGGAATATGAGGTGTGTTTAGGAAAAGGAGGGCTAGAGGTACCTTCCCAAATAGTTCTCGGCGGTCACTGTATCTTAGAGGCCAACCCAGCGGGGAGCCAGGCATCTGGGGAGAGTCTGGTTGGCAGGACAGCCTTGGAGTAGCCGCTGAGCTCAGACTCCACCCACCTGCCTAGAGCCATGGCCTTGGGCAGGTCACGTAGAGACTCTACAATATTGAGAAGCATCATCAGCCCTCATCCAGGGAACCACACTTCTACCTAAGTATACCATGAGCATGAAATAAGTTCATAGTTAGAAAGCACTTGGCACACATATGGTCACCTTATCTTTGATAAAGGAGGCAAGAATATACAATGGAGAAAAGACAGCCTCTTCAATAAGTGGTGCTGGGAAAACTGGACAGCTACATGTAAAAGAGTGAAATTAGAACACTTCCTAACACCATACACAAAAATAAACTCAAAATGGATTAAAGACCTAAATGTAAGGTCAGACACTCTAAAACTCTTAGAGGAAAACATAGGCAGAACACTCTATGACATAAATCACAGCAAGATCCTTTTTGACCCACATCCTAGGGAAATGGAAATAAAAACAAAAATAAACAAATGGGACCTAATGAAACTTAAAAGCTTTTGCACAACAAAGGAAACCATAAACAAGACGAAAAGACAACCCTCAGAATGGGAGAAAATATTTGCAAACGAAGCAACTGACAAAGGATTAATCTCCAAAATATACAAGCATCTCATGCAACTCAATATCAAAAACACAAAAAACCCAATCCAAAAATGGGCAGAAGATCTAAACAGACATTTCTTCAAAGAAGATATACAGATTGCCAACAAACACATGAAAGGATGCTCAACATCACTAATCATTAGAGAAACGCAAATCAAAACTACAGTGAGGCATTACCTCACACTGGTCAGAATGGCCATCATCAAAAAGTCTACAAACAATAAATGCTGGAGAGGGTGTGGAGAAAAGGGAACCCTCTTGCACTGTTGGTGAGAATGTAAATTGATACAGCCACTATGGAGAACAGTATGGAGGTTCCTTAAAAACCTAAAAATAGAACTACCACACGACCCAGCAATCCCACTACTGGGCATATACCCTGAGAAAACCATAATTCAAAAAGAGTCATGTACCACAATGTTCATTGCAGCTCTATTTACAATAGCCAGGACATGGAAGCAACCTAAGTGCCCATCGACAGATGAATGGATAAAGAAGGTGTGGCACATATATACAATGGAATATTACTCAGCCATTAAAAGAAATGAAATTGAGTTATTTTTAGTGAGGTGGATGGACCTAGAGTCTGTCATACAGAGTGAAGAAAGTCAGAAAGAGAAAAACAAATACCGTATGCTAACACATATATATGGAATCTAAAAAAACAAATGGTTCTGAAGAACCTAGGGGCAGGACAGAAATAAAGATGCAGACGTAGAGAATGGACTTGAAGACACGGGGAGGGGGAAGGGTAAGCTGGGATGAAGTGACAGAGTAGCATTGACATATATACACTACTAAATGTAAAATAGATAGCTAGTGGGAAGCAGCCACATAGCACAGGGAGATCAACTCCATGCTTTGTGTCCACCTAGAGGGGTGAGATAGGGAGGGTGGGAGGGAGACGCAAGAGGGAGGGGATATGGGGATATATGTACACATATAGCTGATCCACTTTGTTATACAGCAGAAACTAACACAACAATGTAAAGCAACTATACTCCAATAAAGATGTTAAAAAAAATAATAAAAATAAATTAAAAAATAATGTGATAGCAATGAAAAAAATCTCTATAAATTGTCAATCATGACAATTTCAGTTATTTATTTATTTTTTGTTATTTTTTATTTTTATTGGAGTATAGTTTGATATGACAATTATTTTATGCCAGTTATTTTAAAAGACAATTATGAAATAGTAAAAATTTTGAAGTAAAACATATCTGGGTGCTCGTATGGGCACTTCACTTTAATAAGTGAAATTATAGCACAGCTAATGCTGTGTGGTTTGGGGCAAGTTACCGTATCACTTCAAACTTAGTTTGCTCATCTGTAAAATTAGGATAACAATAGGTACCATCCTAAGTAAATAGTTATGGATGTGAAATGAGAAAAAGAAAAAGAAAAGAAAAGAAAGCACTTGGAGTAGCGGCTGAGGCACAGGAAGGGTTGTATAAACATTTGCGCAATACCCTACTGGCACTGTGTAAAACTCCTAACGTGAGGCACACACGCACCCGGGGGACTTGACGGGTGTGCCCGGGCCTCACTGGACTTGGACCTCAGGGTCAGCAATGGCATTTCAGGGAATGAGGGCGGCGATACTTCCTGCATGCCTCAGCACACCCACTGATTGACAGACCTGCAGTTTCACTGAAAATATGATGGTGATCTCCGAACTATGCCCCAGTCTGTTAATCATGGTGTATGTGTGGCATGTGTGTGGTATATGCATGCATGGTATGTGTGTGTGTGTATTACATGTCTGTGTGGTGTGTGCATGCGTGCGGACACGTATATGTGAAGGCATATGTACGTGCTTATGTGTGTACCTGTGTGTGAGCGAGAGAGAGACCCCGTTCTGTTGTAGGTCTTTCCCCCAAGAGACAGGGACACCTATGCTCTCAGATAAACTGAAACTCCACTTAAACTAATTCGGTCAGAATCAATTCACGTGTGAGTGTGTGTGTAATGAATCCTTAACCAAAAATGTGAAGAGTTTTGTAATTGTTTCATGCCAGCAGGCAATCAAAAGCAGGAACCCATTTGAGCTAGTTTTGTTCTTTCCTTTGTTTTGGGCCACCTCTGTGGATTGGGACCTAACATGTCTCAGGTGATGCAAAAAAGACAATTCAGCTCCGGGAAGAAGATGGCAGGCAACTGCAGCAATGCTGTCAAGTGCATCCAGCATGAGATGCACACCTCCGCTCTGCTGTCTCCATGGAAACCATCCCCATCATTCTCCGCTGTGCCCTGGGGTCTCCAGTCCATCGAGGACACCGGCCTGAGCAGAAGCAAGGCACGGGGGGGAGGGGGCACAGGCAGGTGGTCAGGATGGTGACTGGGGAACAGGGAGCTAAAAATGTACCAGCTGGCGCATCTTCAGAGCAGCATATAAAATAAATAGGGTGGGTGCCTGCTTCCAGAAGACGGAGATACAGTTGTTTGGTTTCTTAACAAAAGTATTTGAGCTATGTCCTCCTATTTTCCTTACCCACATGTGAGTGTATGTAGGTGTTTGTTCATTGCATTTAAAATACCCTGCTTCTTTGCAAAAATGGTATAAAGTTTGATAGATTTGGTCAATAACTTTAATAGTGATCTTCCCATTTCAATTAATGGAACAATTCGAACTTATTAATTCTCTTTAACATGTTGACTTGCCTTGCTAACTATCCTTTTCCATCTTACAGTCTTGCCTGGGTTGCTATTGAACTATTCTTGTAACCCATGTTAAATTAACTGTGTCAAACTGAAGATAACGTGTGCTGTGTGCATTACACCACGTGCTTCATTATGGAATAAGTGTGGCTCCTGGTTGATGAATTTTTATCAAGAGTAAGTTGTGTTTAATCTTTGCAGAAAAGCAAAGAAGTGGTTAGTATTATAGAAAGAAAGATAGTGATTATGATTAGGAGGGGACCTGGGTATTGACCTGGTGTGGTTCCATAGACGATAAAAAATTAAAGAGTATATTTTTGCTTTGTGCCTTTTATGTATATTTCACAACATTTAAAAATGTTTAACAAAAGAAAGTGAGCTGTTATTGGAATGACAGCTGAATTCAAAAATAAGATTGGCATTCCCATGGACTTGAGATCGATGGGAACCAAGTCAGGGAGTTGAAGCTGAAGTTGCCGTCCTACTAAGCTCTCGATCTGGATTGGAAAGAAGATGGACAATATTGAATGCCAGGTGAAAGACTGAAGAGACACATGCTCAGAGCTATGGAAGCTTGTCTGCCGGTTTCTAACATTGCTGGGAGAGCTCTTCTCTCCTGCCTGGGGTTCACCGCCGAGGACTTGCTGCCCGATGTCTGCAGTGTCTTGAGCTGTTTGGGGGGGCCACGGAAATTGTGGGGTTCTTGGCCTAGAACTCTGCCATGGTTGGGCCACTGAAGGGGCCTGGATCACCAACCTTTGGTCTTCTTGAGTAAATAAAAAGTGGCTTTTGGTTTAAAAAAGATTGTTTTCATGAAGTCTCTAAAAATTTTACTAATATTTTTTAATTTTTAAAAATGATTTCCAGAACATCTTCTCACCTGCGAGTTTACATAGTGTGAAAGCTGAACACAGACTGTATTTGTGTAAGTTTTGTTTCAAAAAAGTCAGTAGTCAACACAGTTAAACAAAACTTTTTACAGCCATGGTAAGCGTGTTCAGCCGAAAACCTAGATGGCTCTGGAGAAAAAACAACCACTGCAGCATTAAAATTAACACTTTAAAAAATACTGGAATAGATGTAATTTAAACTCAGATGGAAAGAGATATAGTATGGGAGTCAAGTTCAAGATGTATGATGAACAGTGAGGTTTCAACCCCAAAGCCAATGTCCTGCCTTGTGGGTTCCGTCACATCTGTGATGCACGTTAACATACTTCTGTGGTTTCATGTCCTTTGGTTTTCTTTACAATCCTGTTTGGAAGAAATGGATGAACTGATCTGAACTTGCTTTTTTTTTTTTAACATTTCAAGAAGAGAACTAAAATCTTCCAGCTAGATTTGAAAATTGGAAAAAAATGTTTTATAATTCCTTTTTTAAATGTCAGCATTTTGGAGTTCCACTTGTCTTGGTTTAGACTTAGGCTACAAAAAAATAGATATTGACGTTGCAAACAGTTCCACTATTTTGGCTTCTAGGAACTCAGGTTGTAGGTCAGCCCATCCTGCACCTCCGGGGGCAGACACAGAGATACAGTCACAGCACGCAGGTGCCCCATCCTTTACCAGCATCCACGTGGGACCCACCCTGTGCTTGGAGTTCATCCACCGCTAGGGTCTCTCCGCCACAGCAGCACAGGACGGTGAGGGGAATTTTCCTTTCTTCCCCCATCTCCATGGGACCCTCAGCACCATCAGAGGGTCACACAGAAGACACTGGGCATGGCAAGCACCCCGCCTCCTGCTGCCTGAAGGAACCTCTTGAGCTTGGCAATTTGACCTAAGAAAACATGGTGCAGCAACTAGACAGACAGACAAACAAACAGAAGCAGGAGAGGCCTGTGTGTCACTTCAGCCGTAAGTCTCACAATTAGGTAAAGTGTCGCAGTCCTTAAAAGGAGAAAGTAAATCTCATAGACCCCACAGTACTGTGATCAATGATTTTTGATCATAATGTTACATGAAATATACCAATAGATAGTTAGATATAAAATCCTTATTCTTTTAATTCTTATACAACTAGAAAATAAATACAAGTTACAACACCAATACAATTCAAATGGACAATATTAACTTACTGTGATGAGCGATACTGCTTTGCTTAGATTGGCTAGCTGAGCTGTGACGTGGTCCTGAACGGCGGCAGGGCATGTTGTCTTGGACTCTGCCCACCTGCCCTGACCTTTGCCTCCATGCCTCCTGACTCAGACTACTGGTCAACCCCCCTCTGCCGCCCCCACCCCCCCACCCCATGCACACAGCATCACACAGCTTCACACCCACGGAGTGCATTGTGAGTCACAGAAACCCTCTGTCCTCCTCTCCTGTGCTGAGTTACTCTTTGGGTAGTATTGCTGACAATTTGATGACAAATACAAAAAGAAAGGCAAATTGAACAATGACGGCATGGCATTACTTGGATGTAAGTAGTCACATAGGCGTTTTAGAACGTCTTAGACTAATTTTATTAGATAATCTTTGAAGTAAACTTTAAACTTCCTCTAGAATACATGATCATCTCTGAGGCTACATTTGTGGATCTCAGTTTGAGAAACTTTGACTTTATCTGGGAATCAGATGATAGACGTTATGGTTACACCTTCAGCCTCGAGGGTGAGCTGGGCTCTGCTCCATAAGCCAACAGGCCACCCAGGGCCACGTGGGATGCAGATAGGTTTGACAGATAAAGTGCAGGACACCCAGGTAAATTTCAAGTGAAGGTAAGCAATGAATTTATTATTTGTATGAGCATGTCTCAAAATTATTCATTGCCTCTCCGATATTTAACTGGGTGTCCTGTTTTGTTTGTGTGTGTTTGTTTGTTTCCAAAATCTGACAGTTCTGGGTGCAGAGTCTTTCCAGAGGACAGGAGGGAAATATCTGGTGGATGATCCGACAATAACTTAACTTTAATGGAAAAATCCCTTAGGCCTCGAATGTCAGTACACACATCTTCCTTCATCTCATGTCAGAGCCAGTCTCAAATAGTATATCCTTCAAATTGCTGCTTATGTTTCATTGAATGCCTGACAAAGCACAAAGAAAAATAAGGGGTCATATCTGGCATTTCTAAATTGATCTGTAATTGGTATTTTCCACTCATTCCATCGTTGTAAAATAAATGCCCCGACTAGGAAGCCCTTTGGAAGAGATGTGAGTCAGACGGTGGGTGGTGGTTTGCGGAGAGGAGCCGAAATCCGAGCCTGTCCCCGCCGTGCACTGCAGTGAAACAAGAGTCTGCAGAGAAGCAGAGCAAACATGTGACACTGCACATCTCATTGTGCATAATCGTCACCTGAAGTCCAGGGAGACCCACTACCATCTCCGTTTTTACCGATGAAGTAGCGGATTCAGAGCAATTAAATAACTTGCACGAAGAACACCAGGTCAGGAGCCTGGGAACTGACGGAAACCCAGCTGTGACTGAGCAAGACCCCAGGGTCTTTCACGGCGTCACGCTGACCTGCTTAAATGTGAATTTTAAAATCTACTTTATTACATTAGTTTTTATTATTGCATATGATTTTCTCATATCATCATCACAAACATTTCTTAACACACCCCACAATAAAAGTTCCTGAGGGTAAATAAATTTCTCCATTAGAATGAGGCCTCTTTTTAATGACACAGGATCCCTACTGCTAATTAACCATGGACAATAGGTGAGCACAAGAGGTCACTGAAGTTGGGTAGGATTTGGAATGAAATGCACACGTGTGCTTGAAGCAAACACTGTATAACTCTGTTTGGAAACCCTTCTCTTCACTTTTAAAATAGTCTGAGAAAATGATCCTGGCTCTTTAATAATCGAAAGCAAGGCCCTGGCATCACTTGGTTGTGAGGTGATAGAAGACGAAAACAATTGAAAACATATGCATTAGTTGACGCAGAGTGGCTTTTCACCAGCGGCTCCAAAGCGTGGGGACCTGGCAGAAGGACTCCTGAAGGCCTAGAAATCTTTTGACTGGGAAAGTCTGTCTTTGGGAACGGGTCTTCCTCTGATCTGATAAAATCCAAACCGTAGGATGTGAAGAAATACCTTGATTCTGAAAAATAGTGTCAAAGATGGTTTCTATGATTAAAAAGAGTATTCAAGCAGTTACTTAGGAAAAAAATTGAAAGGCCGACAGACATCGATTTGTCTCTTCAGGCCTACTATTACATATACAGCACATAATTCAGTCTGTTCTACCAAAGGCCTGCTGGGACCTTGTCCTGGCCCTGGGGACACAGCTGACTTCTCAGGAATTTGATGTTTCCTCTTTGATGATGGCTATACCGCAAAACAAATGAGGGACAATGAAAAGTCTTCTGACTGTGTGCTCCGCTAGGGGGATTGAGACTGGACACTGAGATCTGCAGTGACCCGGTAGCTACTTCCTCTGGGGAGGTCAGAGGAGACCTTCCCGGGGGTGACATTTGACCTGACGTCTGCGTGGCTGGAAGGAGCCAGTCCATTTCAGGTGATGGGGGAGGGAAGGACAGGCAGTGAGGAGCGTTTGAGAAGAGGTGAGGGTACCAGTGAGGCCTTGGAGGTGAGTGACGAAACACACAAGGCAGAGGAGACGCGCACTCCAACAGGCTGGCCGTAGCAGCTATCCTGGGGCTACTGGTGGTGCACAGCCAAGGGGGGGAGTCTCCACGCTGGAATGGGAAGCAAATCAATGAACACACCTGTGCGTGGCTGACCGGGAGAGGATGGCCCTGTCCCTGGACTCCTTGGTAAACACGCTGATAGCAGAATTCACAGAACAACTTGTTAGGTCGACTACAAACACGTGTTTAAGTCCATGCAGTTTTCATTTTCAGGATGGGCTTCCTGGTTCCCATCACACCTGCTTCCTGCCTTGATGGAGACCTGAGAGAGGAACGGCCTGAGGACCCCGCCTGGTGATGGGGGGGGGGGTCCCAGGGCTGCAGCTGGGGTTCATGCTGCCAGAGTGAGCCCCTGGCCACCCTCCTTCAGGGATGCCACCCTGCCGGCCCCTTAGGCTGACCGCTTAGATGCTCACCGCAGAGGCCAGCCTTGACGAAGGTAGAATTCCATTCTGTCAAACATGAAATGGCATCACGCATTCATTTTTATAGATAATTTTGCTACATTCCTGCAAAACCAGACCCCCAAAAGGGGAAAAAATCTGCTTTTTTTCTGAAAATAAAGCAAGTTAAATGAAATAATATATGAGGGGCCTCGGTATATTGTATATTGGATAATACAACATATCATGTAATATTGTGTAATATTATATGCATAATATATTGCTGATGTCCAGGGAGTCCAAGTAGTTTGCCTGAGGTCACAGCTCAGGACTCGAAGCAGGTGCTCTGGTCCCCAAGTCTGTGCCTTTGCTGCTGGGATCCCATGGGCTTCACACCAGCTGTTGGCCTCAAGATGCCACTTTAAGTCCCTATTTTGCCACAATCTGTGGACAGATACTCTGGAGTCTGTCTGTGATGAGCCATGCTTTGGGACCCCAAGTCCTCCAAGTTTTCTTTTAACCAATCAATGATCATGCTCTGGTAAAACCACTTATGGTTACCAGGGGGGGACATGGGGGAGATTGGGATTGACATATACAGACTATTATATATAAAATAGATAACTAATGAGGACTTACCGTATAGCACAGGGAACTTTACTCAATACTCTGTAATGACCTATATGGGAAAAGAATTTAAAAAGAGTGGATATATGTATATGTATAACTGGTTCACTTTGCTGTACACTTGAAACTAACACAACATTGTAAATCAACTATACTCTAATAAAAATTATTTTAAAAAACCACACAATTTGTTCAAAATCACTTTCCAGTCTGGGGGAATTCGGGGGCGTACAAGATTCAGACGGGCTCCAAGTGAAGAATCATTAGGGGCTGTTGCAGGACCACGTGGAGGGGAGTAATCGCACCGTGAATACAGGGGTATGTGTTCCATAATCCCCACCTTGGCCCAACGGCTGGGGGCCGGCAGTCACAGAGCTCCTGGCATCTCCATGGCCTCTTTGCAGGCGTCTCAGCCCTGATGCACACGAGTGGCTCCCTGTGATTTAAAAGCACCAGTTTCTCATTCTCTGGATCTCCTGGTGTCCCTACACTTGGAGGGCGGGTAGTGTGCAGTGTTCAGCAAGGTGCCCTGGAGGCCGACCGCCAGCTCCAAGTCCCCTCGGCCTGCGCCCCTACCCTCTTCCCAAACAAGGAGATACAGTCACTAACTCACTGGGTTACTGAGCTATCAGAGGACTAAGTGAGATGCTGCATGAAAAGTGCTGATTTACCTGGAACCTAACCAGGACCAGGTAAGTCAGGGTCTGTCCCTTCCAGGTGGGACAGACCCTCCTGCCCCCAATGCCCACCCTGCACTCTTCACGTCAGCTGATGGCACAGGGAGGAAGAGGGGGGCTTGGCCAAGGACCCACCCTTTCCTCTCGTCCGGGGCGATGCTGCCACAGGCGCCACGTGGCCGCTCAAGCACGGAACCGGCTTTATTCTAGTGCAGGGAATCCAGTTTTTAACAAGTCACTGGATTTAGTAAACTGTCCCCAGATGCAACGACAGCAAAAACAAAGAATGCGGATCCCAATCTCCTCCCGCCAGCACGCTCTGTCTTGGTGTGTGGGGGGCTCTTTTCTTAAACCCTTAACTATAGAATTCCAGTTTTGTGACACTTGTAATTTTTGCCGTCTAATATCAAGACCAAGGTAATACTTTTTGGTTTCTGGAGAAACAGAATGTTTTTCCCTATGTGGGTAACCATTTTGGTTTCATCCAAAAAATGACTTTTTTAAGCTAATTCTTCCCCTAACTTTATTGTTGGTCCTTGAGAGCTGCTCCGAAAAGCCCTTTATTCTCTCCAGCTTCTCTCCGCGACCTTGGTCCTCAGGCCCCCTGGAGCCTGTGTCTTCATCTCCTTCCCACAGGTGATCACATGTCTGCTGACTCCATCTTCACTGCTTTCAGAAGAGTTTTCATATTCAGGACTGTTTTCATCCTACTAATTAGTTCATATAAATATTAACCCTGCAAAAACATGTATATATATATATATATATATATATATATATATATATAATGAATATATAATTATACATATTTTATTAATACATATGAATGTACATGTTCACGAGGGACAAAACAATTAGTCAAATTTCTTAGGAGCCCAATAAAGGGCTTTTCTCATAGTATACGCTTAACAGATGATTTTTAAAGCATGATTTCATTATTTACGTGGTAGATTATGCTAGATAATTTTTATTAGCAATCAGCATTTTTTCTGAGTCCCTATGTTCTTCAGCCAGCCTTTCTCAACCAGAGTTCCACAAGAAAACTAAGTCCTACCAAAAAGTATTTGTAACTATGTTCTTAATTCCCCCAAGTCTGGAGCTGTTCTAGAGAGAAGAGAAGAAAAGTAATTTCACTGAAGACCAAGGATGCCTTCACGCACTGTGGTTTTTCTCTGCAGGACCGACTGGCTGAGAAGGGTGCTTCACCTCCAGCATGGGCCGCGGGCCTGGGGACGTTGCCCACGTGTCCTGGCCAGCAGCCTGTGGCCGAGAGGCAGCACGTGGGCTTAAAGTTGGCACCTGTATCCCTGCATGGCGGCCCTGACCCCCCTCGGCTCCAGCAGTGGTTTCTGCCTCCTCCCCACATGTAGGTGGAGGTGGCCTTCCGGACTCAGGCTCTTAACTTGTGACCAAATGGACACAAACACACATGGTGGCCCCTGATTTCTGCTCCTCCAGCTCTTCCAGTGGTTTCGTGGGCTCTTAGTTCTTGTTAAAGCCTAAGTTGGCTGGAAATATACTGCAGTGTTTTCTTTTTCTGTAGTGAACCTTGAAGAATGCCTGGCAAGGAAGCGTTCCCAGGCCAGGGCTTCAGGTCATGTGATTCCAACCTTGGACTTGGGGAGGTTTGACCTGTTTAAACATGCTCCCCTACTCATCATACAGAGCAGATTTTCAGCTTCTTAGGAGAGTTTTCTTATTACTTATTTGTCTGTTATTCCTCCAACAAGGTGCTGGGATTATGTACCTAAGAGGATTGAGGAATTTCATTTTGCATATTTTCACTCCCAAGCAAGTTCTGTATCACAACAGCTTCTTCATATCTTCTGGCCTCTCTCTCCTTCGTGGCCCAAGACTAAGGACACTTGGGCCTGGAGGGTGAAACATCACATCCATCCTTGCCCTGAATCCAAAGGCCCTTTGCTGCTTCCCTGTGAGAAGCTCCACTGGGAAATGTAGACTTTGGTTGCTACTGAAATGACTACCTGCCATCTTCCTTGTTGCTTTGGAAACGACTGAGAACAGGTACCCAGGAGCACCTGGCCCGGCGGATCCTAAAAGTCCCCTTTGCCCCTCTCTGGGGGCACGGAGTGACAGAGGGCAGCTTCTCAGACCCCCTTCCCTCTCCTGGAGTACAAATGACCAAAGGGGTCTTCTCCCAGCGTCTCATTTATCTCTATAATTTCCTGCCATTTGTTCTCACCCCAAGGCCCTGAGGGTAGGAGGGTGGGGCCGTGGAATCAGCTTCACCACTTAGAAGAGCCACCGTTTCCTTACCTGTGAACACGAGAGGTGTGAGAATATCCCACCAGTGCTGTTGTGAGTCACGTGAGGCTGTGTCAGGGGATGGCCTCGTCTGGTCCCACAGCACCTTACTTTGCATCCCTTCCACCTCTGGGTCCCCATAGCACCCGGCACATTATTTCTAGCCTAGAACACAGTGCAGTCTGCGTGACAACAGTCTGTTTGCCCATTGGACACACCTTCAAGATGGTAGACTCTTTGCTGGCAGACTTTGTGTCTTATCCACACTGGAACAGAGCAGATACTCAGTGAAGACTTCTGAGTGTCTGACTGAATAAGTTATAACCGCTCCTTCTGAAATGCATTTCTTCCCACACCACCAGGCAAACATAAACAACCTTCGTGCACTTAGAGAATTCCCCTCATCATCACCAATCCCGTATTGTTCCAAACTTCAGCCTTCTGAGAGCAAAATCTGGAGGCAGGCAGCAGAGAAAGACGCTGGGAATTAAAAGCAAAATCCCACTGATTTC
This sequence comes from Balaenoptera borealis, assembly GCF_965194805.1. Lineage (NCBI taxonomy): Eukaryota > Metazoa > Chordata > Mammalia > Artiodactyla > Balaenopteridae > Balaenoptera > Balaenoptera borealis. The sequence continues at coordinate 1,161,773 of NC_138873.1, forward strand.
ACAGACAGAGAATTTGTAGAAGAAGGATAATCACACTTCTGCTGGGGGAGAGTGAAATTAAGGTGACTTTCTACTCAGGAAAAGCTATGATAACAGGACCTCTCATGGGGGTTGTTGGGCTCCTGAGCTTTTGGAAGTAATTTTCCACATCTTGTTCCAAAAAGCCCAGAAGGTGCAAAGCAGAGGAGCAAATAGAAACTGAGTTATTTCCTCACCGGACCGCAAGCCCCGTGAGGTCAGGGCCTGTTTGCTTTGTACCTGTTCCCAGTGTCTGTCAGAGCACGGGGCCGTGGTGGGCACTCAACAAACTCTACCAGATGAATTAATCAATGAATTAATGGATCAGAATTATTTTAGGCTCCAAGCCACAGGAGCTAAAGAAGGATGGGGGTGAAGGAGGCCTCCCGTTAGCGACGATCTTTCTCTATGGCACATCTACCAAGACGCTCCCTGGGAAGGTCAGAATTCCACTTTCAGAACAGGTTTAAAGAGTAAGTAATTTGTAGCCTTGCAATTGGCTTAAACAGGTCAAAGCCACTGTTCCAAGGGACCGGCCATGTGACATGGTCCCAGCAAGAGGAGGGGAAGAAGTCTGGGGCCCTCCCCGCATGCCTGCCCTCGGACTTCTAGGCTGACAACGGTAGCCCTACAGAGACCCCCTCCCCACGTCCCACGGTGTGTCAGCCAGTTTCCCAAGACAGAGCCACACCCCTGCACCTATACATACGCCTGTGTGTACATACTTGTGCACCTGCCTGCGTTTCTGGTTGAACCCTCACCGATACACTAATGTTATTCATTAGAAAGGGCGCTGTTCTCACATAATGTTAAAAGTGTGCATTTTGGGGGTCAGGCCAACCTAAGTGTGAGTCCTCGTTGCCGTGTCAACTAACTGTGTGACACTGGCCAGGTTACGATCCTCTCTGAGTCTGTTTCCTGATCCTGAGTCCTATTTCCTACAGTGGGAATAATATTTTTTCCCAGAGGGATAATAACGTGATAATATATAAAGATAATATAAAGATATAAAGATATATATATATAATATGTAAAGATCTTAGGTTAGTACCCAATTGGGTAGATACTGTCATCTTCATTGCTTTTACCATTTCTTCCCTATTACGAATGAGAAGTATTACTTCAGGGGGAAAATGCATAAAATCAACTCTTTAGAAACCATGGAGTAAAAAAGGCAGAGAGGAAAGAAGCTGACAGCCTGTAACATGAGGCTCTGTCCTGTCAGGGTTCAGGCATCACTCTGTGCAGAGAAGGCGGGGAGGATGCACTAGGCAGGGGGAGGGGGAAGAACAGGAGGGGGGCAGGGCAGAGCAGTGGTGAACACAGGGGATTAGGTGACAGCTCAGGCCAGCTCAGACCACAAAAGTAGATGTGAGATTGACCTCATTGTTCTTGATCACCCTCAGCTATCTTCATTTCTTAAAGAAGACCTTATGGCCATAAAAAACACACTTTAAAAAATTAATCTTCATTCATACATCCCAATATCAAAAAAGCAAACAACCCAATCAAAAAAATGAGCAGAAGACCTAAATAAACATTTCTCCAAAGAAGACATACGGATGGCCAAGAGCCACATGAAAAGATGCCCAACATCTCTAATCATTAGAGAAATGCAAATCAAAACTACAATGAGGTGTCACCTCACACCAGTTAGAATGGGCATCTTCAGAAAATCTACAAACAACAAATGCTGGAGAGGGTGAGGGGAAAAGGGAACCCTCTTGCACTGTTGGTGGGAATGTAAATTGATACAGTCACTATGGAGAACAGTATAGAGGTTCCTTAAAAAACTAAAAATAGAACTACCATATGACCCAGCAATCCCACTACTGGGCATATACCCTGAGAAAACCATAATTCAGAAACAGTCATGTGCCACAATGTTCCTTGCAGCTCTGTTTACAATAGCCAGGACATGGAAGCAACCTAAATGTCCATCGACAGATGAACGGATAAAGAAGATGTGGTACATATATACAATGGAATATTACTCAGCCATAAAAAAGAATGAAATCATGCCATTTACAGCAACATGGATGGACCTAGAGATTGTCATACTAAGTGAAGTAAGCCAGACAAAGACAAATATCACATAATATCACTTATATATGGAATCCTAAAAAAAGATACAAATAAATGAACTTATTTACGAAATAGAAATAGACTCACAGACATAGAAAACAAACTTATGGTTACCAAAGGGAAAGGTCAGGGAGGGATAAATTAGAAGTTTGGGGTAGCAGATAGATGCTACTATATATAAAATAGATAAACATCAAGGACCTACTGTACAGCACAGGGCACTATACTCAATATCTTGTAATAACCTAAAAGGGAAAAGAATCTGAAAAAGAATATATATATACATAGGTAACTGAATCACTGTGCTGTACACCTGAAACTAACACAACATTGTAAATCAACTATACTTCAATTTTAAAAATATTAAAAAAAAATAATCTTCACGGAAGTTCTCTGGTGGCCTAGTGATTAGGATTCCGGGCTTTCATGGGGAACTGAGGTCCTGCAAGCTGCACGGTGCAGACAAAAAAAAAATTAATCTTCATGGAAAATGTGTGGTTATATTCTGACCCCAATTTATTGCCCACAATTTCTTCCAAACTTGTATTTCTATTCATTTAGAACACATATGGAGTTTCATAATGTGCTGATCTCACACTCTGTGTAAGGTCTTGTTTGTTTGTGTTTGCTGATCAGAGAACTGATTCTTTTCTTCCGAGCAGCAGTCAACTGCTGATGAGTTGGCTTGTCAGACTGATTCCTTGGTGACGGCTCTGAATCCATCTCAAAGGCCCAGTCTTATCCCATGACCACGGAATAGACGCCAAAGGTTACGAGGATTTATCTCCACGCCACAGGCATAGCACCAGATGACAATAAGTATGTGAAACAGAATTATAAGGGATCAAAATGGAACAGTAAAAAAAATCTATTAAAACCAGGCCATTTGTTTTTCTGAATATTTCGGAGTGTGTTTTGTTTGTTCAGAACAGAATCTACAAATGTGCTTCCCTACCCACACCTGCCCGTGCTGGAAGGGAGGTCCCAATTCGGGGTAATTTCATTCTTTTTAGAGGAAGCAAGTCAACGTATAATCCCTGGGTTTACGGCCACCCTCTCAGCTCCCCGCGGTGGGCGAGGGGACCACAGACTCTGTGCGCGGTAGGTGCAGCTGGGCCGGCACCCCGGGGGCGCCCCCTCCTCTGTTGCCTCGTTTGTCACTTTCCCCTCCTCGTGGTCCCACTGCTTTTCCAGCCCCGTCACATGGCCCCGATGTAATGCGTTTCATACATGCCCTTGGATATCCGTGTTTACACGTGAAATATTTAGTTTATTACATGTGTCTTAATTCACATAAGTGGGATTATGCTACGGGTCTTACCCCGCTTCTCCTTTTTCTCCCTCCGAGTGGTATTTGAACTTGTGTCTCTCGTCCCGTCGTGGGCCCTGCAGTCAGGGCTGCGACCGTGCCTCCCCCCGGGCCCTCCCGCTCCCGCAGACGTTCCGGATGCAGCTTCTCCGCGAGCTGCCCCGGACCCCGCCCCACCCCCGGACGCCGCGGGCACCTGCCCCCCGGGCTGCACGGCCAGGAGAAGCACCCGCCTCCCTGCACCCACGCGAGCTCTCCCGCAGTGACTCGGTCTGTGGGTCACAGGGGTTCCCATCTCAGACCTAGATGACTGCTCATGCATTCCCTCCCGTCTTTAACTTATTCAGCCCGTTCCTGAACCCCTGTACGTGCGCAGCGTTGCTCTGGCCAGGAAGAGTGCAGAGGCTAAGAAGATAGAAACAGACCCTGTCCCTGTGGACGGTGAATCCTGGGATGGGGGGAAGATAATACACACCTGGACAAATGATAAGGTGATGACAGATGGTGGTGACGTCCGTGAGGAAATAAAGCAGACTGGTAGCTCCAGGGCCCCTTAGTGATGCGTCAGCTGCCGTGATCTCACCGATTAATTCATTGGAGAAGCGTGCACTCTGTGCCTACTGGATGCCCAGCCCGGTCCTCGGTGCTGTGGTATCCCCACGGCGAGCACGTCCCTGTGGGCCAGGGCGCCCATTCTCTACGGGGGTAGAAACAGTCCACAAGTGTCTCTGGTTCCCTCAAAATCCACACCTGGCTGTGTGGCCTCAGGGGAGGGAGGAGCAGAGGATACCTCGTTCAGAGCCTGTGGTCGGGGATCCCCTGATCCCCAAAGAGCCCTGCTCTGGAACGGCATCTCCCAGGAGGCCCAACTGAGCCCCTGTTCTGGCTCTCTGGGCGGGTCCCTCTCCTGACCTCGGCCCCACCTTTGTGCTGCCTGAGCTCAACCCAGTTCCACGACCCAGTGGCCCCACCGCGGAGTCCTTCCCATCCCCCCTTTCGCTCCGCTCCCTGACGGACTCTCAGCAAGCTCATCTGGTTGTGTAGCTGCCTCTCAACCAGGAAATTAGAAAGTACAGACACAGAGTGAGTGCTGGCAGATGATTCCCTTTTTCAAGGTCATCCTTGCACGTGAGGAAGAATCACTCCAACATCTGTCGCACTGTTTAGCTGGCATCCCAGTGGTGTCAAATACGTGCTCGCCTCCTTTTTAGATAAACTCTGGGAGGGGAACATTGATGGTCAATGTCATGGTTTTCTTCCCATCTCTCCTGGAGGAAGGTCATCTTCTCCTTGGAGAGAAAAGTCACCAGAAAGTCCTGAGCACGGAGACAACTGGACTGCTCCTTGGCTCCTGCGTCCTAGCTGTCTGCACACCTTCAAGCCTGCTCACTGGGTACCACCACTACGTGTGTCTCTAGTACCTGCATCCTCCGCATCTTCCGACGTCGGGTGGGGTAGAGGGAAGAATCCCACCTCTCTGGTGATATACCTGCTTCCGTCCAAGCAGGAACCCCAAGATGGTAACAGGCCCCGAAGGGTTCCATCCTGACACCAGGAGTCCTTGGCGTTTAAAAATCTCAATGTTAAATCTCAAGCAGCTGCACAACAGTCCCAGGCAGTGAGGGGGAAACGTGCGGTGACGTTCCAGACAAGGAGCTGGGAGGACTCCGGAAGCCGCGGCTTCTCTAAGCAGCTGTGTAGCCTGCAGGGAGGTTGGGACCTGACTCGGGGGAGAGGACTCAGGGGTGGTGCTGTGACCACGGCTCTCAAAGCAAGACCTGCAGCCCCTCCAGAGCGGAGATAAGAAAGGAGCATGCCTCGTACAGGCTCACTGAAGAGTGACAAAGATAATGGAACTAAAGCACCCAACCCAGTGTCTGGTGCGTGACATCAAAATACAGAATGCCTATTTTTGCACTGGTTGCACCAACTCTGAAGAGACGCAGGGGCTGTGATGGGAGCAGAGGTGCCGCTGGCGGCTGGCTCTCTTTTCAGGTATTTCATGGGACGTGTTTGAGGTGGAGGTAGAATGGCGTGTTCTGTGCCACATGCATCTCCCCCCAGTCAACTTAAATAAGACGGACATATATATACTACCAAATGTAAAATAGCTAGCTAGTGGGAAGCAGCCGGATAGCACAGGGAGATCAGCTCGGTGGTTTGTGACCACCTAGTGGGGTGGGATAGGGAGGGTGGGAAGGAGACACAAGAGGGAGGGGATATGGGGACATATGTATATGTATAACTGATTCATTTTGTTATAAAGCAGAAACTAACACACCATTGTAAAGCAATTATACTCCAATAAAGATGTTAAAAAAAAAAAAAGAGGGTAACACTTACGAGGAACAAATAGTCAGTAAATTAGATTATTCTCACCTCTCCCGCCCACCCGGGATCTCTGCTTTGCTGGGAAAGGACTGGATGAGAGCATAGCCCACTGATCTGTGTGACGTCTCACCCACCCCTTCCCTCCACACCCCCTGGATCTGAATGCAAACTTGGAGCTTTGGAGACCTCAACATGGGATGGGATTTTGAAATGGGATAAAATGTGATGTAATATGTACACTGTGTATATAATACATAATGTGTCTAATTTTGGTAATGACAAGAGTCTGTCTAAAATCTCTTCTTCTTGAGAATCTTCCCCACACATTTCTTAAGCATTATAGATGGGCTAGTGGGAAGAAACCTAACAGAGGAATTTTTCTTTCTGAACACAGAAAAAATAATCACAAAGGCCACCTACAGTTATGTGGGCAGGAGCTTAGTTGTTCAAGGGTCAGTGTGCAACCTTCCCGTCTGGCCGGCCTCCTAAACTCTGACACTTTGGTGTTCTCAATTTCTTCACAGCTCACTTGGAGAAATGGATAAATGGTCTCAGGATATAGATGTTTGCCCCAGAAATATGGCACTTACATTGTTAATTGGCTACAGCTCGAATAAACATGTCCAGAATCACGGGGCCCTTCCCCATTCCACATTAAAATCTCCCCAAATTTCCCTTTAAGCAAAACAAGGTCTGTGTGTGTTTGTGTGTGTCTTACAATTTATTTCTTTCCTTTGCATAAATTCCTATGCACCTTTCTTTAGTCTTCAAAGAAAGCCCCGTTTGTCTCATGGAACTTTGATGCACGTCTGCACTTAGGGGTCGGTATCAAATGACAAACTTGAAAGATGCTATAAAGTAGGAAGCGCCAGTGTAAGCTCCCCTTAAGGGACCTTCTTTTCAAGGCAGAAGACAGGACCACGTGACTCGCCAAGTGGCTGTCTCCCCACGTGTGGGTCCAGGAGATGCTAAGGAACTCTCTTCCTAGATGAGCAAGAAAATAACTTCCTACAGAACCCCTGAATGACCTTGCATGTGATGTGGATGGGAATAAATTCAGAGACTTTGCCCATCTTTTCTTTCCTCCGCATTCTCTCCGTGTTGTCAACCACAATGAAAGTGGCGAATCATCAAAACGTAAAGAACGGCTGGTTCTGAAGATTCATGAGGTCATGAGGTCACTTCTAGCTGAGTTAATTGTTAGAGTGCACATGTTTTGCTTTTGTTGGTGTTGACAAATTTCTTCCTAAAAAAGTAATTTCTGGGTTTATAGACTGAGGAAATGTGGAAAAAACCCAATTATATATGAGAAAGATATTCACAGTGTATTGTATCTTGTGTTATTTTGAAGGTTCCATAATGAAGCAACCATTGCAAAAAGAAGAAATCCAAAGCAATGAATAATTCATGAAAATCTTTTTCTCATTTTGTGTATAAGGCTCCTTATTACATTACCTTTAATTCTCCACCCCTTCCTCCTCAATTTTACGTAACCATTTTAGAATAAAGTCCAAACTCTGAAGCCCGGTATCAGATCTCTGCTTGACTGGGGCGGCCCTCTGGTCCCCCGACTCACTCATCCCACGGCCTCCTTCCCGTCGCTTTCCCACAGAAAGGCTGAGTCACTCTGGTCTGCTCTTCACCTGGCGCTCAGCCTAATCTCGGAGAGGCCGATCTTTCCACCATCCCACGATTTACAACACCCTATTTCCGCCTACCATGTGGCATGACCAATATCGCTCTTGTTCCTTATTTATGAACTGTATCATTTCACTAGAATGTTTAAAAAATCTATGAGCATTTCAGTCTTTTTGCACAGCTGAGTTCCCAGAACCAAGCATATGACCCATCACAGAGTTGGGATGAAATTACTATTTTTGAATAAATGAACTGAATGTCCTGACCACCTTCAAACATCAGAGGTGGTGCTGGATGCTGGGAGTCCTAAACTCCAAAGAAGACTTAGGAAGGATATCAAAAGAGAAAAAGGAACTATACCACCAAAAATTATGAACCAGAATACTGTAACCTCTGGATCCCAACACGATAGCAAACTAACCCAAGTTGCTGGATGCCTTCCCCATCCAGTCCTGAGATGTCAGCGATGGAGAAGGAGGGGGCAGGTGTGAGAACCAGGAGAAACCATGAGGGAGATGGCAGGGGGCTGGGTGCAGTAGGAGGGGGAGAAATGCAGGGACCACAGGTAGTGCTTTTGTGAGCGCATGTAGAGGTTTTAATTGTTTTCTTATTTCTCTACCAAATTTATAACATGAAGCAGAAAATGCTTTTTCCAAAGAAAACATCAGGACCAATGAGAAAAGATGGGTATTTAGCAGATGCTCTTAAGGGAAACTGGTCAGTTTATTAACAAAAATAGGTTGGAACCTACCTCATGCCACATTTGATGAATGCCAGATGGATGGAAGCTCTAAATGTGAAAGCTAAAATTTTTAAAAGAAATAGAATAAATGTAAGAATATCCTTGAGAATTTGGGGTGGGAAGTCTTAAATGAGATGTCAAGAATAAAACAAATGTTTAATTTATTGATATATAAAAATTAAGGATTTATTTTCAATGAAAGGTGACATTAAGAAAATTAAGAAAGGTAGTACACTGGGACAAGATTTTGCAATGTACAGAATCATTAAGTGATTAATAATGGGTGAGGATCTATCAAAACCAGAAATATCCCCAACCCCCAGACAGCATAGCTGATTGAGAAGTGGATTTGGACAGGCGATTCACAGAGGCTGAACTCCTGTGGCCAACAGATGTGTGAAAAATGCCAAATCTCACTAGTAAATAAGGTTGAGAGTGCACTTTTCCTTCTCCCCAGATTGGCAGAAATTAGAGAAATGGGTCATGCCAAGCGTTGGTGAGTATGTGAAGAAACGAGAATTCCCGTGAAATGCTCGTAATCTGCTTCAGCCATCTCATCTCAGAAAGCTTTTTAACCGAATGGAATTAGCTTGTGCGTTTCGTGGGATCTGACCATCCTGATACAGGGCGGACATGATGGAATTCATGGCCACGTTGCTTGGGCTCCCAAGAAATTCCAGGTGGCTGAGATGACTCGAGGAACCACTGACAGAGGTGGAGTCAAATGTCGTGGGATAACTAGAAAGGTGTTAATTCAACACACAAGGTACCAACTACAAGGAAATAGGTGCACACTGACCGATGCTGACCTTTTAAGATGTTATGCTGAAGTAGGAGAAAACCAGTGTGTTGTCCATAGGACAGTATAACCCATGTCAGTTACAACCACAGAAACGCAAAGAGCAATCATAGTTAAGGGAAACTTACACATCCAGGCACATACTAAATGCATTACAGTTGTGTTTGTGGGAAGAGCAATGGTAGACACACATCAGAACCAACTGGCAAAATGCCCAAATAACACTTCGTCCTTGGAAGTTTGCTGAGTGCACGCCGGTGGACCGACTTGGTCTTGGATCCTGTCAGCTCGTCCAGATGCATCTTCGCTTTCCACCAAGGAAAAGTATACGTTGGCAGCCAGTGCCAAGCAGGGGAGAAACACGGAGGATCCTCGAAGCAAATGGCTTTGGAAGCTGCTAGAATGTCCCCCAAATCCCCTTCTCGGGGCCCGTGAGCTGTGAGCAGCTGTTGCGTCACGATCATCCTGGAACGTTGTCATGGCCAAGGCTTTACTCTAGAAACCCCAGGAGCCAGATGCAGCCAGAGTGCAGCAGACCCACGCTGGACGCCAAACACCGTAACCGAAAGTGGGGTCCGGCCGCTCACCGCTCAAAAGCCAGTAAAGAGGTAAGGTTGGTGGAAAGGAAAGTTTGCTTTATTTTGGCTGCTGGCAACTGGGTGGGGGGAGGGCAGACCCCTGTCCAAAGGCCGACTCCCCGCCACTGACAATCAGGGGGCAAGAGCTTTTATAGGCGGAAGGAGGGGGTTACATGCAGAAACAGCACAGTCAGCCCTGACGGTCATCTTGAAATTGGTCGTGTGGTGGTTTGATCAGCATTATCTTGATTGCTTTAAGTACAGTTAATCTTCATTTCCAATTGGTTTGTTCCAATTTCCTTGAGGCCAGTTCTCGGAATCGTGGCAGCTTGTGTCATGGCTACAGTCTGGTCATCGTGTAGTTCACTTCTTCCACCTGGTAGGGGTTTCGGTATGACAGGTTTCTCATGGCTGCTGGGTGTTCGTCCATGTTCACTCCAGAGGTCCCAGCCCTGAGGGTCCAGGACCCTCCCTTCCTTCCAAGCTGAACACCAGACACGGTTGTTACCTGTCCAATAAACCTGGTGTTACACGTCTGCCAAGAGGAACCAGGAAGTTTCAAAGGAAAAGGTAGAGACAGCATTTTGCTTTGTTGGGTGCTTTTGCTATGGGAGGTTTTCAGAGCTGTCTACCTACCACAGGGCGGGAACCAAAGAGAAAGGGTCACAGATCCGCATTTTAGAAAGACTGCAAGAAGGATGGTGTGGACGGGGCAGTTGGGACTTGTCACCAGCTACGCCCTGGGCCAGCGTCAGAGCAAGAGGGGAGGAGGACTTCGTCTTCAGCAGTGGCAGCGGGACTCATGGAAAATCGGAATTCAGAATCAATAGTGCTTTCTCTTTGGATGTGAGGACGACAGAGAAGGGGAGAAGGCCGCACGAAGAGGAAACCTGTGGGAAATGTCTGAAGACCTGGAGCCGGGCCACAGGCTCGAATCTGAGTAGAAGATGGCCTCCTCCCGGCAGGGATGGAAGGAGGAACGGCTGGTGGAGCAGATCAGCACAGGAGAAGGAGCAACCCCTTTTCTTGCCGGACCAGTGCACGCTCCCAGGAGGCAGGGAGCCGCCTGTGTGGCAGGTGCCTCGAGCCTTCCTTGGCAGGGAGGGCAGGGAGGGGGAGTGAGTGGGAGCGAGGGCGGGCGCAGGCCTGCAATTGCAGGATTTGCAGGCAACGGAGATGGCATCTCACCAAACTTCATTCACCCGTGTTCATCGGAGAAGGACGTTCAGGCCTTCGCAGGCGGCTTCAGGTCACACAGCCCACATCGCACAGCTAACTGGGGGCGGACCAGACTATACGTTGTCGACAACTGGAAATGTTACAGTTTTGATCTAATGGCACAAAGTGTTTTTGAGTCTGTGAGCCCCTGTTATGAAAAAGGGAGAATTCCGAGGGGAAGGGCTGAGGGCTTTGGAAGCCAGCCCATCAGGCTTACATCCCGCCCTGAGTGAGGGCCGGCCCTCTTCCCTCTCTGTTGAGGGTTTGTTTACGGGGGACACACAGGCACATGCACACACGTGCACACATGTCAGCACACACACAAACACGTACACCTGTGCACACACATGAACACACACACCTGCACACACATGTATTTTCAATCAGAGACTGTGAGCTTCATCAAATCCTTTTGGATTCTAAATAAATGTTTAAATGTATGTAACGGGGATTTTCATGGTATCTTGTCAGCTTTCTTCAGCCGGTTTGTCTCGGGGATCAACCAGGAAGCCACACGCCTGGAGAAGCAAACAGGATGCCCTGACACAGTTCGTGCGGGCAGCGTCTAATGTGTGGACCCGAGAGCCAGACCAGCCCCAAAGGACGGGCCTGCAGTGCCTCCCGGTGGAAAAGCCTGGCCACTGCACCAGGAGGGAGGGGGCGCCTTCCCGGGATTTGCTGGCCGTCACTAAACTCATTCCATTGATGGCCTGGTCTGTGAGAGACGACTAGTACTTTCTGGGACAAATGCCAAGGGCGAGGTCACGTGCTCTACAGAGGCTGACGGAGGAGAAGGAGTGTGTGTGACCCTTCGCAACCTGCCGATGGAGGCCGGCCGAGGAGGCCCAAGGTGGAGCTGGGCAGCAGAGCACCTGTGCAAGGGAGCTGCTGCCTGTGCCCTGGGCTGTGACAGTGACCTTCCCCAGCGCGCCCCCCTGGGACCAAGGGCAGCGGCCTGACCCGCCTTTCCCTTAATGAGGCCCTGGGTTCAACACCAAGCGCGCGAGCTGAGGGCCAGCCATTTGCAGGTATGTTGCCAATCGTATTCTTTCTCCTTATTTATCTGCCTCTTTGGATCGAATTAAAAGAGACCAGAACACAAGAAGAATGACCAGGTAAGGTGGCGTAACTTCTTGGTGGAAAAAGGGGAAACGAAGCAAATCTAATTGCCAGATTCTTTTAATTGGTCAGAGTTCTCTCCAGGGAGAAAGAGAGGTGTCTGGATCTGAGCACAAAATGGGAGCCGAGGGGACAAACTTCCCAACCCCTGAGGAGCTTTCACAACAGAACTTGGGATTTGAAGTCTGGACAGTTGAGCTCCCAGGAATTGATGCATTAAAATGAAAATAAACATGTATAATTATAAAACATAAAAAGATAAAAAATAAAACTGTATTAGAAATGTATAAAATTAGAAAAACTAAAAGCAAAATAAGCATAAGCTCACCAAATCTTAAAATATTAGAATCTGGGTTTCTTCTCAAAGTGTGAAATAAAACATCGGAAGAACTTAGCTTTGCGTCTTTGATGTTCAGCCCAGGGCCTCGGTAAGGGAAAGCCGAGCAAAGCTGCTGCTCGCCTCCCGCCAGCCTCCCAGCCCAGGACACTGGGAGCAGCTACAGCGTCCTCGGCAGAAGCTTTGCAGCCAAACTCAAGTGTGAAGCCACACCAGCAGCGACCGAGGGCTCCTGTCACATGCCAAGCGCTGCTGTGATGCTCCTCCCACTCGTTCATCCTCACAAGGACCCGCGAGGCCCCTTCTCCTCCCATGGCACTTGAGGACCTGGGCGTGCAGACCCTCCCTGGTCACGGGGTAGCCAGGCCAGAAGGCGCTTAACAGCCTGTGTGGAGCCCGAGCGGAGGCCGCTGCCCGCCCTGCCCCCTGGAACCCAGCCCAGGTCCAGGCGGAAAGTGGGGTGATGCCCTGTGCCCCTGTGCCCCGTCCTGGGGAGGGGCCCATCTGAGGGGCCCTGCCCTGCGCTGCCCTCACGTGGTCCCAGGAAGCTCTGAGCCTCCAAAGCCGGGTCTGCACTGAGACGCGCTGCAGGGGGAAGAGGCACCCCGGACTTTGCTCCCAGCTCTGTTGGGATGTAATTGACATGCATCCCGTGGTGTGGTGGTCTGACTTACACGCTGTGGAAAGATCCCCACAGCAGGAATGGTTAGCTTGCCTCATCTCGCAGAGATGCCGTGAACTCACTAGATTTCAAAGAGAAAGAAAGGAAAGAAAACCGTTTTATTTATATGTGTGCGGTATTTTATGTTGCAAGAATATTTTACATATATCGTGTTAAATTAAGTTTTTTATTAAAACGAATGTTGCCTGTTTCCCTTTACTTTTCAAACCGTGGTTGTTTGTAAACTTTGCTTCCTTGGTGACACTGATTCCTCTGACAGTCGGCCTAGAAGAAGAGTCTGGGCAAGAGCTCAGAGGCCTCTCCTTTCCTGCTTCACCCTGGACACGTGCTCAATGAGGCCCCGAGTGGGACGTTCCCCTGGGGGTGGGGCTGTGTCGCTCACCCTTGGGTGAACGCAGGGGTCCCCGGAGCCCCTAGTCACCCCTTCATCGTCCCTCAGGGCTGCAGCGGGGGCACTGCCAGACAAACCTGCTAACTAATGTGTTTTTCACTGTTGCCACTTAGTTTACAATGAAAACCCAAAGGCTGTGCAGGGAGACATCAGCCCTATGACAGGGGCTCATCTTCTGTTTGTTTAGGAGGACTTTTTCACCCGACCCCGAATTAGCTCTTTAGTTGGGTGATGACACTGACCCCGACTGCACCTGCTCGTGGCATGTTCCCAGCAAGGGCCACGGGCAGCACCTCTCACCGCTTGGAGCACCTGGGGACTCAGGGCCCCAGCGCGATCGTCGTCGTGTCTTCATTCTCCTTGTCGTGTGTGTAAACCTTGTCGACCCGCTGAGGATTTCGTGTGACTTGGACTTTTTTATAAACCGAAACACTACTTTAGTACAATTGTGCAGTTTTAAGTATGCAGTAGATGCTTATTAAACATTTGCAAAGCAATGCCTGGTGAAATCTATCCGTGTGTGAGATGAATTTTAGTCACAGTGAGGGAGAGAAACAGACCACTGATTACAAATACCTGTGGCCTCCCCATCACAGGAGCCCAGCAGCTGTGAGCTGAGGGCCCCTGCGATCCTCGGGAACTTAAAATGTGGGTGTATAACGTCCAATTCGGATTCTGCTTATTGCAAAGGCCTCAAGATACCTGACACATTTTTAACATATAGAATTCACTTCTGGGGTACTGAGATATACAGACTTGTTAAAAAATGGGAACTCAAAATATAACAGTTACTTTAAAACATTCTAGTTGGAGCGTTTGTCCTTTTGGGGGTATAAAACAAAGAAGATCATTAGTTTTTAAGTATGAACATAGAACATGTATTTATAGAGTTGATGTCTATAGTCAAATAAAATTTGGAACAAAATATCAGTCAGGTTAGATATAAATGATTCAAAAGTCACATGGTTGATTATAATCAGTCTTATTTTTTCACAGCCAAAACACATGTTTAGTTTAGTTTTCCTTTTAAAAAAATTCTGCCATATTTACATGCAGCTCAAGGTTGACTATTTTCCTGAGATTATGTCCATTTGAGTCTTTGGTCTTGGACACATTCTGAACCTTGGCATCTCACCCCAGGGAGCAGAGGTGCTGCACCTGCTTCCCAGCACGTGGCTCCCCCACCTGTCCCATGTCTCCCATCCAAGGGGTCTCTTCCCTGCCCTGGAGTCAGGGAAACAAAGTAAGAGAGGTGGGTGCAGAGGGAACCCCAGTGCAGGGTAAGGACCCTCAGAGAGACGGGCCAAGCACCCCAGAAGAAAGCCACTGTGGCCAGAGATCTGACGCCAGGATCCGAGAAGCAGACGGGCAGAATGGAATTACTCAAGAACGTATGAGTTTCCTGCAGTTGCTGTAACAAATCACCCCACTCTGGAGCTGAAGACACCACATATTCGTTCTCTGACAGTGCTGGGGTCAGAGGTCTAAAATCAAGGTGTCAGCAGGATTTCCCTCCTTTTGGAGCCTTCGGGGGAGAATCTGTTGTCTTGCCTTTTCCAGCCTCCAGAGGCGCTGTGTTCCTTGGCTCATGGCCCCTGCTCAGCATCAGGGAACATCCCTCACCTCTAGTTCTCTCGTCTCATTGTCTTTTTCCTACCTCAACCCTCTTGCTTCTCCCGTGTAAGGATCCTGCAGGTACAGTGGGCCCACCTGGAAAATCGGGATGACCTCCCATCTCACAGGGAGGTCCTCAACTTGGAACCTTTGTTTAATCTCCATGCAGAGTCCCTTTTGCCACATGAGGTAACATATTCAAAATTTCAATACGGTGTGAGATGTGGGTGCCTCGTGGGGAGCATTACCCAGCCACCCACAGGGTCAGGAGGGAGAAACAAGTAAGATGACCTCCAGTTTAATTATTGTAGGTACAATTCCTTGGCTCCTACAAGCTTTTCAAGAGTCTATTAAAATGCTTGATGTTTAGCATTACTTGGAAAAGACACATGCACCCCGATGTTCACTGCAGCACTATTCACAGTAGCCATGACAAGGAAGCAGCCTAAGTGTTCATCGACAGACGAATGGATAAAGAAGATGTGGTACATATATGCAATGGAGTATTGCTCAGCCATAAAAAAGAATGAAATAATGCCATTTGCAGCTACATGGATGGACCTGGAGATGATCATACTGAGTGCAGTAAGCCAGACAGAGAAAGACGAATATCTTATGATATCATTTATATGTGGAATCCAAAAAAACAATACTAATGAATGTATATGCAAAACAGAAACATACTCATAGCTGCAGAAAACAAACTGATGGTTACTAAAGGGGAGAGGGAAGTGGAGGGGCAAAATTAGGGATATGGGCTCAAGAGATACAAACTATTATGTATAAAATAGATGAGCAACGAAGTCATATTGTATAGCACAGGGTAATATAGCCATTATCTTATAATAATTTATAATGAAATATAATCTGCAAAAGTACTGGATCTCTATGCTAATATAATGTAGTAAATCAACCATACTTCAGTGAAAAGAGGTTTGAGGTTTAAAAACAATTTTATTGTCTCTACGACAAGAAAGAACCACTGCAAACTTGAATTAGTAAAGATTTAATCAGTCATCTACAAAAAGTTCCATTTTATCTATTCACAAACATTCATTACACTTAATAGCATTCGTAGGTTAGATTGTCTTCCTTTGCGATAATTCTCAAATAGACCCAGAGATTAGCAGCACCTCACAGAACATTATCAATTGAGTTGATATTACACCAATCTTTTACAACACTTTCAAGACTTTCCACAGTTTTTACAGATACAAAGCCCAACGTGGTATGAAGGTGAATTTTTTTCTTTTTAAGATTTATTATTTATTTATTTTATTTTATTTATTTTTGGCTGCGTCGGGTCTTAGTTGCAGCACGCGGGATCTTCGTTGAGGCAGGTGGGATCTTTTGTTGTGGTGCGCGGGCTTCTCTCTAGTGTGGCGTTCAGGCTCCGGCGCACTGTGGGCTCTGTAGTTGAGGCGCACGTGTTCCAGGGCGCGTGGGCTCTGTAGTTTGCAGCACGTGGGCTCTAGTTGAGGTGTGCGAGCTCAGTAGCTGTGGTGTGTGGGCCTAGTTGCCCCGTGGCATGTGGGATCCTAGTTCCCCAACCAGGGATCGAACCCGCGTCCCCTGCATTGGAAGGCGGATTCTTTACCACTGGACCACCAGGGAAGTCCCTGAAGGTGAATTTTTAAATCTTTCCTATACCATGGAGGAGGGGCACTCTGTAAGTAAAGGGTGACCCAAGACAGGACGGCAAGCAGCAGTGCATGGTTCTCTGAGGCAGGAGTCCGAGGGGGTAAAAAGTTCTTCTACCTGAATTGGGGCCTGGTCTTCTCCCCGTTTACTGCCATCCTTCCCTCGGAAAAAATGTCAGAGTTAAAAGTGAGATGAACATGGACGCCTTCAGATTCAGCTTCTCCCGCGGCATCACGGTGGATGATTAAAGCAAGTGTACTCACATGAGACTTGAATTCAAGGACTAAACACCTTTTCACCACACACATACCTCAAAAACCAGAACCAAAGGCAGCCCCTACCCCCGACCTTTGCCAGGAGAGCTGACGCTTCATCATTTGCCCTGATGCCCAGGAAGGTGGGCACTTTGGGGAAACCAAGGGCCTCCTGGCCCCAGGATGCAGAAGCTCCAGGGCAGCACCGGCCCCTGGACGGGGCGTTTCTGGGGCACCATCGTGACCCTAATCTGGTGGCATGTGTCCTGGGCTGGAACATCCTTCAGGTGACAGGTCAAGACTTGGGAAACCTATGATGAACGTTAGCCTGTGGATTTTATTTTCTTCCAGAAGAAATCCAACAAAAGCCACAGACAGGTAACCAGAAAAATTCAGACAAAAAGACCTTGGGCACTTAGATTCTAAACTTTATTTTCAAGTATTTTGCATCAAACTTGCGAGCAGAACCCCAGACTGTTACTTGTCCCCTCCCTGGGCTGGTTCTCTTCCTCCGTGGCCAGCCTTTCCTGTGATGACTCTTACCAGCCAGTACTGACCTCATTTCAATTACGTAAAAACCGATTTTGGACATGAATCACCTTTTAAATATAAACTAACTCTGCAAAAAAGCCTTTCCACCACTAAATCTGTCTATTTTTCAGCTGTTAAACCTGCTAGTGAGCCAGTAAAGAGGTTTTTCTCTATTAAGAAAAAAAAAATCACTAATAGGAATGCAGAAAGCCCATGGACGCCTTATTTTTAGTGCTTTTTGACATTTTATTTTCTTGTAAACAACTGGTGGTGTGACAGGTATTTAAAATGTCCTCTTTGCAAATAGAAAAAGAAAGGAAGAAAGAAAAGGGGAAAGGGAGAGAAATAAACCACAGAAGTTGACAGAACGCCATCGGCCAACAAATATTTATCAGCTTTGTCTGCCTGATGCCGAGCGGGGGCAGGTGGGCCGGTGGTCCTATTGCAACCTGTGTTCACATTTTTCCGTTGACCGGCTGCCTAAGATAACCTTGCATCAGATACGGAAAAACGAAAACAACTCTTACTAATAAACCCTGGAGGTCATTTAGGAAGCCTGGGCCGTGCCCTGTGCTGATGCCCAGGAGGTAGGAAGCTGGCTGCGTGTTCTCTGCGGGCACCGGGCACCGCAGGGTGTAAATCCTGTCGTCCTAGCGGGACGCTCCAGGGCGTCCTGAAAGTAGGGCAGGGCTGTGCAGCCCGAGGCCGAGAGCGTCCTGTGCCTCCAACACCAGTGGGCTCTTTGTCACCGGCCAGGGCGGGGGCAGGGAGGGAGCCCTGTTGTCACCTGAAAAGGTAGCCGTGGGTCACCACCGCCATCCCCAGAAGGCCTCGGCCTCACCAGGAGGACCCACGTGTGCAGGCCTGGAGCTGACTCCAGAAATAATGCACACTGACCGGCTGGCTGGTCACGGCTGCTGAGGGAGCAAATATTTACCCCCGAGGCACGTGTGCCAGCTGCAGCTGTGTCAGGCTTCCGTGGTCGCCGTGGGGCATCAGGGCCCCTCACGCTGTCAGAACCGAGCTGTCGGGTCGGGGAGAGCGTCCACGCTGTCCTGTCTGGACTTTCCCGACCATCCCAGGAGGTAGGACTCGAACCTTATTTTAAAAATTGAAACACACACACAGATTCAAAAAGAGTAAATTGCTTTCCCAGATCCCTGCAAGTAAGCAAGGAACAGCAAGACCAGCTCCACGACATTTAAATCCACTCACCCTTGGACCTGGGAATTCATGGCGATCTGGGCCAGTGAGGTCCAGGCGAGGAAGACCAGCGAGGGGCAGGGCTGGCAGCTCAGGGTTTACACTGCGATCTGACTCTAGAGCCTCCAAAACCCCTGCCGCTGACCCAAACCAGAGCCAGAAACCCTTGGCGCGTCCTCCGTCCTCGGCCTGAACCGCGGTTCTGGGACTGCCGGCCCTGCAGCTCCTGCCCCGGGACCTGTCCGATCCTCCGCAATGGCAAGGAAGCTCGACAGGCAGAGAGGAGCGAAGAGGCTCCGGATTCCGCCCCAGAAGACAACACATGAGCAATCAGCCACCCTCCCGCAAATAACAGAAGAAATGTGTTTGTTCCTGCAAAGTTCTCTAGACTCGAATCAGCAGGAGAAAGCCGCCCACCCGAGTGAGTCGGAGTGGTGTGAACACCAGGGGGCGCTGTCCCACCTTAGAAGATGCTCCTGTCCCTTTTCCAATTCCTTCCCACACTTCCCAGTGACCCAAGGATTTCGCAGTTATTAACACAATAATGTGTGCACAATTACTACAAGACAGATGCACTTTAAGCCCTCTTGACACACCCTGGGGGTCTATTGAAATATCTGATCAATTTGCAGTCATGTGAATGCATTAGGAGTGCGTTCAGGTTTTGACACTGGATGGCTTAAGGAGCCCTCTTTAAGAAAAATAACCAAAGGACAAATAGAAAATTAGTGACAAAATAAGCATTCACTTACAATGTGAAAAATGCAACAAATTATGCATCTAAACAATCTGACAAATATTCCAAATCTTAACAAAATCCATATAAAATAACATGATATTTTAATTAACTAACTACCTAATACACACCAAATCTTCTCCCCATGTTCTACATACTATTTAACCACCCTTTCATGCGTCAATGAATATTTTTCTATTTGAATGCCGTTTCCTCTAGAGAGAACAGAAAGAAAACTCAATTTCCATAGATGCATGAAATCTAATTTTATTGTTATTAACTGATGCTTATAAAACATGGGACTTCACATAAGAAACACTTGTTTTATGTAACACCATTCCCGTCCTGCACATTGCTGACACTGAGATTCTGATAAATTCTATCTTGCACATTATATATATATATAATATATTTTTTTTCTACATATATGTTGTGTATTTATCATCGCCTTCTTAACAGAATGTTCTTGACAGAAGTCTTCCGCTTTGACTAGAGTTGGATGAAACCTGCTAATAATCGAAGGACATGAGAATCGGAAGCTTCGGCAGAATGGCTTCCGGGACCGTTCCCTTCAAGCCTCGCTCCTCCCCGGGCCCAGGCCCAGAGGACAGGTCCACGCTGGGACTGGTCTCTGCCCTCCCCTTTGTGTCATGGCCAGATGACAGGGACAGTGGCTGGGAGAATACTCTGGAAGCCGTCTCCACACCGGGAAGACCAGCGGTAACTAAACTGTCCACAGAAGTGACGGCAAACCACGTGATGGCGCCCACAGCGTCCAAACTAAATGCATCGCCTACTCACCTTCTCTGAACTGAGTCCCCAGATGCCATGGTCTCTCTGTCCTGTCACCTGACACAAGGGGACACGAGGTGGAGAGGACAAGGGAGGGAGGGAGACAGCAGACTTACCAACTCCAGATTCTACACACACAGCACCCGATGGGCACATCGCCCCGCCCCGTCCCGGCATGGGCCCCGGAGATGGGGTCGGGCCCTGGCACTCAGCTGCACCATAACCTGCGTCAGAACGCGTGTGGGACAGTAACACAGGGCCCTGGCGGCTTTATCATTTCAGATTTGAAGGGATGGATACACAGGATCGGGCCTAGAGCTCCCCTCACTGACTGGCCTCAGCACCAGGCGGTGACACAGCCTCAGCCGCCTGTCGGCTCACTTTTACCCCAGTATTGAAGACATTTTCTTCACTGGAAGCTTAACTGGAAACTTACTAGAAATAAATAGGTATGTATTTGATGAACTGCATGTGCTTCCAAAAGTTTAAAGTCAAGTTTTGAAGGTAGGCACTGGGGCAAACCCTTAAAAAAGTTCAAGTGCTCCCGTGCCCTGTGAAATCTGATAAAGAGAATGAATGTCACTTCTAGTGTGAGTCAAGTGTCACGTTGTCCGCTCCAAGATCGAGTGTGTGAGGGAGGAAAAAGCGGATCCTAGCCCAGCACCAGGCTAGATGCTCTGAGAAGTAACAGCCTGGGTGCACAGCCGGTGGTGTATTTCAGCCATAAGGCAAGACCCACCCACCCCCGCACTGCTTCTTGCCATGTTCTCATGGTTTGGGTCTCGAGAGCTTTAAGAATGAAAAGGAGTAGGGGCAAAACGAGGAGAAACTGAATGAATTATGTTAGGAACATGCAACCCCTTCTCCACTGTACCATGCTAACATCCAAATGCAGAGTTTGCAGAGTTTATGGTTTATGTTTGGGGAAACATTGAATTTTTCCAGGAGAGTGAGATGTGTATACACACCTACATCTTCCTTCGAATGTGCCTAGGTTTTCTCGATAAACCTCCTGTCTCCTACAAGAGGTTTCCTGTTCCATGTTTATATGAAGTAAAGTATTATTACAACACAGTATATGTTTTTTACAAATAAAACTGAAGTGTTTGATTGTTATCCATGGAACAATAAATCGGACACCTGGCATTACTCTTCCAGCAGTCTTTACAGCACCCAATATATCATTATAACAGCCCCCTCAGACTCTTTTTCCATAATCTGCCTACATGCTACCCTTTCAGTTTTAAGTAATTGTATTTGCTCTCGGCCACCACCCTGTCTGGGACGTGTGCCATGGGACCCCGGAGAGGTGGCAAACTTCTCTTATCTTTCCCAGATGCAGTCGGAACTGTTTGTATATAAACTGCTCCCACGTGGACCTTTCAAACCTGACCGCTGGCATCACACTCTTGGGATGCTGGGGTCTCACATCCCAACACCGGACTTCTGCCCCTACACTCCCCAAAGCACATGCTCCTGGTCTCCAGGGCTCTCTCTGTAAACGCACGTCTCTCAGGCTTATTTCATCTTCTCCCGCTCCCTTTCCCTGTAGAGTAGACTCTGAACCCCTCCACAGGTTGTAAGACTCTCCGGAAGCCCCACCCACCTCTGCACCCTCCCCTCCCCTCACCAGGAGCTCACGAGCTCATGTCCGATTCCTCACTGCCCAGCAGACAAACAACCTCCCTAGGACCGCGGCTCAGCGGTGGATGGGTTCCCTGCCAGTCAGGCCCGTAGCCACATCCAGTTTCAGCGTCCTCGACACTCGGGCAAATAGCTTGCTTCTCTGGTCTCGAGGGAACAGGCACACGTCTCCTCACGTCATGGAATAATCTTGTCTTAATTATGTTTCCACATCTAACTCCTCCTTCACATCATGACTTTCAGCTCTAACTTATTTACCCTGATTCCGAGACAGTGGCAGCTCAGAGTAGGACCTCAGTAGAGAAGCTGTCGGAGAAATTAGTGAAGAAATGAACGAATGCGTAATTGGTGGGTATTGAGTGATGCCTATTCACAACTCAGGGTAATCAGCCAACAGTGAGCTGGGGGTCACTAAAGGCAGAGGCAGGACACCGCACGCCCTGAGGTTAGTCCCTCACTAACGGAGCCCCCGTCCCGGGGAGCTCGGCAGTGCAACTCTGGATCGGTGAGTCCGTGCGGTGCCCCTGCTGAGCACCTGCTGGACGCCCACTGCCACGATGCTCGGTGGATGGGACGCAGGGAAAGTGTCAGACTTTGGTCTTTCCAGGAGGAAGGAGACTCAGACAATCCGATTTGTAAACACAGAAGTGAGCCCGAGAAACAGAAGACAGCCAAGGCAACCTATCACAAAACTCAGACAGCTTAGTCCAAATGCAGGGGCAATGGGCTTTCAGAGAAGACTGAAATAAACGTGTGCAGTGAAGAAACGTTTGTGGACCACAGCAGGAACCAGGGTGCGTGCAGGACTCTCCCCTGTGGGGACTCTGGCGGTCAAAGGTGAGCCCCAGGACCGTACATCTCAGCTGGATTTCACCCTCTGTGTTCACCACCCACCGATCTGCCCCATCCCACCCAGGTCTTTTTCATAACAACAATGAAAATAATAATTTTGACAACAGCCAACACTTTTTAATGCTAGCCATTGTACTAAGTGCTTTATAGGTACTTATTCATTCAATCCTTGCCAAAGCAATAAATCTATGAGGGAGGTAATATTACAGAAGAGGAGACTGAGACACAAAATGATGAATGACCTTGCCCAAGGTCACATGTCTCCCACATGGCAGAAACGAGAGGGTCAAGCAGTGATGGCCCTAGAATGTCTCCACTGAAGGTCTTAGAGGCTCAAGCTGGAGGATGGGGTCCAAGGGATTTTCAGAACCCTGACTGCATGGCAATTCTGATAAAACTGAGATTATTTCAACTGCCCTGATGAACGGAGGGGTCCAAGGAGGGAGGCTGAGGGAAATTACGGGACGCGAGGCACCCTTCAACCCTCCATGAAGTCACAAGTCCTCAGCGTACTTCCCTGAGCATTCTTTTCTGACCACCAGAACCAAGGGAGCGTCTCTCCACCAAGGGGGCTGATGGAGACCACTTGAGGAGATTTATACAAGACCATCGCCCTGCAAATGATGAGTCAAAGGTCTGGCTCATTTTTAGAATTTTAGTACCCAGTCTGATTTGCAGAACTGGATAGGAAACAGATGCTGGGATAAAGCATTTGGTTAAATTTAATTTCAGTATTGAGTTTAGTATGACTTTCTTTTGCTAATGCTCTGAAAGTTTACATCATATCTAAATATATCTAACTCCTGAATATGTAGGTGACCAAAAAAATGTGCTTACGTGCCAGCCTTTACCCTCAACCATTAATAATCGACAGATACCAACATGAGGCAGCAATTTGAAATGTTTCCTAAATTTTCCATTTATTATAAATTGAACTTTACACTTACAAATGTTGAAATCGACATTTGTAAACCACCACAGAACAATTTACTCTACTGAGATGCAGTTTGAACTGTTTTTTAAAAACTTCTCTGATCACCTCAGTGATTTCTGAAGCTTTGCTGGTGGGTTGGTTAGGTTTTCCAGCAATCACCACCTTAAATCATTTCTACTGTGTACTTGTTGCTTTCTTACAGTGGATTAAAATACATGTTTTAAGGAAGGTGTGTCTTTTTTATGTTTACCACTTTAAAAAAATTTTCATGATGTACGTTGAGAAAATGGGACCTGCTCAGCGGGTCCCGGATAATCAATTAGTGATGTGTTAATTCTGCAAAGTGACGGTGAGGGCCTGCTCTCCCCAGGAGGCATGGGGCTGAGCCCCTCCCTGGGGTCGGCTGTGAGAGGAGGTGACCCCGAGGCTGGCCCATCATCCGGTCCCGGGAGCCTGTCTCGCAGTGATTCCCCAGGGAGCACAATGGCACGGCAGCACCACACCAGGAGAGGCCAGCAGACCTGGCACGCAGGGGGCTTCAGAGATGAAAGTGCAATGACCTAGAAAAGGGTCACTGCTAGGTAAGCCCCCGAGGAGACAATTCTGCTCCTAAACTCTCAGAAACGCACATTCAGATCCACGGAGAAGAAATTCAGGATGAGGTGTAATCTTCAAGAGTTCCCATCCACATGGGTGATTTTTCTCAGAAAGAAAAGATTGAGAAATTATTTAATTCCTGCCAGAGACCTAACTTAAGAAATTTACTTCACACTGAGTGCGTTCGTGAGCCACTGCTGTCAATCTGCAGCTTTCCTTCCAGACGAACCCATGTGCTTTGTGAAGGGCGCATCTGGGGGGACGCGTCCTGCCCACGCAGCCCGTACCTGGTGGGCAGGACGCTGGGGGTGTCAGGGGGGCACCTGAGCGCAGCCGGGGGCAACTACTCACCAGCCGCTGGTCAGGGAGGGCCCTGAAGTGCCAAGACCACTGGGAGTAGAAACTGAGAGACCCCAGAAGTAGAGATTTTAACATTTCCTGAATCAGGTTGTTCTGGGAACAATGCCAAATACGTGGTCCCTTTCCATAAAATTTTTAAGAAAGAAACTTTCCGAAAGGCAAGCTTCCCTCCAGAAGAGACCGGGGCTCTGCATTTGATAAACACTGCAGACCAGGCAGCTTAAACGACAGACATTTATTCTCTCAGGGTCTGGAGCCTGGATGTCCGAGGTCCAGCGTCCTGATGTGGGCAGGGCAGGTTCCCCCTGCGGCCTCCCTCCTCGGCGTGAACACGGCCTCTTCTCCCCGTGTCCTCACCTGCTTGTCCTTCTGCTTGTGTCTGGGTCCCTATCTCCTCTTCCTAGAGGGATACCAGTCACATGCGATGGGGACCCACCCTCATGATGTCATTTTACTGCAATCCCCTCTCTCAAGGCCCATCTCCAAACACTGTCACACTCTGAGGTGCTGGGGGGTCAGGGCTCCAATATAGTAATTTGGGGACACAATTCAGCCTCTAAAGTAAATTTCAGAACGGTCCCTCTTACCTCCCTGTGCCAGAAACACGAGGATTTTTCCCTTGTTTTTTTTGCCTTGAGAAGCTGGTGAGGTACCTGAGGATAAAACCCAGGAAACCGTGGGGCGCCCTTAGGACCACGGCCGCAGGAGGCTCTCCGTCCCACAGGCGTCCACTGTCAGCCTCCAGGGAGCTGCTAAAATGACCCAGTACATTTTCTCAGCAGTTTAGGGCCCCAGGGGCTCCTCCTCTAGGCAGCTGAGCTTGGCTGTGACTCTGCACTTGCCCGGATGCTGGTCTGGGTTTGGGCTGGTGTCCCCGGGACCTCAGTTCTCTGGCGGGGTCAAGAAGCCATTGGTTTTCAGCCTGTTCGGCTTTGTCCTGTTGTGAGGATGGGGAAGTGACTTCCACGCTCTTCACCTGCTGGAGCTGAGCTGCGCAATGAGAGGCTGGAGGGGCTGCCCCAGGCTAGAGGTCACAGCCCGTCGGGGAAAGGGCCTGTCCCGGTGGCATCTCCCTACACCCCTCCCGCTGGGGCGCTAGGACATTGCTCCCAGAAGTCCGAGAGTGAATTCTGTCCCTGCCGGGTACCGGACACTGAAGTGAACTCCGTCGTCCCCCTGCCTGGCGAAGCGGGAGCTGGATACCAAGCCCCCGGCCCCTGCCCCGGCTCCGTCTCTGCTCCTCTCCTGCCCATCCACCTCCACGGCCATCAGCTCCTGTCCCGAGATCTCTCTCTGCCGCCCCCGGCGCAGCTGCCCACAGAACCTTCCGGCTCGGCCCGCTCACCTGCAGACTCTGCTCTCCCCTTTGTCGCCTCCAGCCCGTGTCGAGAGCGCCCAGCTACCTCTCAGCACACACTGCCCTACCCGGCCCCTCCAGCTACACCATCCGCCAGGTTCCGTGCGCTGCAATTTTACTTTGTCCGACCAGGGAACGTGTGATTTCCCCTAAGTCTGCCCTCGTGGAGCTGCTCCCGGAGCCCCACACGAAGGCCCGCTCTCACCTTCGCTGCACTCAGACACCACCCCTTCCTCCTGGCACCCGCCCACCGCCCCCGCCCTCAGACCCAGGCCGGCCCCGCCCGCCCGCAAGCCTCCTCTGTGGGTCCCATCTCCCGTGGTGGCTCCCGTCTCCAGAGCTCCTGCAGCAACCACAGCCTGAGCCGCGTCACCTGGCCGTCAGATGCCCTGAATTCCGGGGGGGACCGTGAATCTGTTTATAAGCTCACTGGGGGCAGGATTTCTGAGTTGAACATTTCTACACTCTTCTCGGCATCTAGTAGGTACTTTGGCTGATGTGTCCCCATGAGACACCCAAGAGGGACGGTCACGCAGACCCTCACATGTGTGATGTGTGGCGTGGCTCCTACAGGCTGGGAATTCGTGTGGAAGGTCCAGCTGAGCCCGACAGGACAGACGTGTGTGAACTGAGGGGAAGCAGGGGAGCTGCAGCATCAGTCATCACAGAGGTGTTCAGAAAGTGGTACCCACTTGCGGAGAGACTGTGATGAGATACGTCAGGCCCGCTGCGTGATGCTCTGTTCTCAGGCTCGCAGAGGAAGCGAGGTCTGCTGGCAGTCGGGTGTCTGCCCAGAACCTGTCCAGCCCCTCCCTCCCTCCCTCCCCCAAGCCTCTGCTTACATGTCATTCTCCCAGAGAGACAGCAGGCCGTCCCAGAGGGGCCGACCCCAGCATCCATCCCTCCCGATCTCCGCGCTCCCCGTTCCCCATCTAAGGAGCACCGTCGACCTGGGGCTGTGCAGGGGCCAGTCCGCACAAGGACGGTCCTGCGGGGCTGCTGGACACGCCTCCAGTCTCCAGCGGGGCTGCCGGTGCTCGGCACCTGCCCGCTAAAGAGCCGCTGGATTTAAACGTGCTTAGAAAATTTTCAAGGGTAATTTTTAAAATAGAAAGCAATCCCGTCACGCACAGACCCTGGAACCGTCTGACTCCTGGGAGGTGTGCCTGTGCGCGGGTCCGTGTGCACACGGCGTTTGCACCCCTGTGCACGGGGTGCGTCCACAGGGCTCCGTCATGCGTGGTGTCCACAGAAACACCCAGTGACTCTCACTTCCTGTGTCACCGTGGTTGTCTGTGTCACCTGTGAGGGAAAGACCTAGAAAGTGGGGCTTAAAATTTACAGAAGAAAATAGAGTAACTTCATTACATCTATATTCAAGGGTGTTTCAAAATATGTTACAAAGAGTAGAAATTATAAGGAAAAAATTTGACCACATCAAAGAGAAAAGTGTGAGAATGACCAAGACGCCATAAGCGCAGTTAAAGGTGAGACCCAGGCTGGGGTCACCCCGAGACGGACTCTGGGTCCTGTTGCCCCGATGGGAAGCATAAATCAGAGGAGGCTGGGCACGTCCCTCCACGCAGACCCTGAAGAGGACGAGGCGGAGGTGGACGCGGCAGGCGGAGGTCTGGACACCAGACGGCAGGCCCCAGGCCCCCAGCTGGCTGCAGGGAGGCTCAGCCCTTCTGCGGAAACACGAGGGTCCTATAGCAAGCCCCGACCACACCCCGCACCCTGGTCCGGAAGATCTGTGGTCACGCGCGGGCTCCACCCGACAGAGCCACCTCTTTTGAGAATTCCTTGGTCAAATCACACGGATGACAATTCCAGTTCCCTAGTGAGCACCTGCCCGGGGCTGTCCCTCAAAATCCCGGCCGGCTCAGTCCTGAGGAATTGTGACTGCCCCACCCAACTTGGAAGATCACTCTTTTCTTTTCATTAGGGAAACTTTCCGGGGGAAAGGATAGGAAAAGGCGGGGAGGCTGCCCTCTCTGTCTCTGTTTCTCTCTTTTTCCAAACCCAGAACGCACGTTTCTCTCTCCAGTTACAATCCTCACAACGGACCCCATTCTTCCCTGAAATCTCCCCTTTTTTAAACTCTGCCCATGCTGATCTGCAGTCTGCATGTGAGCAGCTCATGTGCAGGTTATTAAATCTCGGAACACGGGGAGATGAAAGACGGCTGATGGGGGAGGACTTCACAGACCTGCAGAATTGACTCAGCTGTGGGCAACAGAATCTTTTTCCATATAACAATCAATCAAGAGTGAATTTAAACAGAAGGTGGACTGAAGACACGCATTATCTGCCTTCCCCAGGGCAGCCCCTCCCACCTGATTCCAGCCCCGTCCCTGGCTGTGCGTCTACACGTGTGGCCTGCAGTGGGCAGGCGTCCTGCCCCCATCCCCACCCCGGGGAGAGCCGTGACCACCGCTCCTTGGCACTGACTGTGTGATCCCCCTGAAGGGCACAATCAAGATCTGGAAACACCCCAAAACCGAGTCCTTTTCACATTGAATCCAAACATCGTGCCAGGGCTGGATCTTGGATTGCAGTCCTGGTGGCAGGGCCTGTCTCGGGTTGTGCTGGCCCGAGGCCAGGGGTGCGGAGGCCACAGGGGCGGGTGGGCGATAGCTCATCATCTGTTCAAAATTTTCAAGACTCTTGGGACACAGAGGAAATCCTAAGACCCTACCCAAGCCCCTTCCTTTGCTAGAAGCCGACCCACCCACCGACGGGACGTGATTTGCAAAGGTAAGCATCACATCGGCTGTCACTAGAGGTTCCCTGCGCTTCAAGGCCCCTGAGAAATTTAACTTTCCTCTAATAAATACCATCTCACTCAGAACTGCCTCTTTACTTGAAGCATACAACTTTTAGAGCCAAAGTGGGAAACATTTTTAATGGAATCCCCTCATTTTTCAAATGGGGAACCTGAGGCCTGGAGAGGTTAAAAGACCTGTCCAAGGACCCACGTTAGATGTCGCTGAGCTGGACCCCGGCTGCTCTCACTCACCCCCCAGGCACCCGCTGCAGTGCTGGGAACCACCTCCCGCCCCCAGGACCCGGCCCTGCAGACTTCAAACGTGCCAATTCCCACGGTCAAGTGAGTCAGTTCCTTAAAATCAGCCTCTTTCTCTCCCTCCATCCTATTGGTTCTGTTCTTCGGGAGAACCCTGACTAATATACCATATAAGTTAATATTACTCATTATTTTTCAGTGGAAGGAACATCATAGATAACTTTATTGAAATCTTGATTATTTATCCAAGTTGTACTCAATCCCTTAATTTTTGCTCCTTGCCTGCCTTGGTAACAAGCTTCCTAACACACAGAAGACATTTCCAGCCCACATGCTCCAGGGGTTGCAGCAGCACAGAGAGCCACCAAAATCTGAGAGGTTTCCGAAATCTGAGAGAGAGCCACCAAAATCTGAGAGGTTTCCGAAATCTGAGAGAGAGCCACCAAAATCTGAGAGGTTTCCGAAATCTGAGAGAGAGCCACCAAAATCTGATGGTTTACTTGAGATTCTCATGGCTGTCATTAACGCTCCCGCCCAGGAAGGGATCCAGGCCTCCTCTCCCGTCTCCTGAGCTGCTGCGGGGGTCCCCGTGATGCATGTAATGGGATGAACATCTAAGAAATTAACTCCAAATCTGTCCCATTCTCCCTCTTACACAGCAATCGGTATCAGTGGCTGGAGGGGTCTGCGTAAGAGGAAAAAATAGAAAGTAAGGGATACCTTGTGTATCTTACACCTCTGCTTCCGGGGGCCAAGATCCTACACAAAATGTCATCCTTGTTTGAAGGTCTTCATACTCGTTGTTTGAACTGATCATTTCTCAGAATAGTTTCAGACTATGGGAGAGAAACGAGTAGAGCTTGCTTCCCCGTTGCCCGTCACCGGCCAGGCTGTCAATCAGCTTTGTCAGCCCAGTCCTCTGACCCCTCGCAGGTGACGCCGACTTTGTAGAGGGGGCTCCAGTTTGGCAGAAGGCACTCGCTGCTCTCCAGACACTGAGTCAAACAGCACTCCCGTCCTTCACAGAAAGCCTGCACTGGGGAGGGTCTTCGGCCCTACTAGTGATTTTAAGGTTCCTCTCCATCCTGGTGACACATTTTCCTTTGTTATCACCACTACATCCTCCTAAGAATCCGAGGTTCATGTAAAACCCCTGAATACACTGGGTCTGCACTCAGCAATTTGTGTTCCTTGGACAGAAGTGCAGAGACGTGCGTGTCCCCGGGCTTGTGTCCTCAAGCCTGGTTAGTGCATGCATGGAATTAATGCTCCTTGAATGAATGAATGGTGTCAGATGTATGGATTACCTTGAAATAGCTGGCAATGTACATTCAAATCATTTTTTAGGTAAGACTTTCTTAAGTTTAAAAATTATATACATACATACACACATAAACACACAAATATATATACGTATACATATATGTGCATGTATATGTATATATATGCACGTATATATATGTATGTGTGTGTATATATATATATTTGCACTCTGTAGCTAGTAGCAAACAGGAAATCAATAATTCAGCGTTTCTCAGTCGATGACAAAAACTCTGCCTCCCCAACACATCGATAAGAGGTGTGTTAGTTGTCACCCCTAGAAATGTAGTGGTGTGTGTTGTTCCTTTAACACATGAATTCTGAGAGAAGAGAGGAGAAATGTATTCTATTCTGTACATTATCCAGCAGAGGGTTGAAAAGGTTCATGAGACCATCTCTGCCAAGTCATTCTTCGGAAAATCCCTTGTTGCTGATTATGAAGTCTTGAAATAATACGCACATAAGCATTTCCATTCCAGAATAATGGGATTTGGAAAATGAACATCCTTTTCCACTAAGCTGAATTTGAATATAATGTGATTTGTGATGACCAAGGAAGAAAACAGGACAGGGGTAATTAATTATATTACAAACATGGAGAAAAAGTTTAAGTGGCAGTGTTTACAATGATTTTTGGGTGTACTGAAATACCAGGAGTAGAAGAAAGCTCTTTGGGCTGACAGCTGGTTCAAGTTAAATCAATCCTGACTCGGAATATTAAATTTTAAATACTCTGTGAAGAACGCAGGCTGTGCTCTGCATTACTCCACAGAGGGCGATGGGGCTTTTGCTCGACATAAGGCCCCTGCGTGCGCCTGGACGTCTGCTCAACCACCCACAGGGTTCGCGTGGCACGCAGTCCCAGGGCCTTGAGAAGAACGTATCCACCGTCTGCCAGGTGCTGCACTATATTCTGTAGATGTGATCAGGGACTATTGATCACAGAGGTAGATGTGGCGTGAGGTGGGGGAAGATGAACGGTAGTGATGACGGGGCATTTCTGGGCTCCTAGATAAAGCGCTGATTTTCACCCAGTGATATGTGAGGGCCTGGGATTAGGCTAACAGGCCTGCTGGAGTGGACGTTTTAAACCCCTTACAAGTTACAAGATAAGATCAGTTACAAGATAGACGGGGATCCTGGGCTCTGGAACAGTTCATTTTCCCTAAAGATGAACAAACTAATTCATTTCCTTTATTTGTTAATATCTAAAGTTGTATCCTTCTTCTAGATAAAGTTCACCTACAAACCTGCTAAATATTTTACAAGTAAGGTCAAGTGAGAACCAGAGCTAAGAGATTTAGGGAGAAGTTTCTGTTAATCTTCCTTTAGAGACTGATGAAAACTAAAAGTGAAGAAAATCACCCAAGAGAAAGGCACGAAAATATAACACTGCCCTTTTCATTTCGGATCACATTTGTTCATCCAAACGAGAGTACCGATCACCCAAACTGAATTTAAGTAAACTTACTGTGGTGGCCAAATTAAATGTCTGTGCTTCAGCATTTACGCCTTTGAAATGTTCTCCATGCAGGCCAAGCAGAGTGGAGGCTAATTTCCAGTTCCTGCCTTACCCCGCTTTCTCATCGGGAAGCAAGGCAGTGAGGCCGATGGCTGGGTCAAACGGCACCTCTCTGTGCTGTGGCTCTAGGAAGGAGCGCTGTCGACAGCACGACACGCCTCGCTGCTGCAGCCTCACAAGTCTTTGCGGACATCGTCGTTGCTGTGATTCAGGTTACGGAAAACAGGACTGGGGATCAAAGGCAGTTCCGCAAACAGGACCTTCCCAATCTGCCTGGGAGGTGGTCTCCTTAGTGTGGGGCTGGGGTGGAATGGCTTTTCGCAGGTGACCCCAGATGGAGTTCCTGCTTTTCTTCAGCCTGGGGCTGGGGGCTGAGGCTGGGGGCTGGGGGCTTAGGCCAAAGGCTGGGGGCTGAGGATGGATATTGGAGGCTTGGGGCTGAGGCCAGAGGCTGGGGGCTGAGGCCAGAGGCTAGGGGCTGAGGCTGGGGGCTGAGGCTGGATATTGGAGGCTGGGGGCTGAGGCCAGAGGCTGGGGGTTGGGGGCTGGGCCTGGGGGCTGAGGCCAGAGGCTGAGGCTGGGGGCTGGGAGCTGAGGCTGGAGGCTGAGGCTGGGCGCTGGTGGCTGAGGCTGGGGGCTAAGGCTGGATAGCGGAGGCTGGGAGCTGAGGCTGGAGGCTAAGGCTGGATAGCGGAGGCTGGGGGCTGAGGCTGGGGGCTGAGGCTGGGGGCTAAGGCTGGATAGCGGAGGCTGGGGGCTGAGGCTGGGGGCTAAGGCTGGATAGCGGAGGCCAGAGGCTGAGGCTGGAGGCTGAGGCCGGAGGCTGGCAGCAGCTGAGGCTGAAATCTGGAGGCTGGGGGCAGCCTCGTCGCTCTGGTAAGTATGGATGCGACTGAGTATACGGTCCTGAGCTCCCGATCTCTGGATGTAAAGGGGGCATTAGGCAGGAAACCCGTGAGAGGCCGTCTAGGTGAGCCTTGCCGGCATGTCAGGACCTTACAAATCTGGCAGCGTGTGAAGGAGTGGGAGCGAGGGTGTTGCTGAGTGAGTGAGTTGATGGGATCCCTAAAGGGGACATGGTCCCTCTGCCTGGAGTCCTGCCCGGCCCTCCCCATAATGTTCCAAGTCATGTGGAGCCGAGCCCTGGGGAGTGCCCGTGGGTGCTGGGAGTCCTGGGTGAGCCTGGGGTGTGCAAGGCCATGGGGCTCTACAAACAGCCATGGAACCGGCTGCTCCGGGAAAGCGTTGGGGTGGCATTTAAAGGCTCTTGAAAAGCACAGACGTTTGCCCGGAGTAAGACCACTGCCCAGACTTGGGCGTGAAGGGCGTGAAGGGCGCATGGCACAGTGTGGGCACGGGTGGGAGCCCTGTGAAGGGGTCTGAGCGGCCAGAAGTTGGAGTGACCAGGCCGAGCTGCCAGGAACGACCACAGAAACAATTTGGTGGCCTCTCCGGGGAGTGTTTAAGGCAAAGGCTCGGATTTACTTCTCGCCGTGAGTGATGGTGACGTGGCCTCGGTGCCTCTTCTCTGGCGTTGGTCACTCATTCCCTGGGAGCAGAGCCAGAACTATAGCCCGAACCCTCTCTCAGGGACGCTTTTCAAAACATCACTGAAAAAAACAGAAATAACAGCTTGATCGGTCAACCTGCTGATCAGGGAATAAACAACCCAAACTTCCTACATCTCCCTGTGCATGAGCAACATCCAGTTAAAATAGAGGAAAACCCTGCCAGGCGGATGAACAGCACAGATGAGTCAGTAGGAGGAGGGCCACCCACTCAACACTGTCACTAAACAGGCCAGTTAATCAGAATGAAAGATTGCTACCCCGTGACCTTCACCCAATTAATTAGAAATTAATTTTTTAAATTCATCAGGAAAAAAAAGAAATAATAATGAAGTAATAGCACAATAAGAAAACGTAATCGCCTATTGATGTCAGGATTTCTTAAGCTTTGGAGTGTGGACCCTTGAGGTTCCCTGAGATCCCTGCAGGGCATTTCAGAGAGCAGAGCTCTTCTCATCAAAACACTGGGACATGTGTTAACGTGTTGAATTGTGTCCCTCCAGATTCAGATCTTGAAGTCCTAAACCCAGGTACCTTATTTTGTGACCTGATTTGAAAATAGGGTCATTGCAGATGTAATGAGTTAAGATGAAGTCACTACCTCAGGCCCTAATCCAATATGACCGGCCTCCTTCTAAAGCGGGACATCTGGACGCAGACCCACACCCCGGAGACGATGGAGGGCAGGGCTGGGTGACCCAAGGCGAGGAACGCCAGCGATGGCCAGCCGCCACCAGAAGCTGGAGGGAGGCCTGGAGCAGGTCCCCTCCCAGACCTGCAGGGGCCACCCTGCCCACTCCCATCTCAGACACGCTCCACAGCTTGAGGTGATGATTTTCTCCTGTTGAAGCCCCAGCCGACTCACGCCGGGTCTCGCCATGTGCTTGCATAATCTTCCCATTTTCTAGAATATTCCAGGGTTAGAGTGTAAATCTGTGTGCTTTCAAAGATCCACTCAGTTTCTTCCTCCTTCTACAGATATGTCTGGACTCAGCACCAACTAAGCATCAAAAGAAATCTCCTGTGTCAAGGCTTCGGAACAAACAAAAGCAGCGCAGGAATGTTCCGAGCGTTGCGTCACTGTCCTGAATCTCATGATTTATCCTGGAACAACTCTGCGCAAAAACAGTGGTGGGAACACTGCGGGCCAGGAGTGTAAATCAAGGCGGTGGCTCCAAGACTCTCGGGTAGCCTCTGGGTTCTTCTCTCCGGCGCTTACAGTGGACACAAGGCAGCGTGACTTGAGAAGGCCTTCAGTAAAGCACGAAAACTATCAGTCCCAACCCTTGAGGCTGAGTCTTTTTAAGATTTTCTTTGTCAAAATAGGAAGTGTGCGTGCAGTGAAATATGGAGCCTGTTTTGAAGAAAACCACGTGGGCAGTGGCCGGAGATGTGCGGAAACCAGCTGCTTCCTTTTCAGTGGACACTTTGGATGCTGAGAGAAGACAGACAGACAGCTCTGATGATTCGAACTCGGGATCAGGCAGACATTTTCTCAGAAACGAGGAGGTGAGTCTGTCCATTCAAGGACCACAACTGACTGTGTTTGTTCCCATGATACAACCTGAGCGTTCAGGAGAAAATTAGAATTTTGGAGATCTTGTATCTGCCACTGTGAGCCTGCCAGCTGCACGATCCACAAGGAGTTTTCTGATATCAATGGTGATATTAACAAAAACAACTCTTATATGTTGTTTAATGCGGAGTGTCGACCTTTGGAAGCCCCGAGTGTAACTCGCTGAACCAATCTTTCCCAAAAGTCCACGCCTGGTGCTGTGAAATGGTGCAGAGGGAATGGTGCCTTCCCTGCGTGAGCTGGCTGAGTGGAGACAGATGTGAGGGCTGGCACTGTGGCCGCACATGTACGTCCAGAGTCCAGGTCAGCTCACCTTCCAGAAATGCCTCCGCCAGGCAGCATCAAAGAAGGGCCATGATTATCCAGAAGGGCTGTGGAAATAACCCTCCCTTTGCTAATTCCATTTGTGAGCAACACGGGGTATTCCTGGGTGCATCAATCAAAACATGGTGTCAGCACAGGTTTAACACAGAAGCAGACAAGAGACCATTACTCCAGACATTAGATTTTCAAAAATGTGATATGATACCACTCTTGTCACTTAAGATTGTTTGCCTAGAAAATTCTATTTATTTTTCATTAAATGTTATTTATGTTGACATGTAACCAACTTTTTTATTTTATTGCTGTTTTTAATGAAATATTTAAAATGTTTTAAAGTATCTTCAGTTTTAATGTTAATAGATTAAATATCAATAGATACAGTTCATCACTTATCAATTCATTTTATTTCTCTGCTACAGAGCAATTCATCCCTGTTTTTGTTCGACATTTAAAATGTACCTAAAAGACCAAATATAAAAAGAAATGTAGCTCTTACCCTGGAGTTAATACTTTCAATCCCAGGATAAATGTTATTTTGTGTTTAAAATAAGTGTACAAAATTAATATCAAATGATGTATTTTGAACCAAATTTCTATATGAGTGAGTATCATCTGGGCTGCTGATACCGTGATGTGCTATGGGCACCTTGAGGACCGCGTGTGAGCTGGACTGGCCCTGAGGCAGTGGGGGTCAAAGCGGCACAGACCTCACACCCTGCTCAGCCATGTTCGGTGTTGCTGATCGATTACAGTTTCCCAAAGTGAGTTTTTATTTACTGGAAATTTCATTTTTTACTTTTGCAACATTTTATTTGTTTCATATCTAGTTGTTCTTACCTGGAGGAAATTATTCAAATTCTATGCTCCATTTCAATTTTTAATAAACTAAATAAAACCTGACCACCGGAAAAAAACCAAACACTTGATTGTAAGATTAACAAGTTCTTCTCCCCCATCCCTCCCCGGGGACCCACGGTTAATCCCTGAAAAACAAACTAACAAATAGGGTATTAAATTGTTTTTTGTTTCTCTCTCCCCCGCTTCCCTCTTGCTGTCTCTCTCTGTCTCTCTGTTTCTTTCTCTGTTTCTCTGTCTCTCCTTGTCTCTCTCCCTTTACCTCTCCCATTATCTCTCTATGTCCCTCTGTCTCTCATTTGTAAGAGAGGACACTCATCTTCAGCCAGAATTCTCAGAGAACTTTACTCTGTTCTTAGAAACCCTGATGTGGAATCCTTTCTCTCCCTTACAGATGTAGAAACGCAACTTTTAGGAGATCTTCAGCTCCTTGGTACACTGTTCAAACCTCGAGGCTTGTGTTCATGGCAACTGTAGGAAACATTTTCCCACATGTAGGAAACAATCATTAAATATCTTAGTTGAATTTTGTTTTTATCTTCATAATCAAGAAAAAGAAGGACATCCACAACCCCCTGTCAATCACAAAGCATTGAAGATAAAATACTTCTTTGCACCCTGACCCTGTTTAATCATATGGAAAAAAAGAATCTACCCTGTAGTCCCTGTTTTGCTCTCAGTAATTTCCTGTGGTGAAATTAACACAGGTCTTTCAATCCCTTTGGCAAAAAAAAAAAGTGTTTTTTTTTTAGGTTAGAATCTGATTTAGAATTGAGATGAGAAGGTATATAACCTTTGTTATAACCTTCCTTTGTTGGCAAGATTCTTAGTGATTTCTCTTTCTGTCCCCATTTTTACACATGACAGAAATGTCAGTTCTCGACAGTATTTGTAACAGCCATTTTTGTCGACGGTGTTAAATTAAACCATACAATTAATCTCTGCAGGCATTTTGCTTTGTTCTTTGATAGAACAATTAATCTCTGCAGGCATTTTGCTTTGTTCTTTGATAGAATGTTGATTAGACTTTAGTGGATATGGAAGAATGTAACAAGTTCATTTCAAAAATTGGCATTCATTACAAATTCAGATTCATTATCTGTGGTCCCTGCAGAGTAGAGAAATCCCTGTGTCTTCTGCATGGAGCCACAGCCAGTATGGTTCTGTGGAAAACATGGGCCTTTCTTCAAATAGTGTTTGCTGCTATTTACACACCCATAGAATCACCCACCCACAGATCTGCCTAGAATATTGACAACCAAGGGTTTCCTGACCAGTGCCAAAAGTAGTCCTATAAATTATAGCTCCTGTAATGAACCAGTTTCCCCTAAATGAATGCCAGATGTTTTACAGGTGACCTGAGAGAATGCCACAATTCCCCGAATCCCGTAAATAATAGGAAAGCTGTCAAGAAGAATAAGCAAAGAGAGATCATTTTAAAGTTCCTCAGCATTCCTGCTTTTTAACTCTTTGTCAACTAAAAGGCCCTATTTTCTTTATACTACAATAAAAGAAATGTTTTTTTTAATTTTGTTATTAACCAGACAAGGTTGAATTTTCTGCAGTAGAACAAATGTGACTCCTGGCATTAAGAATATACTAAGATCCCCCACCAGGTGGAGGACCGCTGTGCAGTCATAGGAATGAGGGGGCCCCTCGGGGCAGTGACCACCAATCAGGTAAGTTTCAGACGGAATCCTCTTTTTTCTTGGTCTCGCCACCGTGTCTGTTTCTCCGGAGGACCCTGACTAATGCACGTCACCGGCCCCAGAAGCCAGAAATCTGCTCTCTCTACACACTTGCTTTTTCTAGAAATTTCATGTAAATGATATCATATGACATGTAGCCTTTTGTGTCTCACTTCTTGTATTCTGCATAATGTTTTTGTGATTCATCCAGGTTGTTGGATGCATTGGTGGTTTGTTTTTCTTAATTGGTAAATAATATCCACACCACCACAATTTGTTAATGCATTTATCTCTTGATGGACATTTGGGCTGTTCCTAGATTTTGGCAATTATGAATAATGGAACTGTGAACATTTAGGTGCAAGTCTTTGTGTGGACATATGTTTTGATTTATCTTGGGATATATTTATAAGACCTAATTGCTGGATCGTAGTAAGAAGATGCTTATCTTTCTAAGAAACTGCCAGACTCTTTTCCAAAATGGCTGTACTATTTTACATTCACACCGACAATGTGTAAAGGTCCTAGTCTCTTTGCCAACACTTGGTAATGTCAGACTTTTGGGTTGTAGCCATCCTAGTGGGCGTG